>NC_090391.1:51644599-52846707 GCF_036365525.1 Heterodontus francisci
CTGCGTAAAGAACTTTCCACGCATATCCCCCCTAAACTTTTCCCCTCTCACTATGAACTCGTGACCCCAGTGATTTTTCCCCACTCTGGGAAAAAACTTCTTGCTACCCACCCTGTCCATACCTATCATGATTTTCTACACCTCAATCAGGTCCCCCCTCAACCTCCGTCTTTCTAATGAAAATAATCCTAATCTGCTCAACCTCTCTTCATAGCTAGCGCGCTCCATACCAGGCAACATCCTGGTGAACCTCCTCTGCACCCTCTCCAAAGCATCTACATCCTTTTGGTAATGTGGCGACCAGAACTGCACGCAGTATTCCAAGTGAGGCCGAACCAAAGTCAACTGTAACATGACCTGCCAACCCTTGGACTCAATACCCCGTCCGATGAAGGAAAGCATGCCGCATGCCTTCTTGACCACTCAATTGACCTGCGTTGCCACCTTCAGGGAACAATGGACCTGAACACCCAAATCTCTCTGGACATCAATTTTCCCCAGGACTTTACGATTGACTGTCTAGTTCACTCTTGAATTAGATATTCCAAAATGCATCACCTCGCATTTGCCTTGATTGAACCCCATCTGCCATTTCTCTGCCCAACTCTCCAATCGATCTATATTCTGCTGTATTCTCTGACAGTCCCCTTCACTATCTGCTACTCCACCAATCTTAGTGTCGTCTGCAAACTTGCCAATCAGACCACCTATACTTTCCTCCAAATCATTTATGTATATCACAAACAACAGTGGTCCCAGCACGGATCACTGTGGAAGACAACTGGTCACACAGCTCCATTTTGAGAATCTCCCTTCTACTGCTAGTCTCTGTATCCTGTTGCCCAGCCAGTTCTTTATCCATCTAGCTAGTACACCACGGACGCCATGCGACTTCACTTTCTCCATCAGCCTACCATGTGGATCCTTATCAAACGCCTTACTGAAGTCCATGGATATGACATCTACAGCCCTTCCCTCAGCAATCAACTTTGTCACTTCCTCAAAGAATTCTATTAAGTTGGTAAGACATGAACTTCCCTGCACAAAACCATGTTGCCTATCACTGATAAGCCCATTTCCTTCCAAATGGGAATAGATCATATCCCTCAGTATCTTCTCCAGCAGCTTCCCTACCACTGACATTTGCCTCTTAAACAAGGGGACAACATTAACAATTCTCCTGTCCTCCCGGACCTCACCCGTGTTTAAGGATGTTGCAAAGATATCTGTTAAGGCCCCAGCTATTTTCTCTCTCGCTTCCCACAGAAACCTGGGATAGATCCCATCCGGACCTGGGGACTTGTCCACCATAATGTCTTTTAGAATACCAAACACTTCCTCCCTCCTTATGCCGACATAACCGAGAGTAATCAAACATTTGTTCCTAACGTCAACATCCGTCATGCCCCTCTCCTCGGTGAATACCGATGCAAAGTACTCGTTTAGAATCTCACCCATTTTCTCTGACTCCACGCACAACTTTCCTCCTTTGCCCTTGAGTGGGCCAATCCTTTCTCTTGTTACCCTCTTGCTTCTTATATATGAATAAAAGGATTTGGGATTTTCCTTAACCCTGTTTGCTGAAGAAATTTCATGACCTCTTTTAGCCCTCTTAATTCCTCGTTTCAGATTGGTCCTACATTCCCGATATTCTTTCAAAGTTTCGTCTTTCTTCAGCCGCCGAGACCTTATGTATGCTTCATCTTTCCTCTTAGCTAGTCTCACAATTTCACCTGTCATCCATGGTTCCCTAATCTTGCCATTTCTATCCCTCATTTTCACAGGAACATGTCTCTCCTGCACGCTAATCAACCTCTCTTTAAAAGCCTGCCACATACCACATATGGATTTACCTTCAAACAGCTGCACCCAATCTACATTCCCCAGCTCCTGCCGAATTTTGGTATCGTTGGTATTCCCCCAATTTAGCACTCTTCCTTTAGGAACACTCTCGGCTTTGTCCATGAGTATTCTAAAACTGACGGAATTGTGATCACTATTCCCAAAGTAGTCCCCTACTGAAACTTCAACCACCTGGCCGGGCTCATTCCCCAACACCAGGTCCAGTATGGCCCCTTCCCGAGTTGGACTATTTACCTATTGCTCTAAAAAAACTCTCCTGGATACTCCTTACAAATTCTGCTCCATCTAGACCTCTAACACTAAGTGAATCCCAGTCAATGTTGGGAAAACTAAAATCTCCTATCACCACCACCCTGTTGCTCCTACATCTTTCCATAATCTGTTTACATATTTGTACCTCGCTCTCGGGATCGCTGTTGGGAGGCCTGTAGTACAGCCCAACATTGTTACCGCACCCTTCCTATTTCTGAGTTCTGCCCATATTGCCTCACTGCTCGAGTCCTCCATAGTGCCCTCCTTCAGCACAACTGTGATATCCTCTTTGACCAGTAATGCAACTCCTCCACCCCTTTTACCTCCCTCTCTATCCCGCCTGAAGCATCGGTATCCTGGGATATTTAGTTGCCAATCATGCTCTTCCCTCAACCAAGTATCAGTAATAGCAATAACATCATACTCCCAGGTACTAATCCAAGCCCGAAGTTCATCTGCCTTACCTACTACACTTCTTGCATTAAAACAAATGCACCTCAGACCACCAGTCCCTTTGCGTTCATCATCTGCTCCCTGCCTACTCTTCCCCTTAGTCATGCTGATCTCATTATCTAGTTCTTACAGGCTTTAGTTACTACCTCCTGACTGTCCACTGACCTCGTCATTTAGTTCCCATCCCCCTGCCACATTAGTTTAAACCCTCCCCAACAGCATTCGCAAAAGCACCCTCAAGGACATTGGTTCCAGTCCGTCCCAGGTGTAGACCGTCCAATTTGTAATAGTCCCACCTCCCCCAGAACCGGTCCCAATGTCCCAAAAATCTGAACCCCTCCATCTGGCACCATCTCTCAAGCCACGCATTCATCCTGACTATTCCTTCATTTCTCCTCTGACTATCACGTGCCACTGGTAGCAACCCTTAGATTACTACCTCTGAGGTCCTATTTTTTAACTTGGCGCCTAACTCCCTAAATTCTGCTTGTCGGACCTCGTCCCGTTTTTTACCTATATCATTGGTGCCTATGTGTACAACGACAACTGGCTGTTCACCCTTCCCCTTCAGAATGTTCTGCAGCAGATCTGAGACATCCCTGACCTGAGCACCTGGGAGGCAACATACAATTAGGGATTCTCGTTTTCGACCACGGAACCGCCTATCTACTCCCCTGACAGTCGAATCCCCTATGACTATAGCCCTTCCTCTCTTTTTCCCGCCCTTCCGAACAGCAGAGCCAGCCACGGTGCCATGAACCTGGCTATTGCTTCCTTCCCCTGGTGAATCATCTCCCTCAACAGTATCCAAAACGGTATACCTGTTTTGGAGGGAGATGACCGCAGGGGACTCCTGCACTGCCTTCCTGCTCTTTCTCTGCCTTTTGGTCAACCATTCTCTTTCTCCCTCAGCAATCCTAATCTGTGGTGTGACCAATTCGCTAAACGTGCTATCCACGACCTCCTCAGCATCGTGGATGCTCTAAAGTGAGTCCACCCGCAGCCCCAGAGCCGTCATGCGGTCTAACAAGAGCTGCAGCTGGGCACACATCCTTCACGTGAAGGAGTCAAGGACATCAGCCGTGTCTCTGAGCTCCCACATTGAGCAAGAGGAGCATGACACGGGTCTGAGATCCCCTGCCATTTTTAATCTTAAACTTAACTTAGTTAAATGAAAAAGGAACGAAAACATTTTACCAATCACACGATAAAAAAAATAGAGAAATAGAAAAAGCCTTACCTTATCTACACACCACCGAGTCCTTTTTTTTGGTTGGAGGAGGAGGGCGGGTGGGAGACACTACAGGTGTAGTGTCTCGGGATTAGAAACGGCCCAAATATATCGGGTTTTACTTACCCAGCAGCCCCTTGGTCCGCTGAAAGCAAAAGGAAATTAAGTGTACTTTGAAACTGACCTTCCCAGCTGCTCACTCGCTCTCACTCTCTGCTCCCGAATAAGCTGCTGCAATGAAAGGCAAGTTATTTTAAACAGCCCAAATATATAGGGTTTTACTTACTCAGCAGCCCCCGGTCTCCGCCGAAAACAAAAGAAAATTAAGTTTACTTTGAAACTGACCTTCCCAGCTGCTCGCTCGCTGCTGCTGCAATGAAAAGTGGGCCAATCCTTTCTCCAGTTACCCTCTTGTTCCTTATATATGAATAAAAGGCTTTGGGATTTTCCTTAACCCTGTTTGCTAAAGATATTTCATGACCCCTTTTAGCCCTATTAATTCCTTGTTTCCGACACACACGCTCTCTTTCTTTCACACACACACACTCTCTCTCAGCCACACACATCCTCTCTCTGCCTCTCAGCCATACACACACATGTTCACTCTCTCTCGCTCTCTCTCTCTCGCACACACACTTTCTCTCAGCCACAAACACACACACATACGCTCCCTCTCTCCCTCTCACACACACAAACACACACACGCTCTCTCTCTCTCAAACACACACATACGCACAGACACACACACTCAGACACAAACGCGCTCTCACTTTCACACACACTCACACACACACTCACACACACAATCTCTCTCACAGCCACACACTCTCTCTTTCACAACCACAGCCACCCACACACATTCACTCTCTGACACACTCTCTCCCTCTCACACGCACACACACACACTCTCTCTGACATGCTCTCTCTTTCTATCACACACAGACACAGTCTCTCTCTCTCTCTCTCTCACATACACAGACACAAACACACATACATACATACTCTGTCTCTCTCTCTCTCTCACACACACAGACGCTATCTCACTCACTCTCACACACGGACACGCACACACACACAGACCTTCAAACACACACTCTCTCTCTCTCTCTCACAAGCACACACACACACACTCTCTCTGACATACTCTCTCTCTCTACCGCACACAGACGCAGTGTCTCTCTCTCTTTCTCTCACACACACACACTCTCTCCCTCTCTCTATCTCTCTGTCCCTCGCACACATACACACACACTGGTCTCTCTCTCTCAGCCACAAACACTCTCTCTCTCTCCTTCTGCCACACACACACTATTTCTCTCTCTGCCACACACACACACACTCTGTCTCACACCACACAGACTCTCTGCCTCTCAGCCACACACACACACACACACACTCTCTCTCACCCACACACATTCTCTGCCTCCCTGCTGCGTGTCTGAGAGTGTGTGTGTGTGTGAGAGTGAGAGAGGGAGAGTGTGTGTGTGAGTGAGAGAGAGAGTGTGTCTGAGAGTGTGTGTGAGAGTGTGTGAGTCTGAGAGAGAGAGAAAGAGAGTATGTTTGTGTGTGAGAGAGAGAGGGAGGGTCTGAGAGCGTGTGTGTGTGTGTGTGGGTGTGTGCGCGTGAGAGAGAGACCGTGTGTCTGTGTGTGTGAGAGAGAGCGAGTATATGTGTGGGTGTTTGTGTGTGTTGCTGAGAGGCAGAGAGGGTGTGTGACTGGCCGAGAGAGAGACAGAGTGTGCGTGCGTGTGTGTGTGTGTGTGTGTGTGTTTGTGTGTTTGTGTGTGTGTGTGCCTGTGAGAGAGACAGCCTATGTGTGTGTGTGCGGCTGAGAGAGAGCAAGGGTTGTGTGTGTAAAAGAGAGAGACTGTGGGTGTGTGTGTGTGTGTGTGTGGATGTGTGTGTGTGAGTGTGTGGCTGACAGGCAGAGATTGTGTGTGGGTGGGAGAGTGAGAGAGAGCGTGTGTTTGTGTGTGTGTCTGGCTGAGAAAGAGTGTGTGTGAGTGTGAGAGAGAAAGATAACTTCTTTGAGCGTGCCTGTGTGGCTGAGAGAGAGATATAATGTGTGTGTGTATGTGAGAGAGAAGGAGAGAGAGTGTGTTTGGCTGAGAGAGAGAGACTGTGTGTGTGTGTTAGAGTGTGTGTGTGTGTGTTAGAGTGTGTGTGTTTGTGTGTGTGTGTGGCAGAGAGGCAGGGAGAGTGTGAGTGTGAGAGAAAGAGAGAGTGTATGTGCGTGTGAGAGAGAGAGAGTGTGTGTGTGGCTGAGAGAGATACCAGTGTGTGTGTATGTGTGTGTGTGTGTGTGTTTATGTGTGTCTGTGTGTGATTGTGTGTGAGAGTGAGAGGGAAAGTGTGTGTGTGGCTGAGAGGCAAAGAGCATGTGAGTGTGAGAGAAAGAGTGTGTGTGTGTGTGTGGCTGAGAGAGAGAGAGAGACCAGAGTGTGTGTGTGTGTGTGAAAGAGAGTCTGTGTGTGTGTGTGAAAGAGAGTGTGTCTGAGAGCGTGAGTGTGTGTGTGGATGTGCGCGAGTGAGAGAGAGACCGTGCGTGTGTGTGTGTGTGAGAGAGAGAGAGTATGTGTGTGCGTGTTTGTGTGTTTTGCTGAGAGGCAGAGAAGGTGTGTGACTGGCTGACAGAGAGACAGAGTTAGTGTGCGTGTGTGTGTTTGTGTGTGTGTGCGGCTGTGAGAGAGACAGCCTATGTGTGTGCGCGGCTGAGAGAGAGCAAGGGTTGTGTGTGTGAACTAGAGGGACCGTGGGTGTGTGTGTGTGTGTGTGTGTGTGTGTGTGTGTGTGTGGATGTGTGTGTGTGAGTGTGTGGCTGAGAGGCAGCGTTTGCGTGTGGGTGGGAGAGTGAGAGAGAGAGAGCGTGTGTTTGTGTGTGTGGCAGGGAGAGAGTGCGTGTGTGTGTGAGAGAGAAAGAGAACGTCTGTGAGCGTGCCTGTATGGCTGACAGAGAGATAATGTGTGTATGTGTGTATGTGAGAAAGAGGGAAAGAGAGAGTGTGTGTGTGGCTGAGAGAGACAGAATGTATGTGTGTGTTAGTGTGTGTATGTGTGTGTGTGAGAGAGAGAAAGCGAGTGGGTGTGTGTGCGTGTGAAAGAGAGACACCCTGTGTGTGTGTGTGTGGCTGAGAGGCAGAGAATGTGTGTGGGTGAGAGAGGTAATATGTGTGTGTGTGTGTGGTTGAGAGGCAGAGAGTGTGTGTGGGTGTGTGAGAGAGAGAGAGTGTGTGTGTGGCAGAGAGGCAGAGAGCGCGTGAGTGTGAGAGAAAGAGAGTGTGTGTGTGCGTGTGAGAGAGAGAGTGTGTGTGTGTGGCTGAGAGAGAGACTAGTGTGTGTGTGTGTGTGTTTGTGTGTGCGTGTTTGTGTGTGTGTGTGTGAGTGAGGGAGAGAGAGAGAGAGAAAGTGTGTGTGTGGCTGAGAGAGAGAGAGCCCGTGTGTGTGTGTCTGACTGTGTATGTGTGTGTGTGTGTGTGTGTGTGTGTGTGGCTGAGCGAGAGAGTGTGTGTGTGGCTGAGCGAGAGAGTGTGTGTGTGTGAGAGAGAGAGAGAGAGAGAGAGAATGTGTGTGTGTCTGTCAGTTTGTGTGGGTGTGTGAGTGTATATATGTCTGGCTCAGTGCTGGGGTCTGAAACACACACTCTCTGAAACACATACACACATTCAGACAGACACACACTCTCTCTTTCTCTCTCCCCCCCCCTCTGAGCCACACAAACACTCGCTCGCAGCCACACACACATGCTCTCTCTCTCTCTCGCGCCCTCTCTCCCTCTCCCTCTCTCACTCTCACACACAAACACACACACACAGACACACACACACAGGCACAGACGCACACACACGCGCGCACTGACAGACAAACACACACAGGTCACACCCCAGCACTGAGCCAGACATATAAACACACACACACACCCACACACACTGACAGACACACACACATTCTCTCTCTCTCTCTCTCTCTCTCACACACACACTCTCTCGCTCAGCCACACACACACACACACACACGGGCTCTCTCTCTCTCAGCCACACATACAGTTTCTCTCTCTGTCTCTCTGACGCACACACACACACACGCACGCACACGCACACACACACACACACACACATACACGCACGCACACACACACACACACTGGACTCTCTCTCTCAGCCACACACAGACACTATTTCTCTCTCAGTCACAAACACACACACACACACTCTTTCTCCCTCTATCTCACATACACACAGACTATCTCACTCTCAGCCATACACACACGCACACAGACGTTCTCTTTCTCTCTCACTCGCACACGCGCTCTCTCTCTCAGCCAGACACACACACACACATACACGCACACACACAAACACACGCTCTCTCCCTCACCCACACACAATCTCTGCCTCTCAGCCACACACACACAGACACCCACTGTCTCTCTCTTTCACATACACAACCTTTGCTCTCTCTCAGCCACACACACTCTCCCTCTCTCTCTACCTCACACACACACACACACACACACACGGTCTCTCTCTCTCTCACGCACACACACCCTCTCTCTTTTTTTCTCTCTCTCTCAACTCACACAAACACGCACACACTGGCCTCTCTCAGCCACACACACACTACCTCTCTCTCTCACACACACACACTATTTCTCTCTCAGCCACACACACACGCACACACACGCGCTCTCTCTCTCACGTGCACACACACACACACTCACTTTCAGACACACACACTCTCTCTCTCACACACATACACACACACATACACACACACACACGCACACAGACTCTATCTCAGAAACACACACGCACACATTCCAAGACACATGCTCTCTCTCTCTCACACACACACACTCTCTCTCTCTCACACGCGCACACACACACTGTCTCTCTCTGACCCACGCACATACACTCCCACACACACGCTCTCTCTCACATACACACAAACACACACACTCACTATCTCTCTCTCAGCCAGACATACACACACAATCACACACATACACACACACAAGCACTCGCTCTCTCCCTATCACCCACACACAATCTCTGTTTCTCAGCCACAGACACACACACACACACGCACACACACACACACACACACACTATCTCTATCTCACACACACGGTCTCTCTCTCAGCCACACACGCTCTCTCTCACAGCCACACACACACACACACTATCTTTCTCTCTCTCACACACACAGCCACACACACTTTCTCTCTCTCTCACACACACACACTCTCTCTCTCGCTCTCACACACACGCTCTCTCTCAGCCACACATGAATTCTATCCCTCTCTCACACACACAGACACACACACACACACACAGACACACACACACACACACACACACATACACACACGTCACAGTCCAGCACTGGGCCAGGCATATATACACACACACACACACAAGCACATTGACAGGCACACACACATTCTCTCTCTCACACACACACGCGCACACGCACACTGTCTCTCTCAGACACACACGCACTCTCAGAGGCATGCTCTCTCTCTCTCACACACACACACACTCACACACACACACAGACTCACTCTCTCTCTCACATACGCGCGCACACACACAGGTCGCACCGCAGCACTGGGCCAGTAATATATTCACACACACACTCGCATTGACAGACACACACACATTCTCTCTCTCTCACACTCAGACGCACACACTCTCTCTGATACACACACACACACTCTCTCTCTCTCGCTCTCATACACACACACTCGCTCTCAGACACACACACACACACACTCGCTCTCAGCCACACACACACTCTCTCTCTCACACACTCACACACTCAGAAGCACGCACGGTCTCGCTCTCTGCCACACACACATGCTCGCTCTCTCTCTCACACACACACACACACACACACTTTCTCTCTCACACACACACACTCTCTCTCTCGCTCTCACACACACGCTCTCTCTCTCAGCCACACATGCTCGCTCTCTCTCTCTCTCTCTCTGTCACACACACACACGCACATACACGCGTCTCTCTCTCAGCCAGACACACACACACACACACTCTCTCTCAGCCAAGCACACACACTCTCTCTCTCTCCCTCCCTCTCTCTCTCACACGCACATGCACACACACACGGTTTCTCTCTCTCACACACACGCAGTGTATCTCTCTCGCTCTCACACACACACACTCGCTCTCTGCCACACACACATGCTCTCTTTCTCTGACACACACGGACACACACACCCTCGCTCTCCCTCTCTCTCACACACACAGACACACACAATCTCAGACACACACACACACACTCTGTCTCTCTCAGACACACGGAAGCTCTCACTTTCACGCACACACACACACTCTCTCTCTCACGGACACACACACTCACACACTCTCTCTCTCACGGACACACACACTCACACACTCTCAGACACACACACAATCTTTCTCTCTCTCTCACACTCACTCACTCTCTCTCTCAGACACACACACACTCTTTCAGACATATGTTCTTTCTCTCTCTCTCTCAAACATACACACACACACACACTCTCTCTCTCACACACACACAGACCCACGCACACTGACAGACACACACATACAATCTTTCTCACACACACAAACACACACACAATGGCAGACAGACACACACAGGTCACACCCCAGCACTGAGCCAGACATATATGCACACACACACATCCACACACACTGACAGACACACACACATACTCTCTCTCTCTCACACTCACACACAGATTACACCACAGGCATTGAGACAGAGTACTCGGTCAGTTCAACATTTACCTGTCTTTACAAGAGCACAGATCTGCAGATGCTGCAAATCATAAATAAGAACAGAAAATGCTGGAAATACTCAGCAGGTCTGGCAGGATTTGTTCAGAGAGAAACAGGGTTTAATATTTCAGGTCGGTGACCCTTCATCAGAATTGGGTGAGATCAGAAATGGAACAGTTTTTAAACCAAACGGGGAAAGGAGGGAGGGGGAGGATTATAATCAACATTCAGTTTAGCAATTACAATATCATCCTTTTATTATTTAATCTCTACTGTCTTCCACCGTATCACAGACCTTCCCATTTGTTCATTCAGGTCCAATCATTTAAATGCATCACTGGATACAGGAACGCATTTATAAATCTTAATAAGTCCTCAATCAAACTGGTAACTTTTCTCCATCCTGATGTATAATTTCTTTGTTTATTTCCCTTCTTCACAGTTAATTTGCTGACGATTGGGATCCTGTCTCAGGGAAAGTGCGGTCTCTCCAAATGTGTCACTCGCTACCTGGTGGCCATGTCAGCGGCGGATCCACTGGTCATTATCTTTGACCTGATATTGAGACACATTCCCATTGTTTATGAGGAACGGTTTCAGTTCCTGGAGTCCATCCCCGTGTGTAATATCCACGCCGTCCTGGTTTACATAGTCACAGACTGTTCTGTCTGGTTCACCGTCACTTTCACCTTTGATCGATTTGTGGCCATTTGTTGCCAGAAGCTGAAAAGTAAATATTGCAGTGAGAAAGCTTCGGCTGTGGTTGTGGGAACAGTAACTGTGCTGAGCTGTTTAAAGAACATCTTCTGGTATTTTATGTTCACAGATCGGTATCGGCTGGAGAACTTCCCCTGGTTTTGTTTTGTCACAATGGATGTACAGCATTCTCGTGTCTGGGGAACAATCGAGTTCCTCCACAACATTATAACCCCGGCGATCCCATTTGTGGTGATTATGCTGCTCAACGCTATCACCGTCAGACACATTTTATTGGGCAGCAGAGGACGCAGGAGACTCCGAGCACACAGCAGTGGGGAGAGTCGCAGAGACCCCGAGATGGAGAGTCGAAGGAAATCCATCATTTTACTGTTAGTTATCTCGGGGAATTTCATCCTGTTGTGGGCCATCTTAATGATGCATTCGATACATAACCGGATGTGGTATTTGGGTTATCGGTCTGTTCCTCTCCCTGAGTTCCTGCAGGAATTGGGCTTCTTGCTGCAGCTCCTGAGTTGTTGCACAAACACTGCGATTTATGCCGTGACCCAGACTCAGTTCAGAGAATAGATGAAGAATGTGCTGAAATATCCCTTTACTGCAATTGTTGAATTCATTCAATGAACAGAGGAGGGCGCGGGTCTGTTTCCAGGGTGATGGGGCGTCGGGGCTGGGTCTGTTTCCAGGGTAACTGAGGTGCGAGGGCGGAGACTGTTTCCCCGATGACGGGCAGTGGGGATGGGGTCTGTTTCCAGGGTGACGGGGAATTGGTGGCGGGGGTAATTCCCCTGGTAACGGGGTAAAGGCGGCGGGGTCGATTTCTAGAGTGATGGCGGCGAGCCTGCGGGTTCTGATTCCCCGGTGATGGATCTGGGGGCGGGGTCTGATTTCCCGAGGACGGGGGAGTGGGCGGGGTATGTTTCCCCGGTGACGGAGGGGTGGGGGCGGGGTCAGTTTCCCTGGTGATGGAGGAGTGGGGGCGGAATCTGTTTCCACTGTCACGTATGCGTGGGGGCGGGGTCTGTTTCCCCGGTGACGGGCAGTGGGGACGGGGTGGGATTCCCCGGTGACGGGAAGTTGGTGGCGGGCTCCGTTTCCCGAGGTGGTGGTGAGGAGGCGGGGTCAGTTTCCCGGGTGATGGAGGGGTGGGGTCGGTGTCTGTTTCCCGGTGACGGGCTGTGGGGACTGGGTCGGTTTCCCCGGGGACAGAGGAGTGGGCGCGGGGTCTGTTCCCAGGCTAATGGGGAGTATGTCACTTAAAATGGCCGCAGTGCAGGTGATATCAAACAGCCAAACAGAATGTCATTTAAAATGGCCACAGCACATTTTGCTTAAATGGCCGCAGTGCAAGTGACATTAAACAGCCGCATGGAAATGCCATTTAAAATGGCCGCAGCACATGTCGTTTAATTGGCCGCAGTGCAGGTGATATCAAACAGCCAGACAGAATGTCACTTAAAATTGCCGCTGCACATGTCGCTTAAAATGGCTGCAGTGTAGGTGACATCAAACAGCCGCACAGCATGTCATGTAAAATGGCCGCAGTGGGCATCCGATCTTTTCTAGTAGTCTGAAGAGACCACGTCTGCTGACGAGGTCAAAGGCTTTGGTGAGATCAATGAAAGCAATGTAGAGGGGCTTCTGTTGTTCGCGGCATTTCACCTGTATGTGACGAAGGGAGAACAGCATGTCAACTATCGATCTCTCTGCACGGAAGCCACACTGTGCCTCAGGGTAGACGCGCTCGGCCAGCTTCTGGAGCCTATTTAGAGTGACTTCGAGCAAAGACTTTCCCCACTGTGCTGAGCAGGGGGATTCCACGGTAATTGTTGCAGTCACCGCGGTCACCTTTGTTTTTATAGAGGGTGATGATATTGGCATCGTGCATGTCCTGAGGTACTGCTCCCTCGTCCCAGCACAGGCATAGCAGTTCATGTAGTGCTGAGAGTATAGCAGGCTTGGCACTCTTGATTATTTCAGGGGTAATGCTGCCCTTCTCAGGGGCTTTTCCGTTGGCTAGAGAATCAATGGCATCACTGAGTTCCGATTTGGTTGGCTGTATGTCCAGCTCATCCATGACTGGTAGAGGCTGGGCTGCATTGAGGGCAGTCTCACTGGAGTACAGTTCTAGGTAGTGCTCAACCCAGCGGTCCATTTGTTTGCGTTGGTCAGTGATTACGTCCCCTGATTTAGATTTGAGAGGGACGATCTTCTTGATGGTTGGCCCAAAAGCTCTCTTAATGCCATCATACATTTCTCTGAGGTTTCTGGTGTCTGAGGCCAGCTGAATATGACTGCATTGGTGTTGCCAGTAGTCATTTGCGCAGCGCCTGGCTGTTCTTTGTGCAGTACTTCTGGATGATTTAAGTGCCACGGATGTTAACTCGCTGGGGGCTTTCTTGTAGTTCAGCAGTGCAATGCGGTTAGCGGCTATGACTGGTTCCAGCTCTTCATTATGAGATTGAAACCAGTCTGCATTTCTCATCGCACGTTTGCTGTAGGTAGTCAAAGCTGACTCACAGATGGCGTCTCTGATGTGGGCCCACTTGGTCTCAACATCCCCTGTGGGAGTGTTTTGAAGGGTTGTAACAAGCGAATTTAGAAATTGTTGTAACATCTGTGTATGAGAAATTCTGCTCGTGTTGATGCACGGATGGCCCTTCTGCTTGGAATGATGCAACTTCTTTGGTCTGAGTCTAACGTTGCTGCACACCAGGGAGTGGTCGGTGTCGCAGTCCGCACTGTGGAAGCTGCGTGTCATTTGAACACTGCTTAAGGAAGCTTGCCTTGCGACAATGAGGTCTAGCTGGTGCCAAGGACGCGATCTTGGGTGCCTCCATGAAACCTGATGACAGGGTTTAGTGTCAAGGAACGAGTTGGTAATGCAGAGGTTATGATAGGTACACAACTCAAAAAGGCCACAGCACATGTCACTTAAATGGCCACAGTGCAGGTGACATCAAACAGACCACAGTGCATATAATTTAAAATGCTGCAGCAAATGTCGCTTAAAATGGCCACAGTGCAGGTGACATCAAACAGACCACAGGGCATATCATTTAATATGGCCACAGCACAGGTCACTTAAAATGGCCGCAGCGCAGGTGTATTCAAACAAACCACAGTGAATATCATTTAAAATGCTGCAGCAGATGTCGCTTCAAATGGCTGCATTGGAGGTGACATCAAACTGACCACAGGGCATATCATTTAAAATGGCCGCAGCGCAGGTCGCTTAAAAGGCTCCCAGTGCAGGTGACTTCAAACAGAACACAGGGCATATCATGTAAAATACTGCAGCAGATGTGGTTTAAAATGGCAGCAGTACAGGTGACATCAAACATACCACAGGGCATATAATTTATAATTGCCACAGCGCATGTCGCTGAAAATGGTCCCAGTGCAGGTGACATCAAACAGACCACAGGACATATCATTTCAAACGTTGCAGCAGAAGTCATTTAAAATGGTCGCAGAGCAGGTGACAACAAACAGCCACAAGGAATGCCATTTAAAATCGCCACTGGGACAGCGATAGTTTGAAGCTGACCTTTCTTAAAACAAGGAGAAGTGGCACTGAGTCCCAATCACACACCAGGAAAGGGACAAGCTGTGCACATCAATATTCACAGTCAGATAAACACTGTGAAGTGCAAAACAACCCCCATGTCCTCAAGAATGTTAACTCAGTGGAGGAGATCACACATTAATGTTAACACACTAAATGACATACGGTGTACTTCAGAACACACAGTGAGATACACCCTGTGAAGTGCAAATCACACCCACTGTCCTCAGGAATATTAACACACTGACAGAGAACACAGATTAATATTAACACACACACTGACACACGGTATACATCATGACCCACTATCAGATACACCCTGTGAAGTGAAAAACACCCCCACTGTCCTCAGGAATATTAACACAGTGACAGAGAGAACAGCTTAAAATTAGCGCACTCACTGACACACTGTGCACATCATGAACCACAGTCAGATACACCCTGTGAAGTATAAAACACCCCCGCTGTCGTCAGGAATATTAATAAACTGTCAGAGAAGAGACATAAATATTAACACACTCACTGATACACTGTGCGCACCACGACCCAGTCAGATACACCCTGTGAAGTGTAAAATACCCCCACTGTCCCCTGGAATATCAGCACACTGACAGAGAAAACAGATTAATATTAACACACTCAGTGGAACACTGTGTATATCATGACCCACAGTCAGATACACCCTGTGAAGTGTAAAACATCCCCACTGTCCTCAGGAATATTAACACAGTGACAGAGAACACAGATTAATATTAACACACTCACTGTGTATACCATGACCCACAGTCAGATACACCCTGTGAAGTGTAAAACACCCCCACTGTCCTCAGTAATATTAACACAGTGACAGAGAACACAGATTAATATTAACACACTCACTGACGCACTGTGTATATCATGACCCACAGTCAGATACACCCTGTGAAGTGTAAAACATCCCCACTGTCCTCAGGAATATTAACACAGTGACAGAGAACACAGATTAATATTAACAAACTCACTGACACACTATGTATATCATGACCCACAGTCAGATACACCCTGTGAAGTGTAAAACATCCCCACTGTCCTCAGGAATATTAACACAGTGACAGAGAACACAGATTAATATTAACACACTCACTGACACACTATGTATATCATGACCCACAGTCAGATACGCCCTGTGAAGTGTAAAACATCCCCACTGTCCTCAGGAATATTAACACAGTGACAGAGAACACAGATTAATATTAACACACTCACTGACACACTATGTATATCATGACCCACAGTCAGATAAACCCTGTGAAGTGTAAAACACCCCCACTGTCCTCAGCAATATTAACACACTGACAGAGAACACCGATTAATATTAACACACTCACTGACACACTGTGTACATCATGACCCACAGTCAGATACACCCTGTGAAGTGTAAAACATCCCCACTGCCCTCAGGAATATTAACACAGTGACAGAGAACACAGATTAATATTAACACACTCACTGACACACTATGTATATCATGACCCACAGTCAGATAAACCCTGTGAAGTGTAAAACACCCCCACTGTCCTCAGTATATTAACACGCTAACAGAGAACACCGATTAATATTAATACACTCACTGACACATTGTGAACATCATGACCCACAGTCAGATAAAACCTGTGAAGTGCAAAACAATCCCGCTGTCCTCAGGAATATTAACACAATGACAGAGAACACCGATTAACATTAACACACGCACTGACGCACTGTGCACATCATGACCAACAGTCAGATACACCCTGTGAAGTGCAAAACAACCCCGCTGTCCTCAGGAATATTATCACAATGACAGAGAACACAGATTAACATTAACACACTCCACTCACTGACGCACTGTGCACATCATGACCAACAGTCAGATACACCCGGTGAAGTATAAAACACGCCTACAGTCCACAGGAATACAAACAGACTGATAGAGAACACTGATTAATATTAACAAACTCACTGACATACTGTTTACATCATGACCAACAGTCAGATACACCTTGTGCAGTGTAAAACACCCCCACTATCCTCAGGAATATTAGCACACCGACAGAGAACACTAATTAATATTAACACACTCACTGACACATTGCGTACATCATGACCAACATTCAGGTACACCCTGTGAAGTGTAAAATGCCCGCACGGTCCTCAGGAACGTTAACACGGTGCCAGATAACACAGATTAATATTAACACACTCACTGACACACTCTGTGTACATCATGATCGACAGTCAGATACACAATGTGATGTGTAAAACACCCCCACCGTCCTCAGGAATATTAACACAGTGGCAGATAACACAGATTAACATTAACACACTCACTGACACACTGTGTATATCACGACACACAGTAGATACAAACCGGGAAGTGCAAAACACCCCCTCTGTCCTCAGGAATATTAGCACAGTGACAGAGAACACAGATTCACATTAACACACTGACTGACGCACTGTGTACATCATGACCAACAATCAGATACACCATCTGAAGTGTAAACACTCCCACTGCCGTCAGGAATATTAACACATTGACAGGGAACACAGAGTAATATGAACACACTCACTGACACACTGTGTACATCATGACCAACAGACAGATACACCCTGTGAAGTGTAAACACTCCCATTGCCGTTAGGAATATTAACACACTGACGGAGAACACAGATTAATATTACAACATTCACCGACACACTGTGTACATCATGACCCACAGACAGATACAAACTGTGAAGGGTAAAACAAGCCCACTGTTCTCAGGAATATTAACACGCCAACAGAGAAAACAGATTAATATTAACACTCTCACTGACACACTGTGTATATCACGACCCACAGTCAGATACACCATGTGATGTGTAAACACTCCCACTGCCGTCAGGAATATTAACACTGTGACAGCGAACACAGATTAATATTAACACAGTCACGGACACATTGTGTTCATTATGACACGCAGTCAATTACACCCTGTGAATTGTAAAACACCCCCACTGTCCTCAGGATTATTAATACCCTTACTGCGAACACAGATTAATATTACCACACTCACTGACACACTGAGTCCATCATGGCCACCGTCAGATAGACTCTGTGAAGTGTAAAAGACCCCACAGTCCTCAGGAATATTAACAGAGTGACAGAAAACATAGATTAAGATGAACACACTCACTGACACACAGTGTACATCATGACCCACAGTCAGATACACCCTGTGAAGTGCAAAACACGCCCACTGTCCTCCGGAATATTAACACAGTGACAGAGAACACAGATTAACATTAACACACTCACTGACGCTCTGTGCACATCATGACCCACAGTCAGATGCACCCGGTGAAGTATAAAACACCCCGACAGTCCACAGGAATACACACACACTGATAGAGAAGAATGATTGCTATTAACAAACTCAAACTCTCTGACAAACTGTTTCCATCATGACCCACAGTCAGAGACACCTTGTAAAGTGTAAAACACCCACACTATCCTCAGGAATATTAGCACACCGACAGAGAACACTGATTAATATTAACACACTCACTGACACATTGCGTACATCATGACCAACATTCAGGTACACCCTGTGTAGTGCCAAAAGCCAGCACTGTCCTCAGGAACGTTAACACGGTGACAGATAACACAGATTAATATTAACACACTCACTGACACACTGAGTGCATCGCGACCCAGAGTCAGATGCACCCTGTGAAGTGTAAAACACTCCCAGTGTCCAATGAATAATAACACACTGACAGAGAACACAGATTACTAATAGCAAACTCACTGACACACTGTGTACATTATGATCGACAGTCAGATACACAATGTGATTTGTCAAACACCCCCACTGTCCTCAGGAGTATTAACACCCTGACCGAGAACTGAATTTAATACTAACACACTCACCGACACACTGTGTACATCATTATCCATAGTCAGATACGCCCTGTGAAGTGTAAAAAAAACCCACGCTCCTCAGAAATATTCACACCCTGACAGAGAAGACAGATTAATATGAACTCACTCACTGACACAATGTGTACATCATGACCAACAGTCAGATCTACCCTGTGAAGTGTAAGCACTCCCACTGCCGTCAGGAATATTACAACACTGATAGAGAACACAATTTAATATTAACACAATCACTGACACACTGTGTACATCATGACCAACAGTCAGATATACCCTGTGAAGTGTAAACACTCCGACTGCCGTCAGGAATATTAACACACTGACAGTGAACACAGATTAATATTAACGCACTCACTGACGCACTGTGTACATCATGACCCACAGTCAGAGACTCACTGCGAATTGCAAACCCCCCCCCACTCTGTCCTCAGGATTATAAACACCCTGACAGAGAACACAATTTAATATTAACACAATCACTGACACATTGTGTACATCAGGACCAACAGTCAGATACGCCATGTGAAGTGTAAACACTCCCACTGCCGTCAGGAATATTAACACACTGACAGAGAAGACAGATTAATATTAACACACTCACTGACACACTGTGTACATCATGACCCACAGTCAGATACACCCTGTGAAGTGTAAAACACCCCCATTGTCCACAGGAATATTAACACCCTGATAGAGAACACAGATTAATATTGACAAACTCACTGACACATTTTGTACATCATTATCCACAGTCAGATACGCCCTGTGAATTGTAAAATACCCACAACTCCTCAGGAATATTAACACCCTGACAGAGAACACAGATTAATATTGACAAACTCACTGACACATTTTGTACATCATTATCCACAGTCAGATACGCCCTGTGAATTGTAAAACACCCACAACTCCTCAGGAATATTAACACAGTGACAGAGAACACAGATTAATATTAAGAAACTCACTGACACACTGAGTACATCATGACCCACCGTCAGATACACCTTGTGTAGTGTGAAACACGACCACTGTCCTCAGGAATATCAACACAGTGACAGAGAACACAGATTAGTATTAAAACTCTCACTGACACACTGTGCACATCATGACCCACAGACAGATGCAAACTGTGATGGGTAAAACAAGCCCACTGTTCTCAGGAATATTAACACGCCAACAGAGAAAACAGATTAATATTAACACACACACTGACACACTGTGTACGTCACGACCCACAGTCAGATACAAACTGTGAAGTGTAAAACACCCCCAATGTCCACAGGAATATTAACGAATTGATAGAGATCACGCATTAATATTAACACATTAACTGACACACTGTGTGCATCATGACCCAGAGTCAGATACAAACTGTGAGGTGTAAAACACCCCAACTGTCCAAAGGAATTTTAACACACTGATAGAGAACACAGATTCATATTAACACACTCACTGACATTCTATGTACATCATGATCCACAGACAGATTCATCCTCTGATGTGTATAAAACCCCCTCTATCCTCGGGAATATTAACACTGTGGCAGAGAACACAGATTAAAATTAACAGGCTAACAGACACACTGCGTACATTGTGATCCACAGTCAGATGCACCCAGTAAAGTGCAAAACACCCCCTCTGTCCTCAGGAATATTAGCACAGTGACAGAGAACACAGATTCACATTAACACACTGACTGACGCACTGTGCACATCATGACCAACAATCAGATACACCATGTGATGTGTAAACACTCCCACTGCCGTCAGGAATATTAACACTGTGACAGCGAACATAGATTAATATGAATAAAGTCACGGACACATTGTGTTCATTATGACAAGAAGTCAATTACACCCTGTGAATTGTAAAACACCCCCACTGTCCTCAGGATTATTAATACCCTTACTGCGAACACAGATTAATATTACCACACTCACTGACACACTGAGTCCATCATGGCCACCGTCAGATAGACTCTGTGAAGTGTAAAAGACCCCACAGTCCTCAGGAATATTAACAGAGTGACAGAAAACATAGATTAAGATGAACACGCTCACTGACACACTGTGTACATCATGACCCACAGTCAGATACACCCTGTGAAGTGCAAAACACGCCCACTGTCCTCAGGAATATTAACACAGTGACAGAGAACACAGATTAACATTAACACTCACTGACGCTCTGTGCACATCATGACCCACAGTCAGATGCACCCGGTGAAGTATAAAACACCCCGACAGTCCACAGGAATACACACACACTGATAGAGAAGACTGATTACTATTAACAAACTCAAACTCTCTGACAAACTGTTTACATCATGACCCACAGTCAGGGACACCTTGTGAAGTGTAAAACACCCACACTATCCTAGGAATATTAGCACACCGACAGAGAACAGTGATTAATATTAACATACTCACTGACACATTGCGTACATCATGACCAACATTCAGGTACACCCTGTGAAGTGTAAAAAGCCAGCACTGTCCTCAGGAACGTTAACACGGTGACAGATAACACAGATTAATATTAACACACTCACTGACACACTGAGTACATCGCGACCCAGAGTCAGATGCACCCTGTGAAGTGTAAAACACTCCCAGTGTCCAATGAATAATAACACACTGACAGAGAACACAGATTACTATTAGCAAACTCACTGACACACTGTGTACATTATGATCGACAGTCAGATACACAATGTGATTTGTAAAACACCCCCACTGTCCTCAGGAGTATTAACACCCTGACCGAGAACTGAATTTAATACTAACACACTCACCGACACACTGTGTACATCATTATCCATAGTCAGATACGCCCTGTGAAGTGTAAAAAAAACCCACGCTCCTCAGAAATATTCACACCCTGACAGAGAAGACAGATTAATATGAACTCACTCACTGACACAATGTGTACATCATGACCAACAGTCAGATCTACCCTGTGAAGTGTAAGCACTCCCACTGCCGTCAGGAATATTACAACACTGATAGAGAACACAATTTAATATTAACACAATCACTGACACACTGTGTACATCATGACCAACAGTCAGATATACCCTGTGAAGTGTAAACACTCCGACTGCCGTCAGGAATATTAACACACTGACAGTGAACACAGATTAATATTAACGCACTCACTGACGCACTGTGTACATCATGACCCACAGTCAGAGACTCACTGCGAATTGCAAACCCCCCCCCCCTCTGTCCTCAGGATTATAAACACCCTGACAGAGAACACAATTTAATATTAACACAATCACTGACACATTGTGTACATCAGGACCAACAGTCAGATACGCCATGTGAAGTGTAAACACTCCCACTGCCGTCAGGAATATTAACACACTGACAGAGAAGACAGATTAATATTAACACACTCACTGACACACTGTGTACATCA
Organism: Heterodontus francisci; assembly: GCF_036365525.1. Classification (NCBI taxonomy): domain Eukaryota; kingdom Metazoa; phylum Chordata; class Chondrichthyes; order Heterodontiformes; family Heterodontidae; genus Heterodontus; species Heterodontus francisci. Next base: position 51,666,835 of record NC_090391.1, read on the forward strand.
TGACCCACAGTCAGATACACCCTGTGAAGTGTAAAACACCCCCATTGTCCACAGGAATATTAACACCCTGATAGAGAACACAGATTAATATTGACAAACTCACTGACACATTTTGTACATCATTATCCACAGTCAGATACGCCCTGTGAATTGTAAAATACCCACAACTCCTCAGGAATATTAACACCCTGACAGAGAACACAGATTAATATTGACAAACTCACTGACACATTTTGTACATCATTATCCACAGTCAGATACGCCCTGTGAATTGTAAAACACCCACAACTCCTCAGGAATATTAACACCCTGACAGAGAACACAGATTAATATTGACAAACTCATCGACACATTTTGTACATCATTATCCACAGTCAGATACGCCCTGTGAATTGTAAAACACCCACAACTCCTCAGGAATATTAACACAGTGACAGAGAACACATATTAATATTAAGAAACTCACTGACACACTGAGTACATCATGACCCACCGTCAGATACACCTTGTGTAGTGTGAAACAAGACCACTGTCCTCAGGAATATCAACACAGTGACAGAGAACACAGATTAGTATTAAAACTCTCACTTACACGCTGTGCACATCATGACCAACAGTCAGGTACAACCAGTAAAGTGTAAAACATCCCCACTGTCCACAGGAATATTAACACATTGATAGAGAACACTGATTAATATTAACACACTCACTGGCAGACTGTGTACATCATGACCCACAGACAGATTCACCCTGTGAAATGTAAAACACAACCACTGTCCTCAGGAATATTAACACAGTGACAGAGAACACAGATTAATATTAAGAAACTCACTGACACACTGAGTACATCATGACCCACCGTCAGATACACTCTGTGTAGTGTGAAACACGACCACTGACCTCAGGAATATCAACACAGTGACAGAGAACACAGATTAGTATTAAAACTCTCACTTACACACTGTGCACATCATGACCAACAGTCAGATATACAATGTCAAGTGTAAACATTCCCACTGTCCTCAGGAATATTAACACACCGACAGAGAGCACTGATTAATATTAACACACTCACTGACACACCGTGGACATCATGACCAACAGTCAGATACATCCTGTGAAGTTTTAAACACCCGGACATTCCAGAGGAATATTAACACAGTGACAGATAACACAGATTAATATTAACACACTCACTGACACACTGAGTCCATCACGACCCACATTCAGATACGCCCCGTGAAGTGCAAAACACACCCGTGCCCTCCGAAATATAAACACACTGACAGAGAACACTGATTCATATTAACACACTCACTGACACACTATGTACCTAATGACCCACAGTCAGATACACCCTATGAAGTGTAAAACACCCCCACTGCCCTCAGGAATATTAACACCCTGGCAGAGAACACAAGATCAATATTAACACACTCAAGGACACACTATGTACCTCATGACCCTCAGTCAGATATACCCTGTGAAGTGTTAAACACCCCCACTATCCTCAGTAATTTTAACACACTGATACAGGCAACATGTTAATATTAACCCACTTACTCTGTCTGTGCCATAGACATTTATAGGTGCAAATCAATAAAAACGTTTAACACACCATTCACTGACAATGCCCTGGACCTTTTGAGCATGCTTGACTTTGGAATGCAAAGGCCTATTGCAGTGTAATAGCATCTTTCAGTTCAGGGACCTCTAACAGTCTAATTGTACCTCGCAGTGCAGGAACCTCTGACAGGGTAATTGTACCACGCAGTGCAGGAACCTCTGGCAGTGTTATCGCATCTTGTAATGCAGAGGCCTTTCCTGTGCATTTGCCCTTGTAATGCAATCGGACTAGCTGTGTAAAATCCAATTTCAATGCAAATTTCCCATGCAGTGCTGCAGCCCCTTGTAGTGCAAAAAGCACCTTGAGATGGCATAGAATTTTGCAATGCAACAAATATTTGCAATCCCATTGAACATATGGTGCACTAGACCTTTTCAATGCAAAAAACAACTTGTATTACAATAGCCTTTGCACGTGCAACATCCACTGGCAAAGCAATAGACCCATTCAGTGCTATCTCCACTCACAGTGCAAAAGCAACATGCAATGCAATAGTCTCTAAGTGTAGCGTACCAACAGCGTGAAGAAATGCCATAGTCTTTTAAGCACAACAGACCAGCTCTTTGGTGTGCAATAGACCCTTACAATGTATTTTCCCCTTGCAGTGCAACATTTCTATGCAGTGCATTAGATCCTTTTCGTACAAACGCAGGTGCAGTCCAAGAGCAAATTGCCTTTTAATACCCTATTGAAATATGTTATCCTCTCACAATGGAGACCAGCTCGCAATGCAAAATCTCCCTGCAGTGCAATAGCCATTTGTATTGCAACTGTGTTGTAAATGCAATAGGCACTTGCCAAGCAACATCCAGTTGCAATGTAATAGAACCATTAGTGTGCATTATCCTTTTATTGAAATAGCCTCTTGCAGTGCAGGGACCTTTGGTAGTACAATAACTTCTTCCACTCTTTGAGTTTGCAATAGAGCGTGGTGTGCAACATCCACTTGCAATGAAATAGCCCAACGCAGTGCGGTTCCCCTTTCAATGCATCGGCACCTTGCAATACAAGAACTATTTGCAGACCAAAAACTCCACCAATGCAACACGCATTTCATTGAAATAGCGCTTGCAGTCCAACAGTCCCTCCCTTGCAGACTAGTATCCTTGCAATGTCAGAGCCCCTTTCAATGCAATGGCCCCTTTCAATCCAACATCCACATGCAACGCAATAAAACTAGTACTGCCAAGGTTTTTTGACAATGCAATGCAACAACTACTTGCAATGCAATAGGGCTAAGTCATGCAATCGCCCATTGATAACATTGCACACTGGCAAAGTAATGGACATTTGCAGAGCAATAGCTCATCGGAGTTCAATTGCCCTTTGAAATGCAACATCCTGATGCAGTACACTGGGGACTTACAATACAATATCCATGATTAATGCAAAAGCACCTTACATTGCAATTGCCTCTTACTGTGTAATATCTTCTTGTAATGCGAACAATCTTGCAGTTCAATAGCTGCTTGCTGGAAGGCAGAAGCCTCTTGCAAAGAAATACCCTTTGTAATTCAATCACCTCTTGCACGGTGACAGCACCTTGCAATGCAGGGTACAATGACAGTGTGATAGCCCTTTGGACTGGAGAGTCCTTTGACATTGCAATCACCCTTCCAGTTTAACATCCACATGGAGTTGTCACACAAACCACAGCTGTGATGATAGAACAATCGTGAAAATAACTCCAAAGAGCTCCAGAAACCATCTCTGTCTTTAAAAAAAAATCAGCCTTTAATTTACAAAGTGAACAATTTATCCAAAATGGCCATCAAAGGAAACATATCTTGGTCTTTGTGTGTTGAAACTGTCTGACTAGGACAAAGGACAAATGGTCAAAGCTAATCGGTGTCACATGAACACATCCGATACCATCTTAAAACATTCCTGAATTGAATATCTCCAACTAAAAGAAAGAAGATGTGAAGTCACCATATTCTGGGTCACAGTGCAGTCAACATGGGTCAGAGAGAAGAGAGTCTCCTACCAGGAGGTACAAGGTAAAGCAGCTTTACCTTAAAGTGTCTTTCAGCACAACAATAACATATTGTTTGTCTTTGCTCCATGGCCTTCTGGACGGTTATTCTGTGACCTAGTCTTTTCAACATCTTCTCTCTTGCTATCTCTTACCCCACCCCCACTTTACTGGCTTAAAATATTTTACATTTCTTATATCTGACAGTTCTGATGAAGGATCACAGATCTGAAACATTAACTTTGTTTCTCTCTCCACAGATGCTGCCCGACCAGCTGAGTATTTTCGTCACTGTCTGTTTTTATGAACTCTGTCCTGAGATGCTGTCAATCAGCCTCTCAATGTAACATAGTATTGTTTTAATAACAAGTATTAGCACCGCAAACTCACAGCTAAAGTGACCCGGGTTCATTTCTTGGTACTGCCACAGCCTCACAGATACAGTGACCCGGGTTCTGTTCTGGGTACTGCCGCAGCCTCACGGCTCCAGTGATCCGGGTTCAGATCTGGGCACTGCCACAGCCTCACAGCTTCAGCGTCCCGTGTTCGGTTCTGGCTACTGCCACAGCGCCACAGATCCAGTGACCCGGGTTCAGTACTTGGGCAATGCCACAGCCTCACAGATCCAGTGTCCCGGGTTCGGTTCTGGGTACTGCCAAAGTCTCACAGATCCAATGACTCGGGTTCGGTACTGGGTACTGCCACAGCCACACAGCTCCAGAGACCCGGGTTCTGTTCTGGGTACTGCCACAGCCTCACACCTACAAGTGACCCGGGTTCTGTTCTGGATACTGCCACAGTCTCACAGCTCCAGTGACCCGGGTTCAGTTCTGGGTACTGCCACAGCCTCACAGCTCCAGTGACCAGGGTTCGGTTTTGGGTACAGCCACAGCCTCACAGCTACAACGACCCGGGTTCTGTTCTGGATACTGGCACAGTCTCACAGCTCCAGTGACCCGGGTTCTGTTCTGAGTACTGCCACAGCCTCACAACCCCAGTGACACGGGTTCGGTTCTGGGTACTGCCACAGTCACACAGATCCAGTGAACCGTTTTCAGTTCTGGGTACTGCCACAGCTTCACAGCTCCAGCGACCGGGTTCTGTTTTGGGTACTGCCATTTTCTCATAGCTCCAGCGACCCGGGTTCGGTTCCGGGTACTGCCACAGTCTCACAGATCCAGTGACCTGGGTTCAGATCAGGGGACTGCCACAGCGTCACAGATCCAGTGACCGGGGATAGGTTCTGGGTAATACCACAGCCTCACAGCTTCAGCGTCCCGTTTTCGGTTCTGGGAACTGCCACAGCCTCACAGGTCCAGTGACCCGGGTTCAGTTCTGGGTACTGCAAAAGCCTCACAGATCCAGCGACCGGGTTTCGGCTCTGGGTACTGCCACAGCCTCACAGCTTCAACGACCCGGGTTCTGTTCTGGGTACTGCCACAGCCTCACAGATCCACTGACCCGGGTTCAGTTCTGGGTACTGCCTCAGCCTCACAGATCCAGTGTCCCGGGTTCGGTTCTGGGTACTGCCACAGCCACACAGCTCCAGAGACCTGGGTTCTATTCTGGGTACTGCAACAACCTCACAGCTCCAGTGACCAGGGATCAGTTCTGGGTACAACCACAGCGTCACCGAGCCAGCGACCCTGGTTATGATCTGGGTACTGCCACAGTCTCACAGCTCCAGTGACCCGGGTTCGGTTCTGGGTATTGCCACGACCTCACAGCTCCTGTTACCCGGGATCAGTTCTGGGTACAACCACAGCCTCACAGCTCCAGCGACCCTGGTTATGATCTGGGTACTGCCACAGTCTCACAGCTCCACTGACCCGGGTTCGGTTCTGGGTACTGCCGCAAACTCACAGCTCCAGTGTCCCGGTATCAGTTCTGGGTACAACCACAGCCTCACACCTCCAGCGACCCTGGTTATGATCTGGGTACTGCCACAGTCTCACAGCTCCAGTGACCCGGGATCGGTTCTGGGTACTGCCAAAGTCTCACAGATCCAATGACTCGGGTTCGGTACTGGGTACTGCCACAGACACACAGCTCCAGAGACCCTGGCTCTGTTCTGGGTACTGCCACAACCTCACAGCTCCAGTGACCCGGGATCAGTTCTAGGTCCTGCAACAGACTCACAGCTCCAGTGACCCGGGTTCTGTTCTGGGTCCTGCCACAGCCTCACAGCTCCAGTGACTGGGGATCGGTTCTGGGTAATACCACAGCCTCACAGCTTCAGCGTCCCGTTTTCGGTTCTGGGAACTGCCACAGCCTCACAGGTCCAGTGACCCGGGTTCAGTTCTGGTTACTGCAAAAGCCTCACAGATCCAGTGACCGGGTTTCGGCTCTGGGTACTGCCACAGTCTCACAGCTCCATTGACCCGGGTTCGGTTCTGGGTACTGCCAAAGCCTCACAGCTCCAGTGACCCGGGTTCTGTTCTGGGTACTGCCGCAGCCTCACGGCTCCAGTGATCCGGGTTCGGTTCGGGGCACTGCCACAGCCTCACAGCTCCAGTGACCCGGGTTCGGTATTGGGTACAGCCACAGCCTCACAGCTCCAGCGACCCGGGTTCTGTTCTGGATGCTGGCACGGTCTCACAGCTCCAGTGACCCGTGTTCTGTTCTGAAAACTGCCACAGCCTCACAGCCCCAGTGACACGGGTTCGATTCTGGGTACTGCCACAGTCACACAGCTCCAGTGACCCGTTTTCAGTTCTGGGTACTGCCACAGCTTCACAGCTCCAGCAACCGGGTTCTGTTTTGGGTACTGCCATATTCTCACAGCTCCAGCGACACGGGTTCGGTTCCGGGTACTGCCACAGTCTCACAGATCCAGTGACCTGGGTTCAGATCAGGGTACTGCCACAGCGTCACAAATCCAGTGACCGGGGACCGGTTCTGGGTAATACCACAGCCTCACAGCTTCAGCGTCCCGTTTTCGGTTCTGGGAACTGCCACAGCCTCACAGGTCCAGTGACCCGGGTTCAGTTCTGGGTACTGCAAAAGCCTCACAGATCCATTGACCGGGTTTCGGCTCTGGGTACTGCCACAGCCTCACAGCTTCAACGACCCGGGTTCTGTTCTGGGTACTGCCACAGCCTCACAGATCCACTGACCCGGGTTCAGTTCTGGGTACTGCCTCAGCCTCACAGATCCAGTGTTCCGGGTTCGGGTCTGGGTACTGCCACAGCCACACAGCTCCTGAGACCGGGGTTCTATTCTGGGTACTGCCACAACCTCACAGCTCCAGTGACCAGGGATCAGTTCTGGGTGCAACCACAGCCTCACAGATCCACTGACCCGGGTTCAGTTCTGGGTACTGCCTCAGCCTCACAGATCCAGTGTTCCGGGTTCGGGTCTGGGTACTGCCACAGCCACACAGCTCCTGAGACCGGGGTTCTATTCTGGGTACTGCCACAACCTCACAGCTCCAGTGACCAGGGATCAGTTCTGGGTGCAACCACAGCCTCACAGCTCCAGTGACCCGGGTTCGGTTCTGGGTACTGCCGCATCCTCACAGCTACAAGTGACCCGGGGTCAGTTCTAGGTACTGCAACAGACTCACAGCTCCAGTGACCCGGGTTCAGTACTTGGGTAATGCCACAGCCTCTCAGATCCAGTGTCCCGGGTTCGGTTCTGGGTACTGCCAAAGCCTCACAGATCCAATGACTCAGGTTCGGTACTGGGTACTGCCACAGCCACACAGCTCCAAAGACCCGGGTTCTGTTCTGGGTACTGCCACAGCCTCACACCTACAAGTGACCCGGGTTCTGTTCTGGATACTGCCACAGTCTCACAGCTCCAGTGACCCGGGTTCGGTTCTGGGTACTGCCACACACTCACAGCTCCAGTGACCAGGGTTCGGTTTTGGGTACAGCCACAGCCTCACAGCTACAGCGACCCGGGTTCTGTTCTGGATACTGGCACAGTCTCACAGCTCCAGTGACCCGGATTCTGTTCTGAGTACTGCCACAGCCTCACAATCCCAGTGACACGGGTTCGGTTCTGGGTACTGCCACAGTCACACAGATCCAGTGAACCGTTTTCAGTTCTGGGTACTGCCACAGCTTCACAGCTCCAGCGACCGGGTTCTGTTTTGGGTACTGCCATTTTCTCACAGCTCCAGCGACCCGGGTTCGGTTCCGGGTACTGCCACAGTCTCACAGATCCAGTGACCTGGGTTCAGATCAGGGGACTGCCACAGCGTCACAGATCCAGTGACCGGGGATAGGTTCTGGGTAATACCACAGCCTCACAGCTTCAGCGTCCCGTTTTCGGTTCTGGGAACTGCCACAGCCTCACAGGTCCAGTGACCCGGGTTCAGTTCTGGGTACTGCAAAAGCCTCACAGATCCAGTGACCGGGTTTCGGCTCTGGGTACTGCCACAGCCTCACAGCTTCAACGACCCGGGTTCTGTTCTGGGTACTGCCACAGCCTCACAGATCCACTGACCCGGGTTCAGTTCTGGGTACTGCCAAAGCCTCACAGCTCCAGTGACCCGGGTTCTGTTATGGATACTGCCACAGTCTCACAGCTCCAGTGACCCGGGTTCGGTTCCGGGCACTGCCACAGCCTCACAGCTCCAGTGACCCGGGTTCGGTATTGGGTACAGCCACAGCCTCACAGCTCCAGCGACCCGGGTTCTGTTCTGGATGCTGGCACGGTCTCACAGCTCCAGTGACCCGGGTTCTGTTCTGAGTACTGCCACAGCCTTACAGCCCCAGTGACACGGGTTCTGTTTTGGGTACTGCCATATTCTCACAGCTCCAGCGACCCGGGTTCGGTTCCGGGTACTGCCACAGTCTCACAGATCCAGTGACCTGGGTTCAGATCAGGGTACTGCCACAGCGTCACAGATCCAGTGACCGGGGACCGGTTCTGGGTAATACCACAGCCTCACAGCTTCAGCGTCCCGTTTTCGGTTCTGGGAACTGCCACAGCCTCACAGGTCCAGTGACCCGGGTTCAGTTCTGGGTACTGCAAAAGCCTCACAGATCCAGTGACCGGGTTTCGGCTCTGGGTACTGCCACAGCCTCACAGCTTCAACGACCCGGGTACTGTTCTGGGTACTGCCACAGCCTCACAGATCCACTGACCCGGGTTCAGTTCTGGGTACTGCCTCTGCCTCACAGATCCAGTGTCCCGGGTTCGGGTCTGGGTACTGCCACAGCCACACAGCTCCAGAGACCGGGGTTCTATTCAGGGTGCTGCCACAACCTCACAGCTCCAGTGACCAGGGATCAGTTCTGGGTGCAACCACAGCCTCACAGCTCCATTGACCCGGGTTCGGTTCTGGGTACTGCCGCATCCTCACAGCTACAAGTGACCCGGGATCAGTTCTAGGTACTGCAACAGACTCACAGATCCAGTGACCTGGGTTCAGATCAGGGTACTGCCACAGCGTCATAGATCCAGTGACCGGGGATCGGTTCTGGCTAATACCACAGCCTCACAGCTTCAGCGACCCGTCTTCGGTTCTGGGAACTGCCACAGCCTCACAGATCTAGTGACCCTTGTTCAGTTCTGGGTACTGCAAAAGCCTCACAGATCCAGTGACCGGGTTTCGGCTCTGGGTACTGCCACAGCCTCACAGCTTCAACGACCCGGGTTCTGTTCTGGGTACTGCCACAGCCTCACAGATCCACTGTCCCGGGTTCAGTTCTGGGTACTGCCTCAGCCTCAGAGATCCAGTGTCCCGGGTACGGGTCTGGGCACTGCCAAAGCCTCACAGATCCAATGATTCGGGTTCGGTACTGGGTACTGCCACAGCCACACAGCTCCAGAGACCGGGGTTCTATTCTGGGTACTGCCACAACCTCACAGCTCCAGTGACCAGGGATCAGTTCTGGGTACAACCACAGCCTCACAGCTCCAGCGACCCTGGTTATGATCTGGGCACTGCCACAGTCTCACAGCTCCAGTGACCCGGGTTCGGTTCTGGGTACTGCCGCAGCCTCACAGCTGCAAGTGACCCGGGATCAGTTCTAGGTACTGCAACAGACTCACAGCTCCAGTGACCCGGGTTCTGTTCTGGGTACTGCCACAGCCTCACAGCTCCAGTGACCCGGGTTCGGTTCGGGGCACTGCCACAGCCTCACAGCTCCAGTGACCCGGATTCGGTTTTGGGTACAGCCACAGCCTCACAGCTCCAGCGACCCGGGTTCTGTTCGGGATACTGGCACGGTCTCACAGCTCCAGTGACCCGGGTTCTGTTCTGAGTACTGCCACAGCCTCACAGCCCCAGTGACACGGGTTCGGTTCTGGGAGCTGCCACAGTCACACAGCTCCGTTGACCCGTTTTCAGTTCTGGGTGCTGCCACAGCCTCACAGCTCCAGCGACCGGGTTCTGTTCTGGGTACTGCCACATTCTCACAGCTCCAGCGACACGGGTTCGGTTCTGGGTACTGCCACAGCCTCACAGATCCAGTGACCTGGGTTCAGATCAGGGTACTGCCACAGCGTCATAGATCCAGTGACCGGGGATCGGTTCTGGGTAATACCACAGCCTCACAGCTTCAGCGACCCGTCTTCGGTTCTGGGAACTGCCACAGCCTCACAGATCCAGTGACCCGGGTTCTGTTCTGGGTACTGCCACAGCCTCACAGATCCACTGACCCGGGTTCAGTTCTGGGTACTGCCACAGCCTCACAGATCCACTGACCCGGGTTCAGTTCTGGGTACTGCCTCAGCCTCACAGATCCAGTGTCCCGGGTTCAGTTCTGGGTACTGCCACAGCCTCACAGATCCACTGACCCGGGTTCAGTTCTGGGTACTGCCACAGCCACACAGCTCCAGAGACCGGGGTTCTATTCTGGGTACTGCCACAACCTCACAGCTCCAGTGACCAGGGATCAGTTCTGGGTACAACCACAGCCTCACAGCTCCAGCGACCCTGGTTATGATCTGGGTACTGCCACAGTCTCACAGCTCCAGTGACCCGGGTTCGGTTCTGGGTACTGCCGCAGCGTCACAGCTACAAGTGACCCGGGATCAGTTCTAGTTACTGCAACAGACTCACAGCTCCAGTGACTCGGGTTCTGTTCTGGGTACTGCCACAGCCTCACAGCTCCAGTGACCCGGGTTCGGTTCGGGGCACTGCCACAGCCTCACAGCTCCAGTGACCCGGATTCGGTTTTGGGTACTGCCACAGCCTCACAGATCCAGTGACCTGGGTTCAGATCAGGGTACTGCCACAGCGTCATAGATCCAGTGACCGGGGATCGGTTCTGGCTAATACCACAGCCTCACAGCTTCAGCGACCCGTCTTCGGTTCTGGGAACTGCCACAGCCTCACAGATCTAGTGACCCTTGTTCAGTTCTGGGTACTGCAAAAGCCTCACAGATCCAGTGACCGGGTTTCGGCTCTGGGTACTGCCACAGCCTCACAGCTTCAACGACCCGGGTTCTGTTCTGGGTACTGCCACAGCCTCACAGATCCACTGTCCCGGGTTCAGTTCTGGGTACTGCCTCAGCCTCAGAGATCCAGTGTCCCGGGTACGGGTCTGGGCACTGCCAAAGCCTCACAGATCCAATGATTCGGGTTCGGTACTGGGTACTGCCACAGCCACACAGCTCCAGAGACCGGGGTTCTATTCTGGGTACTGCCACAACCTCACAGCTCCAGTGACCAGGGATCAGTTCTGGGTACAACCACAGCCTCACAGCTCCAGCGACCCTGGTTATGATCTGGGCACTGCCACAGTCTCACAGCTCCAGTGACCCGGGTTCGGTTCTGGGTACTGCCGCAGCCTCACAGCTGCAAGTGACCCGGGATCAGTTCTAGGTACTGCAACAGACTCACAGCTCCAGTGACCCGGGTTCTGTTCTGGGTACTGCCACAGCCTCACAGCTCCAGTGACCCGGGTTCGGTTCGGGGCACTGCCACAGCCTCACAGCTCCAGTGACCCGGATTCGGTTTTGGGTACAGCCACAGCCTCACAGCTCCAGCGACCCGGGTTCTGTTCGGGATACTGGCACGGTCTCACAGCTCCAGTGACCCGGGTTCTGTTCTGAGTACTGCCACAGCCTCACAGCCCCAGTGACACGGGTTCGGTTCTGGGAGCTGCCACAGTCACACAGCTCCGTTGACCCGTTTTCAGTTCTGGGTGCTGCCACAGCCTCACAGCTCCAGCGACCGGGTTCTGTTCTGGGTACTGCCACATTCTCACAGCTCCAGCGACACGGGTTCGGTTCTGGGTACTGCCACAGCCTCACAGATCCAGTGACCTGGGTTCAGATCAGGGTACTGCCACAGCGTCATAGATCCAGTGACCGGGGATCGGTTCTGGGTAATACCACAGCCTCACAGCTTCAGCGACCCGTCTTCGGTTCTGGGAACTGCCACAGCCTCACAGATCCAGTGACCCGGGTTCTGTTCTGGGTACTGCCACAGCCTCACAGATCCACTGACCCGGGTTCAGTTCTGGGTACTGCCACAGCCTCACAGATCCACTGACCCGGGTTCAGTTCTGGGTACTGCCTCAGCCTCACAGATCCAGTGTCCCGGGTTCAGTTCTGGGTACTGCCACAGCCTCACAGATCCACTGACCCGGGTTCAGTTCTGGGTACTGCCACAGCCACACAGCTCCAGAGACCGGGGTTCTATTCTGGGTACTGCCACAACCTCACAGCTCCAGTGACCAGGGATCAGTTCTGGGTACAACCACAGCCTCACAGCTCCAGCGACCCTGGTTATGATCTGGGTACTGCCACAGTCTCACAGCTCCAGTGACCCGGGTTCGGTTCTGGGTACTGCCGCAGCGTCACAGCTACAAGTGACCCGGGATCAGTTCTAGTTACTGCAACAGACTCACAGCTCCAGTGACCCGGGTTCTGTTCTGGGTACTGCCACAGCCTCACAGCTCCAGTGACCCGGGTTCGGTTCGGGGCACTGCCACAGCCTCACAGCTCCAGTGACCCGGATTCGGTTTTGGGTACTGCCACAGCCTCACAGCTCCAGCGACCGGGTTCTGTTCTGGGTACTGCCACAGCCTCACAGATCCAGTGACCTGGGTTCAGATCAGGGTACTGCCACAGCGTCATAGATCCAGTGACCGGGGATCGGTTCTGGGTAATACCACAGCCTCACAGCTTCAGCGACCCGTCTTCGGTTCTGGGAACTGCCACAGCCTCACAGATGCAGTGACCCGGGTTCAGTTCTGGGTACTGCAAAAGCCTCACAGATCCAGTGACCGGGTTTCGGCTCTAGGTACTGCCACAGCCTCACAGCTTCAACGGCCCGGGTTCTGTTCTGGGTACTGCCACAGCCTCACAGATCCACTGACCCGGATTCAGTTCTGGGTACTGCCTCAGCCTCACAGATCCAGTGTCCCGGGTTCGGGTCTGGGTACTGCCAAAGCCTCACAGATCCAATGACTCGTGTTCGGTACTGGGTACTGCCACAGCCACACAGCTCCAGAGACCGGGGTTCTATTCTGGGTACTGCCACAACCTCACAGCTCCAGTGACCAGGGATCAGTTCTGGGTACAACCACAGCCTCACAGCTCCAGCGACGCGGGTTCAGTTCTGGGTACTACCACGGTCTTACAGCTCTAGCGACCCGGGTTCTGTTCTGAATACTACCACAGCCTAACAGCTCCCGTGATCCGGGTTCAGTTCCGGGTAATGCAGCAGCCTCACAGCTCCAGTGGCCCGGGTTCAGTTCTGGGTACTGCCGCAGCTTCACAGATCCAGTGATCCGTATTCTGCTCTGGGTACTGCCACAGCCTCACAGCTCCCGTGATCCGGGTTCGGTTCTGGGTTCTGCCGCAGGCTCACAGTTCCAGTGACCCGGGTTCGCTTTTGGGTACCGCCACAGCCTCACAGCTCCAGTGAGCCGGGTTCAGTTCTGGTGACTGCTACAGTCTCACAGTTCCAGTGACCCGTGTTCTGTTCTGGGTTTTGCCACGGGCGCACAGCTCCAGTGACCCAGATTCTGTTCTGGGTACAGCCACAGCCTCACAGCACTAGTGGCAGAGGTTCAGTTCTGGGTACTGCCGCAGCTTCACAGCTCCCGTTACTCAGGTTCGGTTCTGGGTACTGCCACAGTCTCAAAGCTCCAGTGACCCGTGTTGAGTTCTGGGAACTGACAGAGCGTCACAGCTCCCGTGATCCGGGTTCGGTTCTGGGTACTGCCAGAGCCTCACAGCTCCAGTGACCCGTGTTCTGTTCTGGGTACTGCCACGGTCTCAAATCACCATTGACCCGTGTTCTGTTCCGGGTACAGACACAGTCTCACAGCTCCAGTGACCCGCGTTCAGTTCTGGGAACTGCCAGAGTCTCACAGCTCCAGTGACCCGTGTTCTGTTCTGGGTATTGCCACGGACGCACAACTCCAGTGACCCAGATTCTGTTCCAGGTACTGCCACAGCCTCACAGCTCCAGTGACAGAGGCTCAGTTCTGGGTACTGCCGCAACTTCACAGCTCCGGTTAGTCATGATCGGTTCTGGGTACTGCCACAGTCTGAAAGCTCCAGTGACCCGTGTTCAGTTCTGTGTACTGCCAGAGCCTCACAGCTCCCGTGATCCGGGTTCGGTTCTGGGTACTGCCAGAGTCTCACAGCTCCAGCGACCCGTGTTCAGATCTGGGTAATGCCACGGTCTCACAGTTCCAGCGACCCGGGTTCTGTTCTGGGTACTGCCACAGACCCACAGCTCCGGTGTCCCGGGCTCAGTACCGGGTACTGAAGCAGCGTCACAGCTCCAGTGACCCGGGTTCAGTTCTGGGTACTGCCGCAGACTCACAGCTCCAGTGACCTAAATTCTGTTCCGGGTACTGCAGCAGCCTCACAGCTCCAGTGACCTAGATTCAGTTCTGGGCACTGCCGCAGCTTCACAGCCCCGGTGACCCGGGTTAGGTTCCGGGAACTGCCGTAGCTTCACAGCTCCAGTTACTCAGGTTCGTTTCTGGGTACTGCCACAGTTTCAAAGCTCCAGTGACCCGTGTTCTGTTCTGTGTACTGCCACAGCCTCACAGCTCACGTGATCCGTGTTCGGTTTTGTGTTCTGCCACAGCCTCACCGCTCCAGAGACCCCGGTTCGGTTCAGGGTACTGCCGCAGCCTCACAGCTCCAATTCACCCGGGTTCGGTTCTGGGTACCGCCACAGCCTCACAGATCCAGTGACCCGGGTTCTGTTCTGGGTACTGCCACAGCCTAATAGCTCCAGTGAACCGGGTTCAGTTCTGGGTCCTGCCTCAGCCTCACAGCTCCAGTGACCTAGGTTCAGTTCTGGGTACAGCCACGGTCTCACAGCTCCAGCGACCCGGGTTCTGTTCTGAATACTGCCACGGCCTAACAGCTCCGGTGTCCCGGGTTCAGCTCCGGGTACTGCAGCAGCCTCAAAGCTCCAGTGACCCGCGTTCAGTTCCGGGTACTGCCACAGTCTCACAGCTCCAGTGACCCGTGTTCATTTCTCGGTACTGCCAGAGTCTCACAGCTCCAGTGACCCGTGTTCTGTTCTGGGTATTGCTACGGACGAACAGCTCCAATGACCCAGATTCTGTTCCGGGTACTGCCACAGCCTTACAGCTCCAGTGACAGAGGTTCAGTTCTGGGTACTGCCGCAGCTTCACAGCTCCGTTACTCAGGTTCGGTTCTGGGTACTGCCACAGTCTCAAAGCTCCAATGACCCGTGTTCAGTTCTGGATACTACCAGAGCCTCACAGCTCCCGTGATCCGTGTTCGGTTCAGAGTACTGCCAGAGTCTCACAGCTCCAGCGACGCGGGTTCTGTTCTGAATACTGCCACAGCCTAACAGCTCCGTTGTCCCGTGCTCAGTTCCGCGTACTGCAGCAGCCTCACAGCTCCAGTGACCCGTGTTCTGTTCTGGGTACTGCCACAGACTCACAGCTCCAGAGACCCAAATTCTGTTCCCCGTACTGCCACAGCCTCACAGCTCCAGTGACAGAGGTTCAGTTCTGGTTACTTCCGCAGCTTCACAGCTCCCGTTACTCAGGGTCGGTTCTGGGTACTGCCACAGTCTCAAAGCTCCAGTGACCCGTGTTCAGTTCTGGGTACTGCCAGAGCCTCACAACTCCCGTGATCCGGGTTCGGTTCTGGGTACTGCCAGAGTCTCACAGCTCCAGCGACCCGGGTTCAGTTCTGGGTACTGCCATGGTCTCACAGCTCCAGCGACGCGGGTTCTGTTCTGAATACTGCCACAGCCTAACAGCTCCGGTGTCCCGTGCTCAGTTCCGGGTACTGCAGCAGCCTCACAGCTCCAGGGATAGTGGTTCAGTTCTGGCTACTGCCAAAGTCTCACAGCTCCAGTGACCCGGGTTCAGTTCTGGGTACTGCCAGAGTCTCACAGCTCCAGTGACCCGTGTTCTGTTCCCGTTACGGCCACAGCCTCACAGCTCCAGTGACCTAGATTCAGTTCTGGGTACTGCCGCAGCTTCGCAGCTCCGGGGACCCGGGTTTGGTTCCGGGTACTGCCGTAGCTTTACAGCTCCAGTTACTCATGTTGGGTTCTGGTTGCTGCCACAGTCTCACAGCTCCAGTGACCCGGGTTCAGTTGTGGGTGCAGCCCCAGTCTCACAGCTCCAGTGACCCGGGTTCTGTTCTCGGTACTGCCACAGCCTCACAGCTCAAGCGCCCCGTGTTCAGTTCAGGGCACTGCCACAGCCTCACAGCTCACGAGATCCGGTTTCGGTTCTGGGTTCTGCCACAGCCTCACAGCTCACGTGATCCGGGTTCGGTTCTGGGTTTGCCACAGCCTCACAGCTCCAGTGACGCGGGTTCGGTTCTGGGTTCCGCCACAGCCTCACAGCTCCGGTGACCCGGGTTCTGTTCTGGGTACTGCCACAGCCTCACAGCTCCAGCGTCCCGGGTTCTATTCTGAATACTGCCACAGCCTAACAGCTCCAGATACCCGGGTTCGGTTCAGCGTACTGCCGCAGCCTCACAGCTCCAAGTGACCCCTGTTCAGTTCTGGGTACAGCCACGGTCTCACAGCTCCAGCCACCCGGGTTCTGTTCTGAATACTGCCACGGCCTAACAGCTCCGGTGTCCCGGGTTCAGTTCCGGGTACTGCAGCAGCCTCACAGCTCCAGTGACCCGCGTTCAGCACTGGGTAATGCCACAGTCTCACAGCTCCTGTGACCCGTGTTCAGTTCTGGGTACTGCCAGAGTCTCACAGCTCCAGTGACCCGTGTTCTGTTCTGGGTATTGCCACGGACGCACAGCTCCAATGACCCAGATTCTGTTCCGGGTACTGCCACAGCCTAACAGCTCCGGTGTCCCGTGCTCAGTTCCGGGTACTGCAGCAGCCTCACAGCTCCAGGGATAGTGGTTCAGTTCTGGGTACTGCCAAAGTCTCACAGCTCCAGTGACCCGGGTTCAGTTCTGGGTACTGCCAGAGTCTCACAGCTCCAGTGACCCGTGTTCTGTTCCCGTTACGGCCACAGCCTCACAGCTCCAGTGACCTAGATTCAGTTCTGGGTACTGCCGCAGCTTCGCAGCTCCGGGGACCCGGGTTTGGTTCCGGGTACTGCCGTAGCTTTACAGCTCCAGTTACTCATGTTGGGTTCTGGTTGCTGCCACAGTCTCACAGCTCCAGTGACCCGGGTTCAGTTGTGGGTGCAGCCCCAGTCTCACAGCTCCAGTGACCCGGGTTCTGTTCTCGGTACTGCCACAGCCTCACAGCTCAAGCGCCCCGTGTTCAGTTCAGGGCACTGCCACAGCCTCACAGCTCAAGCGCCCCGTGTTCAGTTCAGCGCACTGCCACAGCCTCACAGCTCACGAGATCCGGTTTCAGTTCTGGGTTCTGCCACAGCCTCACAGCTCACGTGATCCGGGTTCGGTTCTGGGTTTGCCACAGCCTCACAGCTCCAGTGACCCGGGTTCAGTTGTGGGTGCAGCCCCAGTCTCACAGCTCCAGTGACCCGGGTTCTGTTCTCGGTACTGCCACAGCCTCACAGCTCAAGCGCCCCGTGTTCAGTTCAGGGCACTGCCACAGCCTCACAGCTCAAGCGCCCCGTGTTCAGTTCAGCGCACTGCCACAGCCTCACAGCTCACGAGATCCGGTTTCGGTTCTGGGTTCTGCCACAGCCTCACAGCTCACGTGATCCGGGTTCGGTTCTGGGTTTGCCACAGCCTCACAGCTCCAGTGACGCGGGTTGGGTTCTGGGTTCCGCCACAGCCTCACAGCTCCGGTGACCCGGGTTCTGTTCTGGGTACTGCCACAGCCTCACAGCTCCAGCGTCCCGGGTTCTATTCTGAATACTGCCACAGCCTAACAGCTCCAGATACCCGGGTTCGGTTCAGCGTACTGCCGCAGCCTCACAGCTCCAAGTGACCCCTGTTCAGTTCTGGGTACAGCCACGGTCTCACAGCTCCAGCCACCCGGGTTCTGTTCTGAATACTGCCACGGCCTAACAGCTCCGGTGTCCCGGGTTCAGCTCCGGGTACTGCAGCAGCCTCACAGCTCCAGTGACCCGCGTTCAGCTCTGGGTAATGCCACAGTCTCACAGCTCCTGTGACCCGTGTTCAGTTCCGGGTACTGCAGCAGCCTCACAGCTCCAGTGACCCGGGTTCAGTTCTGGGTACTGCCAGAGTCTCACAGCTCCAGTGACCCGTGTTCTGTTCTGGGAACTGCCACAGACTCACAGCTCCAGTGACCCAAATTCTGTTCCGGAAACGGCCACAGCATCACAGCTCCAGTGACCTAGGTTCAGCTCTGGGTACTGCCGCAGCTTCACAGCTCCGGTGACCCGGGTTTGGTTCCGGGTACTGCCGTAGCTTTACAGCTCCAGTTACTCATGTTGGGTTCTGGGTACTGCCACAGTCTCACAACTCCAGTGACCCGGGTTCGGTTGTGGATGCAGCCCCAGTCTCACAGCTCCAGTGACCCGGGTTCTGTTCTGGGTACTGCCACAGCCACACAGCTCCAGCGACTCGGGTTCAGTTCTCGGTACTGCAGCAGCCTCACAGCTCCAGTGACCCGTGTTCTGTTCTGGGTACTGCCACAGCCTCACAGCTCACGTGATCCGGTTTCAGTTCTGGGTTCTGCCCCAGCCTCACAGCTCACGTGATCCGGGTTCGATTCTGGGTTTGCCACAGCCTCACAGCTCCAGTGACGCGGGTTCGGTTCTGGGTTCCGCCACAGCCTCCCAGCTCCAGTGACCCGGGTTCTGTTCTGGGTACTGCCACAGCCTCACAGCTCCAGCGACCCGGGTTCTATTCTGAATACTGCCACAGCCTAACAGCTCCAGAGACCCGGGTTCGGTTCAGCGTACTGCCGCAGCCTCACAGCTCCAAGTGACCCGGGTTCAGTTCTGGGTACTGCCACGGTCTCACAGCTCCAGCGACCCGGGTTCTGTTCTGAATACTGCCACGGCCTAACAGCTCCGGTGTCCCGGGTTCAGTTCCGGGTACTGCGGCAGCCTCACAGCTCCAGTGACCCGTGTTCTGTTCTGGGTACTGCCACGGTCTCAAAGCTCCATTGACCCGTGTTCTGTTCAGGGTACTGCCACAGACTCACAGCTCCAGCGACCTAAATTCTGTTCCGGGTACTGCCACAGTCTCACAGCTCCAGTGACCCGCGTTCATTTCTGGGTACTGCCTGAGGTTCACAGCTCCGGTGACCCGTGTTCTGTTCTGGGTGTTGTCACATACGCACAATTCCAGTGACCCAGATTCTGTTCCGGCTACTGCCACAGCCTCACAGCTCCCGTTACTCAGGTTCGGTTCTGGGTACTGCCACAGTCTCAAAGCTCCAGTGACCCGTGTTCAGTTCTGGGAACTGCCAGAGCCTCACATCTCCCGTGATCCGGGTTCGGTTCTGGGGACTGCCAGAGTCTCACAGCTCCAGCGACCCGGGTTCGGATCTGGGTAATGCCACGGTCTCACAGCTCCAGCGACCCGGGTTCTGTTCTGGGTACTGCCACAGACTCACAGCTCCGGTGACCCGGGCTCAGTTGCGAGGACTGCAGCAGCCTGACAGCTCCAGTGTCCAGGGTTTCGTTCTGGGTACTGCCGCAGACTCACAGCTCCAGTGACCCATATTCTGTTCCGGGTACTGCAGCAGCCTCACAGTTCCAGTTACTCAGGTTCGGTTCTGGGTACTGCCACAGTCTCAAAGCTCCAGTGACCCGTGTTCTGTTCTGGGTACTGCCACAGCCTCACAGCTCACGTGATCCGGGTTCGGTTCTGGGTTCTGCCACAGCCTCACCGCTCCAGAGACCCGGGTTCGGTTCAGGGTACTGCCGCAGCCTTACAGCTCCAAGTGATCCGGGGTCGGTTCTGGGTACCGCCACAGCCTCACAGCTCCAGTGACCCGGGTTCTGTTCTGGGCACTGCCATGGTCTCACAGCTCCAGCGACCCGGGTTCTGTTCTGAATACTGCCACAGCCTAACAGCTCCGGTGTCCCGGGTTCAGTTCCGGGTACTGCAGCTGCCTCAAAGCTCCAGTGACCCGGGTTCAGTTCTGGGTACTGCCACAGCCTCACAGCTCCAGTGACCTAGTTTCTGTTCTGGGTACTGCCACCGGCTCACAGCTCCAGTGTCGCGGGTTCGGTTCTGGGTACCGCCACAGCCTCACAGCTCCAGGGTCCCTGGTTCTGTTTTGTGTACTGCCACATTCTCACAGCTCCAGCGACCCGGGTTCTATTCCTAAGACTGCCACAGTCTCACAGCTCCAGCGACCCGCGTTCAGTTCTGGGTACTGCCAGTGTCTCACAGCTCCCGTTACTCAGGTTCGGTTCTGGGAACTGCCACATTCTCAAAGCTCCAGTGACCCGTGTTCTGCTCTGGGTACTGCCACAGCCTCACAGCTCACGTGATCCAGGTTCGGTTCTGGGTACTGCGACAGCCTCACAGCTCCAGCGACCCGGGTTCAGTTCTGAATACTGCCAGAGTCTCACAGCTCCAGTGACCCGTGTTCTGTTCTGAGTGCTGCCACAGCCGCACAGCCCCAGTGACCAGGGTTCAGTTCTGGGTACTGCCACAGTCTCACAGCTCCTGCGACTCGGGTTCTGTTATGAATACTGCCACAGCTTAACAGCTCCAGTGACCCGTGTTCAGTTCTGGGTAATGCAGAAGCCTCACAGCTCCATTGACCCGGGTTCGGTTGTGGGTAAAGCCACAGGCTCACAGCTCCAGCGACCCGGGTTCTGTTCTGAATACTGCCACAGCCTCACAGCTCCAGTGACCCGGGTTCAGTTCCAGGAACTGCCGCAGCCTCACAACCCCAGTGTCCTGGGTTCAGTTCCGGGTACTGCCGCGGCCTCACAGTTCCTTTGTCCCGGGTTCAGTTCCCGGTGCTGTAGCAGCCTCTCAGCTCCAGTGACCCGGGTTCAGTTCTCGGTACTGACAGAGTCTCACAGCTCCAGTGACCCGGGTTCAGTTCTGGGTACTGCAAGAGTCTCACAACTCCAGTGACCCGTGTTCTGTTCCGGGTACGGCCACAGCCTCACAGCTCCAGCGACCGAGGTTCAGTTCTGGGTACTGCCACAGCTTCACAGCTCCGGTGACCCGGGTTTGGTTCCGGGTACTGCCGTAGCTTTACAGCTCCAGTTACTCATGTTCGGTTCTGGGTGCTGCCGCAGCCTCACAGCTCCAGTGACCCGGGTTCGGTTGTGGGTACAGCCCCAGTCTCACAGCTCCAGTGACCTGGGTTCAGTTCTGTGTACTGCCGGAGTCTCACAGCTCCAGCGACCCGGGTTCAGTTCTGGGTACTCCCACGGTCTCACAGCTCCAGCGACCCGGGTTCTGTTCTGAATACCGCCACGGCCTAACAGCTCCGGTGTCCCGGGTTCAGTTCCGGTTACTGCAGCAGCCTCACAGCTCCAGTGACCCGCGTTCAGTTCTGGGTACTGCCAGAGTCTCACAGCTCCAGTGACCCGTGTTCTGTTCCGGATACTGCCACAGAATCACAGCTCCAGTGACAGAGGTTCAGTTCTGGGTACAGCCGCAGTTTCACAGCTCCCGTTACTCAGGTTCGGTTCTCGGTACTGCCACAGTCTCAAAGCTCCAGTGATCCGCGTTCAGTTCTGGGTGCTGCCAGAGCCTCACAGCTCCCGTGACCCGGGTTCGTTTCTGGGTACTGCCAGAGTCTCACAGCTCCAGTGACCCGTGTTCGTTAAGGGCACTGCCACAGTCTCACAGCTCCAGTGAACCGTGTTCTGTTCTGGGTACTGCCACAGACTCACAGCTCCAGTGACCCGCGTTCAGTTCTGGGTACTGCCACAGTCGCACAGCTCCAGTGACCCGAAATCTGTTCCGGGTATTGCCACGGACGCACAGCTCCAGTGACAGAGGTTCAGTTCTGGGTGCTGCCGCAGCTTCACAGCTCCCGTTACTCAGGTTCGGTTCTGGGTCCTGCCACAGTTTCAAAGCTCCAGTGACCCGTGTTCAGTTCTGGGTACTGCCAAAGCCTCACAGCTCCAGCGACCCGGGTTCAGTTCTGAGTACTGCCACGGTCTTACAGCTCCGGTGTCCCGTGCTCAGTTCCGGGTAATGCAGCAGCCTCACAGCTCCAGTGACCCGGGTTCAGTTCTGGGTCCTGCCAGAGTCTCACAGCGCCAGTGACCCGTGTTCTGTTCTGGGTACTGCCACAGACTCACAGCTCCAGTGACACAAATTCTGTTCTGGTTACTGCCACAGCCTCACAGCTCCAGTGACAGAGGTTCAGTTCTGGGTACTGCCGCAGCTTCACAGCCCCGGTGACCCGTGTTAGGTTCCGGGTACTGCCGTAGCTTCACAGCTCCAGTTACTCAGGTTCGGTTCTGGGTACTGCCTCAGTCTCAAAGCTCCAGTGACCCTTGTTCTGTTCTGGGTACTGCCACAGCCTAACACCTCAAGTGATCCGGGTTCGATTCTGGGTTCTGCCACAGCCTCACAGCTCCAGTGACGCGGGTTCGGTTCTGGGTACTGCCACAGTCGCACAGCTCCAGCGACCCGGGTAATATTCTGAATACTGCCGCAGCCTCACAGCTCCAGAGACCCGGATTCGGTTCAGGGTACTGCAGCAGCCTCACAGCTCCAAGTGACCCCGGTTCTGTTCTGGACACCGCCACAGCCTCACAGCTCCAAGTGACCCGGGTTCTGTTCTGGGTACTGCCACGGTCTCACAGCTCTAGCGACCCGGGTTCTGTCCTGATTACTGTCACAGCCGAACAGCTCCGGTGTCCCGGGTTCAGTTCCGGGTACTGCGACAGCCTCACAGATCCAGCGACCCGGGTTGTGCTCTGAATACTGCCAGAGTCTCACAGCTCCAGTGACCCGTGTTCTGTTCTGGGTGCTGCGACAGTCTCACTGCTCCTGCGACCCGGATTCTGTTATGAATACTGCCACAGCCTAACAGCTCCAGTGTCGGGTTCAGTTCTGGGTACTGCAGAAGCCTCACAGCTCCAGTGACCCGTGCTCTGTTCTGGGTATTGCCACAGCATCACAGCACCAGTGACCCGGGTTCAGTTCTGGGTACAGCCACAGCCTCACAGCTCCAGCGACCCGGGTTCTGTTCTGAATACTGCCACAGCCTCACAGCTCCAGTGTCCCGTGTTCAGTTCCGGGTACTGCAGCAGCCTCACAGCTCCAGCGACCCGGGTTCTGTTCTGGGTACTGCCACAGCCCCACAGCTCCAGCGACCGAGGTTCAGTTCTGGGTACTGCCGCAGCTTCACAGCTCCGGTGACCCGGGTTTGATTCCGGGTACTGCCGTAGCTTTACAGCTCGAGTTACTCATGTTGGGTTCTGGGTGCTGCCGCAGCCTCACAGCTCCAGTGACCCGGGTTCAGTTCTGGGTACTGCCACAGCCTCACTACTCCAGCGACCCGTGTTCAGTTCTGGGCACTGCCACAGCCTCACAGCTCCAGTGTCCCGGGTTCAGTTCCTGGTACTGCAGCAGCCTCACAGCTCCAGTGACCCGGGTTCTGTTCTGGGTACTGCCACAGTCTCACAGCTCCAGTCACTCAGATTCTGTTCCAGGAACTGCCACAGCCTCACAGCTCCAGTGACCTAGGTTCAGTTCTGGGTACTGCCGCATCTTTACAGCTCCAGTGACCCGTGTTCTGCTCTGGGTACAGCCACAGCCTCACAGCTCCCGTGATCCGGGTTCGGTTCTGGGTTCTGCCACAGGCTCACAGTTCCTGTGACCCGGGTTCGGTTCTGGGTACCGCCACAGCCTCACAGCTCCAGTGACCCGTGCTCTATTCTGAGTACTGCCACAGCCTCACAACTCCAGTGATCCTGGTTCTGTTCTGGGTACTGCCACAGCCTCACAGCTCCATTGACCCGGGTTCGGTTGTGGGTAAAGCCACAGTCTCACAGCTCCAGAGGCCCGGGTTCAGTTCCGGGAACTGCCGCAGCCTCACAACTCCAGTGTCCTGGTTTCACTTCTGGGTACTGCCACAGGCTCACAGCTCCAGCGACCCGGGTTCAGTTCTGGGTACTGCCACGGTCTCACAGCTCCAGTGACCCGGGTTCTGTTCTGAATACTGCCACAGCCTCACAGCTCCAGTGACCCGGGTTCAGTTCCAGGAACTGCCGCAGCCTCAGATCTCCAGTGTCCTGGGTTCAGTTCCGGGTAATGCCGCGGCCTCACAGTTCCTTTGTCCCGGGTTCAGTTCCCGGTGGTGTAGCAGCCTCTCAGCTCCAGTGACCCGGGTTCAGTTCTCGGTAAAGACAGAGTCTCACAGCTCCAGTGACCCGGGTTCAGTTCTGGGTACTGCCAGAGTCTCACAGCTCCAGTGACCCGTGTTCTGTTCCGGGTACGGCCACAGCCTCACAGCTCCAGCGACCGAGGTTCAGTTCTGGGTACTGCCGTAGCTTTACAGCTCCAGTTCCTCATATTGGGTTCTGGGTGCTGCCGCAGCCTCACAGCTCCAGTGACCCGGGTTCAGTTCCTGGTACTGCAGCAGCCTCACAGCTCCAGTGACCCGGGTTCTGTTCTGGGTACTGCCACAGTCGCACAGCTCCAGCGACCCGTGTGATATTCTGAATACTGCCGCAGCCTCACAGCTCCAGAGACCCGGATTCGGTTCAGGGTACTGCAGCAGCCTCACAGCTCCAAGTGACCCGCGTTCTGTTCTGGACACCGCCACAGCCTCACAGCTCTGGTGACCCGGGTTCTGTTCTGGGTACTGCCACGGTCTCACAGCTCTAGCGACCCGGGTTCTGTTCTGAATACTGCCACAGCCTAACAGCTCCGGTGTCCCGGGTTCAGTTCCGGGTACTGCGACAGCCTCACAGCTCCAGCGACCCGGGTTGTGTTCTGAATACTGCCAGAGTCTCACAGCTCCAGTGACCCGTGTTCTGTTCTGGGTAATGCGACAGTCTCACTGCTCCTGCGACCCGGGTTCTGTTATGAATACTGCCACAGCCTAACAGCTCCAGTGTCCCGGGTTCAGTTCTGGGTACTGCAGAAGCCTCGCAGCTCCAGTGACCCGAGCTCTGTTCTGGGTATAGCCACAGCATCACAGCACCAGTGACCCGGGTTCAGTTCTGGGTACTTCCACAGCCTCACAGCTCCAGCGACCCGTGTTCAGTTCTGGGTACTGCCACGGTCTCACAGGTCCAGCGACCCGGGTTCTGTTCTGAATACTGCCACAGCCTCACAGCTCCAGTGTCCCGTGTTCAGTTCCGGGTACTGCAGCAGCCTCACAGCTCCAGCCACCCGGTTTCTGTTCTGGGGACTGCCACAGCCCCACAGCTCCAGCGACCGAGGTTCAGTTCTGGGTACTGCCGCAGCCTCACAGCTCCGGTGACCCGGGTTTGGTTCCGGGTACTGCCGTAGCTTTACAGCTCCAGTTACTCATGTTGGGTTCTGGGTGCTGCCGCAGCCTTACAGCTCCAGTGACCCGGGTTCAGTTCTGGGTACTGCCACAGCCTCACTGCTCCAGCGACCCGTGTTCAGTTCTGGGCACTGCCACAGCCTCACAGCTCCAGTGTCCCGGGTTCAGTTCCTGGTACTGCAGCAGCCTCACAGCTCCAGTGACCCGAGTTCTGTTCTGGGTACTGCCACAGTCTCACAGCTCCAGTCACTCAGATTCTGTTCCAGGAACTGCCACAGCCTCACAGCTCCAGTGACCTAGGTTCAGTTCTGGGTATTGCCGCAGCTTTACAGCTCCAGTGACCCGTGTTCTGCTCTGGGTACAGCCACAGCCTCACAGCTCCCGTGATCCGGGTTCGGTTCTGGGTTCTGCCACAGGCTCACAGTTCCTGTGACCCGGGTTCGGTTCTGGGTACCGCCACAGCCTCACAGCTCCAGTGACCCGGGTTCGGTTTAGGGTACTGCCGCAGCCTCACAGCTCCAGTGGCACGGGTTCAGTTCCGGGTACTGCCACAGTCCCACAGCTCCAGTGTCCCCGTTCCGTTCCGGGTACTGCAGCAGCCTCACAGCTCCAGTGACCCGTGGTCTGTTCTGAGTACTGCCACAGCCTGACAGCTCCAGTGATCCTGGTTCTGTTCTGGGTACTGCCACAGCCTCTCAGCTCCATTGACCCGGGTTCGGTTGTGGGTAAAGCCACAGTCTCACAGCTCCAGTGGCCCGGGTTCAGTTCCGGGAACTGCCGCAGCCTCACAGCTCCAGTGTCCTGGTTTCAGTTCTGGGTACTGCCACAGGCTCACAGCTCCAGCGACCCGGGTTCAGTTCTGAATACTGCCACAGCCTCACAGCTCCAGTGTCCTGGGTTCAGTTCCAGGAACTGCCGCAGCCTCACCACTCCAGTGTCCTGGGTTCAGTTCCGGGAACTGCCGCAGCCTCACAGCTCCAGTGTCCTGGTTTCAGTTCTCGGTACTGACAGAGTCTCACAGCTCCAGTGACCCGGGTTCAGTTCTGGGTACTGCCAGAGTCTCACAGCTCCAGTGACCCGTGTTCTGTTCCGGGTACGGCCACAGCCTCACAGCTCCAGCGACCGAGGTTCAGTTCTGGGTACTGCCGCAGCTTTACAGCTCCGGTGACCCGGGTTTGGTTCCGGGTACTGCCGTAGCTTTGCAGCTCCAGTTACTCATGTTGGGTTCTGGGTGCTGCCGCAGCCTCACAGCTCCAGTGACCCGGGTTCGGTTGTGGGTACAGCCCCAGTCTCACAGCTCCAGTGACCCGGGTTCAGTTCTGTGTACTGCCGGAGTCTCACAGCTCCAGCAACCCGGGTTCAGTTCTGGGTACTCCCACGGTCTCACAGCTCCAGCGACCCGGATTCTGTTCTGAATACCGCCACGGCCTAACAGCTCCGGTGTCCCGGGTTCAGTTCCGGTTACTGCAGCAGCCTCACAGCTCCAGTGACCCGCGTTCAGTTCTGGGTATTGCCACAGCATCACAGCACCAGTGACCCGGGTTCAGTTCTGGGTACTTCCACAGCCTCACAGCTCCAGCGACCCGTGTTCAGTTCTGGGTACTTCCACAGCCTCACAGCTCCAGCGACCCGCGTTCAGTTCTGGGTACTGCCAGAGTCTCACAGCTCCAGTGACCCGTGTTCTGTTCCGGCTACTGCCACAGAATCACAGCTCCAGTGACAGAGGTTCAGTTCTGGGTACAGCCGCAGGTTCACAGCTCGCGTTACTCAGGTTCGGTTCTGGGTACTGCCACAGTCTCAAAGCTCCTGTGACCCGCGTTCAGTTCTGGGTGCTGCCAGAGCCTCACAGCTCCCGTGACCCGGATTCGTTTCTGGGGACTGCCAGAGTCTCACAGCTCCAGTGACCCGTGTTCTGTTCGGGGTACTGCCACAGTCTCACAGCTCCAGTGAACCGTGTTCTGTTCTGGGTACTGCCACAGACTCACAGCTCCAGTGACCGAAATTCTGTTCCGGGTACTGCCACAGTCTCACAGCTCCAGTGATCCTCGTTCAGTTCTGGGTACTGCCACAGTCGCACAGCTCCAGTGGCCCGTGATCTGTTCTGGGTATTGCCACGGACGCACAGCTCCAGTGACCCGGATTCTTTTCCGGGCACTGCCACAGCCTCACAGCTCCAGTGACAGAGGTTCAGTTCTGGGTACTGCCGCAGCTTCACAGCTCCCGTTACTCAGGTTCGGTTCTGGGTCCTGCCACAGTTTCAAAGCTCCAGTGACCCGTGTTCAGTTCTGGGTACTGCCAAAGCCTCACAGCTCCAGCGACCCGGGTTCAGTTCTGGGTACTGCCACGGTCTTACAGCTCTAGCGACCCGGGTTATGTTCTGAATACTACCACAGCCTAACAGCTCCGGTGTCCCGTGCATATGTTCCGGGTAATGCAGCAGCCTCACAGCTCCAGTGACCCGGGTTCAGTTCTGGGTCCTGCCAGAGTCTCACAGCGCCAGTGACCCGTGTTCTGTTCTGGGTACTGCCACAGACTCACAGCTCCAGTTACTCAGGTTCGGTTCTGGGTACTGCCTCAGTCTCAAAGCTCCAGTGACCCTTGTTCTGTTCTGGGTACTGCCACAGCCTAACACCTCACGTGATCCGGGTTCGGTTCTGGGTTCTGCCACAGCCTCACAGCTCCAGTGACGCGGCTTCGGTTCTGGGTACCGCCACAGCCTCACAGCTCCAGTGACCCGGGTTCTGTTCTGGGTACTGCCACAGTCGCACAGCTCCAGCGACCCGGGTGATATTCTGAATACTGCCGCAGCCTCACAGCTCCAGAGACCCGGATTCGGTTCAGGGTACTGCCGAAGCATCACAGCTCCAAGTGACCCGGGTTCTGTTCTGGACACCGCCACAGCCTCACAGCTCTGGTGACCCGGGTTCTGTTCTGGGTACTGCCACGGTCTCACAGCTCTAGCGACCCGGGTTCTGTTCTGAATACTGCCGCAGCTTCACAGCTCCCGTTACTCAGTTTCGGTTCTTGGTACTACCACAGTCTCAAAGCTCCAGTGACCCGTGTACAGTTCTGGGTACTGCCGCAGCCTCACAGCTCCAGTGACCCGTGTTCAGTTCTGGGTACTGCCACAGCCTTAAAGCTCATGCGATCTGGGTTCGGTTCTGGGTTCTGCCACAGCCTCACAGCTACAGTGACGCGGGTTTGGTTCTGGGTACCGCCACAGCCTCACAGCTCCAGTGACCCGTGTTCTGTTCTGGGTACAGCCATAGTCGCACAGCTCCAGCGACCCGGGTTCTATTCTGAATACTGCCACAGCCTAACAGCTCCGATGTCCCGGATTCAGTTCTGGGTACTGCCACAGTCTCACAGCTCCAGTGACCCGCGTTCAGTTCTGGGTACTGCCGTAGCTTCACAGCTCCCGTTACTCAGGTTCGGTTCTGGGTACTGCAACAGTCTCAAAGCTCCAGTGACCCGTGTTCAGTTCTGGGTACTGCCAGAGTCTCACAGGCTCCAGTGACCCGTGTTCTGTTCTGGGTACTGCCACAGAATCACAGCTGCAGTGACCCGAATTCTGTTCCGCGTACTGCCACAGACTCACAGCTCCAGTGACCTAGGTTCAGTTCTGGGTACTGCCGCAGCTTCACAGCCCCGGTAACCCGGGTAAGGTTCCGGGTACTGCCGTAGCTTCGCAGCTCCAGTTACACAGGTTCGGTTCTGGGTACTGCCACAGTCTCAATGCTCCAGTGACCCGTGTTCTGTTCTGGGTACTGCCACAGCCTCACACCTCACGTGATCCGGGTTCGGTTCTGGGTTCTGCCACAGCCTCACAGCTACAGTGACGCGGGTTCGGTTATGGATACCGCCACAGCCTCACAGCTCCAGTGACCCGGGTTCTGTTCTTGGTTCTGCCATCGTCGCACAGCTCCAGCGACCCGGGTTCTATTCTGAATACTGCCACAGCCTAACAGCTCCAGAGATCTGGGTTCGGTTCAGGGTACTGACGCAGCCGCACAGCTCCTTTTGACCCGGGTTCGGTTCTGGGTACCGCCACAGCCTCACAGCTCCAGTGACCCGGGTTCTGTTCTGGGTACTGCCACGGTCTCACAGCTCCAGCGACCCGGGTTCTGTTCTGAATACGGCCACAGCCTAACAGTTCCGGTGTCCCGGGTTCAGTTCCGGGTACTGCCACAGCCTCACAGCACCAGTGACCCGGGTTCAGTTCTGGGTACTGCCAGAGCCTCACAGCACCCGTGATCCGGGTTCGTGTCTGGGTACTGCCAGAGTCTCACAGCTCCAGTGACCCGTGTCCTGTTCTGGGTACTGCCACAGACTCACAGCTCCAGCGACCCAAATTCTGTTCCGGGTACTGAAACAGTCTCAAAGCTCCAGTGACCCGTGTTCTGTTCTGGGTACTGCCAGAGTCTCACAGCTCCAGTGACCCGTGTTCTGTTCCGGGTACGGCCACAGCCTCACAGCTCCAGCGACCGAGGTTCAGTTCTGGGTACTGCCGCAGCTTTACAGCTCCGGTGACCCGGGTTTGGTTCCGGGTACTGCCGTAGCTTTGCAGCTCCAGTTACTCATGTTGGGTTCTGGGTGCTGCCGCAGCCTCACAGCTCCAGTGACCCGGGTTCGGTTGTGGGTACAGCCCCAGTCTCACAGCTCCAGTGACCCGGGTTCAGTTCTGTGTACTGCCGGAGTCTCACAGCTCCAGCAACCCGGGTTCAGTTCTGGTTACTCCCACGGTCTCACAGCTCCAGCGACCCGGATTCTGTTCTGAATACCGCCACGGCCTAACAGCTCCGGTGTCCCGGGTTCAGTTCCGGTGACTGCAGCAGCCTCACAGCTCCAGTGACCCGCGTTCAGTTCTGGGTATTGCCACAGCATCACAGCACCAGTGACCCGGGTTCAGTTCTGGGTACTTCCACAGCCTCACAGCTCCAGCGACCCGTGTTCAGTTCTGGGTACTTCCACAGCCTCACAGCTCCAGCGACCCGCGTTCAGTTCTGGGTACTGCCAGAGTCTCACAGCTCCAGTGACCCGTGTTCTGTTCCGGCTACTGCCACAGAATCACAGCTCCAGTGACAGAGGTTCAGTTCTGGGTACAGCCGCAGGTTCACAGCTCGCGTTACTCAGGTTCGGTTCTGGGTACTGCCACAGTCTCAAAGCTCCTGTGACCCGCGTTCAGTTCTGGGTGCTGCCAGAGCCTCACAGCTCCCGTGACCCGGATTCGTTTCTGGGGACTGCCAGAGTCTCACAGCTCCAGTGACCCGTGTTCTGTTCGGGGTACTGCCACAGTCTCACAGCTCCAGTGAACCGTGTTCTGTTCTGGGTACTGCCACAGACTCACAGCTCCAGTGACCGAAATTCTGTTCCGGGTACTGCCACAGTCTCACAGCTCCAGTGATCCTCGTTCAGTTCTGGGTACTGCCACAGTCGCACAGCTCCAGTGGCCCGTGATCTGTTCTGGGTATTGCCACGGACGCACAGCTCCAGTGACCCGGATTCTTTTCCGGGCACTGCCACAGCCTCACAGCTCCAGTGACAGAGGTTCAGTTCTGGGTACTGCCGCAGCTTCACAGCTCCCGTTACTCAGGTTCGGTTCTGGGTCCTGCCACAGTTTCAAAGCTCCAGTGACCCGTGTTCAGTTCTGGGTACTGCCAAAGCCTCACAGCTCCAGCGACCCGGGTTCAGTTCTGGGTACTGCCACGGTCTTACAGCTCTAGCGACCCGGGTTATGTTCTGAATACTACCACAGCCTAACAGCTCCGGTGTCCCGTGCATATGTTCCGGGTAATGCAGCAGCCTCACAGCTCCAGTGACCCGGGTTCAGTTCTGGGTCCTGCCAGAGTCTCACAGCGCCAGTGACCCGTGTTCTGTTCTGGGTACTGCCACAGACTCATAGCTCCAGTTACTCAGGTTCGGTTCTGGGTACTGCCTCAGTCTCAAAGCTCCAGTGACCCTTGTTCTGTTCTGGGTACTGCCACAGCCTAACACCTCACGTGATCCGGGTTCGGTTCTGGGTTCTGCCACAGCCTCACAGCTCCAGTGACGCGGCTTCGGTTCTGGGTACCGCCACAGCCTCACAGCTCCAGTGACCCGGGTTCTGTTCTGGGTACTGCCACAGTCGCACAGCTCCAGCGACCCGGGTGATATTCTGAATACTGCCGCAGCCTCACAGCTCCAGAGACCCGGATTCGGTTCAGGGTACTGCCGAAGCATCACAGCTCCAAGTGACCCGGGTTCTGTTCTGGACACCGCCACAGCCTCACAGCTCTGGTGACCCGGGTTCTGTTCTGGGTACTGCCACGGTCTCACAGCTCTAGCGACCCGGGTTCTGTTCTGAATACTGCCGCAGCTTCACAGCTCCCGTTACTCAGTTTCGGTTCTTGGTACTACCACAGTCTCAAAGCTCCAGTGACCCGTGTACAGTTCTGGGTACTGCCGCAGCCTCACAGCTCCAGTGACCCGTGTTCAGTTCTGGGTACTGCCACAGCCTTAAAGCTCATGCGATCTGGGTTCGGATCTGGGTTCTGCCACAGCCTCACAGCTACAGTGACGCGGGTTTGGTTCTGGGTACCGCCACAGCCTCACAGCTCCAGTGACCCGTGTTCTGTTCTGGGTACAGCCATAGTCGCACAGCTCCAGCGACCCGGGTTCTATTCTGAATACTGCCACAGCCTAACAGCTCCGATGTCCCGGATTCAGTTCTGGGTACTGCCACAGTCTCACAGCTCCAGTGACCCGCGTTCAGTTCTGGGTACTGCCGTAGCTTCACAGCTCCCGTTACTCAGGTTCGGTTCTGGGTACTGCAACAGTCTCAAAGCTCCAGTGACCCGTGTTCAGTTCTGGGTACTGCCAGAGTCTCACAGGCTCCAGTGACCCGTGTTCTGTTCTGGGTACTGCCACAGAATCACAGCTGCAGTGACCCGAATTCTGTTCCGCGTACTGCCACAGACTCACAGCTCCAGTGACCTAGGTTCAGTTCTGGGTACTGCCGCAGCTTCACAGCCCCGGTAACCCGGGTAAGGTTCCGGGTACTGCCGTAGCTTCGCAGCTCCAGTTACACAGGTTCGGTTCTGGGTACTGCCACAGTCTCAATGCTCCAGTGACCCGTGTTCTGTTCTGGGTACTGCCACAGCCTCACACCTCACGTGATCCGGGTTCGGTTCTGGGTTCTGCCACAGCCTCACAGCTACAGTGACGCGGGTTCGGTTATGGATACCGCCACAGCCTCACAGCTCCAGTGACCCGGGTTCAGTTCTTGGTTCTGCCATCGTCGCACAGCTCCAGCGACCCGGGTTCTATTCTGAATACTGCCACAGCCTAACAGCTCCAGAGATCTGGGTTCGGTTCAGGGTACTGACGCAGCCGCACAGCTCCTTTTGACCCGGGTTCGGTTCTGGGTACCGCCACAGCCTCACAGCTCCAGTGACCCGGGTTCTGTTCTGGGTACTGCCACGGTCTCACAGCTCCAGCGACCCGGGTTCTGTTCTGAATACGGCCACAGCCTAACAGTTCCGGTGTCCCGGGTTCAGTTCCGGGTACTGCCACAGCCTCACAGCACCAGTGACCCGGGTTCAGTTCTGGGTACTGCCAGAGCCTCACAGCACCCGTGATCCGGGTTCGTGTCTGGGTACTGCCAGAGTCTCACAGCTCCAGTGACCCGTGTCCTGTTCTGGGTACTGCCACAGACTCACAGCTCCAGCGACCCAAATTCTGTTCCGGGTACTGAAACAGTCTCAAAGCTCCAGTGACCCGTGTTCTGTTCTGGGTACTGCCAGAGTCTCACAGCTCCAGTGACCCGTGTTCTGTTTTGGGTACTGCCACAGACTCACAGCTCCAGCGACCCAAATTCAGTTCCGTGTACTGATACAGTATCACAGCTCCAGTGACCCGCGTTCAGTTCTGGGTACTGCCAGAGTCTCACAGCTCCAGTGACCCGTGTTCTGTTCTGGGTACTGCCACAGCCTCACCGCTCAAATGACACGGGTTCAGTTCTAGGTACTGCCACAGTCTCACAGCTCCAGTGACCCGCGTTCAGTTCTGGGTACTACCAGTGTCTCACAGCTCCAGTGACCCAGGTTCTGTTCCGGGTACTGCCACAGTCTCACAGCGCCAGTGGCCCGGGTTCAGTTCCGGGAACTACCGCAGCCTCTCGACTCCAGTGTCCTGGGTTCAGTTCCGGTTACTGTCGCAGCCTACTGCTCCTTTGTCCCGGGTTTAATTCCGGGTACTGTAGCAGCCTCTCAGCTCCAGTGACCCGTGTTCTGTTCCGGGTACGGCCACAGCCTCACAGCTCCAGCGACCGAGGTTCAGTTCTGGGTACTGCCGCAGCCTCACAGCTCCAGTGACCCGGGTTCAGTTCTGGGTACTGCCACAGCCTCACTGCTCCAGCGACCCGTGTTCAGTTCTGGGCACTGACACAGCCTCACAGCTCCAGTGTCCCGGGTTCAGTTCCTGGTACTGCAGCAGCCTCACAGCTCCAGTGACCCGGGTTCTGTTCTGGGTACTGCCACAGTCGCACAGCTCCAGCGACCCGGGTGATATTCTGAATACTGCCGCAGCCTCACAGCTCCAGAGACCCGGATTCGGTTCTGGGTACTGCCGCAGCCTCACAGCTCCAAGTGACCCCGGTTCTGTTCTGGACACCGCCACAGCCTCACAGCTCTGGTGACCCGGGTTCTGTTCTGGGTACTGCCGCGGTCTCGCAGCTCTAGCGACCCGGGTTCTGTTCTGAATACTGCCACAGCCTAACAGCTCCGGTGTCCCGGGTTCAGTTCCGGGTACTGCGACAGCCTCACAGCTCCAGCGACCCGGGTTGTGTTCTGAATACTGCCAGAGTCTCACAGCTCCAGTGACCCGTGTTCTGTTCTGGGTAATGCGACAGTCTCACTGCTCCTGCGACCCGGGTTCTGTTATGAATACTGCCACAGCCTAGCAGCTCCAGTGTCCCGGGTTCAGTTCTGGGTACTGCAGAAGCCTCACAGCTCCAGTGACCCGTGCTCTGTTCTGGGTATTGCCACAGCATCACAGCACCAGTGACCCGGGTTCAGTTCTGGGTACTTCCACAGCCTCACAGCTCCAGCGACCCGTGTTCAGTTCTGGGTACTGCCACGGTCTCACAGGTCCAGCGACCCGGGTTCTGTTCTGAATACTGCCACAGCCTCACAGCTCCAGTGTCCCGTGTTCAGTTCCGGGTACTGCAGCAGCCTCACAGCTCCAGCCACCGGTTTTCTGTTCTGGGGACTGCCACAGCCCCACAGCTCCAGCGACCGAGGTTCAGTTCTGGGTACTGCCGCAGCTTCACAGCTCCGGTGACCCGGGTTTGGTTCCGGGTACTGCCGTAGCTTTACAGCTCCAGTTACTCATGTTGGATTCTGGGTGCTGCCGCAGCCTCACAGCTCCAGTGACCCGGGTTCAGTTCTGGGTACTTCCACAGCCTCACTGCTCCAGCGACCCGTGTTCAGTTCTGGGCACTGCCACAGCCTCACAGCTCCAGTGTCCCGGGTTCAGTTCCTGGTACTGCAGCAGCCTCACAGCTCCAGTGACCCGGGTTCTGTTCTGGGTACTGCCACAGTCTCACAGCTCCAGTGACCTAGGTTCAGTCCTGGGTATTGCCGCAGCTTTACAGCTCCAGTGACCCGTGTTCTGGTCTGGGTACAGCCACAGCCTCACAGCTCCAGTGACCCGGGTTCGGTTCTGGGTTCTGCCACAGGCTCACAGTTCCTGTGACCGGGGTTCGGTTCTGGTTACCGCCACTGCCTCACAGCTCCAGTGACCCCGTTCCGTTCCGGGTACTGCAGCAGCCTCACAGCTCCAGTAACCCGTGCTCTGTTCTGAGTACTGCCACAGCCTGACAGCTCCAGTGATCCTGGTTCTGTTCTGGGTACTGCCGCAGCCTCACAGCTCCAGTGTCCTGGTTTCATTTCTGGGTACTGCCACAGGCTCACAGCTCCATTGACCCGGATTCGGTTGTGGGTAAAGCCACAGTCTCACAGCTCCAGTGGCCCGGGTTCAGTTCCGGGAACTGCCGCAGCCTCACAGCTCCAGTGTCCTGGTTTCATTTCTGGGTACTGCCACAGGCTCACAGCTCCAGCGACCCAGTTTCAGTTCTGAATACTGCCACAGCCTCACAGCTCCAGTGACCCGGGTTCAGTTCCAGGAACTGCCGCAGCCTCACAACCCCAGTGTCCTAGCTTCAGTTCCGGGAACTGCCGCAGCCTCACAGCTCCAGTGTCCTGGTTTCAGTTCTCGGTACTGACAGAGTCTCACAGCTCCAGTGACCCGGGTTCAGTTCTGGGTACTGCCAGAGTCTCACAGCTCCAGTGACCCGTGTTCTGTTCCGGGTACGGCCACAGCCTCACAGCTCCACCGACCGAGGTTCAGTTCTGGGTACTGCCGCAGCTTTACAGCTCCGGTGACCCGGGTTTGGTTCCGGGTACTGCCGTAGCTTTACAGCTCCAGTTACTCATGTTGGGTTCTGGGTGCTGCCGCAGCCTCACAGCTCCAGTGACCCGGGTTCGGTTGTGGGTACAGCCCCAGTCTCACAGCTCCAGTGACCTGGGTTCAGTTCTGTGTACTGCCGGAGTCTCACAGCTCCAGCGACCCGGGTTCTGTTCTGAATACCGCCACGGCCTAACAGCTCCGGTGTCCCGGGTTCAGTTCCGGTTACTGCAGCAGCCTCACAGCTCCAGTGACCCGCGTTCAGTTCTGGGTACTGCCACAGTCTCACAGCTCCAGTGATCCGCGTTAAGTTCTGGGTACTGCCAGAGTCTCACAGCTCCAGTGACCCGCGTTCAGTTCTGGGTACTGCCACAGTCGCACAGCTCCAGTGACCCGTGATCTGTTCTGGGTATTGCCACGGACGCA
Source organism: Heterodontus francisci (assembly GCF_036365525.1). Lineage (NCBI taxonomy): Eukaryota > Metazoa > Chordata > Chondrichthyes > Heterodontiformes > Heterodontidae > Heterodontus > Heterodontus francisci. Next base: position 51,703,036 of record NC_090391.1, read on the forward strand.
CAGCTCCAGTGACCCGGATTCTTTTCCGGGCACTGCCACAGCCTCACAGCTCCAGTGACAGAGGTTCAGTTCTGGGTACTGCCGGAGCTTCACAGCTCCCGTTACTCAGGTTCGGTTCTGGGTCCTGGCACAGTTTCAAAGCTCCTGTGACCCGGGTTCAGTTCTGGGTACTGCCACGGTCTTCCAGCTCTAGCGATCCGTGTTCTGTTCTGAATACTACCACAGCCTAACAGCTCCGGTGTCCCGTGCTCCGTTCCGGGTAATGCAGCAGCCTCACAGCTCAAGTGACCCGGGTTCAGTTCTGGGTGCTGCCAGAGCCTCACAGCTCCCGTGACCCGGGTTCGTTTCTGGGTACTGCCAGAGTCTCACAGCTCCAGTGACCCGTGTTCGTAAAGGGCACTGCCACAGTCTCACAGCTCCAGTGACCCGTGATCTGTTCCGGGTATTGCCACGGACGCACAGCTCCAGTGACAGAGGTTCAGTTCTGGGTACTGCCGCAGCTTCACAGCTCCCGTTACTCAGGTTCGGATCTGGGTCCTGCCACAGTTTCAAAGCTCCAGTGACCCGTGTTCAGTTCTGGGTACTGCCAAAGCCTCACAGCTCCAGCGACCCGGGTTCAGTTCTGGGTACTGCCACGGTCTTACAGCTCTAGCGATCCGTGTTCTGTTCTGAATACTACCACAGCCTAACAGCTCCGGTGTCCCGTGCTCAGTTCCGGGTAATGCAGCAGCCTCACAGCTCAAGTGACCCGGGTTCAGTTCTGGGTCCTGCCAGAGTCTCACAGCGCCAGTGACCCGTGTTCTGTTCAGGGTACTGCCACAGACTCACAGCTCCAGTGACACAAATTCTGTTCTCGTTACTGCTTCAGTCTCAAAGCTCCAGTGACCCTTGTTCTGTTCTGGGTACTGCCACAGTCGCACAGCTCCAGCGACCCGGGTGATATTCTGAATACTGCCGCAGCCTCACAGCTCCAGAGACCCGGATTCGGTTCAGGGTACTGCCGGAGCCTCACAGCTCCAAGTGACCCGGGTTCTGTTCTGGACACCGCCACAGCCTCACAGCTCTGGTGACCCGGGTTCTGTTCTGGGTACTGCCACGGTCTCACAGCTCCAGTGACCCGTGTTCTGTTCTGGGTACTGCGACAGTCTCACTGCTCCTGCGACCCGGGTTCTGTTATGAATACTGCCACAGCCTCACAGCTCTAGTGACCCGTGCTCTGTTCTGGGTATTGCAACAACATCACAGCACCAGTGACCCGGGTTCAGTTCTGGGTACTGCCACAGCCTCACAGCTCCAGCGACCCGTGTTCAGTTCTGGGTACTGCCACGGTCTCACAGGTCCAGCGACCCGGGTTCTGTTCTGAATACTGCCACAGCCTCACAGCTCCAGTGTCCCCTGTTCAGTTCCGGGTACTGCAGCAGCCTCACAGCTCCAGCGACCCGGGTTCTGTTCTGGGTACTGCCACAGCCCCACAGCTCCAGTTACTCAGATTCTGTTCCAGGAAATGCCACAGCCTCACATCTCCAGTGACAGAGGTTCAGTTCTGGGTACTGCCGCAGCTTCACAGCTCCCGTTACTCAGTTTCGGTTCTGGGTACTACCACAGTCTCAAAGCTCCAGTGACCGTTGTACGGTTCTGGGTACTGCCGCAGCCTCACAGCTCCAGTGACCCGTGTTCAGTTCTGGGTACTGCCACAGCCTCAAAGCTCATGCGATTTGGGTTCGGTTCTGGGTTCTGCCACAGCCTCACAGCTACAGTGACTCGGGTTTGGTTCTGGGTACCGCCACAGCCTCACAGCTCCAGTGACCCGGGTTCTGTTCTGGGTACAGCCATGGTCGCACAGCTCCAGCGACCCGGGTTCTATTCTGAATACCGCCACAGCCTAACAGCTCCGGTGTCCCGGGTTCAGTTCTGAGTACTGCCACAGTCTCACAGCTCCAGTGACCCGGGTTCAGTTCTGGGTACTGCCGCAGCTTCACAGCTCCCGTTACTCAGGTTCGGTTCTAGGTACTGCAAAAGTCTCAAAGCTCCAGTGACCCGTGTTCAGTTCTGGGTACTGCCAGAGTCTCACAGGCTCCAGTGACCCGTGTTCTGTTCTGGGTACTGCCACAGAATCACAGCTCCAGTGACCCGAATTCTGTTCCGCGTACTGCCACAGACTCACAGCTCCAGTGACCTAGGTTCAATTCTGGGTACTGCCGCAGCTTCACAGCCCCGGTAACCCGGGTAATGTTCCGGGTACTGCCGTAGCTTCGCAGCTCCAGTTACTCAGTTTCGGTTCTGGGTACTGCCACAGTCTCAATGCTCCAGTGACCCGTGTTCTGTTCTGGGTACTGCCACAGCCTCACACCTCACGTGATCCGGGTTCGGTTCTGGGTTCTGCCACAGCCTCACCGCTACAGTGACGCGGGTTCGGTTATGGGTACCGCCACAGCCTCACATCTCCAGTGACCCGGGTTCTGTTCTTGGTTCTGCCATAGTCGCACAGCTCCAGCGACCCGGGTTCTATTCTGAATACTGCCACAGCCTAACAGCTCCAGAGATCTGGGTTCGGTTCAGGGTACTGACGCAGCCGCACAGCTCCAAGTGACCCGGGTTCGGTTCTGGGTACCGCCACAGCCTCACAGCTCCAGTGACCCGGGTTCTGTTCTGGGTACTGCCACGGTCTCACAGCTCCAGCGATCCGGGTTCTGTTCTGAATACGGCCACAGCCTAACAGTTCCGGTGTCCCGGGTTCAGTTCCGGGTACTGCCACAGCCTCACAGCACCCGTGATCCGGGTTCGTGTCTGGGTACTGCCAGAGTCTCACAGCTCCAGTGACCCGTGTTCTGTTCTGGGTACTGCCACAGACTCACAGCTCCAGCGACCCAAATTCTGTTCCGGGTACTGAAACAGTCTCAAAGCTCCAGTGACCCGTGTTCTGTTCTGGGTACTGCCAGAGTCTCAGCTCCAGTGACCCGTGTTCTGTTCTGGGTACTGCCACAGACTCACAGCTCCAGCGACCCAAATTCAGTTCCGTGTACTGATACGGTATCACAGCTCCAGTGACCCGCGTTCAGTTCTGGGTACTGCCAGAGTCTCACAGCTCCAGTGACCCGTGTTCTGTTCTGGGTACTGCCACAGCCTCACCGCTCAAATGACACGAGTTCAGTTCTGGGTACTGCCACAGTCTCACAGCTCCAGTGACCCGCGTTCAGTTCTGGGTACTGCCAGTGTCTCACAGCTCCAGTGACCCGTGTTCTGTTCTGGGTATTGCCACGGACGCACAGCTCCAGTGACCCAGATTCTGTTCCGGGTACTGCCACAGTCTCACAGCTCCAGTGGCCCGGGTTCAGTTCCGGGAACTACCACAGCCTCTCAACTCCAGTGTCCTGGGTTCAGTTCCGGTTACTGCCGCAGCCTAGTGCTCCTTTGTCCCTGGTTTAATTCCGGGTACTGTAGCAGCCTCTCAGCTCCAGTGACCCGGGTTCAGTTCTGGGTACTGCCACAGTCTCACAGCTCCAGTGACCTGGTGTCTGTTCTGGGTACTGCCAGAGTCTCGCAGCTCCAGTGACCCTTGTTCTGTTCCGGGTACGGCGACAGCCTCACAGTTGCAGAGACCAAGGTTCAGTTCTGGGTGCTGCCGGAGTCTCACAGCTCCAGCGACCCGGGTTCAGTTCTGGGTACTGCCACGGTCTCACAGCTCCAGTGACCCGGGTTCAGTTCTGGGTACTGCCGGAGTCTCACAGTTCCAGCGACCCGTGTTCAGTTCTGGGTACTACCACAGTCTCACAGCTCCAGCGTCCCGGGTTCTGTTCTGAACACCGCCACGGCCTAACAGCTCCGGTGTCCCGGGTTCAGTTCCGGGTACTGCAGCAGCCACACAGCTCCAGTGACCCGCGTTCAGTTCTGGGTACTGCCACCGTCTCACAGCTCCAGTGACCCGCGTTCAGTTCTGGGTACTGCCAGAGTCTCGCAGCTCCAGTGACCCTTGTTCTGTTCTGGGTATTGCCACGGACACACAGCTCCAGTGACCCAAATTCTGTCCCGGTACTGCCACAGCCTCACAGCTCCAGTGACAGAGGTTCAGTTCTGGGCACTGCCAGAGCCTCACAGCTTCCGTGATCCGGGTTCGGCTCTGGGTACTGCCAGAGTCTCACAGCTCCAACGACCCGGGTTCAGTTCTGGGTCCTGCCACGGTCTCACAGCTCCAGCGACCCGGGTTCTGTTCTGAATACTGCCACAGCCTAACAGCCCCGGTGTCCCGTGCTTAATTCCGGGTACTGCAGCAGCCTCACAGCTCCAGTGAGCCTGGTTCAGTTCTGGGTACTGCCACGGTCTCACAGCTCCAGTGACCCGGGTTCAGTTCTGGGTACTGCCGGAGTCTCACAGTTCCAGCGACCCGTGTTCAGTTCTGGGTACTACCACAGTCTCACAGCTCCAGCGTCCCGGGTTCTGTTCTGAATACCGCCACGGCCTAACAGCTCCGGTTTCCCGGGTTCAGTTCCGGGTACTGCAGCAGCCACACAGCTCCAGTGACCCGCGTTCAGTTCTGGGTACTGCCACCGTCTCACAGCTCCAGTGACCCGCGTTCAGTTCTGGGTACTGCCAGAGTCTCGCAGCTCCAGTGACCCTTGTTCTGTTCTGGGTATTGCCACGGACACACAGCTCCAGTGACCCAGATTCTGTCCCGGTACTGCCACAGCCTCACAGCTCCAGTGACAGAGGTTCGGCTCTGGGTGCTGCCTCAGTCTCAAAGCTCCAGTGACCCGCGTTCAGTTCTGGGTACTGCCAGAGTCTCGCAGCTCCAGTGACCCATGTTCTGTTCTGGGTACTGCCACAGACTCACAGCTCCAGTTACTCAGGTTCGGTTCTGGGTACTGCCACAGCCTCACAGCTCACGTGATCCGGGTTCGGTTCCAGGTTCTGCCACAGTTTCACAGCTCCAGTGACGCGGGTTCTGTTCTGGGTACTGCCACAGCCTCAAAGCTCACGTAATCCGGTTTCGGTTCTGGGTTCTGCCACAGCCTCACAGCTACAGTGACGCGGGTACGGTTCTGGGTACTGCCACAGTCGCACAGCTCCAGCGAGCCGGTTTCTATTCTGAATGCTGCCACAGCCTAACAGCTCCAGAGACCCCGGTTCGGTTCAGGGTACTGCCGCAGCCTCACAGCTCCAAGTGACGCGGGTTCGGTTCTGTGTACCGCCACAGCCTCACAGCTCCAGTGACGAGTGTTCTGTTCTGGGTACTGCCACGGTCTTACAGCTCTACCGACCCGTGTTCTGTTCTGAATACCACCACAGCCTAACAGCTCCGGTGTCCCGTGCTCAGTTCCGGGTAATGCAGCAGCCTCACAGCTCCAGTGACCCGGGTTCAGTTCTGGGTCCTGCCAGAGTCTCACAGCTCCAGTGACCCGTGTTCTGTTCTGGGTACTGCCACAGACTCACAGCTCCAGTGACACAAATTCTGTTGTGGTTCCTGCCACAGCCTCACAGCTCCAGTGACAGAGGTTCAGTTCTGGGTACTGCCGCAGCTTCACAGCCCCGGTGACCCGTGTTAGGTTCCGGGTACTGCCGTAGCTTCACAGCTCCAGTTACTCAGGTTCGGCTCTGGGTACTGCCTCAGTCTCAAAGCTCCAGTGACCCTTGTTCTGTTCTGGGTACTGTCACAGCCTAACACCTCACGTGATCCGAGTTCGGTTCTGTCTTCTGCCACAGCCTCACAGCTCCAGTGACGCGGGTTCGGTTCTGGGTACCGCCACAGCCTCACAGCTCCAGTGACCCGGGTTCTGTTCTGGGTACTGCCACAGTCGCACAGCTCCAGCGACCCGGGTGATATTCTGAATACTGCCGCAGCCTCACAGCTCCAGAGACCCGGATTCGGTTCAGGGTACTGCCGCAGCCTCACAGCTCCAAGTGACCCGGGTTCTGTTCTGGACACCGCCACAGCCTCACAGCTCTGGTGACCCGGGTTCTGTTCTGGGTACTGCCACGGTCTCACAGCTCTAGCGACCCGGGTTCTGTTCTGAATACTGCCACAGCCTAACAGCTCCGGTGTCCCGGGTTCAGTTCCGGGTACTGCGACAGCCTCACAGCTCCAGTGACCCGGGTTCTGTTCTGGGTACTGCCACAGTCGCACAGCTCCAGCGACCTGGGTGATATTCTGAATACTGCCGCAGCCTCACAGCTCCAGAGACCCGGATTCGGTTCAGGGTACTGCCGCAGCCTCACAGCTCCAAGTGACCCGGGTTCTGTTCTGGACACCGCCACAGCCTCACAGCTCCAGTGACCCGTGTTCTGTTCTGGGTACTGCGACAGTCTCACTGCTCCTGCGACCCGGGTTCTGTTATGAATACTGCCACAGCCTAACAGCTCCGGTGTCCCGTGCTCAGTTCCGGGTAATGCAGCAGCCTCACAGCTCCAGTGACCCAAATTCTGTCCCGGTACTGCCACAGCCTCACAGCTCCAGTGACAGAGGTTCGGCTCTGGGTACTGCCTCAGTCTCAAAGCTCCAGTGACCCGCCTTCAGTTCTGGGTACTGCCAGAGTCTCGCAGCTCCAGTGACCCATGTTCTGTTCTGGGTACTGCCACAGACTCACAGCTCCAGTTACTCAGGTTCGGTTCTGGGTACTGCCACAGCCTCACAGCTCACGTGATCCGGGTTCGGTTCCAGGTTCTGCCACAGTTTCACAGCTCCAGTGACGCGGGTTCTGTTCTGGGTACTGCCACAGCCTCAAAGCTCACGTAATCCGGTTTCGTTTCTGGTTTCTGCCACAGCCTCACAGCTACAGTGACGCGGGTACGGTTCTGGGTACTGCCACAGTCGCACAGCTGCAGCGAGCCGGTTTCTATTCTGAATGCTGCCACAGCCTAACAGCTCCAGAGACCCCGGTTCGGTTCAGGGTACTGCCGCAGCCTCACAGCTCCAAGTGACGCGGGTTCGGTTCTGTGTACCGCCACAGCCTCACAGCTCCAGTGACGAGTGTTCTGTTCTGGGTACTGCTACGGTCTTACAGCTCTAGCTACCCGTGTTCTGTTCTGAATACCACCACAGCCTAACAGCTCCGGTGTCCCGTGCTCAGTTCCGGGTAATGCAGCAGCCTCACAGCTCCAGTGACCCGGGTTCAGTTCTGGGTCCTGCCAGAGTCTCACAGCGCCAGTGACCCGTGTTCTGTTCTGGGTACTGCCACAGACTCACAGCTCCAGTGACACAAATTCTGTTCTGGTTACTGCCACAGCCTCACAGCTCCAGTGACAGAGGTTCAGTTCTGGGTACTGCCGCAGCTTCACAGCCCCGGTGACCCGTGTTAGGTTCCGGGTACTGCCGTAGCTTCACAGCTCCAGTTACTCAGGTTCGGCTCTGGGTACTGCCTCAGTCTCAAAGCTCCAGTGACCCTTGTTCTGTTCTGGGTACTGTCACAGCCTAACACCTCACGTGATCCGAGTTCGGTTCTGTCTTCTGCCACAGCCTCACAGCTCCAGTGACGCGGGTTCGGTTCTGGGTACCGCCACAGCCTCACAGCTCCAGTGACCCGGGTTCTGTTCTGGGTACTGCCACAGTCGCACAGCTCCAGCGACCCGGGTGATATTCTGAATACTGCCGCAGCCTCACAGCTCCAGAGACCCGGATTCGGTTCAGGGTACTGCCGCAGCCTCACAGCTCCAGTGACGCGGGTTCGGTTCTGGGTACCGCCACAGCCTCACAGCTCCAGTGACCCGGGTTCTGTTCTGGGTACTGCCACAGTCGCACAGCTCCAGCGACCTGGGTGATATTCTGAATACTGCCGCAGCCTCACAGCTCCAGAGACCCGGATTCGGTTCAGGGTACTGCCGCAGCCTCACAGCTCCAAGTGACCCGGGTTCTGTTCTGGACACCGCCACAGCCTCACAGCTCTGGTGACCCGGGTTCTGTTCTGGGTACTGCCACGGTCTCACAGCTCTAGCGACCCGGGTTCTGTTCTGAATACTGCCACAGCCTAACAGCTCCGGTGTCCCGGGTTCAGTTCCGGGTACTGCGACAGCCTCACAGCTCCAGCGACCCGGGTTGTGTTCTGAATACTGCCAGAGTCTCACAGCTCCAGTGACCCGTGTTCTGTTCTGGGTACTGCGACAGTCTCACTGCTCCTGCGACCCGGGTTCTGTTATGAATACTGCCACAGCCTAACAGCTCCGGTGTCCCGTGCTCAGTTCCGGGTAATGCAGCAGCCTCACAGCTCCAGTGACCCGTGTTCTGTTCTGGGTACTGCCACAGCATCACAGCTCCAGCGAGCCGGTTTCTATTCTGAATGCTGCCACAGCCTAACAGCTCCAGAGACCCCGGTTCGGTTCAGGGTACTGCCGCAGCCTCACAGCTCCAAGTGACGCGGGTTCGGTTCTGGGTACCGCCACAGCCTCACAGCTCCAGTGACGAGTGTTCTGTTCTGGGTACTGCCACGGTCTTACAGCTCTAGCGACCCGTGTTCTGTTCTGAATACTACCACAGCCTAACAGCTCCGGTGTCCCGTGCTCAGTTCCGGGTAATGCAGCAGCCTCACAGCTCCAGTGACCCGGGTTCAGTTCTGGGTCCTGCCAGAGTCTCACAGCGCCAGTGACCCGTGTTCTGTTCCGGGTACTGCCACAGACTCACAGCTCCAGTGACACAAATTCTGTTCTGGTTACTGCCACAGCCTCACAGCTCCAGTGACAGAGGTTCAGTTCTGGGTACTGCCGCAGCTTCACAGCCCCGGTGACCCGTGTTAGGTTCCGGGTACTGCCGTAGCTTCACAGCTCCAGTTACTCAGGTTCGGTTCTGGGTACTGCCTCAGTCTCAAAGCTCCAGTGACCCTTGTTCTGTTCTGGGTACTGCCACAGCCTAACACCTCACGTGATCCGGGTTCGGTTCTGGGTTCTGCCACAGCCTCACAGCTCCAGTGACGCGGGTTCGGTTCTGGGTACCGCCACAGCCTCACAGCTCCAGTGACCCGGGTTCTGTTCTGGGTACTGCCACAGTCGCACAGCTCCAGCGACCCGGGTGATATTCTGAATACTGCCGCAGCCTCACAGCTCCAGAGACCCGGATTCGGTTCAGGGTACTGCCGCAGCCTCACAGCTCCAAGTGACCCGGGTTCTGTTCTGGACACCGCCACAGCCTCACAGCTCTGGTGACCCGGGTTCTGTTCTGGGTACTGCCACGGTCTCACAGCTCTAGCGACCCGGGTTCTGTTCTGAATACTGCCACAGCCTAACAGCTCCGGTGTCCCGGGTTCAGTTCCGGGTACTGCGACAGCCTCACAGCTCCAGCGACCCGGGTTGTGTTCTGAATACTGCCAGAGTCTCACAGCTCCAGTTACTCAGGTTCGGTTCTGGGTACTGCCTCAGTCTCAAAGCTCCAGTGACCCTTGTTCTGTTCTGGGTACTGCCACAGCCTAACACCTCACGTGATCCGGGTTCGGTTCTGGGTTCTGCCACAGCCTCACAGCTCCAGTGACGCGGGTTCGGTTCTGGGTACCGCCACAGCCTCACAGCTCCAGTGACCCGGGTTCTGTTCTGGGTACTGCCACAGTGGCACAGCTCCAGCGACCCGGGTGATATTCTGAATACTGCCGCAGCCTCACAGCTCCAGAGACCCGGATTCGGTTCAGGGTACTGCCGCAGCCTCACAGCTCCAAGTGACCCGGGTTCTGTTCTGGACACCGCCACAGCCTCACAGCTCTGGTGACCCGGGTTCTGTTCTGGGTACTGCCACGGTCTCACAGCTCTAGCGACCCGGGTTCTGTTCTGAATACTGCCACAGCCTAACAGCTCCGGTGTCCCGGGTTCAGTTCCGGGTACTGCGACAGCCTCACAGCTCCAGCGACCCGGGTTGTGTTCTGAATACTGCCAGAGTCTCACAGCTCCAGTGACCCATGTTCTGTTCTGGGTACTGCGACAGTCTCACTGCTCCTGCTACCCGGGTTCTGTTATGAATACTGCCACAGCCTAACAGCTCCAGTGTCCCGGGTTCAGTTCTGGGTACTGCAGAAGCCTCACAGCTCCAGTGACCCGTGCTCTGTTCTGGGTATTGCCACAGCCTCACAGCTCCAGCGACCCGTATTCAGTTCAGGGTACTGCCACGGTCTCACAGTTCCAGTGACCCGGGTTCTGTTCTGAATACTGCCACAGCCTCACAGCTCCAGTGTCCCGTGTTCAGTTCCGGGTACTGCAGCAGCCTCACAGCTCCAGCGACCCGGGTTCTGTTCTGGGTACTGCCACAGCCCCACAGCTCCAGTCACTCAGATTCTGTTCCAGGAACTGCCACAGCCTCACATCTCCAGTGACAGAGGTTCAGTTCTGGGTACTGCCGCAGCTTCACAGCTCCCGTTACTCAGTTTCGGTTCTGGGTACTACCACAGTCTCAAAGCTCCAGTGACCCGTGTACAGTTCTGGGTACTGCCGCAGCCTCACAGCTCCAGTGACCCATGTTCAGTTCTGGGTACTGCCACAGCCTCAAAGCTCATGCGATCTGGGTTCGGTTCTGGGTTCTGCCACAGCCTCACAGCTGCAGTGACGCGGGTTTGGTTCTGGGTTCCGCCACAGCCTCACAGCACCAGTGACCCGGGTTCTGTTCTGGGTCCAGCCATAGTCGCACAGCTCCAGCGACCCGGGTTCTATTCTGAATACTGCCACAGCCTAACAGCTCCGGTGTCCCGGGTTCAGTTCTGGGTACTGCCACAGTCTCACAGCTCCAGTGACCCGCGTTCAGTTCTGGGTACTGCCGCAGCTTCACAGCTCCCGTTACTCAGGTTCGGTTCTCGTTACTGCAACAGTCTCAAAGCTCCATTGACCCGTGTTCAGTTCTGGGTACTGCCAGAGTCTCACAGGCTCCAGTGACCCGTGTTCTTTTCTGGGTACTGCCGCAGAATCACAGCTCCAGTGACCCGAACTCTGTTCCGGGTACTGCCACAGCCTCACAGCTCCAGTGACCTAGGTTCAGTTCTGGGTACTGCCGCAGCTTCACAGCTCCAGTTACTCAGGTTCGGTTCTGGGTACTGCCACAGTCTCAATGCTCCAGTGACCCGTGTCCTGTTCTGGGTACTGCCACAAGCTCACACCTCACGTGATCCGGGTTCGGTTCTGGGTTCTGCCACAGCCTCACAGCTACAGTGACGCGGGTTCGGTTATGGGTACCGCCACAGCCTCACAGCTCCAGTGACCCGGGTTCTGTTCTTGGTTCTGCCATGGTCGCACAGCTCCAGCGACCCGGGTTCTATTCTGAATACTGCCACAGCCTAACAGCTCCAGAGATCTGGGTTCGGTTCAGGGTACTGACGCAGCCGCACAGCTCCAAGTGACCCGGGTTCGGTTCTGGGTACCGCCACAGCCTCACAGCTCCAGTGACCCGGGTTCTGTTCTGGGTACTGCCACGGTCTCACAGCTCCAGCGACCCGGGTTCTGTTCTGAATACGGCCACAGCCTAACAGTTCCGGTGTCCCGGGTTCAGTTCCGGGTACTGCCACAGCCTCACAGCACCAGTGACCCGGGTTCAGTGCTGGGTACTGCCAGAGCCTCACAGCACCCGTGATCCGGGTTCGGGTCTGGGTACTGCCAGAGTCTCACAGCTCCAGTGACCCGTGTTCTGTTCTGGGTACTGCCACAGACTCACAGCTCCAGCGACCCAAATTCAGTTCCGTGCACTGATACAGTATCACAGCTCCAGTGACCCGCGTTCAGTTCTGGGTACAGCCAGTGTCTCACAGCTCCAGTGACCCGTGTTCTGTTCTGGGTACTGCCACAGCCTCACAGCTCAAATGACACGGGTTCAGTTCTGGGTACTGCCAGTGTCTCACAGCTCCAGTGACCCGTGTTCTGTTCTGGGTATTGCCACGGACGCACAGCTCCAGTGACCCAGATTCTGTTCCGGGTACTGCCACAGCCTCACAGCTCCAGTGACAGAGGTTCAGTTCTGGGTACTGCCGCATCTTCACAGCTCCCGTTACTCAGGTTCGGTTCTGGGTACTGCCACAATCTCAAAGCTCCACTGACCCGTGTTCAGTTCTGGGTACTGGCAGAGCTTCACAGCTCCCGTGTTCTGGGTTCGGTTCTGGGTTCTGCCACAGTCTCACAGCTCCAGTGGCCCGGGTTCAGTTCCGGGAACTACCGCAGCCTCTCAACTCCAGTGTCCTGGGTTCAGTTCCGGTTACTGCCACAGCCTACTGCTCCTTTGTCCCGGGTTTAATTCCGGGTACTGTAGCAGCCTCTCAGCTCCAGTTTCCCGGGTTCAGTTCTGGGTACTGCCACAGTCTCACAGCTCCAGTGACCAGGTGTCTGTTCTGAGTACTGCCAGATTCTCACTGCTCCAGTGACCCGTGTTCTGTTCCGGGTACGGCCACAGCCTCACAGCTGCAGTGACCAAGGTTCAGTTATGGGTGCTGCCGGAGTCTCACAGCTCCAGCGACCCGGGTTCAGTTCTGGGTACTGCCACGGTCTCACAGCTCCAGTGACCCGGGTTCAGTTCTGGGTACTGCCGGAGTCTCACAGTTCCAGCGACCCGTGTTCAGTTCTGGGTACTACCACAGTCTCACAGCTCCAGCGTCCCGGGTTCTGTTCTGAATACCGCCACGGCCTAACAGCTCCGGTGTCCCGGGTTCAGTTCCGGGTACTGCAGCAGCCACACAGCTCCAGTGACCCGCGTTCAGTTCTGGGTACTGCCACAGTCTCACAGCTCCAGTGACCCGCGTTCAGTTCTGGGTACTGCCAGAGTCTCGCAGCTCCAGTGACCCGTGTTCTGTTCTGGGTATTGCCACGGACGCACAGCTCCAGTGACCCAAATTCTGTTCCGGGTACTGCCACAGCCTCACAGTTCCAGTGACAGAGGTTCAGTTCTGGGCACTGCCAGAGCCTCACAGCTTCCGTGATCCGGGTTCGGCTCTGGGTACTGCCAGAGTCTCACAGCTCCAGCGACCCGGGTTCAGTTCTGGGTCCTGCCACGGTCTCACAGCTCCAGCGACCCGGGTTCTGTTCTGAATACTGCCACAGCCTAACAGCCCCGGTGTCCCGTGCTTAATTCCGGGTACTGCAGCAGCCTCACAGCTCCAGTGAGCCTGGTTCAGTTCTGGGTACTGCCAGAGTCTCACAGCTTCAGTGACCCATGTTCTGTTCTGGGTACTGCCACAGTCTCACAGCTCCAGTGACCCGGGTACAGTTCAGGGTACTGCCACAGTCTCACTGCTCCCTTGATCCGGGTTCTGTTCTGGGTACTGCCACATTCTCACAGCGCCAGTGACCCGTGTTCTGTTCTGGGTACTGCCACAGCCTCACAGGTCCAGTGACCCGTGTTCAGTTCTGGGTACTGCCACATCCTCACTGCTTCAGTGCCGCATGTTCAATTCTGGGTACTGCCTGTCTGGAGTTTGCAAGTTCTCCCTGTGACCATGTGGCTTTCAGCTAGGTGCTCTGGTTTCCTCCCACTGACAAAGAACAAAGAACAAAGAACAAAGAAAATTACAGCACAGGAACAGGCCCTTCGGCCCTCCATGCCTACGCCAATCCTAATCCTCTATCTAAACCTCTCGCCTATTTTCTAAGGGTCTGTATCTCTTTACTTCCTGCTCATTCATGTATCTGTCTAGATACATTTTAAAAGACGCTATCGTGCCCGCGTCTACAACCTCCGCTGGCAAAGCATTCCATGCACCCACCACGCTCTGCGTGAAGAAATCTCCACGCATATCCCCCCTAAACTTTTCCCCTTTCACTTTGAACTCGTGTCCCCTTGTAATTAAATCCCCCACTCTGGGAAAAAGCTGCTTGCTATCCACTCTGTCTATACCTCTCATGATTTTGTACACCTCAATCAGGTCCCACATCAACCTCCGTCTTTCTAATGAAAATAATCCTAATCTACTCAACCTTTCTTCATAGTTAGCACCCTCCGTACCAGGCAACATCCTGGTGAATCTCCTCTGCACCCTCTCCAAAGCATCCACATCCTTTTGGTAATGTGGCGCCCAGAACTGCACGCAGTATTCCAAATGTGGCTGAACCAAAGTCCTATACAACTGAAACATGACCTGCCAACTCTTGTACTCAATACCCCGTCCGATGAAGGAAAGCAAGGAAGGTATGCCTTCTTGACCACTCTATTGACCTGCGTTGCCACCTTCAGGGAACAATGGACCTGAACACCCAAATCTCTCTGTGCATCAATTTTCCCCAGGACTTTTCCATTTACTGTATAGTTCATTCTTGAATTGGATCTTCCAAAATGCATCACCTCGCATTTGCCCTGATTGAACTCCATCTGCCATTTCTCTGCCCAACTCTCCAGTCTATCTATATTCTGCTGTATTCTCTGACAGTCCCCTTCAGTATCTGCTACTCCACCAATCTTAGTGTCGTCTGCAAACTTGCTAATCAGACCACCTATACTTTCCTCCAAATCATTTATGTATATCACAAACAACAGTGATCCCAGCACGGATCCCTGTGGAACACCACTGGTCACACTTCTCCATTTTGAGAAACTCCCTTCCACTGCTACTCTCTGTCTCCTGTTGCCCAGCCAGTTCTTTATCCATCTAGCTAGTACACCTTGGACCCCATGGGCCTTCACTTTCTCCATCAGCCTACCATGGGGAACCTTATTAAACGCCTTACTGAAGTCCATGTATATGACATCTACAGCCCTTCCCTCATCAATCAACTTTGTCACTTCCTCAAAGAATTCTATTAAGTTGGTAAGACATGACCTTCCCTGCACAAAACCATGTTGCCTATCACTGATAAGCCCATTTTCTTCCAGATGGGAATAGATCCTATCCCTCAGTAACTTCTCCAGCAGCTTCCCTACCACTGACGTCAGGCTCACCGGTCTATAAAGACTTGCAGGTTGATAGATAAATTGGTCATTGTAAATTCTCCCCACTGTCGTTAGGTCGTTGGAGGTTGGTGGGGATGTAATAGGGAATATAGGATTAATGTAGGATTTATATAAATGGGTGTTGTTGGTCAGCTTAGACTCGGTGGGCCGAATGGCCTGTTTCAGTGCTGTTTCTCTCTATGACTCTATTTGTGTAAAGACTTTTCATCCATTTTACTCAGACAGATGTTTGAATTCATTGTTAGGATGTGGCTGTCACTAGACCAGCAGATATTGTCCATCCCCAATTGTCCATTGAGAAGGTGATGCTGGTCCATCACCTTGAACCACTGCAGTCTGTATGGTGAAGGTGATCCCACAATGGTGTTGGGGAAGGAGTTACCGTATTTTCACCCAGTCATGATGGAGGAATTGTGATATATGTCCAACTCAACAACAACTTGTATTTACATAGCACCTTTAATGTCAGCACATGTTCCACGGCTGTTCACAGGAGTATTACACAGTAACATTTCACACTGCGTCACATGGGGAGATATCAGGGTAGATGACCAAAAGCTTGATCTAAGAGCTGGGTTTTAAGATGTGTCTGAAGCACGGAAGGTGAGGTAGAGAGGAGGAGAGGATTTGGGAGGGATTTCCAAACACTTCCAAACACTTGACAGCTGAAGACACGGCCACCAGTGGTGGAGCAATGAAAATCAGGGATGTTCAAGGTGTCAGAATTAGATGATCTCTGATCACTCCGGGTCTTGTAGGGCTGGAGGAGGTTATAGAGATAGTGAGGGGTCAGGGCAAGGAGGGATTTGAAAACAAGTGTGAGGGTGTTAAAATTGAGGTGCTGTTTAACTGTGAGCCCATGTAGGTCAGCGAGTACAGTGGTGATGGGTGAACAGGACTTGGTTTGAGAAAGGACACAGGCAGCAGAGTTTTGGATGATCTCAAGTTTATGGAGGGTAGAATGTGGGAGAGCGTCCAGGGGTGTGTTGGAATATTCCCCATCCCTCCAACTCCTCACTGCCCTCCCCTTCCCCACTCACCTCCTCAACGCTCTCCCCAACTCCCCTCCCCAACTCGCCTCCCCCACTCCCCTCCCGAACACCCCTACCCAACTCCCCTCCCCCACTCGCCTCCCCCACTCCACTCGACCACTCCCCTCCCCAACTCCCCTCTCCCAGTCCCCTCCCCATACCCTTCCCCCACTCCCCTACCCCACTCCACACCCCCACTCCCCTACCCCACACCCCTACCCAACAGCCCTCCTCAACTTCCCTCCCCATTCCCCTCCCCCACTCCGCTACCCCACTCCCCTCCCAAAATCCCCTCCGCCAATCTCTTCCCCAACTCCCCACTCCCACTCCCCTCCCCATACCCCTCCTCCACTCCCCTACCCCAATCCCATACCACACTCTCCTCCCCCACTCCCCAGCCCCACTCCCCTACCCCACACCCCTCCCCAACTCCCCTCCCCAACTCCCCTACCCAACTCCCCTACCCCACTCCCATACCTCACTACCCTCCCCCACTCCCCTGCCCCACTCCTCTCGGCCACTCCCCTACCCCACAACCCTTCCACACTCCCCTTCCACTCCCTTCCCCCACGCCCCTTACTTCCACCTCCTCACAGCCCTCCCCCACCCCAATCCCCTACCCCACTCTGCTCCCCCACTCCCCTCCCCAACTCCATTCCCCCGCTCCCCTCCCCCACCCCTTACAACACACCACTCCCCAACTCCCCTCCCCAACTCCCCTCCCCTGCGCCCCATCCCCAATCCTCGACCCTACTCCTCTTCCCAACTCCCCTACCCCACTCCCCTCCCCAAGACCCCAACCCCATTCCCATCCCCCACCCCACTCCACATCAACCATACCCCTCCCCCACTCCCCTATCCCAATGCCCAACCATACTCTCCTTCCCCACTCCCCACTCCCCTACCCCACACCCCTACCCAACACCCCGCCTCAACTTCCCTCCCCATTCCCCTCCCCCACTCCCCTACCCCACTCCCCTCCCCACCACCCCTCCGTCAATCCCCTCCCTAACTCCCCACCCCCACTCCCCTACCCAACTACCCTCCCCTACTCCCCTCCCCCACACCCCTCCCACACGACCCTCCCCCACTTACCTACTCCACTCCCCTCCCCCACCCACCACCCCACTCCCCTCCCCCACACTCCTACTCCACTCCCCTCCACCACTCCGCTTCCCTCCATCTCCTCAGCGCCCTCTCCTACCCCACTACCCTTCCCATCTATCCTCCCACACTCCCCTACACCACTCCACTACCCCACTCCCCTTACCACACCCCTACCCCAATCCACCCAAAAACTCCCTTCCCACATTCCACTACTCCACTCCCCTCCCCAACTCCCCTACCCCACTCCCATTCCCCACGCCCCTTCCCCACTCCCTTATCCCACTCCCCTTCCTTCCACCTACTCACAGCCCTCCACTACCCCACTCCCCTACCCCACTCAGCTCCCCCACTCCCCACTCAAACTCCCCTCCCCCGCCCAATACAACACTCCCCTCCCCAGCTGCCCTCCCGACCTCCCCTCCCCCGCTCCCCTACCCCACTCCTCGACCCCACTCCCCTTCCCAACTCCCCTACCCCATTCCCCACCCAAAGTTCCCAACCCCTTTTCGCTTCCCCCACTCCCCTACCCCACACCACTCCCCCACACCCTACATCACTCCCCGACCCAACTCCACTCCGCTACTCCCCAAGCCCACACCCCTACACCAGTCCCCTCACCAACTCCCCTACCTCACTCCCTTACGCACACCCCTACCCCACTCCGCTCCCGCACTCCCCTCCACACTCCCCAACCTCACACCCTTCCCCCACTCCCCTACCCCACTCCACTCCCCCACACCCCGCCCCAGCCCCAACCCAACTACACTCGCATACTCCCCAACCCCACTCCCCTTCGCCAAACCGCTCCCCTACCCCACTCCCCGTCATCACTCCCCTTCCCAACTCACCTACCCACTCCCCTCCCCAACTCCGCTATTCCACTCCCTTCCCCGACTCCCCTACCCCACTGCACTCCCCTACACCCCAACCCCACTCTCTTCCCCCACTCCCCTACCCCATTCCACTCACGCACACCCCACTCCACTCCCCTCCCCAACTCCCCTCCCCCGCACCCATACCCCACTCCCCGACCCCACTGCCCTACCCCACTCATCTTCCCAAGTGCCCACCCCCATTCCATTCCCCCACTCCCCTACCCCACTCCAATCCCCGACACCCCACCCCACTCCCCGACCCAACTCCACTCCCCCACTCCCCAATCACGGGCCCCTGCACCAGTCTCCTCCCCAACTCCCCTACCCCACTCTCTTACCCACTCCCCTACCCCACTCCGCTCCCGCACTCCCCTCCGCACTCCTCTACTGCACTCCCCTCCCCCACTCCCCTTCCCCACTCCACTCCCCCACAGCACTCCCCCACTCCACTCCCCCACTCCCTAACCCCAATCCCATAACCCACACCGCTCCCCCACTCCCCTCCCGCACGCCCCACCGCACTCACCTCCACCACTCCCCAACCCCACTCCCCCACCCCACTCCTCTACCACACTCCCCTCCCCCACTCCCCTACCCCACTCCCCTACCCCACTCCGCTCCCCCACTCCCCTCCCGCACGCCCCACCGCACTCACCTCCACCACACCCCAATCACACTCCCCTACCCCACTGCCCTACCCCATTCCACTACCACACTGCCCTCCCAAGCTGATCTCCCCAACCCCCTCCCTCACACCCCTCCCCCGCTCCTCTCCACAACTCCCCTCCCAAACTCCCCCACCCCACTCCTCTACCACACTCCACTCCCCCACTCCCCTACCCCACTCCCCTACCCAACTCATCTCCCCAACCCCGCTCCCTCCCTCCCCATTCCCACACCTCTCCCCAAATCATCTCTCCAACCCCTCTCCCTCACCCCCCCTCTTACTCCCCTCCCCATCTCCCCTCCCCGCTCTCATACCCCCCTCCCCTCCCCCACTCCCCTCCCCAACCCTCTACCCAACTCCCCAACTCCCTTCCCCACTACCTTCCCCGATTCCGCGCCCACTCTCCCCTCCCCCACTCCGTTCCCCAACTCCCCTCTCCAATCCCCTCCCCCACACCCCTACCACACTCCCCTCCCCCACTCACCTTGCCCACTCCCCTACCCGACTCCCCTTCCCCTTTCCCCTCCCCAACTCTCCTCCCCACTCCCCTCCCCCAGTCCCCTGTCCCACACCCCTTCCCCACTCCCCTCACCAACTATCTACCCCACTACCCTCCCCCACTCCCCTAACCAACTCCCCTCCCCGTCTCCCCTACCCCACTCCCCTTACCCACTCCCCTGACCAACTCCCCTCAGCCACTCCCCTCAACCACTCCCTAACCCACTCCCCAACCCCACTCCCCTCACCGACTCCCGTACCCCACTCCCCTCCCCTCCTCCCCTCCCAACTCCCCTACCCCACTGCCCTACCCCACTGCCCTACCCCACTGCGCTGCCCCACTCAATTCCCCAACTCCCCTCCACCTCTCCACTACCCCACTCGTCGACCACACTCCCCTCACCATCTCCCCTACCCCACTCCCCAACCCCACTACCCTCCCCTACCCCTCTCCCCTACTCCCCTCCCCAACTCCCCTACCCCACTCCCCGACCCCACTGCGCTCCCCCACTCCTTTCCCCCAATCCCCTTACCAGCTCCCCTACCCCACTCCCCTCACAAACTCCCCTCCCCCACTCCCCACACCCACTCCCCTACCCCAAGCCGCTCCCGCACACCCCTCCCCACTCCCCTACTGCACTCCCCTACCCCACTCTCCTACCCCACTCCCCTACCCCACTTCCCAGCCCCTCTTCCCAGCCCCACTCAATGGCCCCACTCCGCCCCCCCACTCCCCAACCCCAATCCCCTACCCCACTCCCCTCCGCCACTCCCCCACTCCCCAACCCCACTCCCCTACCCCACTCCCCTACTCCACTTCTCTACCCCACTCCCCGACCCCACTCCTCACTCCACTGACCTCCACCACTCCCCAGCCCCACTCCCCTCCCCAACTCCCCTCCCCAACTCCCCTCCCCAACTCCCCGACCCCACTCCCCTACCCCACTCCGCTACGCCACTGTCCTCCCAAGCTGATCTCCCCAACCCCCTCCCTCACACCCCTCGCCCGCTCCTCTCCACATATCCCCTCCCAAACTCCCCCACCCCACTCCTCAACCACACTCCCCTACCCCACTCCGCTACCCACTCACCTCCACAACTCACCTCCCCAACCCCCTCCTCACTCCCATCCCCCACTCCCCTACCCCACTCCCCTCCCCAACTCATCTCCCCAACAGCGCTCCCTCCCTCCCCTATCCCATACCCCTCCCCAACTCATCTCCCCAACCCCCTCCCTCAATCTCCTCCCCCACTCCCATCCACAACTCCACTCCCCCATTCCCCTACTACACTCCCCTCCCAAACTCCCCTACCGCACTCCCCTCCTCACTCCCCTCCCCAACTACCCTCACCGACTCTCATACCCCCTCCCCTCCCCAACACTCCTCCCCAACCCCCCTCCCCCACTCCGTTCCCCAACTCTCCTCCCCACTCCCCTCTCCCACACCCCTTGACCACTCCCCTTACAAACTATCTACCCACTCCCCTACCCCACTCCGCTCCCTAACCCCCCTCCCCCTCTCCCCTACCCCGCTCTCCTGACCAACTCCCCTCAGCCAATCCCCTACCCCACTCCCCTCCGCCACTCCCTACCAGACTCCCCAACCCCACTCCCCTCCCTGACTCCCGGACCCCACTCCCCTCCGCCACTCCCCTCCCCAACCTCCCTCATCCACTCCCCTCCGCCACTCCCCGCCCCCACTCCCTTCCCCAACTCGCCTCTCCACTACCCCACTCGTCGACCCCACTCCCCTCACCAGCTCCCCACCCCACTCCCCTCCCCTACTCCCCTACCCTACTCCCCTACCCCACTTCCCTCTACATCTCCCCTACCCCACTCCCCTACCCCACTCCCCTACCCCATACGCCTACCCCAATCCCCTACCCCACTCGTCGATCCCACTCCACTCACCAACTCCCCTACCCCACTGCCCTCTACAACTTCCCTACCCTACTCCCCTCCTCCACTCCCTTTCCCTGCTCCCCTCCACTTCTACCCTCTCCTCTCCAATCCTGTCCTCACAGTCCTCCCCACTTCCCTCTCCCATTCCCCTCCCCACTCCCCTCCACAATCACCTCCACACGTCCCTCCCCCAGTCCGCTCCCCAGTCCCCTACTTCAATTCCCACCCCCACACCCGTCCCTCTCCCGCACCCCTCCCCCACTGCCCTGTCCAACTCTCTTCACAACCCTGCTCCTCACTACCCTGCTCTTCCCCTCCCCCACTCCACTTCCCTCCCTACTTCACACACCCACTCCCCTCCCCAGGCCCCACTCCCCACTCCCCCACTCCCTTCGCCCACTCCTCTCTCTTCAAAGAACAAAGAACAAACAAAATTACAGCACATGAACAGGCCATTCGGCCCTCCAAGACTGCGCCTATCCAGATTCTCTAACTAAACATTTTGCCTACTTTCTAAGGGTCTTTAGCTCTTTGCTTCCTGCCCATTCATGCATCTGTCTAGATACATCTTAAATGACGCTATCATGCTCGCATCTACCACCTCCGCTGGCAACGCGTTCCAGGCACCCACAACCCTCTGCGTAAAGAAATTTCCACGCATATCCCCCCCAAAATTTTCCCCTCCAACTTGGAACTCGTGACCCCTAGTATTTGAATCCCCCACTCTGGGAAAAAGCTTCTTGCTATCCACCCTGTCTATACCTCTCATGATTTTGTACACCTCAATCAAGTCGCCCCTCAACCTCTGCGTTTCTAATGAAAATAATCCTAATCTACTCAACCTCTCTTCATAGCTGGCGCCCTCCATACCATGCAACATCCTGGTGAACCTCCTATGCACCCTCTCCAAAGCATCCACATCCTTTTGGTAATGTGGGGACCAAAACTACACGCAGTATTCCAAATGTGGCCGAACCAAAGTAATATACAACTGTAACCTGACCTGCCAACCCTTGTACTCAATACCCCGTCCGATGAAGGAAAGCATGCCGTATGCCTTCTTGACCACTCTATTGACCTGCGTTGCCACCTTCAGGGAACAGTGGACCTGAACACCCAAATCTCTCTGTACATCAATTTTCCCCAGGACTTTTCCATTTACTGTATAGTTGACTCTTGAATTGGATCTTCCAAAATGCATCACCTCGCATTTGCCCTGAATGAACTCCATCTGCCATTTCTCTGCCCAACTTTCCAATCTATCTATATTCTGCTGTATTCTCTGACAGTCCCCTTCAATATCTGCTACTCCACCAATCTTAGTGTCGTCTGCAAACTTGCTAATCAGACCACCTATACTTTCCTCCAAATCATTTATATATATCGCAAACAACAGTGGTCCCAGCACGGATCCCTGTGGAACACCACTGGTCACACGTCTCCATTTTGAGAAACTCCCTTCCACTGCTACTCTCTGTCTCCTGTTGCCCAGCCAGTTCTTTATCCATCTGGCTGGTACACCCTGGATCCCATGCGACTTCACGTTCTCCATCAGCCGACCATGGGGAACCTTATCAAACACCTTACTGAAGTCCATGTATATGACATCTACAGCCCTTCCCTCATCAATCAACTTTGTCACTTCCTCAAAGAATTCTATTAAGTTGGTAAGACATGACCTTCCCTGCACAAAACCATGTTGCCTATCACTGATAAGCCCATTTTCTTCCAAATGGGAATGGATCCTATCCCTCAGTATCTTCTCCAGCAACTTCCCTACCACTGACGTCAGGCTCACCGGTCCATAATTACCTGGATTATCCCTGCTACCCTTCTTAAACAAGGGGACAACATTAGCAATTCTCCAGTCCTCCGGGACCTCACCCGTGTTTAAGGATGCTGCAAAGATATCTGTTAAGGCCCCAGCTATTTCCTCTCTCGCTTCCCTCAGTAACCTGGGATAGATCCCATCCGGACCTGGGGACTTGTCCACCTTAATGCCTTTTAGAATACCCAACACTTCCTCCCTCCTTATGCCGACTTGACCTAGAGTAATCAAACATCTGTCCCTAACCTCCTCATCCGTCATGTCCCTCTCCTCGGTGAATACCGATACAAAGTGCTCGTTTAGAATCTCACTCATTTTCTCTGACTCCACGCCTAACTTTCCTCCTTTGTCCTTGAGTGGGCCAATCCTTTCGCTCGTTACCCTCTTGCTCCTTATATATGAATACAAGGCTTTGGGATTTTCCTTAACCCTGTTTGCTAAAGATATTTCATGACCCCCTTTTAGCCCTCTTAATTCCTCGTTTCAGATTGCGCTTGCAATCCTGATATTCTTTCAAAGCTTCGTCTTTTATCAGCCGCGGAGACCTTATGTATGCTTCCTTTTTCCTCTTAGCTAGTCTCACAATTTCACCTGTCATCCATGGTTCCCTCATCTTGCCATTTCTATCCCTCATTTTCACGGGAACATGTCTCTCCTGGACGCTAATCAACCTCTCTTTAAAAGCCTCCCACATATCAAATGTGGATTTACCTTCAAACAGCTGCTCCCAATCTACATTCCCCAGCTCCTGCCGAATTTTGGTATAGTTGGCCTTCCCCCAATTTAGCACTCTTCCTTTCGGACCACTCTCGGCTTTGTCCATGAATATTCTAAAGCTGACGGAATTGTGATCACTACTGAAACTTCAACCACCTGGCCGGGCTCATTCCACAACACCAGGTCCAGTATGGCCCCTTCCCAAGTTGGTCTATTTACATACTGCTCTAGAAAACCCTCCTGGATGCTCCTTACAAATTCTGCTCCATCTAGACCTCTAACACTAAGTGAATCCCAGTCAATGTTGGGAAAATTAAAATCTCCTATCACCACCACCCTGTTGCGACTACATCTTTCCATAATCTGTTTACATATTTGTGCCTCTATCTCACGCTCGCTGTTGGGAGGCCTGTAGTACAGCCCCAACATTGTTACTGCACCCTTCCTATTTCTGAGTTCTGCCCATATTGCATCACAGCTCGAGTCCTCCATAGTGCCTTCCTTCAGCACAGCTGTGATATCCTCTTTGACCAGTAATGCAACTCCTCCGCCCGTTTTACCTCCCTTTCTATCCCGCCTGAAGCATCGGTATCCTGGGATATTTAGTTGCCAATCATGCCCTTCCCTTAACCAAGTCTCAGTAATAGCAATAACATAATACTCCCAGGTACTAATCCAAGCACTAAGTTCATCTGCCTTACGTACTACACTTCTTGCATTAAAACAAATGCACCTCAGACCACCAGTCCCTTTGCTTTCATCATCTGCTCCCTGCCTACTCTTTCCCTTAGTCACGCTGACTTCATTATCTAGTTCCTTACAGGCTTTAGTTACCAGCTTATTACTGTCCACTGACCTCCTCATTTGGTTCCCATCCCCCTGCCACATTCGTTTGAACCCTCCCCAACAGCGTTAGCAAAAGCACCCCCAAGGACATTGGTTCCAGTCCGGCCCATGTGTAGACCGTCCAATTTGTAATAGTCCCACCTCCCCCAGAACTGGTCCCAATGTCCCAGAAATCTGAACCCCTCCCTCCCGCACCATCTCTCAAGCCACGCATTCATCCGGACTATTCTTTCATTTCTCATCTGACTATCACGTGGCACTGGTAGCAATCCTGAGATTACTACCTCTGAGGTCCTACTTTTTAACTTGGTTCCTAACTCCCTAAATTCTGCTTGTAGGACCTCACCCCGTTTTTTACCTACATCATTGGTGCCTATGTGCACGACAACTGGCTGTTCACCCTCCCCCTTTAGAATGTTCTGCAGCCGATCTGAGACATCCCTGACCAGTGCACCTGGGAGGCAACATACCATTCGGGAGTCTCGTTTTCGACCACAGAACCGCCTATCTACTCCCCTTACAATCGAATCCCCTATGACTATAGCCCTTCCACTCTTTTTGCCGCCCTTCTGAACAGCAGAGCCAGCCACGGTGCCATGAACCTGGCTACTGCTGCCTTCCCCTGGTGAGCCATCGCCCTCAACAGTATCCAAAACAGTATACCTGTTGTGGAGGGAGATGACCGCAGGGGACACCTGCTCTGCCTTCCTGCTCTGCCTTCCTGCTCTTTCTCTGCCTTTTGGTCACCCATTCCCTTTCTCCCTCAGCAATCCTAATCTGCGGTGTGACCAATTCGTGAAACGTGCTCTGCACTACATCCTCAGCATCGCAGATGCTCCAAAGTGAGTCCATCCGCAGCTCCAGAGCCGTCATGCGGTCGAACAAGAGCTGCAGCTGGACACACTTCCTGCACGTGAAGGAGTCAGGGACATCAGCCGTGTCCCTGAGCTCCCGCATTGAGCAAGAGGAGCATAACACGGGTCTGAGATCTCCTGCCATTTTTAATCTTAAACTTAACTTAGTCAGAAATTTAGAAAAAAATGAAAAAGGAAAGAAAAGTTTTTACCAATCACACGATAAAAAACAATGCAGAAAAAGCCTTACCTTATCTACACACCACCGAGACCTTTTTGTTTGTTTAGAGGAGGATGGCGGGAGGGAGACACTACCCGTGCAGTGTCTCGGGTTCAGAAAGGCCCAAATATATAGGGTTTTACTTACCCAGCAGCACCTTGGTCCGCTGAAAATAAAAGGAAATTAAGTTTAAGTTGAAACTGACCTTCCCAGCTGCTCACTCGCTCGCAACTCTCTGCTCCCGAATAAGCTGCTGCAATGACAGGCAAGTTATTTTAAACGGCCCAAATATATAGGGTTTTACTTACCCAGCAGCCCCTTGGTCCGTCGAAAACAAAAGGAAATTAAGTTTAAGCTGAAAACTGACCTTCCCAGCTACTCACTCGCTCGCACTCTCTGCTCCCGAATAGGCTGCTGCAATGAAAAGCTTCCTTCCTTCCCCAATCCCCTCCCCCACTCCTGTCCTCACCCCTCTCCCACTCCATTTCCCCATTCCACCTCCCCACTATCATGCCCACTCCGATCCCACACTCCCAACCCATGCCCGCTTCCCTTCACATTTCCACCACAATACTACCCCTCCCCGACTCATCTCTCCTCCCCTCCCCATTCCCCTCACCCACCAACCCACTCCCTTCGTCCACTCTTCTCTCTTCCCTCCCCAATCCCCTCGCCCACCCCTCTCCCACTCCACTTCCCCACTCCACTTCCCCACTATCATGCCCACTCCCCTCCCACACTCCCATCCCCTGCCGTCGTCCCCTCCCCATTCCCCTGCGCCTCTCCTCTCCCCTCCCTCCCCAATCCCCTCCGCCTCTCCTCTCTCCTCCCCTGCCCAATCCCCTCCCCACTCCTCTCTCCTCCCCGCCCCAATCCCCTCCCCCTCTCCTCTCTCCGCCTCTCCCCAATGTCCTCCGGCTCTCCGCTCTCCTCCCTCACTCCTCACTCTCCTCCCACCATTGCCCTCCCCCACTCTCCTCCCCTCACTCCCCTCCCTTCCCCTTGCCCACAACCCTCCGCCTCTCCCCTCCCCATCTCCCCTCCCCCTTTCACCTACCCTCCCCCACCCCCTCCTATCCCCGCCCCACTCCCCTACCCCCACTCCCTTCCCCCCACTCCCTTCCCCTTCCCCACTCCCCTCCCCTCCCACTCTCCCCTCCTCCACACCCCTCCTCCTCTCCCCTTTTCTCCCCCTCTCCCCTCCACTCCCCCACTCCCCTCCCCTCCCCCTCTACGCTCACCCTCCCCTCCCCTCTCACACTCCCTTTTCCACACCCCTCCCCGACTCCCCTTCCCATGACCGTACCCCACTCCCCTACTGCCTTCCCCTTCCCACTCCGCTCTACATGCCCCACTCCTCACTCCCCAATCCCACTCCCTCCCACACTCCCATCCCCTCCTCTCCTCCCCTCCCCATTCCCCTCTCCCACTCCCGTCTCCCACTTCCCACCACTGCATCCCTCCCCATTCCCCTCCCCTACTTCCCACCTCTATTACCCTCCCCAACTCCCCTCCCCTACTCCCCTCACCTACTCCCCAACCCCACTCTCCTCCCTCACTCCCCTCCCTCATCTCCCCTTCCCGTACCGTCCTCACTCCCGCCCACCACTCCCCTCTACCCTCCCCACTTCTGTCCCCCACTCTCCTCCACTACACCCCTGTTCCGCTCACCGAACCCACCCCCTGCACAACTCCCCTCTCCCACTCCCCTTCCCCCACTTCCCTCCCTCTGTCCCCTCCCCCACTCCCATCTCCTACTTCCCACCTCACTCCCCATTCCCATTCCCCTTACCCACTCGCCTCCCCCTCTCCCCGCCTACACTCCACGCCCCCACTCCCCTTTCCACTGCCCCACTGTCCTTTCCACTCACTCACTCCCCTTCCTACACCATCTCTCCCACTCCACTCCCCCAATCCTCCCCCACTCCACACCCCAACTCCCCTCCCCCACTCCGCTCCCCACTCCCCTTTCCACTCCCCTCCCCCACTCCCCTTTCCATAACCCATCCCACTCCGCTCCCCACTCCCTTTTCCACACCTCCACTCCCCTTTCCACTCCCCTCTGCGCAGAAGCTGTTTTCACCATCTGCTCCACACAGAAGCTGTTTCCATTACATGCCCGAAGCAGAAGTTGTTACCACTGTCCGCTCAATGCAGAAGCTGTTTCCACTCTCTGCTCTGCACAGTAGATGATTCCCCTGTCTGTCCTCCACAGAAGCTGTTTCCACTGTCTGCTCTACACAGATGCTTTTCCGCTGTCTGCTCTACACAGAAGCTGTTTCCAATATCTGCTCTGCACATATGCTGTTTCCATTGCCTGCTCACCATCGAAGCTGTTTCCACTGTCTGCTCTACGCAGAAGTTGTTTCCACTCTCTGCCCTACGCAGAAGATGTTTCCACTGTCTGCTCTACGCAGACACTGTTTCCACTGTCTGCTCTACACAAATGTTGTTTCAACTGTTTGCTCTGGACAGAAGGTTTTTCCACTATCTGCTCTGCGCAGTAGCAGTTTCCACGGTCTGCACTACACAGAAGCTGTTTCCACTCTCTGCCCTTTGCAGATGCTGTTTCCACTCTCTGCTCTTTGCAGAAGCTGTTTCCACTGTCTGCTCTGCGCAGAAGCTGTTTCCACTGTCTGCTCTACAATGAAGCTGTTTCCACTCTCTGCTCTTTGCAGAAGCTGTTTCCACTGTCTGCTCTGCGCAGAAGCTGTTTCCACTGTCTGCTCTACAATGAAGCTGTTTCCACTGTCTGCTCTCTGCAGAAGCTGTTTCCACTGTCTGCTCTACGCAGATACTGTTTCCATTGTCTGCTCTACGCAGAAGCTGTTTCCACTACCTGCTCTACGCAGATACTGTGCCCACTGTGTGCTCTATGCAGAAGCTGTTTCACTATCTGCTCTGTGCAGAAGCCTTTTCCACTGTCTGCTCTACACAGAAGCTTTTTCCACTCTCTGCTATACACAAAAGTTGTTACCACAGTCTGCTGTGACAGAAGCTGATCCCACTGTCTGCTCTACACAGAAGCTGTTTCCATAGCCTGCTCTACGCAAACGTTGTTTTCACTGTCTGCCCTACGCAGAAGCTGTTTCCACTGTGTGCTCTCCGCAGCAGCAGTGTCCACTGTCTGCTCTGCACTGAAGCTGTTTCCACTGTCTGCTCTACGTAGAAGCTGTGTCCAGTTTCTTCCTCTACACAGAAGCTACATCCAGTGTCTGCTCTACGCAGACGTTTTTTCCACTGTCTGCCCTACGCAGAAGCTGTTTCCATTGTCTGGCCTACACAGAACCCACTTTCACTGTCTGCTCTGCGCTGAAGCTTCTTTCCGCTGTCTGCCCTACACAGAAACTGTTTCCACTGTCTGCTTTACGCAGAAGCTGTGTCCAGTGTCTTCCTCTACACAGAAGCTACATCCAGTGTCTGCTCCACGCAGATGCTTTTTCCACCATCTGCCTTATGGAAAAGCAGTTTCCATTGTCTGACCGACACTGAAGCCGCTTTCGCTGTCTGCTCTACGCAGACGTTTTTTCCACTGTCTGCCCTACGCAGAAGCTGTTTCCATTGTCTGGCCTACACAGAACCCGCTTTCACTGTCTGCTCTGCGCTGAAGCTTCTTTCCACTGTCTGCCATACACAGAAACTGTTTCCACTGTCTGCTTTACGCAGAAGCTGTGCCCAGTGTCTTCCTCTACACAGAAGGTACATCCAGTGTCTGCTCCACGCAGACGCTTTTTCCACTATCTGCCTTACGGAAAAGCAGTTTCCATTGTCTGACCGACACTGAAGCCGCTTTCGCTGTCTGCTCTACGCAGAAGTTTCTTTCGTTTGTCTGCCCAACGCAGAAGCTGTGTCCAATGTCTTATCTACACAGAATTTGTTTCCACTGTCTGCTCTACACAAAGCTGTTTCCACTGTCTGCCCTATGCAGAAGCTGTTTCCACGGTCTGATCTGAATATCTGACCATTTTGCTGCATATAAACATTTTAAAACTTGTCGAAATCTCCCAGAAACCCTCTATTTGACATTGTGCCTTTACTGTGCCCTATTTCCTATATTTTTCGACTTTAACATACGACAAAATAAGGGTTCTAATAAAGCTAAGTATTAGTTTATCATAATAAGTCAATTGTTAGTTTATTATAACTAGATTTTAACTCATAGCATTCTGGTTGGTAGTTTTTCATAACCGAATCATCTTACAGAGATGAGTGAGCGTTTTCAGTGGTTGAGTTCGGAGACGTTCCGGGACCTTGACAGAAATCATTGGCTACAGTTGAGGTCCCAGAGGATTGGAGAATAACCAATGTTGTTCCGTTGTTTTAGAAGGGTGGTAAGGATAATCCAGGAAATTATAGGCCGGTGAGCCTTACGTCAGTGGCAGGGAAACTATTAGAGAGGATACTTCTGGACAGGATTTACTCCCATTTGGAAACAAACGAACTTATTAGCGACAGACAGCATGGTTTTGTAAAGGGGAGGTCGTGTCTTACAAATTTGATTGAGTTTTTATGAGGAGGTGATGAAGATGATTGATGAGGGAAGGGCGGTGGATGTTGTCTATATGGACTTTAGTAAAGCCTTTGACAAGGTCCCGCATGGCAGACTGGTGCAAAAGGTGAAGTCACTCAGGGTTAGAGGTGAGCTGGCAAGATGGATACAGAACTGGCTCAGTCACAGAAGACAGAGTGTAACAGTGGATGGGTGTTTTTCTGAATGGAGGGATGTGACTAGTGGTGTTCCGCAGGGATCAGTGCTGGGACCTTTGCTGTTTGTAGTATATATAAATGATTTGGAGGAAAATGTAGCTGGTCTGATTAGTAAGTTTGCGGATGACACAAAGGTTGGTGGAGTTGCAGATAATGATGAGGATTGTCAGAGGATAAAGCAGGATATCGATCGGTTGGAGACTTGGGCGGAGAAATGGCAGATGGAGTTTAATCTGGACAAATATAAACTAATTCAGCAGGGGAATGGGAAACTAAAATGTAGTACCAGTGTACAGGATGTTGAGAGTAGTGAGGTCAGGGATAAGGTTACATGGACGCAAGAGGGCACTGGCAAGCAAGAACCTGGTTTAAAGTGTGTCTACTTCAACAC
Source organism: Heterodontus francisci (assembly GCF_036365525.1). Taxonomy (NCBI): domain Eukaryota; kingdom Metazoa; phylum Chordata; class Chondrichthyes; order Heterodontiformes; family Heterodontidae; genus Heterodontus; species Heterodontus francisci. The sequence goes on from NC_090391.1 coordinate 51,733,495, forward strand.
CAGTAGCATCTGGAATAAGGTGGGTGAGCTTGCAGCATGGGTTGGTACCTGGGATCTCGATGTAGTGGCCATTTTGGAGACATGGGTACAGCAGGGGCAGGAATGGATGTTGCAGGTTCCGGTATTTAGATGTTTCAGTTAGAACAGAGAAGATAGTAAAAGAAGGGGGGGGTGGCATTGTTAATCAAGGAGAGTATTACAGCGGCAGAAAGGACGTTTGAGGACCCGTCTACTGAGGTAGTATGGGCCGTGGTTAGAAACAGGAGAGGTGAGGTCACCCTGTTGGGAGTCTTTTATAGACCTCCAAATAGTTCCAGAGATGTAGAGGTAAGGATAGCGAAGATGATTCTCGACAGGGGCGAGAGTAACAGAGTAGTTGATTGATGAGGGAAGGGCTGTCGATGTCATATACATGGACTTCAGTAAGGCGTTTGATAAGGTTCCCCATGGCAGGCTGATGGAGAAAGTGAAGGCGCATGGGGTCCAAGGTGTACTAGCTAGATGGATCAAGAACTGGCTGGGAAACAGGAGACAGAGAGTAGCAGTAGAAGGGAGTTCCTCAAAATGGAGACGTGTGACCAGTGGTGTTCCACAGGGATCCGTGCTGGGACCACTGTTGTTTGTGATATACATTAATGATTTGGAGGAAAGTATAGGTGGACTGATTAGCAAGTTTGCAGACGACACTAAGATTGGTGGAGTAGCAGATAGTGAAGGGGACTGTCAGAGAATACAGCAGAATATAGATAGATTGGAGAGTTGGGCAGAGAAATGGCAGATGGAGTTCAATCAGGGCAAATGCGAGGTGATGCATTTTGGAAGATCCAATTCAAGAGTGAACTATACAGTAAATGGAAAAGTCCTGGGGAAAATTGATGTCCAGAGAGATTTGGGTGTTCAGGTCCACTGTTCCCTGAAGGTGGCAACGCAGGTCAATAGAGTGGTCAAGAAGGCATACGGCATGCTTTCCTTCATCGGATGGGGTATTGAGTACAAGAGTTGGCAGGTCATGTTACAGTTGTATAGGACTTTGGTTCGGCCACATTTGGAATACCACGTACAGTTCTGGTCGCCATATTACCAAAAGGATGTGGATGCTTTGGAGAGGGTGCAGAGGAGGTTCACCAGGATGTTGCCTGGTATGGAGGGCACGAGCTATGAAGAGAGGTTGAGTAGATTAGGATTATTTTCATTAGAAAGACGGAGGTTGAGGGGGGACCTGATTGAGGTGTACAAAATCATGAGAGGTATAGACAGGGTGGATAGCAAGCGGCTTTTTCCCAGAGTGGGGGATTCAATTACTAGAGGACACGAGTTCAAAGTGAAAGGGGAAAAGTTTAGGGGGGATATGCGTGGAAAGTTCTTTACACAGAGGGTGGTGGGTGCCTGGAACGCGTTGCCAGCGGAGGTGGTAGATGCGGGCACGATGGCGTCTTTTAAGATGTATCTAGACATACATGAATGGGCAGGAAGAAAAGAGATACAGAACCTTAGAAAATAGGCGACATGTTTAGAGAGAGGATCTGGATCGGCGCAGGCTTGGAGGGCCGAAGGGCCTGTTCCTGTGCTGTAATTATCTTTGTTCTTTGTTCTTTGTAGTTGTTATGGGGGACTTTAACTTTCCAAATATCGACTGGAAATACTATAGTTCGAGTACCTTAGATGGGTCAGTTTTTGTCCAGTGTGTGCAGGAGGGTTTTCTGACACAGTATGTAGACAGGCCAACCAGGGGCGATGCCACATTGGATTTGGTACTGGGTAATGAACCCGGCCATGTGTTAGATTTAGATGTAGGTGAGCACTTTGGTGATAGTGATCACAATTCGGTTAGGTTTACCTTAGCGATGGGCAGGGACAGGTATATACCGCAGGGCAAAAATTATAGCTGGGGGAAAGGAAATTATGATGCGATTAGGCAAGATTTAGGATGCATAGGATGGGGAAGGAAACTGCAGGGGATGGGAACAATCCAAATGTGGAGCTTATTCAAGGAGCAGCGACTGCGTGTCCTTGATAAGTATGTACCTGTGAGGCAGGGAGGAAGTTGTCGAGCGAGGGAGCCGTGGTTTTCGAAAGAAGTTGAAGCGCTTGTCAAGAGAAAGAAGAAGGCTTATGTTAGGATGAGACGTGAAGGCTCAGTTAGGGCGCTTGAGAGTTACAAGCTAGCCAGGAAGGATCAAAATGGAGAGCTAAGAAGAGCATGGATAGGACACGAGAAGTCATTGCAGCATAGGATCAGGGAAAACCCTAAGGCTTTCTATAGGTATATCAGGAATAAAAGAATGACTAGAGTTAGATTAGGGCCAATCAAGGATAGTAGTGGGAAGTTGTGTGTGGAATCAGAGGAGGTAGGGGAAGTGTTAAATGAATATTTTGCGTCAGTATTTACAGTAGAGAAAGAAAATGTTGTCGAGGAGAATACTGAGATTCAGGCGACTAGGCTAGATGGGATTGAGGTTCACAAGGAGGAGGTGTTATCAATTTTGGAAAGTGTGAAAATAGATAAGTCCCCTGGGCCAGATGGGATTTATCCCAGAATTCTATGGCAAGCTAGGGAGGAGATTGCAGAGCCTTTGTCCTTGATCTTTATGTCATCATTGTCGACAAGGATAGTGCCGGAAGACTGAAGGATAGCAAATGTTGTCCCCTTGTTCAAGAAGGGGAGTAGAGACAGCCCTGGTCATTATAGACCTGTGATCCTTACTTCGCTTGTGGGTAAAATGTTGGAAAAGGTTATAAGAGACAGGATTTATAATCATCTTGAAAAGAAAAATTTCATTAGCGATAGTCAGCACGGTTTTGTGACGGGTAGGTCGTGCCTCACAAACCTTATTGAGTTTTTCGAGAAGGTGACCAAACAGGTGGATGAGGGTAAAGCAGTGGATGTGGTGTATATGGATTTCAGTAAGGCGTTTCATAAGGTTCCCCATGGTAGGCTATTGCAGAAAATACGGAAGTATGGGGTTGAAGGTGATTTAGAGCTTTGGATCAGAAATTGGCTAGCTGAAAGAAGACAGAGGGTGGTGGTTGATGGCAAATGTTCATCCTGGAATTTAGTTACTAGTGGTGTACCGCAAGGATCTGTTTTGGGGCCACTGCTGTTTGTCATTTTTATAAATGACCAGTGAGAGGGTGTAGAAGGGTGTGTTAGTAAATTTGCGGATGACACGAAGGTCGGTGGAGTTGTGGATAGTGCCGAAGGATGTTGTAGGGTTCAGAGGGACATAGATAGGCTGCAGAGCTGGGCTAAGAGATGGCAAATGGAGTTTAATGCAGAAAAGTGTGAGGTGATTCACTTTGGAAGGAGTAACAGGAATGCAGAGTACTGGGCTAATGGGAAGATTCTTAGTAGTGTAGATGAACAGAGAGATCTTGGTGTCCAAATACATAAATCCCTGAAAGTTGCTACCCAGGTTAATAGGGCTGTTAAGAAGGCATATGGTGTGTTAGCTTTTATTTGTAGGGGGATCGAGTTTCGGAGCCACGAGGTCATGCTGCAGCTGTACAAAACTCTGGTGAGGCCGCACCTGGACTATTGCATGCAGTTCTGGTCACCGCATTATAGGAAAGATGTGGAAGCTTTGGAACGGGTGCAGAGGAGATTTACTAGGATGTTGCCCGGTATGGAGGGAAGGTCTTACGAGGAAAGGCTGAGGGACTTGAGGTTGTTTTCGTTGGAGAGAAGGAGGAGGAGAGGTGACTTAATAGAGACATATAAGATAATCAGAGGGTTAGATAGGGTGGATAGTGAGAGTCTTTTTCCTCGGATGGTGATGGCAAACACGAGGGGACATAGCTTTAAGTTGAGGGGTGATAGATATAGGACAGATATTAGAGGTAGTTTCTTTACTCAGAGAGTAGTAGGGGCGTGGAACGCCCTGCCTGCAACTGCAGGAGACTCGCCAACTTTAAGGACATTTAAGTGGTCATTGGATAGACATATGGATGAAAATGGAATAGTGTAGGTCAGATGGTTTCACAAGTCGGGGCAAGGTCGAGGGCCGAAGGCCCTGTACTGCGCTGTAATGTTCTAATAACTCAGAATTATTTTCGGGAGGAAAGTGATACAATTCAAGATGACGCAGGCAGGATGTGAAATGGATGCATATGTGACAAAAGAAATTTAATGCAAAGACATGTAAAGTGAAAGCAAAATACTGCTGCTGGAAATCTGAAATAAAAACAAGAAATGCTGAATTTTCTTAGCAGATCTGGCAGCATCTGTGGAGAGAGAAGCAGAGTTAACATTTCAGGTCAGTGACCCTTCTTCAGACCTGGCAAATACTAGAAATATGAAAGGTTTTAAGAAACTAAAGAAAATGGGGGGTTTTGCAGGAGATAACAAAGCAGAAGGTGCAGATAGGACAAGGTCACAGAATAGCTGACCAGAAGGTCATGGAGCAAAGGCAAGCAATATGTTAATGGTGTGTTGAAGCATTAGTACAAATAGGGTGTTAACGGACAGAAAAGTGAACAGCCACAATTACAAACATGACCAAAAACAGAGGGTAACCAAACTCAACAAACTAAGATGAAATGAAATAAAATAAACACAAACAAATATAAAGAAGAAAAAGAAAAAATAACTCAAAATAAAAGTAAAATGGTGGCCCGTCATGTTCTGAAATTATTGAACTCAATGTTCTGTCTGGCAGGCTGTCGTGTGCCTGATCCTTAAAGGAGATGCTGTTCCTCGAGCTTGCGTTGATGTTCACTGGAACACTGCAGCAATCCCAGGACAGAGATGTGAGCATGAGAGCAGGGAGGTGTTTTGAAATGGCAAGCAAGCAGAATCTCAGGGTCATGCTTTCGGACTGAGTGGAGGTGTTCTGCAAAGTGATAACCCAGTCTGCGTTTGGTCTCCCCAATGTAGAGGAGACCACATTGTGAGCAGCGAATACAGTACACTACATTTAAAGAAGTACAAGTAAATCGCTGCTTCACCTTGAAGGAGTGTTTGGAGCCTGCGATAGTGAGGAGAGAGGAGGTAAATGGGCAGCTATTGCACCTCCTGCGATTGCAGGGGAAGCTGCTGTGGGAAGGGGGCGAGGTGGTGGGGGTAATGGAGGAGTGGACCATGATGTCGCGGAAGGAATGATCCCTTTGGAATGCTGACAGGGGAAGGGAGGGGAAGATGCATTTGGTAGTAGCATCGCGCTGGAGGTGGCGGAAATGGCGGAGGATGATCCTTTGGATATGGAGGCTGATGGAGTGGAAAGTGAGGACAAGGGGAGCCCTGTCACGGTTCTGGGAGGGAGGGGAAGGGGTGAGGGTAGAGGTGCAGGAAATGGGCCGGACAAGGTTGAGGCCCCTGTCAACCACAGTGTGGGTGTATCCTCAGTTGAGGATAAAGTAAGACATATCGGAAGCGCTGTCATGGAAGGTTGCATCATCAGAGCAGATGTGTCGGAGACAGAGAAACTGGGAGAATGGAATGGATCCTTTCAGGAGGCATGGTGTGAAGAAGTGTAGTCTAGGTACTGTGGGAGTCGGTGGGCTTATAATGGATATTAGTGGACAGCCTATCCCCAGTGATGGAGACAGAGAAGTCGAGGAAGAGAATGGAAGAGTTGTAGATGGACCATGTAAAGCTGAGAGAAGGGTGGAAATTGGGAGCAAAGTTGATAACGTTTTTCCAGTTCGGGCGGGAGCAGGAAACGGCACCAATACAGTTATAAATGTACCGGGAAAATAGTTGGGGAGGGAGCCTGAACTTCTGGAATAAGGAGTGTTCGACATATCCCACAAAAAGACAGGCACAACTCGGACCCATGCGGGTACCCATAGCAACACCTTTTACTTGAAGGAAATGAGTGGAGTTGCAGGAGAAGTTGTTAAATGTGAGAGTAAGTTCAGCCAGGCAGAGGACTGTGGTGGTGGATGGGGACTGGTTGGGCCTCTGTTCAAGGACGAAGCAGACAGCCCTCAAACCAGTCACCATCCACCACCACACCAAACATAGATTTTGTTTGAAGATATCTGTGAAATATTTCTTAGAATTGTGGGATATACATGACTGTATGAAAATGCAGCATTAACCTAACCGTCAGGGCAATATATATTTGGAAATGTCTCTGCTATTATTTTCATAAGCCTTGGAGTGAAAACTGTTGAATTAATCTGTTTGTTCAGTGACTGTAAGTAAGGCCAGCAGCATGGGACCCAATTATCTGACCTCATGGATTTTTTTCTTCTATAGAGAATGGGGTTCCTCTCAAACTGTAAATCGGAGAACTTATTCCCAGCATCAACTGCAAGCATTGAATCATCGATTCATACTAAAAGGGAAAATACTATCTCTTGGTTTTCTGACGAATCTTAAGATTCTTTGGGTGCTTTATGATATAGAAAAGATTTACTACCCCACCGTGACTGTGATTTGTGTCCCAGCTAATTTACTATCTGGGGTTGGTACTTCAGTAAATGGAGTTTAACAGTATGTGGTATCTTAGTCTGCACATCCAGATCTTTACAGTCACACCTTCCCTACATTGCAACAGTGACTACACTTCAAAATTACAGCAGTGAACACATGTGAAAGGTACTTCACTGGCTGTAAAGTTATTCTGGATGACTGGTGTTTGTGGGTATCTATGGATATGAATCCGCCCTTCCTTGCTTTCTTTCTTTCTTTCTTCGTTCTATATTTCTTTCTTTTTTACTCTTTCTTTTCTGTCTTATTTCTTTCTGTGTTTTTTCCCTCAACTTTCTGTCTTTTTTCTGTTAATGTTTTTCTATCTTTCTCTACCTGTATATTTGATGGCGACTTCTTTTTGATGGATGTGAAATCTCTTTCACTGATATGAACTCAATGAGTATTACATACATGCATTTGGGATTACAAATTAGGAGCAGGAGTAGGCCACTCGGCCCCTCAGGCCTGCTCCGCCGCTCAATAAATCATGGCTGATCTGATTGTAACCTCAACTCCACATTCCCGAGTTCCCCAATAACCACTCGCCCCCTTGCTTATCAAGAATATATCGATCTCTGGCTTAAAAATATTTAAAGACTGTTCTCCCCGTGCCTTTTGAGAAGAGAGTTCCAAAGACTCATGACCCTCTGAGAGAAAAATATTTCTCCTCATCTCTGTCTTTAATGGGCGAGCCCTTACTGTTAATCAAGTTTTTTTTTTCAATTAAGTCACCTCTTACTAGTCTAAACTCCAGCGGATAAAAGCCCAGCCTATCCAACCTTTCCTCAAAAGACCAATCCGCCCATTCTATGTATTAGTTTAGTAAACCTCTTATCTGCTTCCGACGGATTTGCATGCTTCCTTAAATAAGGAGATCAATATTGCACACAATACTTCAAATGAGGACTCACCAATGCTCGTATAGGTCTGTATATTGTCCCATTAATGATCATTATTCGGTCCGTTTCAGACAATCAGAAGTGGAAACCTGGAAATTTTCCCCCCAAAAAGCCATTTATACCAGGTGAACTGAAAGCTTCAAAACTGAGATGGGTTGTTTTTCCAAAGCCAATACGATTAAGGAACCAAGGCGCTTAAATGGAGATCAGATACAGATCAGCCAGGATCGATATGAACGGTGAAACACGTCCAAGTGGCTGAATGGATTATTCCAGTTCTTGTGTTCATATCGAATTAAAGCTCCAAATTCCTGATATACTTTCCTTTTTCATTTCATCTAAATATGCTTTCTGTTTCAACCTTGTTTCATTTCACACCGTTTCCTATTGTTATCGGGAACAATCTATTTTTCTGTTCAGAATATCCACGCCGTCCTGCTTTCTGCTGCCAAAGACTGTTCTGTCTGGTTCACTGTCAATTCCCCCTTTAATCGATTTGTAGCCATTTGCTGTCAAAAACTAAGAACAAAATATTGCACCGAGATGATCCATCTCGGCCTCCTCCTGAGGTCCCCAGCATCACAGATGCCAGACTTCAGCCAATTCGATTCACTCGGCGTGTTATCAAGAAAAGACTGAAGGCATTGGATACTGCAAAGGTTAGCTACTGAAGACCTGTGCTCCAAAACTGTGCTGCACCCCGAGCCAAGCTGTTCAAGTACAGCTACAACACTGGCATCTACCCGGCAATGTGTAACATTGCCCAGGTATGTCCTGTCCGCAAAAAGCAGGACAAGTCCATCCCGGCCAATTACCGCCCATCAGCCTACTCTCAATCATCAATAAAGTGATGGAAGGTTCCATCAACAGTGCCATCAGGCGGTACTTGCTTAGCAATAACCTGCTCAGTGACGCTCAGTTTGGGTTCCTCCAGGGCCACTCAACTCCTGACTTCGTTACAGACTTGGTTCAAACATTGTCAAAGGAGCTGAAATCAAGAGGTGAGGTGAGAGTGACTGCCCTTAACATCGAGGCAGCATTTGACTGAGTATGGCATCAAGGAGCCCTGGCAAAACTGAGATCAATGGGAATCAGGGGAAAACCCTCCACTGGCTGGAGTCATACCTAGTGCAAAGGAAGATGGCTGTGATTGTTGGAGGTCAATCATCTGAGCTCCAGGATATCACTGCAGGAGTTCCTCAGGGTACTGTCCTAGGCCCAACCTTCTTCAGCTGCTTCATCAATGACCTTCCTTCAATCATAAGGTCAGAAGTGGGGATGTTCGCTATTGATTGCACAATGTTCAGCATCCTTCATCACTCCTCAGATACTGAAGCAGTCCGTGTAGAAATGCAGCAAGACTTGGACAATATCCAGGCTGGGGTTAATAAGTGGCAAGTAACATTCACGCCACACAAGTGCCAGGCAATGGCCATCACCAACAAGATAGAATCTAACCATCTCCCCTTGGAGATGGCATTACCATCGCTGAATCCCCCACTATCAACATGCTAGGGGCTACCATTGACCAGAAACTGAACTGGAGTAGCCATATAAATACCGTGGCTACAAGAGCAGGTCAGAGGCTAGGAATCGTGAGGCGAGTAACTCACCTCCTGACTACCCAAAGCCTGTCCACCATCTACAAGGCACAAGTCAGGAGTGTGATGGAATGCTCTCCACTTGCCTGGATGATTGCAGCTCCAACAACATTCAAGAAGCTCGACACCATCCAGGACAAAGCAACCCGCTTGATTGGCACCCCATCCACAAACATTCACTCCCTCCACCACCGACGCACAGTGGCAGCAGTGTGTACCTATATTTTAACACCATTTATTCCGTTTGTTTGGATTCTACCATTTAATGCACTGACGGTCAGAAACATTATAGTGGGCAGTGGAGCCCGCAGGCGCAGGAGCGGTGGGGAGTCTCTCAGCAATTGTGAACAGAAGAAAATCCATGATGTTACTGTTGGTTATATCGGGGAATTTCATACTTTCATGGGTGGTGTTTATGCTGTGTTCCATTTTGAAACGATTGGACTTCTTTAGCGACAGGTTTACTGATATTAATGCAGTGATCCAGAGAAAATTTAGGCAGGAGTTGAGGAATGGAGTGAAATATCCTCTCAGAAAGGTGACCAAATTAATCCGATGAAAAGATCGTACGTTTTGGACAGATGTGTTTTCAGCCCAAGGGTGGTTTACTGCTTTACACAACCATACCTGAGTAAGCAATCCGGGAGTGCTTTGGGATGAACCCTCGGTGTGTGTTTTTTTCTCTCCAAAATGCACCATTAGCTCAAATTGCCATGTTAGTCACAGAATCTTTAGCACTTCAGTGATGACAAGTTTCTCTTACATTTGTTTTATGATGAAGTAACATGACTTGAATGACAGGACAGGATCAGGAAAAATGTAAAGGCGGCAGGAAAAAAAGGAAGACTGCGAAGATTATTGATTTCTCCACTGGCACTGGGATCGATAGAGAAGAAAACTGATATTTCTCCATCAAATTACCAGTACCCCTGCCACATCCACCTCCACCACCAGCACCACCCTCTCCTACCCAGCCTCTGTTCTAAATGTGTTCTTTCGTTTCCAGGCAGATGTTTAAACGATTGCACCTAACATGCCACAACATATCAGTACTCTGTACCATTTGCTGTTACGAATAAAGCAGATTGGTGCAGTAAGACACTTTGCCCATTGATAAAATGCTTCATCGTACGAAAGAGGAGAGATAGAAATCTGGGTCAGATCAGAAGTGAATGCTACTGCTCTGTTCCGGATCCGAATACCGTTCACTCCCCAGTGCTGGAACATCACGCAATTTAGGTCCCGATATCTAACTGATACAGTGCACTGAAGGTTGCGGAGTCACACATTCCCCGATCCCTGTACAGCAGACGTTCTGATACCAGTATAGCATATTACATGTGCCGGTATGATACATACCACAGCTCCAGTATATCAAACTAACAGGTACCAGTAAAACACAGCCCTGGATAACTGGATAACTTCCGGGTACCAGTGCTGTTTCCTCCCGGATGATTATGTTACTGGAATAGTAATACTTACCAAATCCGGTACAGCATATTTCTGCATCCCAGTAAAGTAAATTTGCAGACTCCGGTGCAACACTTACCTGGGTCCCATCACGGTAGCTAAATTAGTAATTCACAGAGCCGGGTCCAATAATCCAGCTCACTTATATTTGTCGGGCTCGAAAGTCCCGAGTTTAAGATGCAGTCCAGATGTTACTTTTGTTTGTAATCGGTGATTCATTTGAGTCACGCTGTGGCCACACTGGATGGAGTGCGAGACTGCTGGAAATTCAGTTTCATTTCGATCCTTTCTTAGCTTACTTGTTTCCTGTAGACCAGCAATCATAAGCCTGTTGATTCCTCTTTTCTATGCATTCGATTATTGTGTTTGTGCAGAGGACGATGTTTGAAGCCAGCCATTATGTTCCTGGCAGAGTTTGTTATTCAGTGGCAGGCTCCTGAAGACACCACGTGTCCATCACTTTCGTAAACTTCCCGTTTCGTTAGATGTAGTAAACCATATAAAAGAAACAGAAAATGAAAGTTCATTCATTAATTTCATCAAGGGTACAGGAGAATTGAGGAGTTTCATCACATGCAGGGGATGCACACCTGAATCAAATAATCAAGAAAAGAAAGAAGGTGTATAAAGGATTCGGTTATATTTTCCTAAAATTCCCTAAATCATGGAAAGGTCCCATGGATTGGAAATATACAAATGAACTAACTCTATTCAAGAAAGGAGGCAGACAGAAATCAGGAAAATGTGGACCAGTTAGTTCACATCTGTTATTGTGAAAAGTTTGGGATCCATTATTAAGAAATTCATAACAAGACGTCATCAGCCAGAGGCAATATGGTTTTACGAAAGGGAAATCGTGCTGGAAAATGTTATTGAGTTCTTCGAGGATGTAGCATGCAGGGTGGATAAAGTGGAACCAGTAGATATAGTGTATTTGGATTTCCACAAGGCATTTCTAAAAGACATCAGGTGCCACATAAAAGGCACAAGATAGTGTCTCATGATGTTGCGGATAATATTTTAGAATGGATTCGTTGCAAACCCTCTAAGATAAGTACAGTCCGCCTTGGACGAAGAAAACGGTATTCTTTGTGTGGCCTCACCACAGCTCTATGTAATTGCAGCAAGACTTTCTTACTCTTGTACTCTAAATTCCTTGTATTAATGGCTAACATACCAGTAGCCTTCTTAATAGCTTGCTGTACCCGCTTGCTAACGTTCCATAATTCGATTGCACGGACTCCCAGATTCCTCTGAATACCAACAATTATTATCTCTGAGCTGCTAAAACTATTCCGCTTTGTTATTCTTCCTTCCAAAATGGATTATTTAAAACTTCCCCACTTTGGCTCCATCTGCCAACTATTTGCCCAATCAATTAACCTTTGCTTAATATTTTGCACTCTTTACTTCCTCCTCACAGCTTACTTTCCCAGCTAACTTTATATCGTCAACAATCTTGGATATAATACACTCAGTTCCGTCATCTAAGTTATTGACATAGATTGGAAATAGCTGAAGTCCAAGCACTGATTCTTGTGGCTTTCTCATAGTTACACTCTGCCTTCCCCGAACTGACTTGTTTATTACTACTCTCTGTTTTCTGTCGTTCTGGCGGCCAACCTATCCTCAATTCAAACAAGAATCGCACCCCAATCCCATGAGACCTAATCTTGTGAAAGAAACACTTGTGTAGCATCTTATCAAATTCTGTTTGAAAATCCAAGCATCCTGCAGCCACTGATAATCCCTCATCTACAGAATTAGTTACACCCATTAAAAACTCGAGAAGATTTGTCAACCTTGGTTTTATTCTTTCACATACGCAATATTATGTTGTAGCATTTTTTTCGAGGACTCATCTCAGCCTAACTAGCCCATAGTTCCATACATTCTATCGACATCCTCTCTGGGATAACGGCATTATATTTACAAGGTTTGAATTCACGGGGGACTTACTGGGACATAGGAAGTTGTGTGCGATTAAAACCAATGCATCCAGCATCTTTGTAGTCACCTGTAGACTATCAAAGCATTTGTCAGCTATTGGTCATATTAAATCATCTAGTAGGTTTGCTCTACGAATATTAATTGTGTTAATTTCCTCATACTCACTAGATCATTTTTCCCTACAATTGTCAACATTTTCAATCTTGCAATGTGAAGACAGAAAGTAAATATTTGTGTAGCCTCTCTGATTATTCTTAACTTGTCCAATTATGCATTGCGATGCCACTTTTCAACTGGAGCTTCTATTCCTCAAGGGAATTATGATTTATTTATTTAAACGTTTGCCATTGCATATTTGCGTTGATTTTAAAATATAATTTGCCCCCGTTTTCCGTAGAGCGACAGTAGGCTTTCGTTACCTTCTATTCCAAAGCACTTTCTACTCAATGCAGTGCGGCCACCTCTGTGATGCAACAAAGGCTGCAACCAGTTTGCACACATCAAGTTTCCTTCGACAGCAATGCGAGAGCGATAAACGGGTATAGAGTGAAGCCGAGAGATAGAGTTTATGGCCGAATGAGCGAGCAGGATTACATCCGAGAGAGACAGAGAGCGTGAGTTATTGCAAGAGTGAGATCAACAGAGAGAAACACTTAACAGCGAGAGACAGAGTGAGAGAGAAGGAACGAGATATATAGAGACAAAGAGTTGGAAAGAGTGACTGAAAGACAGAGTGTCAGGGAAAGGGAGAAATACAGAGCTCAAAACTAGAAAGCGAGAACGCAAAAGAGGGAGTGAGAGTGACAAATATTCAAAGAAAAATAGTAAGATAGAGAACGAGGAGCACAGAGTGAGGATGAGAGAGAGAGAAAGAGATGCAGGGAAAGACACAGGTAGATATTCTGTCGGTGAGTAGTTGACTGACTGTCTGTTTTCTCTAAATGTTTCAATCTTCGAATGTGGCTTTCATTCCCCTGAGTGTTACGAAACTAGTTTAAGCAGTTGATGCCTTCTGCACCCCTTTTGTGCGGCATAATCGTGTTGCGGGCAGTCAGACAATGACAGGATGCCAAGTGAATAAATAAAATAAAGTTAAACTTGTAATTAAATTAAAACAAAATACAGCTGAGGCTGGAAATCTTAAATAAAAGGAGAACATTCTGGGAAACTCTCAGCAGTCTAGGACAGCAGTAGTGGAGAGGGAAACAGCGTTACTGTTTCAGCTCGATGACCGTACATCAGAACAGGATTAAATTAGACATTTAACGTGTATAAGCAAGTACAGAGCCAAAGAAAAGAAGGCAGGTGGAATGAAATGATAATCTGTGACCCCTTCAGGAATTTAATTTCCTGCTGCTTTTGCCGACATAACAAAGTTGAGAGCCCATCACAGAGAGGGACATGATTGGCTGCGAAACGGACAAATGTTTCCTGCCAATTGAATGAGGATCTTGTAGTTTCCCGGAACCGAACAGCCTCAGCAACAAGTGTGGGTTGCAGAGATTCCTGCCTGAGTAGAGAGTTCAAGGAATGTTTGATATCAATCAGATTCGATAACACTATCAGGAAGTCTCTTTCTGATTTAAGACTCTTACATCTGTCTAACATTTCGATGTTACAGATTGAATTTTAATTCATTTCACCTGCAGATCGGTGACAGTGCAGCTCAGTGATACCTCTGACCCGTCTCAACTTTCACAATCTATCAGTGCCGAGAAAACAATGTTGCACACGTTGTATTCTGTAAATGTTCCGAAACGCTTGAATGCATTTCGCACCATGGCCTGCACTGTGAAGTTTTCTGTTGCGTTTAAGCTTTATTTGTCCACAAACACTTCAACAGAATATTAACATAATCTGTACTCCGCGATGTGGTCAGTGATATTCTCACAAGCTGAGGAACGAGAAGGAGGGACATTTCCACCAGGCTTATATCTTATTCCAAAGCAACGTCTCAAATGTAACTTTGCTGTGAGGTCGAAATAGCTCAATTGGGAGAGCATTAGAATGAAGATTTAAAGGTTTTGGCAGTTCTAATTTATTTCATGCCTCTTTCCCGGGTCTGATTTTGAGCAGCACAAGACACTGCAGGTTTGAATTTGAACAGAGACGTGAAGGATGGGGAATATTTAGATCTTCTGTATTTAGCTTGTGCTGTATTTCTGCCATTTTCTCTGGTTTGTGCCTTTCTCCATGCTGGATGAACAAACTAGTGCGCATTCGCCGACATTAACTGGAATTTAGAAGGTTAAGAGGTGATACAATCGATTTTTTAAAGTTATTAAGGGGACAAGATGAGGCTGATTGGGAGAAACTATATCCGTTGGGTGGGAAGTCTAGGACTAGGGCGTACAGTCAAAAATTACGGCCAGCCCTTTGCATACGAATTTGGAACATGAGTAGGCCACTCGTTCCTTCGATCCTGCTGCACCATTCAATAAATTCATGGCTGAACTGGTTACTCCACATTTCCACCTACCTCCGATAACTTTCACCCCCTTGCTTATCAAGAATCTATCTACCTCTGCCTTAAATATATTCAAAGATTCTGCTTCCACCGCCTTTTGAGGAAGATAAATCCTCTGAGAAAAAAAAAAACATCTCATCGCTGTCTTAAATGGGCGATCCACTATTGTTAAACAGTGACCCCTAGTTCTAGATTCTCCCATAAGGGGAAACATCCTTCACACATCCACCCTCTCAAGACTCCTAAGGATCTTATATGTTTCAATTAAGTCGCGTCTTACTCTTCTACACTCCAGCAGATACAAGCCTAGCCGAACATCGAATCAGGGTCAGAGCCTCACCAATATTGACGCAAGCAAATGAAAGTAATGAACTAAAGAGTGAGAAATCCCGAGGAACAAATGGTTTTCGTGAAAGGCTTTTTAAAGAAATAGGTAAGAACACTCCAGATGCCCTAACAATAATCTTGCAAATTCCACTTGATTCGGGAACCGTTCCTTTAGATTTGTAACTTGTGCAAGTCTCTCTGCTATTTAAGTAACTTGGCAATAGGAAACCAAGGGATTATAGGACAGTGTGCCTAACATCTGCCATCGGGAAATTATTAGAATTGTTAGTTAAGTAGAGGGTAACTGAACTCCTTGAAATTTCTCAGTTGATCAGAGGGAGCCAGCATGCATTTGTAAAGGGTAGGTCATCGCTGAAGAATGTTGGTTTCATTTGAAACTTACTAATCATGCCCCCTACATTCTCATCCAAGTAATTTATAGAAATGACGAACAACTGAGGGCCCAGCACTGATCCCTGCGGCACACCACTGATCACCGCCTCCAATCTGAAAAGAAAAACCCTGCATTACCACCCTCTGCCTCCTATCACCAAGCCAATTTTGTATCCAATTTGCTCGCTCACCCTGGATCCCATGTGTTCGAAACTTTCGGCCCAGCCTACCATGCGGGACCTTGTCAAAGGCCTTACTGATGTCCATGTAGACAACGTCCAGCGCGTTGCCCTAGTCAATTTTCTTCGTCACCTCCTCGAGAAACTCAATCAAATTCGTGAGACATGATTTCCCACGCACAAAGCCATGCTGACTATCCCTAATCAGACCTTGCCTTTCCAAATGCATATAAATCCCGTCTCTCAGAATCCCTTCCAATAACTTTCCCACCTCAGCTGTAAGGCTCACCTGCCTGTAGTTCCCTGGCTTATCCCTGCTGCCTTCTTAAATAAAGGCACAGCATTAACTATCCTCCAGTCTTCTGGAACTCACCCATGGCTAACAATGATACAAAAACCTCTGCCAGGGCTCCAGCTATCTTCTCCCTTGCTTCCCATAGCATCCTAGGCTAAACCTGGCCAGGCACTACAGGTCATCTACATTTCCTCAGTGTGATATCAGGTAATGAGTTCGAGGCTCCATCAGCCACGGGGTGAAAAGGTTTTTCCACGTTTCCACTCCAAATTATCTAACAATAACTTTTTAATGTATGTCCCCGAGTCATGGTCAATTTTACTAAAGTGAATAGGTCCTTCATGCCCACTCTATCCAGGACCCTCAACATTTTGTTCATTTCAATCAGATCTCCCCTCCGCCTTCTTTGTTCCAAGAAGAGCAACCTCAGCTGATCCAACCTTTCCTCATAGTTCCACTTTCCAGTCCTGGCAATATCTTCATAAATCTCCTTTGTACCCTCTTTCATGCAATTACATTCTTTCTGTAATGTGGTGACCAGGACTGCATGCAGTACTCAAGTTGCAGCCTAACCAATGAGTTATATAGTTCCAGCATAACTCTTTTATTCTATACCTCGGCCTATAAAGGAAAGGATTCCATATGCTTTCTTAACCACATTATCGACCTGCCCTGCTACCTTCAGGGATCTGTGAACATTCACTCCAAGGTTCCTCACTTGCTCTACACTTCTCTGTATTTTCCCATTAATTGTTTATTCCCTGCCTTGTTTGACCTCTCCAAACGCATCCCCTCACATTTCTCCAGGTTGAATTCCATTTTGCACTTTTCTGTCCATCTGACCAGACTATCAATATCTTCCTGCAGCCGACAGCAATCCTCCTCACTATTTACCACACGGCTAATCTTTTTGTCATCTGCAAACGTCTTGATCATGCCCCCTACATTTACGCACAAATCGTTATTATATATCACAAAGAGCAGAGGACCCAGTACTGAGCCCTGTGGAACTCCACTAGAAACAACACTCCAGTCGCTGTAAACGATTACCCTTTGTTACCTGCCGCTGAGCCAAATAGTTTATCCACCTTTCTGCATTTCCCTGAATCCCATCGGATTTTATTTATTTAACCCGTCTGCCATGTCGGATCTTGTTTAAAAGCCATGTTAAAATCCATGTAGACCACATCAACTGCATTGCCCACATCCATTCTCCCTGTTACGCCTTCAAAAAAGTCGATCAAACTGGTTACAAAAAATCTTCCCTCAAGAAATCCATGCTGACTATCCTTGATCAACCGGTGCCTTTCGAAATGACAGTTTATCCTGTCTCTCAGAATAGATTCTAATAATTTGCCCACTACTGATTTTAGACGGACTGGCCTGTAACTATTTGATCTATCTCTCGCTCCCTTTTTAAACAGAGGTATGAAGTTCGCAGTTCTCCAGTCCTCTGGCACCACACCTGTATACCGTGAGGACTGGAAAATGATGGTCAGACCTTCTGTTACTTCATCTCTTTTTTTCTTTAACAGCCCAGTTTACATTTCATCCAGCCTGATGATTGATCAACTTTCAAGGATGTTAATTCCATTAATACTTCCTCTCTCCCTATGTTTACCATGTCCAAAACTTCACACTCTTCCTCATTAACTACAATATCTGCATCTTCCCCCTCTGTTGTGGAGACAGACGCAAAGTATTCATGAAGAACCATCCCAACCTGTTCTGCCCCGAAACATAAGTTACCTTTTTTGTCTTTTCTGGGCCCTACACTCTCCTTAGTTATCTTCTTCCTCTTAACATACTGATGAAACATCTTTGGTTTCACCTCGATTTTGCTGGCTAATATTCTTTGATACCTTCTCTTTGCCTTCCTAATTTCGTTTTTGAAATTACCGCTCCATTTTCTATACACCTCTTGGCTTTCTCTAGTATTGAGCTCTTGGTGTCGGACATCAGCTTTGCTTTTTTGCCTTATCTTATCCTGTAAGTTCCTTGGGGCTCAATATTTGGCCGTCTCACCCTTTTTCATTGTGGGAATATGTTTATTCTGAACCCCTTGAATCTCCCATTTGAATGTCTCCCACTGCTATGACAGTGATTTACCTTCAGGTAGCTGTTTCCAGTCCACTTTCTCTAAGTCACTCCTCAGTTTAGCAAACTTTGCCTTGCCCCAGTTGAGAACTCTTAACGCCTGTTCTATCGCTCTCGTTTTCCAACAATATGCTACAAGTGATTGAATTATGATCACTACCAACCAAAATGCTCTCCCACTGCCACCCCTTCCACCTGCACATCTTCATTTCCTAAAACTAAGTCTAAACATCCACCTTCTCTTGTTGGACTTCCTACATCCTGACCAAAACGTTCTCCTGAATGCAGCTCAAGAATTCTGCTCCCTCAAATAAGATTCCATGCAAATAAAATTCTGCTTTCTTATTCTTCCCACCAAAGTGAGCAACCTCACATTTTTCCATGTTATATTCCATCAGCCAAATTACTTAACCTATCTATTTATCTTTGCAGACACTTTATGTCCTTCTCACAACTTGTTTTCCTAACTATCTTTGTATCATCATCAAATTTATTTATAATACACTCGGTCCCTTCATCCAAAATATTAAAATAGATCGTTAAGTGTTGAGGCCCGAGCGCCGATCCCTGTGACACCCCACTGGGTACAATTCGCCAACCTGAAATTGCCCCATTTACTCCAGATCTCCGTGTTCTGTTGGTTAGCCAATCCTCTATCCAGTTCAATGTATTATCCAGAACATCATGAGCTATTATCAAGTGGAGTCACATTTATGTCGCACCTTACCGAATGCCTTTTGGAAATCTGGTTCTCCTTTATCCACCTTGCATGTTACATTCTTCAAGAACACAAACAACATTGGCAAGAAAGATTTCCCTTTCGTACAAACTTGATGACTGGCTGATTTTGTTATGATTTCTAAATATCTTGCTGCTAATTTCTCAACGAATAATTACAGCGTTTTCCCGATGACAGATGTTTGGCTAACTGGGCTATAGTTCCCTCTTTCTGTCTATCTGCTTTCTTGAATAGAGGTATTTCATTTGTGGTTTTCCAATCCAGTGGAACCCTTCCAGCATGTAGGGAACTTTGGGAGATTATAACCGAATCATTTGGCCGATTGTGCCACGAGAACCATTTGCGTGCGTTTGCTCTGCTGAAAAGAATCATAACGTGAGACTTTCTTACCTGTAGAAAAGGATTCTGTACACTTGATGAAATGAATAAGTGAACGGGCATTTTTACTTTGTTTGCCATATAGTTTATCTCATCTCACTGCACTCGGAGTTTAGGACAATGATGGACGCGTGATGTCTTTCTGGAGCCTGCCACTGAATAACAAAAACTTCCAGCAACATAATGAGAAAGGTTTGCTTCAAATATCGTCTTCTACACGAACATAATAATCGAATGTATAGAAAGGAGAAATCAACAGGCTTATGATTGTTAGTCTGCAGGAAACACGTAACGTAAGAAAGGAAAGAAATGAAACTAATTTTCACCGGTTTCACGCTCTATCAGCTGTGGCCACAGCGTGAATCGCATGAGTCACCGATAACATACAAAAGCACCATCAGAAACATAGCTTAAACTCCGTACTCTTGAGCCTGATAAATGTCAGCTCACCCGATTATTGGACCAACTCTCTGAATTACTAATTCAATTACAGTATGGGAACCCGGGTAAGTGTTGATTCAGACGCTGGAATTTTACATTACCCCGACCCGGGAATGTACTGTACCGGGTTCGGTAAGTATTATTAAGCCAGTAATATAATCACCCGGAAGTAAATAGCACTGGTACACAGATGTGTGTTGTGCCAGTACTGTGGGTTTGCATGATACTGGTACCCGCAGCTGTGCTGTACACGATCGTGGGAGTGTGGTGTACTGGGCAGGGACTGCGTTGTATCAGGAGCTGTGTGTGTGCAATAGATGCACAGGGAGTGCGCTACCATGGGACCTTCGAATGTACTGTATTGGGATACAGGAGTTTGATGTCTTGCTACTCGAGTATGTACTGTACAGTTATCCAGGTCTGTTCCGTATCGGTACCCGGTAGTTTGCGATACCGGCTCGTTGGTGTGTACCATATCTTCACATGGCATATGCTGTACTGTTTCCAGAAAGTGTGCTCCCCTGGGTTCCAGGAGTGTGCTGTGTGGGGTACCAGGCATGCGCTGTACCTCGGCCCTGCAGCATGATCTCCTGGGACCGGGGAATGTGTGGTTTCCGGCTCGCGGGTGCACTGTGGTGCGGGGAGGCAATGGGGTTTCAAGGACGTGGATGTGACCGGGTTACTGGTTATTCAGTGCAGAAAAAATACTTTTCTTATCTATTAATCCCAGTGATGGTGGAGAAATCAATAACCTTCGCACTCTTCCTTTTTTCCAGCTGCCTTTACATTTTTCCTGATCCTGTCCTGGCTTTCAAATCATGTTACTACAAAATAAAGCAAAGGTCAGAGAAAATTTTCAGCACTGAGGTACTGAAGATTCCTGGCAATGTGAGCTAATGGTGCATTTGGAAGGAAAAAAAAACACATTAAATGTTCATTCCCCAAGTACCCCTGGATTTGACTCTGGTACAATTGTGTAAAGCAGGCTTCGGCTGAAAATTCATCCGTCGATACTGTGAGATCTTCTCATCGGATTAATTTGACCATCATTGTGAAAGGATATTTCACTCCATTTCTCAACTCCAGTCTGAATTTTCTTTGGGTCACTGCATAAATAAACGTGTTCGTGCAACAACTCAAGAGCTGGAGCATGAAACCTATTTCCTGAACAAATGTGGGCAGAGAAACTGTAACCATGTACCAAAGAAAGTATTCCAATCGGTTCAAAATGGAGCACATCATAAACACCACCCATAACAGTACGAAATTCCCCGATATAACGAACAGTAAAATCATGGATTTTCTTCGGTTCACCATCTCTGGGTCCATGGGACTCTCCCCACTGCTCCGATTCCGGAACCGCCTGCGGGCTGTATTGACAATGAGAATGTTTTTGACCGTCAGTGCATTCAATAGTAGAATCAAAATAAATGGAATAAAAGGTGTTAAAATATGATGCATTAATTCAGTAACAGCCCAGGCCAGTGACCGACTTTCAGCTGGTGCCACGACGCAAAACCAAGGACTGTTCGAAAGCAGATATTGAGATTGATACAGAAAGTACCAGAACATGTTTTTCAAACAGCTTAGCACAGTCACTGTTCCGAGAACCACAGCGGCTGTTTTCTGTGTGCAATATTTTGTTTTCAGCTTCTGACAACAAATGGCTACAAATCGATCAAAGGAGAAGGTTTCGGTAAACCAGACAGAACAGTCTGTGGCGGCATAAAGCAGGCCGGCGTGGATATCACAAACTCTAACGTAATACAGAAAAGTAAACTGTTCCCGATAAACAATTGGAATCTGCCTCAGGATCAGATCGAGAATAACGACCAAAAGATCCGCCACTGCCATGGAAACCAGATAGTAGGTGACACATTTGGAGAGACCGCACTTTCCCCGAGACAGGATCACAATCGTCACCACGTTAACTGTACGCAAGAAAATAATGGGAAATTATTCATCAAACACCTATATAACAGCAGTCCGATGTGTCTCTCGTGAAATAACAGAACAGGATGTGGAACATGTCTATTCACGCCCGTCACCATAAACTGAAATTCGGAAAGACAGATGATGGAATCTATGAGCTAACCTGTGACAGAACATCCTGCATATAGAATTTTTAATCAGAGTAATCAGCAATGAATCAGCAGTTAAATGATGCAACGGGTTCGAATAAAACAAGGTGAAAACAGCAACTGTATTTTGATTAAATAAGAAGAGGGAAAAAATCTGGAACTGCACTTCCATCTGAACACATGAGCGTGGTTATGATGTTCAGCCAGTTGGACGTGTTTCGCCATTCAATTATCTCCCAGTTGATCTGTATACGAACTCCATCTGCACATCTCGGATCCTTGATCCGACAGAAAAACTACCAATATGAGGTTTGAAACATTCAATTCACCTCGTCTGAACCGCTTTGTAGGGGGAATTTTTCTCGATTTCCACTAAGCATTGAATGAATAGAATCGAAATAATGACCACAATAATCATTTGGTTGCTGTCAGTGAAGAGAGTTGACATCCATGGAACACATGTCACCGTCAAATACACACGTTGAGAAAAATAAAAATAGCGTTATAAACTGATAAAAGAAAGAAAAAGAGAGATAATAAATAATATCGTAGCAAAGAAGGAAGAAGGAAACAAAGAAAGATAGAAAGAAAGAAAGAAAGAAAGAAAGAAAGAAAGAAAGAAAGAAAGAAAGAAAGAAAGAGAAAGAAAGAAAGAGAAAGGTAGAAGGAAGAGCTCACATCTAAAGATACAAAAGAGAAACTCCAGTCATGAAAAACACTTTACAGCCAATGAAGTACCTTTCCCATATATTCACTGCTCTAATTTAAAGATCGGGATGTGCGGACTATGATATTACATGCTGTTAAACTCCAGTTGCTGAAGTACCAGCTCCAGCTTGTAACTTACTCGGGACACCAACCGCAGCCAAGATCGGGAAGTAAATCTTTTCTACATCATTAAGCGCCCAAAGAATTTTGAGTTTTATCAGAAAACTAAGAGACATCCCTTCTGATAAGAGTCGTTAATTCAGTATTTGTTGTTGATACTGGAAGAAATTCTCCTATTGACACATTGAGAGGATCTCCACTCTTTATAGGAGAAAACACAAATGCATGAGGTGAGATAATTGGGTCCAATGCTGCCTGGGATTACTTACAGTCACTGAACAAACAGATGAAGTCAACACTCCAAGAATTCACTGAAGACCAGGTTAAAGCTGTATCTTCATAATCTCTTGCAAGTCCCACAATCCGAAGCAGTATTTCCACAGATGGCTTTTCTCAAAAAAAGAACGGCGAGACAATGAGTTAGCACAGTGTCATCAACCAAAAACCCAAACAAGTGTGCTCCTATTAGAGAGGAACAACTAATAAAGAACTTAAGCAAAAAGCAAAACATGACAATTTTAATATCTGAAATAATAACATTACTGCCAGTTTTCACCAGACCCTCTGTAGCTATGGTGCAACTTCCAAAAATGTCGTCTTGCTCACTAATGTTATGCAGCATTTTTCGCTTACAATTCAGATTTTCAGCTTCCACAATATTGTTTTCTGTTCAAGAGTTTTAAAATATAGTTTGTTCATTTATTGTGATTTTCTTGTTATATAAAATGAATTGCTTCATAAAATCATGTATTCCAGTTGATGAAAACGGTCAAAATAAGTATGTTGTCTAGAAAAGAAGGAAGGAAGGAAGGAAGGGTGGAATGAAGGAGGAAGGAAGGAAGGACGGAATTTAGTCACTTTTTAATGCGGGCAATATTGTTGCAATTGCTGGCCACAGTTAAGTGCAGAGTCTTGGAGATGGTTGATGCGTGATTTTTCTGCATTTTAATTAAAAGGTTAATATTCTTGTTGAAGTAACAGGGAGACAGATTTTAAACTAACATATCAAATGTTTGCACGTCATCATCGCTGTGCCAAATTTCAGGGCTTTATTAATATTAAACGGTGATTATCTCAACAAGAGTTACTGACCTTTAGTGAATTCCTAACTGGTGGAACAGTCTAGCTCCCGATTCCGAATCTTGTGGCTCTCTCCCTCTTCTCACAGATTGTGCCGCGTTGTACCTGCTTATTACGAGCAAACTAGCTAACTCCACTCATATTGTGCATTTTTTGATTCCTTCATGGGTTGTGAGTGTCGTTGGCGAGGCCAGCATTCGTTTTCCATCCCTACTTGCCATTGAGACGGTGGTGGTGAGCCTCCTTCTTGAACAGTTGCACTCCATCTGATGTTGGTACACCCAAAGTGCTATCGTGGAGTTCTGTTTTTTGGCCCAACGGCATTGAAGCATCAGCGATACAGTTCCAAGCTCGGATGGCATCTGGCTTGGAGGAAAACCTTCAGGTGGTGATATTCTCATCTATCTGTTGGCCTTGCCTTTCTTTGTGGTTAACGTTGAGAGTTTGGAAGGTCCTGTCGAAGGAGGCTTGACGAGTTGCTGCAGCACATCTTGTACGCCTACGCAATGCTCGTACTGTGCGCTGAAGCTGGAGGGAATGAATGTTTAAGGGGTGCCAAACAAGCGGCCTGATTTTCCCTGGATGGTGTCAGGCAAGTGGAGAGTATTCCATCACACCCCTGACTTGTGCCTTGTAGATGGTTGACAATCCTTGGGGAGTCAGGAGGTGAGATACCTGCCAAAAGATTCGCAGCCTCTGACCTGCCTTTGCAGACACAGTATTTATATGTAATAAAAATAAGCAGCAGGTCTGGCAGCATCTGTGTAGAGAGAAGCAGAGTTAACGTTTCAAGTCAATGACCCTTCATCAGAATTGGAAAATGTTACAAATGGAATAGGTTTTAAGCAAATAAAGGGGGCGTGGGGCATGAGATAACAAAAGAGTAGGTGTTGATAGGACAGAGTGTCACGGAGAATTACTGACCAGAAGGTCATGGAGCAAAGGAAAACGGTATGTTAAAGGTGTGTTGAAAGACAAAGCGTTAGCGCAGAGAGGTGTTAAGTAACAGAAAAATAAATAGCCCTGGCCCAAAGCACAAACATGAAAAAGTGTGTAGGCGCATGGTAAAATAAAAGAATTATGTAACAAACTAAAATAATATAAACAAAATTAAAAAGAAAAGGGGGTCCCGTCATGCTTTGAAATGATTGAACTCAATGTTCAGTCCGTCAGGCTATAGCGTGCCTAAACCTTAAATGAGATGCTGTTCCTCGAGCTTGCATTGATGTTCACTGGAAAACTGTAGCAAGCCCAGGACAGATATGTCGGATGTGTTGGCATGAGAGATGGGGAACGGCGTGGGGGGTGGGGGGACGGGGGGTGGTGGGGAGTGTGGGGGTGGGGGGGTTAGCTGGTGATGTTGAAATGGAAAGCAACATGAAGCTCGGGGTCATGCTTTCAGACGGAGCAGAGGCATTCCGCAAAGCGGTCACCCAACCTGTGTTTGTTCTCCCCAGTGTAGGGAAGACCACATTGTGAGCAGTGAATACAGGATACTAAATTGAAAGAAGTACAAGTAAATCGTTGCTTCACCTAAAAGGAAGGTTTGGGGCCTTGGACAGTATTTATCTGGATTGTCCAGTTACATATCTTGCCATTGGTAAACCCAAGGATGTTGATGGTGGGGAATTCAGCGATGGTAATGCCATTGAATACCAAGGGGAGATGTTTAGATTCTTTGTAGTTGGAGGTGGCGATGCCTGGAACTTGTGTGATGTGAAAGTTATTTGCCACTTATGAGCCCAAGCCTGAATGTTGTCCTTGTATTGCTGCATATGTATACGGAGGATCGGAGGTGCTGCAAATGGCAGTGAACATTGCGCAATCATCAGCGAAATTCCCAACTTCTGACTTTAAGATGGAGGGAATGTCATTGATGAAGCAGCTGAAGATGGTTGTGGCTCGGGAACTACCTTAAGGAACTCCTGAAGCGTTGTTTGGCTGACATGATTGACTTCCAACAGCCACAACTATCTTCCTTTGTGCTAGTTATGATTGTAATCAGTTGCGAGATCCCCCCACCCCGTGTACCATTGACTCCACTTTTACCAGGACTGCTTGATGCCATGTTCGGTCAAATGCTGCCGTGATGTGAAGGGCAGCCAGTCACACCTCACCTCTTGAATTCAGCTCTTTCCCGCAGCTGGGACAGGTAAATACTGAATTATAACGAAATAACCGGCGGTCACACGTCCATTGACTCTTAAGTTTATCAACTTGCAACTTGAAGCCACGTTCCTACATGCAGAAGCTTCCCATCACGTTGAATTCAATGTGATACAGATGTAAGTAATGGATCTGTTTCCGTGTTCCAGCGTGGAATCAGAGATTCATGGAATCATAGAAAGATACAATGCAGAAGGAGGCCATCAATGGCTCATCTTGCCTTTGCCGTCTAATTGACATAACCAACCAATTAATCGTACAAGCCTTACTCCCATTGTTATCTCTATATCTCTTTTCCTTTTGCCTGTTCAAGTATATATCCAGTTGACTTTTAAGGTGATGATTTAGACACCGATTCGGGTCTTTTCTTTTATGTGGGAAACCGGGCCACTGAACCACCCGAAGTAATTTGCTTGAGGTCTATGCCTTGCCAACAGCAGGGGGAATAACGACGATTTTCACTTTGAGGAGCAGTAGTTATCGGTCAATGCAAAGGATGGGGGTGTAACGTCTGAATAAAGATTTCATGATGCTGGCGATGGAGATGAGGCTGATCCTTTCCGCTCCCACGTTCCTGCTTTATATCTGTGCTGTTTTAATAGAAGTGAAATGAACGGGAATTGCTCTCGATGAGTCTGCTACTCGCGTTGAAGACAGGCGCCATGGCCTTGTGGTAAGGTACTGGAACCGGGAGTTTGCGGCTTTTATACTCGTCCGTGTCTCGAGTTTGTTTTTCAACTTCAACGTGACGTTTCGCAAAAGAATGCTCTTTAGTTTGTTTTCGCCTTACTGTTTCTCCATCGGTAAATAAGTATCAAGTTACTCGTTTAACAGTTTTACTTTACTTGAGACATTGGGAAAAAATATAAGAAACAGGAGTAGTAGGACTTTGGCCCCTCGCATTCCCCTCCTTTAATAGAATTATGGCTGATCTTCGAACTTAACTCCATTTTCCCACTTTATTCACGACACCCATTGATTCCCTCAGTGCCCAAATGTCCATCGATCTCAGTTTGAATATATTCATCGACAGTGCATGCACAGTTCTCTTGGATAAAGAAATAAAGATTCACAACACTCTGAGTGAAGAAGTGTCACATCTCAGTGCGAAATAGCCGACTGCTATTCCTGAGACTATGGCTTCTAGTTCTGGACTCCCCAGCCAAGATATGCAGCCTCTCAGTATCTACTGTATAACGCCCTCTAGGAATGGTATAGTTTTCAATGAGATCATCTTTCAATCCTTCAAACTGCAGAGAATATCCTTAGCCATTCTACATAATCTCATCTCATAGGACAGTCTCCTCATCCCAGCAACCGATCGAGTAAAACATCCCTGTTTTTTAAGATCAGTGTGTATAACCCTCACGAATTATGTAATCTCATCCAGCCTCTACACTGGTCACTACCTCTGTAATCTGCTCTCACCTTAGCGCCCTCCCCATGTCTTTAAATCCCTCATCTCACTACAACCCTCCATATTACCGTAACAAACCCCCACCACAGAACCCTCACCATCATAAACCCTCCGCTGGTCCCTAAAACCCTCATTTTATGTTACCTCCTCGAACCCTACAACCATCCCTCTCTCTGTAACCTCCGCTAGCACCTACAATGCTTGCAATCTCTGTAACCTTTTCCAGCTCTCGCTATCCCTGTAATCTCCTGCAGCTCAATCAGTCATTATCACATAGCTGGAAGTGGGGATTTTCTGTGTGCAACTGGACTGCTGGATTTCGGACAGAACAATGCTCATTACACTTCAATAAGTAGTTCATTGGTTGTAAAATCCGGTGGGATGTCAGGTGGATTATGAAAAACGCTATCGAAATGAAATTAAAAGCAATGTACTGCAGATGCTGGAAATCTGAAATGAAAACAGGAAATGCTGGAAATACTCAGCTGGTCTGGCAGCATCTGTGGAGAGAGAAGCAGAGTTAACGTTTCGGGTCAGTGACCCTTCTTCGGAACTGGCAAATATTAGAAATGTCAAAGGTTATAAGCAAGTAAAGTGGGGGTGGGGCAAGCGATAACAAAGGAAAAGGTGTAGATAGGACAAGGAGAAATGAAAGTATTTCTTTTTTCCAGCTCACTTATACTGCCTAAAGGGCAACACGCAATATATCAAATGGGAGATGATTGTTTAACCAACTGTTTGAGCTAGTTTAAGTTCTAAGCAGAATAGGTTAAATGTTTATTTCTAACACTACTGAAATATTGGAAGCAAAAATGTAGCTTGCTCCTCTGCATCACAGTTTCCAGCTCTGTTTGTGATGCACTGCATTTACGACAACTCTGTGCTGTACACCCTGGACCGCAGTTACAGCAATGTGTACAGTTCTGTTGATGATATTCCAAGAAGCATTTGATTGCACTCGGGAGGGTACAGGCAATATTTATAGAGGGTATTGCTGGCATTAGATCATTTTAATGATGAGGACAGACAGGACAGACTTGGGGGAGTTATCTTTGAAAAAGAAGAGGCTGAGGTTGGATTTATTAAGTGTATAAAATAAGAGGAGCCGAGATGGAGTAGATAGGGAGGACCCACGATCCTTAACAGAGAAGTAAATAAGCAGTGGCCATCGATTTAATGTAATTGGTTGAGAAAATAGAGGAGACCTGAGGAGAAATATCTTCACCCAGGTGGTGGTGGGGGTCTGAAACTCACTGCCTGAAAGGGTGGTACAGAAAGAAATAGTTCACACACTTAAGAAATGCTTTCATATTCACCTGATTCTCCATAACATACAGTGCTACAGAACAAGAGCTGAAGAGTGGGATTCGGCTGGAGAGCTCTTTCTCCATTCAAAATAACATGATGGGCCTTATGGTCTCCTTGTAGGCCATAAATTTGAATGATTCGATAAATCTATGCTTTATTAGCTTTGCGTTCGTTATTGGCAAGTTCCATTGCTATGAGATATCGTCTTGGCTTGAGATATTTTCTTGAAATCATGTATTAATGAGAAGTGAACGTGCTGTATTTGTTTGCACTGCTTTATTGCTGTGAGGTGCTGCATTAATTAGAGGTGACATAGCGGTATGAGGACTGTAATATGTTGAGGGGATAATTTTCTGTTGTATGAGTTTGAGACGCTGTGTCACTTGGAGGGTTTGCATTGGTTGCAGGGGCCGCATCGTCTGGAGATTCTGTATTGTTTGGAGTGGCTGCATTGTTTGGTGTGTATTAGTTGGAGGGCTTGTATCAGTTGAAGCGTCTTGACTGGTTGGGGGCTGTATCATCTGGAGGGGCTGTATGAATTGAGGTGGTCCATTTGATTAAAGCACTGTATTATTTCGAGTTGCTGTGCTAAATGACGATGCAGTGTCTGTGACTGGCGTTGAATTAGTTGCAGGTCCTAGATTCTGAAATGCAAAGCAACACATATGCCATGCAATCACTTAACTGAATGTCCACAATTAAAGAGGTCAGCCAAATCCCAGAGCACAGTTGATCCTCTCTGCGGGCGGCGCTCTAATATTTGAATTGTCATATTCGAGTGAAGGGTAGGAGATCTAGCGTTTGGATCGATGGTGTTCGAAAGAACAACTTCATTTCTGGAAGAATACAACTTCGAAGTTGCATTAGTGAATTAATACGATCAGAATTGTTCAGTCTTTGAGTTTCCAATTCAATAACAAATATTCATGTTTTTGATTACTGTGCGGACTATTTGGTCGACTAAGAAACATTAAGTTTGAATAATGTAAATCTTCAATATCACCGTTGAAGATCGCACAAGGTATAAATTACAGGCTCTTTTCATTTATCGGCTCAGAGTTTAATACAAATGGATTGCTTGCAGCATGATGGGACAAAGCACTTCACGCAGGAAAAAAAGATGAAATAATTCAACTGCATTGATATTTTTTTCTGATCCTTGCTGCCGTTGATCATACTGGTAAGTGATTATAATCATTGAAGTTGTGTAAGTCTGTATATGAGCTGGTCTCTGATTTTACACTTCGACTGATAGTCTTTCATGCTCATCTAGTGGTCACTAATATACAGGCGCCCGTTCAATGATACTCTGTCCATAAGACAAATATCCTGAATTGTCACTGCGGATTTTGTATATTAACTCAACCTAAAATAAAACTCTGATTGTAAATCACTCACACTTTGAACTATCTAGTTATTGCATTAAGAATAATATTGTGCAAAGTTGAATTACACCTCAGTGAAGGCAATGTTTTGATTAACGGCATTAGTGGAAGTATCAGCAAGTGTGAAGTCATACAGTGTGCGTTTCACTAAGTGCAATGGAACAGCGGTCTCCAGTGTCCGTGTATTATTGACAGCATCTGCCACTGTAGAATTGCAATCAGTGTGCGTCACTAACCAGATTAGAATATCTGACCGCAGTGAACATGCATTACCGGGGTCATCTGCCACTGTAAAATTGGCTGACCTGGTTCAATAACGAGAGTCAGGAAAACCTAACCCCACTGATCATGTAATACTGGACGTATTTGTCACTGTCGAATTAAACTGAGATTAAGTCACCAACGGGAGTGAAATACGTGACCCCAGTGGTCATAAATTAGCAGGAGCATCTGTCACTGTATAATTGCACTGAGTTTGGGTCACTAGCCACGAAGAGCACCAGAGCCCAGTGACCAATTATCATTGGGAGTATCTGTCAACGTAGAATTATACTGAATGTAGATCAGAAGCCAGAGTGGAACACAGGCTTCCAGTGGACGTGTATAACTTGGAATATCTGTCACTGGGTAATTATACTGAGAATTAATCACGAACTGCAATGGAACACTTGAGTCCTAGTGGCTAAGTATTATTGGGACGATATGCCACCATAGACTTGTACTGAGTACAATTTTCCAATGTGAAATCATTGCTTCAAGTGACTGATTTTTCCATTCCTTGGTGTTGTGTCTGTGTTGCACGAATGAAATTGATTGCAAAGTGAACATTTTTGCTGATGTTTGGTAATAAGTGTATAAGTTGAAATGAATTGATGTTGCTCTTTTCCCAATGAAATGTTCCAACAAACAAAGCTGTTAAGTATTTACTGACAGAGAAACTTCAGGATCGCATTCCTACAGTGGTCAAATTCTCTCTGCAGTGACGTTCCTTACTCCGTTCTTCTTTTTTTGGAGTTGGCCCTTGCCCTATTAAGTGACTTTATGATGGATTGTCCCTTGATTTTTCAAAGATGATGGAAAACTGAAATGACAGAAGTTCCAAATGAAATCTGAAGTCATTGACAGTTGTTGTATAAATCTAGCCTCAAATTTTGTCAGGAGGCAGGAATTCAGATAGAGAATCAAAGCTGCATGATGTGGTGGAATTAATTAAGCCAATGGAGTATACTCATAGCAAAGGGCAAAGAAATGAACCCGCAGAAATCTGCAACAACAATGCGAGTTACAGGGGCACTAATGACTGTACCAATTAACGGGCATTTCCTGTAAAGTGAAATTTAACTCGACAGTACAAAACAAAATACTGCAGATTTTGTAATTTTGAAATAGAAACAATAAAACGTTTTACATATTCAATATATCTAACAGCAGCTGACAGTAGCAAAACAGAAGTAACGTTTCAGAATGATGACCTTCCATCAATATTTAACACAATAAGATCATTTTTTAAAGTAACTCTTCAAATTAATTCAACAGGTACCATGTGAAAAAAAATGTGACAAAAGTTAGAATAACCGGCTATCGACTGCCTCCACAAATAAAAATGAAATCTGGCAGGCAGTCGGGCCTATAAGAAGGATATGATTGTCCAGTCTGTAACAAGAAATTTAAAATACAAAGAGGGCTATGATAGCTTGTAAGGCATGAACATGCGGAGCTGAGGAACGAGAAGAGAATACAATTCACCAGAAATCATCATAGTCCGATGATGAAGCACGCTTCCTTGATGAACGGGAATCAAAACCCAAAGTCTGCAAAATATTAACGTTGACATTAGCAATGAATTAATATTTAAAGCAAGAAAGTAGTTTTCTGATAAAAAAAAAGATCAGCTGAGGTCAGAGCTTTGTGGGAAACATGGGTGGCAAGTATTAATCCAATAATAGTTACGGAACCAAAAGCAAACCAGAATTACATAACGATAACAGTGAATATTCAAATCAAAACTTAACAAAAGCACCAGCAAATAAAGAACTCTTGAAGCAGTAATTGAGATAAATTTGGTTTACCACAACTAATTACGAAAGCAGAACAACTGCTCCAAGCCCAAAGGGAATCATAAAATTTATACCAAACGGTATTTATCAATGACGCCGTAAAGGAAATATTAGCAGCCAACAATAACACTAAATATAGAAACAATTACAGGGAAAGGTAATAAAATGTTCTAACAACTGGAGAGTATTAATGATACATGCTAGAAGAGAGGTAAACACGCAAATACTGTTCAAAAGTTAGAAGGAAATTGATGAAGTCAATAGTGGGTGTTTCAGCTGGAATAAGTTGTCATTTAGAAAGGAAGAAGTAGAAACCTACTGCAGAAACAAACATTATAAATCATAAAGAAGAGATCAAAAATGCAGGATGCATTAAAACAGAAAACAATACCGATCTTATGAAAAAATTAAGGGAGGTACTGCATGTCAGACTGGCCAGAAAAATGAAAGGCCATGGCAGGTGAGATCTAAAATTGGCTCAGTGAAAGGGGGAAAAAAGGAGGCAGTAGTCGACGGACGTTTCTGCGAATGGAAAGCGGCTGCCAGGGGGACTCCACAGGGCTCCGAGTCGGGTCCCTTGCTGTTTCTGAACCCGAGACACAACTCATGTAGTGTCTCCCACCCGCATACTCCCCTAACCAAAAAAAAGGACTCGGTTGTGTGTCGGTAAGGTAAGGCTTTTTCTATTTCTCTTCTTGTTTTATCGTGTGATTGGTAAAAACTTTGGAATTTAGAATAGTGGGAATGGAGGTTAAGGCAATTGAATGTTCCTCCTGCAGAATGTGGGAGGTAAGGGTCGCCAAGGGTGTCCCTGCTGACTGCATCTGCGGGAAGTGCACCCAACTTCAGCTCCTCGAGAACCGCGTTAGGGAACTGGAGCTGGAGCTGGAGGAACTTCGGATCATTCGGGAGGCGGAGGGGATTATTGAGAGGAGTTATCGGGAGGCAGTCACACCTCAGGTAAAAGAAGAAGGTCGATGGGTTACCGTCAGGGGAATGAGAGGGAACCAGCAGGCAGTGCAGGGATCCCCTGTGGCCGTTTCCCTCAACAACAGGTATACCGTTTTGGATACTGTTGGGGGGGGACAAATTACCAGGGGTAAGCAATGGGGTACAAGTCTCTGGCACAGAGTCTGTCCCTGTTGCTCAGAAGGGAAGGGCGATGAGGAGCAGAGCATTAGTCATTGGGGACTCCAAAGTTAGGGGAACAGATAGGAGGTTCTGTGGGAATAAGAGAGACTCACGGTTGGTGTGTTGCCCCCAGGTGCCAGGGTACGTGATGTCTCGGATCGTGTTTTTGGGATCCTTAATGGGGAGAGGGAACAGCCCCAAGTCGTGGTCCACATAGGCACCAACGACATAGGTAGGAACAGAGATGGGGATTTAAGGCAGAAATTCAGGGAGCTAGGGTGGAGGCTTGGAGCGAGAACAAACAGAGATGTTATCTCTGGGTTGTTGCCCGTGCCACGTGCTAGCGAAGTGAGGAATAGGGAGAGAGAGGAGTTGAACACGTGGCTGCAGGGATGGTGTAGGAGGGAGGGTTTTGGTTTCCTGGATAATTGGGGCTCTTTCTGGGGTAGGTGGGACCTCTACAAACAGGATGGTCTTCACATGAACCAGAGGGGTACCAATATCCTGGGGATAGGGCTCTTCGGGAGGGGGGGGGGTTTAAACTAATTCAGCAGGGGGATGAGAACCCTAAATTGTAGTGCCATTGCGCAGGATGTTGAGAGTACTGAGGTCAGGGATAAGGTTGCAAGGACGCAAGAGGGCACTGGCAAGCAAGAATTTGGTTTGAAGTGTGTCTAATTCAACGCCAGGAGCATCCGGAATAAGGTGGGTGAGCTTGCAGCATGGGTTGGTACCTGAGATCTCGATGTTGTGGCAATTTCAGAGACATGGGTAGAGCAGGGATAGGAATGGATGTTGCAGGTTCCGGGATTTAGATGTTTCAGTAAGAACAGAGAAGAGGTAAAAGAGGGGGGGTTGTGGCATTGTTAATCAAAGAGAGTATTACGGCGGCAGAAAGGACATTTGAGGACTCGTCTACTGAGGTAGTATGGGCCAAGGCTAGAAACAGGAGAGGAGAGGTCACCCTGTTGGGAGTTTTCTATAGACCTCCAAATAGTTCCAGAGATGTAGAGGAAAGGATAGCGAAGATGATTCTCGACAGGAACGAGAGTAACAGGGTAGCTGTTATGGGGGACTTTAACTTTCCAAATATTGACAAGAAATACTATAGTTCGAGTACTTTAGATGGGTCTGTTTTTGTCCAGTGTGTGCAGGATGCTTTTCTGACACAGTTTGGAGACAGGCCAACCAGGGGCGATGCCACATTGGATTTGGTACTGGGTAATGAACCCGGCCAGGTGTTAGATTTAGATGTAGGTGAGCACTTTGGTGATAGTGATCACAATTCGGTTAGGTTTACCTTAGTGATGGGCAGGGACAGATATATAAAGCAGGGCAAGATTTATAGCTGGGGGAAAGGAAATTATGATGCGATTAGGCAGGATTTAGGATGGGGAAGGAAACTGCAGGGGATGGGCACAATCGAAATGTGGAGCTTATTCAAGGAGCAGCTACTGCGTGTCCTTGATAAGTATGTACCTGTCAGGCAGGGAGGAGGTTGTCGGGTGAGGGAGCCGTGGTTTACTAAAGAAGTTGAAGAGCTTGTCAAGAGGAAGAAGAAGGCTTATGTTCGGACGAGACGTGAAGGCTCAGTTAGGGCGCTTGAGAGTTACAAACTAGCCAGGAAGGATCGAAAGGGAGAGATAAGAAGAGCGAGGAGAGGTCACGAGAAGTCATTGGTTGATAGGATCAAAGAAAACCCTAAGGCTTCCTATAGGTATATCAGGAATAAAAGAATGACTAGAGATAGATTAGGGCCAATCAAAGATAGTAGTGGGAAGTTGTGTGTGGAATCGGAGGAGATAGGGGAAGTGTTAAATGAATATTTTGCGTCAGTATTTACAGCAGAGAAAGAAAATGTTGTCGAGGAGAATACTGAGATACAGACTACTAGGCTAGATGGGATTGAGGTTCATAACCTTTTCCAACATTTTACCCACAACCGAAGTAAGGCTCACAGGTCTATAATTACCAGGGCTGTCTCTACTCCCCTTCTTCAACAAGGGGACAACATTTGCTATCCTCCAGTCTTCCGGCACTATTCCTGTCGACAATGAAAACATAAAGATCAAGGACAAAGGCTCTGCAATCTCCTCCCTGGCTTCCCAGAGAATCCTAGGACAAATTCCATATGGCCCAGGGGACTTATCTGTTTTCACACTTTCCAAAATTGCTAACACCTCCTCCTTGTGAACCTCTATCACATCTAGCCTAGTAGTCTGTATTTCAGTATTCTCCTCGACAACATTTTCTTTCTCTACTGTAAATACTGACAAAAAATATTCATTTAACGCTTCCCCTATCTCCTCTGATTCCACACACAACATCCCACTACTCTCCTTGATTTGCCCTAATCTATCTCTAGTCATTCTTTTATTCCTGATATACCAATAGAAAGCCTTAGGGTTTTCCTTAATCCTATCCGCCAATGACTTCTCGTGTCCTCTCCTCGCTCTTCTTAGCTCTCCCTTTAGATCCTTCCTGGCTAGGTTGTAACTCTCAAGCGCCCTTACTGAGCCTTCACGTCTCATCCTCACATAAGCCTTCTTCTTCCTCTTGACAAGCGCTTCAACTTCTTTAGTAAACCACGGCTCCCTCGCTCGACAACTTCCTCCCTGCCTGACAGGTACATACTTATCAAGGACACGCAGTAGCTGCTCCTTGAATAAGTTCCACATTTCGATTGTGCCCATCCCCTGCAGTTTCCTTCCCCATCCGACGCATCCTTAATCTTGCCTAATCGCATCATAATTTCCTTTCCGGATAATTTGTCCGGATTAAACTCCATCTGTCATTTCTCGGCCCAAGTCTCCAACCGATATATATCCTGCTGTATCCTCTGACAATCCTGATCATTATCCACAACTCCAACAACCTTTGTGTCGTCCAAAAACATTCAAATCAATTATATATACTACAAACAGCAAAGCTCCCAGCACTGATCCCTGCGGAACATCACTAGTCACTGCCCTCCATTCAGAGAAACACCCTTCCACTGCTACCCTTTAGTACGTTACCAGGTGGGGTGAGAGTGAAGGAGAAATTAATAAAGTCTGAATCAGGTTTAATGTGCACACATTAAATGCACACTCCGAATGCACGGAGTGTGGTTAATAAAACTGGTGAGGGACAGTTGCAGATTGCCATGCAGCTATGACAGAGACCTGACTCAAAGACGAGCAGAACTGGGTGTTAAATATTCCTCGATGCAAGATGTTCAGAAAATATAGGAACGAGAAAAATTGGGAAGGGGTGGCAGTAATTATTCAGGAGACCATTGCATTTCTGGAGAAAAAGGAAGTCCCAGAGGGGGTCAAGCACAGAATCAATTCAGCTGGAGCTCGAGCTAAGGAATAAAAATGGTGCCATTACAGTGCTCGATGTTGTCTATTGGCCGCCAACTACTGGGAAGGACATGGAGGAAAAGAATTGCAAGGAAATTACAGAGAGGTACTAAAATTATAGGGTACTTATAATGGGGGAGTTTAATTATCCAAATATATACTGGGATAATAGTAGTGTTAAGGGCAGTGAAGAGCAAGAATTCATAGAGTGTGTTCAGGAAAATGTTCTATAACAGTATGTTACTAGTCCAACGAGAAAGCAGACACTGCGACACCTGATTCTTGGGAATGAGGTGGGCCAAGTGAATCAAGTATCAGTAGGTGAGCATTTAGGAGATGGCGATCATTGTATCATAAGGATTATATTGACTATGGAAAAGGACAAGGAGCAAACCAGGGTAAGAATAATTAATTGGGGGAAGGCTGAATTCAATGGGATAAGAATGGATCTGCTACGAATAAATTGGTGTCAAAAGCTGGCAGGAGAATCGGTAGATGAACAATGGGCTACTTCAAAGAAGAGGTAGTTTGGGCACAGGCAAGGTATGTTCCCTCGAAAAGGAAAGGGAGAACAAACAAATCCGGAGCTCCCTGGATGACAAAAAAGATAGAGATCAAATAAAGAAGAAAAAATATGCATATGACAGATGCCAGGTCGAACATACTATTGAGGAAAAGGCTTAATAAAGGAGGTCCAGAGGGGAAGTGGAAAAGCAAATAAGAGAAGCAAAGAGAGAGCATGGAAAGAGATTAACAGCTAGCATCAAAGGGAATTCCAATGTTTTCTATCGGCATATACATAGTAAAAGCGTAGTAAAAGGAGGAGTGGGGCCAATTCGAGACCAGGAAGGGGAATTACACATGGAGGCAGAGGGCATTGCTGAGATAGCAAATGAATACTTTGCATCTGTCTTTACCAAGGAAGAAGATGCAACCCAGGCAATTTTGAAAGAGGAGTTAAGTCAGACACGAGAGGAGTTCAAAATTGATATGGGTGTGGGCGGTGGGGGGGGGGGGGCGGGGTGGGGTTACTGGATAGGCTGTCTGTACTCAAAGTGGCGCAGTGGTTAGCACCGCAGCCTCACAGCTCCAGCGACCCGGGTTCAATTCTGGGTACGGCCTGTGTGGAGTTTGCAAGTTCTCCCTGTGTCTGCGTGGATTTCCTCCGGGTGCTCCGGTTTCCGCCCACATGCCAAAGACTTGCAGTTTGATAGGTAAATTGGCCAGTAGCAATTGCCCCTAGCTTAGGTAGGTGGTAGGGAAATATAGGGACAGGTGGGGATGTGGTAGGAATATGGAATTCGTGTAGGATTAGTATAAACGGGTGGTTGATGGTCGGCACAGACTCGGTGGGCAGAAGGGCCTGTTTCAGTGCTGTATCTCTAAACTAAACTAAACCTTTGTTCAAAAAAAAGCTGTATAGCCACACCCAGCAGCTACAGGCCAGTCGGTCTAACTTCGGTGGTGGGAAGACGTCTAGAAAAAACTATTCAGTTCAAAATCATTGTGAACTAAGGAAGATAGTGTAAAACGTTAAGAGGACGCAGACAAATTGGTGGAATGGGCGGACAGCGGGCAAATGAAGTTCAATAGAGAAATGTGAAGTGATTATTTTTGTTGGAAGAACATGGGGAGACAATATGCAATCAAGGGCATAATTCTAAAGGGGTGCAGGAGCAGAGGGACCTGGGAGTATATGTGCATAAGTCATCGAAGGTGGCAGCACAGGCTGAGAGTGCAGTTAGTAAAGCATACAGTATCCTGCCTGAAGACGTGGTGGAAGCAGGTTCATTTGAAGCATTCGAAAGATAATTAGACAGTTATATGAAAACGAAGAATGTGCAGGGTTACAGGGAGGAGGCAGGTGGATGGAACTGAGTGAATTTCTCTTCCAGAGTGCCAGTGCAGACACGATGGGGCGGATGACCTCCTGCTGCGCTGTAACTTTTCTGTAATTCTATGATCAAACCCCCGGCCCTGAACCAGACATGCACACCCATACAAACGCACACAGATCACAAGCCAGGCCCTGAGCCAAACACACACACACAAAAATTACAACACATGCACTCAGGCACACACACATGCCTGCAGACAAAGGGCACATCCCAGATACTGAGCCACACACACACACACAAACAGGCTTATGTACACACACGCACTCGACAATCCAGGCTATCACGCACACACGCACGCACGCATACACACATGCATAAGACAATTCAAGCAGTCAGGGGCACACACATACAATACAACCCAGTCCCTGAGACAAACCAACACGCAGACACATGCACACACACACAACAAACACAAACACGCACACGCATTTACGCATGCACAGATACAAACACATGCAAACGCTGAGAAACACACCCACAGCCACACAAACACACACAAACACACGAAGACACAAAGCACCTCACTGGCCTTGAGGCACACATACACACACACACAAACAAACAAACAGACACCACAGCCCCGTTACTGAGATATGCTCACACACAGAGCAAAACACAAGCACTGAGACGCACAAAGACACACTCACACACACGCACACACACACACACACACACACAGACACACAGCACAAGTCAGGCCCTGAGTCAAACTCACACACAGATACACACACATGCATGCTCACGCGCACATACACACATACACGAAGACACAAAGCACAACGCAGCCCTGAGACACATGGATGAAAATAACATATAGACAGTCAGGCACACACAGACACATGCGCACAAACACACACACACACACACACGCTCACACTGACACAGGACATACCCCAGTCACTCAGCCAGGCACACACAAACACGCAAACACACAGTTGTGTACACTCACACATACACACACACACACATATATACACCACAGACACACATACATACTCATGCAGAGACGCAGGCACATGGCACACACATCACAGGCACAGACAAAGACACATACATGCATCCCATACACACAAAGTTACACATGCACGCACACTCACACACACACACTCTCACACACAAAATAAATCCATAAGTACATTATGGCACAGAAGGAGGCCATTCATCTCGTCGTGTCCGTGCAGCCGGAAAAACTAGCCGCCCAATCCAATCCCACCTTCCAGAATCTAGTCCATAGTCTTGCAGGTTACAGCACTTCAGGTGCATGTCCAGGTACCTTTTAAAATAATTGAGGGTTTCTGCTTCCACCAGCATTCCTGGCAGTGAATTCCAGACACCCACCACCCTCTGGGTGAAAATGTTTTTCCTCATGTCCCCTCTAATCCTTTTACCAATCACCTTAAATCTGTGCCACGTGGTAATTGACCTCTCCACCTGGGGAAACAGGTCCTTCCTGTCTACTCTGTCTAGGTCCCTCATATTTTTGCACACCTCTATTAATTCACCCCTCAGCCTCGACTGTTCCAAGGAAAGCAACCCTACCCTATCCTATCTTTCCTCATAGATGCAACATTCGAGCCCTGGCAATATTCTTGTAAATCTTCTCTGTACTCTCTCCACAGCTAGTATGTACTTCCTGTAATGTGGTGACCAGAACTGTATGCAATACTCCAACTGTGGCCTAAGCATCGCTTTATACAGTTCAGCACTACATCCCTGCCTTTGTATTCTACCTCGGCCAATAAAAGAAAGCGTTCTATATGTCTTCTTCACCACTCTATCTACCTGTCCTGCCATCTTCAGGGACCTGTAGACATGCACTCCAACTTCTCTCACTTCCTATAACCCTCTCAATATCCACCTGTTTATTGTGTATTCCCTCGCTTCATTTCCTCTCTCCAAATGCATTACCCCACATTTCTCAGGATTGAATTCCATTTGATTGTTTTCTGCCATTCAACCAAACCATTGATATCATTCTGGAGTCTACAGCAATCCTCTTCACTATTAACTACACAGCCTATTTTTGTGTCATCAGCAAAGTTCCCAATCATGCCTCACACATTTAAATCCAAATCATTAAGATATACCACAAACATCAAGGGACCCAACACTGAGCACTGTGGAACGCCACTGGAAACAATTTTTCATTCACAAAAAAAAACATCCGTGGACTACTACCTTTGTTTCTTGTCACAGAACTAATTTTGGATCCAACCTGCCACATACCCCTTTATCCCATGTGTTTTCATTTTACTGACCAGTGTGTCATGTGGGACCTTGTCAAATTCCTTACTAAAGTATACATTGACCACATCCACTGCACTACCTCATCAATCCTTCTTGTCACGTCCTCAAAAAGCTTAATTAAGTTATTAAGACATGGCCTTCTCTTAACAAATCCATGCTGGCTATCCCTGATCAATCCATGCCCTTCTAAGGGACAGTTTATCCTCTCCCTCAGGATAGATTCTAATAATATATCCACCACCGATGTCAGACTGACCGACGTATAATTATTTGGTCCTTCCCCACAACATTTTTAAACAATGGTACAACATTCACAGACCTGCAAGCGTCTAGTACCTCCCCTGGATCTAGTGAGTATTTGAATATGATCGTCAGGGCAAGCTCTATTTCCTCCATGGCTTCCTTTAACAACCTGGGTTGCAATCCATCAAGCCCTGGTAATTTATCCACTTTCAAGACCCTCCAGTACTTCCTCTCTCATTATTCTTATCATATCTAATATTTCACACTATTCCTCTTTAACTTTAATGTCTGCGTCAACCCTTTCCTTTCTGAAGACAGAGACAAAAAAACTAATTAAGAACGCTGCCCACCCCTTCTGCATCCAAGCATAAGTTCCCTTGTACACCTCTGATAAGCCCTAACCTTTCCTTAGGTTATACTCGTGCTCTCAATATACTCATACAAAATATTTGGGTTTTCCTTGATTTTACCTGTCAATAATTCTTCATGTCCTCTCTTTTCCATTCTGATTTCCCTTTTAACTTCACCCCTGCACTACCTATACTCCTCTAGGCTTTCTAAATTATTAAGATTTTTTTGATCGATATAAGAATCTATTTCTGCTTTAACTTACCCTGTAAGCTTCTAAATAACCAGGGAACTCTAGATTTGGCAGTACGATGTACACACGCACACGCACACACACATGCATGCGCACTTACACACACAAACACATGCACACACATATATCACACACGCTTACACCTGCAGACACACACAGACACAGGTCATATGCTAGGCACTGAGCCAGGCATGCACATGCAAAAACACACATGTACACACACTCACACACACAAACATGCACACGCATACACATACACACCACATACACACACACAGAACCACATACACAAACAAACACGCACAGGCACGCAGAGATACATTCACACATCACATACACACGCAGGCACGTACACACACAGACACATACAAACTTCACATACACAGAGGGAGACACACACACATAGACACAGGCAGGCAGATGCAAACACATCACGCACACAAACGGATCACAACCCAGGCACAGAGCTGGACACAAACATACAGGCACAATCACTTGCACAGAGATTACAACCCAGACACACAATCACACACACACGTATGCAGACAAACTCACACACACATATCAAACCCCAGGTACTGTGTCAGCCATATATAAACACACACACACTACAGCCCAGGCATTGAGCCAAGCACAAACACACACACACACACACACACACACACACACACACACACACACACACACACACACACACACACACACACACACGCGCACAACCACACAGCCAAGCATACACTACAACCAAGGCCTGACACACACATTCAAACACATGCACATAGACACACGCACACACACACACCACAACGCAGATTCTGAGACAAAAACGCACGCAATCACAAACATACAAGCACAGACAAACACTCACAGCACAACCCAGGCCCTGAATGAGAGATGCACGCACGCAGGCACACACAGACAGATGCAAACACACAAATATACACACATTCATACACACGTGCACACAAACACACACAGACACACACAAAACAGGCACAGACACACAAATAGACACACAGCACAAGCCAGGTCATGACTTACACACACTAACAGCAGAACCCTAGCCCTGAGGCAAACACATACACAGATGCGCACAGAGACAACAACACCCACCGACACAAAACACAGATAAGCAGGTACGCAAATGCATACACACAGACATACACACAGCAGAGCCCAGTCCTTGAGATGCACATGCACACACAGCACATCAGAAGCACTGAGACCCGCTCAACCCAGGGCGTGACACAATCACAAACACAACACACACACCCATTACATCCCAGGCACTGAGCCAGAAACACACACAAACATGCAAACACACACTGGCACACTCACAGATCACACCCCAGGCACAGAACCAGACACACAAGTGCACACACACACACACACACACACACACACACACACACACACACACACACACACACACTTGCACGCACTCAAAGCACAGCCCGGTTGCCGAGACACACAAACATACGTAACCACACACACAGTCAGACACGCACACATACACGCACACACATACACACACACACGCGCGCACACACACACAAAACACAACCCCAGCCCTGAACCAAACGTACACACATGCACAGATACACACAGAGACAAAAAACACCCACCCACACACAAACGCAGATAAGCACACACGCAAACGCGCACACACAGACACACACAGCAGAGCCCAGACCTTGAGATGCAAATGCAGGCACAGCACAACAGAAGCACTGCGACACTCACCTATACAGAGCACAACCCACGGCCTGACACAATCACAGGCACAGACACACGAATTTACACACAGCAGAAACCATGTCATGACATACACACACACATCAAAGATAGAAACTTAAAAACACAAATACACACACGCACACATCAACGCAGGCACTGATAGAAACACACAAGCAAACAAACACACGCACACAAAAACACACACACACAAACACACACACTGATACGCACAGAAAAACACAAACATTGAGAGACATACAAACACACACACATACACAGACATGCCTCACATCCCAGTCCCTGCAACAACCACACATACACAAACACACACAAACACACACACGCAGCAAAGCCCTGACACGAACACATGTATACTCAGCACAACCGAAGCACAGAGACACATACACACATACCCGCACACTCACCCACATCCACCCACTCACAAATACAGATAACAACACACACAAGCACACCCACACAAACACAGACACAAACACGCATACAGCAGAGATAAAGTCCTGAGACACACAAACGCTGCCCACAGCACAACTCAGGCCCTGTGACAAACCCACAGACAGACGCACACGAAGACACAAAGCACAACCCAGGCTTGAGACAGATACACACAAATGCAGATATACACAGCAAAGCCCAGGCACTGAGCTATAAAGCGTACACACACACACACACACACACACACACACACACACACACACACACACACATGCAGACAAATGCACAGACGCATAGCACAACCCATTCCTTCAGACAAGCCCACACACAGCACAACTCAGGCCCTGAGACACACACACACACCCACACACACACACACACATGCACACACCTACATGCACACACACACACAACACAGTCGAGGCCCTGAGACACAAAAACACACATACATGCGCACACTCACACACACATACATACACACACGCACAAACTTCCACATGCACACACACATGCATACACACACAAACACACACGTGCACACACACAATGACACATGCACACACACACAAAGACACACGGGCACAGAGACACAAATAGACACACAGCAAATCCAGGCCATGGCATTAAGGCAGACACACAAAGACAGATAGACACACACACACGCACGCACCAATGCTCAGACAGACGCAGACGCACAGCGCAACCCAGGCCCTGAGACATGCACACACACACACACACACACACACACACACTCACACACACACTCACACACACAGGCACACAGGCATCCACACACACAGGCACACATGCACCCACACACA
Organism: Heterodontus francisci; assembly: GCF_036365525.1. Lineage (NCBI taxonomy): Eukaryota > Metazoa > Chordata > Chondrichthyes > Heterodontiformes > Heterodontidae > Heterodontus > Heterodontus francisci. The sequence continues at coordinate 51,777,943 of NC_090391.1, forward strand.
CAGACGCGCACACACACAAACACACATAGGCACACACGCATCCACACACACAGGCACACACACACACGCAGGCACACACACACACACAGGCACACATGCACCCACACACACACGTGCGCACACACACAAACACACATAGGCACACACGCATCCACACACACAGGCACACACGCATCCACACACACAGGCACACATGCACCCACACACACAACACACACACACAGATTGAGGGGGGATCTCATAGAAACCTATAAAATTCTTACAGGACTTGACAGGGTAGATGCATGAAGGAGGTTCCTGATGGTGGGGGATTCCAGAACCTGGGCTCATAGTCTAAGGATAGGGGTTAACCCTGTCAGGACTGAGATGAGGAGAAATGTCTTCACCCAGAGACTGGTGAGCCTGTGGAATTCGCTACCACAGGAAGCAGTTGAGGTCAAAAACATTGTATGTTATCAAGAAGGAGTTAGATATAGCTTTTGTGTCTAAAGGGATCAGAGGGAATGGGGCGACATCCGGAGCAGGCTACTGAAGCCATGATCACAATAAATGTCGGAGCAGTTTCGAAGGTCCCAATGGCCTACTCCTGCTCCTATTTTCTATGTTTCTATAAACACAGACACTTAAACAAACACACATGCGCGCGCGTGCACACAGGCACAGACTTACTCACACATGCACAGAACAACAGAAGCACTGACAGAAACATACACAGACACACACAGAACACAGAGCATGAAACACATACACATCAACACAGGCATTGATGCAAACACACACACATCGACACAGGCACTGATACAATCACACACAAACAAAACAATCTGGGCCCTGAGACTCAAACACATGTTTACACGGGACAATACAACCACCCACAATCATATACTATCTCAGACACATGGGCATGCATACATAAACAGACACACACACATAGACGCACGCACACACGTGCGCACACACGCACACACATTCACACGTGTCCACACACATACAGGCATCACACTGCAGGGACTGAGCCGGACACAGAAACAAAGACACACACCTACACACAGACACGCACACACAGGCCAAAAAAAAAAAACCACACGTGCATCAGATCACACAACAGGCACTGAGCCTGACACGGAAGCAAACACACACGAAAATATTACAAAGCAGGCACTAAAGCAAATGAATACACACACATATATGCACACCAACACAGGTCATACACAAGGCACTGAACCTGTCAAGCACACACACAATGACACACAAATGAAACACACAACCCAGCCTCCAACACACACGCACACACACACACACATACACACACACACACTCACAAACATAGGGCACCATTCAGGTCCCAAGACATGAAACACACGCACACACACTCAGACGCAAACACAAAGACACAAAGACACACAACACAAACACAACACAGGGTCTGACACACGCACACACTTATCAACACAGGCACTGATACAAACACACATACATACACACACACATACTCACACGCAGGCACACACACACACAGAAAAACACAGACCATGAGACACATACACACACACGCAAAGAGACACAAATAGGCACACAGCAAACGCCAGGCCCTATATAAAGATGCACAAAACACAACGACAAATAAACACACTCATGCAGACATGCACCATAACCCAGGCCCTGAAAGACACACACACATACAGGAGTCAAATCCCAGTCACTGAAACAGACTTGCAAACAAAGACACACACATACACACACATACACAAACAGACAATTCAGATCCCAGTTGCTGAGCCCGACACAGAAACAAACACGCACGAAAATATTGCAAAGCAGGCACTGAAGAAAATGAACACACACACACATACACACCGACACAGGTCATACCCCAGGCACTGAGCTTGCAAAGCACAGACACAATCACACGCATGCACGCACACTCACACAAACATAGACCACCATTCAGGTCCCAAGACGTAAACCACACTGACACGCACGCACATAAACGCACACACAGAGATACACACACACGCACATACACACAGTCCTGAGATGCACATGCAAACACACACAGCCCAGGCCCTAAGATACACATACAAACACACACACACACACACACACACACACACACACACACGCACACACACACAGACAAACATAGCACAAAAGAAGCACTAGACATACACACACACAGCACCACCCAGATTGGAGACACACACACAAACACACACACACATACACGTGCACTCTCACCCAACCACACAAAACCTCAGATGCAAACACAAACAGACACAGACAAACAAACACACGCACTAAGGCACATAGCACAGTCCAGGCCCTGCGGCACACACACACAAATACAAAGCACAAACGCAGAGGCACGCAGACAGACACACATCTCAACCCAGGCCCTGAGACATAAAACACACTCAAATGCACAGACACAGCACGAACCATGACCTGAGTCAAACTAACACATGCACGCACACACGCACACAGACACACATACACGCACACGAAGAGACAAAGTACAACCCAGGCTCTGAGACACACACACACACACACACACACACACACACACACACACACACACACATACAAACGCACACGCATAGATACACACACCAATGCCCACCCACAGCCAACCACAGACACACCCAGATGCAGAGTCAGACATGCAGACACGCACGCACACATGCACACACACATACACATCACGCATCAGGCAAGGAGACAAACACACACACGCACACACACACACACACACACTCCATGACTGACCCTGGTGTCCTCGCCACACTTAAATGTGATCCGGGACTCCAGCCATGGTCCTGGTTCCTGGCCTGGTGTATTCCCAGCAGTGGCCCCGACAAACGGGCTGGCTTTGGTGTCGTAGCCACACTGATCTGAGGCCTAGGGCTCCAGCCAAATTCCTGCACCCAGGCCTGGTGTGGCACTGGCAGTACCACTGTTCCCGGTGGTGTTGTTGATAATACTGAACTGTTGGCCCTCTGATTATTCAGCAGCTTTGACAGGCGGGATCCCCAACCTTAAAGGGCTGTGGAAAACAGCAGCAAGCAATTAATTGCCGAACGCCACTGAATTGGAAGTGGTGTGAGCTCCGAATATCAGATACTTTGCTCCCCTCACCTTTTCGACCATCGTTGGGACCTCAGTTGGCTCCACTAAATTCATCCTCCCGTCACCAGCAGAAATCCCTGTCACTGGAACAATAATTAGATAGATACGGAATGTGGTAACAAGTGGACAAGCGTCACACCGAAATCCATCAAACTGTTATTTTTACTCCAAACCCGTTGTAACATTTCCTGATAATTTCCCTTGTTTACAGTTACCATAGTGACGATTGAGATTATTTATTTCACTGATTTTGCAGTGGACTCATTTGCAATTGTTCCTTTGAGATAATTGAATTCCGTGCTGCCTATCACAGCTAAGGGAATCTCAGTCAGTTCATCATTTAACTATCTACACAAGAGGAAACTGCTGCAGAGGCTGCAAATCTGTTATAAACACAGAAAATGCTAGAAATATTTAGCAGGTCTGGCATTAACTGTGGAGAGAGAAACCGAGTTAATGTTTCAGGTCGGTGACCCTTCATCAGAAGAGGGAGAGATTAGAGATGGAACAGTTTTTAAACCAGACAGGGACAGCCGACAGGGGGAGATTTATGATCAACATTGAGTTTAACAATTTCAATTTCATCCTTTTATTATTTAATCTCTCCTGCCTTCCACCGTATCACAGACCTTCCCATTTGTTCTTTCAGGTCCAATCTTTTTACTACATCACTGGATATAGGAACACATTTATAAGTCTCAATAAGTCCTCAATCAAACTGGTAACTTTGCTCCATCCTGATGTATAATTTCTCTATTTATTTCCCTTCCTCACAGTTAACTTGCTGACGATTGGGATACTGTCTCGGGGAAAGTGTGGTCTCTCCAAATGTGTCATGCACTACCTGGTGGCCATGTCAGCGGCGGATCTACTGGTCATTATCCTGGACCTGATATTGAGACACATTCCCATTGTTTATTGGGAACAGTTTCAGTTCCTGGAGTCCATCCCCGTGTGTAATATCCACGCCGTCCTGCTTTACGCAGCCACAGACTATTCTGTCTGGTTCACCGTCACTTTCACCTTTGATCGATTTGTGGCCATTTGTTGCCAGAAGCTGAAAAGTAAATACTGCAGTGAGAAAACGTCGGCTGTGGTTGTGGGAACAGTGACTGTGCTGAGCTGTTTAAAGAACATCTTCTGGTATTTTATGTTAATGGGTGAGTATTCTCTGGAGAATGACCCCTGGTTTTGTGAAGTAACAGAGGATGTTATGTTATCTCGCTTCTGGGTAACAATCGAGCTCCTCCACAACATTCTAACCCCGGGGCTTCCATTTGTGGTGATTCTGCTGCTCAATGCTCTCACCGTCAGGCACATTTTAGTGAGCAGCAGAGGGCGCAGGAGACTCCGAGCTCACAGCAGTGGGGGGAGTCGCAGAGACGCTGAGATGGATAGTCGAAGGAAATCCATAATTTTCCTGTCAGTTATCTCGGGGAATTTCATCCTGTTGTGGGCAGTGTGAATGGTCTTTTCGATATGGAGGCGGATCTGGTATTTGGGGTCTGTGTCTGTTTATCTACCTCCGTTTTTGCGGGAATTGGGCTTCATGCTGTAGCTCCTGAGTTGCTGCACAAACACTGCGATTTATGCCGTAATCCTGACTCAGTTCAGAAAGCAGTTGAAGAATGTGCTGAAATATCCCCTTACTTCAATTGTTAAATTCATTCGATGATGAGAGGAACTGAATCATTGACTATTTCCAGCGGAGCCTGTCACTATGGAGACAGAGTTCAGTTGGGGACTGTCACTATGGAGACAGAGCTGCAGCAGGTCTGTCATTGTGGAGACAAAGAGGGTGTGGGGCCTGTCACCTTGGAGACAGAGCAGGGGCGGGGCGTGTTACTATGGTGACAGCGCTGGCGCGTGGCCTGTCACTATGACGAACATTTGGAGGTGGGGCTTGTTTCCAGTGGTGATGGGGAGAGGGGGCAGGACCTGTTCCCTAAGGTGATGGGGAGTGGGGGCGGGGCCTGTTTCCATGGCTACGGGGGGCACTGGCGTGGGCGAAGCCTATTTCCCATGGTGACGTGGAGTAGGGTTGTGGCCACTTTCGCAGGGTGATGGGGAGAGGGGTCGGGGCCTGTTTCCCATGGTGGTGGGTTTTGGGGCGGTGCCTGTTTCCCAGGGTGATGGAGAGTGGGGGCGGGGTCGGTTTCGCAGGGTAATGGGGAGTGGGGGCGGGACCTGACTCCAAGTGTGACCGGGATTGGGGTCGAGGCCTGTTACCAGTGGTGACGGGAAGCTGCAGCCAGAACTCTTCATAATCATTTATAATGCGTTTGTTAAATAAAGAATTCTTTATAATTCTGTATAACCGTTTAGAATCACTTATAAACATTTACAGCGCTTTATAACCGTTATAAACTCTGCTTGATACTTTATAAATCATTATAATCCTTTGTGATTGTGTATGACTTATTATCCTTTATGGTCCTTTGCACTCATTTATAATCCATTACATCTCATACATTCACTGCCGTAGATGGAAAACATTGAAAATGATCGCCGTGGATTGTTCTCATTTCTAACAGGCCTCAGTGAATATCATTTAAAATGGCCACAGTGAATGTCAGTTAAATGGTCGCAGTGCATAGCATGTAAAATGGCCGATGTGCATAATTATATAAAATGGCCACAGTGCATGTCACTTCAAATGGCCGCAGTGCAGATCACTTGAAATAATCACACGGAATGCCACTTAAAATGGTCACAGTACATATCACTTAAAATGGTCACAGTACTTCTCATTTAAAATGGTTGCGGGACATCTCACTTTAAATTGCTGCAGTGCAGATCACTTCAAATGGCTTCAGTTCAGGTCACTTGAAATAGCCACAGAGAATGCCACTTTAAATGTTCACAGTGCATATCACTTAAAAAGACTGCAGTGCATTCCATTTCAAATGGCCGCCCGGCATGTCCCATGAAACAGTCGCAGTAAAGGTCACTTAGAATGACCACATTGTAAATCATTTAAAATGGCCATAGGGCCTATCACTTAAAGTGGCGCAGTGCATGTCACTTAAAATGGTCACAGTGCATGTCGCTTAAAATGGACACACCGCATGTCACTTGAAAATCTCGCAGAACAGGTCACCTAAAATGGCCATACTGTAAATGACTTAAAATGGCCATAGAGTCTATCACTTAAAGTGGCCACAGTGCAGGACAGTAAAAATGGTTGCACTGCAAACACGTAAAATGACCGTAGTGAACAAAACTTAAAATGGCCACTGTGCATATCACTTAAAACGACCGCAGCCCAAATGGCCATGCGACATGTCACTTAAAATGGATGCAGTGCAGATCAGTTCAAATAGGTGCAGTGCATGGCACTTAAAATGGTCACAGGGTAAATCAAATAAAATGGGGATAATGCATTTCACTTAAAATAATCGCACAACAGATCACTTAAAATGGATGTTTAGTTTAGAGTTTAGAGATACAGCACTGAAACAGGCCCTTCGGCCCACTGAGTCTGTGCCGACCATCAACCACCCATTTATACTAATCCTACACTGATCCTGTATTCCTACCACATCCCCACCTGTCCCTACATTTCCCTACCACCTACCTATACCAGTGACAATTTATAATGGCCAATTTACCTACCAACCTGCAAGTCTTTTGGCTTGTGCAAGTCACTTAAAATGGCCGTACTGCATACCACTTAAAATGGCCGTAGTACATCTCAATTTAAATGATGGCAGTGCATGTCACTTCAAAATGACCACAGTTTATGTCACCTAAAATGGTGACAGAGCATATCATTTAAAATGTTTTCTGTGCATGTTAATTAAAATTGTCGCAGGGCAGATCACATAAAATGAACGCACTGTCTGTCACTTCAAATAGTCATTATGCATATCACATAAACCGACCAGAGGGCACATCATTAAAATGGCAATTCCAAATATTACATAAAATGATCGCACTGCAGATCACACAAAAAACAGGAAAGGGCCAATTCAAATTAGGCCTATGTTAATCCAAGCTGGAATGGCACTGAATCCCGTTCACACACCAGCAAATTGCACATCAAACCAGGCCTGTGTCAATCCCAGTGGATTGATACTTAGTAACACTCTCACATGAAGAAAGGGCCATTTCAAGCTAGGCCAGTGTTAATTCAAGCTGGAATGATTTTGAGTCCAACACACACATTACGAAATGGCCAATTAAAAAAAGATATGAGTTAATCTCAGCAGGAGTGATACTGAGTCCCACTCACACAGCAAACAAGGGACAGTTCGATTCAGGCCTGTGATATTCCCAGTCGGAGTGGTACTGAGCCCCACTCACACAACAGGAAAGGGCAATTGAAACCAGGCCTGCTTTAATCCCAGTTGAAATGGTATTAAGCCTCATCCACACAGCAGGAAAGTGCCAATTAATGCCAGGCTTGTACAAATCCAAGATAGCAAGGAACTGCGTCCCATTCACACACCAGGTAAGGAAGGGCCAATTCAAAACAGGCTTGTGTACCTTCCAGCTGGAGTGGTGCTGAACCCCACTGACACACCAGGATAGGGTCAAATTAAACCAGGCTTGTGTTAATACCATTTGGAGTGGTACTGAGCCCCAATGACACACCAGGATAGGGTCAACTTAAACCAGGCTTGGGTTAATCTCAGTGAGTGTGGAACTGAGTCCCAATCACACACCAGGTAAGGGCCAAATCTACCCAGGACTGTGTTACTCTCAGCTGGAGTGGCACTGAGACCAACTCACTCACCAGGAATGGGACAATACTCAAAGAGCCCCCGCGAATCCCAGCTGGAGTGGTACTGAGTCCCACTCACACACAAGGAAATGACAAATTCATACCAGGCCTGTGCTAATCTCAACTGGAGTGGTACTGAGTACAATGCGTTCTCGTGGAATGGGCCAATTCAAAACAGGCCCCTGTTAATCCCAGGTGGAGTGGCACTCACACACCAGGAAATGGCCAAATCAAATCAGGCTTGTGTTAATCCCAGCAGGCATCGTTCTGAGTCCCACACACACATCAGAAAAGGGTCAAATCAAAGCAGGCTTGTGTACATGCTATATAGAGTGGAAATTAGTTCCACTCATACACCAGGAGTTGACAAATTCAACACTGGTCTATTTTTTTACTCCAACTGAGGTAGTACTGAGTCCTACTCACATCACCAGGAAAGAGCCAATTCAATCCAGGCCTTTTTTAATCCCAGCTGGAATGGTACTGAGTCTCACTCACACACCAGGAAATTGACAGTTCGAACCAGTCTGCGATAATACCAGGTGGAGTGGTACTGAGACCCACACACGTATCAGGAAAGAGCAAGTTCACACCAGGCCAGTGTTAATCCCAGCTGGAGTGGTACAGAGCCACACTCACACATCAGGATAAGGCCATTGAAAACAGACTTCTGCACATCCCATCTAGAATGGTACTGAGTCCCACTCACACCCCAGTAAAATGGCGCAGTGGTTAGCACCGCGGCCTCACAGCTCCAGCGACCCGGGTTCAATACTGGGTACTGCCTGTGTGGAGTTTGCAAGTTCTCCCTGTGACTGCGTGGATTTCCTCTGGGTGCTCCGGTTTCCTCCCACATGCCAAAGACCTGCTGGTTGATAGGTTAATTGGCCATTATAAATTGTCCCTAGTATAGGTAGGTGGTAGGGAAAACATTGGGACAGATGGGGATGTGGTAGGAATATGGAATTAGTGTAGGATTAGTATAAATGGGTGGTTGATGGTCGGCACAGACTCGGTGGGCCGAAGGGCCTGTTTCAGTGCTGTATCTCTAAACTGAACTAAACTAAATGGTCGGTACAAACAAACACTCTGTTCACCCCAGCTGGATTAGTGCTGAGTGCCACTCACTCACAATGAAAGAGCCAATTCCTCCCAGGCCTGCGCATCTCGCATTTGGAATTGTATTGAGTATCTGTTACACACCAGGAAGGTGCAGCATCAAACCAGGCCACTGGTAATCCCAGCACATTTACCAATGGGTCGAAGCCTTCCACACTAGAATCAATACAGCTTAAATAACGGCCGACATATTGGTGCAGCAGGTATTAACCAGCTGACGACTCCCACGCAGTATGGAGTCCGATCAGGGTACCCATTTTACCGTCCAGGTCATGCAAAATGTAATGGCCTCATTGGGAATAAATCATAAATTCCACATAACTTACTATCCACAATCTGATGGTATATTAGAAAGGATGAATAGAACCAGGAAAGGCATGATCCGGAAGACCATCCAACAGAACAATTCTACATGGAATGTACTCCTAACCTTTGTCCTAATGCTGGTACGTAACACAGTATCAAGCTCAACAGGCTTTACCCCTCATGTCCTGATGACAGGACATCCCATGAGAGGACGAACGGCTCTCAGTCATGCGAAAGCAGTGCAACAGTTATTGGTCAATGTCCAGGGTGCATATAAACAGCTGCCGCGGTCAACATGGAACAGAAGAATTAATGTAATAAGGCGTATTTCGACGGCAAGGTGAAGTCGGTAGAATATGATGGAGGACAGAGAGTAATGCTCCAGGTCCACCAGCCTAGCACATTCTTGTCGCCTATGTATTTTGGCCCCTAGTCCATAGTGAGCAAAGCTAGTCCCACGGTGCACAACGTCCTGCTGGACTCAGGGAAGATCAAATGGTATCATTTAAACAAATTATAATTGTTCAGCAAACAGTGTAACCACAAGCATCCTGTGTTGATGGAGGCGTGCGACATATCATCTCCGGCCCCTATCCCTCTGCCACTGCCACAAGTTCCACAAGTGGAACAGGCCTTAGGAAATGATCAAGGGACCCGACAACAACAACTATCCCAGGGCCATAGGAGAAGACGGCCTAGGAAGATACCGATCTCCTCGACCTGGAGTGACTTACGGGGGAACAGGCACGAAGTGTTTTCAACTCGTGATGCATCAGAAAGTAAGGAAAATGCATACCATCGACAATTCCCAGGGCCACAACTGGACAGCGAGGCACCTGGTTCAGTATTTACCTGGTCTGTTGGCATAAAATTTGAACTGACTATTAGGGTCCCATTGAATAGACAAGTGTGCATTTAGGGCAGCACAGTGGCGCAGTGGTTAGCACCGCAGCCTCACAGCTCCAGCGACCCGAGTTCATTTCTGGGTACTGCCTGTGTGGAGTTTGCAAGTTCTCCCTGTGACTGCGTGGGTTTTCTCCGGGTGCTCCGGTTTCCTCCCACAAGCCAAAAGACTTGCAGGTAGGTAGGTAAATTGGCCATTATAAATTATCCCTAGTATAGGTAGGTTGTAGGGAAATATAGGGACAGGTGGGGATGTGGTAGGAATATGGAATTAGTGTAGGATTAGTATAAATGGGCGGTTGATAGTCGGCACACACTCGGTGGGCCGAAGGGCCTGTTTCAGTGCTGTATCTCTAAACTAAACTAAACTAAATGTGCCTCAGCTTTTCCCAATTTGATGTTCATTGAGGTGTCGGCACGGGACAAGCAGGTTCAGGATGAACCTGGGAACCATATAATCTTGACAACTGCCAACACCTCAAGTATGTGTATGTGTCTGGGGGAGGGGGTGGGGTGCAGTGTTCAGCAAATACGGATGTGCTAACCCCATATCGGTCAGAAGAAACAGGTTCAAACCTTGAACTCATCTAAGTGTGCAAGCACGATAATAAATATTCAGTGGGATGGGTTATCGGAAACAACCTCCCTGACGACCTTAGCCCCCTACCACAACAATTCTGGTTACATCCCAAATGATCGATATGGCATTCGGAGATGTCCAATTACTAACACAGCCTATTTCTTTAAACCCCAAATACCAGGATGGGCCAAATCGAGCTGGTTATGTACATTAGAGGGAAGAAACTATAATTAATGTCACTGAAGAAATTAAACAGAGTTTCGGAAGGTATTTTGCAAAATACTAAACAAACATTAGTCGTTTACCCAAGGACTTGCCATGGATCAAGAAACAGTTAGCAAAAACCCACCAGATATTTGTCAAAGTCATTCAAAAAGACAAGGGAACCGGATGAAAGATTGAAACGATTAGCTGGTAGGATGATATTTTGAATTGGGATACCAACATACAGATACATCCATGGATTAGAATTATTTCACACATTGGGATTATTGGTATGGTTGTGATTTTGATGTATCAAATGTATACTCTGATTATGTTTAAACATTGGAAAGTAGAAATGGAAGAGAAGTTAGAAATGGACTGGTATTTGCAAAAAAAACGCGAACGAATGACGGATATAAATAAATGTAACATGGCATGGACTTGAATATCTGCTGTCGCGAGGTGGGGTATGATCAGCAATCCTTTATGATCCAATTCGCTAATGTATCATGGATCAAAAGGGAGACTGATGCCAGATGGCTAACAGCTAAGGATCTGCAGAGCATGAAGGGAAAAATAGCCAGCCTTACACAAGGGCAAGGACTGTGAAGTAGCTGCAATTTTCAGTTGAGCAAATCCAGCCTGCTGAATAGGCAGTGTTTGATAAGATGTGCTCCAAATAAGACTTTAAGTGGTTGCGAAGATTGCTAGACACGGATAGATAAGAATAACGAGACCAGCAGAAGTATTTTGTTTTGCTTTGCAATTAACACTGACTCCAAGTCATGGGTGTACATGACAAAGAACATTCTTGAGGCTGGGAACAACTGGGTAAAACTGGGTGCCTGGAAACCTCCAAATGACTGCAGGTTGCAGAGCCATCGCGGAAGGAACTCCGAGTTTGGGATTCTGTGAAGAGAACCCATCGGAGGGAGACTGATCACATCACCTCGCAATGGTTGGTATTGAAGTCCAAGCCGTCAGTCTTGTGATTTATTGTAACTAGTAACAAGTAGTTTAAAAAGTGAAATAACGAGTAGCTACGTAATTTAAGTATCAATCAAAGTGTGTGTATGTAGTATCTCGAGCAGGTGGCTTTGTCCGCCATGTCAGTTTACACCCTCGTTTGAGGGTCAACATATTAAAAAAAGCTTGATTAATTTTATACAAGACATCCTGATGTTTTTCAGTGTGTGATATCTCTCTTGGTAACACTCCCAATGGAAATCATTCAATTGTTCAATCTGAACACTCTGGTTCACGCAGAGCAGATCCACTTCATCTGCTATAATCCAGTGGCAAAACACAGCGCGGGGAATGGAGCTGGAAAACATTCAGAGGTCAACAAGTCCAGTCCCCTTTACATTATTGACACGAATATAGATGAACCGCACTGAACCCACTTTCAGTCCAATCATTAATCCATAATCTTCCTCTTTTTTAAAAATTCATTCACGGGATGTGGGCGTCGCTGGCCAGGCCACATTTATTGCCCAACCCTAATTGCCCTTGAGAAGGTGGTGGTGAGCTGCCTTCTTGAACCGCTGCAGTCCACGTGGGGTAGGTACACCCACAGTGCTGGTGGGAAGGGAGTTCCAGCATTTTGACCCAGCGACATTGAAGGAACGGCGATATAGTTCCAAGTCAGGATGGTGTGTGGCTTGGAGGTGAACTTGCAGGTGGTGGTGTTCCCACGTATGTGCTGCCCTCCACTCTCTAGTTGGTAGAGGTCGCGGGTTTGGAAGGTGCTGTCTGAGGAGCCTTGGTGATTTGCATCTTGTAGATAGTACACACTGCTGCCACTGTGCGTCGGTGGTGGAGGGAGTGAATGTTTGTAGATGGGGTGCAAATCAAGCGGGCTGCTTTGTCCTGGATGGTGCCGAGCTTCTTGAGTGATGTTTGAGCTGCACCCATCCTGGCAAATGGAGAGTATTCCATCACACTCCTGACTTGTGTCTTGTAGATGGTGACAGGCTTTGGGGAGTCAGGAGATGAGTTACTCGCCTCAGGATTCCTAGCCTCTGACCTGCTCTTGTAGCCACGGTAGTTATATGGCTACTGCAGTTCAGCTCATCAGCTGAGGGAGGGCGGTAGGTGGTAATCAGTAGGAGGTTACCTTGCCCATATTTGACCTGATGCCATGAGACTTCATAGGTCCGGAGTCGATGTTGAGGACTCCAAGGGCAACTCCCTCCCTACTGTATACCACTGTGCCACCCACGCTGGTGGGTTTGTCCTGCCGGTGGGACAGGACGTACGTAGGGATGGTGATGGCAGTGTATGGGACGTTGTCTGTAACGTATGATTCCGTGAGTATGACTGTTGCTTGACTAATCTGTGGGACAGCTCTCCCAACTTTGGCACAAGCCCCCAGATGCTAGTAAGGAGGACTTTGCACGGTCGACAGGGCTGGGTTTTCCATTGTCGTTTCCGGTGCCTAGGTCAATGCTGTCTGGTCTGTCCGGTTTAATTAGTTTTTATTGATTTCGTAGCGGTTAGGTACAACTGAGTGGCTTGCTTGGCCATTTCAGAGGGCATGTAAGAGTTAACCACATTGCTGTGGGTCTGGAGTCACATGTCGACCAGATCAGGTAAGGACAGCAGATTTCCTTCCATAAAGGACATGAGTGAACCAGATGCGTTTTTGCAACAATCGTTTAATGGCCATCATTAGACAAGTTTTAATTTCAGATTTATTAACGAAATTCAAATTCCACCTTCTGCTGTGTTGGGATTCGCCACCCTATCCCCAGAGGAATACCCTGGATCTCTGGGTTACTTTCTTTCTTCTTTTCTTTCTTTTGGGCCTCCTTATCTCGAGAGACAATGGATACGCGCCTGGAGGTGGTCAGTGGTTTGTGAAGCAGCGCCTGTAGTGGCTATAAAGGCCAATTCTACAGTGTCAGGCTTTTCCACAGGTGCTGCAGAGAAATTTGTTTGTCGGAGCTGTTGCACAGTTGGCTCTCCCCTTGCGCCTCTGTCTTTTTTCCTGCCAACTGCTAAGTCTCTTCGACTCACCACATTTTAGCCCCTTCTTTTTAGCTGCCCGCCAGCTCTGGCGAACGCTAGCAACTGACTCCCACGACTTGTGATCAATGTCACAGGATTTCATGTCGCGTTGTTACTAGTCTAGTGATAACAACACTATGCCACCGCCTACTCTCTCTGCACAGTATACAGCTCTCAGACCCGCACTGAACCCGCTTTCAGTCCAATCATTAATCCATAATCTTTCTCTGCACAGTATACAGCTCTCAGACCCTCACTGATCCCGCTTTCAGTCCATTCGTTAATCCATGACCTTTCTCTGCACAGTATACAGCTCTCAGACCCTCACTGATCCCGCTTTCAGTCCAATCATTAATCCATGATCTTTCTCTCCACAGTATACAGTTCACAGACCCGCACTGAACCCGCTTTCAGTCCAATCATTTATCCATAATCTTTCTCTCCGCAATATACAGCTCTCAGACCCGCACTGAAACCGCTTTCAGTCCAATCATTAATCCATAATCTTTCTCCCCACAGTATACAGCTCTCAGGCCCGCACTGAAACCGCTTTAAGTCCAGTCATTAATCCATAATATTTCTCTCCACAGTACACAGCTGTCAGACCCGCAACCGATCCTAGTTTACTGAATACATTGAGGATGTTCACTGTGACACGGTCACATTACCAGACATTTCGCCGCTGGTGGGCAGTGACTGAGTGGTTTAATATTTCACATCTACATCTACTCGGTAAAACCAATGCTTTATTATTTGTTCCATTTATTTGTGCTGGCAGTGTGAAGCCCCGGCTGGTTCCGATATTAATATGCTAATGAGTGGTGTTTTCAATTGTTAGTGATTCCAAAATATCAGAGAACATTCTGTGCATTTACTATTGAAATATAAGGCTTATTGAAACAAATATTCTGAGTTAAGGACATATACTGTGTTTGATTTGTTTGTGTTGTTGGTTGGCATTGTTTTAACCTTCTCAAGATGGTTTTGTTTTCCTTCCAGGTAAAAGTCAGTCTCCAGTCCTGTGTCTGATATCTGGAGGCGGATCAGAGACTGGTGGAAAATATTCCGTG
Source organism: Heterodontus francisci (assembly GCF_036365525.1). Taxonomy (NCBI): domain Eukaryota; kingdom Metazoa; phylum Chordata; class Chondrichthyes; order Heterodontiformes; family Heterodontidae; genus Heterodontus; species Heterodontus francisci. The sequence goes on from NC_090391.1 coordinate 51,792,986, forward strand.
TTAAATCTGAGATAATAGTCTGAACTTTTCCAACAGTGCAAACATGCTGACTGTACTTTGCTTCACCATAAAAAACATCACTTTATTTTAATCAATCATCATATTACTGTGTGTTGAAACAATTAGATTTGACATTTCTCCAGAGTTTGCCTGAAAGTGTGTGTTTCATGTTTAATTAAAATGCAAAACATAATTTTTTTCGGATCATTTGTCTGTCTATACCAGTACTGAGACACATTAATCCGCATGGAATAACCAACGCTTCCTAGTGATTAAAACCATTGTTTATTTATAAGGAATTTCTATGAAGTTGGTTTTGTAATCACGTCACTTTTCCATAGCCTATTAAAGAAGGTATGTGTGTTTTCTGTTTTCTTATTTTCCATATCCTGGTAAAGAATACGTCAGATAACAAATAAAAGGTCTGTCTCCTTTATCTGAATTTATTGTAGCTGCTTCCTGCACCGCTAGATACTCAATGTGGACAAATTACTGCAATTCATAATGTAAGTAATAATGTACAATGGAAATAACGTCAAAACAATACATTTATTCAATGTTTTAGTTGTAATTTGTGCCTTTATCAATATTAATGTCTATATTATGGTTCAAGTACTAAACATACACTTATTCCTAGATACACTACAATGTTGTTTTACTGCCCTCCATTATCCCTGAGGATTCAGGAGTATGGCGACAGAGCAGGAGAATTTGACCAGAAGTTAATGTGTTTTTGCAATTTAATTCTTAAATCTTTCAGTTATTCATCAGTGGGTCACAATTGTTACTCAGTCAGTGGAACGACTTTACCGTGCACTATTCTCCAGCAGTTTGTAATTTCTATTCCATTTCTGCACCTACGAAAACACCTATATCCACCAGCAGACGGCAACCATATTAGAATTGATAGCAGATAATGCTGGAAACACTTCTCAGGTCAGGTATCTTATGTGGAGAGTGAAACAGAAATAGCTTTGCATGTTAATACGATTTGTTCAGAAATATATAATTTTAGATATTAACTACTTTTAGTACATACAGAGCCAGGGGAAAGGAGGCATGGAGAGAGTAAAATAGTTTCGGTTTGTGTTAAAATGGAAGCAGGTGGTAGCAAATGAATCCCCCCCCCCCCACCCTTGATTACTATCTCTGATCTATGTCCCTGTGATCCGCAGCACTTTATTCTCTCAACCCTGACATTGTCATTAAACCTGCTGACAATGGAGTCACTGACATTGTTTGGTGAAAGGAACCTGAGACGTCCTGAACCCTAACTCTCATGACATATCTTCCCACCTCCCCGGACTATGACCACACCACCGAACATCAAGTCATCCTTTCTTATACTATCACTGAACTAATTTTTTCTTGAGTTCTTCACTCCACAGCCTATAATCACACAGTCCACCAACCTCACACAGCCCCTTCTAAATCCTTCCAAACATCCAAAAACAAGGATACCTCGATAGACTTAACATTTTTACTTGTTCCTTTCCGATGGATCTTAATTTTTCCTGTCACAACATTACTTTCTCCCCTTGTCTCCTCTCACCATACACAACTTTAGCTATTCCGGGTTCCTGGACAGAACAGTCTCCTTTTCACCATGTTCATCCAGTGTACCACGGCAAACAGGGCACTTAGACTGCTACACCTCCATCCCTGACCAGGGCGTCCGACTACTCTACATTTTCATCTCTCACCGAGATGTCCATTCCCTCTGAACCTCTCTGTCTCCCCAGAACGTGGAATTCAGCTAAAACTCTATCTCTCACCAGGACGACCAATCCCTTTAAAACTCAATCCATTCAGGAAAGGCATTCCTCATCAGGACTGCCAGTCCCTCGACATTTCCATCTTTACAAGGACGTCCAGACTACCTAGAACTTAACCCATTCAAAATATTCAGGTCTCTACTTCTCCATCCATCACCGGGATGTCCAGTCGCTTTACACTCCATGTGTCACCAAGATGTGTCGCACATATACATCTTTATCTCTTACCAGGATGTGCAGCCTCTCTGCATCGCTATCCAACGCCTATACAACCAGTTATTTGACACATTTATCCCCAACCAGCACATGGCATCTTGCTTGGGTATATTGGTGACTGTTTCAGGGCGATTTCATGAATTCATTCTCAACTGAAAAAAAGAACTTTGCTTCTAGCTGCCACCCCGATCCTACCTCTATCTGACCCATCACCAATTCGATACCTCGAATTCCTATCTCCATTTCTGAGGATAGCGAGTAACTCACAACGTCTATATGTAGCCAGCACCTCGGAGACCTACCTTGATTAAAGACTCATAAACTTATACAGCACAGAAACTGGCCCTTCATCCCATCGTGTCTGTGCCGGCCATCAAGCACCTAACTATTCTAATCCCGTTTTCCAGCACTTGGCCGATAGCCTTGTATGCAATGGCGTTTCAAGAGCTCATGTAAATACTTTTAAATGTTGTGAGTGTTACTGCCTCTACGAACTCATCATGCAGTGTGCTCCATATTCCACCAAACCTCTAAGTGAAAACATTTTTTCTCAAATCCCCTCTAAACCTCCTGCCCCTTACCTTAAATCTATGTCCCCTGGTTACTGACCCCTCTGCTAAGGGAAAGAAATCTTCCTATCTAACCTATCAATGCCCCTAATAATTTTGTACAGCTCAGTCAGGTCGCCCGTACCCTTCTCTGCTCTAAGGAAAACAACCCTTGCCTTTTCGGTCTCTCTTCATAGCTGAAATGCTCCAGCACAGGCAACACCCCGGTGAATCTCCTCCTCACTTTCCCCAGTGCAATCACATCCTTCATCTAGTTTGGTACTCAGAAATGTACACGGTACTTATTTTGGCAGTTCGGGAGTGAGTCAATGAGAATGGCTGCTGCGGAGAGGAGGATGAGGAGGAGGGGAGGAGGAGGAAGAGACAGAGGAAGAGAGACAGAGAGAAGATTCGTCTACGGACCAATGACACATAAAGTAGAGGGGCAAGACAGAGGGAGTGAGACACACACTCACAGACACTGAGGACAAAATCGTATGCCACCTGAGGGAGTGGGCTGGCACAGGGGGTTGAGAGAGTGGTAAAATAGTGCACGAAGCTGGGGGTGCTGTTTTCATCACCTTCCCACCTCTGTGGCAATTTTACGAGCAGCGGAAGTGGGAAGGTGACAAAGGTCCCGCCGCCCCCAGGCCAATTGATGCTCTTAAGTGGCCAAGTAATTGCAACTTAAAGGGCTTCCGCCACTACTGTTGGTATATTACCAGCGGCGGGTGGGCACTTTGTCAGCTAGTAAAAGCCCAGTAATACCAGGTAGCCACCTTGCTGGCCTGAGGGAGTGGCTCTCCTGATGGAGCACCCTGTGCCTCATGGAAGGCAGGTGCTGCTTTCTCTGCTAGTGCATTTCCCACAATCCTCCTGATTGACCCCACCCACCCTCCTCACCAGGGCCATCTGATTTCCCTGGTAAAGCCTAAAACCCCACATCCCATTTTCTGCACCAGCGTTCTTGATCCTCCTGAAGCTGGGTGCATTCCCGCAGTGGCCACTGCACCCGGTGGTGCTGCTGGGACTGAGGAGCTTCAGGCTCCCGGATTGGCTGGCAGTTCCTGCAGGCTGGACTTCCTGCCTCAGAAAGGCAGAATTCATGCCCAAGGCAAAGTCGGAGCCTGGACCACATAAAATCTCTAATAAAAACAAGAAATGCTGGAATCACTCAGCAGGTCTGGCAGCATCTGTGGAAAGAGAAGCAGAGTTAACGTTTCGGGTCAGTGACCCTTCTTTGGAACATAAAATCTCTGCCTGGCTCCCAGGCCTTTCAAAGCTGCGCTCGCCCCCGACTTTTAAGCCAGATGACAGGGCCTGTGCCCCAAAATAAAGTTCCAACCAGAGAGTCTGACAGTGAAAAAGTATAGAGGGGGGGAAGAGAGCAATCAGTATCACTCCTGACAGATGGACATCTGTCCAGAACAGCTGCATCGTTACATTTGGTGTGCAGCCAGACATAATCCACATGGGTAAGCAAAAACCCAATGGTCGGTATCTCTCGAAATCTGTGTTCAAGATTGTGATGTGAAAGTAAGTTAATAAGTTAGTCCTCTCATTTCAAGCTTGTTCACAAAAATATTTTACTATTAATCAAAATTGCAAAAAAAAAATCTAATGCCTTTATCTTTCTGAAATTTTCTCACTGCTTACTCCCCGCCACCGCCCTCATGTATGACAAAAGCTGTAATGTGGCTCATCGCGCAAAAAGGTTAGACACTTCTGGCCTGAAATGAGTGATCTAGCTCGTGTTTTATGGTGATTGAAAGGCCTTAAAAAAGGTGATAAAGGGTAATAGTGAAATTAAAGACTAGTTAGCCTAACGTTTACTGTTGAGAAATTACTGGAGTCTATAATTAAGGATACAGTGGCTGAACACCTTGATATCTTTCAGCTGATCAGAGACAGATGGCATGGATTTGTTCAGGATAAGTCAAGCCTGACAAACCTGGCTGACTTTTTTAAAGTGGTGAGTAAAATAATGGACAGAGGAATATCTATGAATAAAAGCAAAATACTGCGGATGCTGGACAAAGCTGAAGCTTTAACTCTGTTTATGTCTTCACAGATGCTGCCAGACCTGCTAAATATGATTGATATTTAAATGGATTCCATAAGGCATTAAGTATGTGTAGTTGGGTGGCTCTGATGACTCCATGACATGGGGACTATGGGTCAAATAGTTCCCTTCTGTGTCATCTGTTTTTTATGATTTCTGAGTCCCTCAGAAAAGGCTGTTTATGTAGATCGTGGAATTGGTCGCAAATTGTTGACCTGGTTATGAATGTGGCTGAGCAGCAGGAATTAGAGGGTAGGGATAATGTAAAACTGCTCTAATTGGCAGAATATAACTAGTTTCCTCACACATTTGGAGTCAGTTATTCACTGTCTTCAATGTCAACTTAAATGTTGGGATATGAAGTTACATATCCAAATTGGCCAATGACACAGGACAGCGTTGCAAGAGTGTAGATGGAAGAATAAAACTATAAAGCGATATTGATACATTAGGTGAATGGACAAAACTGTGGCAAATGGATTTCAATTAATTATGCACCCCTCCCTCTCCCATCCTCCTTCCTGTCAGGTCTCTATTGCCTTCTCCAGGTAACTGCAAATCTGTCGCATCAGTTCCAATGATGCCACCTTCCATACCATCGTTTCCGAATTGGCTTCTATTTTTACTCAGCTGAAGTGTTCCCTTCTTCTGGCTTGTTAGCTGCAATTCTGCCCTCATCCCTCCTCATCACCAACAGAACCATGGTCCAGTTCGCCTTGTCCTCACTTTCCACAGCAACACCTTCACATTCAACGATTTTCTGCAATTTCTGCCACCTCTTGCGCCATGTGACCACCAAAGGCATCATTCCCTTTCTTCCCCTTTCAACAATCCAAACGGACCATTCACTCTGTGACGCCCTAGTTTACTCCTCCATCAATTCCCGAATCACTCCACTTCCAAAAAGAAAATCTGATGCAATTGTCAAATGATGCAACACCTGTTCTTTCCCCTCCTCGCTTTTCATCCAGAGGGTTCCAAACATTCCTTCTGGATGAAATAGGCAGATACTTGTACTTATTCTAACTTAGTATTGATTCTAATATTGTATTGGCTACTCACAATGCACTCTGTTCTGCAGAGACCAAACAGTGATTGGATAATGCTTCGATGAACGCGTCAACTTTCTATGGACTCGTTTCAGTCTTGAAAGCTCTCCTGTGTTTTTGAATAGCGGGTATTGGTAATGGACGATCAAGTTGAATTGAAGGAGGTGTGGATTCGTGCTCGGTGTGGGGATCCCCTTTCGATACAGGAAAGTATCATTTACCCTGGGATCAACATTCCTCTTTCCTACCACATTGGTGGATGACAAGAGCCTTCTCCTCTTTGACAGATTTTCCATATTTCCCTCCCACTGCACTGTGTTACCAGCCAGACCGGGATTCCACACTGATACATGGCTCTGTCGTGCCAGTCACTGCACTGTGTCACCAGCCAGACAGGTAGTCCATACTGATGCATGGCTCTGTCATGCCAGTCACTGCACTGTGTCACCAGCCAGACAGGGAGTCCACATAAAAAGAGATGGTTCTGTCGTACCGGTCACTCCTCTGTGTCATCTTCGGTCAGAATTGGAGACCACACAGAAAGCTGACAATGTGGTGCTGATACTGCACTGTGAAGCAGCTTGTAACAGGAGAAGTCTGACAACAGTGATTAAAGATTGGTTGCTTTGAATTGATGCCCACACACCTTTCCCCCTCCCCCTGCAGATAGTGATCCACGGAATAAAGCCTGGCTCGAGGATGACATTAAAACACGACACGGGCCCGACCTAACAACAGCCAACCCAAACCCGACCCGGATCCGAGTCCCTTCATTTCTTTTCATGCCTAACCTGACCCGAAAATATCAAGCATATATTTGAAACAGGCAGAAAAATGTAGATGAAAAGGAAAACAATATCACCAGCTCATGGGAAAGGCAATTCGTAGTGCATTTGGGAAATCTGCATCAGTAATACTATGTGAGAGAGTTCCCAAACTCTGCTAGGGCGCCTAAGGAAGATAAGATAAGTCAATAAGTGTAGGGGTGAGCCACCCACATTATTCTTCCATTAGCAGACAGTTTATAAACCCAGACATGGCGCTGTCAGTGATTATAACTAACTTGTGTCTGTTTTAGATCCTCTGCTACTACTTCTTCATCTACAATATTGAGGAAGGAAGTACTTACAGCATTTGTTAAATTCAGGTCTCTGTGAATTCTGAGTAGACATCGAGGGAGATTGCTCGCTTATAAACGTATGGAAATGATGCAGGAAGACTAGCTGGCCCATCAAGACTGTCCCACATCAAGATATCACCAGCTCATGGGAACGGCAATTCGTAGTGCATTTGGGAAATCTGCATCAGTAACACTATGCCAGAGAGTTCGCAAACTCTGCTAGGGCGCCTAAGGAAGACAAGAAAAGCCCACAAGTGTCGGGGTGAGTCACCCACATTATTCTGGGCAATCATGGCTAAATGTTTCTGCCCTTTCCCTAATTCGCATCTAAATCTACTCGGAGTGGCAAAAAACATAAAAGCCCTGGGACAATGTGGGGACCAAACTCCTCTCCAATGCCCTGCTGCCCTGGCAACCAAAACCTTTCCAGGAGATCACTTGGACCTATAAACAAAGGTACCTTTTTTATGACACAATCTTTCTTACAGTCAGGAACTGATGGAGCTCCCTCTTGAAAGTCAGTACCCACCACACCAGCTGACAATGTATTCCAGAGGCTCTGCATTTTCTTGGAAAACAACCACTGAATATCATGTCTATTCCTCCATCTACAAAGTTTATATACATTTTTTTTAGTTAAGCTCACAGATGTTTTTCTCTCTGAAATGTTACTTGTCTGCCACTGTGAAACAACTAGTGGTCAATAATGTAGCAAAGGCTTGCTTTTGAAAATCAAACATTACTTCTACAGCCATTATATCTTGATTGAAATCATTTATATTTGATGGGGAAATATTGCATTAATAATGCTGCACTGTTTAATGTCTTCAAATTGGTTTTGACTTGAATGGAAAATTTCGACAGATAGCCAACTCACTATTCACTCGCATGGAACAGAGCACCCGCCCTTTGGGACGAGACTTTGGAATCAGAGGAATACCTCATTCAAGGAACACTAGCTATTAGGTTGACTAATATAGACTGTAATGGCAGATTAATATGTCAGAGTATTTTAATTTATTACCTGGAAGAATAAAATTTATAGTTGGATGGCCAGTGTTGATTATTCAACCCCCACCCCCCACCCACCCACTATATATGAAAAAATAATGTGCACAAAGCCAATTAAGGTCTAGACTAGATCCAATAAATATTGTCTCTATGCATTTTTATTTTTAATATTTGCACTTGAAACAGTGGATTATCAAAACTAAGATAAGTTTGGTATAAGTTAGTCTCTCACCCACTAAGTAATGAGAATTATGTAAATTGGATCCTGTGTTTTGCCTTATCTCATAATTCCTAGTGGATTCTGTCTACAAGATCCATTGATGTGGTTAATGGCACTCGCTTTCAATCATAATGTGGCAGCTTTCCAAATGTGAATTACACAGCAGCGACAACATCACTTTTCACATTAACCATCTATCATGGAATTCCGTGTTAGACTAATTGTTTTTGTCCTCTTTCAATAACTGGCTAGATCTAATGCTTGATTTTTTTTTTAAGTTAAGACAAATCATCAATATGCTGACAACCAGGGTCATCTGGGCAGGGAATGATAGCTATTTCTCCAAGTCTATAGTTGCAATGTTGAAACAACAGTTCATCAATTATAATTTAATCTTGTTTTCTGTATAACATGAGACGTTACTATTCCTTTAGAGGCTAATTTTAACTCACATGACTGTTACTCAAATTACCCAGTAAATGTCATACAATTTTGGCAGCCACTATAACTGAAATATTAAAGGATCTTACAATCTACCCCTGGGTTTCCTTTGGGCAGAGAAGTAAGCCCCTAATTTGTGTTATTGAATGACATACTCAAAAGTCACTTTAAATAAAATTTCATTAGAAATGCAATTCATAAGAATTTCCAGGCTTAAAACCAGTCTGCAAAATAAAACATGTGCTCCCACAATTTAAAATGATTTATTTTAATCATAACATTGACAAGATGGTTTTAAAATGTCACACATAAGTTTTAATGCACAGCAAGTATTTATATTAGGATTTTCACATAAGCAGACATGACAAGTGGCACCAAGACTGCCAAAGCTAAACAATACGTTCCAGCCCGACCCCACCCAACCCAGAATGTATGACACAGAATATAGACCAGACCCGATCCGAAACAGACACATGTATTCGGGGTTGGTTGGGTTCGGTTCGGCTAAAAAGGCCGAAGCTGTCCAGGAAAAGCACATTTTGTGATGTTCCTGTGGGGTGAAATGTGTTCAGTGTATGACACGGAGCTATCCCAGTTAGGGGACCGTTTGTGATATCCCTGTCAGGTGCAATGTGCAAACTGTCTGTGCCTGAGCTGCCCTGGGTAGGGGATAGTTTGTTATGTCCCTGTGGGGTGCAGTGTGTTGACTGTCTGACCCTGAGCTGTCCCAGGGAAAGGACTATTTGTGATGTACCTGTGCAGTGTAAAGTGTTCAACAACTGGCCGTGAGCTGTCCCAGCGAGAGTATAGTTTGTGATGTCCCTGTCGGGTGAAATTAATTCAGTATATGACGTTGAGCTGACCCAGCGAGGGGACGAATTGTGATGTTCCTGTGGGGTGCAGTGTGTTCAGTATCAGACCATGAGCTTTCCCAGGGAGGGGACATTTTGTGATGTCTTGCGAGGGTGCAGTGTGTTCAGTGTCTGACACTGAGCTATCCCCAAGGAGGAGAAGATTTGTGATGGCCCTCTGGGATGTAATGTGTTCAGTGTCTGATCCTGAGCAGCCCTGTGATGGGACATTATGTGATAGCCATGTGATTCACATTGTGTTCAAAATCTGACCCTGAGCGGTCCCAGGGAGGTTGGGGTTTGTGGTGTCCCTGTGTGGTGCAGTCTGTTAACTGTCTGACTCTGAGCTATCCCAGGGAAGGGACAGTTTGTGGTGTCCCTGTGGGGTACAGTCTGTTAACTGTCCTACTCTGAGCTATCCCAGGGAAGGGACAGTTTGTGATTTCCCTGTGGGTACAGTGTTTTCAGTATCTCAGCCAGAGCTGTCCCAGGGAGTGGCCAGTTTGTGATGCCCCTGTGGGGTACAGTGTCTTCAGTATCAGACACTGAGCTGTCCCAGGAAAGGGACAGTTTGTGATGTTCCTTTGGGATGCCATATTTTCAGTACCTTACCGTGAGAAGACCCAAGGAGGGGGCATTTTGTGTTGTCAGTATGAGGTGCAGTGTGTTCAGTATCTGACACTGAGCGCGCCTCCGAGGAGGGGGAAGATGGCGATGTCGCTGTGGGGTGCACTATTTTCCGTGTCTGTCCCTGAGCTGTCCCAGGGAGTGGACATATTATGAAGTCCCTGTATCAGTTTGAGTTTGTTTATAGGAATGCAATATGGCATTACTTTGAGAGATTGTATTAGTTTGAGGGATTATAATCGCTTGAGGGACTGTATTAATTTTCGAACTGTATTATTTTGATGGACTGCGTCAGTTTAAAGGAAAGTATTGGTTTGATGGATTGTATTAGTTTGAGGGACTGTATGAGTTTGATGTACTGTATTAATATGTGGTTCTGTATTCGTGTCACATTTTGCATTCCTTTGAACGAATGCATTTGTTTGAGAGATTTTATTAGTTTGAGGAATTCTATTAGTTTGAGCGACTGTGCCTGATTAAGTCACTGTATTAGCTTTAGGGATTTTATGAGTTTGACGGACTGTAGTGGATTTAGTTACTGTCTTACTCTGTTGACAATGTTGTAGGTAGGGCTTGGCTGGCAGGAGAGGCTATGTAAGTTAAGGGGACTCGATAGCTTGAGGGAATGTGAGTGAGGTGTTGCAATAGTTTGAGGTGCAATCTTAATCTGAGGTACTGTATTAGTTTAACGTTTGCAATTCACCACAGCAAATAACCCACCAGCTAAAGGAGACAGCCACATGCAAGATTATAGACCTGACATGCCACTCTGACATTTGCTATTGAAACTAATACAATCCATCAAACCAATACAGAAATGATCACGTATAAGATCTTCAGTCTGGACTGATGGTTTCGAAGTAAAAACAACATTACTGGGTGAATACAGCATTCATATATCACGATCTAATTAATGCCATCAGATTTGTCCAGTCTTTGCGTTTTTTTTCATCTCAATTCAATTACAGTACTAAACATATTCAATCACAACAGGGAATTAACTCGGCTGTCGTAATCTGTTTTTCAAATTAAAATAAAAACAACAATGTTACAACAACAATCCCCCTGTGAAAATTCCACAGGGTATAAACGAAATGTTCTGAGAATGTTTCACCTCACATTAATTCAGAGCGATTGCGTGCTGAACGAATGGACAGAAGAGTTCACACAGAAAATGCATTATCCAATTGACAGTTTCATAAAAATATTCTACATGATGCTTGCTATCATTGGGGTTCCTGGTAAGTAACTACAAGTATTCAAGTTGTATAAATGCATATGTGGGCTGGCGTCTGTTCTCCTTTTTTTTCTCTCTGTGTCACATAATTTTACATGTTAGCTATTGGTGACCCGAATTGTCAGACTCTGGGGATCTCCAAGTCGGTGGGAGGATCTCCCATCCAGGCATACCGTCTAGGTCCAGGGCGGTGTTGTGGAAATTTGCAGTGCTGCCCTATCCCAGGAAGTGATCCCAAGTAAAGGGAGTCTCATGTCATATGGATTTGCCCGAGTCCGGCGGGCCTTCTGTTCTGGAGAGTCACCCAAGTTTGGAGGTATATTTTCCTGGGGAATATCCCAAGTCGGAACGAGGGTGCCCTGTCCTGGGGAGTTATCTAAGTCGGTCTCCTAACCCAGAGAGTGGACCTACTCCAGGGTACTCCTATTGCCAGAACAGATCCGAGTCTGAGGATATCCTATCGTCTGGAGTTGCCTGATTCCAGGCATCGCCTGTCGTGGGGAGCGTTCCTAGTGTGGCGGCTCCGCTATCCTGAAAACCAGTAAAAATCCAGGAGGTTCTCCTACCTCCGGTGCGCTCCAAGTCCTAGAAGGCCTCCTAATGTCGTTAGTGGTTCATGTCTGGGGGAGCTTCCGATTCCATGTTTTTTCCAAATCCAGGTGGTGTGATATCCAGGAACGTTGCAATTCCAGTCGTGGCTCTCCTAACATGATCAGTGTTCTGAGTCTGACGGGGCTGCTTTCCTGTTTTCAGAGTCCCTGTGTCCATTTTACTAAGGGATTGCCTGAGACCAGGTTTATCTTAAAAATGGGATTGTCCGAGTCTGATAGGTCTCTTTTCTCAGGGCGTTGTCCGAGTTTATGAAAAGGCCTCGTCTCCTGAAGAGTTGAGAGTCTGTGGGTGGTGCCTATGCTGGGGAACAGTCTGTACATGGGATCTCTTTCATCACGTGGAGGGTTCAGATTTCTGCTGGCATTCTGTCCTAGGGATTGGTCTCAGTCAATCAATGGTCATCTACCCAGAAAATGGTCCAGGTCCACGGTCTATCTTTCATCAGGGATGGTCCGAGTCTGGTGGTGGAACAGCATCCTAACCTGGACAGTTTTCCAGTACAAACAGTTGTGTTCCTCTCTCATTTGAAATATTCTGAGTCAGGATGATTTTGCAATCTCTGGGAGTGTTTCTAAGCTAGCTGGCCCCATATCACAGTGGTGGTCCATGTCCAGACCGTGTCTCCTATCCCAGAGAGTGCTCCTAGTATTTAAAATGTCTCCTAACACGGAGGGCGATGTGAGTCTGAGGGTGGGACAGTCTTCTATCCTAGGTGGTGATCTATATACAGGGCTTGCTCTTCTATTCATGAGAGTGGTGTGAACTCAAGGGGGAGCGTCTCTTATGTCCAGGTGAGTTACCTATCCATATGTGTCTCCTATCCAAGGAGTGGTCAATGTCCGGGGAGAATCTCCTATCCCAGGGAGTGGACCAGATCTGGTGCACTCCTACCCCGGGGAGAGGTCTGTGTCTGGGAGGGGAACCAATCCCTGAGATTGGTCTGAGTTTGGAAGTAGTTTCTGCTATCCTGGGGAGTTGTCCAGTTCTGGGAAATATGCCTACTCGCGGAGATATATGAGTCCACGGGGAGTATGTCTTATCCCAGGGATTGGTCCAATAGTTTGGGAATCCCCGATCACGCAGAGTGTTCTGAATCCGGCTGCCATCTTATTCCAGTGAGTGGTCCGAATCGGGGGGCTCTCCTTTCCCACAGAATGCCCGAATTCGGAGATGTCTCCATGACATGGAGTTTGCCCTGTCTGGTGTGGTCTCCTATCATGGAATGGAGTCTGAGTCCAGGGCACCTCTCCTCCTGGGGAGTGGGTTGACACTGGGATATCCTATGCCATGGAGTTGTCCGTATCCAGAGGTTTGCACTGCTATGCAGTGGTCTGATTCTGGGGGAGGCTCTCCAACGTCGTCTGAAAGTGGAAAAATGCCAACCACAGGGAATGTTCAAATTCTGGGCCGTCTCCTATCCGGGAAGTGGTCTGAGTGCAGGATGACTGCTAATCCTAAGCAGTGATCTGGGTCTGGAGTGACCTCGCCTATCCTGGGAATTGGTCTGCATATTGGGAATTCTCCTATCCAAAGCTCGTCCGGGTGCGCGGTATGGTCTCCTATAATGGGAATGTTCTGGGTCCAGGGTCATGGACTGTATTCCAGGGAGTGGATCGAGTCCAGGACTTCTATTCCAAGCAATATTCCGAATCCAGGGTGATCTCATTTCCCAATGAATGGTGTCAGTACAGTGTGATTTTCTGTCCTGAAGAGTTGTCCTAGTTTGCTTGAGTCTCCTAATCCAGGGAGTGGTTCAGGCCTGAGGGATGGCATATCCTGGGGATTTGTCCGAATCCAGGGGTGTCAGTTATCCTTGGATTCGTCTGAGTCCAGGTGGAAGTTCTCATATCTTGGGGCGTAGTCCAGGTATGGGAAGAGGATATCCTATCCCGGGTAGTGGTTTGAGTCCAGAAGGATGGTTTTCTATCGTGGAGAGCAGTCCGACTGCAGGGAGAGGATATTTTATCCCAGGTCAGAAGAATGTTTCCTATACTGGGAAGAGATCCAAATCCTTCCAGGCTGATCCAATCACCAGTTCAAATAGTGGGGCATCGGTTCTGGTAAGGAAACCCGCTGGCCAACTATAAACGAGCTTAATGAGACACTACCAACCTTGTTATAATAGTGGACATGCTGACCCGCCTCCAGGGAGCAGTCTGCTGCTTACTCCCTGTCTTAACTATGTAAAACCTGGATGTGGGAGTGCTTGAGGGGGGTCAAGGCTGTGACTTAGATTGTTTAACCCCGGAGCCAATTCCAAACCACCGTTTATAGTGCTAACATTCAGCCCTTACTGCTAGGGCTCAGACACGGAGAATGTATGATTAGTAATTTCCAGTCTCTTTACCTTTCTCTGTCTTACAGTAAATGTATTGGCGGTTGTGATCCTGTCCCAGGGAAAATGCGGCCTTTCCACCTGCACTACATTCTACCTGGTGGCTATGGCAACGGCGGATCTACTTGTCATTATCACTGAAGTCATACTGAACTATGTCAAATATTATTATTTTCCGGGATCTTTCTTCGACATCACTCCTGTGTGTAGCATTGTCCTCGTCCTGACTTGTGCAGCCAGAGACTGTTCTATCTGGTTCACCATCACTTTCACCTTGGATCGATTTGTCGCCATTTGTTTCCATAAGCTGAAAACAAAATATTGCACCAAGAAAACGGCGGTGGTAGTTCTAGCAACAACCTGCATTTTGCTCTGTTTAAAAAACGTCCCTTTTTACTTTTCTTATCAACCTGCACAGGTAATAGACAATGTTCCGTGGTTCTGTTCTACAAAGCCAAGCTATTATACTGAGCCTGGATGGCTGGGATTTGCCAGGTTTGATACGGTTTTAACCCCATTACTCCCATTTGCTTTAATTCTGTTGCTCAACGCTTTGACAGTTAGGTACATTTTAGTCGCCAGTCGAGCGCGTAAGGGTTTGAGGGGTCAGAGCAAGAGAGGTAATCACAATGACCCAGAGATGGAGAGCAGAAGGAAGTCTATGATTTTACTCTTTACCATATCTGGCAGCTTCATACTTTTGTGGTTCATATTTGTTTTATATTACTTTAATGTCGGATATTCTTTCAAATCTGAAACTTATTATATTTTTGCACAAGTTGGATTTATGCTGTCGAATTTAAGTTGCTGCACAAACACATTTATTTATGGGGCGACTCAGTCGAAGTTCAGACAGCAGTTCACAAGCATGGTGAGGTATCCCGTCACATTAATTACTCAATTAATTAAGAAATAAAATATCTAACAGCAGTCCAAATCCAGCGGGTAATGGGAAAGTGATAACAATCAGAAGCGCGGAAGGAAAGTGGGTGCAGGACAAAAATTGCTAAAGTGCTTTAAGCAACGTGAAAGATGTGATTGACAGATGGAGGACCACAAGTACATTAGCAGGAGGTGTCACACTGTCCACACATCAGTGTTCCAAGGGCAAGAGATGACAGTCAGTTCACTAAATTACAGCTGGTAGGGTGGGGGAAGAATGCAGTCTGGTGGAGCGTCAGAGTACCCCCTACAACACAATAAATGAGTCTCCATCCAGAGTCTCTCCTCCCATTACATTGGTTCTATTTTCTGCCCCTCACCTGTGCTAAGAAAAAAAAGTAACACTTATTCTTACAAAAGCAAACATGCTGCACATGCTGACTATCGTCTTCTGAATTGTTGTCTTTTAATTTTTGGTCGCACTTAATTGAGTCTGATTCCCTTCCATTCCAGTTGCCCGATCGCTGCCCGTTCCTTCTCTCTCTCCCCGAGTCACATGGAGGAGGAAATACACGTCTCGTGTCTGGAAAGCAACAGCCGAGAATGTCGGGTGGAGAGATGGGACCCGGGTTCAGGGAGCGGGACTGGACTGGTCACAGGAGCTGATAGGCCTGGGATCTCAGCTTGCTGGCTGCTTGTTGACTCCATCCATCTCTCTGGTAACTGCATCAGAATGACGCTGACTGTCCCCAATCTCAGGCTCATATCTGACCCCGAGATGAGCTTCTAACCAGATATCTGCAACATCACTAAGAACGCCTACACCCAGCACCGTAACATCACTCAACTCTGCCCCTCAGTCAGCTCATCAGCTGCTGAATCCCTCATTTACGTACTTGTCACATCAATACTTGGCTCTTCCAATAGAATCTTGTCTAATTTCCCACATTCTACCTTCCATAGACGTGCGGCCGTCCAAAACCCTGGTTCCATATCCGCACCTTGTCCTTTTCTCCATCAACCCTACTCGTGCTGACCTATGTTAGCTAAGATTCGTGCTATTCTCAGTTTCAAAATCCCTTTATGGCCTCCAAATCCTCCAGCTCCTACAGTCTTGGCAGACTAAAAAAGGGGACAACTTAAGTTTTAGTGATAAGGAACACGTGATTAGCTGTTGAGTATTATATTGTGTAAGGTTTATTTTAACTAGCGAACTGCATTGATATTAAGTAGGATATATCAGTACTAGTAATGTTTTGTTAATAATTATAAGATGTGGTAGTATTATTGAGGTGTTTTTTCTAGCAGTAACAAAGGTTCAACTAATAAATAAAGTAATGGCAATGGTGCTTCAATCTTGAGAGTGCACCTCCTGTGCTGTGTGGACCTTGAGGATACTTTCCCATATCCTAGACAAACATTTCCGCCGCAAATGTTGTCAATTGCGGCAGCTCGAACTTCTGGTTTTGGAATTTCAGCGGTAGCACGCGGCACTACGGTGCATTCATGTGGATGAGAGCTATGTGGATATCACGTCTATCGATGTTGTCACCCCAATGCTTAAGAGAATGCAGGGTTACCACCAGGCAGTCAAAACAAAACAGGAAGGTAGAGCAGGAGATCCCTGAGTGCATCTTTTTCTGCAACAGGTATTTAGCACATAATATTGAGGAAAGTGATGATTCACCTGGGGACTGCAGCCACAGCCAAGTTCATGGCACCAAGGGTGGCCAATCTGCTCAGGGGGTTACAGGGAAGACTGGAAGAGCCATTGCGATTGGTGATTCAAAAGTCATGGGACGGATAGATTTTTCTGTGGCTGCAGGCATGAATCCAGGATGGTGTGTTAGTTCCGTGGTGCCAGAATGTCACTGAGTGGCTGCAGTGCATCCTGAAGGGGAGGATGAACAGCCAGCAGTCGTGGTCCACATAGGTAGAAAAATGGATGCGGTCCTGCAGTCAGAATCTAAGGAGTTAGGTAAGAAATTAGCAAATAGGGCCTTGAAAGTAGTAATCTCCGTTGTACTGCTCGTGACACGTGCAGTATAAGACAATACATGCCAGGAATGCTGGTGCATGAGGGAGGGATTTGGATTCATGGGACACTGGGACTGGCTTTTGGGGAGTTGGGAACTGTACAGGCCGGACGGGTTGCACCTGATCTGAACTGGGAATAAAATCCTTGCTAGAAGTTTTGCTCGTGTTGTTGGGGGAGGGTTTAAACTGTTTTGGCAGTGGGATGGGGACATGAGGTTAGTCTCAGTTGGGGCAAAATCAGAAATGTAAACGGAAGGCGGAAAATTAATCGATGCGTCTGAAAGACAGACGAAGAAAAGGTTTGAAAATTTAAAAAAGACGGGTTTGGCAGGCTCAAGGGTATCTATTTCAATGCAAGGAGTATAGCAAATAAGGCAGATTGGCTGAGTGCACAGATATACACGTAGCAGTATGATATCGCAGCTATTACAGAAACATGACATAAGGAGGGACAGGAGTGAAAGCTCAACGTTCCCCGTTACAGGGTTTGCAGGTGTGACGGGGAGGGGGATAGGAAAGGAAGAGCAGTGGCAATGTTGTTCAAGGAATCTATTACAGCTGTGAGGAGAGATGATATATTGGAAGGCTCATCAAATGAGGCTGTATGTATTGAGCTAAGGAACCAAAGAGGGTCAGTCACACAGCTGGGATAGTATTTTAGACCCACAAGCATTCAGAGGGAGATAGAAGAGCAAATATGTCGCAAATCTCTGAGAAGTGCAAGGACAATTGGGCAGTAATATTAGGGGAGTACAACTATTCCAATATTAACTGGGATAGTATCAGTGTGAAAGGAATTGAGGAAGCAGATTCTTGAGGTGCATTCAGGAGAACTTTTTGCCCAGTATGCAGCAAGTGCAACAAGGGACGGCGCAGTTTTAGACTTAGTTTCAGGAAATGAAGATGGACAGGTGGAAGGAGTGGTAGTAGGAAAGCATTTTGGTGGGAGTGATCATAATTCAATCAGTTTTAACAAAATTATGGAAAAGGACAGAGATAGAACAGGAGTTAGAATTCTCAATGTGGGCAGGACCAATTTTACTAAACTGAGAAATTATTTAGCAAAAGTGGACTGGAAATAGTTACTTGAAGGTACATGAGTGTCAGAGCAGTGAGAGCCATTCAAGGCGTTCAGGGTAAACAGGTTCCCACAAAGAAAAACGGTGAGGCAACCAAAACTAGAGCTCAATGGCGTGCAAGGAGCCTACAGGGTAAGATAAGGCAGTAAAGAAAAGCATATTTCTGACAGCGAGGCCTCAATAGTACAGAAAGTCGAGAGGAGTATAGAAAGTGGAGGGGTGAAATCAAAAAGGAAATTAGGAAAGCAAAGAGGGGCCATGAAAGAATATTGACAAGCGAAATCCAGCTGAACTTAAAGATGTTTTATCAATATATTAAGAGTAAGAGTATGACTAAGGAGAGAGTAGGGCACCTAAAAGACCGAAAAGGTAACCTATGCGTCGGGGCAGAAGATGGTTCTTCATGAATATTTTGCATCTGTCTTCAGAATAAGGAGATTGTAGTTAAGGAGGAAGAGTGTGATGTATTGAATATGATGAACATAGGGAAATAGGAAGTATTAATGGGATTAGAATACTTAAACGTTGATAAATCACCATGACAAGATGAAATGTAACCCAGGTGGTTAAAAGAAGCAACAGAGGCAATAGCCGAAGGTCTGACCAGCACTTTCTAGCCTTCACTGGATACAAAAGTGGGACAGGAGTATTGGAGGACTGCTAACATACTGCCTCTTTTACAAACGGGACAAAGAAAAAAAATGAATAATTACAGTCCGTCATTCTAACCTCAATAGTGGGCGATTTATTGCAATATATTCTGAGAGAAGGATATACTGTCATTTAGAAAGGCATGGGTTAACCAAGGAGTGTCAGCAGGAGTTTGTCAAGGGGAGATCTTGTTTGACCAACTTGATCGAATTTTTTGAAGAAGTAACAAGGAAGTTAAATGAGGGTAGTGCCGTTGATGGGGTCTACATGGATTTTAGCAAGACTTATGACAAGGTCCCATACGGCAGACTGGTTAAAGAAATATTAACCATGGGATCAAGGGAAATTCAGAACGTTGGATACAAAATTGGCTCAGTGGCAGGAAACAAAGAATCATTGTTCACGGGTGTTTTATCGACTGGAGGGCTGTTTCCAGTGGTGTTCTGCAGCGCTCAGTACTGGGTCGCCTGATTTTTGTGGCGTATATTAATAATGTGGACATAAATATTGGGGACATGATCAAGAAGTTAGCAGATGACATAAAGATTGGCCGTGTGGTAGTTAACGAGGAGGATAGCTGTAAGCTGAAGTAATATGTTGATGGTCTGGTCAGATGGGCAGAAACGTGGGAAACGGAATTCAACCTTGAGAAATGTGAGTTCATGCATTTGGGTAGGTCAAACAAGCCCAATGAACACATGATTGATGGGAAAATGCTGAGAAGTGTAGAGGAAGCGAGAAACCTTGGAGTTAATGTCAAAATATCCCTGAAAGTAACAGGACAGTTCGATAAGGTGGTTAAGAAAGCATGTGGAATCCTTTCCTTTAATAGCTGAAGTGTAGAATACAAGAGCAGGGAGGTTATGCTGGAACTGTATAACGGATTGGTTAGGCCACAACTTGAGTACTGTGTGCAGTTTCGATCATCTCGTAACAAAAAGGATGTAATTGCACCAGAGAGGGTACAGGTGAGATTTACAAGGATGTTGCCAGGACTGGAAAAATACAGCAATGAGGAAAGATTATATAGGCTGGGGATGTTCTCCTTGGAACATAGAAAACTGAGGGGAGATCTAATTGAAATGTATTACACTTTGCGGGGCCTGGAGAGAGTGGAGGTGAAGGGTCTGTTCAGCTTAGCAGTGTGGTCAGTGACGAGAGGGCATAGATTTAAAGCGATTCGTAGAAAAATTAGAGAAGAGATGAGGAAAAAGGGTGATGGGGATCTGGAGCTCACCGCCGGAAAGGCTAGTTGAGGCAAAACCCTTAACTCATTGAAAAGGAGAATGGATATGTACCTCAAGTGCCTTAATTTTCACGGCTACGGACAAAATGCTGGAAGCTAGGACCGTTCTTCGGCCGGCACAGACACGATTGTTCAAGTGGCCTCTTTCTCTGCCTTCAACGTTCTGTGATTCTATGATTCCTGCCTATCTCTGTAACATTCTCCAATTCCTACAGCTCTCCTTTTCTTTCAGTAACCTCCTCCAGGTACTATCACCGTCCATATCTTCGTGCCTCCTCCAGCCACTAAATCCCTCTCTGCCTCTGCAACCTTCTGCAGCCCATACAGCCCTCGCTATCCATGTAATTCCCTCAATCCCCATAACTCTCTCAAATCGTTGCACACTTCTAATTCTAGTCACTTGTACATCACCGATTTTAATTGCTGCACTATTAGTGGCTGTATGTACAACCGATGTGCCTTAAAACTTGAAATGGCCTCCTGAAACCTCTCTGACTTTCTCTTTCCTTTAAGGTACTCCCAAACCCTATCGCTTGATCTTACTCTCTCCTTGGCTTTGTGTAAAGTTTTGTTTCATAACGCTCCCGTGACTAGCCTTGTGTCGTTTATATATAGAGAGGTTTTCATTCGATTACCGTCTCATGGCAGTCTGTTTGTCTCTGCGTCACATTCTGTCCCAACCTATGTTTCTGTTTCTTTCTGCCTCTTGATCTCACGTTCTCATTCAGTCTCACTCTCTTGCCTTTACTCCCGCTCTTACTTTCGCCTTCTTACTTTTTCTTGTCCTCTCTTCTCTCACTATCATAGCTCTGTCTCTTTTGCTCTCACCCTTTCTTAGTCTATCTCTGTCACCTTTTTGCGTCTCTATCTCTGAATATCTCCCTGACGATCTCACATTCTCCGTTTTCATAATCTGTCCCTGATTCTCTTTCTTTCTGCCTCTCTTTCTCTATCTCCCTCCGCCCTAATTTCTCCATCTATTTGTCTCTCTCTCGCTCCCCCTCACATTCTACCTGTCCTTCACTCCCTCCCTCCCCAACACTCTACACCTCCGTCTCAGCTTCCATTACAACACCCCCTCCATCTCTCCAACTTCTGTCCTACCACTTGCTGCTCTCCCGAATGCACCACTTCGTGTTCCATCCCCATCCAGACTTCCACCACCTAACAGTCTCCCACTCGTTCTCACAGGCTATCTCTCTCCGACACTGTACCACACGCGCTCCCATCTACTTACCATTCCCCTCACTCTGTCCCCCCACTCATCTTCACCCTCTCACACCCCCAACCTCACCGTCCTTCTTTCACTCAAACTCATCCCTACCACTCTCTTATCCTCACTGTCTCACCCCAGCCTTCTCAATCTCCCGCCAATCACTCTGTCTTCCTCACAATCTATCTCCCGTTGCTTCTCTCCCTCTATCTCTCTCCCTACCCTTCTGTCCCCTCTATCCTGCCTCTGCTTATCCTCTCACCACTTGCTCTCAACCATCTTTCTCTTCCTCCTGCCTCCCCGTGTACTCATTTCTACTCCCTTCAATCACGCCTTCCTCACTGCTATAGCATCATGGAGTCATTTAAGGCACAGAAGTAAGTTATTCGGCCCATATACACCGTGCAATCTTTTATTTACAGCTATCAGCTCTTCCCTCGTCTCCTTTGCTCCAAGGGGAACAACCCCAACTTGTCAGACATAACCTTATAGCTCAGGACGCTCATCCCTGGATGCATTCTGCTGAACCTTAGCTGGGCTCTCTCAAAGACGCTCGCAACCTTCCTAAATTGTGCTGAACAGAACTGGATGAAATACTCTAGTTGAGGCCTAATCCCAGTTTTAGAAATGTTCGGAATAACCTCCTTGCCTTTGTACTCAATGCCTCTATTTATGAAGCCCAAGGCCCCATGTGTTGTGCCAATCATTCTCTAAATGAGTCTTGACACGTCAAAGATCAATGCATATACACGCCATTTTCTTCTTTCCCTGCACACTTTGTGTCATTAGTTCTACATTATCTCACCCTACACCATCTGCCGTAAGATGTCACCCATACTTCTATGCATTAATTTCCATATGACTATTGCCTGTCCATTCTGCTGTGCTGCCTATGTCATATTGCAGGCGGTTCGCATCATTTGTCACTCCACCAAGTATAGCATCATTGGCAAAGTCTGAAATTCTACTTTGTTATCCGACTTCCAAGTCATTTGCATATCGAACGATATGCAAATCTGATCCAAGGATATACTGATCCTTGGTGAGCAACAATGTCGAATATGCTCCAGTCTGAAAATATAATGATGTATCATGATTCTCCGTTTTCTGTCAGAAGCCAAATTTTCATCCAATTGAGCACTGATCCTTTCCTTCCATTAGCCTCAATTTTGTTAACCAGCTTTTCATGCGGTTGTTAACCAACTGTTTTCTTATAATTCATATAGATAACATCCACTGCATTCCCTTCATCAACATCCCTATTACTTCATCAAAGATCAATTAGATTAGTCAATATGCCTTTTTACAAATCCGTGTTAGCTGTTCCGAATTAACTCAAAACTTTCCAATGCCTGTTCATCCCACCCCACCCCCACCCCACCCCAATTATTGTTTCTAAAACGATGTTAAACGAACAGGCCTGTAGTTCCTCGGGCTGACCTTAGACATTTTCTTGATTAAGGGAAAATTGGAAGATAATGGAAAGCCCTTTTGGTATCTCCACCCCTTCTTCATTTGGTAACCTATGATGCAAGCCAGTCGGTGCAGGTAACTTATTTATCCTAATCATAGATAATATTTTCAGTAACTCCTTCTTCTCTATTTTAGCCTATCCATTGCTGCTACCCTCTCTGCGTCTACCAATATTTTTCGGTCTCCTGTTCGTTAAAAAAAATACCAACATAATGTAGTCATGCCTTGCCTTGGGCTCCTAAGCAATTATTGCCCTCTTTGCCCCTGATAGGCTCCACTGAATCTCTTGCTATTTACAGGTCGATGGAATATTTTTCGGTTCCCTTTTATGTTGTCTGCCGTTCTACTCTCACACAATCTCTCTTTGTCAGTCATATTTTCCTCTTCAGTACTCTATCAACTTATTTTATTTGGATTGGTGCTCAATTGAAGTAGTCACATGACATGCATCATATACCGTCACATTTGAATCGTCATAATCTCTATATCCATCGATTTCATTCACGCTACCTTATCTCCCCTTTTGAAATCTACCAAGCCTGTATTTCGTGCATCTCTTCCATAAAGCTAACCCATTGTTCCGTTAAACTTTTCCTGCCAATCTTTTGTTCCACTTTAACTTGGATAGATCACTTGTCTTCGTATTGAAATGAGCTCCCTTCCAATCTGGACGTTCTACATTATATTGTTCCTCGCTTTTCTACGTTACCACTTTTTGATATAGTGATCTCTCATACCACAGACCACAGACATTGTGTCTACTCGTATCACCTCAGTTCCCAGCAGCAGAGCCAGAATTATCTTCTTCTTAGTTGGGCCCAGAACATACTAGTCAACATTTTTTTCACTTTTCAGAAATTCCTCCTCTCTTTTCCCTTGACTCCAGAATGATCTCAATTCATGTTTGTGCGATTACATTCCCCCAATATTACCAATCTATAGCTTTTACTCCTCTCCGTAATTTCCCTGCATATTGTTTTCTTTACCCTGCTCTCCCTTTCCCAATTTGGAGACCTATGGAATACCTCCAATAGAGTGAGCATACCATTTTTGCTCCTCAAAACTTACCAAATGGTTCGTTGCTTGTCCTCTCAAGGATATCCCAGCTTTCCAACACTACAATATCTTTCCTGAACTGTGCTGCCACCCCACCTACCTTTTTCCTTCTCTGTCTTTTCTGAAGACTTTGTATCCTTGTATATTGTTACCCAACCGTCACCTGTTTTAAACTACATTCCAGTTTTTGTCACTATATCAAACTTACATACTGCTGTTTCTGTTCGTTGCTCACCGACATTATTCAGCATTTGTGCAGGTACCTAGATACATTTTAGTCCTGTATTTTCATTCCTTGTTGCCCTTCCCATTCTTCTCCTATGTAATATAGAAACATTCACTTCTTTGCTAATGTCCAACGCTATCACTTTATGCACCTTATTCCTCTTTTTGTTTCCATATTCCTGGACCCGTCCCCCTGCCAATTAAATGTCAACCCTCCTGAAACTCCCTCGGAAACTACCTGGTAGGTCATTAGTTTCAGTCCCGTTGAGGTGCACTCCACTTGTTTTGAATCGGTGACCTATGCATCAAAACAGAACTCAATGCTTCAAGAACGTGAAGGCATTCCTCCTGTACCATGCTTCAAGCCACGCATTTATTATATCTGTATCCCTATCTATATTCTCTATAGTGCATGTCTCTTGGAGTAACCAGACATTACTACCTTCGAGATCCTACTCATTAACATCCTCCCGAGTTCCTGAAAACTGACCATAGGATCTCAATAACTGCCCTCTCTGCATCATTATTACAAACCTATAGCTTAAAGTCCAGTTCCCCGCGCCCCCCTCCTTACCCATCCCCTGATGAACATCCTTCACTCTCTCTGTGGTGTTATTCACATTTTCATGAGGAAGGGATCACACCATGCTGTGCAGCCAATGAAGTTTACAGAAATTTTTATCTATCCTGTTGACTGTGGAAATTCCTATAACAAGTGTATGTCTGCACATTGCTGCTCCCTCCTGATGATGAGTTCAGGAAAGATATTGTAGTGTTGGAAAGCGGGGATATCCTTGAGAGGACAAGCAATGATGCCATTGTCTGGACTGCACGTCTTCAGGGTGTCGTCACTCCCAGTAGTCTCCAATGCTGAGAAATTGTTTGACAGTAGCAAACATCCAAAACCACTTGCACTTGATGCCTCTTCCTACTCTTCTGGCGCAGTGGTGCAGTGGTTAGCACCGCAGCATCACAACTCCAGCGACCCGGGTTCAATTCTAGGTACTGCCTGCGTGGAGTTTGCAAGTTTTCCCTGTGTCTGCGTGGGTTTCCTCCGGGTGTTCCGGATTTCTCCCACATGCCAACGACTTGCAGGTTGATAGGTAAATTGGCCATTAGCAATTGCTCCTAGTATAGGTAGGCGGTAGGGAAATATAGGGACAGGTGGGGACGTCGTAGGAATATGGAATTAGTGTAGGATAAATGGGTGGTTGATGGTCGGCACGGACTCGGTGGGCTGAAAGGCCTGTTTCAGTGCTGTATCTCTAAACTAAACTAAACTCAACATGACCACCCCCACTAATATTGTGAACTCTTGCTGCCTGTGGGGTGACCACATGATGGAAAATTGAATTTATGAATCTCTCCTGCTCTCGAAACCCCGCAGTGACCCCAGCTGCCCCTCAAGCGTAAAATTCCTGAGCTTGAGCTGAAGCAGCTGGGGAAATCACACACGTGGTTCTCCGTGATATGAGAAATTTCCTGGAAGACCCACATGGGGCATTGCAAGAAACAGGACGCAGATGCGATTCTAAAATGTAGATAAACACACTCTACTCACTCGTTTGGAATGCAGTTGGTACCGTGTATCAACTATTAATTTTAATTAATGCCTTTGGACGTACGTTGTGCTACGAGTTATATAAATATAATCACAGGTATTCTCACTCTAATTGTGGTTATTCATTTCCTGGCTCCCAATTTGAAAGATTGCAATTGTTTAGCGGGAAAACGAGAAATAGAGACCAACAATTTGCCTTCCTTCCTCTGATGCCTTATCCTGATGTTTCTATTTTTTTCCAAATACGGTTGGTCTTTCATGAACCGTTCCCAGAGCTTCCCCCCCCACCCCCCCCCCCGCCCCGCCTGACCAGTGTTGTTATGTTCTCGCTCTCTGGGCCACTCTTTTTTTCTTGCCCATCGGTCCGGCTGTGCTCTCACTCTCCGGGTCTCTCGTTTATCTGCCTTGCCTGCCTCAGTGTGGTCTTGCTGTCTGGGCTGCTCCTTTATCCACCCTCTGCGTCTTGCTGTGCTCTTGATCAGAAACTAGTCTTTTCCCTCTACACCAGTGTCACTGTATCCACCCTATGTGTTTGTACAGAAGGATGCAGAGGGAGCCTGACTTTATAACTAACCCGTGCTCCACCTGCACTGGTTCATATGACAATGTGGAGAGGGGTTTGCTCTGTACATAACCCATGCTGCACATGTCATGGAACTGTTTTATAGGACATTAAATGGGGAGCTGTACTCTGTATCTAACCCGTGCTGTACCTGCTGTGGTTGAATTTGTTGCATTAATGAATCAGACACGGAATAAAGGTCACTCAATAAGAAAAGAAAATAATCTTTAATTAGAAGATGTAATGTGATAGTCAATACTGATGAAAACTATCTAAATTATTAATCGGTTCGCCCCTCCCTCTCCCAGGCAGCGAAAAACATGAGCTCCAGCAGCCCCTAGTTCTCCCTAGACAGGAACGAGTTCATCTTCTGCAATGCCTCTTCCAGCTTTGGTGAAGTTGCACATTAATTAGTTTATACTATACAGGGAGTCTTAAAACCGAAAAAGTCACAACTTTAACACAAGGACAAGGGGCAAACCTGAAGAGTCCCAAATTTAAACAGAGGGCCTGAAGGGAATCCTGGGCATTCGCACCTTTAAACTTGGTAGCTTACGGGTATACTGGACAGTCATCACGTTAAACACAGGGCCTGGGGATACACTGGGCAGTCACAGCCATACATTTGTCTTTGACAGATCATGTTAGAGTAATCGGTCACTTTTATTCCCCCACCCAATCCGTTAACCATGCAGGTTTGTTCCCTTCAAGTTCCTATCCAATATCATTCTGAAGTATTTGATTGTCTCTGTTTCGAACACTCTCATAGGCAGCGAGTTCCAGGTCAATACGACTCGCAGTGTAAGAAATTTCTTCCTAAAATCCCTTCTCCATCTCTTGATCAAAACCTGAAATCTGTATCTCCAGGATATCAGCTAATGGGGATGAGGACGGTTGTGTAGGCCTTGGTACAACATTTGAGTGTGATGGAACAGATTCCACTGCATTAGGCTGGGGACTGAGTTTGACTATGTGGGCTTCAGTACCACACTTGGAAGCGGGTAATATAAAACTGTTTGTTCTGTAGGTGATTTACGGTCAGTCCTTTAATAATTGGACAGTGATTGTTCTGCAGGTGATTTACGGTCAGTCCTTCAATCATTCGATTGCGATGGTTCTGTAGGTGATTGACGGTCTGTCCTTTAATAAGTGGATAGTGATTGTTCTGTCGGACATATACAGTCCACCTTCTAGTAATCAGATTGTTATTCTTCTGGAGGTGATTTACAGTTAGTCCTTTAATAATTGGAACTGTTATGTACGTGATTTACGGTCAGTCCTTTGATAATTGGAACTGTGATTGTTGTGTAGGTGATTTGCGGTTATTCCTTTGATAATTGGAACTGTGATTGTTCTGTCGGTGATTTAAGGTCAGTCCTTCAATAATTGGATTGTGATTGTTCCGGAGGTGATTTATGGCCAGTCCTTTAATAATAGGAGCTGTGATTGTTCTGTCGGTGATCTACGGCCCGTTCTTTAATAATTGGACATTGATTCTTCTGTAGGTGATTTACGATCACTCCTTGAATAATTGGACAGTGATTGTTCTGCATGTGAATTACGGTCAGTCCTTTAATAATTGGACGATGATTGTTCTGTAGGTGATTTGCAGTCAGTCCTTTATTAATTGGATTTTGATTATTATGTAGGTGATTTACGGTCAGACCTTTAATAATTGGCCAGTGATTGTTGTGTAGGTGATTTACGGTCAGTCCTTTAATAATTGGAAAGTGATTGTTCTGTAGGTGATTTACGGTCAGTCCTTTAATAATTGGACAGTGATTGTTCTGTCGGGATTTACGGTCTGCCCTTTTATAATTGGACAGTGATTGTTCTGTAGGTAATTTACGGACAGTTCATTCATAATTCGATGGAGATTGTTCTGTAGGTGATTTACGGTCTGCCCTTTGATAATTGTACATTGAATCTTCTGTAGGTGATTTACGGATAGTACTTTAATAATAGGAACTGTGATTGCTCTGTCGGTGATCTACGGCCAGTCCTTTAATAATTGGACATCGATCCTTCTGCAGGTGATTTACGGTCACTCCTTGAATAATTGGACAGTGATTGTTCTGCATGCGAATTACGGTCAGTCCTTTAATAATTGGACGGTGATTGTTCCAAAAGTGATTTGCAGTCAGTCGTTTAATAATTGGACATTGATCATTCTGCAGGGGATTTACGGTCAGACCTTTAATAATAGGAGCTGTGATTGTTCTGTCGGTGATCTACGGCCCGTCCTTTAATAATTGGACATTGATTCTTCTGTAGGTGATTTACGGTCACTCCTTGAATAATTGGACAGTGATTATTCTGCATGTGAATTACGGTCAGTCCTTTAATAATTGGACGGTGATTGTTCCATAAGTGATTTGCAGTCAGTCGTTTAATAATTGGATTTTGATAATTCTGCAGGTGAATGACGGTCAGACCTTTAATAATTGGACAGCGATTATTGTGCAGATGATTTACACTCTGTCCTTTAATAATTCGATGGAGATTGTTCTGTAGGTATTTTATGGTCAATCCTTTAATAATTGGACAGTGATTGTTCTGTAGGTGATTTATGGACAGTTCATTCATAATTCGATGGAGATTGTTCTGTCGGTGATTTACGGTCTGCCCCTTTATAATTGGACAGTGATTGCTCTGTAGGTGATTTGCGGACAGTACTTTAATAATTGGACATTGAATCTTCTGTAGGTGATTTACAGTCAGTCCTTTAATAAGCGGATAGAGTTTGTTCTGTAGGTGATTTACGGCCAGTCTTTAATAATTGAACATTGAATGTTCTGTAGGTGATTTACGGTCAGGCCTTTAGTATTCGGATAGTGTTTGTTCTGTAGGTGATTTACAGTCAGCCCTTTAGTAATTGGATAGTGATTGTTCTGCTTTGAAATACCAACTGAAACAGTACATGGATGGACTAGCCGAATGGGCGCAGACACTGCTTTTATGTACCAACTGAAACAGGACATAGATAGACTCACAGAATTCGCAGACACTGCTTTTATATACCAACTGAAAGAGGACATAAGTAGACTAACAGAATGGACAGGCACTGCTTTCATTTCCCAACTGAAACAGGTCATAGCTAGACTAACAGAATGTGCAGACACTGCTGTTATATACCAACTGAAACAGGACAGAGATAGATTAACAGAATGGGCACAGACACTGCTTTTATATACCAACTGAAACAGAACATAGCTGGACTAACAGAATGGACAGACAAGTGGCATATTGAATTGAAAGCGTAAAAGTGTGAGATGATGAACTTTGGCAGATGGCATACAGAGAGACAATATCGACTTAACAGCACAGTTAAAAAGTGCGTGAAGCGACAGAGGGACTTGGCGGTACATGTACTTAGATCTTTGCAGGTGGCAGGACATATTGAGAGTGTTGTTAGGAAAGCAAATGGGATCTTGTGATTCATAAATTGAGACACTGAGCACAAAAGCAGGGAAGTTATGCTGACCATTTATAAAGCTATGCTTCGACCCAACTGGAGTACTGCATGCAGTTCTGGTCACCACACTTTATAAAGGATGTGATGATCCTTGATGGGGTGAAGAGGAGATTTACCAGAATGGTTCCAGGGATGGAGGATTTTAGTTACAATGTTAGTTTGGAGAAGCTGGAGTTGTTTTTCTTGGAGCAAAGGCGGTTCGGAGGAGATATGATAAAGGAGAACACGATTATTACAGGTTTAGATAGAGTGGACAACCAACAGGGCTCAGGATACCAGCATTTACTCTTGGAGGAGTTTGCTCTTTCAAAGTCAGGATGGCCCTGTATGCCGTGTTAATGAATGTAATGTTAGGTGATTTCATCACGAGAGCAAGCCAATGATTTGGTCAATATGAGCAACCCTCACCCATCCCACCCAGACCAGGTAAGTGTTCAACTTTGCGGTGGTGCAAAAAGTGTTGGATAGAAAGAGGTTAACTGCACCTGTTTGTTCAGTGTCTGTAATTAATGTCAGTCTCCATGGACCATAATTGTATCACTGGAGGGTTTCCCTCTTCTATTAATAAGGGACTCCTTTCTGTGTGTTATTCCATAGTATCAGCAGGTTCATGACCTCCAGCACTACAGGGATCAGCAGCTCCAGAGAGAGGGAGTGGATAGATCCGAATCAGAGAACAGTAGATTGGAATGTTACAACAATGGATCAGGATCCGAGAACAATAGATTGGGATGATACAACGATGGACAGCAGAAGCTTCTCCTATTATTATGGTCTGTTTACTGCAGATTATTATTGGATAACACTAGAACAGCGGATCTATTATGCACAGAGGATGATTCAGTCTATTTACTATCCCATCCTCGCTATTATTGGCGTCCCTGGTAAGTCTCTGTATCCAACTATTAGGTCCATGAACCATATTTCACTGATTTAGTGTTCTTGTCAATTAAATTGTGAGAAGACTGAAGCCATTGTCTTCAGTTTCTGTCACAAACTCCATTACCAATCCACTATCTACATCCCCCTCGTTGGCCATTGTCTGAGGCTGAACCAGGAAGTTTACAACCTCTTGTATCTATTTAATGCTGAGTTCATCCCCATATTCTCTCTTTCCCCAACCCTATCTATTATTACGGCCAGGTGAGGAGGGGGTCACAGTCGCTCCTCTTGTCCTTCCTCTTATTTGACTGCAAAAGTGTTTGTCCTTTTCCAACAGTGGCTGGTTTTACCATCACAGTGGGGGTTTTACCTTTTCCCTTTGGCGTGATGGTGAATGAATCAATCAGATAGATTCTCTTGAGTTTAAATATGAAAGAGGTGAGTTTATTATACTTAACATTCTAAACCCGATCTAAATAAAATAATCAAAAAATACACCACGCATTTACGCAAACACTCACACGCGAATCACACAGAAATAGATTACAGAGTAAGAAGTAAATGTGTGAACGGATTGAAGTCCAGAATAAATATTTATAAAAATACTCATTCTGTGAGGTTGGACAATTCGGTGGTCTTCCAGCTGATGTTGCATTCTTGAAGTCCTTAGCTGGTCGAATTGCCCTTTGTGGCTGGCCCACATGGCTTTCTTCCCCTGGTGTCTCTGTCTGTAATAATCTGTAGGCTTGGAGGGCCCACAGTCACATGTAGTTTTCAAACTTGCGATGTTATCTGGTGAGAGAGATGGAGAGAGAGAGGAGGACACAGCCCTTCTGCTTCTGCATAGCTTGAATCACTGGCTTGTATGTCTTTGTGCAGGAAAACTCCCAGCTTTCACAGAGATGGACAGAGGGTCTCATGACTGCCTTACTGTAGTGGCTGGACCCTTATAATGAGATTCAAGCTTAGAAACTTCTGTCTCCCCAGAGCTCAGGATGCCAGCATTTACTCCTGGAGGAGTTTGCTTTTTCCAAGTTAATGTGACAGGATGGCCCTGTTGATGAATGTAATCTTAGATCATTCAATAACTCGAGCAAGGCAATGATTTGGCTCCAGGCTCATCAGACATGTGCCCCCTATTGGAGGCCTTGAAATGTGAAAAGATGTTTCAGATGCCAATTGTGGTGGCCATCTTGGCTGCCAGTTTTTCAAGGTTAACTGTAGGATTTTGTGCATTAAAATAAGTTTCGTGTAGATTTCCAATCAATTAATTAAAAATCCTCATTTGGCATATTGTGTTATCTTGACACCGCTGCAAGACGTAGAAAGAAATATGATAATAGGAACATTTCATTACAGAACTGTGGGAAGAAATAGAAGGAAAGACGCATTCATTCTCAATAATCACTTCTCAAATTCACACTTTAATCTGAGAATTATTGCAGCTGACATTGCCTGTTACAGTTGGGTTGATTTAATTTGTTGGAGTTTTGTCCGAGATGGTTATGGGTTGGGTTCGATCCTGGACAATGCATCAACGATTGCAGTGTTTTTTTTCTCTCTCTCTTGCAATGAAGCATTAACTATTCCTATTCTTGCACCTTGATAATCTTTCTCCCTAAACCGACAGTGTGTAATACATTGTTTATTTTAGCCCCTGTGAGGTGTCTGAGATTTCCTCTGGGCCTTTGTTCTTGCTGAGGTCTGCTTTGAAATTGTAGGGTTTGATTAGCTTTGGACTTGGGACCTGATCATTGGGTTCTTCAGTGGGTATATCCACACTGGCCTTAATTGTAGCCTTCTGGTGAGGTACACAAGTGCTGTTTACTTTAGGGTATTGTATCATCCCTTTCCCTTTACTATGGGGAGGATCCTTTTCTAATCTGCCCTATGGCCTCTGGGACATTAGTGCTCGCAAATGTCTGTCCAGCTTTCACTACAATCCCATGAGGCACTTCGACTAGGTGAGACAACTCCCTCACCATCGGCTTGCCTTTTTGGGAACTTTCCGTGTCCTTGCACCTTTCTGTAAATTCTGTTAGAAGCCTTTTTTAGGGTGCATGTTTCGCTTGTATTTAAGGAGGGGAGCGTGGGGTCTAATTTATCTAACATTTCAGTGTTAGTTAATCGGAGAGTAGGGGTTCCATTTGGAAACCTCCTGCCCCCCCCCCCACTTTAACTTGTCCTCACTGTCCTTTTCAATCCTTCCCTCCTGAATGTCTGGCAGATCTGTGCTTCTCTATCCCCTACACAGCCTTTGTTTTGCTTTTCCTTTGGTCTGGCGTGTCAATTTAGTAATATACCTGACTATTCCTTTTGTCCCCTGATATGGACCACTGAACCGGGAATTCAGGAGATCACCCTGCATTGGGAGTAGTAACAATACATGGTCTCTGGGTTGAAGTGTTTCTAGCCTTAGCATTTCTGCATGTTTACGTTTTCATAGCTGCCTGGGAGGACTCTAGCTATTCCTGAGCCATTGCGCAGGCTCCGGTGTGTCGCTCCCAGAACATGGAAATGTAGTCTAACATAGAAGACTCATTCCTGTGACCCAAAAACTTCTCCTTGATTAGATCAAGAGGACCTCTCACCTCGTGTCCATAAACTTATTCAAATAGACTAAACCCAGTGAAATCATTGGATAAGTCCCGGGTAGGCAGCAGGAGAAATCCCAGCCCTTTGTCCCAGTCATGAGGACTCATAGCAGTACAGCACAGGGACAGGCCATCCGGCCCTCCAAGCCTGCGCCGATCTTGATGCCTGTCTAAACTAAAACCTTCTGCACTTCCGGGGACTCAATCCCTCTATTCCCATCCTATTCATGCATTTGCCTCTTAAATGTTGCTATCGTACCAGCTTCCACCAGCTCCCCCTACAGCAAGTTCCAGGCACTCACCACCCTCTGTGTCAAGAAATTGCCTTGCACATCCCCTCTAAACGTTGCCCCTCGCACCTTAAACCTAGTAACTGACTCTTTCACCCTGGAAAAAAGCTTCTGACTGTCCACTCTACCATGACACTCATAACTTTGTAAACCTCGATCATGTCGCCCCTTCACCTCCGTTGTTCCAGTGAAAATAATCCGAGTTCATCCAACCTCTCCTCATAGCTAATTCCCTTCAGACTGCCTGAAAACATCCTGGTAAACCTCTTCCGTACCCTCTCCAAGGGCCTCCACGTCCTACTGGTAGCGTAGCGACCAGAATTGCATGCAATATTCTAAGTGTGGCCGAACTAAAGTCCTGTACAGTTGCAGTATGACTTGCCAATTTTAATACTCTATGCCCCGACCGATGAAGGCAAGCATGCCGAATGCCTTCCTGACTACCTTATCCACCTACGTTTCCACTTTCAGTGACCTGTTGACCTGCACGCCCAGGTCTCACTGCCTGTCAATACTCCCAAGGTTTCTGCCATTTCTTGTCTACTTCTCACCTGTATTAGATCTTCCAAAATGCATTACATCACATTTGTCCGGATTAAAGACCATCTGCTTTCCTCCGCCCAAGTCTCCAACCGATCTGTATTCTGCTGTATCCTCTGACAATCCTCATCACTATCCACAACTCCACCAACCTTTGTGTCATTCGCAAACTTACTAACCAGACCAGCTACATTTTCCTCCAAATCATTGATGTATACTACAAACAGCAAAGGTCCCAGCACTGATCCCTGCGGAACACCACTGGTCACAGCTCTCCATTCAGAAAAGCACACTTCCACTGTTACCCTTTTCTTTCTGTGATCAAGCCAGTTCTGTACCCATCTTGCCAGCTCACCTCTGATCCCGTGTACCTTTTGTACCAGTCTGCCATGAGTGACCTTGTAAAAGATTTTTCTTGATTCGATATAGATAACATCCACTGCCCTTCCTTCATCAATCATCTTCGTCACTTGCTCAAATAATCTTAATCAAGTTAGTGAGGCACGACCTCCGCTTCACAAAACCATGCTGTCTCTTGCGAATAAGTTTATTTGCTTCCAAATTGGAGTAACTCCTGTCTCGAAGAATCCTCTCTAATACATTCCCTACCACTGACGTAAGGCTCACCGGCCTATAATTTCCTGGATTATCCTTGCTACCCTTCTTAAACAAAGGAACAACATTGGCTATTCTCCTCTCCTCTGGGACCTCACCTGTAGCCAATGAGGATACAAAGATTTCTGTCAAGGCGCCAAAAGTTTCTTCCTTTGCCCCCCTCAGTATTCTGGTGTAGATCCCATCAGGCCCTGGGGACCTATCTACCTCAATGCTTTGCAAGACGCCCAGCACCTCCTCCTTTTTGATAATGATATGACCCAGACTACCTATACTCCCTCCCCTAGACTCATCATCTCCAAGTCCTTCCCTTTGGTAAATACTGATGCAAAGTACTCATTTAGTACCTCGCCCATTTCCTCTGGCTCCACACATAGATTCCCTCTTCTCTCCTTGAGTGGCCCAACCCTTTCCCTGGTTACCCTCTTGCTCTTTATATACGTATAAAAAGGCTTGGGATTATCCTTAATCCTATTTGCCAATGACCTTTCATGACCCATTTTAGCCCTCCTGACTCCTTGCTTAAGTTACTTCCTACTGTCTTTATATTCCTCATGGGCTTCGTCTGTTCCCAGCCTTACGACCCTTATGAATGCTTTCTTTTTCTTTTTAACTAGGCTCACAATATCCCTCATTATCCAAGGTTGCCGAAACTTGCCAAACGTATCCTTCTTCCTCACATCAGCATGCTGGCCCTGGATTCCAATCAACTAACGTTTGAAAGTCTCCCACATATCAGATGTTGATTTACCCTCAAACAGCTGCCCCCAATCTAAATTCTTCAGTTCCTGCCTAATATTGTTATAATTAGCCTTCCCCCAATTTAGCACCTTCATCCGAGGACTACTCTTATCCTTATCCACAAGTACCTTAAAAGTATGGCCTGATCATTGTCTTTAGGGTTTGGTGGTATCGCTCCAAATCCCCTTGTGACTGTGGGTGGTATGCTGAGGACTTCAGCTGGGTTATGTACAGAATACCCATGAACATTTCAAAAAGACTACTCATAGAATGTGTGCCCTTGTCCATCTGGATCTCAGCAGGTAGTCCCTATCTGGTAAAGAATTGGGTTAGCCCCTCCACAATTACCTTGGCAGAGATATTTCTTCGAGTGAATGGCCTTTGCGAATTGGGTCACGACATCCATAATGGTGAGAAGGTACTGGTAGACCTCTTTTGTTCTCATCAGGTATGCCACACAATCCACCAGCACTCTGCTGAAGGTTTTCCCAAAAGCTGGCATGGGAATTGGGGTTGCTGGTTTTATTCCAGTTTGGGGCTTTCCCACAACCTGGCACCTGTGACCAATTTTACAGAACGCCACCACATCGTTGTGGAGTTGTGGTCAGTCAAAATACTTTCTTATGCGGGCTTTGATTTTTCATACACCGACATGTCCAGTCATTGGATGTTCGTGGGCCATTCTTAATATTTCTTTAAGGGACCTCAGTGGCACCAATATCTGGTGAATAACTGTCCACTCTTCATCCACAAGTCTGAGAGGA
Source organism: Heterodontus francisci (assembly GCF_036365525.1). Lineage (NCBI taxonomy): Eukaryota > Metazoa > Chordata > Chondrichthyes > Heterodontiformes > Heterodontidae > Heterodontus > Heterodontus francisci. The sequence continues at coordinate 51,828,976 of NC_090391.1, forward strand.
GGCCTCCACTTCCTCATCAGCACGTCATACTTTAAATAGTAGCACTCTTGGACTCCCTCAGCTTCAGTTTTGATTTGGACAGTCTGTACTTTTTGTAACACTGGATCGGTGTTGAGCCTCAACTAAGGAAGATCTGTTTAACACATCCTTTGGGTCCTTTACCTTCCCAAAAAAGGTTTGAGACAACCAGACAGTAGGGTCATCCGTCTGCAGTATCAGTTCAGCCTCCTCTGATGGTAATTATTTGGTCATGGACCGAGTCACCACACAATCAGGGAGAACACTGCGGACCTTCTCCTGCAACTGCTCTGTCTCCCTGACCTATTTTGATCTCTCCAGAACTACTAGGTAAGCTACCACCTTTTCCCCTTCCAGATCATTACCCAGGAGCGGGTCGACCCATACACTGGTAAAGTAGGAAAATTCCCGATAGTTACCGGTCCTGAAACTGGGTCACACTCCAAGTGCATCCAATATAATGATGTGGACATGTACTGTCTTCCGATACCATTCACTAACACTCGAGCATTCACTGCACTCTCCGGGAGAAAGATCATGTCTTTTCCCAGCAGAAGGGATTGGGGGGCCCTGTATCCCTGATACAGGGCCCCCCAATCTATCGGCCTTCTTGCCTCAGTCGGGGTAGGCGGTGGCGTAGTGACATTATCACTGGTATTTCCCTGGGACCATGAGTTCGAATCCCATCACAGCAGAAGGTGGAATTTGAATTTAATTAATAAATCTGGAATTAAAAAGCTAGTTTAATGATGGTCATGAAACCATTGTCGATTGTTATAAAAACCCATCAGGTTCACGAATGTCCTTTCGGGAAGGAAATCTGCTGAAATTACCTGGTTTGACCTACATGTAATTCCTGACCCACAGCAATGTGGTTAACTCTTACATGCCCTCTGAAATGGCCAAGCAAGCCAGTCAGTTGTACCTAACCATTACGAAGTCAATAAAAAGGAATGAAACCGGACAGATCACCCGGCAAACTCTATTCCTAACAGCACTATGCACATACCTACCCCAAATGGACTGCAGCGGTTCAAGAGGCAGCTCACCACCACCTGCTCAACGGCAATTAGGGATGGGCAAGAAATGCTGGCCTGGCCAGTGACGCCCACATCCCATGAATAATAAAAAAATGTCGAGAAGTATGGGGTCACTTTTCTTTGGGATACAAAATCCTGGTAAGTGTCTGGGCATTTGTTCAGTTTTCCCACATGCTAAGCGGTAGGCGTACTGGGCCTGACTGACACAGTTAAAGGCACAGCCTGATCTGCTGTGTTCTCCATCAGGGTCCGTTTTCCTGTACTGTTCTGGTGTCCCCTGTCTGCATTCCGCTCGATGGTGACCTGCCTTATTACAGTGGAAACACACAGGTATTCCACCGTTTATCCTTCTCTCAGTACCATCCTAGTTGGCCTGAGAATGGACCCTTGCATGTCCAGCTTGTTCTCCTTGTTCATGGCTGTGCAGGCTCCAATCACTGTCACACCTTTTATTCTCGGGTCTTTGGGGTGACTAGGGAAGAGTTTCCCTTAGGGGTTAAAGCCTTGTGTACAAAGGAAAATTCATCAGGAAGAATTGCGGCCTGCCTGGTTCTTTGAACCTTCTGTCCCTCCATGAGGGTTTTAATGGGAGGGGGGTGAGTTTGTGAAATCCTCGAGCAGGATCACCACTCTGTGTTTTTCATATGTGCGTTCTATCTTGAGCGCACAAAACACTGGTCAAAAACAAACACAAAAATGGACTGTAAAATCCTCTGTTGATACGTAAAAAGGAAACGTTTGGCTTCGACAAATGTGGGTCCTTTACTGGAAGAGTCAGGACAATTTGTAATGGGTAATAGAGAAATGGCAGAGAAGCTACATGATTACTTTGCATCTATCTACGCTGAGGACGATACAAGAAAATTCCCAGGATTCGAGATCCAAGGGATTAGAGGGACAGAGGAAGTGAAGGAAATTGATATGAGTAAGAAGGTTGTGTTGGAGAAATTACCCGATATTCGGCATCCCAGAGTGCTGAAAGAGGTAGCTTTGGAGATAATGGGTGCATTGGTGATCATCTTTCAAAATTTTATTAATTCTAGAACGCTTCCTGCAGATTGGAAGGAAGCAAATGCCATGCCACTATTTAAGAAGTGAGGGAGAGAGCAAACCGGGAATTCCAGACCTGTTAGCCTTGCATCAGTAATCGGGAACATGCTAGAATGTGATAAATGGATCTGATTGGGCAGAGTCAACATGGATACATAAATGGGAAATCATACTTGACGAAGCCGCTGGAGTTTTTTTTTTGCATGTTACTAACAGAATAGAAAAGGGGAGTCGGTCAATTATCAGAAGGCTTTTGATAAAGTCCCTCACAGCAGGTTGGTTAGCAAAAGTAAAGCACACTGCTAGGAGCTACTTTATGGGCATGGATTAAGGATTGGTTAACAGGCAGGAAACAGATAGCAGGAATAAATGGGTCATTCTTGCTTTGGCAGGCTGTGTCTAGTGAGGTACTGCAGGGATCAGTGCTTGGACCCCAGTTGTTTACAGTATATATGAATGATTTTGATGTGGGGACCAAATGCAATATTTCCAAGTTCGCAGATGACACAAATCCAGGAGGGAATGTGTGCTGTGTGGAAGATGCAAAGTGGATTCAAGGGGACTTGGACAGACATTGTGAGTGGGAAAGCGCATGGCAGGTGGAATATAATGTGGAAAAATGTGACGTTAGCCACTTTGGGAGGAGGAATAGATGTGCAGAGTATATCTTAAATAATAGATCAGAAAGTATAGATGTACAACGGGGTGTCCTCATCAATAAGTCACTGAAAACTGACATGCAGGAACAGCAAGTAATTAGGAAGGCTAATGGTATGTTAGCCTTTATCACAAGAGGATTTGAGTACAGGAGTAGTGAAGTCTTGCTTCAGTTGTGCAGAACCTTGGTTAGACAGCACCTGGAGTACTGTATGTAGTTTTGATCCACTTACCTTAGGAAGGATATGATGACCACAGAGGGACTGCAACGAAGGTTCACCAGACTTGTTCGTGGGATGTTGGGACTGTTCTATGAAGTGATTGGGGAAACTGGGCCTGTGTTCTATATATTTTAAAAGAATGACAGGTGATCTCATTGAAACCTACAAAATACGGAAAGGGATCGACCGGGTAGATGCAGCTAAGATGCTTCCCCTGGTTGGGGAGTCTAGAACCAGGGTACACAATTTCAAAATAAGAGAGAAGCCACTTAGGACAGAGATGAGGAGACTTTTGTGAATCTTTGGAATTCTCTACCCCAGTGGGCTGTGAAAGCTCAGTCATTGAGTATGTTTAAAGCAGATTTCTTACTGCCAATAACATACAAGGGTATGAGAAGAGTGCGGGGAAAAATACAATGAAATGGATGATCAGCAACTATGATATTGAATGGTGAAACAGGCTCGAACGGGCTGAATGGCCTACTTCGTCTCCTTATCTCATTCAGACTCGAGGTCAGTTTAGTCAGGCTGCTTTCGGAGGGTTTGGAATTTTTGGTGATACACTTCTGGTGCAATCTCATATGCATCCTGGATTTTTAGTCATCTCATAATATGATGAACTTTCATTTGGCAATAATGCATAAACCTCATGGGCAATTGCTGTTATTTTGCTTTGTAGAAACAGCGTCCAGTTCTCTGATGGCCATTTCAGCTGCTTTGAAAAATTTCGAAAGTGATAGAAAATGCTGCCACATCCTCCTTAATGAACGTTGGGCATGAACTGGGAGAACGTTAGGAGCTCAGCACATGGTCCTGAGCTAGCTGTAACTCCCACACTAGCTGTGCCTTCACTAGGTGTACTGGGTCTTCCTCTCGTTGTTTGAGCCACATGAACTCCCTTTCCTCTTTCTCCCTTTGGAACAATCTTGCTTTTCCCCTTTCTTGACACTCACTCTGCTCTTTCTCGCTCTCCTTGAAATTCTAATTCTCGTCTCTTTTGTTCTAGTTTTACCTAAGCTAACATTACTCTGTCTGTTAGTGATTCTAACCATGTTTGAGTCTTCATCAACAAGGAGAAAATGGGTGGCCACAGGTCTTAGCACTTAGGGTTCCCTTGCTTTTGGACGGCGTGTAATCCCTAACTGGCCAGCTACATTACTCAACTATTTAGCAGAAAGATCTTTTAGTCTGTCCCAAGTTACTTCACTCTGTATGTAACTCCTTTATTGCCAATGTAACTCCTTTATTCAAAAAGGAAGGGAGACAGAAAGCAGGAAACTACAGGCCAGTTAGCTTAACATCTGTCTTGGGGAAAATGGTAGAAGCTATTATTAAAGACGGTGTAGCCAGCACTTAGATAAAATTGAGGTAATCAGGCAGAATCACAAAGATTTCTGAAAGTTAAATCATGTATATCCAATTTGTTGGAGTTCTTTGATGGAGTTACATGCGCTGTGGATGAACGGGAACCGGTGGATGTACTGCACTTAGATTTCCAAAAGGCATTTGATAAGATGCCACATCAAAGGTTATCACAGAAAATAAAAGCTCATGGTGTAGGGGGTAAAATATTGGCATGGTTGGAAGATTGACGAGATAACAGGAAACCGAGTGTTGGCATAAATGTGTCATTTTCTGGTTGGCAAGGTGAAACGTGTGGTGTGCCACAGGGATCTGTGCTGGGGCTACAACTTTTTACGATTTATATAAATGACTTGGAGGAAGGAACCAAAGGTATGGTTGCTAAATTTTCCGATGACACGAAAATATGTAGGAAACTAAGTTGTGAACAGGACATAGGGGACTGCAAAGGAATATAGATAGGTGAAGTGAGTGGGCAAAGACCTGGAAAATGGAGTATAATGTAGGAAAGTGTGAAATTGTCCACTTTGGCAGGAAGAATAAAAAAGAAGCATTTCTTTTATTCTTTCATGGGATGTGGGCATCGATGGCCAGGCCAGCATTTGTTGCCCATCCCTAATTGCCCTTGAGAAGGTGGTGGCGAGCTGCCTTCTTGAACCGCTGCAGTCCATTTGGGGTAGGTACACCCACAGTGCTGTCAGGAAGGGAGTTCCAGGATTTTGTCACAGCGACAGTGAAAGAACGCCGATATAGTTCTAAGTCAGGATGTTGTGTGACTTGGAGGGGAACTTGCACGTGGTGGCGTTCCCATGTATGTGCTGCCCTTGTCCTTCTAGTTGGTCGAGGTCGCGGGTTTGAAAAGGTGCTGTCTAAGGGGCCTTGGTGCATTTCTGCAGTGCATCTTGTAGATGGTACACACTGCTGCCACTGTGCGTCGGTGGTGGAGGGAGTGACTGTTTGTAGATGGGGTGCCAATCAAGCGGGCTGCTTTGTCCTGGATGGTGTCGATCTTCTTGAGATTTGTTGGAGCTGCATCCATCCAAGCAAGTGGAAAGTATTCCATCACACTCCTGACATGTGCCTTGTAGGTGGTGGACAGGCCTTGGGGAGTCAGGAGATGAGTTACTCTTCTCAGGATTCCTAGTCTCTGGCCTGCTCTTGTAGCCACGGCATTTATATGGCTACTGCAGTTCAGTTTCAGGTCAATGGTAGCCCTGAGGAAGTTGATAGTGTGGGATTCAGCGATGGTAATGCCGTTGAATGTCTAGGGGAGATGGTTAGATTCTCTCTTGTTGGAGATGGTCATGCCTGGCACTTGTGTGGCGCGAATGTTACTTGCCACTGATCAGCTCAAGCCTGGATATTGTCCAGGTCTTGCTGCATTTCTACACAGACTGCTTCAGTATCTGAGGAGTGACGAATGGTGCTGAACATTGTGCAATCATCAGCAAACATCCCCACTTCTGACCTTATGATTGAAGGAAGGTCATTGATGAAGCAGCTGAAGATGGTTGGGCCTGCAACGCTACCCTGAGGAACACCTGCAATGATGTCCTGGAGCTCAGATGACTGACCTCCAACAACCACAACCATCTTCCTTTGTGCTAGGTATGAATCCAGCCAGCGGAGGGTTTTCCCCCTGTTTCCCATTGACCTCAGTTTCCCTAGGGCTCCTTGATGCCATACTCGGGAAAATGCTGCCTTGATGTCAAGCGCAGTCACTCGCACCTCACCTCTTGAGTTCAGCTCTTTTGTCCACGTTTGAACCAAGGCTGTCATGAGGTCAGGAGCTGAGTGGCCCTGGCGGAACCCAAAATGAGCGTCTCTCAGCAGGTTGTTGCTAAGCAAGTGTCGCTTGATGGCACATTTGATGACACCTTCCATCACTTTACTGATGATTGAGAGTAGGCTAATGGGGTGGTAGTTGGCCGGGTTGGATTTGTCCTGCTTTTTGTGTACAGGACATACCTGGGCAATTTTCCACAGTGCAGGGTAGATGCCAGTGTTGTAGCTGGACTGGAACAGCTTTGCTAGGGGAGCGGGAAGTTCTGGTGCACAGATAGTAGAATGAAGGATAGGTTGGTAGTTTGATCCTGGAGTAGGTTAAAGGTTCGGCACGACATCGTGGGCCGAAGGGCTGTGCTGTACTGTTCTATGTTCTATGTTCTATGTTCTATGTACTATTGCCGGAATATTGTCAGGGCCCATAGCCTTTGCAGTATCCAGTGCCTTGAGTCGTTTCTTAATATCACGTGCAGTGAATCGAATTGTCTGAAGTCTGGCATCTGTGATGCTCGGGTCTTCAGGACGAGGCCGAGATGGATCATCAACTCGGCACTTCTGGCTGAAGATTGTTGCAAATGCTTCAGCCTTATCTTTCAGACTGCTGTGCTGGGCTCCCCCATCATTGAGGAGGATATATTTGTGGAGCCACCCCCTCCAGTTAGTTGCTTAATTGTCTACCACCATCCTCGGCTGGTTGTGGCAGGACTGCAGAGCTTTGATCTGATCCGTTGCTTATGGAATCGCTTAGCTCTGTCTATCGCATGTTGCTTACGCAGTTTGGCATGCAAGTAGTCCTGGGTCGTATCTTCACCAGGTTGACACCTCATATTGAGGTATGCCTGGTGCTGCTCCTGGCATGCCCTCCTGCACTCTTCATTGAACCAGGGTTGGTCTCCTGGCTTGATGGTAATGGTAGAGAGGGGGGTATGCCGGGCAATGAGGTTACAGATTGTGGTTAAGTACAATTCTGCTGCTTCTGATGGCCCACAGCGCCTCATGGATGCCCAGTTTAGAATTGCTAGATCTGTTCGAAATCTATCCCATTCAGCACGGTGATAGTGTGACACAACACGATGGATGGTATCCTCAATGTGAAGGCGGGACTTTGTCTCCACAAGGACTGTGCGGTGGTCACTCCTACCAATACTGACATGGACAGATGCACCTGTGGCAGGCAGATTGGTGAGGACGAGGTCGAGTTTGTTCTTCCCTCGTGCTGCTTCTCCCACCACCTGCCGCAGACCCAGTCTAGCAGCCATGTCCTTTAGGAATCGGCCAGCTCTGTCAGTGGTGCTGCTACCGAGCCACTCTTGGTGATGGACATTGAAGTCCCCCACCCAGAGTACATTATGCCCTTGCCAGCCTCAGTGCTTCCTCCAAGTGGTGTTCAACATGGAGGAATACTGAGTCATCAGCTGAGGGTGGGTGGTAGGTGGTAATCAGTAGGATGTTACCTTGCCCATGTTTGACCTGATGCCATGAGACTTTATGGGGTCCGGAGTCGATGTTGAGGACTCCCAGGGCAATTCCCTCCCTACTTTATGCCTCTGTGCCACCACCTTTGCTGGATCTGTCCTGCCGGTGGAACATAACGTACCCGGGGATGGTGATGGCAGTGTCTGGGACATTGTCTGTAAGGTATGATTATCTAAATGGTGAAGGATTGCAGATCCCTGAGATGCAGAGGGATCTGGGTGTCCTAGTGCATGAATCACAAAATGCTATTCTGCATGTAGAGCAAGTTATTAGCAAAGCTAATAGAATGTTATTGTTTGCTGCAAGATAAATTAAATTACGAAGTATGAAGGCCATGCGTCAGTCGTATCGGCCATTGGAAAGACCACATCTGGAGTACTATGTACAGTATTGGTCTTCCTGTTTAAAGAAGGATGGAAATGCATTGGAGGCAGTAAAAAGGTTTATTAGACTGATATCTGGAATTGGCGGGCTGTCAGATGAGGAAACAATGGACAGGCTAGGCTTGTATCCGCTGGAGTTTAGAAGAGTAAGAGGCGACTTGATTGCAACATATAAGATTCTGAGTGGGTCTTAACACGGTGGATTCGGAAAGGATGTTTCCATTTGTGGGAGAATCCAGAATTAGGCGTCATTATTTAAAAATAAGAGAGTCACCCATTTAACACGCAGGTGAGGAGATTTTTTTTCTCTGAGGTTCGTGGGTTTTTGGAATTCTCTTCCTCAAATATTTAAGTATTTGTCAGGCAGAGGTAGATAGATTCCTGATAAGGAAGGAGGTGAAAGTTTATCGGGGTTAGCTGGGAATGAGGAGTGGAGGTTACAATCAGATAAGTCATGACCTTATTGCATGGCAGAGCAGGCCTGAGGGGCCGAGTGGCCTACTTCTGCTCCTAATTCGTATGTTCATATGTTCATAAGCTGTGGCTTAGGATGGTGCTGGCTTCGAATGTGAACATTTTAGTGTGCTAGCAGTGAAAACCGCAATGAAACCGACATTGAAATCTTCATTTTTTTTTCTGGGAATGAAATGTTTTCCTACTTCTAATTTCTCGTTTGTCATTTGGTTATGATCAATTTCTGTTACAGTCAAGTGAGGAGGGGTCATAGGCTCCCCTCTTGTCCTATCTCTTATTTGACCACAACAGGGTTTATTCCGTTTATCCAGTGGACGTGCTCATCACCTCAGTGAGTAGTTTACCTTTTACCTTTGTTCTGATCGTGCATGAACCAATCAGACAGGTTTTCTTGAGTTTAAACAAGAGGTGAGTTTATTATACTTCACAATCTGAACTGGATCTAAATAAAAAATAAAAAATACACAGTGTGTCAGTTTGCATAATTCTCTGGTCGCGCCTTTGCCACCCTTACTTCGGAGACTCATGTAATCTGCAAGAGTTGAAATTGTTTATTTTTACATTTACGTCTATATCATGTATCTATCTATATGTCAGGAATAGCACTGGTTCCAATAGGGACGCCTGAGAAACAGAACTGCATACTCCCGCTCCACCAGTCTGAACAATGACTGTTCACTACTTCTCCCTGCTTTCTGTCGATGAGTCATATCCACACTATCACTGTCACATTAATCCATGTGTTCCATTTTTCATAACAAGTATATGAATTGTCATTTGATCACAGGATTTTGAAAGGCCATATACCTAACACAAAACACATTATCCTCATCAACACTCACAGTTATGTCATCAACCAACTTCATCCAGATTATCAGGCATGATTGGTTGTTTAGATATCCATCCTGCTTGTCATTTATTATCAGATGTTTTTCCAAGAAAGATATATTTTTGTACTGGGTTATGGCCTCTGGAAAATTCCAATCACTGACATTAGACTGACTGGTCAGTAACTACAGGGTTTATCTAATCTCTTTCTTTAAAAAAAAAACAGTGTGTAACATTTTAAAACCCCCACTTCCCTGACACCACTCCAATAGCCAAGGAGGAGTAAAAGCTTCTGGTCAGTGCCTCCAATACTCCTTCCCTCAACAAACCTCATACATCCCATCCAGACCGGGTAAAAGTTCCACTTTATTGTGGTATACAAAATGTTGGTTTGAAAGGGGTTACAATTGTATAGGACTTTGGTTCGGCCACATTTGGAATACTGCGTGCAGTTATGGTCGCCACATTACCAAAAGGATGTGGATGCTTTGGAGAGGGTGCAGAGGAGGTTCACCAGGATGTTGCCTGGTATGGAGGGCGCCAGCTATGAAGAGAGGTTGAGTAGATTAGGATTATTTTCATTAGAAAGACGGAGGTTGAGGGGGGACCTGATTGAGGTGTACAAAATCATGAGAGGTATAGACAGGGTGGATAGCAAGAGGGTTTTTCCCAGAGTGGGGGATTCAATTACTAGAGGACACGAGTTCAAAGTGAAAGGGGAAAAGTTTAGGGGGGATATGCGTGGAAAGTTCTTTCCACAGAGGGTGGTAGGTGCCTGGAACGCGTTGCCAGCGGAGGTGGTAGATGCGGGCACGATGGCGTCTTTTAAGATGTATCTAGACAGATACATGAATGGGCAGGAAGAAAAGAGATACAGACCCTTAGAAAATAGGCGACATGTTCAGATAGAGGATCTGGATCGGCGCAGGCTTGGAGGGCGAAGGGCCTGTCCCTGTGCTGTAATTTTCTTTGTTCTTTGTTCTTTGAATCTGTTTGTTCAGTATGTGTAATTAATGTCAGTCTCCATTGACCGTAATTGTGTCATGGGAGAGCTTTCCACTTCTATTAAATAGGGGTTTCGTTTAATGTATTATTCCAAGCCGGTAGCATCACCCCCGTACTAACAGCAGCTCCAGGGAGTGGGAAAGGATTGGTCAGAATCTGAGAACAATGGATTGGAATTTTACAATGGATCAGAATCTGAGAGCAATAGATTGGAACGTCACAACAATGGGTCAGAAACTGATAACAATAGATTGGAATGTTACAAGGATGGGCAGCAAGACTTTTTCCAATTGGTTTGGCGAAGCTACTGCAGATTATTATTGGAGAACATTAGAAATGCGGATCTATGATGCACAAAAGATTATTCAAACGATTTACTGTCCTATCCTCACAATTATTGGTGTTCCTGGAAAGCCTCTGCATCCAACTATTAGATCTGTAAACCATACTTCACTGATTTTGTGCTCTTGTCATGTAAATCCAGGGAATACTGAAGTCACTGTCTGCAGTCCCTCTCACAAACTCTGTTCCCTGTCCACTGTCTGTATCCACCTCGCTAGCCAATGTCTGAGGCTGAACCAAACAGTTGTCAACCTCATTGTTCTATTTATACCTGAGCTGAGTTCTTTGCCATGTTCTCTCCATCACCTAACCTGCCTACTACCACCTCTGTAATATCAGCCATCTCCACCTTTATCTCAAAACATCCCCTGCATAACCCCTCATCTTCTTTGGCCTCTTTGTCTCGGGAGACAATGGGTCAGCGCCCGGAGGTGGTGAGTGGTTTGAGGAGCAGCGCCTGGAGTGGTTATAAATGCCAATTCGAGAGTGACAGACTCTTCCGCAGGTGCTGCAGATAAAATTGGTTGTCGGGGCTGCTAAACAGTTGGCTCACCCCTTGCACTTCGGTCTTTTTTCCTGCCAACTGCAAAGTCTCTTGAGACGCCACGCTTTAGCCCCGCCTTTATGGCTGCCTTCCAGCTCTGGCGATCGCTGGCAACTGACTCCCATGATTTGTGCTCAATGTCACAGGACTTCATGTCGCGTTTGCAGACGTCTTTAAAGCGGAGACACGGACGGCCGGTGGGTCTGATACCAGTGGAGAGCTCGCTGTACAATGTGCCCTTGGTGATCCTGCCATCTTCCATGCGGCTCACATGGTCAAGCCATCTCAAGCGCCGCTGACTCAGTCGTGTTTATAAGATGGGGATGTTGGCCGCCTTGAGGACTTCTGTGTTGGAGATACGGTCCTGCCACCTGATGCCAAGGATTGTCCAGAGGCAGCGAAGATGGAATGACTTGAGACATCACTCTTGGCTGACATACGTTGTCCAGGCCTCGCTGCCGTAGAACAAGGTACTGAGGACACAGGCCTGATACACTCGGACTTTTGTGTTCCTTCTTAGTGCACCATTTTCCCACACTCTCCTGGCCAGTCTGGACATAGCAGTGGAAGCCTTTGCCATGCGCTTGTTGATTTCTGCATCGAGTGACCGGTTACTGGTGATAGTTGAGCCGAGGTGAACTCTTAAACCACTTCCAGAGCATGGTCGCCGATATTGATGGATGGGGCATTTCTGAAACCCTGTGCCATGATGTTCGTTTTCATGAGGCTGATGTTTAGGCCAAATTCGTTGCAAGCAGCCACAAACCTGTCGAAGAGACTTTGCAGACACTCTTCAGTGTGAGATGTTAATGCAGCATCGTCAGCAAAGAGGAGTTCCCTCATGAGGACTTTCCGTACTTTGACTTCGCTGTTAGGTGGGCAAGGTTGAACAACCTGCCCCCTGACCTCGTGTGGAGGAAAATTCCTTCTTCTGAAGACTTGAACGCATGTGGGAGAATCCTTGGCATCAGGTGGCAGGACCGCATCTCCAACACAGAAGTCCTCGAGGCTGCCAACATCCCCATCTTAAAAACACTACTGAGTCAGCTGCCCTTGAGATGGCTATGCTGAATTGTGCCTTTCATATTGTCATGGAATGAGGTGATGATACTTAGTAGCTTTGGTGGACATCTGATCATTTCTAGTAGTCTGAAGAGACCACGTCTGCTGACGAGGTCAAAGGCTTTGGTGAGATCAATTAAAGCAACGTAGAGGAGAATCTGTTGTTCACGGCATTTCTCCTGTATCTGACGAAGGGAGAACAGCATGTCAATGGTCGATCTCTCTGCTCGAAAGCTACACTTTGCCTCAGGGTCGACACGCTCAGTCAGCTTCAGGAGCCTGTTTAAAACGGCTCGGGTGAAGACTTTACCCACTATTTTGAGCAGGGAGATTCCACGCTCGTTGCTGCAGTCACTGCGGTCACCCTTGCCCTTAAAGATGGTGATGATATTGGCATCACGCATGTCCTGTGGTACTGCTCCCTAGTCGCAGCACAGGCAAAGCAGTTCGTAGAGTGCTGAGAGCATATCTGGCTTGGCACTCTTGATTATTTCAGGGGTAATGCCGTCCTTCCCAGGGGCTTTTCCACTGGCTAGAGAATTAATGGCATCACTGAGATCCGATTTTGGTGGCTGTACGTCCAGCTCATCCATGACTGGCCGAGACTGGGCTTCATTGTGGGCGATCTCAGTGACAGCATTCTCCCTGGAGTACAGTTCGAGGTAATGCTTGCGTTGGTCAGTGATTGTGTCCCCTGATTTACATTTGAGGGGTGCCATCATCATGATGATTGGCCCAAAAGCTCTCTTCATGCCATCATACATTCCTCTGATGTTTCTGGTGTCTGAGACCAGCTGAATATGACTGCATAGGTGTTGCCAGTAGTAATTTGCGCAGTGCCTGGCTGTTCTTTGTGCGGTGCCTCTGGCTGCTTTAAGTGCTCCGGATGTTAACTCGCTGAGGGCTTTCTTGTAGTTCAGCAGTGCAATGCGCTTAGCGGCTATGACAGGTTTCAGCTCTTCAAAGTGAGATTGAAACCAGTCTGCATTTCGCTTCGCACGTTTGCCACAGGTGGTCATTGTTTTTGTCATAGATGGCGTCTCTGATGTACGCCCACTTGGTCTCTGCATCCCCAGTGGGAGTGTTTTGAAGGGCTTTTACAAGTGAATTTAGAAATTTTTGTAACAGATGTGGGTAAGAAATTCTTCTCGTGTTGATGCACGGGTGGCCCTTCTGCTTGGAGTGATGCAGCTTCTTTGGTTTCAGTCTCAACTTGCTACACACCAGGGAGTGGTCAGTGTCACAGTCAGCACTGTGGAAGCTGAATGTGATTTGAACGCTATTGAAGGAGGCTCGACTTGTGACGATGAGGTCCAGCTGGTGCCAACGACGCGATCCTGGGTACCTCCATGAATCCTGGTGACAGTGTTTAGTGTGAAAGAATGAGTTGGTGATGAAGAGGTTATGATAGGTACACAACTCAAGCAGTCTCTGTCCATTCTCATTCATCCTTCCAATGCCATACCTCCCAAGGCAGTAGGGCCACGAGTCATGGTCGGCCCCAACCCTGGCATTAAAGTCCCCCAGCAGGAACAGGTGTTCGGGATTGGGGTTGCTATTAATGATATTATGGAGTTCCTCGTAGAACTGGTCTTTAGCTTCAGGTGTGGAACAGAGTGTTGGAGCATAGATGCAGAGTCGGTGTACTGGACCAGAGGTGGAGTGCAGTCGGATGGACAGTATGCGTTCTGAGCCATTTGTAGGTGGCTCTCTAATGCTGAGCAAAGAATTGCTGATGGCGAAGCCCCCTCCAGGCTGTCTTGGTTCTTCAGGATCCCAACCCTGCCAGAAGAAGGTGCAGTCTTGCTCCCTTAGAGACCAGCGCGCAGGCAGACGTGTCTCCTGAAGTGCTGCAATGTCCACATTGAGTCTCGCGAGCTCGTTGTTGATGATGGCGGTCTTCCGAGAATCGTTGATTTGTGTAAGGTCTACCAACAGGCCAGGACACATAGTTCTGACGTTCCAGCGAATGGCTGTTATCATCTTTCCTTTTTTGTCGTTTTGTTTGGTGCGGTGTTGCAGTCCAGTTGTCGGGCAATGACCCTGAGCTCCAAGCACCCATTGAAGCAGGTGGACTGTGGCGGGACAGAACCTTACTGTCCGGGGGCTGCCCAGTTTGAGGCGAGCTTTAGCTGTCCAGTGAGATGCGATGACCTTTCCCACCGACGAAGGCAAGCCGTGGAGCCCAACCTCTATGCCAATTGAGCTGGAATTATGATCCATAACTGCTGCTTTCCGTGTTGTTTTGGTCGCTGTGAGGTGACTATGGAGTGACCTCTCCATGGCGCCTGACTAGGCGAATGTATGGAGGTTGTGAGTTGCCCAAGCGTCAGGACCACCCTCTCGGCCTTTCTGGTGGGGTCCAAAGGAGTGCAGACCACGACGTTTGGCACCGGTATGGCTGCAGGAACTGCCGAAAACATGCCACAGGTGACACATGACCATCTGCGGGGTTCCGCTCTGGATTTTCTGTTGGGATTTACTCCCTTAGCCTTGGACTCTCCCAAGACGCCCACAGGGCAGTGGGGTTGTTCGGGCCCCTGCTCAGGAATAGGTGGAAGCCGGTGGGAGGAGGGGCGCGTGGGGGAGGCGTGAAGATAAGGAGGTGCGAGGGGGAGCTGGGAAGAGGGTGCGAAGGGGAAGGGGAAGCTGGGTGCGCAGGGGAGGGAGTGCAGGTAATTAAACATTTCATCGGTTCCCACCATCGACGCCTGGAAAGCTCTTCCTTGTCCTCCGAGATGTGGGCGACAGCCTCGGGCGCCAGTACCAGCAGGAATTCGCCGCCATTGCGCTACAGATGCGCTACGAGCTGCAAACCTCCCGCGGGCACGTTGAAGTTGTGGCCAAGAAGCCATTCCACGATGGAGTCAACTGGGGCTGGGTGATGGCTTTTTGCATGTTCGGGGGCACCTTTATCTCATCTGTACCTTTGTTAAATCCACACTTGACTATTTCAATTCTATCCTGGTCACCCTCCCAGTTATAAACCTCCATAAACCACAGCCCATCCAGAACACTGCTGCCTTTTCCTAACTCACACCAAATCCCGATCACCCATCACCCCTGTGCTCAGTGATCTACATTTGCTCCCGGTCTGGCAGCATCTTAATTTTAATATTCTAATTCTTGTCTTTGAATCTCTCCATGGCCTCACCTTCCAATTAGTCCCATTGCCCCCTCCATATCCAATATGCTTGAAAATCTCATGCCGTCAACTCTTTTTTCAGCTCCCTTTTTAAAGTGAGTTGCTTTCTCTCTCTATCTCCCCTGGCTGCGATTTTCATTCTGGTGCCAATGTTATAGAAACCTTGATCCATAAAATTATGCGATCTGCACAGTCAGCCACTTCTCGTGTGGCCCACACAGTGCCCCATGCTGGGCAGGTAACTTGAACGGGCACACCTTGTGTGTGCTGTTAGTGTAAGGAGGTTTCAAAGTGACGTCAGCGCACCAGCCCGACAGTGTTGATGTCTTTCTTTGAAACTTGGTCTGTGGATGTACACTGACCACCTGTGGTAGTCACTTGTTATTTAAAATGACCAGGCATCCATCTTACAGGTGAGGGGCTTTTGCCTTGCTTCTGCTTTGTAAAGTTAGTGGAGGTGCTCTGGATGTTTTTTCTGGAGGTTGTGTCGTGAGCTGCTGCAGACATTCAGGGAGGAAAGAGGATTTGGTGACCCAACTCTGAATGATGTAGGGGATTGTAGTTACTGTGTCTCTGGGTCTGTAACGTGAACAACAAATGAAACAGAGGCTACAGAGAGGGGAAGCTATGCAAAGAGGGAGGAGGAGGGGGCTCAGCCCTATCCACCCCAGCAATATGATCCTGCATAGCAGCAAGCATGGCTCTCATGACTCAGTTTGAGCTTCCCCTGCAGGACTGAAACGTTGGGTGTCTACAACCTGTGATGCGGTGGAAGCTGAGAAAATGGTCACCAGACCTGATTTTCTCGCTTTTCATATTTCCCTTTCACACATTCTCACTGTCTCTCTCTCTTCCCTCTCTTTGTCCCTTGCACATCGAATCAGAGCTTGATGCAGCACAGAAGGAGGCTATTTAGCCCATTGTTTCAGTGCTGTCTCTTTGAAAGAGCTATCTATTTAGTTCCACTAAACGCCACCCTCCCCCACTCCTTCCTCAGACTGCGACATTATTTCCAATTCAAGGATTTGTTAAATTCCATTTGAAGGATATTATTGAATCTGCTTCTAGTGAATTCCAGACCCCACCAACTCGCTGTGTAAGAATGTTCTCCTCATTTCACCTCTGTTTTTTTTGTCAATTACCTTCAATCTGTGTCTTCTTAACACTGAACTTGCTGACACTGGAAACAGTTTCACATTAAGTACTCTATCAAAACCCTTCATGATTTTGAATTCTATATTAAATCTCCCCTTACCTTTCACTGCTCTAAAGAGAGCAATCCCAACTTTACAAATCTCTCCACGTAACTGAATTCCCAGATCCCTGGTACCATTCTGGTAAATCACCTCTGTATTTTCACTAAGTGCTTGACATCCTTACCAAAGTGTGGTGATCAGAATTGGACACAATTCTCCAGCTGGGAGCGAACCAATGATGTATAAAAATCAGCATTTCCTCCTGCGTTTTATCACTCTGTGCCTCTCTCTCTAACACCAAGGACACTACATGTTACCTTCAATGATCTGTGTGTAGACAACACAGGTCTCCCTAATCCTGCACTCACTTTATAATGGTACCATTTAGTTTATATTGTTTCACCTAATCCTTCCTTCCCAAATGTCTCACTTCACACTTCACTGTGTTAAATTACATCTGACATGTTCCTGCCCATTTCACCAGTCAGTCTCTGTCCTCCTGAAGTCTGTTACAATCCTTCTCACTGTTTATTGACATTTCTGAGTTTCCTGCCATCTGAAAACTTTGACATTATCCCCTCTGTACACAGGCCCATTGCATTAACATACAGAAACAGTGATCCCAACAGTGACCCTCGGGAACCCCACTGTGTACTTCCCTCCAGGCTGAACAATAACCATTCTCCACTGCTCTTTGCTTTCTGTCACTTAGCTAATTTCCTGCATTTTGACATTGAAAATAAATGAAAAGACTTCCATGACCACTTCATGTTCCAAAGCGATTTGCAGCCAATGTGTACTTTTTCAAAGTCTAATCACACTTCTAATGTAGGAAACACAGCAGGCAATTTCTGCACAGCAAGTTCACACAAGCAGCAATGTGATAATGATCAGATCTGTTTTTGTGATGATTATTGAAGGGTAGATATTGACCTGGACACCGGGAATAAGTCCCCTGCTCTGCTTCTACATTGTGTGATAGGATCTTTAACATCCACCTGAGAGGGTAGATGGAGCCTTGGTTTAACATTTCATTCAAAAGATGGCGCCTCTGAAAGTGCAACACTCCCTCAGTACTGCAGTCCTGTGTCAGCCTTCATTCTTCAGATCAAGTCCTGCATTGATTCTTGATCCTAGAAGCTTCTGACTGAAAGGGGAGAGAGCTACAAACTGAGCCACTGCTGGCATTGGCCCTTTAATCCTATGGTGTTTCTAATTTGGTAACACGGCTGTTATGTGGTACTTTATAAAACGCCTTTTGAAAGGACAGGAATATTGGGAAAGTACAGGCAGGAACAATCATAGAATCATAGAATAACATTGCACTGATGGAGGCCATTTGGTCCATCAGGTCAGTGCTGGCCCTTTTGAAGATCATCCAGTTAGTCCCACACCCTGGCTCTTTAGCAGATCCTTCCATTTTTTTCTCCTTAAGATATTTATACTATTCCCTTTTGGAATCTACTATTGGATCTGTGTCCTGCAGCCTATCAGGAAATACATTGAAAATCCCAAACACCTATTGAATAAAAAAAAAACTTTTGTCACCTCTGCTTCTTTTTCCCAATCACTGGAAGTCTGTGTCCTCCAGTCACCGGCCCCTCACACATTGGAAACAGTTTCACTTTATTTAATTCATCTAAACCCTTCATGATGTTAAACATCTCTATCAGATCTCCTTTTAAATTTCCCTGCTCTAAGGTGAACAATCTCGGCTTCATAACTGTTATCCCTCAAAGCTGGAAAAGTTCCAGTAAAACTCTTCTGTCCCTTCACAAAAGGTTCCATGACCTTCCTAAAGTGAGGACCCCATACTGGACACAATACTCCAGGTGGAGCCGAACTAGTCTTTTCTCTCGGATTAATATCAAATCCTGACTATTTTACTCTGTGTCTTTATTAATAAAGCCTAGGAATCAATTTGCTTTGTTAACTGTTAACCTGTCCGGCTAATTTCAAAGTTTGTACACAAACACCCCATGTCTCTCTGTTATTTTCACCACCTTTAAAGTTGTGTCATTTACATTGTATTATCTCTCCTCATTCATCCATATGCAGCTCACCGTCACCTTCTCAAGGGTAGCATTTATTGTTGTCCCAGCCAGCGGCACCCACATCCCATGACTGAATGATACAAGTAAAATCACCACACATTGTGTATCCTCACACAGCTGCCATGTCAGATAAATATTAGGAAGACTGAAGCCAGTGTTTTCAAACCCACATCAAACATTCCCGAGCCACAGACTACATCCCTGTCCTTGGCAACTGTCTGAGACTAAGCCAAACTGTTCACAACCTGGTGTAATAGTTGACCCTACGATGAGCTTCCTGCTAAATATTCACACTATCACTAAAACTGAATATTTCCACCTTCGTATCATCACCCAGCTTTGCACCTCTCTCAGCTCTTCTGCTGATGAAACACTCCCCCTTGCCTGTGTTACCTGAAGACTTGATTATTCCAACGCATTCCTGGCTGGTCTCCCACATTCTACCCACCATAAACTTGAGGTGACACTGCTGCCGATGCCTATTTCACACCAAGTCCTGTTCACCCATCACCTCCTGTACTCACTGACCTACATTGGATCCTGGTTAGTAACACCTCAATTGTAAAACTCTCAGCCTTCTTTACAAATCCCTCATTGCCTGACCCCTCCCTATCTCTGTAATCTCCTCCAGAGCTACAACCCTCCGAGATATCTGTACTCATCTAATGATGGGTCTTGAGTATCCCCAAACTTAATTGCTTTACCATTGGTGGCCATGACTTCAGCTGCCGAAGCACCAAGCTCTGGAAGAGAAGAGCAGAACTTCTTCAAGGTAGACATTCCTGGAAGAGAAGTGGCAATGAATTAAACACTAAAATAAACGCAAAATACTGTGGATGCTGGAACTCTGAAATGAGAACAGAATGTGCCAGAAATACTCAGCAGGTCTGACAGCATCTGTGTCGAGAGAAACAGAGTTAACGTTTCAGATCTGTGACCCTTTATCATAACTGGTAAACGTTAGAAATGTAACAGTCTGTCATTTAATCTCTCCCCTCTCCATCCCAGCACAGTCCTTCCTTCTTGTTCTTCTTCCCCCTTCTCCTCTTTCACTTCCTCAAAGACAGTTGAAGGGTCGCAGATCTGAAACGTTAACTCTGTTTCTCTCTACAAAGATGCTGGCAGACCTGCTGAGTATTTCCCGCACTTTCTTTTCTCACCCCTAAGATCTGGAATTCTCTCCCTAAACCATAAATGCAGTAAGTTGCACAGAGTCCTGTTTGAGGAAGTACTGCTTGGACAGAGTACTAAATACAGTGCAGTTAATGAGTGACTAAATTTTAAGAGATCTAAGCGTCGATCTCTTTTCAACAATTTGTTAATTTTACATTGAGCATTTCACTTCATTTTAAGCTGAATTTGTCGTTTCTTTCACAGTCTGTTTGTAAGAATTGGACAGTTAACTGATACTCAAGGAAAAGGAGGGTCAGTGTCAGCTTGGATGAAAAACTGACTTAATGACAGAAAACAGTGAGTTGCAGTAAATAGTTGTTATTCAGACTGGAGGAAGGCAGACACTGGTGTTCCCCAAGGGTCAGTTCTGGCAACACTGTTTTATTCTTATATATATAAAGGATTTGGATAATGAAATACAGAGAAGCGTCTCAAAATGGGAAGGCGGGGCAGGCAGTGAGGTTGTAACAGGATGGCAGAATGGGCAGACAAGAGGCAGATGGAATTTAATGCAGACAAGTGTGAGGTGACGTATTTTATCAGAAGTAACAGGGAGGGGCAATATACACTTTATGGTACAGTTCTAAAGAGTGTGCAGTGACAGAGGGAAATGGGGTTCACGTCCATATATCATTGAAGGTGACAGGGCATATTGAGAGAGTCGTTAGTAAAGCATATGGGATTTTGGACTTCATAACTAGAAGCAGTGAGTACAGAAGAAGGAAATATATGCTGAACTTTTATAAAGGTCTGGTTAGGCCCCAACTGAAGTACTGCATCCAGTTCTGTTCACCACACTTTAGGAAGGATGTGAGGGTCTGTGACAGGGTGCAGAGGAGATTTACCAGCATGGTTCCAGGGATGGAGGATTTTAGCTACAAGGTTAGTCTGGAAAAGCTGGGATTGTTTTCCTTGTAGTAAACACACAAACATACACAAACCATTCAGACCCCAGGCACTGAGACAGACAGACATACAAACACGCAAACACACCATTCAGAGCCCAGGCACTGATACAGAGAGATGTAAAAACACACACGCACCAACGAACACATATTAGACCCCGGGCCCTGAGGCAGACAGATATACAAACTCACAAACACACCAATCTGACCCCAGGCACTGAGGCAGACAGATATACAAACACACAAATACTGATCAGACCACAGGCACTGAGGCAGTCAGACATACAAACACATATACAAACCAGACACGCACAAACATACACACACACACACATCAACACCCCCCCCCACCCCCGCCCCACCAGGCCCTGCACCAGACACACACACACACACTTTCTCTAACACAGGGCGGCACAATGGCACAGTAGTTCGCACCGCAGGCTCACAGCTCCAGCGACCCGGGTTCAATTCTGGGTACTGCTTGTGTGGAGTTTGCAAGTTCTCCCTGTGTCTGCGTGGATTTCCTCCGGGTTTCCTCCCACATGCCAAAGACTTGCAGGTTGATCGGTTAATTGGCCATTATAAATTGCCCCTAGTACAGGTAGGTGGGAGGGAAATATAGGGACAGGTGGGGATGTGGTAGGAATATTAGGTCCTGTACTGCGCTGTAATGTTCTATGTTCTATAGTGTAGGTCAGATGGTTTCAAATGTCGGCGCAACATCGAGGGCTGAAGGGCCTGTACTGCGCTGTAATGTTCTATGTTCTATTATGGAATTAGTATAGGATTAGTATAAATAGGTGTTTGATGGTAGGCACAGACTCGGTGATCCGAAGGGCCTGTTTCTCTAAACTAAAAACACGCACACACTCTCTCTCGCACACACACACACTCACACAGATGCTCTCTCTATCTCACACACACAGGCACTCTCGATTTCACAGGCACACATGCACGCTTTCTCTCACACACACGCTAACCCTCAGACACACTCACACACACACAGTCTCTCTCAGACATACATGTACACACGCTCTCTCTCTCACACACACTACCTCTCTTACACACACAACCTATCTCATACACACAGTATCTCTCTTACCCACACACTCTCCCACACACACACGTACACACTCTCAGGCATACACGTACATTCTCCCTCAGACACACAGGCACTGTCTCTCCAACACACGCACACACACTCTCGCACACAGACACACACACTCGCACACATGCTCTCTCTCACTCACACACACAGACACTCTCACTCACACGCATACACACGATCTCTCTCACACACACGCTCACTCTCAGACCCACTCAAACACAGTCTCTCTCAGACACGCACACACACTTTCTCACACACAAGCACATACACATACGCACTCTCTCTCACACACACGCTCTCTCTCTTACACACACAAATACACATGTACACATGCTCACTATTACACACACACACTATCTCTCTTGCATGCACACTCTATCTTACACACACATGTGCACACACTCTCCCTCTCTCACGCACACAGTATCTCTCTGATACACACACACAGACTCTCTCACACACACAGACACACTCTCTCTCACACACACACACACACACACACACACGCACACTCTCTCACTCTCGCTCTCTCACACAGACATGATCTTTCTCTCTCACACACACACATACATACATGCTCTCTCACACACACACGCACATGCTCTCTCTCGCACACACATACACACAAACTCTCTCTCTCACACACACACTCCCGCTCTCTCTCTCACACACACAGACACAAACCTTCTCTCTCTCTTACGCACATGCTCTCTGGCTACACACACACTCAGTCTCTGTCACACATGCAACACACTCCCTCTCACATATACACACACACTCTCTCACACATACACACGCTCTCTCTCTCTCTCTCTCTCTCTCTCACTCTCTCACTCACACACACACACACACACACACACACACACACACACACACACACACACAGACACACACACATGTTCTCTCACACTCACGCAGTCTCTCCCAGACACACACACACTCTCTCCCAGACACACACTCAGATGCACACACACACACACACACACACAAGCGCTGTCTCTCTCACATGCACCCACTCTTTCTCAGACACGCACACCCTCTCTCTCGCACACACTGTCACTGACATACATACACTCTCACTGAAACACATACTCGCTCGCAAGCACACACAGCCACAACCTCTCTCTCACACACACATACACACACTCACACGCATGCTCTCTCTCTTACACATACAAACAAATGTACACACGCACTACATACATACTATCTCTCTTACACACACACTCTATCTCACACGCTCATGTACACACGCTCTCTCTCTCTCACACACACAGTGTCTCTCCTACACAACACACGCACTGTCACACACACACTCACTCTGAGACGCACTCTCACATACTGTCTCCAATTCACAAACAAGAACACACACTCACATAGATGCTCTTGTTCTCTCTCTCTCACACACACACAAACACTCTCTGTCTCTCACACACTATCTCTGTTACACACACACTCTATCTCAAACACACATGTACACAAGCTCTCTCTCTCTCACTCACACAGTATCTCTCTTACACAACACACGCACTCTCACACGCACACACACATGCCCTCTCACACACACACACTCTCAGACGCACTCTCACACACTATCTCTTACTCACACACAAACACACACACTCACACAGATGCTCTCTCTATGTCACACACACAGATACTCTCCATCTCACAGGCACACATACACGCTCTCTCAAACACACGCTAACTCTCAGACAAACTCACACACACAGTCTCTCTCAGACACACATGTACACACGCTCTCTCTCTCTCTCTCACACGCACACTATCTCTCTTACACACACAACCTATCTCATACAAACAGTATCTCTCTTACGCACGCACTCTCCCACACACACACGGACACTCTCTCAGGCATGCACGTACATTCTCTCTCAGACACACAGGCACTGTCTCTCCAAAACACACACACACACTCTCTCGCACACAGACACACACACTCACACACATGCTCTTTCTCGCTCACACACACAGACACTCTCTCTCACACGCATACACACGACCTCTCTCACACACGCTATCTCTCTTACACACACAAATGCACATGTACACATGCTCACTACTACACACACGATCTCTCTTGCATGCACACTCTATCTCACACACACATGTACATGCAGTCTCTCTCTCTCACACACACAGTATCTCTCTTATACACACACACTGTCTCACACACACACGTCCACACTCTCAACCAAACACGTGCAGACTCTCAGACACACACACACGTATTGTCTCTGCAACACACACACACTCTCTCTCACACACATACACACATGCTCCCTCTCTCACATGCAAACATTCTCTCGCTCTGTTACACACACACACACACACACACACAATCACCATCTCTGACACACACAGTCACGCATCCATACACTCTCGCACATGTGCGCTCTCTCAGTCTTACACACAATCACTCTTAGACGCATACACATGCTCTGTCTCACACAGACACGCACACACTCTCTCTATACACACACAGATTTTCTCTCTCACACGCAGTCAGCTCAGATACACGGACACACACTCTCTCTTACTCTCTCAATCATGCACACGCTCTTTTCCACACACACACACACACAAACACACACATACACACACACACATACACAATCACACACTCTCTCACACGCACACACACCCTCACTCTCAGACGTACTCACACACACACTCTCTCTCAGACACACACACGCACAATCACACACGCACTAATACGTGCATGCACACACACACACACACACACACACACACACACGCTCTCTCTCTCATACACCCACGCTCTCTTAGACACGCACATCCTCTCTCTCTCGCACACACTGACTCTCACGCACATATACTCTCACTCACACACACGCTCTCTCTCAAACACGCACATACACACACTCTCTCACACAAACACAGTCTCACAGACATGCACACGCATGCTCTCTCTCTCTCATACATACGTGCTCACTCTCTCTCTCTCACACACACACATTGTCTTTCTCACACATACACACACTCACACAAACATGCACACACATGTTCTCTCTCACACACATATATATTCTCTCTCTCACAAGCAAACACCCACGCTCTCTCTCACAAACACACTCTCAGACGCAGTCACACACAGTCTCGCTCAGACACAGACACGCCGTCTCTCACACACACCCTGTCTCTCTCTCTCACACACACACACACGCTCTCTTTCACATACATCCACTCTCTCTCAGACACGCACACGCTCACTCTCGCACACACAGTCTCTCACACACATACACTCTCACTCACACACACACACACACAGGCTCTCTCACACACACACAGATACTCTCTCTCTCTCTCAGACCTACATGCACAGACACTCTGTTACACACACACTCACTTTCAGAGGCTCACACGCACACGCACACACACACACACACACTCACACACACAGAATCACGCTTTCTCTCTCACACACACATGCTCTGTCACACACACACACACACAACCACTCTCTCTGACACGCACACGTACTCTCTCACACAGATACACTCTCAGTCACACACATACACACACTCTCTCACACATACACACACTCTCTCACACACACACTCTCACTCTCTCTCACACTTACACACACACATTCTCCCTCTCTCTTACACACACACAGATACTCTCTCTCACATGCACACAAATGCTCTCTCACAAACACGCTCACCCTCAGCCGCACTCACAGAAACAGGCTCTCTCAGACACACACACATGCTGCTCTCTCACACACATTCTGACACACACACACACACACACTCTCACACACGCTTTCTCTCTCCCACATGCACCCACTCTCTCTCAGGTGCATACACGCATGCACTCTCTCTTCGACACACACACACACTCTCTCTCGCTACACACACACACACGCTCTATCGCATACACAAACACACACACAAGCTCTCTCTCTGTCACACACACACACACACACAAACATACAGAATCACTCTCTCTGACACACACACACACACACACACATGCCCACGCTCTCTACGATGCACGCGCATCCTCTCTCTCTCTCTCACACATGCATGCTCCCTCTATCACGCACACACTCTGTCTCACACACACACACACAGTCACAGACACCCAGGCACACACGCTCTCTCTCTCTAACAGATGCACAAACATGCTCTCTCTCACTCTCTCTCTCTCTCTCTCGCTCACACACACACACACACACACTCTCTCGAAAGCACACACACTCTCTCTACACACACACAGATTTTCTCTCTCACACACTCATCCCAGACACATACACATGCACACACTCTCTCTCTCACACACACACGATCTTATTCACACACACACACACACACACACACACACACACACACACACACACACACACACACACATACTCAGTCACACTCTCTCATTCACACGTACACACTCCCTCATTCTCATACGCACTCACACACAAACTCTCTCTCAAACATACACGCACACCCTTTCTCTCTCAATCACACACACTCACACACACACACAATCACTCTGTCTGTCACGCACGCACACCCGCTGTCTCTCGCACACATGCTGACTTTCATATGCACTCATGCAGACAGTCTCTTTCAGACACACGCACGCACAGTCACACACACCCTCACACACGCATGCACACACATACACACACACAAAGGCTCTCTCTCTCACATACACCCACTCACTCTCAGACACGCACACCCTCTCTCCAGCACACACTGGCTCCCACATACATATACTCTCACTCACTCACATGCTCTCTCAAACACACACATACACTCACTCTCTCACACAAACACACTCTCACGCACACGCACACGCACACACATGCTCTCGCTCTCTCTCACATATGTCTTTACTCTCACACACACTCACACACAGTCTTTATCACACAGAAACACACTCACACAAACATGCACACCCATGCTCTCTCTCTCACACACAGACATTATCTCTTTCACACGTACACACACACGCTCTCTCTCATACAAACGCTCATTCTCAGATGCACTCACAAACACAGTCTCTCTGACACACACGCTTTCTTACACACAAACACACACAGACACACACACGCACACACACAGTGTCTCTCATACACACATACACACGTACACATGCTCTCTCTCACACACGCACACAATATCTCTCTTACACACATACACACACTCTCTGTCACACACATGCTCACCCTTAGGCGGACTCACACCCAGTCCCTCTCAGACACACACACGGCGTCTCTCTCACACACACTCTCTCTCTCTCAGTCACACACACACGCTCTCTCTCTCACATGCATCCACTCTCTCTCAGACACGCACACGCTCCCTCTTGCACACACAGTCACTCACACACAGACACTCTCACTCACACACATACACGCACAGACACTCTGTCACATACACACACTCACTTTCAGATGCTCTGTCACACACACGCTCACCCTCAGACGCACTCGCACCCAGTCCCTCTCAGACACACACACGGTGTCTCTCTCACACACTCTCTCTCTCTCTCTCTCACACACACACTCTCTCACATACACCCACTCTATCTGAGACACGCACTCGACTCTCTCGCACACAGTCTCTCTCACACATACACTCTCACTCACACACGTACACACACTCTCTGACACATACACACACTCTCTCACATACATTCTCTCTCTCACAAACTCGTTCTCAGATGCACTCACACACACAGTCTCTCTCTCACACTCACGAACATACATGCGCTCTCTATCTTCCACACGCACACACATACACAATCACACTCTCTCAGACACACACGCACACACACTCAGACACACACGCACACACACTTTCTCTCTCACTCACACACACACACACACACGCACAATCACTCTCTCTCTCACATGCACACACCACCGCTATCTCTCGCACACATGCTGACTCTCATATGCACTCACCCACACAGTCTCTCTCAGACACACACACGCACAAGCACACACACCCTCACACACGCATACAAACACAGACGCTCTCCCTCTCACATACTCCCACTCTCTCTCAGGCACGCACACCCTCTCTCTCGCACACACTGACTCTCACACACATATACTCTCAATCGCACACTCGCTCTCTCTCAAACACACACTCTATCACGCACTCACATGCTCTCTCTGTCTCACATACGCTCTCACTCAAACACACACTCACACACAGTCTTTATCACACATACACACACATACACTCACACACACATACACACACATGCTCTCTCACACACAGACATTCTCTCTCTCACACGCACACACACACGCTCTCTCTCTCACGAAACGTTCACTCTCAGATGCACTCACACACACAGTGCCTCTGACACACACACGCTTTCTTACACACAAACACACACAGACACGCACACACGCACAAACACAGTGTCTCTCATACACACATACACGTACACATGCTCTCTCTCTCACACAAGCTCACCCTCAGACGCACTCATGCAGAGACTCTCTCAGCCACACACACACACTCTCACACACAACAAGCACGCTCTCTCTCTCACACACACATACAAGCTCCGTCAGACACACACACACACACACACACACACAACCACTCTCTCTGACACACACACTCTCTCTCTCACATGCACCCACTCTATCTCAGATGTGTACATGCACTCTCTCGCACACACACTCTCTCACAAGCACATTCTCTCTCACACACGCACTCGTTCTGAGATGCACTCAGACACAGTCTCTCTCTCTGTCACATTCACCCACACACATGCTCTCTCTCTTACACACGCACACAGATATTCTCTCTCACATGCACACACATGTTCTCTCACACACACGCTCACCCACAGACGTACTCACAGAAACAGTCTCTCTCAGACACACAGACACATGCTGTCTCTCTCACACACATTCTGACATACACACACACTCACATGCATTCTCTCACGCTCTCAAACGCTCTGACGCACAAACAAACACACACACATGCTCTTTCTCTGTCACACACACACACACAGAATCACTGTCTCTGACACAAACACGCACAAACACACACACACACGCACACACACGCACTCTAACACGCACACGCGTCCTGTCTCTCTCACATGTGTGCTCTCTCTCTCACGCACACATTCTATCTCACACAGGCACAGACACAGACACACACGCACACACACACTTTCGCTCTCTCTCACACACACTCTCGCAGACGCCCAGGACTCACACTCTCTCCACACCCACACAGAATTTTTCTTTCACACACACTTATCTCAGATACACACGGACACTCTCTCTCTCGCTCACACACACTCTTTTTCGCACACACACACATGCACACACGCACACAAATACACAATCACACTCTCACTCTCACACGCACACACACCCTCACTCTCATACGCACTCACACACACTGTCTCTCAGACAGACACACACACACAGTTTTTCTCTCACTCAAACACACACACGCAATCACTCTCTCTCTCTCACGCACACACACCCGCTATCTCTCGCACACATGCTGATTCACAAATGAACTCACGCACACAGTCTCTCTCAGACACACACACACACAATCAGACGCACCCTCACACACGCATGCACACACACACACACACACTCTCTCTCTCTCTCTCACATACACCCACTGTCTCTCAGACACGCACACCCTCTCTCTCACACACACTGACTTTCACACACATATACCTCCCCTCACACACACGCTCTCCCTCAACCACACACATACACACACTCTCTCAAAGAACAAAGAACAAAGAAAATTACAGCAATCCAGATCGTCTATCTGAACATGTCGCCTATTTTCTACGAGTCTTTATCTCTTGGCTTCCTGCCCATTCATGTATCTGTCCAGATACATCTTAAAAGACGCTTTCGTGCCCGCGTCTACCACCTCCGCTGGCAACGCATTCCAGGCACCCACCAGCCTCTGCGTAAAGAACTTTCCACGCATATCCCCCCCTAAACTTTTCCCCTCTCACTTTGAACTCGTGACCCACAGTATTTGAATCCCCCACTCTGGGAAAAAGCTTTTTGCTATCCACCCTGTCTATACCTCTTATGATTTTGTACACCTCAATCAGGTCCCCCCTCAACCTCCGTCTTTCGAATGAAAATAATCCTAATCTACTCAACCTCTCTTCATAGCTAGCGCCCTCCATACCAGGCAACATCATCGTGAACCTCCTCTGCACCCTCTCCAAAGCATCTACATCCTTTTGGTAATGAGGCGACCAGAACTGCACGCAGTATTCCTAATGTGGCCGAACCAAAGTCTTATTCAACTGTAACATGACCTGCCAACTCTTGTACTCAATATCCCGTCCGATGAAGGGAAGCATGCCGTATGCCTTCTTGACCACTCTATTGACCTGCGTTGCCACCTTCAGGGAACAATGGACCTGAACACCCAAATTTCTCTGTACATCAATTTTCCCCAGGACTTTTCCATTTACTGTATGGTGCACTCTTGAATTGGATCTTCCAACATGCATCACCTCGCATTTGCTCTGATTGAACTCAATCTGCCATTTCTCTGCCCAACTCTCCAATCTATCTATATTCTGCTGTATTCTCTGACAGTCCCCTTCACTATCTGCTACTCCACCAATCTTAGTGCAGTCTGCAAACTTGCTAATCAGACCACCTATACATTCCTCCAAATCATTTATGTATATCACAAACAACAGTGGTCCCAGCACGGATCCCTGTGGAACACCACTGGTCACACGTCTTCATTTTGAGAAACTCCCTTCCACTGCTACTCTCTGTCTCCTATTGCCCAGCCAGTTCTTTATCCATCTATCTAGTACACCCTGGACCCCATGCGTATCACTTTCGCCATCCGCCTACCATGGGGAACCTTATCAAACGCCTG
Organism: Heterodontus francisci; assembly: GCF_036365525.1. NCBI lineage: Eukaryota > Metazoa > Chordata > Chondrichthyes > Heterodontiformes > Heterodontidae > Heterodontus > Heterodontus francisci. Next base: position 51,859,716 of record NC_090391.1, read on the forward strand.
ACTGAAGTCCATGTATATGACATCTACAGCCCTTCCCTCATCAATCAACTTTGTCACATCCTCAAAGATTCTATTGAGTTGGTAAGACATGACCTTCCCTGCACAAAACCATGTTGCCTATCACTGATGAGCCCATTTTCTTCCAAATGGGAATAGATGCTATCCCTCAGTACCTTCTCCAGCAGCTTCCCTACCCCTGACGTCAGGCTCACCGGTCTATAATTACCTGGATTTTCCCTGCTACCCTTCTTAAACAAGGGGACAACATTAGCAATTCTCCAGTCCTCCGGGACCTCGCCCGTGTTTAAAGATACTGCAAAGATATATGTTAAGGCCCCAGCTATGTCCTCTCTCGCTTCCCTCAGTAACCTGGGATAGATCCCATCCGGACCTGGGGACTTGTCCACCTTAATACCTTTTAGAATTCTCAACACTTCCTCCCTCCTTATGCCGACTTGACCTCGAGTAATCAAACAACATCTGTCCCTAACCTCAACATCCGTCATGTCCCTCTCCTTGGTGAATGCCAATGCGAAATACTCGTTTAGAATCTCACCCATTTTCTCTGACTCCACGCATAACTTTCCTCCTTTGTCCTTGAGTGGGCCAATCCTTTCTCTAGTTACCCTCTTGCTCCTTATATATGAATAAGAGGCTTTGGGATTTTCCTTAACCCTGTTTGCTAAAGATATTGCATGACACCTTTTAGCCCTCTTAATTCCTCGTTTCAGATTGGTCCGACGTTCCCGATATTCTTTAAAAGCTTCGTTTTTTTCAGCCTCCTCGACCTTTTTCCTCTTCGCTAGTCTCATAATTTCACCTGTCATCCATGGTTCCCTAATCTTGCCATTTCTATCCCTCATTTTCACAGGAACATGTCTCTCCTGCACGCTAATCAACTTCTCTTTAAAAGCCTCCCACATATCAAAGGTGGATTTACCTTCAAACAGCTGCTCACAATCTACATTCCCCAGTTCCTGCCGAATTTTGGTATAGTTGGCCTTCCCCCAATTTAACATTCTTCCTTTAGGACCACTCTCGTCTTTGTCCATGAGTATTCTAAAACGTACGGAATTGTGATCACTATTCCCAAAGTAGTCCCCTACTGAAACTTCAACCACCTGGCCAGGCTCATTCCCCAACACCAGGTCCAGTTTGGCCCCTTCCCGTGTTGGACTATTTACATACTGCTCTAGAAAACCGTCCTGGATGCTCCTTACAAATTCTGCTCCATCTAGACCTCTAAGTGAATCCCAGTCAATGCTGGGAAAATTAAAATCTCCTATCACCACCACCCAGTTGTTCCTACATCTTTCCATAATCTGTTTACATATTTGTACCTCTATCTCACGCTCGCTGTTGGGAGGCCTGTAGTACAGCCCTAACATTGTTACTGCACCCTTCCTATTTCTGAGCTCTGCCCATATTGCCTCACTGCTGGAGTCCGCCATAGTGTCCTCCTTCAGCACAGCTGTGATATCCTCTTTGACCAGTAATGCAACTCCTCCACCTCTTTTACCTCCCGCCTGAAGCATCGATATCCTGGGATATTTATATGCCAATCGTGCCCTTCCCTCAACCAGGTCTCAGTAATAGCAATAACATCATACCCCCAGGTACTAATCCAAGCCCTATGTTCATCTGCCTTATCTACTACACTTCTTGCATTAAAACAAATGCACCTCAGACCACCAGTCCCTTTGCATTCATCATCTGCTCCCTGCCTACTCTTTCCCTTAGTCACGCTGACTTCATTATCTGGTTTCGTTACTACCTCCTTACTGTCAACTGACCTCCTCATTTGGTTCACATCCCCCTGCCACATTAGTTTAAACCCTCCCCAACAGCGTTAGCAAAAGCACCCCCAAGGACATTGGTTCCAGTCCGGCCCAGGTGTAGACCGTCCAATTTGTAATGGTCCCACCTCCCCCAGAACCGGTCCCAATGTCCCAAAAATCTCTCGCGCTCACACACTCACAAAGATTCACACGCATGCTCTGTCTCTCCCACGTACGCGCTCACTCTCAAGCACACTCAGACACACAGTCTTTCTCACACATACACACACTCACACAAACGTGCTCACACACGCTCTCTCTCTCACAAACGCTCACTCTCAGACCCCCTCACGCACACAATCTCTCTGAGATACACACACCCTTTCTTGCACACACACACACACGCACACTCACAGTGTCTCTTATCGACACACACATACACATGCTGTCTCTCGCCCTCATACAATATCACTCTTAAACTCATGCACACACTCTGACACACACACGTACGCAACCTCGGACACACACGTACACTCTGTCTCAAACGCACTGACACACTCTCTCTCACTCTCACACTCACACACACATACACACTCTCACACACATACACACTCTCTCTCTCACACACACACACATATGCACAATGACACTCTCTCACACAGACACGCTCACCCTCAGACGCACTCACACACAGTCTCTCTCAGACATACACACGCTGTCTCTCACACACACTCTCCCTCACGCGCACAGACACACCCAAGCTGTCTTTCTCACATGCATCCACTCTCTCTCAGACACGCACACGCTCCCTCTCGCACACACAGTCTCTCACACACACACATACTCTCTCTCTCAGACCTACACGCACAGACACTCTGTCACACACACACTCAGTTTCAGATGCTCTCTCTCTCTCTCTCACACACTCACATACACACAATAACGCTCTATCTCACACACACATACACACATGCTCTGTCACACACACACACACAACCACTCTCTCTGACACAAGTACACACACTCACACACACGCTCTCTCACTCACATGCACCCACTCTGTCTCAGACGCACACACATGCACTCTCTCTTCGACACACACACACTATCTCTCGCTCACACGCACACGCTCTGTTGCACGCACAAACACACACACACGCTCTCTCTCTGTCACACACACACGCACACACACACACACACAGAATCACTCTCTCTGACACACACACACATGCACACGCTATCTAACACCCACATGCGTTCTCTCTCTCTCACAGGCATGCTCTCTCTCTCTCACGCACACAGTCACTCTCACTCAAACAGAGACACATACACAGACACAGACTCACACACTCTTCCTCTCTCACACACACACTCTTACAGACACCCAGGCACACACGCTCTCTCTCTAACAGACACACACACATGCTCTCTCTCTCTCACACACATACAGACACACACACACACGCACACATACATACACACACACACACACACATACACACACAGGCATGCATGCTCTCTCTCACACACACATGCTCTGTCTTTCTCAAGCACACACGCTTTCTCTCTCTCAAACACACACCCACGCTCTCTCACTCCAGCACACACACACACGATCACTCTCTCTCATTCTCACATGCACACACACACGCTGTCTCTCACATACACTTTCACCGTCCGACACACTCACACACCGTCTCTCGCAGACACACACACGCTGTCTCTTTCACACACACTCTCTCACGCAGACACACTCTCTCTCTCTCTCACACGCACACCCACCCTCTCTCAGTCACATACACACTCTCCCTCGCACGCACAGTCTCTCTCACACATACAACCTCACGCGCACACACACTCTCTCAAACACTCACATGTACAAACACACTCTCTCTCTCACATACACACACACTCACACACACATGCACACACATGACTCTCTCTCAGATAGTCTCTCACACGCACATGCACGCACACTCTCTCACACACACACTCACACTTAGATGCACTCACACACCCAGTGTCTCTCTCACACACACACTATCTCTCTCTTACACACACAAGCATTCTCTCAAACACACACACACAGACACACACACTCAGCCACACACACACACGCTCTCTCTCAAACAGACGCACATACACACACTCTCTCTCACACATACACACAGATGCTCTCTCTCTCACACACACACTCTCACAGACTTTCACACACGCTTTTCTATCTCTCTCACACACACACACACACCACGCGCACACGCTCTGACACTCACACACACACAGACACACACACCACATGCACGATCTCTCTCCCTCTCACACACACAGTCTCTCTCAGACACACACACACGCTCTCTCTCTCATATACACCCACTATCTCTCAGACAAGCACACGCTCTCTCTCGCACAGTCTATCACACACATACACTCTCACTCACACACATACACACACGCTCACACACACACACACACTCACACACATGCACACATGTTCTCCCTCTCTAACACACACTCTCACACGTACATGCACAGACAATCTCTCACACACGCACTCGCTCTCAGATGCACTCACACACAGTCTCCCTCTCTCCCACACACAAACTCTCACACACACTATCACTCTCTCTCTTAAACACACACATGCTCTATCTCACACACACGCGCTCTCTCTCTGTCTCACACGCACACATACACACACACAATCACTCTCTCTGATATACACACACACGCTCTCTCTCACATACACCCACTCTCTCAGACACGCACATGTTCTCTCTTGCACACACAGTCTCTCACACACATACACTCCTACTCACACACACACACACTCTCACACACATGCACACACAAACATTCTCTCACACGCACACACTAACTCTCAGATGCACTCACACACACAGTCTCTCTCGTTCACACACACACACAATCTCGCATATATGCACACGCATGCTCTCTATCTATCACGCAAGCACACAGATACTCTCTCTTTCACACGCGCACACACACATGCTCTCTCACACACATGCTCACCCTCAGACGCACTCACAGATACAGTCTCTCTCAGAAGCACACATGCTGTCTCTCTCACTCATACACTCACACGCACACACAGACACAGACACCCACGCTCTCTCACATGCACCCACTCTCTCTCAGACGCACATACACATGCAATCTCTGTCCGACGCAAACTCGCTCTTTCTCTCTCTCAGACTACATACGCTCTGTCACATACACACACGCACACACACGCAGACAGAATCACTCTCTGGGACACACACACACACACATGCACTTGCATATGCTCTCTCACACGCATGCGCTCTCTCTCTCACAAACACTCTCTGTCTCACAAACACTCTGTCTAACACACACACACATACACATACACGTGCTCTCCCACACGCACACGCTCTCTCTCTCACACACACTCTCACACACATACACACACACGTGCTCTCCCACACGCACATGCTCTCTCTCTCTCTCATACACGCACACACACACACACAAACACACACAGTATCTCTCACACATACACTCACTCACACAAACACTCACTCAAACACACACATACACACACTCTCTCTCACACTCACACACAGTCTCCCACACACATGCGATCTCTCACATTCTCTCTCTCGCTTTCTCACTCTCTGTCAGACACACACACACACGCTGTCACATGCTCTCTCTCTCAAGCACACACACACACACACACTCTCTCTCTCAAACAGACACACACATACACACATGCTCTCTCACATACACACACGCGCACACGCTCTCTCTCTCACACACACACTCTCACAGACATAGACAGGCTTTCTCTATTTCACACACACACACCCGCTCGCTGACACACACACTCTCTCACAGACATACACACACACGCTCTCTATCTCTCTCTCACACACACACCCGCACACACTTGCTCTTTCACACACACACGCTCTCTCAGACACACACAGAAAGACTCTCTCCCTCTCATACACACACACTCACACTCATACACACACAAATATACACACGCTCTCTCTCTCACACACACTCTCTCTCAGACACACACATGCTGTCTCGCTCACACACACAATCACACACACACAAACTCAGACGCACACTCAGATGCACACGTGCATGCTCTATCTCTCGCAAACACCCACTCTCTCTCAGACACGCACATGCTCTCTCTCACACACACAGTCACTCACACCCACGCACTCTTTCTCACACACACTCTCTCAAACACACACATACACACATACTCTCTCTCTCTCAAACACACACGCACCCTCTCTCAGACACATGCAAACACACATTCTCTCTCTCTCAGACACACACACAGACACACACACACTCTCCATCATACACAAATACACTCAGACACATGCAGACACACCCACTCTCCCTGTCAGACACACACAGACACACACACACTCTCTCTCTTACACACATAAACACACACACACACACATGCTATCTCTCACACACACAGGCAGACACATACTGTCTCTCTCGCATACACACACAAGCACACACAATCTCAGAAACACACGCGCATGCTTTCTCTATCACACATAGACATGCATACATACACACTCTCACAGACAATCGCGTGCCCTCTCTCTCTCATACGCATTCATACATACACACTCGCTCTCTCACACACACACACGCACACACCCTCTCACGCCCTCTGTCTCACACACACACACTCGCACGCACTCTCACACAAGCACATGATCTCTTTCTCTCTCACGCACACACTGTCTCGCTCTCTCTCTCTGACAGACACATACACAGGTCACACCACAGAACTGAACCAGGTATATAAACATACACGCTCTCACATACTCTCTCTCTCTCTCTCTCTCTCTCTCTCTCTCTCTCTCTCTCTCTCTCTCTCTCTCTCTCTCTCTCTCTCTCTCTCTCTCTCTCTCTCTCTCTCTCTCTCTCTCTCTCTCTCTCTCTCTCTCTCTCTCTCTATCTCTCTCTCTCTCTCACACACACACACACACATGCTCTCTCTCAAACACACATATGCTCTCTCGCTCACACACACAGACACCCACATTTTGTCTCTCTCTGAGACACACACAGGTCACACCTCAGAACTGAGCCAGGCATATTAACACACACACACACGCAATCACACACGCTCACACACACAGATCACACCACATGCATTGAGACAGAGTTTCTCAGTCAGTTCAACATTTAACTCTCGAGACAAGAGCACAGTGTTGCAGATGCTGGAAATCTGAAATAAGATCAGAAATCGCTGGAAATACTCAGCTAGTCTGTCAGAATTTGTTGAGAGAGAAACAGAGTTTAATATTTCAGGACGGTGACCCTTCATCAGAACTGGGAGAGATTAGAGATGGAACCGTTTTTAAACCAGATGGGGAAAGGAGGGAGCGGAAGGATTATGATCAACATTCATTTAACAATTTCAGTATCATCCTTTTATTATTTAATCTCTCCTGTCTTCCACTGTATCACAGACCTTCCCATTTGTTCATTCAGGTTCAATCATTTCAATACGTCACTGAATACAGGAACACATTTATTAATCTCAATAAGTCCTCAATCAAACTGGCAACTTTGCTCCAGCCTGATGTATAATTTCTCTGTTTATTTCCCTTCCTCACAGTTAACTTGCTGACGATTGGGATCCTGTCTCAGGGAAAGTGCGGTCTCTCCAAATGTGTCACTCACTACCTGGTGGCCATGTCAGCGGCGGATCTACTGGTCATTATCCTGGACCTGATATTGAGACACATTCCCATTGTTTATCTGGAAAAGTTTCTGTTCCTGTGGTCCATCCCCGTGTGTAATATCCACGCCGTCCTGGTTTACGCAGCCACAGACTGTTCTGTCTGGTTCACCGTCACTTTCACCTTTGATCGATATGTGGCCATTTGTTGCCAGAAGCTGAAAAGTAAATATTGCAGTGAGAAAACGTCCGCTGTGGTTGTGGGAACAGTGACTGTGCTGTGCTGTCTAAAGAACATCTTCTGGTATTTTATGCTCATAGGTCGGTATTTGCTGGGTAACAATCCCTGGTTTTGTGATGTAAAACCGGATGTTTATTCCTCTTCTGTCTGGGCAACAATCGAGTTCCTCCACAACATTCTAACACCAGCGATCCCATTTGTGATAATTCTGCTGCTCAACGCTCTCACCGTCAGAAACATTTTAGTGAGCAGCAGAGGACGCAGGAGACTCAGGGCTCACAGCAGTGGGGAGAGTCGCAGAGACACCGAGATGCAGAGTCGACGGAAATCCATCATCTTACTGTTAGTTATCTCGGGGAATTTCATCCTGTTGTGGACCATGTTAATGGTGTATTCGATATGGAGGAGAATGTTTTGGTTGGGTTATGAGTCTGTTTTTCTCCCTGTGTATGTGCAGGAATCGGGCTTCATGCTGCAGCTCCTGAGTTGCTGCACAAACACTGCGATTTATGCCGTGACCCAGACTGAGTTCAGAAAGCAGTTGAGGAATGCGCTGAAATATCCTTTTACTACCATTGTTAAATTCATTCAATGATCAGAAGAGGGGGCGTGACCTGTTACCATGGGGACAGAGCGGGGCGGGGCCTGTCACCATGGAGACAGAGCGGGGGAGGGGCTGTCACCATGGAGACAGAGCGGGGGGCGGAGACTGCCACCATGTTTCATAGGTGACAGAAGAGTGGGAGCCAGGTCTGATTCCCGCATGATGGAGGAGTGGGGTCGGGGTCAGTATCCCCGATGATGGAGGAGTTGGGGCGGTGTCGGTTTGCCCGGTGACGAAGAGGGAGCGGGGTCTGTTTCCATGGTGATGGGGTGTGGGGGCGGGCCTGTTTCCCCGGTGACCGAGATGTAGAGGCGGGGTCTGAGTCCCGGATGATGGAGGAGTGGGGGCGGGGTCAGTTTCCCCGGGGACGGCGGAGTTGGGGCGGTGTCGGTTTCCCCGGTGAACAAGAGGGAGCAGGGTCTGTTTCCATGGTGACGGGGTGTGGGGGCGGGTCTGTTTCCCCGGTGACGGAGGAGTGGGGGAGGGGTCTGTTTCCAGTGTGATGGGGTGGGGCAGGGAATGTTTCCAGGGTGACAGGGACGGGGTAGGGCCTATTTCCAGAGTGAAGCGGTGTGAAGGCGGGGTCTGTCACCGTGGAGACAAAATGGAGGGTGGGTGTCCGTTACCATGGAGCTGTTACAAACATTGATAAACATTTGCAGACCTCTATAACCTTTATAAATTTTTATAATTCTTCCTAACACTTTGTAAATCTTTATAATCCTTTATGATTCATTATGATGGATTATCCTTTATGAGTCTTTGTTCACATTTGCAACCTGTTACATTCACTGCCGTGGACAGAAAATACTGAAAATGATCACCGTGGATTGCCCTCATTTCAAACTGACCACAATACATATCATTTAAAATGGCCCCAGCACATGTCGTTTATAATGGCCGCAGTGCAGGTGACATCAAACAGAACATAGGGCATATCATTTAAAATGGCAGCAGTGCATGTCGTTTATAATGGCCGCAGTGCAGGTGACATCAAACAGAACATAGGGCATATCATTTAAAATGGCAGCAGTGCATGTCGCTTGTAATGGTCCCAGTGCAGGTGACATCAAACAGCCACAAGGAATGTCATTTAAAATGGCCACTTGGCAAGGAATGGCCTTTGCTAAAACAAGGGGAAGTGGTAAAGTGTCCCACTCACACACCAGGAAAGGGATACGCTGTGTATATCATGACCCACGGTCAGATACACCAGGTGATTGGTAAAACAATCCCACTGTAATCAGGAATATTATCAAAGTGACAGAGAACACACATTCATATTAAAACACTCACTGACACACTGTGAAATTCATGTCCCACATTCAGATACACCCTGTGAAGTGTAAAACACCCCACTGTCCTCAGGAATATTAACACACTGACAGAGAACACAGATTAATATTAACTCACTCAATGACACACTCTGTACATAACGACCCACAGTCAGATTCACGCTGTGAAGTGTAAAACACTCCCACTGTCCTCAGGAATATTAACATACTGACGGAGAAGACTGATTAACATTAACGCACTCACTGACACATCGTGTACATCATGACCCACAGTCAAGTTCAACCTGTGAAGGATAAAACACCCCCACTGTCCTCAAAGTATTAACATATGATGGAGAACACAGCTTAATATTAACACACTCACTGACACAATGTTCGCAACATGACCCACAGTCAGATACACCCTGTGAAGTGTAAAACAGCCCCACTGTCCTTAGGAATAATAAACCCGGTGACGGAGAACACAGATTAATATTAACACGCTTACTGGCAGACTGTGTACATCATGACCAGTCAGACACAAACTGTGAAGTGTAAAATGCCAGCACTGTCCTCAGGAATATTAACACTGCAACTGAGAACACAGATTAATATCAACAGACTCACTGCCACACTGTTTACATAGTGACCCACAGACAGATACACCCTGTGAAGTGTAAAACACCCCCACTGTCATCAGTAATATCAACACACTGACAGAGAATGCAGATTAAGAATAACACACTCACTGACACACTGTGTACATCATGACCCACCATCTGATATACCAAGTGAAGTGTAAAACACCCCCACCGCCCAGAGGAATATTAACACAGTGACAGAGAACACAGATTAATATTAACACAATCAGACACACTGACTACAACATAACCCACAGTCAGATACACCCTGTGAAGTTTAAAATACACTCCCTGTCCTCAGTAATACTACCACAGTGACAGATAACACAGGTTAATAGCAACACACTCACTGACACACTGCGTACAGCATGACCACAGTCAGATGCACACTTTAAAGTGTTAAACATCGCCACTTTCCCTAGGAATATTAACACACTGACGGAGAAGGCAGATTAATATTCACATACTCACTGACATTCTGTGCATATCATGACCCACAGTCAGATTCAGCCTGTGAAAAGTAAAACACCCCCACTGCTGACCTCAGGAATATTAACACAGTGAAGGACAACACAGATTAATATTAACACACTCAGACACACTGTCTGCATCATGACCCACAGTCAGAAGCACACTGTGAAGTGTAAAACACCCCCACTGTCCTCAGGAATATTAACACACTGACATAGAACACAGATTAATATTAACTCACTCAATGACACATTCTTTGCATCACGATCCACAGTCAGATACATCCTGTGAAGTGTAAAACACCCCCAGTATCCTCAGCAATATTAACATACTGACGGAGAACACAGATTAAGATTAACACAGTCACTGACACAATGTCTGCAACATGACCCACAGTCAGATACACCCTGTGAAGTGTAAAACACCCCCACTGCTGACCTCAGGAATATTAACACAGTGAAGGACAACACAGATTAATATTAACACACTCAGACACACTGTCTGCATCATGACCCACAGTCAGAAGCACACTGTGAAGTGTAAAACACCCCCACTGTCCTCAGGAATATTAACACACTGACATAGAACACAGATTAATATTAACTCACTCAATGACACATTCTTTGCATCACGATCCACAGTCAGATACATCCTGTGAAGTGTAAAACACCCCTAGTATCCTCAGGAATATTAACACAATGACGGAGAACACAGATTAATATTAACACACTCACTGGCACACTGTCAACAGCATGACCACAGTCAGATGCACCCTGTGAAGTGTTAAGCACCGCCACTGTCCACAGGATTATTAGCACACTGACGGAGAAGACAGCTTAATATTAACACACTCACTGACACACTGTGTACATCATGACCCACAGTGAGATGCACCATGTCAATTGTAAAACACCTCCTCCGCTGTCCTCAGGAATATTAAAACACTGACAGAGAACACAGATCAATATGAAACCACTCACTGACACACTGTGTACATCATGCCCCACAGTCAGATACACCCTGAGGAGTGTTAAACTCCCACACTGTCCTCGGGAATATTACCCCAGTGACAGAGAACACATATTAATATTAACACACTCACTGACACACTGTGCACATCATGACCACCAGTCAGATATACACTGCGAAGTGGAAAACATTTGCACTGTCCTCAGGAATATCACCTATGTGACAGAGAACACAGATTCATATTAACACACTCACTTACACACTATGTACATCATGGCCCACAGTCAGATACACCCTGTGAAGAGTAAAATGCGATCATTGTCCTCAGGAAGTTTAACACACCGACAGAGAACACAGATTAATATTAACACTCTCTCTGACACACTATGTACATTATGACCAACAGTCAGGTGCAAACTGTTAAGTATAAGACACCTCCAATATCCTCATGAATATTACCATAGTGACAGAGAACACAGATGCATATTCACACACTCACTTACACACTATGTACATTATGACCACAGTCAGATTCACCCTGTAAAGAGTTAAACACCACCACTTGCCATAGGAATATTAACACACTGACGGAGAAGACTGATTAATATTAACATACCCACTGACACAAGACCTGCAACATGACCCACAGTCAGATACACCCTGTGAAGTGTAAAATACCCGCACTGTCCTCAGTAATATTAAACCAGCGACAGAAATCACAGATTAATATTAACACACTCACTGGCAGACTGTGTACATCATGACCAGTCAGATACAAACTGTGAATTGTAAAATGCCACCACTGTCCTCAGGAATATTAACACCGTAACAGAGAACACAGATTCATGTCAACAGACTCACTGCCACACTGTTTACATCGTGACCCTCAGTCAGATACACCCTGTGAAGTGTAAAACACCCCCACTGCCCTGACGAATATTAACACAGTGACAGAGAACACAGATTAATATTAACACACTCTCTGACAAACTGTGTGCACCATGACCTACGGACTGATACTCTCTATGAAGTTCAAAGCGCACCCAATATCGTCATGAATGTTAACACAGTGACAGATCACGCAGATTAATATTGACACACTCACTGACACACTGTGTACATCATGCCCACAGTCACATATACCCTGTGATGTGTAAAACATCCCCCGTTGTCCTCAGGAATACTGACACACTGACAAAGAACACCGATTAATATTAACACACTCACTGACACAATGTCTACAACATGACAAGAGTCAGACACACCCTGTGAAGTGTTAACCACCTCCACTGTCCTCAGGAATATTAAAAAACTGCCGGAGAACACAGATTAATATTAACTCACTCATTGGCACACTCTGTACATCATGACCCACAGTCAGGTACACCCTGTGAAGTGTAAAACACCCCCACTGTCCTCAGGAATATTAACACACCGACGGAGAACACAGATTAATATTAACACCCACACTGACACAATGTCCATAACATGACAACAGTCAGATGCACCCTGTGAAGTGCTACACACCCCCACTGCCTTTAGGAATATTAACACACTGACGGAGAAGACAGATTCATCTTGACACACCCACTGACAGATTGTGTGCATCGTGACCCACAGTCAGATGAGGCCTTTGAAGTGTAAAACACCCCCACTGTCCTCAGGAATATTAAAACTCTGACAGAGAACAAAGATTAATATTATCACACTCACTGACACATTGTTTACCTCACGACCCACAGTCATATTCACCCTGTGAAGTGTAAAACAGACCCTGTGAAGTGTAAAACTCCTCCAAAGTCCTCAGGTATATTACCAAAGTGACAGAAAACACAGATTAATATTGACACACTCACTGACATACTGTGTACATCATGACCCCCAGTCAGATATACACTGCGAAGTGTAAAACACACCCACTGTCCTCAGGAATATTAACACAGTGACAGAGAAAACAGATTAATATTTACACACTCACTGACACATTGTGTACATCACCACCCACAGACTGATACTCCCTGTGAAGTTCAGAACGCACCCACTATCGTACGGAATGTTAACACAGTGACAGATAACACTGGCTAATATTGACACACTCACTGACTCACTGTGTCCATCATGACCTCCATTCAGATACACCCTGTGAAGTGTAAAACACTGCCACTGTCCTCAGGAATATTAAGACAGTGACAGATAAAACAGATTAATATTAGGACACTCACTGACATACTGTGTTCATCATGACCCACAGTCAAATATAAACTGTGACGTGTAAAACACGCCCACTGTCCTCAGGAAGATTAACTCAGTGACTGAGATAACAGAATTATATTAACACACGCATTGACACACTATCGACAGCATGACCCACAATCTGATTCACCCGGTGAAGTATTAAACACCCCCACTGTACTCAGGAATATTAACTCACTGACAGAGAACGCAGATTAATATTAACACACTCATTGACAGACTGTGCAAAACATGACTCACAGTCAGATACACAGGGAGAAATGTAAAGCACCCCCTCTGTCCTCAGGAATGTTAACACAGTGACAGAGAACACAGATTAATATTAACACACTCACTGACACACTGTTTACATCACGACCCACAGTGAGATGCACCCTGTGAAGTGTAAGTCACCCCGACCAACCTGAGGAATATTCACACAGTGATGGAGAACAGATTAATATTAACACACTCACTGACACACTGTTTACATCATGACCCACATTCAAATACACCCTGTGAAGTGCAAAACACCCCCTCCGCCATCAGAAGTGTTAATGCAGAGACAGAGAGAAAATATCAGTGTTAACACACTCACTCACGCACTGTGTACATCATGACCCAGAGTCAGAAACTCCCTGTGAAGTGGAAAACACTCCCACTGTCCTCATGAATATTAACAAACTGACAGAGAAAGTAAATTAATATTCACACACGCACCGACACACTGTCTACATCATGATCACAGTCAGATACTCCATGTGAAGTGTAATACCTCCCCACTGTCCTCAGGAATATTAACATACCGACGGAGAACACAGATTAAGATTAACACACTCACTGACACAATGTCTATAACATAACCGCAGTCAGATGCCCCCTGTGAGGTGTTAAACACCTCCTTTGTCCTCAGGAATATTAAAATACTGACAGAGAGCACAGATTAATATTAACACACTTACTGACACATTGTGTACATCATGGCCCACAGTCATATTCACCCTGTGAAGTGTAAAACACCCCCACTGTCCTCAGGAATATTAACACACTGTCAAAGAACACAAATTAACATTAACACACTCATTGGCAGACTGTGCAAAACATGACCCACAGTCAGATACACCCGGTGAAGTGTAAAACACCCCCTCTGTCCTCAGTAATATCAACACAGTGACAGAAAACACAGACTTATATTAACACACTCACTGACATACTGTGTGCATCACGACCCACACTGAGATGCACCCTGTGAAGTGTAAATCACCCCTGAGGAATATTCGCACAGTGATGGAGAACAGATTAATACTAAAGCACTCACTAACACACTGTTTATATCATGACCCACAGTCAGATGCACCCTGTGAAGTGTAAAACACCCCCTCTGTCATCAGGAGTGTTAACACAGAGACAGAGAGAAAATATCAATGGTAACACACTCACTGACGCAATGTGTTACATCATGACCCAGAGTCAGATAAATCCTGCGAAGGGTAAAACACCCCCAATGTCCTCAGGATTATAAACACAGTGCCAGAGAACACAGATTAATATTAACACACTCACTGACACACTGTATACAGCATGACCCAAAGTCAGATAGACCCTGTGAAGTGTAAAACACCCCCACGGCCGTCAGCAATATTAACACACTGATGCTGAACACAGATTAATATTAACACACTCACTGACAGATTCTATACATCATGACCCACAGTCAGATGCACATTGTGAAGTGTTAAACACTCCCACTGTCCTTGGAATATCATCAAATTGACAGAGCACACAAATTAATATTACCACACTCACTGACACACTGTTGACATCATCAACACAGTCAGATACACCCTGTGAAGTGTAAAAAAAAACCCACTGTCCTCAGGAATATTAACACAACGACAGGGAACAAAGATTAATGTTAACACACTCACTGACACACTGTGTACATCATGACCCACAGTCAGATACACCTTTTGAAGTGTAAAACACCCCACTGAACTCAGGAATATTAACACACTGACAGAGAACACAGATCAATATGAACACACTCGTTGACAACTGGAACGTTTTACACTCTGTATTAGTTATCATGTCAAATTTTAAAATTCACCCTGTTGCACCGTGTTTATTCGTGATGACATCTAATTTAACAAATAATGGGATTGTTATACACTCGACACTAGTTATCATGTATAATTTAATAATTCACCAGCTCATCCTGTGTATTAGGGAACACATCTATTTAACAATTAACTGAAACATCTTCTTCGTTGACCTCCTTGTCTCGAAAGACAAAGGGCAAGCGCCTAGACGTGGTCAGTGCTTTGTGAAGCAGCGCCTGAAGGGGCGATAAAGGCAAATTCTAGAGTGACAGAGTCTTCCACAGGTATTGCAGATAAAATTGGTTGTCAGGGCTGTTACACTGTTGGCTCTCTCCTTGCACTTAGGTCTTTTTTCCTGCCTACTTCTAAGTCTCTTCGACTCGCCGCTCTTTAGCCCCGCCTTCATGGCTGTCCGGCAGCTCTGGCGATCGCTGGCATCTGACTCCCACGACTTGTGGTCAATGTCACAGGACTTCATGTCGCGTTTGCAGACGTCTTTAAAGCGGACACATGGTCGGCCAATGGGTCTGATACAAGCGACGAGCTCGCTATTCCTTGGGGATCCTGCCATCTTCCATGCGGCTCACATGGCCAAGTCATCTCAAGCACCGTGGCTCAGTAGGGTGTATATGCTGGGGATGTGAACCGCATCGAGGACTTCTGCATTGGAGATACAGTTCTGCCACCTGATGCCAAGGATTTTCGGAGGCAGAAAAGATGGAATGAATTGAGATGTCGCTCTCGGCTGACATACGTTGTCCATGCCGCGCTGCCATGGAGCAAGGTACTGAGGACACAGGCTTGATACACTTAGACTTCTGTGTTCTGTGTCAGTGCGCCACTTTCCCACACCACCTTGGCCAGTCTGGACATAACTGCAGATGCCTTTCTCATGTGCTTGTTGATTTCTAAATCGAGAGGCAGGTTACTGGTGATAGTTGAGCCGAGGTAGGTGAACTCTTGAACCACTTCCAGAGCATGGTCGGCGATATTGATGGATGGAGCATTTCTGACGTCCTGTCCCATGATGTTCGTTTTCCTTAGGCTGATGGTTAGGCCAAATTCGTTGCAAGCAGCCGCAATCCTGTCGATGCGTCCTTGGAGACACTCTTCTGTGTGGGATGTTAATGCAGCATCGTCAGCAAAGAGTGGTTCCCTGATGGGGACCTTCCGTACTTTGGCCTCCACTCTGAGATTTGCAAGGTTGGACAACCTGCCATTGATCTTGTGTGCAGGAAGATTCCTTCCCCTGAAGACCTGAACACATGTGAGAGCAGCAGAGAGAAGAAGAGTATCGGTGCGAGAACACAGCCCTGTTTCACGCCAGCCAGGATAGGAAAGGGGTATGATGAGGCGCCGTTATGTTGAATTGTGCCTTTCATATTGTCATGGAATGAGGTGATGAGACTTAGTAGCTTTGGTGGACATCGGATCTTTGCTAGTAGTCTGAAGAGACTTCGTCTGCTGACGAGGTCGAAGGCTTTGGTGAGATCTATGAAAGCAACGTCGATGGGCAACTGTTGTTCGTGGAATTTCTCCTGCAGCTGGAAAATGGAGAACCGCATGTCAATGGTGAATGTCTCTGCTCGAAGGCCACACTGTGCCTCAGGGTATATACAATCAGCCAGCTTCTGGAGCCTGTTTAAAACGACTCGAGCGAAGACCTTCCCCACTATGCTGAGCAGGGAGATTCCAGGGTAGTTAATGCAGTCACCGCAGTCACCCTTGTTCTTATAGAGGGTGATGATATTGACCTCACGCATGTCCTGTGGTAATGCACCATCATCCCAAGACAGGCAAAGCAGTTCGAGGGGGGCTGCAAGTATAGCAGGCTTGGCAGTCTTGACTATATCAGGGGTAATGTCGTCCTTTGCAGGGGTTTTTCAACTGGTTAGAGAATCAATGGCATCATAGTTCCAATTTTGTTTATTGTTCGTCCAGCTCATCCTTGACTGGCAGAGACTGGGCTGCACTGAGTGCACAATCAGTGGCAACATTTTCCCTGATGCACATTTCTAGGTAGAGCTCCACCCAGCGGTCCATTTGCTTGCATTGGTCAGTGATCGTGTCCCCTGATTTCGACTTGACGGGGAGCGATCTTCTTGATGGTTGTCCCAAAAGTTCTCTTGATGCCATCATGCATTCCTCTGATGCTTCCGTTGTCGGTGGCCAGCTGAATATGACCGCATTGGTGTTGCCAGTAGTCATTTGCATAGCGCCTGGCTGTTCTTTGTGCAGCGCTTCAGGCTACTTTAAGTGCTACAGATGATAACTCGCTGGGGGCTTTCTTGTATTTCTGCAGTGCAATGCGGTTAGCGGCTATGACAGTTTCCTGCTCTTCAAAGTGAGATTGAAGCCAGCCTGCATTCTGCTTCTCACGTTTGCCATAGGTGGTCATTGCTGAGTCATAGATGGTGTTTCTGATGTGGCCCTACTTAGTCTCTGCCTCCCCTTTCGGAGTGTTTTGAATGGCTTTTTCAATTGAATGTATAAACTTATGTAACAGCCGTGGATAAGATATTATGTTCGTGTTGATGGGCGTGCGGCCCTTCTGCTCGGAGTGGTGTAGCTTCTTTTGTTTGAGTCTAACTTTGCTGCACACCAGGGAGTAGTCGGTGTCACAGTCCGCACTGTGGAAGCTGCATGTGATTTGGACACTGTTTAAAGAGGCTCGCCTTGTGACGATGAGGTCCAGCTGGTGCCAACGACGTGATCTTGGGTGCCTCCATGAAACCTGGTGACAGGGTTTAGTAGGAAAGAACGAGTTGGTTATGCAGAGGTAAAATAGGTACACAACTCAAGCAGTCTCTGTCTATTCTCATTCATCCTTCCAATGCCATAAAGCCCAAGGCAGGAGGGCCATGAGTCATGGTCGGCCCTAACCCTGCCATTAATTTCCCCCAGCAGGAAAGAAATGTTCCGTATTGGGAATACTATTAATGATATTATGGAGTTCCTCGTAGAAATGGTATTTAATTTCAGGTGAGGAGCAGAGTGTTGTAGCATAGATGCTGAGTAGGTGGACTGGACAAGCGGCAGTGAGCAGTCGGATGGACAGTATGCGTTCCGAGCCATTTGAAGCGGGCTCTATCATGCAGAGCAAAGAGTTTCTGATGGCGAAGCTCACTCCATGCTGTCTTGGTTCTTCAGGATCCCTACCCAGCCAGAAGAAGGTGCAGTCTTGCTCTGTTAGAGCTCCGCTCGCAGGGAGGCGTATCTCCTGAAGTGCTGGCATGTCCACATTGTGTCCACTGAGCTCGTTGTTCATGATGGCGGTCTTCCGAGCATCGATGATTTGTGTAAGGTCTTCTGACAGGCCAGGACACATAGTTCCGATGTTCCAGCTTGCAAAGCGAAGGACTGGTACCTTCTTTCCTTTTTTTGCCATGCTGTTTGGTGCGCTGTTACAGTCCACTTGTCAGGCAATGATCCTGGGCTCCAAGCACCCATTGAAGCAGGTGGACTGTGGCGGGACAGAACCTTACTGACCAGGACTGCCGGTTTGATGTGGGCAGTAGCTGTCCAGTGAGATACGATGACCTCTCCAACTGACAAAGGCAACCCGTGGCGCCAAATCTCTACGCCAGTTGAGCTGGACTTATAACCCGCAATTGTTGCATTCCATGATGTTTTGGTCGCTGTGAGGCAACTATGGAGTGACCGCTCCATGGCGCATGCCTGGGCGGATGTATGGAGGTTGTGAGTTGCCCACGTGTCAATAACCCTCTCTCGGCCTTCCTGGTGAGGTCCAAAGGAGTCCAGAGCACGACGTTTGGCACAGGTATGGCTGCAGGAATTGCCGAAAATATGCCAAAGGTGACACATGACCATCTGCGGGGTTCCGCTCCGGATTATCTGTTGGGGCTTACTCCCTTAGTCTTGGACTCTCCCGAGACGCCCACAAGGCAGTGGGGTTGATAGTTCTGAGGTCGAAGGGGACTAATTCCTTGCCACTTCTTTTACAATTCAATGGGATGTAAACAGTGACTCCGGCACTTCCCAGCGGCTGGAGGAGAAATGGTGAGAAATTCCATTTGTGCAGAGTGAGAATAAATTCAGAACAGACAATTATAGTTTCTATGGAACATTTTACCTCTCTTGTTGCTCCAAAGCTGTAAATTCCTGTGCCACACACTCTTCCTTTTCCCTGTGCTGAAATACAGACGCATGGCACCATCTGCACCATTTCCTTCCTCCACTGCCAGTTTACTGCCTCCCTCTATCTTTGGCTGTCTTTACTTCTGCAGCCCCTGTTTGCAGGGTCAGAATCAAATCAATGTGTCAATCATTTTCACTCCTGGTCACTGGGACGATGAAGCCCCGTCCACTATATGACGTCACCGGCATGCGCTCTGAAACCCATTGCACCAATGTGGTGGCACACTAAACACTCCCGCCTCCCTTTACAAAGAGGAAATAATAATACATGTTCTCCTACTAACAATTGATCTTGGCTTGTCTCATTCCGAAGAACCAGGTCCAGCAGTAAATGTGAACTGGAAACATTTTCAGGACAATTGAGAGAAGGCAGGAGAATGGGGTTAAATTACACAGCTCTTTTAAAGGGCAAGCTTCGGCACGATGGGATGAATGGCCTCTTTCTGTGCTATGTCATTCCATGGTTTTATCAACTCTGTGTTAGTCCAATTCTGGCCTCTTTCTCACCAATAACCCATTGACCAATGCTCGTATGTGCTCCACCAGGGCACTCTGTTGTAGACCTCATTAAAGTCTTGTTGCAAACGCGGACAAAAGAGCTGAATTCCAGAGGTGAGGTGGAGTGACTGCCGTTGAAAATAAGGAAGCCCAGCAAAGTGAATTCCATGGGAATCGGGGAAAGCATTTCACTGGTCAGAATCATACCTAGCACAGAGGAAGATGATTGAAGTTGCTGGAGACCAGTAGATAGTGGAGAAGCTTTGGGGAGTAAGACGGTCAGGTACTCGCCAAAGATATCTCGGCCTCTGACCTGCTTTAATGGTCACAGTATTTATATGGCTTGTACAGTTAAGTTTCAATTCAATGAAACCCCAAGGACATTGCTGCAGGAGTTCTGTGAAGGAATATAAGTTTAATTGGCTTGATTAAGTGAAATTTGGAAATGTTTGTGTATTATGCCTTTAAAGTTAAAGATTGAATAATTGGTTAGTGTTCCAGAGTTCATTGAAGTTCCCCTTTAAACATGTCAAAGTCTCTGTTAGAATAGAATTGCTGTTGTCAGGGGCTTGGGGGATAAACACACACATTGAAATATCCTGTGTGACCTCAGTCAGAGGTAGCAATGAAACTTAATTAGTTTATGGGATTGTTGTTCAGACAGAGCGGCTCCGGAGGTTGCTGTGGGTACCATGCAAAAGGGTAATTAACAATAAATGGAATGTACTGACAGGAACAAGAGGTTACATGGGCACAATTATGAACATTTTGACAAGATAAGATCTCACAAACTGCAAATTCTGGTAAAACATTAAATTACAGATATCGATTTTAAAAGGGAACATTGGAAGGTCACATCTAATGCAAAAGTCATATGACACCTTAGAAATAAAATAAACTACAAGGTTGTAAAGCAAACACTTAGAAGTGTTGGATCCTCGAATAACACTTTTTATCCCATTTGGGGGATTTAAGGTACAAGTTTACTTTAAATTTTGATGGATATTCTAAGATAATTTTTCTGCAACTTTAACAAGGTTAAACTTTTAAATTATATGTTAGAAAAAGGAATATGTGTTAAATCTCTCAGTAATATTTGATATTTCTGATATACTTACCTGCTTAAAAAGTTTATTGTATGTTAAATTCTTTAATAAATATATAAAAGTTAATAAGTCGTCTCATGTAGTATTTTATATACAACTACAAGAACACCCCCTTTTTGTCTCTTTAAGTGGAGAGATGCGTATTGAAGAGAGTTTTCCAGACCCTTACAACATCTGGGATACTGATGACTTAGCCATAAAAATATTAGCAGTTGGTTCTCCGAAAGATGGTAAAATTCTCTGCTAGTTTTCTTTCTTTGAGGAAAAGCTAGTGCAATTCATTGGACCCAAATAAGTATCTGAGAATTTGTCTGGTTTGAACGTGATTAAAGGAGATTCGTGGGGATGTACTGCTGATTTGGTTTAGTTCCGACAAGGGCTTAAAGTCATAGATCACTTCAGATGGAGCCCAAAAACGTGGTCTTGTCGTTAACGGAATCCTGCACTTATATGTTAGTCTTTAATGTATATTTTAGATGTGCAAGTACGGAAGGAATGTTTTCTGTCAGTGGTATTAAGACCCTGACTTAAGAATCTAGATTCAGCAATCTCTTGATCACAGTTTGTGGATCTTAAATCAGAACTCCCTCATTTTACTTTTGAGATTTGTAAATTTACTGTAAAGTTCACTTTAAATCCAAGTTGAGATCAGGTCCTGACACATTTTAATTCCTAGTTCAGGGTCCCTTATGATATAATGTCTAATGAAGAATGGATTGGCTTAATCCTTTCCGTTAGGTGATGCAACAACTTGGTTTAGTAGATTTCAGAATCCCATTCCACTGCCTCAGGCAGATCGAGTGGTAGTCTTTAAGATAATAACTCTGCCGTCGATGGCTCAGTTAGAGTTCATTTACTATTGTGACTGAAGCCCCTGAGGAAGGGATAGCACGTATCTGGTGGGATAATCAGACTGAAAGCCCAGACCTACAACATTCCTTAATGATAAAATGCAGGGCTTGCACAATTGTGTGGCCAAATGACTGATGTACAACAGGATGGGGATATCCACGGTAGAAATGTAGGTCTTGGGTCTCCCTATGTGCGTGGTGGCTATGGGTTTCGAGTGAGATGATTTCCTCACAATGAGGTTCATGATCAGAATTTGCAGGAGGATTATAGTCGGCTACGGGAACATCACCTTTAAATTAAACTACCACTTCTCCACTTTTGCTACTGCTGGTGCTGCAAGTTTTCTTCTGTCTGTGGGACAGCCAGTGCTGTCTCAAATTATGCCCCAAGGCAATCGGAATCTTAACTCTATATATGCCATGTGTGACAAGCCCGGTCCCAGTAATCACGATAAAACAAGATGGATTTTAAATAACCTTGACAGACTTGACACTTGTCAAGGCTGGAGCGCTGCACATCTACGGGAGCTCCTTTTCATAGTGTTAAACTCTGATCTCATCCCCCCAATTGATAGGTGCTGGAGGTGGATGCTGTAGACGTATAGCTAATCAGCCAAGCAACGGCAAAGCATGAAGGGAAAAAATAGCCATCATACACCAGGACAAGGACTGCGAAACGAATGAACAGAGCCTGCTGAGTAGGCAGTATGTGATAAGATGTGATCCGCATAAGACTGCCAGACAAGGACAGATAAGTACAAGGCCAGCAGATGTATTTTGTTTTGGTTTGCAACAAACACAAGCAAACGTATGACTCCACGTTTGGGTTGTACCTCACTAAAAAACATTCTTGAGTCTGGGAACAACTGGATAAAAGGTGAGATTAGGGGGCCCAGGAATAGGAAGACCTTCAGGATCATGGCGGAAGGGAACCCTGAGTTCGGCATTCAACGAAGAACCAATCGGAGGAAGACTGATCACCTCGCCTCTCAATGGGTAGTATTTAAATCCCAGCCTTGAGTCTTGTGATTTATTATAGCAAGTAGCAAGTAGTTTAACAGGTGAAATAATGAGTAGCTAAGTGAATTGACTATCAATCATAGTGTTCATACGAATTATCTCTTGTAGATGTATTTTGTCCACCATGTCAGTTGACACGCGAGTTTGAGGATCAACAATTTGGCGTCCCTGGGTGGTCACGGTTAAGTGATCACCTAAAAGGCACACCGTGTCCGACCCATAGACGTTCTGGACAAATAGCAGAAAGATGTATGCCTGTCCAGAGCGGGAGAAGGAGCGCCAGGGGTACATAAAGCGTAAATGGCTCAAGTGGGCTGAATTTGCTGATAAGGTTTTTTGAGGGCCCTGGACCCAATGAACGGAAAGACTAGGAAGAGGCTGGAAAGAACAAGTGAACAGCGCCTCCCAGCTTAGTTAGGCGACAGCAATAGCCAGTTGTATGAGGGAATTGTGTGAAAAAGAAATGGCGAATGTTAGGTTAAAAGCAGATCTGGAGGGGACCAAACTACAGTCAGAATTCTTAAGGTGAGAGAAAGATGATTGACGAAAAAGAGTGTGTGAGAAAGGGTGAAAAGCACAAATGTACTTTATTCATATGGATCAGGCTTCGGCAAGGTCCCGCATGGCAGACTGGTACAAAAGGTGAAGTCACACGGGATCAGAGGTGAGCTGGCAAGATGGATACAGAACTGGCTCAGTCATAGAAGACAGAGGGTAGCAGTGGAAGGGGGGTTTACTGAATGGAGGGATGTGACTAGTGGTGTTCCGTAGGGTTCAGTGCTGTGACCTTTGTTGTTTGTAGAATAGTGATGAGGATTGTCAGAGGATACAACAGGATATAGATTGGTTGCTGACTTGGACGGAGAAATGGCAGATGGAGTTTAAATCAGACAAATGCGAGGTAATACATTTAGGAAGGTCTAATGCAGGTCGGAAGTGTAGAATGAATGGCAGAACCCTTAGGAGTATTGACAGGCAGAGAGATCTGGGCGTACAGGTCCACAGGTCACGGAAAGTGGTAACGCAGGTGGATAAAGTATTCAAGAAGGCATACGGCATGCTTGTCTTCATGGGCCGGGGCATAGAGTACAAAAATAGGCAAGTTATGCTGCAGCTGTACAGAACTTTAGTTAGGCTACACTTAGAATATTGCGTGCAATTCTGGTCGCCACACTACCAGAATGACGTGGAGGCTTTGGAGAGGATACAGAAGACGTTTACCAGGATGTTGCCTGGTCTGGAGGGCATTAGCTATGAGGAGAGGTTGGATAAACTCGGATTGTTTCCACTGTAATAACGGAGGTGGAGGGGCTACCTGATGGAGGTTTACAAAGTTATGAGTGGCATGGACAGAGTGGATAGTCAGAAGCTTTTTTCGCAGGGTGGAAGAGTCAGTTACTCGGGGACATAGGTTTAAGGTGTGAGGGGCAAAGTTTAGAGGGGATGTGCGAGGCAAGTTTTTTACACAGAGGGAGGTGTGTGCCTGAAACTTGCTGCCGGGGGTGGTGGTGGAAGCTGGTACGATAGAGACATTTAAGAAGCATCATGAGAAATACATGAATAGGAAGGGAATAGAGGAATATGGTCCCCGGAAGTACAGTAAGTTTTAGTTTAGGCGGGCATCAAGATCGGCGCAGGCTTGGAGGGCCGAATGGCCTGTTGCTGTGCCGTTCTTTTTTCTTTGAGATAACTTTAAAACTGCCAGCTACAATGAGCCCTCAGACTGTCGAGTTGGCAACGATTGCGTTTGTGGGCAACAACTCGACAAATTTCCCCCACCAGTAGGTCTATATTCGGGCAGCATGTACATATGCATCAATTTAACTGATTTCCTGCCCTTGTGGGAAGCAACATGCTCTGTATCAGCAGACGGCAAATCTTTTAGCATCTGCGCCCCTCGTTAAACAGACCGCCCAAGGACAAGAATATGGTATAATCAAAGTTAAAGCACACCTTAAATCTTCCCCAGCTGGGTACATACGAGCAGACGAATTGGCAAAGCAAGGCGCCCGAGATGGAAGTCCCAATAGGTGAACAAGTAAATACATTCATTGTCAATCGAATATGATATAGGACAGGAAGTTATGCTCCAGGTCCACCAGCCAGGCACATTCCTTCACCTATGTATTTCGGCCCCCACTCTATAGTAATTAAAGCTCGTCCGTCAGTGCACAAAGTCCTGCTGGAATCTGGGAAGACAGGATGGTATCATGTAAACCAATTAAATTTGTTCTGCAAACAGAGTAACCACCGGCATCATGTTTTGCTGGACGTGTACAAAGTATTACCTCCATCCCCTATCCTTTTCCCATTGCCACAAGTACCGCAAGCAGGACAGACAATACGGAACGTTCAAGGAACACATCAACAACCACCCCAGGGCCAAAGGCGAAGAAGGCATAGGCAGATACTGATCTCCCCATCCTGGACTCGCTGATGGGGCAACAGGCATTTAAATCATCTGGATGATAATATTGATCTCAGCCAGGTTAATTGACTAAAATAAGGAACTGTAAATGAGAGCAGAAATTATCTTGTGTTTTACAGATAATAAGTCATTTGAAAATGAAGCTGTTAATCGTGTTTGTGATGAATGGACTGACAACTACCACTGAATCAAGGTCTGATCCGCACCACACTTCCAGAGAACTGCCATATGGAGAGGTCGTGATATCTGGACAACACAAAGCGTGATGCATCGGAAAGTAAGGGTCATCCATGTCATGGATCATTACCGGGGTCACAACTGGATGGCGAGGCACCTGGTTCAGTATTTGCATGGTTTTACAATGGATCAACAAACAGTTAGCTGAAATTCAGCAGACAATTGCAAAAGTTATCCAGAAATCTGAGGGAACCGGGCGAAAGATTGAAACAATTAGAGTAACCAACTGGTGGGCTGATATTTTGAATTGGGATACCAATATACAGATACATCCATGGATAAGAATTGTTTCGTACATTGTGATTTTCAATATGATTGTCATTTTGATGTGTCAAACATATGATATGATTATGTTTAAACGTTGAAAAGTTGAAATGGAAGAGAAGTTGGAAATGGACTGTTATGTGCGAAAACGTGAATGAATGACAGATATAAACAAATGTAACACGGTATAGACTTGAATATCTGCTGTCACAAGTTGGGTGTGATCAGGGCTCTAATTCACTAGAGCTTAATGGATCAAAGGGGTGATTGTAGCCAGATGGCCAACAGCTAAGTTTCTGCAGATCATGAAGGGAGAAATAGCCAGCCTTGCACAAGGACAAGGACTGCGAAACAGCTGCAGTTGCATTTTAACGAACCCAGCCTGCTGAATAGGTAGTGTTTGATAAGATGTGCTCCAATTGAGACTGCGAGCAGTTGCGAAGGACACTGGACAAGGATTGAAAAGGACAAGGCCAGCAGACGTATTTTGTTTTTGCTTTGCAACTAACACTGGCCCCAATTCATGGGTGTATGTGACTACGAACATTCTCGCAGCAGGGAACAAGTGGATAAAAAGGGGAAGCTAGGAGCCTCCAGACGAAGAAGACCTGCAGGACCATCGCGGAAGGAAATCCTGACTCCGGGATTCAGTGAGGAGAACCCATCGGTGGGAGACTGTTTACCTCGCCTTGCAATGGGTAGTATTTAAGTCCAATCCGTGAGCCTTGTGATTTATTGTAACAATTAGCAAGTAGTGTAACAAGTGAAATAACGAGTACCTAAGTGATTTAAGTATCAATAATAGTGTTTATACCAAGTATCTCCTGCAGGTGTCTTTTGTCCGCCACATCAGTTGACATCCGAGTTTGAGGGTAAACAGGGTGTTCATGTAAATGGACCTTTCAAGGTGGCAGGACATTTTCAGAGTGTAGTTACCAAGGCATATGAGATCTCGGGCTTCATAAATAGAGGCAATGAGTACACAATCCAGTATCAGTTATGCAGAATCTTTATAAACGTCTGGTTAGGTCACAACTAGAGTATTATGTCCAGTTCTGGTCCCCACACTCCAGAAATGATGTGAGGATCCCTGAGGGGCAGATGGGATTGACCAGAATGATTGCAGAGATTAGGGATTTTATCTCCAAGGTAATATTGGAGAAGCTGGAGTTGTTTTCCTTGGAGCAAAAGAGATTGAAAGGAGTTTTGATAGCTGTGTAAAAGATTCTGACAGGTTTGCATACACAAGAAAAAGAAAAGCTGTTCCCATTAGCTGATGATAGAAGGACTAGAGGACATAGATTTAGGATCTTAGATAGCGAAGCAGGGGGAGATTTGATGTCCAACATTCATATACAGTGAGTGGTAATAAACTGGAACTCACTGCCGATGAGGCACTGGAAGTGGAGATGATGAATGAAAGCAAAAGGAAGTTGAATGGCCACTTGAGGAAAATGAAGGTGCAGGGCGAAGTGGGGAGAGAGACAGAGAGTAATTTACAGACGGGATTGCTCTGCAGAGAGACGGCATGGACTTGATGGGCCGAATGCACTCTGTCTCTGCCGTTATGACTCTATTACCCGATGACTCTTAAACTGGCCACAGCAAATATCATTTAAATTGCATGGGGCAACCATCAAAGTGGATACTACAAAATCTCTTAAACTGGGCAAATCAAATATCAACTAAAATTTCCCGAGCTAATATCACAAAAAAACTGCCACAGAAAATAACATTAAAAATAATTGCAACAGATATCACTTCATGTGATCACAGCCAGTATCAAATAAAATGGTCACAGCAAATATCACATAAAATGATCACAATTGTAACTCAATGATCATAGCTATTATCACATAAAATATTCACAGCAAATGTACCTTAAACTTGTCACAGAAAATATCATTTAACATTACCAGCGCAAATATCATATAAGATCACCTCAATAAATATCGCTTAAAACGGTCAAACCAAATATCAGTAAATATAAAATAGTGGCAACAATCATCCTTACAAATAATCAAGAAAATAGTACTTAGAGAGCAAATATGATAAAAAAAAATCGGCACATCAAATATGCCTTAAACTGAACACATCGCATAACACTTAAAATGGTCACAGCTTATAACACATAAAGTGGCCACAACAAACATCACTTAAAATGGTCACAGAACATCATACTTAATGTGTTCACAGATATTTCACATAAAATTATTACTGTAAATATACCTTAAACCGGTCAATGCAAATATTATTTGAACTGGACACAGATGAACGTTTTGTGTAAGATGTGCAGGGAGTTGTGAGGAATAACTTTTCCATGCAGCAAGTGGCAGTGGTCTGGAACTCTTTGCCCGCAAGAGTGATGGAGGCAGAAACAGCCAATGATTTCAAAAGAAAATTGGATGGACACTTCGAGGAAATAAAATGCAGAACTATGGGGATCGATGGGTGGAGTGGGAAGGACGACATTCTTCACCAGAATGGACTCGATGGGACAAATGTCGCCCAGCTGTGCAATAAATGACTCCATGACTCTATCACTCGAAGACAAAATATTACTTAACATGATCAGAGTCGATCTATATAAAATGTGCACAGCAAATATTACTTAAGCTGGTCAAATACAATCATCACAGCAAACGTCATTTAAAATGCTGAGGGTAAATATCAATTCAAATCAGCAAAGCCAATTTCACATGAAATGATTACAGGAAAATCACTTAAAATGATCAGGCCCAATATCACATAAAATGAGCACAGCAAAAATCACTTAAACGGGGCAAAACTCACGCCAAGCGAGCGTCTTATACAAGTCCAACATAACTTCCTTGCTCTTGTAACTTCTACCCTCTTAATAAAGCCCCGGATATTGTAGGCTTCATTGACCATCACATGTGCACCTAGGTCCCTCTGCCCCTGCACCTTCTTTAGAATTGTACCCGTTATTCTATATTGCCTCTCCATGTTCTTCCTACCAAAATGAACCAATTCACATTTCTATGCACTAAAATTCTTCTGCCACCCGTCGGTCCATTCCACCAACGTGTCTGTGTCCATTTGAAGTGCTACACTATCCAAATCAAAGTTCACAATACTTCCAAGTTTCGTATCATCCTAAAACTTTGAAATTGTGCCCTTTACACCAAGGTCTAGGTCATTAATATATATCAGGAAAAGCAAGAGTCCCAACACTGATCCCTGGGGAACTCCACTACAAACCTTCCTCCAGCCCGAAAAAAGCCCATTAAGGCCGACTTTCTGTTTCCTGTCCCTCAGCCAATTTCGTAGCCAATGGCGTCTCTATTATTCCATGAGCCACATGTTTGCTTCCAAGTCTGTTGTGTGGTGTTATATCAAATGCTTTTTGAATGTCTATGTGCACCACATCATCAACCCTTCTGTTACCTCCTCAAAAACTCCAGCAAGTTAGTTAAACATAATTTTCCTTTAAGAAATCCGTGCTGGCTTTCCTTAATTAACTCACATTTGTCCACGTGACTGTTGATTTTGTCCTGAATTATTTTTACTTGAAGTTTCCCACCACAGAAGTTAAACTGACTGGCCTGGAATTGCTGGTCTTATCTTTACACACTTTTTTGAACAAGAGTTTAACGTTTGCAATTCTCCGGTCCTCTGGGACCACCTCGAGTCGAAGGAAGACAGAAAATGTATGACTGGTGCCTCTGCGATTTCCGCCTTCACTCCTTCAGTATCTGTGGATGCATCACATCTGTTCCTGATGCTTTATTGTCTCTTTCCATGCTCTCTCTTTGCTTGTCTTATTTACTTTTACTTCCGCTCTGGGCCTTCTATATTCAACCTGTTTCTCAATAGCATTTCTCATAAGCACACTTTTTCTTCTTTATCTTAATTTCTACCTCATTTTTCATCCAGAGAGCTCTCGATTTGTTTGCTCTACTTTTCCACTTCGTGGGAACATACTTTGACTGTGCCTTAACTCTCTCTTCTTTGAAAGGAGCTCATTGTTCATCTATCGATTTTCCTGCCAGCTTTTGACACCAATTTATTCGCCCCATCTCCATTCTTACCCCATTGAAGTTGGTCTTCCCCGGTTAATTATTCTTACCCTGGATTGCTCTTTGTCATGTTCCATAGTCAGCCTTAATCTTATGATACGATAATCACTATCCCCTAAATGCTCTTCTACTGATAGTTGATCCAATTGGCCCACCTCATTTTCAAGAACCAGGTCTAGCAGTGCCTCCTTTCTCGTTGGACTGGCAACATACTGTTGTAGAAATTTTCCTGAACATACTCTAGGAACTCTTGTCCCTCACTGCCCTTTACACTACTATTATCCCAGTCTTTATTTGAATAATTGAAGTCCCCCATTATAACTGCTCGATAATTTTTGCACCTCTATGTAATTTACTTTCAATTTGTTCCCCCACATCCTTCCCACTAGCTGGTGACCTAAACACAACACCGAGCAAAGTAGCTGCAACTTTTTCGTTCCGTAGCTCGAGCCAAATATATGCTCTCCTCGACTCCTCTGGCACGTCCTTTTTCTCCAGCTCTGCAATGCTCTCCTTAATTAATCCCCTTTTTATCCTCTTTTCTATTTTTCCTGAACAGATTGTAATCAGTAATATTTAACACACAGTCCTGTCATTCATTCAGAAAGTCTCTGTGAAAGCCTCAACATCATATTTCCATCTGGCAATCAATGCCTGTCCTCACCAGTCCGTGCATTCACATACATACACATTACCCTTGATTCAGACTTTATTACTTTCCAAAGATGCACCACATTTTTAGTGAACAGGACCCTTCCTCTCCTTTCGGTCCTAACTGATTGCCCCCACATTGTGACAATGTGCCCCGTGTTCTAGATTCCACAGTTAGGCGAAACAACGTCTTATTGTCTACCTTGTTAAGCACCTTCACAATCTCATGTGTTTCAATGCAATCACCTCTCAATAGTCTAAACTCCAGAGTGTATAGGCCCAATTTACGCAGCCTCTCATAACAGGGAAACACTTTCATCCCAGGAACCACTTCAATTGAGGTTGAGGGGTGATAGATATAGGACAGATGTGAGAGGTAGTTTCTTTACTCAGAGAGTAGTAAGGGCGTGGAACGCCCTGCCTGCAGCAGTAGTAGATTCGCCAACTTTAAGGGCATTTAAGTGGTCATTGGATAGACATATGGATGAAAATGGAATAGTGTAGGTCAGATGGTTTCACAGGTCGGCGTAACATCGAGGGCCGAAGGGCCTGTACTGCGCTGTAATGTTCTAATTCTAATTCTAATTAACCTTGGCTGTACCACCTCCAATGAAAGTGCGCCCTTCCATAAATGTGAACACAAAACTGCACACAATACCCCAGGTGTTGAAGCCAACTCCTTTACAATTGTAACAAGACTTCCTTATTCTTGTACTGCCAGCTCCTAATAAAGGCCAGCATTCGTTTTGCCTTCCGAATTGCCTGTGGTACCTGCATGCTAATTTTTGTGTTCCTTGTACATGTATATCTAAGTCTCTTTTAACATGAGATATTTGGAAGTTTTACATATTTGAACAATCGTCTTTTGTATTGTCATCACCAAAGTGAATAACTTCACACTTTCCCACATTCTATGCCTGCTGCCAACTCGTTGTCCTTTCAATTAAGCTGTCTGTATATAACTGCAGTCTATGTGTGTCCTTATCACAGCACCATCCCCAACGAGCTTTGTATCAATGACCAAATGTAAATATATTGTTCCGTGTTTCTTTGTCTAAGTCATTAATATATATTGTAAATAGCTGAGGTCTCAGCACCGAGCCTTGTGGCACTCCACTTGTTGCCACCCGCCAAATTAATTGTCAGTGTCCAGGCTAACTCACTCTCTGCTTTATGATCGTCAGACAATCATCTATCCATCCTCGTATGATAACCCACCTCCATGCGTCATTAACTTGCATACTATCCTTTTGTGTGCACCTTATGGAATGTCTTTGGAAAACCCGAGTTTACTACATCTACTTGTTCCCCATTATCTGCCTGACTGGTAACATCCTTAAAAACTCTAATACATTTTTGAAACTTGATTTCACTTCTGTAAAGCCGTGTGGAATTTGTCTCATCATGCTATGAATTTCTAAGTGCATTGTTAAGAATTAGAGACCCACACGCCAGAGGCAGTTGTATTTTCCCAAAGAACAAAGAACAGTACAGCACAGGAACAGGCCATTCGGCCCTCCAAGCCTGCGCCGATCTTGATGCCTGCCTAAACTAAAACCTTCTGCACTTCCGGGGTCCATATCCCCCTCTTCCCATACTATTCATTTATTTGCCAAGATGCCTCTTAAACGTCTCTACGGTACCCGCTTCCACCACATTCCTACACCATCAGCATTCTATGTTAGCAATCTGTCGAGATTGTAATTATGCTGAAGTTTTTACTTTTCAACAAGTTTCATGCACTCACCACCCTATGTGTAAAGAACTTGCACCGCATATCCACTCTGAACCTTGCCCCTCACACCTTAAAGCTATGTTCCCGAGTAACTGACTCTTCCACCCTGGGAAAAATCTTCTGCATCTCCAATCTGTCCATGCCACATATAACTTTGTAAAGCTCTATAATGTCGCCCCTCCACCTGCGTCATTCCAGTGAAAAATATCCGGGTTTATCCAACCTCTTCCCTCCAGACCAGGCAACATCGTGGTAAACCTGTCCAAAGCCTCGACGTCCTTCTGGTAGTGTGGTGACCAGAATTGCACGCAATATTCTAAGGGTGGCCTAACTAATGTCCTGTACAGCTGTCGCATGACTTGCCTATTTTCATACTCTATGCTCCGACCGATGAAGGCAAGCATGCCGTATGCCTTCTTGACTACCTTATCCACCTGTGTTGCCACTTTCAGTGACCTGTGGACCTGTACGCCCAGATCTCACTGCCTGTCAATACTCCTAAGGGTTCTGCCATTTACCGTATACTTCCCATCTGCATTAGACCTTCCAAAATGCATTACCTCACATTTGTCCGATTTAAGCTCCATCTGCCATTTCTCCACCCAAGTCTCCAACCGATCTATCTCCTGCTGTATCCTCTGACATTCCTCATCACTGTCCGCAACTCCACCAACCTTTGTGTCATCCACAAACTTACTAATCAGTCCAGCTACATATTCCTCCAAATCATTTATAGATATACCACAAACAGCAAAGGTCCGAGCACTGAACCCTGCGGAACACCACTAGTCACAGCCCTCCATTGAGAAAATCACCCTTCCACTGCTACACTCTGTCTTCAACGACAGAGCCAGTTCTGTATCCATCTTGCCTGCTCTGCTCTGATTCCATGTTTCTTCACCTTTTGTATCAGTCTGCCATGAGGGACCTTGTCAAAGGCTTGACTGAAGTCCATATAGAGAACATCCACAGCCCTTCCTTCATCGATCATCTTTGTCACTTCCTCGAAAAACTCAATGAAATTAGTGAGGCATGACCTCCTCTTCACGAAACCAAGCTAATATGTCCATTTGTTTCCAAATGGGAGTATATCCTGTCCCGAAGAATCCTCTCTAATAATTGCGGTACCACTGACGTAAGGCTCACCGGCTTATAATTTTCTGGATTATCCTTGCTAACCGTCCTTAAACAAAGGAACAACATTGGCTATTCTCCAGTCCTCTGGGACCTCACCTGTAGCCAATGAGGATGCAAAGATTTCTGTCAAGGCTCCAGCAATTTCTTCCCTTGCCTCCCTCAGTATTCTGGGGTAGATCCCATCAGGCCCGGGGACCTATCTGCCTTAATGCTTTGCAAGACATCCAACACCTCCTGCTTTCTGATCATGAGATGACTGAGACTATCTACACTCCCTTCCCTGGGCTCATTATCCACCAAGTCGTTCTCCTTGGTGAATACTGATGCAAAGTACTCATTTACTACCTCGTCCATTTCCTCTGGCTCCACATATAGATTCCCTTCCCCGTCCTTGAGTGGGCCAACCCTTTCCCTGGTTAGCCTCTAGCTCTTTATATACGTATAAAAAGCCTTGGGATTTTTCTTAATCCTGTTTGCCAATGACTTTTCATGACCCCTTTTAGCCCTACTGACTCATTGCTGATGTGCCTTCCTACTGTCTTTATCTTCCTCAAGGGATTTGTCTGTTCCTAGCCTTCCAGCCAGTATGAGTGCTTTCTTTTTCTTTGTGACGAGGCTCACAATATCCCGCGTTATCCAAGGTTCCCGAAATTTGCCAAACTTATCCTTCTTCCTCACAGGAACATGCTGGTCCTGAATGCCAATCAACTGACATTTGAAAGACTCCCACAGGTCAGATGTTGATCTAACCTCAAACAGCCACCACCAATCTAAATTCTTCAGTTTCTTCCTAATATTGTTATAATTAGCCTTCCCCCAATTTAGCACCTTCACCTGAGGACTACTCTTATCCTTATCCACAAGTACCTTCAAACTTATGGAATTATGGTCACTGCTCCCGAAATGCTCCCCTAGTGAATCTTCGACCATCTGGCCGGGCTCATTCTCCAATACCAGGTTCAGTACGGTCCCATCCCTAGTTGGACTATCTACGTATTGTTTCAAGAAGCTGTCCTGGATGCTCCTTACAAATTCTGCCCCATCGAAGCCCCTAGCACCAAGTGAGTCCCAGTCAATATAGGGGAGGTTAAAATAACCCACCACTATAACCCTGTTACCTTTACATCTTTCCACAATCTGTCTACATATCTGCTCCTCTACCTCCCGCTGGCTGTTGGGAGGACTGTAGTAAACCCCCAACATCGTGACTGCACCCTTCCTATTCCTAAGCTCCACCCATCTTGCCTTGCTGCATGACCCCTCTGACTTGTCCTCCCGCAGTACAGCTATGATATTCTCCTTAACCAGTAATGTAACTCCCCAACCTCTTTTACATCCCCCTCTATCCCGCCTGAAGCTTCTAAATCCTGAAACATTTCGCTGCCAATCCTATCCTTCCCTCAACCAAGTATCTGTAATAGCAACAACATCATAGTTCCAAGTACTAATCCAAGCTCTAAGTTAATCTGTCTTACCTGTTATACTTCTTGCATTGAAACAAATGCACTTCCGACCACCAGTCCCGCTGTTCTCCGCAACGTCTCCCTGCCTGGTCTTCCTCTTAGTCTCACTGGCCTTATTTACCAGTTACCCTTCATTTATTTCACTTTCTGTCCTACTGCTCTGGTTCCCACCCCCTGTCACACTCGTTTAATCCCTCTCGAGTAATGCTAGCAAATCTCGCAGCCAGGATATTTGTGCGAATCCAGTTTAGATGCACCCCGTTGTTCTTGTACAGGTTCCATCTGTCCCTGAAGAGATCCCAATGGTCCAGATATCTGAAACCCTCCCTTCTACACCAGCTGTTCACCCACGTGTTAAGCTGCACGATCTTCCTATTTCTAGCCTCACTGGCACGTGGCACAGGGAGTAACCCCAAGATTACAACCCTAGAGGTCCTGTGTTTTTAATTTTCTGCCTAACTCCCTGAACTCCCCCTGCAGGACCTCATCACTTTTCCTGCCTATGTCATTGGTACCGATGTGTACCACAACCTCTGGCTGTTCACCCTCCCCCTTCAGAATGCCCCCTGTCCGTTCAAAGACATCTTTGACCCTGGCACCAGGGAGGCAACATACCATCCTGGAGTCTCTTTCACGTCCACAGAAGCACCTATCTGTGCCCCTGACTATCGAGTCATCTGTAACTATTGCTCTTCTGCGCTTGGTCTCTCCCTGCTGAACAACAGTCCCAACCTTTGTGCCACTGCCCTGGCTGCTGCTGTTTTCCCCTGAAAGGCCATCCCCCCAAATGTATCCAAAACGGGATAATTATTAGAGAGGGTGATAGCCATAGGGGACTGCTGAACTGACTGCCTGCCTCTTCCAGCGGTCACCCATCTATCTGTCTGCACCTTGGGTGTAACCACTTCTCTAAAACTCCTGTCTATGACGCTGTTCGCCACCTGCATGCTCCTAAGTGCATCCAGTTGCCGCTAAAACCGATCCATGCGGTCTGTGAGGAGCTGCAACTGGGTACACTTCCTGCAGATGTAGTCGCCCGGAACGCTGGAAGCCTCACGGACTTTCCACTTCTCACAGGTGAAACACTTCACCCCTCTAACTGTCATTTCTAGCACCAATTAGTTAATTAATATAAAATAAATAAAAACTGATTAAATCCTTATTGAATAATGATACACTTAACTATGTGGTCCCTTGTGCTATATTTCTACAATAAATACTAAATGCTGACTAAACTCAGTAATCTACTTATTTCAACTTATTCGATCAAAACCTTTCAACATCTTGAAGACCTTTATTATGTCACCACTCAATCCTCTCTGTTACAAAGAGAACAGCGATCACGTTTCCATCCTTTCCTCATAACTGAAGTCCCTCATCCTGGTATCCTTTGGATCCTTTTCACAGCCCTTATATCATTCCCGAAGGGAACTATTTGTTAAAATATTTCAGCTGTGGCCTAACCAACGGTTCATAAAGTTCTCGCATTTTATGCCCTGTTTCTCTGTTTATAAACCTAAGTAACCGATATACTTTTTTTAACCAACATGTTAACAACTTGTTCTGCCCGTTTTATGGATTTGTGTAGCTACACACCAAAGTCCTTCGGCTCATCTACACTAATATGAATCATTTCATTTATTGCACATTGTCTTTCTTTTTAGTTTTCACAAAGAGCAACGGGGTGGCACAGTGGTGCAGTGGTTAGCACCGCAGCCTCACAGCTCCAGCGACCCGGGTTCAATTCTAGGTCCTACCTGTGTGGAGTTTGAAAGTTCTCCCTGTGTCTGCGTGGGTGCTCCGGTTTCCTCCCACAAGCCAAAAGACTTGCAGGTTGATAGGTAAATTGGCCATTATAAATTGCCCCTAGTATAGGTAGGTGGTAGGGAAATGTGGGGATGTGGTAGGAATATGGGATTAGTGTTGGATTAGTATAAATGGGTGGTTGATGGTCGTCACAGACTCGGTGGGCCGAAGGGCCTGTTTCAGTGCTGTATCTCTAAACTAAACATCTCTCCGTATTGAACTCCATCTCCAATGCTTCTGTCCACTACACCATTCTGTCTCTGTCAACCTGACGTCTACGACTATCCTTAGCACGATCTACTACTTTGTTAAGTTTTGTATCATCTGAAAATTTAACAATGATGTTAGCTACATTCTAGCCTTGGAAAATGATAAAAAGTAAAACAAGTAATGAAGCCCAAATTGACCTTTGAAAAGTTCATTGTGCAGTTCACTGGTTTACTGACCTGCAACGACCAGGCGATTGGCAGGATTCATTCCTGCTGTGGCTGTTCCTCGACAGCCGCCAAGTGGCGGGAGAGTTTCCCTGCCTTTTGATTTGATTGTCTGAATTTCATCTTCTCCACTGTTTCCCGCCATGAGGGATCCTTCATCGAAGACTTGAGGCGTGCTTTGCCACGTCGATGTCGGGATATGAGGATGGCATGGGTAAAAGGCATTGAAGTAGATGATCAACCATGATCTTACTGAATGTTGGGCTGCCTAGATGGGCTGAATGGCCCATTCCTGCTCCTATGTTACGATGTTCATTTTCTTTAGACTCTTCATGAGCCGTTCACTTCCGGGATCCAGCGTGGAATGAAGGTTTGTCTGAAAACCGGGGAAAAATTGGTGGCTGCCAGTTTGAGAAGTCGACTGAAGCTTTTGTAGTTTTCAGGGAAGGGTGGCAGCTAGTTAATGATGTTTTCTATGCACCGGTTGTAGGCATTCCAGTTTTCCTTCCGCAGGTGCCTACATGGTTCGGCTTTGCATTTACAGATGGTAGCTCTAAGCCAATATGGATAAGGGTTCGTCGATGTTTTGCATGGAGACGGGGGTGGGGGGTGGGGTGGGAGATGAGGCAGCACTAGTCACAGATTTATGCAACACAGAGTTAAACAACCCCATTGGACCATCGTGTCAATGCCGGTCATCAAGCACCTATCTATTCTAATCCCATTTTCCCATTTTATAGCACTTGTCCCGTAGCCTTGTATGCTACGGTATTTCAAGTGCTCATCTCAATACTTCTTAAATACTGTGAGGGTTCTTGCCTCTACCACCCTGTCAGGTAGTGTGTTCCAGACTCCAACCACACTCTGGGTGACTATTTGTTTCCTCAAATCGCCTCTAAACCTACTGCCCTTTACTTTAAATCTATGCTGCCTGGTTATTGACACCTCCACTAAGGTAAATGTTTTCTGCCTATCTATTCTATCAATGCCCCTCATAATTTTGTACACCTCAATCAGGTCTCCTCTCAGCCTTCATCACTCTAAAAAAAAAACAACCCTAGCCTATCAAGTCTCTCTTCATAGCTAAAATGCTCCAGGTCAGGCAACATCCTGGTGAATCTTCTCTGCACCCTCGCGCACGTAATCACATCCTTCCTATAGTGTGGTGCCCAGAACTGCACACAGCTATGGCCAAACAAGCATTTTATGTAGCTCCATCATAACCTCCCTTCTCTTATAACTCAGCTAATAAAGGCAAGTATCCCATATGCCTTCCCAAACACCTTATCTTGATGTGTTTCTGCCTTCAGTAATCTATGGACAAATATACCAAGGGCCCTCTGTCCCTCTGTATTTCCTAGGTTCCTACCTTCCGTTGCCAATTCCCTTGCCTTGTTAGTCCTCGAACAATATATCACCTAAAACTAAATTCCATTTGCCACTGCTCTGCCCATCTTGCCAGTCCATCTATATCATTCTGTAATCTAAGGCTTTTGTTCTCATTATTTGCGACACCACCAATTTTTGTGTTATCTGCGAACTTAATGATCATACCCTCTATATTCACGTCTAAAGCACTGCAAACAGCAAGGGTTCCAGCTGCTTACACCGCTGGTCGCAGGCTTCCATTCGCAAAAACAACCCTCGACCATCACCATCTGCTTTCCTGCCACAAAGCCAATTTTGGATCCTATTTGCCAAATTGCTCTGGATCCCATAGGTTCTTACCTTCTGAAGCATTCTCCCACGCAGGACCTTATCGAAAGCCTTACTGAAATCCATGTCGACCACATCAACTATTTTACCCTCATCTACACATCTAGTCACCACCTCGAAAAATTCACTCAAATTTGTTAGACACGATCTCCCCCTGGCAAAGCCTTGCTCACTATTGCTGATTGATCCATGCCTCTCCAAGTGGAGATTAATTATGTTCTTCAGATTTCTTTTACCAGTAGTTTCCCCACCACTGATGTTAGACACACTGGCCTGTAATTACCTGGTTTATCCCTGCTACACATCTTGAATAATGGTACCACATTCGCTGTCCTCCAGTCCTCTGGCACTTCCCCTGTGGCCAACATGGATCTGAAAATTTGTGTCAGCTTCCCTACAAATCTCCTCCCTTGCCTTATATAGCAACCTGGGATCCACCTCATTTGGGTCTATGGATGTGTCTACTTCTAAGCCCTCTAAAACGGCTAATACCTCCTCCCTTTCAATGCTAATGTGTTCAGGTATACCCCAATCCCCCTGCCTGATCTCGACACCAACATCGTCCTTCTCCATACTGAACACAGATGAAAAGTAACCATTTATAACCTCTTCTACGTCCTCTGGCTCCACACACAGACTACCACTTCGGTCCCCAATGGGCCCTACACTTTCTGCCCTTAGTTTACTTATATAATACTTTGGGATTGCCCTTTATCTTGTCCACCAGTGTCGTTTCATGCACCGTCTTCGCTCTCCTAATGGCATTTTAAAAATACACTTTCTGTACTCCTCGAGGGCCTGCTGTTGGGCCAGAGCCAATGCTGATACCATCGCTTCACAAATCCTATTATCCTCAAATATACCAGTCAGTAGGAAGGATGAGCAGATGATAAACGTAGGGCTAATGCAATCTGTCAAGATGGTTCCAGGGTAAACAGATCTGTCAAGGATTTGCACACAAGAGGAAGTGGACAGCACCCACTTTTTTGAAGGAATTTACAGTTAACTTGAATAAATGTTGGACCATTTTTTAAAGAGAGTCATCAAGGGCACTGAAGGAGCTAGATTAGCAACAAGATGACAGATTATCATAGTAATCAATTTAGAGATAGAACAGAAACGCTGATAACAGGGGCAGGTACGTGACAAGTGTCCCTTGATAGAACAAACCCAGTTGTAGTAGAGAGCACCTGAGATGGGCAGAAAACACACAAGCTTTTTATTGTGGGTCATTGTATGTTTTACCTTGTGGAGTGAGCGGTTGATAAAGTCAAGTATGCTGAAGAAGTGTAAAAAAGGGAAAAGAGCACAATTCAGTTCAGCTTTCCATCATCCCTGAAGGACGTGGAAAAGTCCAGTGCATCAATTCATCTCGTTTCCTGTCCTTGAAAAAAGCCTGCTAAATTAATTTCCAATGCCACCTGAAAACAATTGGTATTAAAGATCTCAGTGACCTGTCCACATGTACTCAGAAATTCAACTGTATGCCAGTTTAGAAACAGCATATCTCATCTGCTGTTTTCTTCAATAACCAGCACATAATCTGTCCAAGTGCTGTTTTTTGTCTGTAACAGAGCTCTGAATGTTAAAAACACAGTATGTTTTTTCCATTGAACGGTATACGCATATGTACTTGTGTGGGTGTGAGGGACTAAGGTATAAAGGGAACTTTAATATTTAATGTTGGAACTTGAAAATGTTAATCTCTGTGTTTGTGCTTTACTTCATTACTAGTTAAGGCTTATTCTTTAATAAACTGTGAATGTTGTTCAAAGAAACCTGGTTAGTGTGCTCTATTCTGGGACAATAAGGTCATTGACTGTACCTGTCAGTAGGAAACATTAAAATATTTGTTGCCCCCTGTGGAGAAGTGGGACTAGAATAAACAGAGTACTCCTCCCACCTCGATCGTAACATGTTTAATTGGCTTCTCTCTCTCTGGGATAAACCCAGCGCTGATGGCATACATTTGCAAGTGGTGTAACACCTAAATGGGAAAGAACAAAATAATCAGGTATCTCATGCAATAGTATGGTGTTTACTCTACCGGCATGTCTTTAACAATTGCTGTGACTTTTTGGGGACCAGGATAAGTGTGATTTGAGACACGTAACCAAGGTTAAACTAAAGGATTTGGCAGAACTGTTGATGTGGTGTTACAGCTATAATCAGGAGCTAACAAAACAGACATAACTGAAATAACAACATAACGAATGATATTTGAAGACGCAGAACGTAAAGCAGAGGGCAGTGCAGTTGAGTGAGCTAAAATTCAGTTACAGATGGAACAGCTAGAGCTTGATCAGGAAGACGAATTATGTGGCGCAGTGGTTAGCACCGCAGCCTCACAGCTCCAGGGACCCGGGTTCGATTCCGGGTACTGCCTGTGTGGAGTTTGCAAGTTCTCCCTGTGTCTGCGTGGGTTTTCTCCGGGTGCTCCGGTTTCCTCCCACAAGCCAAAAGACTTGCAGGTTGATAGGTAAATTGGCCATTATAAATTGTCACTGGTATAGGGAGGTGGTAGGGAAATATAGGGACAGGTGGGGATGTTTGGTAGGAATATGGGATTAGTGTAGGTTTAGTATAAATGGGTGGTTGATGTTCGGCACAGACTCGGTGGGCCGAAGGGCCTGTTTCAGTGCTGTATCTCAAATCAAAACATGAGTTTGAGGAAAAATCGGCAATAAAAGAAGCTTGAACTAGAATTAAAAAGAGAAATGGGAAGTTGAGGTTAGATAGCTGAACGTAAGTACACGAAAAGCAGGACAAGTCCAACCCGGGCAGTTACCGCCTCATAAGCCTACTCTCAATCATCAGTAAAGTGATGGAAGGTGTCATCAACAGTGTCATCAAGTGGCAGTTGCTTAGCAATAACCTGCTCAGTGACGCTCAGTTTGGGTTCTGCCAGGGCCACTCAGATCCTGACCTCATTACAGCCTTGGTTCAAACATAGACAAAAGAGCTGAACTCAAGAGGTGAGGTGAGAGTGACTGCCCTGACATCAAGGCAACATTTGACTGAGTATGGCATCAAGGAGCCCTAGCAAAACTGAGGTCAATGGGAATCAGGGGGAAAACCCTCCGCAGGCTGCAGTCATATCTAGTGCAAATGAAGATGGTTGTGGTTGTTGGAGGCCAGTCATCCGAGATCCAGGACATCACTGCAGGAGTTACTCAGCGTAGTGTCCTGGGCCCAACCATCTTCAGCTGCTTCATCAATGACCTTCCTTCAATCATAAGGTCAGAAGTGGGGATATTCGCTGATGATTGCACAATGTTCAGCACCATTCGTGACTCCTCTGATACTGAAGCATTCCGTGTAGAAATGCAGCAAGACCTGCACAATATCCAGGCTTGGGCCGATAAGTGGCAAGTAACATTTGCGCCACACAAGTGCCAG
The DNA here is from genome assembly GCF_036365525.1 of Heterodontus francisci. Taxonomy (NCBI): domain Eukaryota; kingdom Metazoa; phylum Chordata; class Chondrichthyes; order Heterodontiformes; family Heterodontidae; genus Heterodontus; species Heterodontus francisci. The sequence goes on from NC_090391.1 coordinate 51,902,684, forward strand.
GCAATGACCATCTCCAACAAGAGAAATTCTAGCCATGTCCCCTTGACATTCAACGGCATTACCATCGCTGAATCCCCCACTATCAACATCCTAGGGGCTACCATTGACCGAAAACTGAACTGGAGCATTCATATAAATACCAATGCTATAAGAGCGGGTCAGAGGCTAGGAATCCTAAGGCGAGTCACTCATCTCCTGACTCCCCAAAGCATATCCATCATCCAACAAGGCACAAGTCTGGAGTGTGATGGAATACTCTCCACTTGCTTGGATAGGTGCATCTACAACAACACTCAAGAAGCTTGACACCATCCAGGACAAAGCAGCCCGCTTGATTGGCACCCCATCTACAAACATTCACTCTCTCCACCACTGACGCAACGTGGCAGCAGTGTGTACCATCTACAAGATGCGCTGCAGAAATGCGCAAACAGGCTTGATGAAAGTAAGGACAAGAATAGCAGAGTTTTGAAAGACCTTGTTAACAGCGGATAGAAATGTACGAGAAAAGTCAGAATTCTGCTGGAACCATTATGTCTAAATGTATGTAAGGCAGTGATGCAGGTTTCCTCAGCAGATGAGCGGAGGCAGGGAACGATATTGGTGATGTTATGGAGGTCAAAATAGAAGGACTTAGTAAATGTGGGAAGTCAGGGCGAACACGTGTGCAGGAAGTGTCTCCAGCTGCAGCTACTCGGAATTTGCGTTTCGAATCTGAAACAGATGCTGAGGATACTGTGCAGCATCCACGAGTCTGAGAACATCAGAGATATCCCATACAGGCAGGTGATCACACCGCAGGTAAAGACGGTTCAGGCAGAAAGGCAATGGGTGACTGCCAGGCAGTGAAGAAGAATTAGGCAGCTAATGCAGCAGTACCCTGGTCCATCTCCCTATCAAACAGATTTTCTACTTTGGATACATTTTTGGGAGATAGCTTCTCAGGGGAATGCAGCAAGAGTCAAGTCTGTGGCACCATGGGCGGCTCAGCTGCACAGGAGGGGAGGAGCAGGAGTGGGAGAGCTATAATGATAGGGGATTCTATCGTAAAGGGTATAGATAGGCGTTTCTGTGGCCACAAGCGTGGCGTCAGCATGGTATGTTGTCTCCCTGCTGCTCGTGACAAGGATGTCATGGAGTGGCTGCAGGATATTCTGAAGGAGGTGGGCAAATAGTCAGATGTCGTGATACCAACGGCATAGGTAGAAAAAAGGATGAGGTCCTGTAACGAGAATTTAGGAAGCTAGGTAGCAGATTTAAAAGCAAGACCGCAAAGTTGGTAATCTCTGGATTACTCCCAGTGCCACGTGTTGCTAAGTATAGGAATAGGAGGATAGAGCAGATGATTGCGTGGCTGAGGAGATGGTGCAGGAGGGAGGGCTTTAGTTTCCTGGAACACTGGGTCTGTTTCTAGCAAAGGTGGGACCTGTGCAAGTTGGAGGGGTTGCACCTAAACTGGGACCGGACCAGCATCCTTGCTGGGAGTTTTGCTAGTGCTGTTGGCAGTAGGAGTTGCGCTAATTTATCAGGGGGATGGAATACAGAGTGGAGGTACAGTACGGGTGATGCATAGTCGAACAGAACAGAAACTGAGTCTGTCTTGAAGGAAGAGCAAGTACAGAACTGTTAAGGCACACGTGAAAAATGCAAGGCCGGATTGCATCCATTTCAATGCAAGGACACTTACTGGTAAAGCAGATCAATTGAGGGCGTTGATTAGCACATGGGATTACTATATTATTGCTATCACAGAGATATGGTTGAGGGAGGGGAAGGACTGGAAGCTCAATATGCAAGTGTATAGAATCATCAGGCGTGACAGGGAGGGTGTAAAATAGGATACAGCATTGTCCTGTTGAACAAGGAGTCAAATCGTGCAGTAAGGAGGGATAATATCTTAGAAGGTTCCTCAAATGAGGCCATTTTGGGTAGATCTTAAAAGGAAAAAAGGGCAATCACTTACTACAATGTACTACAGTCCTTCAAACAGTCAGGGAGAGATAGAGGAGCAGACTTGTGGGCAAATTTCAGCAAGGTGTTAAAATAGTAGGGTAATAATAGTAGGAGATTTCAAATTCCCCAATATCATCTGGGATAGTCTTAGTGTTAATGACTTAAAGGGGGCAGAATTCTTAAAATGCATACTGGAGACCTTTTTGAGCCAGTAAGTAGAAAGCCCTGCAGGTGAATGGGCAGTGCAGGAACTACTCCTGGGAAATTAAGCTGGACAAGTTGTAGAAGTGTCAGTGTGGGAGCATTTTGGGGATAGTGACCATAACTCTGCAAGATTTAAGTAATTATGGAACAGGGCAAAGATGGACCAGAAATAAAGGAATTGAAATTGAGGAAGGCTGATTTCAATATGATAAAACAATATCTGGCCAAAGTGGACTAGGAGCGGCTACCTGTAGGAAAGTCTACATCAGATCAGTGGGAGTTATTCAAAGAGGAAATAGTGAGAGTTAAGAGCCAACATGTACCCGTTAAGGTGAAGGGTAGGACCAACAAGTCAGTGGAACCCTTGACGTCAAGGGACGTAGAGGATTGGATAAGGCAAAAAAAAGCTTTCTGACAGATTCAGAGCACTGGAAACAGCGGAGGCATTCGAGAAGTATAGAAAGTGTCGGGCGGCACTTAAAAAGTAGTTGGGAGAGCGAAAAGGGGACATGAAAAAACACGGGCGGGCAAGATGAAGGAAACTCCTAAGTCGTTTTATAAGTATATTATGGGCAAAACGATAACTAGAGAAAGAGTAGGGCGTATTCAGGACCAAAGGGGAAATCTTTGTGTGGAGCCAGAGGGCATATCAGAGGCTTTAAATTATTATTTTTAATGTGTGTTCACTATGGAGAAAGATAATGTAGGTGTAGAGATCAGGGAGGTGGATTGTGGTACACCTGAACATATTAGCATTGAAAGGGAAGATGTATTAGCGTCTTCAGCGGGATTAAAAGTGAATATATCACCAGGCCCAGATGAGATGTATCCCAAGCTGCTTTGTGAGTCAAGGGATGAGATTGCAGGGGATCTGACACAAATTCTCAAATCGACTCAGACCACAGGAGATGTACCAGAGGACTGGAGGACAGCGAATGTGGTACCATTATTCAAGAAGCGTAGCAGGGATTAACCAGGCAATTACAGGCCGGTGAGTCTAACATCAGTGGTTGGGAAACTATTGGAAAAAAGTTCTGAGGGACAGGATTAATCTCCACATGGAGAGACAGGGATTAATCAGGGATATTCAGCATGACTTTGTTAGGGGGAGATCATGCCTAATAAACTTGATTGAATTTTTCAAGGAGGTGACTAGATGCACAGATGAGGGTAACACATTTGATGTAGTCTACATGGACTTCAGTAAGGCTTTTGATAAGGTCACGCATGGCGGATTGCTTAAGAAGCTAAAGCCCATGGAATCCAGGGCAATTTGTCAAACTGGATCCAAAATTAGCTCAGTGGCAGGAGGCAGATGGTGATGGTGGAGGCTTGCTTTTGCGTTCGGAAGCCTCTGACCAATGGTGTACCAGAGGATATCGAGCTATGACCTTACTTTGTATAGTGTACATTGATAACTTAAACGTGAATGTAGGAGGTATGATCTGTACATTCGCAGCTGACATGAAAATTGGTGGTGTCGTAAATAGTAAGGACGAAACCCTGGGGTAACAGAACAATATAGATGGGCGGGTAAGATGGGTGGAGCAATGGCAAATGGAATTTAATCCTGAGATGTGTTTTCATGATTTATGATATATTAATGATTTAAATGAGTGAACTAAAGTAATATCTCCAAATTTGCGGATGACACAAAACTGTGTGGGAGGGTGAGTTGAAAGGGGGATGCAGAGAGGCTTCAGGGTGATTTGGATAAGTTGAGTGAGTGGGCAAATGCATAGCAGATGCAGTATAATGTGGTTAAATGTGCGTTTCTCCACTTTGGTAACAAAAGCAGGAAGGCAGATTATTATTTGCACGGATATAAACTGAGAGAGGGGAATATGCAGTCAGACCTAAGTGTTCTCGTATACCAGTCGCTGAAGGTAAATCTGCAGGTCCAACATGTGGTAAAAAAGGAAAATGGCATGTTGGCCTTCATAGCGAAAGGATTCGAGTACAGGAGCAGGGAAGTCTTGCTGCAAATATACAGGGCTTTAGTGAGGCCACACCTGGAATATTGTGCACACGTTTGGTCTCCTTATCTGAGGAAGGATGTCCTTGCTATAAAGGGAGCGCAGCGAAGGTTTACCAGACTGATTCCTGGGATGGTGGGATTGACAAATGAGGAGAGGTTCAATCGGTTAAGATTAAATTCGCTGCAGTTCAGAAGATTGAGCGGGGATCTCACAGAAACCTATAAAATTCTGACAGGAGTTGACAGGGAAAATACAGGAAGGATTTTCCCGATGCTGGGCAGTCCAGAACCAGGGGTCATATTCTAAGGATACCGAGCAAACCTTTCAGGACTGAGATGAGGAGAAATTTCTTCACCCAGAGAGTGGTGTGCCTGTGGAATTCTCTCGCACAGAAATCAGTTGAGGACAAAACATTGTATGTTTTCAAGTAGGAGTTAGATACAGCTCTTGGTTCTAAAGGGATCAAAGGGTATGGGGCGAGAGCCGTAACAGGTTACTGAGTTGGATGATCAGCCATGAGGAGGCTCGAAGGGCTGAATGGCCTACTCCTGCTCTTATTTTCTATGTTTCTGTTTCTATGTTTTCGGAGGCTAACAAGGCTAGGCAATATACAGTGGATGGTAGGACCCTAGGAAGTGCAGAGGGTGGGAGTGGGGTGGTGGGTGTGATCAGAGGGACATTGGTGCACTTGTTCATAGATCGCTGAAGGCAGCAGCACAGGTAGATAAGGTGGTTAGGAAGGCATTTGCGATTCTTGCCTTTATTAGCCGAGACATAGAATATAAGAGCAGCAAGGTTATGATGAAGCTGGACAAAATGCTAGTTAGGCCTCACCTGGAGTACTGTGTACAGCTCTGGGCACCACACTATAGGAAGGGAGGGTGCAGAGGAGATTCACCAGAATTTTGCCTGGACTGGAGCATTTCAGCTATGAAGAGAGACTGAAAATGCTAGGGTTGTTTTCCTTAGAGCAGAGAAGGTTGAGGGGGTACATGATTGAGGCAGACAGAATTACGATGTACATTGATATGTTAGATAAGGAGAAACTTCTTCCCTTAGCGGAGGAATCACTAACTAGAGGGCATAGATTTAAATTAAGGAAAGGAGGTTTAGAGGGGATTTCAGGAAAACCTTCATTCCCCTGAGGGTGGTTGGAATCTGGAACGCAATGCCTGAAGGGTTGGTTGAGGCAGGAACCCTCACAGCATCTAAAATGTATATCGATAAGCACCTGAAACACATAGCATACAAGGCTATGGGTCTAGTGCTGGAAAATTGGATGAGAATAGTTAGGTGCTTGGTGGCCAGCACAGACACAATGGGCTGAATGCCTTTTTCTGTGCTGTTTAACTGTCTGAGTCTTTGACTCTCAAGGTATAGGTGTGATTCAAGGTTCATCACGGGTTGAAATATGACACAACGTTTGTTGGCTCTAAAAATAAAATAAAAAGATCAATTCACGCAGGATATCTGGTTTTATCCTTTTTTATGAACAAGTTTTAATCTTCCGAGCAGGAAAAACGAACTGTGTTTGCAACCACTTAAGGTTGAGTAAATTCCGTGGCTGTTGTTTCCCCTGCAGGCAAAGCTGTGTCTGTCCACCTGCTGGCAGCTTCCCCCACCCATTTACATCCGATAATCCAAAGGGCACATCTTTCTCTTGTCCCACTGCCCTTCAGCATGTCTGACTACGACTGCAGGTATACTTCGGGTTCTCCAGCTGACGGGCAGCTCTTGTCCGTCGCCCAAAGCTTTTTAACGTCATTACTGTGCCACGACCTTTAATCCTGGTCACCACTTTTCCCTCACACGCTGGGTCTTTGTCACCTTATTCTGTGAATCTGAAATGCTGTCATGTCATAAAAGCAGTGGATGCTCATTCCACACCGCACCTGGGGATATTTTCACATCCCCAGCGATTCCAGATCTCATTCAGTTGCTGGAAGTCTGAGGATAAATGTGACATTCATGGGCCAGACACATAGAGACACACCTGTGGGCTGCACTCAGTTGTTTGATTTTTTAATGAATTCAATAATTGATCTCACCGGATATTTCACTATGCTGGTGAACTGCTCTCTGAACTTGGACTGAGTCACCCCATAAATAAATGTGTTTGTGCAGCTGCTTAAATACCGCAGCATAGATCCAACTTGTCGAAGTATCAATGAAGAGTCATTGTCATAATTGGGATTTGTTCCTGAAATTTCATAATATAAAAATTTCACAACATTTACCAACCACAGAAGTATGAAGCTGCCGGATCTGGTGAAGAGTAAAACCACAGATTTCCTTCTGCTCTCCACTTCGGGGTCACTGCGATCCTCTCCCTTGCTCTGTCCATTCAGTCCCTTACGGACTTGACTGGCCACTAAAATGTGTCTGACAGTCAGACCGTTGAGGGACAGAATGAAAGCAAATGGCTGAATTGGGATTAAAACTTATCAAACCAGTCAAATCCGACCCAACCTGGCTCTGTATAATAACTTGACTTTGGAAAGCAGAACAATGGCACATTGAAAGTTATCAATGCAGGCTCAAATACAAAGTAATAAGGGATATTTTTTTACACAGAGCAGAATGCAGATTGTTGTGAGAACTACAGCTGCAGTTTTCTTGGTACAATATTTAGTTTTCATTTGCTGGCAACAAATGGCCACATATCGATCAACAAATGGCCACATAAGATGAAATTGACAGTGAACCAGACAAAACAGTCTCTGGCTGCACGAATCAGAATGTATTTAACCCGACACACAGGGGTGATGCCCAGGAAAGATCCCGGCAAATAATATCGATTGATTTGTCTCATTATGACTTCGGTGATAATGGGCAGTAGATCTGCCATTGCCATGGCTACCAGGTACCGAGTGGTGCAGACGGAGAGGCCACACTTTCCCCGGGACAGGATCACAATTGCCAGTAAGCTAACTGTAAGACAGAGAAGAAGAAAAAACCTGGAAATTAGCAATGAAACATTCTTTGCACCTGACCCAAACAATAGCAGCAAGAATGTAGGATCAAAACCCACCGTTTAGCATCAGGTCAGAGGGTAAATAATCTCAGACCAGCTAGACCAAACGCCCTCACCGCGGTTTCACCCACCTATAACTCGGCAATGTCCAGTTTAATCTGAGATGGGAAAGAAAGCGAGCAGCAAATCGCGCCTCGGAGGCAAGAACGCATGCTAAATATTTCAATGAGCCTGGGAGCCTTTGATAAAACCTGATTTTCAGGCTTCTCATTGGTATTCAGTATTCCTCATCAGAGCCCAAACCCTAAACCTGGAACTGGCAATCAGAGAGCCACCACTCCAGACCCGGATCCCTCAGGTGTTGGTGGGGTGCAAGATTGGACACTCCGGGATGGGATCCTAAAGCTGGTCATGGATCAGATACTCCCCCTCCTAAACACAAATTGATTCCCTCTCCAACTGTTCAAAATATTTGTCACTTCCAGGTTGCTATTTGCTTCAGGGTCAGTGATTGGAACTTTGCAGGAGCGAACATTCCCACCTCTACAGGGATTAAGAATAGAAACCCCTGCTAACGGGGCTGGACAGCAAACTCCAACCTCCAGCTCTCCATTCCTCTGTCATCTCCTTGCTCCTCAATCTGCCCTCCCCCTTCCTTGACTCGGAAAATGGTTCATGCTAGGAGAATTCCCGAGAATATTGGAGACCAGCTAGACCAAACGCCTTCACCTCTCTCTAACTCTTTCCCGCTCCTTCCCATCACCCACCCTGCCCGATCGTCCACATACCTCCTCCTCCACGCTCTCAGCCCACGGTTCACGAGAAGAAACCATACCATAGTTTGGGGAATACGAACCCTGCCCCTACTGCAGCTCCTATCTCAGTCTCACCCTCAAGGTGTTTGGGGATTCGGCAACCGGTCATTCACCATTCCCTGTTCCCGCTGCCCCCTTCCCTGCACCAGGGTTGTGGATCAGGCACCCTCTCACTCCGATGCCCCTTAACTGTCACGCCAACTGAAGACTTTTTAATTTCATTCATGGAACATGGTGAGGTTGCGAGCTTTGAAGGTTCTGTAGAATGAAACTTGGTGAGTTGCTGCAGTGCATCTTGTAGATGGTGCGCTCTTCTGATACTATGCACCAGTGATGGAGACAGCGAATGCTCAAGATGATGGATGGGGTAGTGATCATGCGGCTGCTTTGGCCTGGGTGGTGTCGAGTTCCTTGTTAGGGCTGCAGTCAAGTGAAGCATTTTCCATTATACTTACGACATGTGCCTTGCAGATGGTGGACAGGCTTTGATGATTCAGGACGTGAGGTACTAGTGATTTCGTGGCCTCTAACCTGCTGTTCTAGCCACCTTATTGAGACGGCTGGTCAGTTCATTTTCTTGTCAATGATAACGAAAAAGACGTTGATGGTCTGAGATTCAACGAAAGATTGCCATTGAATTACAAGAGGAGTTGGTTGGATACGCTCTTGGTGGAGATGGTCATTGCCTAGCACTAACGTGGCATGAATGACACTTGACATTTACCAGCCAAGACTGCATTTTGACCAGACCTATGTGGATACTAACTGCTTTAGTATCTAAGGAGTAACTCCTGTTGATGAAAATGGTGCAATAATCAGCATACATCCCCACTTCTGATCACATGATGGAGGGAATATCATTGCTGAATCAGCTGAAGATAATTGGGCGTGGGACACTACTCTGAGGAACTCCCGCAGCAACGTACTGGGGCTTACATCTTTGGGCTCAAGCAACCACAGCAATCCTCTTTGTGCTAGGTATGACTCCAGCCTGCGGAGAGCTTACCCCATGACTTCCACTGACTTGAATTTTACTAACACTCCTTTATGTCGCATTGGAATGAAATGCTACCTTGATGTCAAGAGCAATCATTCTTACCTCACCTCGGAAATTCAGCTCTTTAGTCCATACTTGGACCAAGACTGTAATGAGGTTGGGGGCAGAGTGGCCCTGGCAGAGCCGTACTGTCAACGACACCGTCCATCACTTTGCTGATAGAACAAAGAAACAAAGAACAAAGAAAATTACAGCACAGGAACAGGCCCTTCGGCCCTCCAAGCCTGCGCCGATCCAGATCCTCTATCTAAACATGTCGCCTATTTTCTAAGGGTCTGTATCTCTTTTCTTCCTGCCCATTCATGTATCTGTCTAGATACATCTTAAAAGACGCCATCGTGGCCGCATCTAGCCCCTCCGCTGGCAACGAGTTCCAGGCACCCACCACCCTCTGCATAAAGAACTTTCCACGCATATCCCCCCTAAACTTTTCCCCTTTCACTTTGAACTCGTGTCCTCTAGTAATTGAATCCCCCACTCTGGGAAAAAGCCTCCTGCTATCCACCCTGTCTATACCTCTCATGATTTTGTACACCTCAATCAGGTCCCCCCTGAACCTGCGTCTTTCTAATGAAAATAATCCTAATCTACTCAACCTCTCTTCATAGCTAGCGCCCTCCATACCAGGCAACATCCTGGTGAACCTCCTCTGCACCCTCTCCAAAGCATCCACATCCTTTTGGTAATGTGGCGACCAGAACTGCACGCAGTATTCCAAATGTGGCCGAACCAAAGTCCTATACAACTGTTACATGACGTGCCAACTCTTGTACTCAATACCCCGTCCGATGAAGGAAAGCATGCCGTATGCCTTCTTGACCACTCTATTTACCTGCGTTGCCACCTTCAGGGAACAGTGGACCTGAACACCCAAATCTCTCTGGACATCAATTTTCCCCAGGACTTTTCCATTTACTGTATAGTTCACTCTTGAATTGGATCTTCCAAAATGCATCACCTCGCATTTGCCCTGATTGAACTCCATCTGCCATTTCTCTGCCCAACTCTCCAATCTATCTATATTCTGCTGTATTCTCTGACAGTCCCCTTCACTATCTGCTACTCTACCAATCTTACTGTCGTCTGCAAACTTGCTAATCAGTCCACCTATACTTTCCTCCAAATAATTAATATATATCACAAACAACAGTGGTCCCGGCACGGATCCCTGTGGAACACCACAGGTCACCCGTCTCCATTTTGAGAAACTCACCTCTACTGCTACTCTCTGTCTCCTGTTGCCCAGCCAGTTCTTTATCCATCTAGCTAGTACACCTTGGACCCCATGCGCCTTCACTTTCTCCATCAGCCTGCCATGGGGAACCTTATCAAACGCCTTACTGAAGTCCATGTATATGACATCGACAGCCCTTCCCTCATCAATCAACTTTGTCACTTCCTCAAAGAATTCTATTAAGTTGGTAAGACATGGCCTTCCCTGCACAAAACCATGTTGCCTATCACTGATAAGCCCATTTTCTTCCAAATGGGAATCGATCCTATCCCTCAGTATCTTCTCCACCAGCTTCCCTACAACTGACGTCAGGCTCACCGGTCTATAATTACCTGGATTATCCCTGCTACCCTTCTTCAACAAGGGGACAACATTAGGAATTCTCCAGTCCTCCGGGAACTCACCCGTGTTTAAGGATGCTGCAAAGATATCTTTTAAGGCCCCAGCTATTTCCTCTCTCGCTTCCCTCAATAACCTGGGATAGATCCCATCCGGACCTGGGGACTTGTCGACCTTAATGCCCTTTAGAATACCCAACACTTCCTCCCCTATGATGATAGTGAGTCGAGTGATTCAGCGGTAAATGGACAGATTGGATTTGTCCTGCTTTTCTGTGGCAAGGACATATCTGGGACAGCTCCCATATTGTCCATCAAATATCGGTGTCGTGCCTGCACTGAAAGTGCTGGCCTAGGGCCGCAGCTAGTTCAGGAGCATGCCTTCAAATATATGCTGGGATGTTGCTGGAACCCACAATCTTTGTTGTATCCAGGGCCTTCAACAATTTCTTCATCGCAATTGGAGTCAATTGAATTGGCTGCTGACTGGCATCTGTGTTGCCAACACCTCAGGCGATGCCCGAGATGGATCATCCACTCAGCACTTCTGGCTGATGGCCCCGCCCTTCACTGAGGATGGAGATATTTGTGGAGCCTCGGCTTCCAGTTAGTTGTTTAATTTCCCCACCATTCGGGGCTAGATATGATAGGACTGCAGATCTATGATCCTATCCATTGGTTGTGGGATCACATAGCTTGGTCAATGCATTCTGTATTATTATGAATGGTGTAGGTCAATGGCTCGATACATCATTTTTAGGTGAGAGTGATGTTGCTTCAGGCATGCTCTCCTGCAGTCCTCATTGAATGAGGGTTCATCTCATGGCTTGATGGCAATGGTGGAGTGAGGGATATGCCGGGCCATGAGGCTACAAGTTATGGTTAAATACAAATCTGCTGCTGATGATGTCCCGCAGTTATGACCTGCTATGTCTGTTCAGACCCTGTTCTATTTAGAAAGATAATAATGCCAAACAACAAGTTGGTCGGTATCCTCAGTGTCGCACAAGACTTCGTTTCAACAAGGATTGTGTGCTGGTCACTCCTATCAATACTATCATTTGCAGCTGCATCTCCGACAGATATTTTGGCGAGGTCGAGGTCAAGTAGGTTTCTCCCTCTTTTTGGTACTCTCATCACCTGCTGCAGGCCCAGTCAGCTGATTATGTCCTTCAGGACTGGGATTGCTGGGTCAGAAGTGGTGCTGTCGAGCCACACATTGTCATCAGCATTGAAGTTCCCCACACAGAGGAAATGTTGTGCCCTTGCTACCCTCAGTGTTTCTTTCAAGTGTTGTTCAACATGGAGGAGGACTAATTCATCAACTGAGAGTGGTATGTGATAATCGGCAGGAGCGTTCCTTTTACCGATCCCATGGGACTTCATAGTGTCCAGGCTCAATGTTAATGACTCCTGGGACTCCTACTCCCCAAAATATGCCACTGTGCCGCCTCCTCTGGAGGGTATGTCATGACAGTTGGATAAAACATATCCGTGGATGGTGATCGATCAATCTAGGAGATTGATTGTTTCCTATGATGCAGTGAGTACGACTATGTCAGGTTGTTGCTTGACAAGTCTGTACCAAAGCTTTCCCAATTTTTGCTCAAGTTCCTGGACGTTAGTAAGGAGGACATTGCAGATTTGTCTATGCCGCATGTGCAATTTTCGCTTCTGATGATTTGGTCGATGCCGGGCGGTCTGTTCAGTTTTAGACTTTTTTGGTAGCAGTCTTTTACAAATGAATGGCTTGCTAGGCTTTTTCAAAGGTCGGTTAGGATTCAACCACATTGCTCTGGATCTAGAGCCACATGTACTGTAGACTGGGAAAGGATAGCAGATTTCCTTCCCTAAGTAATATCAGTCAGCAAGATTGTTTTTTTTTTTAATGACAACACTGTAGTTTCATGGTCACCTTTACCGAGACCATATTTTTTATTCAGATTTATTAATTGAATGAACTTATTTACCACCAGCTGCTGTGGTGGAATTTAAACTCGTGTCCCCAGAACATTAGCCTATGGATTAATAGATAAGCAATATTAGAGCTACACCCCCGTCCAGGGATTACGCTCGAGCCTTGGGTACTACTGTCTGTGTTTGGGGAACGACAGTCCAGCAATTGGAGATGTCACCACTCACTAAACCTCCAGAGTTGGGTATTGCACACCCCTGGCATCAGACAGTCCACTATCGCCTGAGTTCATGGTTTGGACCACCCTGGTCCTGAGGCCTACTCCAGAGCACCGCCCCCCAACCCCCACCCGCCGGACTGGAATCCATGATTGTCAATCGGACTTTCTTCAGAGTAGCCAACTTGCCTAGAATAGGCGATTATTCCGTTGAGTTAGGCCTCTGAAAATCTGCTTCACTCACATCTGGTCATATTTGAGAATAAACAAAATCCTGAGACTACAATAAATCGGATACATAAAGCAGAGTATCTTGTAAACACTCAGCAGCGCCGGGAGAGAGAAAATTAATTACAACTTCAACAGTTAATCTTCCATTAGAAGTGGTTGACCTTCGAGATTAACAGTTTTGAAGAAATTATAGAGCCAGAGGAAGGGGATTATCAGGGATCCGGTGGAGGGCAGTCGTGATTCAGTAACAACCATCATCATGGCGAAAGGGAAAGAGGACAACAAAGAAACAGCATATCGTATACAGAAGATATAAATGCTTATAGCAGCAGAACAGAGTGAAGAAAAGCTTGGGAAATCAGGACAAGGACAGAAGACAGTGTTCCAGGAATCTGGTACATAAATATGGGTAGATATCAAGGGTGAAGACCAGGACATCGGCCGTGTGCCGATAGTTGGACGACACCACAAGACTGACCAGTCCTCCTCCATCCAAGTGCCCTTGGAGTACTCATCTCCATTACCAGCACGTGCCTTCTGAGAAAATGAGAGTTGTGGTATAATCTGAAATGTGAAGTCTCACTGTTGAGTCTGACAGGTGCCAATTGAAACGTACAACACTGTTTCTGTGGAAGCGTGCAGGTGGTCCAGGATGGGGAGGTAAGACTCGGGGCAAAATTCCATCCACTGTGATTATACGGACAGCTTATTTTCTGGGATTTAGACAGACATGGACAAAAATGTAAATGGACATCTGGAGTGGAGCTCCGAACTCAGAAGAACAGAAGTCACACGTGTTGTGGGGCAGTCTCGAGCAGAATGGTCCACTTGAGAAGGCGTCACAAACTGAAAAAGGAAGAGCAAAAAATCTGTAAGTGAGTACTTACTCTGTCAATTAATAATTGAAGAAATAAAAAAAAAACTCAAGGCTTTATCGACGTCGGGGGAGACATATTTAATAAACCTAATAGAAACAACATTTAGATTCGGATGGATAGCATCTACACATACAAAAACAATAAGGAACAGATAGTAAAGACACAATTGTGTGCTTATTAAAAACACATAATAATAAGGAATAGTGCCAGGGGTCTGAAGAACAGCTTCTGTTATTATTATATTTAAGACAGAAGATTGAAAAAAATCCAAAGAACGATAGACCGGTTAACATAACAGCAGTGGTAAGAAAGGTAATGGAATACTTACTCAAGTAGGCATTGGAAAAGCAACTAGAAATGAAGAATATAATAAAAAGTAGGAAGTACATATTCCAAAGGACGGTCATATTTGACCAACCTTATTCTTTCAACAGTATCAGAAGTAGTAGAAAAGTCCAGCAGAGTACATGTAATATACCTTGATTTTTCAAAGGACTTTGATAAGGTACCAAGTAACAGTCTCAAGATCGATCTCTGAGGAAGTGGTGTTGGGGGACAAGCAGTCGAATGGAACGCAAGCTGGCTGCAGAAACAAAAAGCATGGAGTGGAGTGATACATATATTTAATCAGATTGATGAAAGGTGAGAAGTGGTGTCCCTAGAAGATTGAAGTGAATCTACTGTCGGTATCTTTTCCAGAAACGATATGAGGTCGAAACGCTGAAGCACACATTCAAAATTTGAAGACAAATCCTAATTGAGGGTACAGCAAATACAAAGGAACGATGCAACAAGGCACGTGAAAATATAAAAAAAATAATAACGAATAAACTTTCACAATGGATCTGTTCAATGGCGAATTAATTTAAGCAGAACTGGGTGTGAGGTGCAGATTTTTGTTCTAAGGAATTAGCTTTCCATACTCCATATGAAAATAGTGCATAGAAAATAAATGTATGGATGGAGTCGAGAGGAAAGAAAGTTCACGGGTACAGACTTACGTATCAATTCGATTAATGGCAAAGGTTAAGAGGATCATAAATGCAAACAAAACACTCGAGATCAGTTACAGCTGTTTCTTTATTTATTCATTCATGGAATGTGGACATCGCTGTCCAGGCCAGCATTTATTGCCCATCCCTAATTGCCCTTGAGAAGGTTGTGGTGAGCTGCCTTCTTGACGTGGTGCAGTCCATGTGGGGTAGGTATACCCACAGTGCTGTTAGCAAGGGAGTTCTAGGATTTTGACCCAGGGACAGTGAAGAAACGGAGATATAGTTCCATGTCAGGATGGTGTGTGGGTGGTAGCAGAACTTGCAGGTGGTGGAGTTCCCACGCATTTGATGCCGTTGTCCTTCTCGGTGGTAGAGGTCGCGGTTTTGGAAGGTGCTGTCTATGATACCTTGGTGCGTTGCTGCAATGCATCTTGTCCATGTTACACACTGCGTCTGAGGTGGAGGGCATGAATGTTGGTAAATAGTATGATAATCAAGTGGGCTGCTTTGTCCTGAATGGTGTCGAGCTTCATGAGTGCTGTTGGAGCTGCACCTATCCAGGCACGTGGAGAGTATTCACACTCCTGACTTGTGCCTTGTAGATGGTGGACAGGCTTTGGGGGAGTCAGGAGATGAGTTACTTTTCTCAGGATTCCGAGCCTCTGGCCTGCTCTTGCAGCCACCGTATTTATATGGCTACTCCAGTTCAGTTTCCGGTCAATGGTAACGCCTAGGATGTTGATACTGAGGGATTCAGCGATGATAATGACATTGAATATCAAGGGGAGATGGTTAGATTCCTCTTGTTGGAGATTTTAGATTTTAGATTTAGATTTTAGAATGTTCATTCACTGGTAATTGTGTGGCGCGAATGTTACTTGCCACTTATCAGCCCAAGCCTGGATATTGTCCAAGTCTTGCTGCATTTCTACACGGACTGATTCAGTATCTGGGGAGTCGTGAATAGCGTTGAACATTGTGCAATCATCAGCGAACATCCCCACTTCTGACCTTATGATTGAATGAAGCTCATTGATGAAGCAGTTGAAGATGGTTGGGCCTAGGACACTACCCTGAGGAACTCCTGTAGTGATGTCCTGGAGCTCAGATGTTTGACCTCCAACGACCACAGCCATCTTCCTTTGCACTAGGTATGACTCCAACCAGCGGAGAGTTTTGCCACTGATTCGCATTGACTCCAGTTTTGCTAGGGCTCCTTGATGCCATTCTAGGTCAACTGTTGCCTTGATGTCACGGGCAGTCACTCGCACCTCACATCACCTCTTGAGTTCAGAACTTTTGCCCATGTTTGGACCAAGGCTGTAATGAGGTCAAGAGCTGAGTGACCGTAGCGGAACCCAAACTAAGCGTCAGTGAGCCAGTTATTGCTAAGCAAATGCCGCTTGATAGCACTGTCGATGAGACCTTCCTTCACTTTACTAATGATTGAGTGTAGACTCATGGGCCGGTAATTGGTCGGATTAGATTTGTCCTCCTTTTTGTGCACAGGACATACCTGGGCAATTTTCCCCATTGCCTGGTAGATGCTGGTGTTGGAGCTATGCTGCAAGAGCTTGGCTAGGGGCACGGCAAGTTGTGGAGCACAGGTCTACAGTACTATTGCCGCAATAATGTCAGGGCCCATAGCTTTTGCAGTATCCAGTGCCTTCAGTCGTTTCTTTATATCACGTGGAGTGAATCGAATTGGCTGAAGTCTGGCATCTGTGATGCTGGGGACTTCAGGAGGAGGACGGGATGGATCATCAACTCGGCAATTTTGGCTGAAGATTGTTGCAAATGCTTCAGCCTTCTCAATAACGCATTCTCTACTGAGCTAAAGACAGAAACTTTCAGTTCACATGTGCCAAGACTCTGAATCAATAGGAACGAACTGATGTAACAAACATTATGCCCTTTCAGAAGTGGACAATCCAATATTCACATCCCGATATTCATCACGTGTAACAGTAAGGTAATAAAATACACGACATATGACACATATATTCTCAGTTGGGCGAAGGGATTCACCAGCAAAAGAAGGTGTTTACAGTAACAATTAAAAATCATTTATTTCGTGGAGGATTTGAATAATGTAACAGTGCTGTCCAGCTTATCTCTCAGTAAATGGCGAACATCTGTTTCTGCTCAATAGAAAGTAGAACAAGATCAGTGCGTTTAATTTTGCACACAACACCCATTATATTCATTCGACAGCAAAAACTTCCCCTTTACCACCGAATATATTCGCAAAACGTGGTGAACGCTCCATGGAGTGGAGAGATCAGTCGGCCGAAGTAATGAATACAAATTGAACTACATTGTTCATGCTATTTAGTGACTCATATTCAATGCAATACTGCAGTGACAGATAATACCTGTATTTCCTACCACTGGAATCAGGTGATCCACTGCGGTTCGTGATCCTCATTCATTAGTAACCTACAATAAAAGAAACTCTTAGACATACATGGCTCCAAGTGTCAGATGTTTCTCTCCAAGTGTCAGATGTTTCTCCCCAGTTAGTGATCCAAACGCAGTACAATTCTACAATGGCAGATGCTCCCAATAATGGTCTCTGGGTTCTGCTGTTTCAAACCTGCTGGTGACCCATATTCAGTACAATTCTGCAGTAGAAAAATACTCCCAGTAATACATGTTCAGTGGCGTCATATGTTCCATTCGGTTTCGTGCTCCACATTCAGTACAATTGTACAGTGGCAGATACTCCCATTTACAGATGGCCACTTGTGTTTGGTGTTTCACTCTGGTTCGTGAAACCCACTCATTACAATTCTACAGTGACAAATTCTCCCAGTAAGTACTGTACTCGGAGAGATGCCAGTATTCCAGTTAAGACAATTACAAGACATCGGACGGCCTGTAACTTGTTTTCAACTGAGGCACTGGAAACAAACCGTAGAGTTAATTTAGGGCATTTTCTAAACGAAATGTAAAAAACTCACCCTAAAAATCGACATGAAACATTATTAGTCATGGAGTAAAACCAGAGACCAGCTCACACATAGATTTATACAACTTGAATGGTTGCAGTCTCTTACCAGGAACGCCAATGATAGCGAGGATTAAGTAATATATTCTGAGGATATTTTGAATTGGAAGTTGCATTTCTGTGTCAGTTTATCTATCCCTTCATGTTGCAGGCAATCTCTCTGAATTACATTCTAAGGCACTACCTTCCCAGAGCCTTTAATTTATACCCTGTGGAATCTCCGTGGGAAGATTGAGGGTGCAACATTTTGCATTTTTTGTTAATTGTAAACAGTATCCCAGTTAAGTCCTGTTGTGATGGAACATATATGTTTCTGAGACTGAATTAGAAACTCCAAAGACTGGCCAATTCTGATTTTATAATTTATCTAATTAATTGGAACCTGTATCCACCCTGCAAAGGCGATATTCGTTCAAATACTATCAGTCCCCTCTTTGGAACTCATATTGTTACTGTGATGTCCTTACCTCTGCTGTGGCCATTTAGAAATTAGATTCCTTATGTTATTGTACCCTCTCAGAGCAGCTCCAAAGCCCTCTGTGATGGTGTTACCTTCGTTAAGCTGTATGAATTATGTTATACAATGCAGGAGGGAAATTTTGTGGATGGATCCTCAAAATAATACAGCCTCTCAATCCTAGACAGCCTTCATACAAGTATTACACTCAAACTTGCACATCCACTCAAACTAATATAGCCATCAAAATAATTCAGCACCTTAAACTATTACAGTCCCTCAAATTGATACAGCCTCTCAAACTTAGGCAGTCCTTCAATCTAATACTGACCTTCAAACGAATGCAGCGCCTCAAGCTAGTACAGCGCCTAAAAATAATACAACCCCTCAAACGAATGCAGCCTGTCATATCTATACAGCCTCTAAAAGCTATGCAACACCTTAAACCAATGCAACACTCAAACTAATGCAGCACCTCAAACTAATGCAGTACCTTAAACTAATCCAGCCCCTGAAAATAATACAGAGCCTCAAAACTATATAACCCCTGAAGCTGTTGCAGTCCCTCAAACTAATGCAGTACGTCAAACTAATACAGACTGTCAAACGGATACTGTCACTCAAACTATAACTCTCCTTCAAACTAATTGAGCACCTCAAACTAATACAGTCCCTCAATCTTATAGATTCCCTTAAACTAGTGCAGCCAAACTTTCCAATACACTCCCTCAAGGTTAAACTGTTCCACAAACTAATACACTCCCTCAAAATAATACAGACCCTCAAACTAAAATAGACCCTCATACCTGCACAACCCCTCAAACTAATACCAGCCACTCAAAGTGATAAGAATCTCAAACGAAAATACAGTCTCAAACTTATACTCAATACTGACTATTTCAGCAGTTCAAACTAACAGAATCCCTCAGAATAATACAGGACCTCAGCTAATTCAATCTCTTAAACTAATACAGCACCTCAATCTAATACAAGATCTCAAACTCATTCAACAGTTGAACAAATTGGCAGCTCAAACTAATACAGTCGTTCAAAATGATATCGCAGCTAAATCGAATTCAACACCTCAAGTTCATGGGAACATTATCCCTCACAAGTTCACTTCGAAGAACCACACCATCCTCATCTGGAACTATACCGTAATTTTTTTTAGTGAAGCTGGTTAAAATTCCTTGAACTTCTCCCGAAACACACGATGGCTGCACCTACACCAGATTGACTGCAGCGGTTCCTGAAGGAAGCTGAACATCACCTTCCATGAACGATTTTTTTAAAAAAACGATTAGAAAATAGGAACCTAAATGCAGAAGGGGATCAAAGCGATCTAGCTTTGAAGCGTTTAGAAGCGATCAAATAGAAAAATCACTGAAAGTAGCGACACAGCTGAACGCACCCATAAAAAGGCAAATAATGGAGTGGAGTTTATTTTTTTATTTTAAGATACAGCACTGAAACAGGCCCTTCGGCCCCCGATACTGTGCCGAGCAACAGCCACCCATTTAGACTAACCCTGCTGTAATCACATATTCCCTACCACCTACCGACACGAGGGACAATTTCCAACGGCCATTTTACCTATCACAGGCTTTTCGATGAAACAGGAGCACCTGGCAAAAACTCACACGGTCACAGGGAGAACTTGCAAACTCCACACAGTGAGTACCCAGAATCGAGCCAGGGTCCCTGGAGTTGTGAAGTTGTGGTGCTAACCACTGCGCCGCTGTGCCACCCTTTATTTTCAGAGGAATAGAACTGGTGTTTGAAGAAGTTCTGCTTAACCTGCATGGAATGTCGGTCAGACTGCACCTGGAATACTGTGTCGAATTCAGGTTATCATATTGTAAAAAATATATAGAGTGAGTGCAAACAAGATTTACAAAGATGCTACCAGAAACGTGAAGCTAGACCTATCAGAAGAGGGTTAGCAGTATGGGTACTTATTTTTTCTTGAAAAGCCAAGGCACAGTGTAATCGAAGACAGGTCTTTAAAATTAAGGAATATTTTAATGGAGAAGGTACAGAGAGATATTTTTTCAGATTTTGGCGGAGAACAAAACTCGAGTTTATCAATATAAATTAGTCTCTAATAATGAAAAAGGGAATTCAGGTCAGGGTAAATAAAATTATTGCGCCAGAGATTGGAGAGAATGTGGAACTACAATTTAAGGCTGGGCGGGGGGTGTGGTGGTAGTTACATTGGCATTTGCTGATCAAGGCAATAAAGGGTTATGCTGATAGAGTTACAGAAGGAAAGAGAAAAGGAGGCTGGAGTAGAACATCATGACTGGGATGGGCTGTTTGGGCCGAATGCCCGGTTTTGTGCTGTGCATCCTGTGGAATCTTATATAATACAGCTCCTGTTAAAAAGTGTGAAGACACTTAAGACTGTCAGTTAATAATTTATACCTGATTCTATATTAGAAACAGTTTCGATTTTTAGTTAGGAGTAAGTGAGAATTAATTCATTACAGTGTCCGAGAAGCAGCTTACAACGTTTCATGCAGAATTATATCATCAATTACAGTCCCTGAGTAGAAGGAGTGGGATATTGCTCGATCACTCCAACTCATGTCCGCCTGTACACCTGTCTGGTGTACTTTCTGTCCGTGATGCTATAATCCATGAAATATGAAGAGCACAAAGGTTCTATCTGTAAAAAAATGGAGTTACAACATTTTTCCTTAATTATAACAAATGAGAATTAAAATCAAAGCAATAAAACAGTGGCTGAGCAATGTTCATATTAAACTACAATCCTTCAAAGCTTTATACTCAATAACAGTAAAGAGGGATTATGATCCATTGTATTCTAACCGATATCACCAGTTCACAGCACACGCTCACAGACATCTCCAGCGATGATGCATTCCTGTAGACACCTTGAGGTTTTAGGCTGCACTTTCTCTCTTTTCTAGCAGTAACAGTTTTTGCAATGTCAGACGCACTTGTGATATTCAAAAATGCCGGAGTCCACTGTGCTGTATGTGCAGTATCTCTGCCAAAAAACTTAGGGCCATTTAGCCCCGACTCAAGAAAGGATGAAGACAGAAAGCAGGAAATATAGGCCAGTTAGCCAAAAATTTAATCAATGGAAAAATTCTGGATGTATCATTCAGGAAGTAATAGCAGCGCAATTAGAACATCAGAATAAATCGATCAGACGTAAAACAGTTTTATGAAAGGGAAATATTGTCTGACAAATGTATTATTGTTCTCTGAGGCCATAACAAACCTGGCAGGTAAAGGGTAACAAATTGGTGTATTGTATTTGGATTTACAAAAGACATTCAATAATCTTCCACATAAACGGTTAGTACAGAAGGTAAGAGTTCATCGTGTTGAGATGAGAGAGCAGTACTGCGAGAGGATTGGCTAACTACCAGGAAAAAGTGAGATTTGGGAAATGGGTCATTACCAGGCTGGTAAACTGTAACTAGTGGGGTGCCACAGGGATCTGTGCTGGATCCTCAACTATTTAAATAAGTATTGATAACTTAAATAAGGAGACGGAGAGTATTGCAGATATATATTGAGACAATACAAAGCAACGTAAGAAAAGAAGCAATCTGCAGGTTCATATGTCTTCTCTTTTTTGTAACTGACAAATTACCATACCATTTTACAAGGTCACCTTCAATCCCGTACACTATTTATTTCTCTGACAATGATCCATTACGTGGAACCTTATCTATTGCCTCTTGGACGTCCATGCAGACACCATCAGAAGACATTCCCCTATCCTTCTTTTTAGTATCTTCTTTAAAAACTCAATGGCACATGGTACGCTTTAATAGAATCAGAGAATGATATAGCACAGGAGGAGGCCATTCGGCCTATTATGTCTGGCAGATGGAGTTTAATCCGGACAAATGTGAGGTAATGCATTTTGGAAGGTCTAATGCAGGTGGGAAGTATACAGCAAATTGCAGAACCGTTAGGAGTATTGACAGGCAGATAGATCATGGCGTACAGGTCCACAGGTCACTGAAAGTGGCAACGCAGGTGGATAAGGTAGTCAAGAAGGCATACGGCATGCTTCCCTTCATCGATCGGTGCATAGAGTATAAAAATTGGCAAGCCATGCTGCAGCTGTACAGAACTTTAGTTCGGCCACACTTCGAATATTGCACGCAATTCTGGTCGCCACACAACCAGAATGACGTGGAGGCTTTGGAGAGGGTACAGAAGAGGTTTACCAAGATTTTTCCTGATCTAGAGGGCATTAGCTATGAGGAGAGGCTGGATAAACTCGGATTGCTTTCACTGGAACGACGGAGATGGAGGGGCGACATGATAGAGGTTCACAAAGTTATGAGCGGCAAGGACAGAGTGGATAGTCAGAAGCTTTTTCCCAGGGTGGAAGAGTCAGTTCCGAGGGGATGTAGGTTTAAGGTGAGAGGGGCAAAGTTTAGAGGGGATGTGCGAGGAAAGATCTTTACACAAAGGGTGGTGAGTGCCTGGAACATGTTGCTGGCGTGGGGGGGTGGGGGTGGGGTGGGGGGTGGGTGCTGTTGGAATCAGGTACAATAGCGACGTTCAAGAGGCATCTTGACAATAATTAGAATTAGAACATTACAGCGCAGCAGAGGCCCTTCGGCCCTCGATGTTGCGCCAACCTGTGAAACCATCTGACCTACACTATTCCATTTTCATCCATATGTCTATCCAATGACCACTTAAATGCCCTTAAAGTTGGCGAGTCTACTACTGTTGCAGGCAGGGCGTTCCACGCCCCTACTACTCTCTGAGTAAAGAAACTACCTCTAACATCTGTCCAATATCTATCACCCCTCAACTTAAAGCTATGTCCCCTCGTGTTTGCCATCACCATCCGAGGAAAAAGACTCTCACTATCCACCCTATCTAACCCTCTGATTATCTTATATGTCTCTATTAAGTCACCTCTCCTCCTCCTTCTCTCCAACGAAAACAACCTCAAGTCCGTCACCTTTTCCTCGGAAGACCTTCCCTCCATACCAGACAACATCCTAGTAAATCTCCTCTGCACCCTTTCCAAAGCTTCCACATCCTTCCAATAATGCGGTGACCAGATCTGCACGCAATACTCCAGGTGCGGTCTCACCAGAGTTTTGTACAGCTGCAGCATGACCTCGTGGCTCCGAAACTCGATCCCCCTACTAATAAAAGCTAACACACCATTTGCCTTCTTAACAGCCCTATTAACCTGGGTAGCAACTTTCAGGGATTTATGTACCTGGACACCAAGATCTCTCTGTTCATCTACACTACCAAGAATCTTCCCATTAGCCCAGTACTCTGCATTCCTGTTACTCCTTCCAAAGTGAATCACCTCACACTCCTCCGCATTAAACTCCATTTGCCATCTCTCAGCCCAGCTCTGCAGCCTATCTATGTCCCACTGTACCCTGCAACATCCGTCGGCACTATCCACAACTCCACCGACATTAGTGTCATCCGCAAATTTACTAACCCACCCTTCTACACCCTCTTCCAGGTCATTTATAAAAGTGACAAACAGCAGTGGCCCCAAAACAGATCCCTGCGGGAAACCACTAGTAACTAAACTCCAGGATGAACATTTGCCATCAACCACCACCCTCTGTCTCCTTTCAGCTAGCCAATTTCTGATCCAAAGCTCTAAATCACCTTCAACCCCATACTTACATATTTTCTGCAATAGCCTACCGTGGGGAACCTTATCAAACGCCTTACTGAAATCCATATACACCACATCCACTGCTTTACCCTCATCCACCTGTTTGGTCACCTTCTCGAAAAACTCAATAAGGTTTGTGAGGCACGACCTACCCTTCACAAAACCGTGCTGACTATCTCTAATGAACTTATTCTTTGCAAGATGATTATAAATCCTATCCCTTATAACCTTTTCCAACATTTTACCCACAACTGAAGTAAGGCTCACTGGTCTATATTTACCAGGGCTGTCTCTACTCCCCATCTTGAACAAGGGGACAACATTTGCTATCCTCCAGTCTTCCGGCACTATACCTGTCGACAATGACGACATAAAGATCAAGGACAAAGTCTCTGAAATCTCCTCCCTGGCTTCCCAGAGAATCCAAGGATAAATCCCTTTCGGCCCAGGGGACTTATCTATTTTCACACTTTCCACAATTGCTAACAGCTCCTCCTTGTGAACCTCAATCCCATCTAGCCAAGTAGTCTGAATCTCAGTATTCTCCTCGACAACATTTTCTTTCTCTACTGTAAATACTGACGAAAAATATTCATTTAACGCTTCCCCTATCTCCTCTGATTCCACACACAACTTCCCACTACTATCCTTGATTGGCCCTAATCTAACTCAAGTCATTCTTTTATTCCTGATATACCTAGAGAAAGCCTTAGGGTTTTCCTTGATCCGATCCGCCAATGACTTCTCATGTCCTCTCCTTGCTCTTCTTAGCTCTCCCTTTAGATCCTTCCTGGCTAGCTTGTAACTCTCAAGCGCCCTACTGAGCCTTCACGTCTCATCCTAACATAAGCCTTCTTCTTCCTCTTGACAAGCGCTTCAACTTCTTTAGTAAACCACGGCTCCCTCGCTCGACAACTTCCTCCCTGCCTCACAGGTACATACTTATCAAGGACACACAGTAGCTGCTCCTTGAATAAGCTCCACATTTCGATTGTGCCCGTCCCCTGCAGTTTCCTTCCCCATCCTACGCATCCTAAATCTTGCCTAATCGCATCATCATTTCCTTTCCCCCAGCTATAATACTTGCCCTGTGGTATATACCTGTCCCTGCCCATCGCTAAGGTAAACCTAACCGAATTGTGATCACTATCACCAAAGTGCTCACGTGCATCTAAAGCTAACACCTGGCCAGGTTCATTACCCAGTACCAAATCCAATGTGGCATCGCCCCTGGTTGGCCTGTCTACATACTGCGTCAGAAAACCCTCCTGCACACACTGGACAAAAACTGACCCATCTAAAGTACTTGAACGACAGTATTTCCAGTCTATATTTGGAAAGTTAAAGTCCCCCATAACAACTACCCTGTTACTCTCGCCCCTGCCGAGAATCATCTTCGATTTCCTTTCCTCTACATCTCTGGAACTATTCGGAGGTCTATAGAAGACTCCCAACAGGCTGACCTCTCCTCTCCTGTTTCTCACCACGGCCCATACTACCTCAGTATACGAGTCCTCAAACGTCCTTTCTGCCGCTGTAATACTCTCCTTGATTAACAATGCCACACCCGCCCCCCCTCTTTTACCATCTTCTCTGTTCTTACTGAAACATCTAAATCCCGGAATCTGCAACATCCATTCCTGCCCCTGTTCTACCCATGTCTCCGAAATGGCCACAACATCGAGATCCCAGGTACCAACCCATGCTGCAAGCTCACGCACCTTATTCTGGATGCTCCTGGCATTGAAGTAGACGCACTTTAAAACAAGTTCTTTCTTGCCAGTGCCCTCTTGCGTCCTTGTAACCTTGTCCCTGACCTCACTACTCTCAACATCCTGTACACTGGAACTACAATTTCGGTTCCCATTCCCCTGCTGAATTAGTTTAAACCACCCCCCCCCCACCCCCCACTCCCGCGAAGAGCACAAGCAAATCGCACCCCCCCCCCCCAGGATATTGGTACCCCTCTGGTTCAGGTGAAAGGGATGCGATTAGAGGGATACGGTCCCTGGACGTGCAGGAGGTTTTAGTTTCAGCAGGTATCAAGATCGGCGCAGGCTTGGAGGGTCGAATTGCCTGTTCCTGTGCTGTACTTCTTTGTTCTTTGTTCTGTGGTGAAATGGTGCAGCTTCTCTCAACTCCCCACATAACTGAAGTCTTGCATCCCTAATATTCTAGTGTATCTCCTCTGCACCCTCTCCAAGCCCTTGGCATTCATTCTGAAGTTTGCTGTTAATATTTTAACATTTTATGCTTCAGTCAATTAGCTATTGTACCATATTGACACAAACAGTATTGTAGAAATATTAATTGCAAATAACAATACACTCAAATGAGATGAACTGAAACGGGACAAACGCGGGTTATTCAAATCCCAGA
The DNA here is from genome assembly GCF_036365525.1 of Heterodontus francisci. NCBI lineage: Eukaryota > Metazoa > Chordata > Chondrichthyes > Heterodontiformes > Heterodontidae > Heterodontus > Heterodontus francisci. The sequence continues at coordinate 51,928,976 of NC_090391.1, forward strand.
ATGTAACCTCTTGAATCAGTTACAAAATCAGGCACAGAGGTGGTTTCGAGATTACAGTCAATACAGAGCGCTTTTCAATACACGCTTCACAGGTCACATTTTCAGGTGGGTCAAGAATCTAAATGATCATATCATATCAAATTATTTTAGGTCCAATTTGAACATCTCTTGCAAATAAATGAGCTCTTGTGGATTTTAGAAGCAAATTAATTGGTCAAATTACAGTTGTTGTAGCATAAAAAAACAAAGACCCGGACAGAATGAACTCACATCATTCAATCCGGATTCTGTACGTCAATAGCATTATCATTTTTTTTTAACAATCTATCTCCATACACATCAGCTAGTGTCTGAAGAAACGTTACCACGGTTACAAATAACCAAACACACACCGAACATTGTCTGTACCGAGACAAATTGTTCTGGGCACTGTCTATTTATTTATTTTTTTATTTAGCGATACAGCACTGAAACAGGCCCTTCAGCCCACCGAGTCTCTGCCGACCATCAACCACCCATTTATACTAATCCTGCACTAATCCCATATTCCTACCACATCCCCACCTGTCCCGATATTTCCCTACCACCTACCTATATATACTAGGGACAATTTATAATGGCCAATGTACCGATCAACCGGCAAGTCTTTTGGCTTGTGGGAGGAAACCGGGGCACCCGACAAAAACTCACGCAGACACAGGGGGAACTTGCAAACTCCACACAGGCAGTACCCAGAATTGAACCGTATCGCTGGAGCTGTGAGGCTGCGGTGCTAACCAATGCGCCACTGTGCTTAAATATGCAAACGAATTCAGAATTTGTTCCACACCGTGACCAGAGTATGGGACATGTGGAAGAACATTAAAGAACTTAATAGGAGTAAGAGTCGGTCAGACTGCCTACCCAGACTACTCCACCATTCAATAAGATCATGGCTGATCTACTGCCCCAAATCGACTTTCAGAGCCTTTCCCAGGAGATTGGGAAAGAACTCCGGATCTTTCATTAAATACTGCATCACATGATATAAAAAGTATGGGGCATGTGGAAAGAGATTCAGAAACACTAATTATTACATGACACCGCGCATATAAATGCATGAAATAGAAAGCATGATTTCTGTAAAAAAGCCTAGTTTTGAAGACTGTCGCTGACGAAATAGAACTGTTCATACTGTGAATCCCCCAGGAGATCAGTGGCATCATTTTCGGAGATTGTAATTGATAACTTTATTAATAATCAGCACGAATGATACAATATTGTTTCCACCTCCACTTAATATATAATACAATATTTATAGTCCTTCCTGAACATTACAAATGCTGCACAAACAATTTATTCTAATTCTATGTATCACAGGGCACTTCACTGAGAGATTCTGGGGACAGAAATCTCAATGAGGGATGAGTCGGCTAGATGCAAATCCCGGTATTCTGCACTTCTGTCTCCCAAACACTGGATTGTATCACTGACCACTTTCTACTGCCAGGAGTCTTCGTTTTAAATGGCTGATTAGAATTTTAACTCCAGTCTGCTACGTCTGTACGAGAGCCATAGAAAACAAAATGAAACCAACTGTGGCGGTATTTGTGTTCAATTTTATTAATAAAACTAAATTTAACTCAAATCTCCGAAAAGACAATTAAATATTCAGCAGACAGTTAATATTGGATATATTCTTGCTGTCAGCGCCAGTTCCCTACTTGAGTTTGATGAAGTTAAAATCCAAGAGGACAAAATGTATTAAATGCTACATTTATAAAATAAAGAAACGGTTTCAATATTCACTTTATACTAACTCAATAAATGACAAATATAAATAAATATGTAAATTTCCTATAAATTGATTTTGATCAGCAGACGATTGGTACAAAAACGATTCAGGGAGTCAGATGCATTTTATACTTTGTCTCCGTTCGATGGCTTGCAGAAAATATTCGTAAGTAACCTTCCAAATCAGGATTTTAGAATCCACTGCCTTTTATAAAAACAAAAGAAAATTCATCACGGAAATATCTAATAAAATTTAGGGAACGTTTCCCTGTTGTTAACCAGCATTTGCTTTCGACAGACTTAACAAATGCAACATTCCCCACAATAATAAGTATACCGATTTGGATACGGTTGGGGTGTTGGGGGGGGGGACGACCTACCAGGGGAAAGCAACAGTGGCCAGGTCTCCGGCGCTGAGCCTGGCTCAGTGGCTCAGAAGGGAAGGAATGAGTATAGGAGACTGATAGTGATAGGAGATTCAATGGTTAGAGGAACAGACAGGTGGTTCTGTGGTCGCGAATGAGACTCCTGGATGGTATGTTGCCTCCCGGGTGCCAGGGTCAGGGATGTCTCTGATCGAGTCTACAGGATTCTTAAGGGGGAGGGGGAGCAGCCTGATGTCGTGGCACATATCGGTACCAATAACATAGCTAGGAAAAGGGATGAGGACCTGAATAGCGACTATAGGGAGTTAGGTTGGAAGCTGAAAGGCAGGACGAGCAGAGTAGTAATCTCAGGATTGTTACCGGTGCCACGTGTTAGTGAGGATAGAAATAGGGAGCGAGTGCAGCTGAACACGTGGCTACAGAACTGGTGTAGGAGGGAGGGATTCAGATATGTGGATCATTGGGATAACGTCTGGGGAAGGTGGGACCTATATAAGAAGGACGGGTTGCATCTGAACTGGAGGGGCACCAATATCCTGGGCGGGAGGTTTGTTAGAGCTCTTCGGGAGGGTTTAAGCTAGTTTGGTAGGGGGATGGGAACCAGAGCTACGGATCAGTAGATGGGGTAGCTGTTGAATAGGCAGATATCGTGTGCAGAGAGTCTGTGAGGAAGGTTAGACAATTGACACGACAAAGTTGCAGCCAGTATGATGGGTTGAAGTGTGTCTATTTTAACGCAAGATGTGTCAGGAATAAGGGTGATGAACTTAGAGCATGGATCAGTACTTGGAGCTACGGTGTTGTGGCCATTACGGAGACGTGGATATCACAGGGGCAGGAACGGATGTTGGATGTTCCGGGGTTTAGATGTTTCAAAAGGAATGTGGAGGGAGGTAAAATAGGTGGGGGAGTGGCATTGCTAATCAGGGATAGTATCACAGCTGCAGAAAGGGAAGTCGTCGAGGAGGGTTTGTCCACTGACTCATTATGGGTGGAAGTCAGAAACAGGAAAGGAGCAGTCACTTTGTTAGGAGTTTTCTATAGACCCCCCAATAGCAACACAGACATGGAGTAACAGATTGGGAGGCAGATTTTGGAAAGGTGCAGAAGTAACAGGGTTGTTGTCATGGGTGACTTCAACTTCCCTAAAAAAGATTGGAACCTCCTTAGTGCAAATAGTTTGGATGGAACAGTTTTTGTCAAGTGTGTCCAGGAAGGTTTCCTGACTCAATATGTAGATAGGCCGACTAGAGGGGAGGCTATGTTGGACTTGGTGCTTGGCAACGAACCAGGCCAGGTGGCAGATTTCTCGGTGGGAGAGTATTTCGGTGATAATGATCACAACTCCCTGACCTTTACTATAGTCATGGAGAGGGACAGGAGCAGATGGGATGGGAAAATATTTAATTGGGGGAGGGGGAATTGCAATGTCAGTCGGCAGGAACTGGGGAGCATAAATTCGGAACAGATGTTCTGAGGGAAATGCACGACAGAAATGTGGAGGTTGTTTAGGGAGCACTTGCTGCGACTGCTGGATAGGTTTGTCCCGATGAGGCAGGGACGGCATGCTAGGGTGAAGGAACCTTGGATGACAAGAGATGTGGAACAGCTAGTCAAGAGCAAGAAGGAAGCTTACTTAAGGTTGAGGAAGCCATGATCAGACAGGGCTCTAGAGGGTTACAAGGTAGCCAGGAAGGAAGCAACTGAAGAATGGACTTAGGAGAGCTAGAAGGGGACATGAAAAGGTCTTGGCGGGTAGGATTAAGGAAAATCCCAAGGCGTTCTACACTTATGTGAGGAACAAGAGGATGGCCAGAGTGAGGATAGGGCCGATCAGGGATAGTGGATGGAACTTGTGCCTGGAGTCGGAGGAGGTAGGGGAGGTCCTAAATGAATACTTTGCTTCAGTATTCACTTGTGAGAGGGAGCTGGTCGTTTGTGAGGACAGCGTGGAACAGGCTGATATGCTCGAGCAGGTTGAGGTTAATAGGGAGGATGTGCTGGGGATTTTGAATGATATGTGGACAGATAAGTCCCCGGGGCCAGACGGGATATACCCAAGGATATTACGGGAAGCGAGGGAAGAGATTGCTGCGCCTTTGGCGATGATCGTTGCATCCTCACTGTCCACTGGAGTAGTACTGGATGACTGGAGGGTGGCAAATGTTGCTCCCATGTTCAGGAAAGGGAATAGGGACAACCCTGGGAATTACAGACCAGTCAGTCTTATGTCGGTAGTGCGCAAATTATTGGAGAGGATTCTGAGAGACAGGATTTATGATTACTTGGAAAAGCATGGTATGATTAGAGACAGTCAGCATGGCTTTGTGAGGGGCAGGTCATGCCTCACAAGCCTTATTGAATTCTTTGAGGATGTGACAAAACACATTGATGAAGGAAGAGCAGTGGATGTGGTGTATATGGATTTTAGTAAGGCGTTTGATAAGGTTCCCCATGGTAGGCTCATTCAGAAAGTGAGGAGGCATGGGATAGAGGGAACGTTGGCTGTCTGGATATAAAATTGGCTATCCCATAGAAGACAGAGGGTCGTAGTAGATGGAGAGTATTCAGCATGGAGCTCGGTGACCAGTGGCGTTCCGCAGGAATCTGTTCTGGTACCTCCACTCTTTGCGACTTTTATAAATGACTTGGATGAGGAAGTGGAAGGCTGGGTTAGCAAGTTTGCCGATGACACGAAGGTTGCTGGAGTTGTGGATAGTGTGGAAGGCTGTTGTCGGTTGCAACGGGACATTGACAGGATGCAGAGCTGGGCTGAGAAGTGGCAGATGGAGTTCAACCTGGAAAAGTGTGAAGTGATTCATTATGGAAGGTCGAATTTGAATGCAGAATACAGGCTTAAAGACACGATTCCTGGTAGTGTGGAGGAACAGAGGGATCTTGGGGTTCATGTCCAAAGATCGCTCAAAGTTGCCACTCAAGTTGATAGGGTTGTTAAGAAGGCGTGTGGTGTGTTGGCTTTCATTAACAGGGGGATTGAGTTTTAGAGCCGGTAGGTTATGCTGCAGCTCTATAAAGCCCTGGTTAGACCACACTTGGAACATTGTGTTCAGTTCTGGTCGCCTCATTATAGGAAGGATGTGGAAGCTTTAGAGAGGGTGCAGAGGAGATTTACCAGGATGCTGCCTGGACTGGAGGACATGTCTTACGAAGAAAGATTGAGGGAGCTGGGGCTTTCCTCATTGGAGCGAACAAAGATGATGGGTAACTTGATAGAGGGGTACAAGATGATGAGAGGCATATTTAGAGTGGATAGCCAGAGCCTTTTTCCCACGGTGGAAAGGGCTATCACCAGTGGGCATATTTTTAAGGTGACTGGTGGAATGTTTCGGGGAGATGTCAGAGGTAGGTTCTTTACACAGAGAGTGGTGGGTGCGTGGAATGCGCTGCCAGCGGTGGTTGTAGAAGCAGATACATTCGGAACATTTAAGCGACTCTTGGATGGGAACATGTATGATAGTGGAATGAAGGGTAGGTAGTTAGTTTGATCTTAGAGTAGGTTGAAGTTCCGGCACAACACCGTGGGCCGAAGGGCCTGTACTGTGCGGTACTGTTCTATGTTCTATGTAACCAAACCCGCATTGGAAACAGTGAGAAACTGAATCGAATCATCGACCGAAAATCTCCACAAAAATTTCGAGCAGGTGGAAGGATATCTAATTAAACACTTCACCATGCTTTACATAAAAGGAGCATGTAGAAGGAGACTGTGTCACATTAATTATTACTTGACACTGTACATATGTGAAATAAGGTGATTAATTTACAATACAAAGTTCTACATTTTCAGGGTCATCATTAAGTTAACAATAATAAACAGAAAATCTTCGGGAGATTTTGGAATATTCAGCAGCATCATCTTTTGCAGAGGCACTTCACAATTACACTAATAATTAATGCTAATTGAAATAATATTGGTGCCACCTCTAGTTAATATATTGTACAATATTCGTAGATCATGTGCAACACTCCAACACTGAACAGGCTATTTCTATTATTTCAGTTCCATTCAGTGTATCACACAGGGTCAGACAGGACTTCCACTGTGAAATACCTGGGACAGAAATGCCTGTGTGGGTTCAGTCGGCAGGGTATTGAGCTTTACTGCTGTTCCAAAATCTCTGTGTTACCCGAGGCACGAGACCCCAAGACCTTCTATTCTCACTGTGATCACGCTCCACTGCTAGATTGCTGTGTTTAAATAACCTGCTTAGAATTTCAACTGCAGTCTGGTGTGTGTGTACAAGAGCCGCAGAGGACCAAACAAAACACATTTCCGCGTTTTTGTATTCAATTTTGGATTTAAATCAAGGTTTCGCCCATGTACGACCTGGGAATTTAGAATACGTATTAATCCGATGCAAGATATTCTAAAAACAATGTATTTTCATAGCAGCAGAATGGATAATGGTTCCCTGCTTAATGCTGATGTAATGTAAAATCAAGCCAACAAACCAAGATCTGTATTAAATGTGAATTCTACAAATTAGATAAACCATTTCAATATTCACTTCATACCAGAGCAATGAATAACATTTTTTTAAATAAAGCATGCCTGCTTTAAAAAAATGATTCTGATCAACTAGTGATTGGAGAAAGGAACACAGGGCATCATGTGCACTTCATTTTTCTCTTTTCGGTGGCTTGAATAAAATGTTCTTTGAATAATTCACAAAACAGGATTTTCGTATGCAATTAGTTAATATTCACGATAATATTATTCGTTAAATACATAAAGTATCTGCTAACACTGGGATAAAGTTACCGTGTCAGTAAACCAATATTTTTCTTCTAAACAGAGATTAATAAATGTAACCAAACCCACACTGGATATAGTGAGAATCAGAATGGAATCATCGATGGAATAAAACAACAAACATACCGAACGGTTGGAACGTTATTGAGGAAAAATGTCGCTAGCTCATTACACACTACATGGCACTGTGTAAAAATATGAGATTGGTAAAACTTAACTAACTTTGGAGACTGTGCATATGAATCGCGGAAATAGAATTATGATTTTAGTATTAAAAATGCTAATTTTGAAGATCATCACGAACTGATCAATAATACAGAGCAAATTCCCCAAGGATTTAGGAATTTTCAGTAACACCGTTTATCTTTTTGCAGCGTGCACTTGATAATAATTAAAATAATAATTAAAACCAATTGAAAAACATTGGTTCCATCTCCAGGTGGGATGTTATGAAATATTTTGTATAACACTTCAACACTGAACAAACTATTTTAAAATGTTTCGTTACATGAACTTTATCACTAGGAAGTCTGACAACACTTTTATTGAGGAATTGCTGCAACAGAAATGTGTGTGGGGGTTCAGTCAGCAGTAGATGTAGTTTGACTGGTGTTCTATACTCATTAAGTTAACTTACACCCAGACTCTGATGTACTCTGTTCAAACAAACACGGCACATTCCCTCTATCAGGTTCGCTTTAAATGATCAGATTAGAATTTCAATTCCAATTTGCTTTGAGAAACGCAGGGGTAAAATAAAGCAAATTGCCGTGGTCTTTTTGTTCGACACAAATCTTAACTGGGGATTTAAAATATACCCGTTAATCAAATGTAAAATATTTCAAACTGGTTTACTGTCACCAAAACGATATTACTATCAGCAGCAGCTCAATTGGCAGCACTCTCGCCTCTGAGTCAGGAGATGGTGAGTTCAAGTCTAATTCACAGACTTGAGCACAACATCTGGACTCCCACTCCAGTGCAGTACTGAGGGTGTGATGCACTGTTCAAAGGGGCTGTGAATCAGAGGAGAAGTTAATCCCAACCCCGTCTGCCCTCTCAGGTGTATTATTTGGAAGAAGGGCAGGGGGAGTATCTCTGGTGCTCTGGCCGATGTTGATCCCTCAACCAACAACAAACAAATATATATATATATATTATTCTGGTCATTATTACTTGCAGTTTGTCGGAGCTTGATGTGCGTAAATTGGCTGTCGCGTTTCTGACATTACAGTCTGGACAACACTACAAAACAGTACCGAATTGACAGGAAAGCTGTTTGGGACGTTCTGATCTCGTGAAATGCGCTCTATGAACGTAAGAGATTTTTTTTTTATATAAATGGAGGTTTATTCCTATTTGTAATTGATAGAACTTAAAATGGAAACAATAAATCCAAAATATGCATCAAAACATGTCAGTGTCCATTTCATACCATCCCAATGAATAACAACTGTAAATAAAGTAGATCCGTTTTCTGTAAATTGATCCCACACATTGACAGATTCTATTCCAACAGCGAAGCGGCTCTTTTTCTAACAGACTCAGTTTAAATAGTCTGATTAGATTTTCAACTTCAGTCTGCTCTGACTGTACGAACGGCAGGTAGAAGGTAATAAACAAGTTCCCATATGTCATTAAACGCTACACATGAAGATTAAAATGTGTAAATCATTATTTACTTTCTACATCACCAGAATGTGTTCTGTAGTGAGGACGATCGTCATATTAATGATGCACATCTTTCAATAATAATCAGTATATAATCATTTTTTTCAGTAAAATACTCAGTTATTTCCGTAAATGACAGAATGCATTCAATAATCCGTAACTCACAGTTCAGAAGCTGCAGTAAAAACAGGGCCAGGAAGGACCACAGCATCGTTCTGGCACTGGGTACAGCGATGAGACCAGAACATTAACTGAACGCTGTTCTCTGACACTGAGAGCTCCCCCGAGCAGCTTCTGACACTCCGCCTGTTGTGAAAGTTATTTCTTTGACAGAAATTTCTACAGAAACTAATGTTTCCTTCCAAATAACCAATAGATGTTAACTTGTGTGAACCGTGAATTACAGTCTGGTAAAATGCACCAATGAGAAGAAATGTGACCATTAATGGATACAATGAACCCAGGTTCCAACTACCAGCCTATCCTGCGAGGACAATGACGTGTGACAGTGTGAAAAGTAAATGAGTCACTGTTCTGGTGTCCAGACCATAGAATCTTGGATGCACAGGAAATGCCATTTGGCTATTTAGTCACGGACGTCCATTTGAAAGAGCTGCCTAATTTATTGTCACATATGTCGCTTTTTCTCGCAACTCTGAAAATTAGTCCACTTCAACTATTTGTTCATTGCCTTGAAAATGTTCCTCTGGAATCTGATTGCATCACTCTTTCGGGTCGGGCTTTCCAGATCTTAACAAGCCGCTGTGTGAAGAAAGGTCTCTTCATTATCCCTCTAGTTATTATGCCGGTTCTACAGAAAGCCTCAGACACAGGCCCAGCGTTGAAACCCCAGAGAAGAGCTAGGTGAGTCAAGGTCACCGGAGCCAGTCCGTAAGGCCCCGGTGAGAGGGCCTGGGTGGTGTTCTTCTGGTCCTGGAGGAAGGAGGTCCCGGGAATGAACTGATTCCTGGTGGGGGTGCTTTGTGGACCACAAATTGCCCACAAAGGAGGCAACGCCCCACCCACAAGGCTACAGAATGAGTGCATCATTTTTCATGGTGTCCTTTCCAAGTGGCACAGGACCCCGTCGCTGGTAAGATCCCAGCGGTGGTGCAATGATCCCATAGTTGGCCCTTAATAAGCCATTTACGGTCTTCAACTTGCCTCCGGGCGTGAAGGTTGTTGTCAGCCTGCCCCGCTCCCGGGATCACTGGACGATGGGGAGGCAATGGGATCTCAGTCTGCCATATCCCCTGACACCAACCGCGTTTTTCCATACACCACTCCTCTCCTGACTTCCGAACACGCCTCTGGGGGCCAGTAACATCCCGGCCATGATCTCTGTTGACCAACCCATTTGTGAGAGGAAATCATTTCCCCATTCTTACACTATCATAACCCTCATCATTTTGGACTCTGTTAGATTCTACTTAACATTCTCTGCGCTAATGAGAACAATCCAAACACCTCCATTCTCTCCACCTAAATTGAATTAGCTCACTCATGGTGTCTTCCTGCTAATCCTCCTCTGGACCCTCTCCAGGGCCTGGACATTCCTCCAAGGTATTCGTGCCCGGTACTGCACACAAGACGCCAGCTGATTCATAACAATTGATTTGTCAAGGCTTAGCTTGATTTCCTTGATATTTATATTCAATATCCCCATTTTGAAAACAAGTATCCCATACACTTTCTCAATCAGCTCCTCTCCTTGCCCTGCAATCCTGAAAGATTTATGGACATGCATTCCCAGGGTCCCTCTGTTCTTGCATCCCCAGAAAATGGTACCAATTATATTATACTGACATGATGTTTTCTCAATGAGCATCACTTCTGACTGGACCATAATAAATTGCTTCCACCATGGATCAGCCTATTTCACCAGACTGTGCCTGTCCTCCTGAAGTCTGCTATTATTATGTTCACGATTTACTACAGAGCCAAGTTTGTACCATCCACAAATGTCAAAATTATAAATTCTCTTCCCAAGTCTATGTCATTTGTAGGTGACAAGGAAAACAGTAGCCTTAAAACCAACCCACGGGTGACCCGCACTTTCTCCTGTCAGAAGAACATCCATTCACCACTGCTCTCTGCCTCCTATCTCTTAGTCAATCAACTACTCGAGCTGACAACGTCCCTTTAATAACATGTATTCCTAATTTTGTGAATACGTCTGTTATGAGGTACTTCATCAAAATAGGATCCCCACATACACAAGGCCTACTGCAGTCACTTACTTCACTGAAGAACACAATCAGGTTAGTTGCACACGATTGGCCTTTGACAAATCCGAGATGGTTTTCCCATGTTAACCCATGCAAGTGAGAATCAATGTTACCCTTGATGAGCCCCTTTAGCTCCCATCCTTCACTGTCGTTTAACAAATTAGCCTGTAGTTACAAAGCTTGCTCATTCCTCATTTTCTGAATAGGATTATAACATTTGCCAAATTCCAGTCCTCTGGCACCAGTGCAATATGAAAGGATTATTGAAACACTGTGGTCAGAAGTTTGGTTATGCATCTTAACAATATTAAAATTCCCACGTTTATTTTCAAATCTTCCATGTCTTCTTCCCTCCCTATCTCTGTAATTTCCTTCAGCCCGACGAGATATTTGTCATCCTTCAATTCTTGAATATTGAGCATTCCCAAATTTAATCGCTCCACCGCTGGTGGTCTTACTTTCATCTGCCAAGATCCTAATTCTGGAATTCCCTCCATAAACCTCTGCCTCTCTACATCCTTTTCCTCCTTTAAGATGCTGCTTAAATCTTACCACCTTGATGAAGCATTTGGTCATCTGCCGTAATATCTTGTTACGCTGCTCGCTATCAAATTTTGTTTGATAATACAACTTGGATGTTTTAACTAGGTTAAGGTCACAACATAAATAACAAATTGTTGCTCTTGTTTTCCTCCTTCCCGTTTACTATGGGTTGTTTCAGACTATATTAGCGTATTTGAAGGTTAACCATGTTTATGTTTCTCTGAACTTCGCCGACAGAATGACTCCATAATCTAGTGCTCAACTTTAGGAGGTGTATAATAAACACTAAGCTATTTGACGCCTCATTTTCTCAATGGATTAGTGAATAGATTCACTCGTTGAATCCCCGATGTCATGCAGGCCGCCACCTCCAAGATGCAGGCACACATTATTTCGCCACATGAACATTAAATGTTAAAATCGCTGCTGGGAAGAAAAGAGGGCCTATCACAAAAATAAATTCCAGGCCCTTCGCCAGAACGACCTTTTTTTGCATACTAACAGACAGTGTTGGAACCATGTAGCCAGTCCCTACTTCTCCGGTACACAGAAGACCTGGTCAGACCAATTCAGTCACAAGACTAACTGGCTGTTTAAATTTGAACTTGCCACAGAGTGTTTGAAAAGCAGACATCCCTTTGTTCCTGGACTGAAAAGACCTCTCTCCTGTCTGCTCTCATCTCTTTCTCACGGAACTGAACACCCATTGAAGCCACATGAATCCCAAGAGAGTAAACCGTGAACAAGGTTTAAGAAGAATATTGGGCCCCAATGAAAAGCAAGACTGCACACAAAGGGACGATAGTGAGCTCGAAGCACAGTAAACAAGAACCTCTTCTGATGGCCTCAAACTTTTTTATTTTATTTTCCTTCTGCTCTTCTCTGTTACCATTTGCATGTGTGTATCGCTTATGCATATTAACATGGGTTGTGGTGTGCATCCCTAGGCGCAACTCAAATTGGAGTTTAAGTTTAAGGTTTAATAAATTGCACTTTTCTTCTTTAAAACTGACAAAACCTGGTTTTGCTTATTTCTTTGCCTTATAATTGGAAAGCGGTGAACAAGGATTCCTCAAATGGGAGCTCAAAACACAGTGTGTTTCAAAATTAAAGCCAGTTACAATTAGACCAGATGAAGACAGTAAAAGACCCCTCGACACCTTTCTCATCTGGTCGCAACACCTAGTATATTGCTCTTTGGTAGAATGCAATATTATCCTGGAACAATGCCATCTCCCAGTTCTTTCTTTTTGCATTCTCTATCGCTGCCGAACACAATGTTTAGTTCCCGTTGCTGCTTATGTTTAAGACAGATCTCTGTCATACCCACTTTATCATAACCCCATGTGGTAACTTGCACGTGAAAACTCGTCAATCTTATTTCTACCACTTCTTGAATTAACACCCAGGCATTTCACACCATGCTAGCTGGCTTTGCTTTTTTCTCCTTTAATTGCCGCTCTTACTGCATTATTCATTGTGTTGTTGCTGTTTCCCCCTTTCCGTTTTCCATGCACCTTGTTTCTTCTCTGTTGTTGGGTCCTGGTGTCCTAAACCTGTCAGATTAGTTTAACCTCTCCTTGACAGCACTAGTTAAAATTTCCGTCAGTACAGTCCAAGCCCTGTGTTGGTGCAACATCTGTGGTTTGTCCCGTTCCCTCCTGGTCCATACTGGGCCACAATCCCCCAAGATCCCTCCTTCCACCATTTCTCCCGACATGCATTCACATGCACTAACTTCTGCTTCTGTACTCACTAGCACGTGGCACTGGGAGTAATACAGATTATCACCTTTCATATTTTTCCTAGCTCCAGAAACTCTGCCTGTAAAACCTCAGTCATTTTCCGACCAGTGTCATTGGTTCCCATATGGACCATGTCTTCTGATCCTCTGCATACTGTCCTTCACCCATTCAGTGATATTCTTTACTCTGGCAATAGGGAGACAATAGACAATTCCAGTCTGACGTCTGCAGAAACACCTTTCTACACCCCGACTATCGAATCCCCAATAACAAATGGATTGCTACACATTATTGTGCCTCGTGTACTGCCGAGCCCCGCACGGTGCCTTGGAATTGTTTCTGTCTGCATTCTCTCGAGGTATCATCGTTCTTCCGGCTATTAAACATAAATCCCAGTTAAGTATAAAGTATGAGGCAATTAGGAAAATACTAAAGTTAAACCACGTGGGAGATAATATTGGCCTCAAAGCAAACGTATTGATAATTATTACTGATAATATATTTTTATCAATGATGAGAAGAGTGAATCCACTCACTTTTTAATGTGAGGCAGCGGTTTACATGGAGTATGGAAATAAAACGAATAGGATTGAGTGATGAAACAAGGAAAATCAGATTTTTGCATTCTTTAGTGGAATGTGAGCATCTCTGCCTCAGCCAGCATTTATTACCCATCCCTAAGTGCCCTTGACCAGGTGGTGGTGAGCTGCCTTTTGAACCGCTGCAGTCCATGTGAGGTAGGTATACCACAGTGTTGTTAGGAAGTGAATTCCATGACTTTGACCCAGTGACCGTGAATGAATGGCGATATAGTTCCAATTCAGGATGGTGTACGACTTGGAGGGAAATTTTCAGGTGGTGGTGCCACCATGCATCTGCTGCCCATGTCCTTCTAGGTGGTAGAGGTCGTGGCTTGGAAAGTGCTATCTACGGAGACTTGGTGTGTTACTGCTGTGCATCTTGTAGATGATACACACTACTGCCACTGTGCATCGGTGGTGGAGGGACAGAATGTTGAAGGTGGTGAATGGAGTGCCAATTTAGTGGGCTGCTTTGTCCTGGATGGTGTCGAGCTTCTTCAGTGTTGGTGGAGCTATACTCTTCCAGGCAAGTGGAGAATATTACACTATACTCCTGACTTGTGCCTTGTGGACAGGCTTTTGGGAGACATGCGGTGAGTTACTCACTGCAGAATTCCCAGCCTATGACCTGCTCTTGTATCCACAGTTCTTATATGGCTGGTCCAGTAATGTTTCTGGTCAATGGTAACCCCAGAATGTTGATAGTGGGTAATTTACCGATGGTAATGCCATTGAATGTCAAGTCGAGATGATTGGATCTCTCTTGTGGGAGTAGGTACTTTTCTGGCACTGGTGTGGCGCAAATGTTACTTGCCACTTATCAGCACATGCCTGAATGCTGTCTGCAAATTAATGCATATGGACATGGGCTGCTTCAGTATCTGACGAGTTCAGAATGGTGCTGAACATTGTGAAATCAACAACAAACATCCCCACTCTGACCTTATGATGGAGTTAGGAACATTGATGAAAGAGCTGAAGATGATTGGGTCTAGGACACGACACAGAGGAACTCCTGAAGTGATGCCTTTCGACTGAGATGATCGACTTCTAAAAATCAAAACGATCTTCCATGTGCTAGGTATGACTCCAACCAGTGGAACATATTCCCTCTGATTCCCATTGACTGCAGTTAATCCCCGTTAATACCTTTTCCAATAATGGTTCATTATCGAGCGACGCTTATATTTAAAATTGACTTCTCTGAGTCAGAGAGGACACTGTGAGATCCATAACCACTCCAGACAATCGATTCCCGATTCAAGACCGTCACCATCCCCTTAGTGATCTGCACCAGCTGAGCTTCAGCTGGACTGACAACTACATTTGGATAGATCTGGAGCAACAACATGTCAGTTTCAATGATATCACATCTCATTCTGCAAAACTCTGGAGAATACAAGGCCAGTTTCGCCAATGTCTTTTCATAAGACAGACGCGCCTTCCCGGGAACAAGTTTGTTGAATCATCGTTGCAGTCCCTCTATGGCAACAACATCCTTCCTAAGGTAAGGGGATCAAAACTCCACACAGTACTCCAAGTGCGGTATAACCAATGTTCTATACAACTGCAGCAGGACTTCACTACACCTGCACTCAAATCCTTTTGCGATAAAAGTTAACTTACCATTAGGCTTCCTAATTGCTTGCTACACCTGCATGTGAGCTGTCAGTGACTTACTGACAAGGACACCCAGGTCCCTTTGTACATCTGCACTTTTTAATTTCTTACCATTTAAGACATACTCTGCACATCAGTTCCTCCTACCAAAGTGGATAATCGCACAGGAACAAACTAAACTTTGGTTGAGGTACATTTCTGTTTCTCGACGTCACATCTGATACATTTTGCCTCCCCTGTAAACTACCCGCAACAGAACAACGACATTTACAATCACAGGGTGAGTGAAGCCCAGTTTCACACAACTAATCAATCTCCCAAATATAGACAAAAGTGGAACAAGAGCCTTCAAACCCAGTGACCCTTTCCAATTAATGCGAATCCTCGGAATACTTCATACAAAGGAATGGAACCCATCGAGGGAAAAATAATGCATGACCTCAAGCTTCTCAGATATTCTCAGGAGCTGTGACAATTAAAGAAACCAACAATCTCATTTATAGTCGGGCAATACAGAGTCTGAGGAACAGTGACATAAATCAGAATGGGGAAGTGGCAAATGAGTGATCAATGTTTCAAGTAAAGCAGATGAAAAGAATTACAAGTGGAGATGCGCTTTCCAAACCTCTCCCTTGCAGACAGATTTTATTGACCTGACTGCAGACAGGTTAGGTGCAGTTTGACAGAAACAATGTTCAGCGATCAATGTGTGTCTTAAGTGTTCCACTGCAGTTTAATTCGCAGACTGGGCTCGGTTCCCAGTACAGAGCATTAGGAACATTACCACTGCTTCAGGCTTCAGGAAATGCCTCTGGCGCCTGTCCTCTCGAAACACATGTGGTTTCCTATCAACCATAAGATGGGACAACTGCCTTCATAAAGATGGATGGAGCGACACAAGGCCGCGGGATGGGTTTCATCCATCTTGCTGTTGTAAATTGTTGAAGCTGCACTCAGGCAGGCAAGTGGGAAGTACTCTACCAGCAACTGACGTGTGCTTTGTAGATGGTTGAATGTGCTTGTGGAGGCAGTAGACGAGTAGCCGTCCGTACTATACCAAGCATTTGACTTGAAAAAAAGGACTCTTGTGTGGAGGGTTTGGGAAGGTAAGGTTTTCCTTTTTTAAAAATCTCTGTTGTCAATTTAGTGCGGAGGGGATGGAAGCTCGGGCAGTTGCATGCTCCTCTTGCAGGATGTGGGAGGTAAGGGTCACTACTTGTGTCCCTGCTGACTTCACCTGTGAGAAAGGCACCCAACTCCAGCTCCTCGCAGACTGCGTTAGGGAACTGGAGCTGGAGCGGGTTGAACTTCGGATCATTCAAGATGCTGAGGGGGTGATAGCGACCAGTTGTAGGGAAGTGTTGACACCTAAGTTACAGGATAAAGGCAGCTGGGTGACCGTCAGGGGAGGGAAAGGGAATGGGCGCACAGTGCAGTGACCCCCTGTGGCCGTTCCCCCCAATAATACGGATATCGTTTTGGATACAGTTGGGAGGGACGACCGACCAGCGGAAAGCCACAGTGGCCAGTTCTCTGGCACTGAGCCTAGTTCAGTGGCTCAGAAGGGAAGGGGGAGAATAGGAGAGCGACAGTGACAGGAGATTCAATGGTTAGAGGAACAGACAGGAGATTCTGTGGTCGCGAACGAGACTCCCGGATGGTATGTTGCCTCCCGGGTGCCAGGGTCAAGGATGTCTCGGATCGAGGCGACAGGATTCTTAAGGGCGAAGGGGTGCAGCTAGAGGTCATGGTACATAACGGTACCAATGACATCGCTAGGAAAAAGAATGAGGACCTGAAAAGTGAACATAGGGAGTTAGGTTGGAAGCTGAAATGCAGGACGAACAGAGTAGTAATCTCAGGATTGTTACCGGTGCCCCGTGTTAGTGAGGATAGAAACAGGGAGCGAGAGAAGCTGAACACGTGGCTACAGAACTGGTGTGGGAGGGAGGGATTCAGATATGTGGATCATTGGGATAGCTTCTGGGGAAGGTCGGACCTGTACAAGAAGGACGGGTTGCATCTGAACTGGAGGGGTACCAATATCCTGGGCGGGAGGTTTGCTAGAGCTCTTCGGGAGGGTTTAAACTAGTTTGGCAGGGGGATGAGAACCAGAGCTACAGAACAGTAGATAGGGTAGCTGTTGAACAGGCAGATATCGAGTGCAGAGAGTCTGTGAGGAAGGTTAGACAATTGACACGACAAAGGTGCAGCCAGTATGATGGGCTGAAGTGTGTCTATTTTAACGCAAGATGTGTCAGGAATAAGGGTGATGAACTTAGAGCATGGATCAGCACTTGGAGCTACGATGTTGTGGCCAATACGGAGACGTGGATATCACAGGGGTAGGAATGGATGATGGATTTTCCGGGGTTTAAATGTTTCAAAAGAAATAGGGAGGGAGGTAAACTAGGTGGGGGAGTGGCATTGTTAATCAGGGATAGTATCACAGCTGCAGAAAGGGAGGTCGTCGAGGAGGGTTTGTCTACTGAGTCATTATGGGTGGAAGTCAGAAGCAGGAAAGAAGCAGTCACTTTGTTGGGAGTTTTCTATAGACCGCCCAATAGCAACAGAGACACGGAGGAACAGATCGGGAGGCAGATTTAGGAATGGTGCAGAAGTAACAGGGTTGTTGACATTGGTGACTTCAGCTTCCCTAATATTGATTGGAACCCGCTTAGTGCAAATAGTTTGGATGGAACAGTTTTTGTCAGGTTTCTCCAGGACGTTTCCTGACACAATATACAGATAGGCCGACCAGAGGGGAGGCTATGTTGGACTTGGTGCTTGGCAACGAGCCAGGCCAGGTGGCAGATCTCTCGGTGGGAGAGCATTTCGGTGATAGTGATCACAACTCCCTGACCTTTACTACAGTCATGGAGAGGGACAGGAGCAGACGGGATGGGAATATATTTGGTTAGGGGAGGGGGCATTACAATGCTATTAGGCAGGAACTGGGGAGCATAAATTGGGAACAGATGTTCTGAGGGAAATGCACGACAGAAATGTGGAGGTTGTTTAGGGAGCACTTGCTGCGACTGCTGGATAGGTTTGTCCAGATGAGGCAAGGAAAGGATGGTAGGGTGAAGGAACCTTGGATGATAAGAGATGTGGAGCATTTAGTTAAGAGGAAGAAGGAAGCCTACTTAAGGTTGAGGAAGAAAGGATCGGACAGAGCTGTAGAGGGTTAAAAGGTAGCCAGGAAGGAACTGAAGAATGGAATTAGGAGAACTAGAATGGGACATGAAAAAGTCGTGGCGGGTAGGAATAAGGAAAATCCTAAGGCGTTCTGCACTTATGTGAGGAACAAGAGGATGGCCAGAGTGAGGGTAGGGCCAATCAGGGATAGTGGCGGGAACTTGTGCCTGGAGTCGGAGGAGGTAGGGGAGGTCCTAAATGAATACTTAGCTTCAGTATTCACTAGTGAGAGGGACCTGGTCGTTTGTGAGGACAGAATGGAACAGGCCGATATGCTCGAACAGGTTGATGTTAAGAGGGTGGATGTGCTGGAAATGTTGAATGAAATGAGGACAGATAAGTCCCCGGGGCCAGACGGGATAGAACATATAACATAGAACATTACAGCGCAGTACTGGGCCTTCGGCCCTCGATGTTGCGCCGACCTCTGAAACCATCTGACCTACACTATTCCATTTTCATCCATATGTCTATCCAATGACCACTTAAATGCCCTTAAAGTTGGCGAGTCTACTACTGTTGCAGGCAGGGCGTTCCAAGCCCCTACTACTCTCTGAGTAAAGAAACTAACTCTGACATCTTTCCTATATCTATCACCCCTCACCTTAAAGCTATGTTGCCTCGTGTTTGCCATCACCATCCGAGGGAAAAGATTCTCACTATCCACCCGATCTAACTCTCTGATTATCTTATATGTCTCCATTAAGTCACCTCTCCTCCTCATTCTCTCTAACGAAAACAACCTCAAGTCCCACAGCCTTTCCTCGGAAGACCTTCCCTCCATACCAGGCAACATCCTAGTAAATCTCCTCGGCACCCTTTCCAAAGCTTCCACATCCTTCCTTTAATGCGGTGACCAGAACTGCACGCAATACTCCAGGTGCGGCCGCACCAGAGTTTTTTACAGCTGCAGCATGACCTCGTGGCTCCGAAACTCGATCCCCCTACTAATAAAAGCTAACACGCCATATGCCTTCTTAACAGCCCTATTAACCTGGGTGGCAACTTTCAGGGATTTATGCACCTGGACACCAAGATCTCTCTGCTCATCTACACTACCAAGAATCTTCCTATTAGCCCAGTACTCTGCATTCCTGTTACTCCTTCCAAAGTGAATCACCTCACACTTTTCCGCATTAAACTCCATTTGCCATCTCTCAGCCCAGCTCTGCAGCCTATCTATGTCCCTCTGTAACCTACAACATCCTTCAGCACTATCCACAACTCCACCGACCTTCGTGTCATCCGCAAATTTACTCACCCACCCTTCTACACCCTCATCCAGATCATTTATAAAAGTGACAAACAGAAGTGGCCCCAAAACAGATCCTTGCGGTACACCATTAGAAAATAAACTCCAGGATGAACATTTGCAATCAACCACCACCCTCTGTCTTCGTTCAGCTAGCCAATTTCTGATCCAAAGCACTAAGTCACCTTCAATCCCATACTTCCGTATTTTCTGCAATAGCCTACCGTGGGGAACCTTATCAAAAGCCTTACTGAAATCCATATACACCACATCCACTGCTTTACCCTCATCCACCTGTTTGGTCACCTTCTCAAAAAACTCAATAAGGTTTGTGAGGCACGACCTACCTTTCACAAAACCGTGCTGACTATCGCAAATGAACTTATTCTTTTCAAGATGATTATAAATCCTCTAGATATGGGGACCTCTCTGTCAACACTGTAATTTCCTGGGATCCCAGTTCATAATCTGACATTCAGGCGACCCAATAAATACTGACTTTATAAAACAGACAGTGATGGATATAGACAGTACATCTGACCTCATCTCATGGAGTGATAGAGTTATACAGCACATAAACATCCTATTCAGCGATTTATGTCTGTGCCGGCCATCAAGGACCTAAATTCTGTATTCCAACCACCCTCTGGGTGACACAAAGTTTCCTCAAATCCCCTCTAAACCTCCTATCCCTTACCTTAAATCCATGCCCCCTACATATTGATCCGTCCACTAAGGCAAAATGTCTCTTGCTATCTAACCTATCAGTGCCCCTCTTAATTTTTTATACCTCAGCCGTGACCCCCGCCCCCTCAGCCTTCTCTGATCTAAGGAACACAACCCTATCCTTTTCAGTCTTTCTACATAGCTGAAATGCTCCAGCCCAGGCAACATCCTAGTGAATCTCCTCTGCATCCGCTCCAGAGCAATCACATCCTTCCTATAGTGTGGTGCCAAAACTGAGCACATTACACCAGCTGTGGCCTAACTGGAGTTTTATACAGCTCCATCACCTGCTCTTATATTCCATGTCTCAGCTAACAAAGGCAAGTATCCCGTATGCCTTCTTAATCTTCTTATCGACCTGTGCTGCTGTCTTCAGTGATCTATGGACAAGTACACCAAGGTCCCTCTGACCTGCTGTACTTCCAAGGGTCCTGCCATCCATTGTATATTCTATTGCCTTGTTAGTCGTCCAAAAATGCATCACCTCAGGATTCTCACGATTAAATTATATTTGCTACTGCTCCACCCATCTTACCAGCCCATCTATATCATCCTGTAGTCTAACGCTTTCCTCCTCACTATTTATGTCACCACCAATTTTCATGTCATCTGCGAATTTACTCATCATACCTCCTATATTCACGTCCAAATGATGTGCACTGCAAACAGGAAGGGTCACAGTACCGAACCCTGTAGTCACAGTCTTCCACTCACAAAAACAACGCTCGACCATCACCCTCTGCTTCCTGCCACTAAGTCAAATATGTATCCATTTTGCCAAATTGACCTGGATTCCATGGGCTCTTACCTTCTTAACCAATCTCCCATGTGGGACTTTATTAAAAGTCTTACTTAAATCCATGTAGACTACATCAACTGTTTTACCCTCATCTACACATCTGGACAGCGCCTCGAAAAATTCAATCAAGTTAGTTGGGCACGATCTTCCCCTGACAAAACCATGCTGACTATCACTGAATAATCCCTGCCTCTCCAAGTGGAGATTAATCCTGTCCCTCAGAACTTTTTTCCCAATAATTTTCCAACCACTGATGTTAGGCTCACCGGCCAGTAACCTTGTTTAAAACCTTGTTTATCCCTACTACCCTTCTTGAATAATGGTACCACATTCGCTGTCCTCTAGTGCTCTGGTACGTCTCCTGTTAACAAAGAGGATCTGAAAATTTGTGTCAGAGCCCACGCTATCTCCTCCCTTGACTCACATAACAGCCTGGGATACATCTCACCTGGACCTGGGGATTTATCCACTTTTAAGCACGCTACAACATCCAATAATTCCTTTCAATGCTAATATGTTCAAGTATATCGCAATCAACTTCCCTGATCTCTACACCTACACCTTCCTTCTCCATAGTGAACAGCAATGAAAAATAATCCTTTAAAACCTCACCTATGTCCTCAGGCACCTCACACAGATTGCCACTTTGATCCCGAATGGGCCCTACTCTTTCCATGGTTATCCTCTTGCCCTTAATATACTTACAAAACGCCTTAGGAATTTCCTTTATCTTGCCCGCCAATGTTTTTTTCATGTCCCTTCTTCGCTCTCCTAATTATATTTTTAAGTACCCCCTCCACTACACTTTCTATACTCCTCTAATGCCTCCGCTGTTTTCAGCGCACCGAATCTACCATAAGCTTCCTTTTTTCCTGATCCAATAGTCTATATTCCTTGTCATCCAGGGTTCCCTGCACTTGATGGTCCTACCCTTCACCTTAACGGGTGCATATTGGCTCTGAATCCTCACTATTTCCTCTTTGAATAATTCCTACTGATCTGATGTAGACTTACCGACAAGTAGCTGCTCCCAGTCCGCTTTGGCCAGATCTTGTTTTATCAGATTTAAATCAGCTTTCTCTCAATTCAGTACATTTATTTATGGCCCGTCGTTGTCCTTTTGCATAACTACCTTAAATCTTACAGAGTTATGATCATTATTCCCGAAATGTTCCGCCACTGACACTTCTACCACTTGTCCGGTTTCATTACCGAGGATTAGGTTTAGTACTGCCCCTTCTCTTGTAGAACTTTCTACGTACTGGCTCAAAAAGATCTCCTGTATGCAGTTGAAGAACTCTGCCCCCTTTAAGACTTTTGCACGAAGCCTATCGCAGTTGATATTAGGGAAGTTGAAATCCCCTACTACTATTGCCGTATTATTTTTACACATCTCTGAGATTTGCCTACATATCTGCTCCTCTATCTCTCCCTGACCTGTATTACACTCCCAGCCAAGTGATTGCCCCCTTTTTGTTTTTAATTCTTCCCATATTGCCTCTTCCGACGAACCTTCTAGGATATCATCCCTCCTTACTGCAGTATTTGACTCATTGATCAACAGTGCAATACCACCTCTTCGTTTATCCCCTTCCCTGTCACGCCTGAAAATTCTATACCCTGGAATATTGAGTTGCCAGTCCTTCCCCTCCCTCAACCATGTCTCCGTGAAAGCAATAATATCAAAATCCCATGTGCTAATCAAAGCCCTTAATACATCTGCCTTATTCGTAAGACTCCTTGCATTGGAATAAATGTCATCCAGCCTTGCTTTTTGTACTTGTGCCTTAACAGGACTGTATTTTCTCTGCCTTCCAGAATGACTCAGTTTCTCTGCTACATCATCCCCAACTATCCGCAGTCACCACTTCAATATCCAAAGAAGATTGGAGGATTATGGTCATTGCCTCTGCTATTCCCATCACTCTTTTCACCAGAAACCCTCATGCATCCGATTTGGATCAGGTGAATGTTCTAAGTTATTCTGGTTCAAAAAGTGTTGGATTGAAAGTGGTTAACTGAACCTGTTTGTTCAGTGACTGTAATTAATGTCAATCTCCATGGGCCCTGATTGTGTCACTGGAGAGTTCCCGTTTTCTATTAATAAGAGACTCCTTTCAATGTGTTATCCTATAATATCAGAAAGAGCATCACGCCCAGTACTAACAGGGATCTGCGGCTCCAGAGAGAGGTGGAGGACAGATCAGAATCTGTTACAACAATGAGTCAGAATCTGAAAACGATAGAATGGAATGTTACAACAATGAACAAGGGTTTCTCCTATTGGTTTAACCATCTTACCGCAGATGATGATTGGATGCGATTAGAATGGCGGATCGAATACGCATTGAAGATGATTCAAAGCATTTACTATCCAATTCTGGCTATTGTTGGTGTCCCTGGTAAGTTTCTCTGTCCAGGTATTAATTTTAGAAATCATGTTTACCTGTATTGGTGATTTTGCCTTTCACTCTGCCCTCATTGCTAATGTTGTTATTCCTGGTAAATTTCTCTGTCCAGTTATTAGCTCCATAAACTATTGCTAACTGTATTTCTGTTCCTTTAATTTACTGTCTCATCTTTGATTGTGCTGGTAAGTCTATCTCTACAGCCATTACATGCGTAAACTATGATTCAATGCATTACGGCCTTGTTATTTAAGTATTAGAAACATAGAAAATAGGAGCAGGAATTGGCCATTCAGCCCTTCAAGCCTGCTCCACAATTCATTATGATCATGGTTGATCATCCAACTCAGTAACCTGTTCCCAATTTTCCCCAAATCCTTTGATCTCTTTCGACCCAAGAGCCATATATATATATATATATATATATATATATATATGTATATATTTTTTTTTAGAGATACAGCACTGAACACGGCTGATGTCCCTGACTCCTTCACGTGCATGAAGTGTGTCCAGCTGCAGCTCTTGTTAGACTGCATGACGGCTCTGGAGCAGCAGATGGACCCACGTTGGAGCTTCCGCGATGCTGAGGAGGTCGTGGAGAGCACGTTTAGTGAATTGGTCACACCGCAGATTAGGAATGCTGAGGGAGAAAGGGAATGGGTGACCAAAAGGCAGAGAAAGAGCAGGAAGTCAGTGCAGGTGTCCCCTGCGGTCATCTCCCTCCAAAACAGGTATACCGTTTTGGATAATGTTGAGGGAGATGGCTCACCAGGGAAAGGCAGCAGTAGACAGTTCATGGCACAGTGGCTGGCTGTGCTGTTCGGAAGGGCGGGAAAAAGAGTGGAAGGGCTATAGTCATAGGGGATTCAATTGTAAGGGGAGTAGATAGGCGGTTCTGTGGTCGAAAACGAGACTCCCGAATGGTATGTTGCCTCCCAGGTGCACGGGTCAGGGATGTCTCAGATCGGCTGCAGAACATTCTGAAGGGGGAGGGTGAACAGGCAGTTGTCTTTGTGCACATAGGCACCAATGATATAGGTAAAAACCGGGATGAGGTCCAACAAGCAGAATTTAGGGATTTAGGAGCCAGGTTTAAAAAGTAGGACCTCAGAGGTAGTAATCTCAGGATTGCTACCAGTGCCACGTGATAGTCAGAGTAGGAATGAAAGAATAGTCAGGATGAATGCGTAGCTTGATAAATGGTGCAGGAGGGAGGGGTTCAGATTTTTGGGACATTGGCACCGGTTCTGGGGGAGGTGGGACTATGACAAATTGAATGGTCTACACCTTGGCCGGACTGGAACCAATGACCATGGGGGTGCTTTTGCTAATGCTGTTGGGGAGGGTTTAAACTAATGTGGCAGGGGGATGGGAACCAAATGACGAGGTCAGTGGACAGTAAGGAGGTAGTAAATAAAGCCTGTAAGGAACTAGATAATGAAGTCAGCGTGACTAAGGGGAAGAGTAGGCAGGAAGCAGATGATGTAGGCAAAGGGACTGGTGGTCTGAGGTGCATTTCTTTAATGCAAGGAGTGTAGTAGGTAAGGCAGATGAACTTAGGGCTTGGATTAATACCTGGGAGTATGATGTTATTGCTATTACTAAGACTTGGTTGAGGGAAGGGCATGATTGGCAACTAAATAGCCCAGGATATCGATGCTTCAGGCGGGATAGAGAGGGAGGTAAAAGGGGTGGAGGAGTTGCATTACTGGTCAAAGAGGATATCACAGCTGTGCTGAAGGAGGGCACTATGGCGAACTCGAGCAGTGAGGCAATATGGGCAGAATGCAGAAATAGGAAGGGTGCGGTAACAATGTTGGGGCTGTACTACAGGCCTCCCAACAGCGAGCGTGAGATTGAGGTTCTTCTTTGGCCTCCTTATCTCGATAGACAATGGATACGCGCCTGGAGCTGGTCAGTGGTTTGTGAAGCAGCGCCTGGCTTGGCTACAAAGACCAATTCTAGAGTGACAGGCTCTTCCACAGGTGCTGCAGAGAAATTTGTTTGTTGGGGCTGTTGCACAGTTGTCTCTCCCCTTGCGCCTCTGTCTTTTTTCCTGCCAACTACTAAGTCTCTTCGACTCGCCACATTTTAGCCCCGTCATTATGGCTGCCCGCCAGCTCTGGCGAACGCTGGCAACTGACCCCCACGACTTGTGATCAATGTCACAGGATTTCATGTCGCGTTTGCAGACGTCTTTAAAGCGGAGACATGGACGGCCGGTGGGTCTGATACCAGTGGCGAGCTCGCTGCACAAAGTGTCTTTGGGGATCCTGCCATCTTCCATTCGGCTCACATGGCCAAGCCATCTCAAGCGCCACTGAATCAGTAGTGTGCACAAGCTGGGGATGTTGTCCCCCCCCCTGAGGACTTCTGTGTTGGAGATACGTCCTGCCACCTGATACCAAGTATTCTCTGGAGGCAGCGAAGATGGAATGAATTGAGACATCGCTCTTGGCTGACATACGTTGTCCAGGCAACGCTGCCATAGAGCACGGCACTGAGGACACAGGCCTGATACACTCGGACTTTTGTGTTCCGTGTCAGTGCGCCATTTTCCCACACTCTCTTGGCCAGTCTGGACATAGCAGTAGAAGCCTTTCCCATGCAGTTGTCGATTTCTGCATCTGGAGACAGGTTACTGGTGATAGTTGAGCCAAGGTAGGTGAACAATTGAACCACTTCCAGAGCGCGGTCGCCAATATTGATGGATGGAACATTTCTGACGTCCTGCCCCATGATGTTCGTTTTCTTGAGGCTGATGGTTAGGCCAAATTCATTGCAGGCAGCCGCAAACCTGTCGATGAGACTCTGCAGGCACTCTTCAGTGTGAAATGTTAAAGCAGCATCGACAGCAAAGAGCAGTTCCCTAATGAGGGCTTTCCGTACTTTGGACTTCAATCTTAGACGGGCAAGGTTGAACAACCCGCCCCCTGATCTTGTGTGGAGGAAAATTCCTTCTTCCGAGGACTTGAACGCATGTGAAAGAAGCAGGGAGAAGGAAATCACAAAAAGAGTGGGTGCGAGAACACAGCCCTGTTTCACGCCACTCAGGATAGGAAAGGGCTCTGATAAGGAGCCACCATGTTGAATTGTGCCTTTCATATTGTCATGGAACGAGGTGATGATACTTAGTAGCTTTGGTGGGCATGTAATCTTTTCTAGTAGTCTGAAGAGACCATGTCTGCTGACGAGGTCAAAGGCTTTGGTGAGATCAATGAAAGCAATGTAGAGGGACATCTGTTGTTCACGGCATTTCTCCTGTGTCTGACGAAGGGAGAACATCATGTCAACGGTCGATCTCTCTGCACGAAAGCCACACTGTGCCTCAGGGTAGAGGCGCTCGGCCTGCTTCTGGAGCCTGATCTGAGCGACTCGAGCAAAGACTTTCCCCACGATGCTGAGCAGGGAGATTCCGCGGTAGATGTTGCAGTCACCGCGGTCACCTTTGTTTTTATAGAGGGTGATGATATTGGCATCGCGCATGTCCTAAAGTACTGCTCCCTCGTCCCAGCACAGGCATAGCAGTTCATGTAGTGCTGAGAGTATAGCAGGCTTGGCACTCCTGATTATTTCAGGGGTAATGCTGTCCTTGCCAGGGGCTTCTCCGCAGGCTAGAGAATCTATGGCATCACTGAGTTCCGATTTGGTTGGCTGTATTTCCAGTTCATCCATGACTGGTAGAGGCTGGGCTGCATTGAGGGCAGTCTCAGTGACAACATTCTCCCTGGAGTACAGTTTTAAGTAGTGCTCAACCCAGCGGTCCATTTGTTTGTGTTGGTCAGTGATTATGTCCCGTGATTTAGATTTGAGGGGGGCGATCTTCTTGATGGTTGGCCCAAGAGCTCTCTTAATGCCATCATACATTCCCCTGATGTTTCCGGTGTCTAGGGCCAGCTGAATATGACTGCATAGGTGTTGCCAAAAGTCGTTTGCGCAGCGCCTGGCTGCTCTTTGTGCATTGCTTCTGGCTGCTTTAAGTGCTGCGGATGTTAAATCGCTGGGGGCTTTCTTGTACTTCAACAGTGCAATGCGATTAGCGGCTATGACAGGTTCCAGCTCTTCATTATGAGATTGAAACCAGTCTGTATTTCTCTTCGCACTTTTGCCATAGGTGGTCAAGGCTAACTCATAGATGGCGTCTCTGATGTGGGCCCACTTGGTCTCTGCATCCCCGGTGGGAGTGTTTTGTGGTACAAATATATGAACAGATTATGGAAAGATGTAGGAGCAACAGGGTGGTGGAGATAGGAGATTTTAATTTTCCCAACATTGACTGGGATTCACTTAGTGTTAGAGACCTAGATGGAGCAGAATTTGTTAGGAGCATCCAGGAGGGTCTTCTAGAGCAGTATGTAAATAGTCCAACTCGGGAAGGGGCCATACTGGACCTGGTGTTGGGGAATGAGCACGGCCAAGTGGCTGAAGTTTCAGTAGGGTACTACTTTGAGAATAGTGATCACAATTCCGTAAGTTTTAGAATACTCATGGACAAAGATGAGAGTGGTCCTAAAGGAAGAGTGCTAAATTGGGGAAGGCCAACTATGCCAAAATTCGGCAGGATCTGGGGAATGTAGATTGGGAGCAGCTGTTTGAAGGTAGATCCACATTTGATATGTGGGAGGCTTTTAAAGAGAGGTTGATTAGCGTGCAGGAGAGACATGTTCCTGTGAAAATGAGGGGTAGAAATCGCAAGATTAGGGAACCATGGATGACAGGTGAAATTGTGAGACTAGCTAAGAGGAAAAAAGCAGCATACATAAGGTCTAAGCAGCTGATGGCGTTCGGCTGCAACCTTCATATCATCACCATCATGAGGACATAGACATTGCCACCAAGCATCCGGAACCCACCTGAGGAGGAGAAAGGGGAAATAGGAGGCAGGAACTCCTGCAATGATGTCCTGGGACAGAGATAATTGATCTCCAACAACCACAAATATTTTCCTTTCGGCTAGTTTTGACTTCCAACAGTGGAGAGTTTTCCCCCGATTCCCAATTGACCCCAGTTTTGCTAGGACTCCTTGATGTCACGCTCAGTCAAATACACGATGGGCCTAAAGGCTTCTTTCGGTTCTTTAACATCCTGTGATACTGTGACTTAGTACTTGCAGATTTCGACTCTATACCAACCTCTAAGGTACACGCAGTGTAAGCATTTGAGCTGGAGACTGCGATGATTAGCTCAAGAGATGGGACTTCACCATCAGTGCCATCATCTGTTGCTATCTCTCTCTCTGTCTCCTGGAGCAGCTGTGACTGGGAAGGTGGCAGTTCTGGGTTATCATTGGAACTTATGAAATCAGAAGGGGAGGGTTGGGGTTAGGGATTGGGTGTGGGATGGAAAGCAGGAGGTCCATGGTCCCACCATCTGCAGCTTGTAAATCATCCCAGCCAATAGGATGAGGGGGAGGTGGGAGTTCAGAAGGGAGATCAGGCAGAACATAGCATCATCCTGAATGCTCTCGGTGATTCTGGATGCTACGGACTCTGTCACAGCCGGTCCCATGATGTGGAGAACCATCTCCTCCCTCCGGATCATGGAATGAAGTTATGCCTGGCTCCCGCCGGTTCACTGCTGCTCCATGTGATTATGGAGCACCTTGTCCTGTAAGAGAGAGCAGAATGTCAGTGATTGCGTTGCACTGTGTTTGGGTGACATGCGTTCCATAGCTGAACAGCTGGGGTATGTGGAGGTGGGTGTGAGAGGTGTGTGTGAGGCTGATATCAGTGGAAAGTGTGTGATTTTGAGTGAGGTATATGAGTTTACAAGAATTCATCTGACATGCATGAGAGTGTTATCGACCCAAATATCTTCAGCTGCTTCATCAATGACGTTCCATCCCTCATAAGGTCAGAAATGGAATGGTCGCTAATGACATTCAGTGGCATTCACAACTTCTCAGATACTGAGACAGTCCATGAGCAACATTCAGGCTTAGCGCATGCGTGACAATTGAAATTTGGGCCACACATGTGCCAGGCAATGACCATCTTCAATAACAGAGAAGAAAACCATCACCCCTTAATATTCAATATAATTACGATTGCTGAATCCCCCACTGTCAACATCCTGGGGGTTACCATTGACAGAAACCGAACCGGAACCAGCCATGTAAATACCGTGACAACAAGAGCAGGTCAGAGGTGTGGAATCCTGCGGCGACTAACTCACCTCCTGACTCCCGAAATCCTTTCCAGACACAGGTCAGGATGTGATGGAAGACTCTCCTCTTGCGTGGATGAGTGCAGCTGCAACAACACTCAAGAAGCTCGACGTTATCCAGGACAAAGCAGCCCACGTGATCGACATCCCATCCACAAACATTCACTCCCTCCACCACCGACACGTAGCAGCGGGACTGTGTACCACCTACAAGATGCACTGCGGCACCTCACCAAGGCACTTGTCACAGCACCTTCCAAAGCCGCGTCCTCCACCACTGAGAAAGAGTGACTCAAAGACTGGTGTCGGAAGAAAGGGTTTTAATTCTTTGGGCACTGGCATCAGTATTCAGGGAAGAGGCAGCTATTCCGTTGGATGGGCTTCACTTGAAACGGACTGGAACCAGTGTCCTGGCCAATCGGAAAACTAGTGCTTTGACAGGGCACTAAACTAACCGTGGTGGCAGGGGTGGGGGGGAGGGTGGTGTGGCGGGGGTTGGGTAAAGGCAAATTTAGAGATCCAAAGATAGAAGGCAGGGCATCGGAGCAGAATAGTGATGTGGGCAACTCCCAACATAATGGGGCAGGAAGGGAAAGAGAGTTTAACAAAAACTGGAGATTATCAAATAAGATAATTGCAGGGAATAGAGATAAAAAAATAAATTAAATTTCCGCTGTCAGAATGCATGAAGCATCTGCCATAAGACGAATGAAATATTGGCACGGATGGAGGTACGATATCTAGATCAAAGGGCCATTACCAAAACTTTGTTACACAGAGACCAAGGTTGGGGAATGAGTATGCCAGGGTGCACAATATTTCAGACAGGTAGACAGACAGAATTCTAAAGGAGGAGTGCAAAAAGGGAATGTGGGAATTTAACAACAAAACAAAAGTAATGTTGGAAATACTCAGCGGGTCTGGCAGCATCTGTTGAGAGAAACAAAGTTAACGTTTCAGGCCCATGACCTTATGGTCAGCATGTTCTTTGTGACCTTGTCCGAGCAACACCTTCTCTTTTGTTAACTCTTGCCCCACCCCCGCTTTACTTGTTTAAAACATTTTATATTTCTAATATTTGTCCGTTCTGATGAAGGGTCACTGACCTGAAACGTTAACTCTGCTCCTCTCTCCACAGATGCTGCCAGACCTGCTGAATATTTCCAGCATTTATTGTTTTTATTTAAAATTTCCTGTATCTTTTATTATATTCATCTTTTAATCGTGGTGAACTTTAATTTGCACATAGACTGGGACAATCAGATTGGCAACAGTGGTCTAGAAAATGAATTTGCCGAATATTGTCATGGCATGTTCTTGGAGAAATATGTTTTAGAACTGACCAGGTACAGTGCTATCTTATATCTCGTATTGCGTAACAAAGCACGGTTAACAAGCCATGTCAGAGTAAAAGATCAACTGGGAAATAGTGATCATAATACCATTTAAATTTATGTCAAGTTTTAAAGTGAGACTTTTCAATCACAAACAAGAATCTTAAACCTAAACAAAGCCAATTATGAAGGTATGAGTGGAAAACTGACTAAGGTTAATTGGGTATATAGAATGGGAGATATGGCAGCAAATGAACAATGTGAAAGAGCTAACAAAACAATTCAAAGCGTTCAACAAAAGTGCATTCCATTCAAAAACATTACCTCGTCAGCAATTGACACATCCGTGGCTCACTGACAAGTTAAGGAGGCTATTAGACTAAAAGCAGCAGCTTACTATGCTGCTAAACGATCGTAGCAAGGGCCAGCACTAAGTTGACAAAAATGGAAAAATATGGAATATGAGAGTAAGCTAGCCAGCAATATAAAAACCGATTGTAAGAGCTATTATAAGTACATAAAAAAGAAGCGAGTTGCTAAAGTAGACCCTTACAGACAGAGAAAAGAAAAATCATAATGGGGATGAGGCATTGAACACATATTGCGTCTATCTTCACAGTGGAAGGCATAAATTCCATACCAGAAATAGGCAGTAACATAAGGACGAAAAAGAGAGGGGTCATTAAGGATATCGATATCAGCCAAGATAGGGTATTGCAAAAAAAAAACTTGAGGGACTAACATCTGACAAGTCCACGGGACCACATGGCGGACATTCTAGGGTTCTAAAAGAGATAGCTGCAGAGATAGTGGATTCCCTAGCTATGATTTTCCAGAATTCCTTACATTCAGGAATGATCCCGTCAGAGTGGAAGTTAGCAAATGTAACGCTGCTTTACAGGAAAGGAGATTGAGAGAAAACGGGAACTGCAGGCCAGACAGCCAAACATCAGTCATTGGGAAAATGTTGGAAACTGTTATAAAAGTATTAACGTTGCACTTTCTGCCAATTTGTTATCCATGCTGCTGTTGAAAATAAAAAAAAAGACCTGTATTTATATGGCGCTGTTCTTTAACACCGGATGTCCCAAAGTACTTCAAGATCAATTAAAGCAGCAGATAATTTGGACGCTGCAGCAAGCGACCCCAAACAGCAAATGAATGTAAACAGATAATATGTAGTTTTGCTGTTGATTGACAGATAAACATTCGGCAGGATACCGGCAGAACAAACCTGCTTTTCTTCAGAATAGTGCCCTGGGATATTTTACATCCACCTGAGAGGGAAGGAGGGGTATCCGAAAGACAGTATCTCTCACAGTGCAGTACATCCTAAGTAGTGTGCTGGAGTATCAGTCTTGAATATTTTCTCGATTCCTGGAATGGAGCATGAAGCAATAACCTGGATGTCTCTGAACGGACAGGGGGCATTCTGAAGGGGGTGGGTGAACAGCCAGAGGTTGTGGCACACATTGGTACCGACGATATAGGCAGGAAGAGTGACGAGTTCCTGCAGGGGAATCAGGGAGTTAGATAGAAAGTTAATTTCAGGACCTCTAGGGTTGTAATCTCGGGATTACTCCCTGAGCCTCGTGCCAGTGAGGCTAGAAATAGGAAGATAGTGCAGCTAAGCACGTTGTTAAACTGCTGGTGTAGGAGAGAGGGTGTCAGATATCTGGATCATTAGTATCTCTGCCACGACAGGTAAGACCTGTGCAAGAAGGACGGGTTGCATTTAAACTGGAGCGACACAAATATCCTGGCTGCGTGGTTTGCTAGCGTCACTCGGGAGGGTTTACACTAGTGTGGCAGGAGGGTGGGAACCAGAGCAGTAGGTCAGCAGGTGAACAAACTGAGGGGGAACGAGGGAATAAGGCCAGTAAGACTGAGAGGAAGAGCAGGCAGGGAGATGTTGGCTGAGCACAGCGGGACTCGTGGTCTGAAGTGCATTTATTTCAATACGAGAAGTATAACAGGTGAGGCAGATTAATTTAGAGCTTGGATTTGTACTTGTGACTATGATGTTGTTGCGATTACAGAGACTTGGTTGAGCGAGGGACAGGATTGGCAGCTAAATGTTCCGGGATTCAGATGCTTTAGGCGGGAGAGAGGGGGATGTCAAAGGGTTGGGGGAATTGCATTACTGGTTAAGGAGAATATCACAGCTGTAATGCGGGAGGACACCTCGGAGGGATCATGCAGCGAGGCAATATGGGAAGAGCTCAGGAATAGGAAGGGTGCAGTCACAATGTTGGGGGTTTACTACAGGCCTCCCAACAGCAAGCGGGAGACAGAGGAGCAGATATGTAGACAGATTTTGGAAAGATGTAAAAGCAACAGGGGTTGTAGTGGTGGGTAATTTTAACTTCCCCCATACTGACTGGGACTCACTTTGCACTAGCGGCTTGGATGGGACAGAATTTGTAAGGAATATCCAGGAGAGCTTCCTGAAACAATATGTTGATAGTCCAACTAGGGAAGGGACCGCACTGGAGCAATTGTTGGGGAATGAGCCGGGCCGATGTTTCAGAAGGGGACCATTTCGGGAACAGTGACCATATTTCCGTAAGTTTTAAGGTATTTGTGGAGAAGGATAAGAGTAGTCGTCGGGTGAAGGTGCTAAATTGGGGGAAGGCTAATTATAATAATATTAGGCAGGAACTGAAGAATTTAGATTGGGGGCAGCTGTTTGAGGGTAAATCAACATCTGACATGTGGGACTATTTCAAACGTCAGTTGATTAGAATCCAGGAACAGCATGTTCCTGTGAAGAAGAAGGATATTTTTGGCAAAATCCTGGCACTTTCTTCCTAATATCATAGGGGTTCAAGAAAGCAGCTCACCATCACCTTCTCAAGGACAATTAAGGATGGGCAACAAGTGCTGGCCTTGCCATCAATACTGACATCCCATGAAGAAATTTAAAAATTCTTTGGCATCTCGGCCGAGTTTACTCTGTCTCTTCTCATAACATCCTCATCCTAGCAATCAGCGCAGTAAACCATTGTTGAACTCCCTCCAAGCTATGTGTGTCCTCCCTTACAATAAGATGACCAAAACTATAAACAGTACTGCAGGTGTGGTCTCACTCAGACCTTATACACAGTTGTCATAAGATTTATTCACTCTATTACAACGGGTTGGTGATTAAAAGGCTATTTGCTTTATGTATCTACATGTTAACTTGCTGATTTGTGAACAAGAACGCCCAGCTTCCTCTCAATACCAAAACTGTATCAGTTGTACCTGATTTGTACCAGTACAAATCACACCAACAACTATTCAGATAAAAAAAGTGATGGATGCTTAAATAAAGCAGCACTGAAGTCTACGATGTTTCCACACATTGACTCTCGATGATATGAAGCAATCCTTAGGTTGAAACTGTGTTGACATGGTTACTGGTTTATGCTGTCATAGCCAAACCATTGTGAGGTCACCTGCACAATGTGCAGGACCGAGACTTATTGCATTTAAATATAAACATTGGTAGCAAAGAAATGGAGTATACTTGAACAGTTACATGTTGTAACGTTAGTGGAATATTTCACCTATCATCACTGATTGCATTTGACAGAGCTCCTGCGCCAATGTTCAGTTAGAGAACCCTATGTTTTACTAGATAATGACATTCAATACTACCAAGAGTTTTGATACAATTGCCAAAAGCAAACATGAGGGAATGAGTGGAAATGACCTCTATTGCCGCAGAGAAATAAATATGTATTGGAGTATCTGGCATGTTAGTGTGCCAATTTAAATATCTTACAAAGTAGTTTGACTGGAGAGGCTAGGATTGTTCTCCTTTGGTGGGTTTTGATGGAGTAAATAATGATGGGAAAGAGATGGCACAGTTTTAAGTTAATTGGCAAACATTCTGGGGTGGTGGTGGGGGGGGGTGCGGGGTGCAGTGGAGATGAAGGAGAATGAGAATGTTTTGAATAAATGTTGCAAGTTATGATCTGGAATCTACTGTCCACGGTTGTCGGGAGCCGATTCAGTCATAACGTTTAAAGAGGAATTGGCTGTACACTTAAAAAGGAAAAATCTGCAGGGCTACGGGGAAGAACAGGGAATTAGATCAATTGGCTATTTCTCTCAAAAAGCTGGCAGTGCTACGATGGGCCTAATGGATTATTCCTACGCTGTATGATTCCAGGAAAACTGGAGGTGAATTACCTTTCGCGGAGTCATGTGGGGATGGAGAGCAGCAAGCACTTAGTGGTGGGGTAAGGGTGGGTTGGGAGTGGGGGTGGGGGGCACCGAGGAGGCGGAGAACCACAACATGATACCAGCTGTTTATCACGATTATTCCACCTGTACCAGTAACATGAAGTTGACTTTTAATTGTCATATAAACTTCTGCTGTAGGGAAGTACTTTTCAAAAGTAGAAGAAATCCGGGGCAACACTTTGATAATAGATTATTTTTTCTTCTGTTCCTGCCCATTTTCTTCCCTCCACTCAAAGAAAAGGTCGGCTCCTTCTGTGGCACGGTTCCATGTACCTGTAGCTTTGAGTCACTTCTCCAAAGCAGATGGAGATGGTGAAAGTGGGGATAGTAACTGCAGTGAGACAGGGACACCAGCAGATGGGGATGGTGAGAGGGGGACTGTTGGAGAAAATCCAGATTATGCCCAATTGTTGAACAAATTCTCCAGACTCAGACGTTGAGAATCAAATCAAACACTTTATTGCATGATATCATGGGGACCCACCTTACCTAAAGGCGGTCCAGTGCTACTCCAAAGAGCTATAGATCGGCGTGGACTTATATAGTATAAAAGAGGCAGAGCTAACAGTTTCACAATTAGAGAAACGCCCACAAGACAATCAGAAGACTGCCTACGTGACGGTGCACCATGCAGAGTCCGTTATGTGGAAAGTGTTAGTTTCGACAATAACAAACTATAGTTCCTTCTTGCAATGCCCACTCCAGACACCATATCTGGCCGTAACGTCTGATTGTGGTTAGCTGCTCTGTCTACATTTTATGACAGTTGACTGTGGTTAGATTAGCTACAAGCTGTGTCCTGTTTTTCTGCTTCGATAAAGTTAAGTAATAATTAGCGAAGCTCAGCAAAATTCTCCAACAGGGGCAGTAACTGCAGTGAGACAGGGATACCAGCAGATGGAGGTGGTGAGAGGGGACAGTAACTGCAGTGAGACAGGGACACGAGCAGATGGAGGTGTTGAGAGGGGACAGTAACTGCAGTGAGACAGGGACACAAGCAGATGGAGGAGGTGAGAGGGGACAGTAACTGCAGTGAGAATGGGACACCAGCAGATAGAGATGGTGAGAGGGGACAGTAACTGCAGTGAGACAGGGACACCAGCAGATGGAGGTGGTGAGAGGGACAGTAGCTGCAGTGATACAAGGACACCAGCAGATGGAGTAGCTGAGCTATTGCTGATTGGAAATTCTGTGTTACTGAGAGTTTGAAAGTTTCCAAAAGTTTGAGGAGTTTACTTTCAGTAAACTTGAGATGCTGAATGAAATAATTTCGGTACAATTGTTGTTAAATGACTATTGCCCAACTATGTAAACACTTGTAACATTAAACTGGTTCCTATTTGGAAAATGATTTTGAGTCATTAAAGATAATGCATAAATGAAAGAACAAGATAAAATAAAACTCAACAATCATTTACAAATAAAAACTCTCTAAATAGAGAGTTCTGAATAGAAGTTCCGAGGAACGGTCACTGACCCGAAACGTTAACTCTGTTTCTCTTTCCACAGATGCTGCCAGACCTGCTGAGTGGTTCCAGCATTTCTTGTTTTTATTTAACTCTCTAAATCTGTTGTGTTGAATTCTTCATCACTAAAGTTATGACATCTCTCTCTCGCTCTCAATTCTCTCTCTATGCTGGTATCTTCTCTACTATAACTCAGAGTAATTGAAGTTTTGATCCGATTGTCTTTTCGAAATTAATATTGAATCTGCTTTCAGAAACCTGTCACAGAGTGAATTCCAGACCAGAACAACTCCCTGACGATTTGTTTCTCCCCTCTGCTCGTGTAAACAGTCTCTCCTCATGTCTACACACTGCGGGAAAGATGTTGAATACAACTAATTTCTCCAGGAGAGCAGCTGCAGAGGAGACGGAACCTCCTGAATGTGGACAAGTGATGGACAAAAATCATCTCTGAATCCCTCAGGAGAGCAGAGGAAAGAAACAGTCAGTAGGAAAATGGAAGCAAGTGACACTTTATTACAGCAAAAAAACTCTTTGTCAGAATGTGGAGGTCGTTATCGCTGACCTTTATATAAACTGGAGGTGAAAAGTGGAAGATATTTAATACAATTGTGTTAAATGTCCGTTTCCCAGCTTTATAAACCCTTGTAACATTAAACTGGCAAATGTTAAGAAGGTTTTTTGGATTGAATACAGCCTAACGCATAAATACAGCAGCAGCAAATAAAGTACAAAGAATCACTGAGAAATATAACTGTAAATATAGGTGAGAATTGTTGTGTGAAATGTCACCAGTTTTTAATGTTCTCTTGGCTGCATCATGAACCTGGCTGTCGTTTCAGTCTTTGTCACACAGTGGAATTGAAAATCTGAATAACAACTGCCTCTTTATACTGAAGTCAAACCGACCTCTCCAGCAAAAACTTTTTGTCAGAATTTCAAGATAACTGCAGTGAGTCAGTTTCTGAACTTTCTGTTAACTGGAGGTGAACAGTGAAATACATTTAATACAATTAGTGTTAAATGGCCATTATCCAAACCGGCCCCCCCAGGTTTTATATTACAGCAGATTTTCTGCTCTGTTAATGATGTTTTTGGGGGAGGGAGAGAGAACGAGAGAGAGACAGGTTTCTGTCTGGAATGCTCCATTTGGGATATGGCTGGAATATCCCTCTCTCCCCCACTCCCTGTTTATACACAGACTCACCTTGGACTGTCCCGAACCTGAGAGGCAGTGTCCAGATGGAGGAAGCTGAGAGATGATTGGATGAGCTGTATTTTGGGAGGACTGTCTGTTTTGAGCGACAGGTTCTGGGATATCTCAGGACAACAAAAGAACAAAGAACAAAGAAGAGTACGGCGCAGGAGCAGGACATTCGGCCCTCCAATCCTGCACCGATCTTGATGCCTGCCTAAAGTAACACCAACTGCACTTCCGGGGCCCATATCCCTCTATTCCCTTCCTATTAATGTATTTGTCGAGATGTCTCTTAAACGTTGCTATCGTATCTGCATCCACCACCTCCCCTGACAGCAAGTTCCAGTCAGTCACCACCCTCTGTGTAAAAAACATGCCTCGCACATCCCCTCGAAACCTTGCCCCTCGCACCTTAAACCTATGTCCCCTAGTAACTGACTCTTCCACCCTAGGAAAAAGCTTCTGAATATCCATTCTGTCCATGCCGCTCCACCACCGTCGTTCCAGTAAAAACAATCCGAGTTTTTCCAAATTCCCCTCATAGCTAATGCCGTCCAGACCGGGCAACATCCTGGTAAACCTCCTCTGTACCCTCTCCAAAGTTTCCACGTCCTTCTGGTCGTGTGGAGACCAGAATTGCACGCAATATTCTAAGTGTGGCATAACTAAGGTTCTGAACAGCTGCAACATGACTTGCCAGTTTTTATACTCTATGCCCCGACCGATGAAGGCAAGCATGCCGTATGCCTTCTTGACTACCTTATCCATCTGCGTTGCCACCTTCAGTGACCTGTTTTCCTGTACGCCCAGATCTTTCTGCCTGTCATTACTCCTAAGGGTTCTGCCATTTATTGTATAGATTAGATTAGATTAGAGATACAGCACTGAAACAGGCCCTTCGGCCCACCGAGTCTGTGCCGAACATCAACCACCCATTTATACTAATCCTACACTAATCCCATATTCCTACCAAACATCCCCACCTGTCCCTATATTTCCCTACCACCTACCTATACTAGTGACAATTTATAATGGCCAATTTACCTATCAACCTGCAAGTCTTTTGGCTTGTGGGAGGAAACCGGAGCACCCGGAGAAAACCCACGCAGACACAGGGAGAACTTGCAAACTCCACACAGGCAGTACCCGGAATCGAACCCGGGTCCCTGGAGCTGTGAGGCTGCGGTGCTAACCACTGCGCCACTGTGCCGCCCTAAATACATACAACCTGCATTAGACCTTCCAAAATGCATTACCTCACATTCGTCTGGATTAAACTCCATATGCCATTTCTCCGCCCAAGTCTCCAACCGATCTATATCCTGCCGTATCCTGTCACAATCCTCATCATTATCCGCAACTCCACCAACCTTTGATTCATCCGCTAGCTTGCTAATCAGACCAGTACTACAAACATCAAAGGTCCCAGCACTGATCCCTGCGGAACACACTAGTCACATCCCTCCATTCAAAAAAACAGCCATCCACTGATACCTTCTGTCTTCTTTGACCGAGCCAGTTCTGTATCCATCTTGCCCGCTCACCTCTGATCCCGTGTGACTTCACCTTTTGTACGAATCTGCCATGCGGGACCTTGTCAAATGCTTTACTAAAGTCCATATTGATACCATCCACTGCCCTTCCTTCATCAATCATCTTCGTCACTTCCTCAAAAAGCTCAATCACAGGAGTAAGACACGATCTCCCCTTCTCAAAACCATGCTGTCTCTCGCTAATAAGTTTGTTTGTTTCCAAATGGCAATAAATCCTGTCCCAAATAATCCTCTCTAATAGTTTCCCTAACACTGACGTAAGGCTCACCGGCCTATAATTTTCTGGATTATCCTTGCCACCCTTCTTAAACAAAGGAACAACATTGGCTATTCTCCAGTCCTCTGGGACCTCACCGGTAGCCAATGAGGATGCAAAGATTTCAGTCAAGGCCCCAGCAATTTCTTCCCTTGGCTCCCTCAGTATTCTAGGGTAGATTCCATCAGGCCCTGGGGACGTATCTATCTTAATGCTTTGCCAGCCACCCAACACCTCCTCCTTTTTGATAACGAGATGACTGAGACTATCTACACTCCCTTCCCGAGGCTCATCATCCACCAAGTCCTTCTCTTTGGTGAATACTGATGCAAAGTACTCATTTAGTACCTCGCACATTTCCTCTGGCTCCACACATGGATTCCCTTCTCTGTCCTTGAGTGGGCCAACCCTTTCTCTGGTTACCCTATTGCTCTTTATATATGTATAAAAAGCCTTGGGATTGTCCTTAATCCTGTTTGCCAATGACTTTTCATGACCTCTTTTAGCCCTCCTGACTCTTTGCTTAAGTTCCTTCCTACTGTCTTTATATTCCTCAAGTGCTTCATTTTTTCCTAGACTTCCAGCCCTTACAAATGCTTCCTTTTTCTTTTTGACCAGGCTCACAATATCCCGTGCTATCCAAGCTTCCCTAAACTTGCCAAACATGTCTTTCTTCCTCACAGGAAGAAAGGTCCTGGATTCTAATCAGCTGACGTTTGAAAGACTCCCACATGTCAGATGTTGATTTACCCTCAAACAGCCGCCCCCAATTTAAATTCTTCAGTTCCTGCCTAATATTCTTATAATTAGCCTTCCCCCAATTTAGCACCTTCACCCGAGGACTACTCTTATCCTTATCCACAAGTACCTTAAAACTTATGGAATTATGGTCCATGCTCCCGAAATGCTCCCCCACTGTAACTTCGACCACCTGGCCGGGCTCATTCCCCAATACCAGGTCCAGAATGGCCCCATCCCTGGTTGGACTATCTCATACTGTTTCAAGAATCCCTCTTGGATGCTCCTCACAAATTCTGACCCATCCAAGCCCCTAGCACTAAGTGAGTCCCTGTCAATATAGGGGAAGTTCAAATCACCCACCACCACCCTGTTACCTTTACATCTTTCCAAAATCCGTCTGCATATCTGCTCCACTACCTCCCTCTGGCTGTTGGGAGGCTTGCAGTAATACCCCAACATCGTGTCTGCACCCTTCCTATTCATCGTGACTGCACCCTTCCCACATCAGCCTCCATTCTTTCTTTCCATGCGGCTGGTTTGTGAAGGTGAGTTTCTGTTTCTCAGTCTCTGTGTCTCTGTGCCCAGGTGAATTGTAAGCTGATTACAGTCTGTGTGTGTGTGTGTGAGTGAGTCCAGTCTGAATTCCGCAGTCTCTGTCCCAGTTCTGACCCCTTTCTTCAATTCCCACCCTAATTTCCCTATCCCGGAACTTTTCCCCATGGATGAGCTGATGGTGGGAAGGTGTTAGAGTCCAACGATGGAGCGCAGACCGTGTGGGAAGGTGAGTATCACATCTTTAATGTCTCTATCTGCCTTTCTCCCTCCTTTTGACTCAATCTCTCTCCCTCAATCTCTCCCTCAATCTCTCTCTCTCAATCTCTTTCTCAATGTCTTTCTCAACGTTTCTCAATCTCTCTGTGCCTATTTCTCTCTGACTTTCTCTCTTTCTCTGTTTCTCTCCCTCTGTTCCTCAATCTCTCTTTGTGTGTTTCTCTCTCTCTCTCTGTTTCTCTGTGTGTGTGTGTTTCTCTCTGTGTTCGTGTTTCTGTGTGTGTGTGTGTTTCTCTCTCTCTCTCTCTCTCTCTCTCTCTGTTTCTCTCTCTCTCTCTCTGTTTTTTTTCTCTCTCTGGTTGTCTCTCTATGTTTTTACTCTCTCTTTGGATCGCTCTCTCTGTTTTTTCTCTCTGTTTTGTTCTCTCTCTGGTTCTCTCTCTCTGCTTCTTTCTCTCTCTCTGTTTTTTTCTCTCTCTTTCTGGATCTCTCTCTGCTTCTCTCTCTCTCTGGTTCTCTCTCTCTCTGTTTTTTTCTGTCTCAGGTTCTCTCGCTCTGTTTTTATCTCAATCTCTCTCTCCCTCACTTTGTGTTTCTCGCTCTCTGTTTCTCTCCTTTTCTACTTCATTCTCTCTGTTTCTCTCTATTTATTTCATTCCCTCTCTGTCTCTGTCTCTCTCTCTGTTACTCTCCATCTCTGTGTTCCTCCATCCCTCTCTCTCTCTCCCTCACTTTGTGTTTTTCTCTCTCTGTTTCTCCCTCTCCCTCTGTGTTCCTTCATCTCTCCCTCTCTCTCTTTGTGTGTTTCTCGCTCTCTTTCTGTTTCTCTCTGAGTGATTGCGTGTCTTTCTGCCTCAATGAATTGCTCTGTCCTTCTCTCTCTCAATCTCTATGTGATTCACTGTGTGCCTTTCTCACTGGCTTTCTGGCGTCTCTTTGCTGCCTGCAATTTCTTTGTGTCTCTGTTCTTTCCCTCCACTTTTTCCCTCCTCTTTTTTTCTGTCTCTTTCTACCTTGTCTCTATTTCTGTCTTTCTGTCTTTTCTCTATTTTTCTCCCTCTTTCTGTCTTTTCTCTCATTCT
This sequence comes from Heterodontus francisci, assembly GCF_036365525.1. NCBI lineage: Eukaryota > Metazoa > Chordata > Chondrichthyes > Heterodontiformes > Heterodontidae > Heterodontus > Heterodontus francisci. The sequence goes on from NC_090391.1 coordinate 51,971,482, forward strand.
TTTTCTCTCTCTTTTTCTTTCTTTTTCTAACCCCTTTCCCACCCGCAATATATGCCCCCGCAATATATCCCCCCGCAATATATCCCCACCAGCAATATATCCCCCCCCCCGCAATATATGCCCCCCGCAATATATTCCTCCCCCTGCAACATATCCCCTCCCCGCAATACATCCCCCAACAAATTTATTTGCCCCCCCCTGGAAAATTTCATCCACCACGCAAATCTTTTCCCTGCAATATCTCCCCCATCCCCCAAAACATCTGCTCTTGTACAGATCCCCCCAATCTAAATAATCCTCGTCTGCAGACCCCTATCTGATATGTCCTGTTAACTGACCCCCATATAATACCCTCACTATGAACCGACCTCCATCTAATTATCCCCTTCCCCCTGTTGCAGGACAAACCATCTAAATACCCTCTGGGAACAGACTCCCATCTAAATACCCCCCAGGAACAAACTCCCATCGAAATACCCCCTCTGGGCACAAACTTCCATCTAAATAACATCCCACCCCCACCCCGGAAACAAACTCCCATCTAAATACCCACTTGGGAAAAAAGTTTCATCCACATACCCCCGTGGGAACATACTATCCTCTAATTAACCCACCCCCTCCCCGGGAGCAGAGCCCCATAAAAATACCCCCCTCCCCGCCGGAACAGACCTCCATCTAAATGGATATGGATTTCAGTAAGGCGTTTGATAAGGTTCCCCACGGTAGGCTATTGCAGAAAATACGGAAGTATGGGGTTGAAGGTCATTTAGAGCTTTGGATCAGACATTGGCTAGCTGAAAGAAGACAGAGGGTGGTGGTTGATGGCAAATGTTCATCCTGGAGTTTAGTTACTAGTGGTGTACCGCAAGGTTCTGTTTTGGGGCCACAGCTGTTTGTCATTTTTGTCGATGGCCTGGATGAGGGTGTAGAAGGGTGGGTTAGTAAATTTGCGGATGACACGAAGGTCGGTGGAGTTGTGGATAGTGTCGAAGGGTGTTGCAGGGTACAGAGGGACATAGATAGGCTGCAGAGCTGGGCTGAGAGATGGCAAATGGAGTTTAATGCGGAGAAGTGTGAGGTGATTCACTTTGGAAGGAGCAACAGCAATGCAGAGTACTGGGCTAATGGGAAGATTCTTGGTAGTGTAGATGAGCAGAGAGATCCTGGTGTCCAGGTACATAAATCCCTGAAAGTTGCTACCCAGGTTAATAGGGCTGTTAAGAAGGCATATGGTGTGTTAGCTTTTATTAGTCGGGGGATCGAGTTTCGGAGCCACGAGGTCATGATGCAGCTGTACAAAACTCTGGTGAGGCCGCACCTGGAGTATTGCGTGCAGTTCTGGTTACCGCATTTTAGGAAGGATGTGGAAGCTTTGGAAAGGGTGCAGAGGAGATTTACTAGGATGTTGCCTGGTATGGAGGGAAGGTCTTACGAGGAAAGGCTGAGGGACTTGGGGTTGTTTTCGTTAGAGAGAAGGAGGAGGAGAGGTGACTTAATAGAGACATACAAGATAATCAGAGGGTTAGATAGGGTGGATAGTGAGAGTCTTTTTCCTCGGATGATGATGGCAAATACGAGGGGACATAGCTTTAAGTTGAGGGGTGATAGATATAGGACAGATGTCAGAGGTAGTTTCTTTACACAGAGAGTAGTAGGGGCGTGGAACGCCCTGCCTGCAACAGTAGTAGACTCGCCAACTTTAAAGGCATTTAAGTGGTCATTGGATAGACATATGGATGAAAATGGAATAGTGTAGGTCAGATAGTTTCACAGGTCGGCGCAACATCGAGGGCCGAAGGTCCTGCACTGCTTTGTAATGTTCTAATTCTAATACTAAAAAAAAAATTCTAATTCTAAATAACCCCCTCCTGTGGACAGACCCCCATCTAAATACCCCCAGGAACAGACTCCAATCTAAATACCCCCTCCCCATTAACTAACCCCAATCTAATTCGCCCCCTGCCCTCCACTCTCAACACTCCCCCCTTTCGAAATACCCTCCCTGTCCTTTAAAAACTCACCTCTACTAATTCCCACCCAGTATCATCTCCCCCGTGAACAGTCCCCTTCTCCCCCGTGTTATTCCCACCTACATCACTTTCCTGGGTTTGCCTCCGTCTCCTGACAATCTTTCATTCACTTTAATTCGAGGTCCAGAAAAGCCAGAGGAATTCCATCAACTGGCTCCCAGACCCCCGGCAAATTTAACTACTGTCTGGCCAAACACAGGACCAGGCACAGAGCAATTGCCTCCAGAGGCGAACAGGCATTCTGAGCCTTTAAGACACAGGAAGATCCCAGACACATGCACATCCCTTCTGCAGAAAGGTGTTCCACCTGTTCTTCCCATCGGCTTCAGGAAATCAAACAGGGGGAGACATACACAAACACACACACACTAACTGGCACAGGGAGGAGGCCATTCAGCCCTTTGATCCTGTCCCACACATGTTAGATCATGGCTGATCTATCCCTTCCACCATTGATCCACAAGGAGACAGGCAGAGACAGTCGGGGAGCAGGTACACGGAGAGGCAAAGAACCACTGGGCTGGACTCGGACTTGGTGCCAATGGTACAAACCAGGGTGGAGGGGAGGAGGGTGGTTGTCAATCGGCTGCCCGTTCAGCATCTCTCCCCTGTTTTTACCTCAATTGGAGCAAAGCTGGGCAGAGATGTAAAGCAGGATTCTGATTCACAATCAGCCTGGACAACACCAAGGCAGCGAGTTCAAATCCACCCCCAGACAGAGGGACAGAGACACTGAAAACAGATCCCAGCATTAGGACAGAACAGAGAGAGAGAGAGATAAATGGAAAGGGAGATGGATAATGAGATGCAGGGAGTCCGAAATCAGTGAGAGAGAAACTGAGAACTGATGGTCAGAAATATCATGAAGGGCAGAGAGAGAGAGAGAGAGAAATGGAGACATACACAGAGAGATGTAGATATTGAGAAGGATCCCAGACAAAGAGAGAGATACAGAGACAGAAAGATGTGAAGGGGCAGAGATACAAAGTAAGATGCGTTTACAGAATAGAGACGGGAGTCCCGGGACAGGGGGGAGAAAATGCAGAGATAATGTTGCAGGAAAGGAGGAGCAGAGATGGCAAGATTCAGGGATTTGAAAGTGAGTGAGAGAAGAAATAGACTGAGAGAGAGGCAGACAAAGATGCAGAGAGTCGCAGAAAGAGAATGAGAATGGAAACCTGTGAGACTCTCGAGAGGGGCAGAGATAGAAAGGATGTTCAGAGATACAGAGATAAGGATTTAATGATATGAAGAAACAGAGTTAGGAACAAGGAGGAAGGAGCAGGGAACATGTTGCAGCAAGAGATGGAGCGAGGGAAATCTACGGGATTACATTGACTTTTCTGGAGCAGCACTTCCCAAACTGTTCAATTTGGAGCACCCTCCAGCCCCCTCCTTTGTGTTAGAAAAATCCACAGACCCCCAAAAACACAAAATCAAAATACTGCGGATGCTGGAAATCTGAAATAAAAACGGTGCTGGAAATATTGAGCATTTCCAGCACTTTGTTTTTCTATCAGCCCCGAAAACACGCAGTCTTCTTTTCTGCATCTAGAAATGAATTTGACAATGACAAATATATATTTATCATTATTTTCCCTCTCTGGTTAAAGCTCTTGTCTGAGAATTTCACGTGACCAAAGGATTCTACCTGTGCATCATCACAGCTGCAGCTTCCGAAAAGATTCTCCTTGGGAATAAGAGAAAGAAAATTGACTCAAACAAAGCAAAGCATTTTTGAACAGAAATAAAACACAGCAAGAGCCCAGGGCTCTTTCTGTCACTCACTGACATAAAACAATCTCTCAGTGACTCCCCATCTTATAAACACATCCCCCGACACAGAGCCCGAGATTGGGAAGTGTGGATGTTTTTACTCTGTCATTTCCTGCCCTCTCTCTCCCTCTATTGCTCTGTGTGTCTCTCTACATCTGTTTCTGCCTCATTGTAAAAACACACAAACACTGGTGACCCCCAGCCCCTCTCCCGTGGAAGGATAGAGAGAGAAATCCACATTTCCAACCCAGAAAAACTGAATTCAAATGGCCCCCATTTATTTCATGTCACTAGTCAATTCAGCCCACAGCCTAAAACACCAGCAATATGCGGGAATGAGAACAAGCCTTTACAAACCTTTACATTTCAGCCATTTCATTGCTGATTCACAGAAGTATTTGACACTCAATGAATGAATTTTTAAAGTGTTCGGCAATGCTGGAAATGCTGTAGGGCACTGGTGCACAGCAAGATACCACAAGCAGCAGTGTGATAACAGTCGGCTATCCCTCCTCTCCCCCTCTGATTCACTCCATGTTTCCCTCACTCTCCTGCGTCTCTCTCCTTCCTGTTACTCTCATTCTGAGAGACAGATGGAGAGAGAGGGGGAGAAATTCATGGCACTGCCCAAAACACCAGCATTATTCCGGAATTATACCGACTTCAAGCTCAAGACTTTAATTCCAGGCCTTCAGAAGAGCTTTACACAATGAATTCACTTCTAAAATGCAGCCACTGTTACAATGCAGAAAATGCTGCAGGAAAGCCGTGCACAGCAAGATCCCAGCAATGGTGACACTTTAACATTCAGTTTACAAAGGCTTTGAGTGTGGATTTCTCACTCTCTCTGCGTTAAACCTGCCACCTCCAGCTGTTTCTCACTCTCCCTCTTTTTCTCTCCATCTGTTTCTGCCTCAGTGTTGTAATGTTGAAATTGATGCAGGGGATGTATGCACAGCAGGATCCCACAGTGTGATCCCAGCCAGATATCCCATCACAATCCTCAGAATATGCTAAACTCCATCTTTAAACTTACAACAAGTCTTTATACAGCTTCACGTTCAGCTCTAGTAATTGTTGTACAATTCTGGTAAAAACACAGAGAAATCCACACTCAGACCCTCAGGAAGGTGCATTTTAAAGTGTCCTCATTGGTGCCATGTAGGAAATGCTGCAGGACACTAGTTGCACAGCAAGATCCCACAAGCAGCACTGTGATGATAGCCAGATTTCAGTCCCCAGAAAGGGTGAAACGCCCTCTTTGAACTGGGAACAAGCCATTTGTGCACAGCAAGATACCACAAGTAGCAGTGCGACAACAGCTAGCTACCTCCTTGATTCCCTTCATGTTTCCTTCACTCTCCTGTATCTCTCTCCCTCCTGTTACTCTCGTTCAGACAGACAGATGAAGAGAGAGAGACAGAGAAATCCACTCTCAGAACATTACTCTCAATTCAACTGGCTGCTGCACATTTCATTTCACCCTCAAATTCACTGCACTGCCCAAAACACCAACATTATTCGGGAATTATACTGGCTTCAAGCTCAGGACTTTAATTCCAGGCCTTCAGGAGAGCTTTACACACAATGAATTAACTTCTAAAATGCAGTCACTGTTACAATGCAGGGAATTCTGCAGGCAAGCTGTGCACAGCAAGATCCCAGCAATGGTGACACTTCAACATTTAGTTTACCAAGGTTTTGAGTGTGGATTTCTCTCTCTCTATCTGTCTTCCTCCATCTTTCTCTGCCTTCCCTCCCTCGCCCACACTCCCCCTATCTGTCTCTCTCTCTGTCTGTCTGTTTAACGTGCCAACTCCAGTTGTTTCTCACTCTCCCTCTTTTTCTCTCCATCTGTTGTAATGTAGAAATTGATGCAGGGAATGTATGCGCAGCTGGATCCCACAATGTGATCATAGCCAGATATCCCATCACAGTCCTCAGTAAATGCTAAACCTCATCTTTAAACTTATAACAAGTCTTTATGCAGCTTCACATTCAGCTCTAGTAATTGTTGTAAAATTCTTGTCAAAACACAGAGAAATCCACACTCAGCCTTTGAGGAAGCTGAATTTTAAAGTGATCTCATTCTTGTCATGTAGGAAATGCTGCAGGGCACTCGATGCACAGCAAGATCCCACAAGCAGCAATGTGCTAATAGCCAGATTTCAGTCCCCAGAAAGGGTAACATTCCCTCTTTAAACTGGGAACAAGCTGCTGATTCTGTCTCACCATTTCAAATAACGACAAATTGTTGTATGTGGCATGTTTTTTATTTATTAAAGGTTTAAATGGAGAAGGTGAGTGTGAAACCGAAACAGAGAAGAGAAAGCATGGGGGGCGTGGGGAGGTGCTGGGGATGGGGGGCGGGGATAGAGACACAGGGAAAGAATGTGGAGACAGAGAGAAAGCTAACCTCTGAACTATGGTAAAATGAATTTAAATGGGTACCATGCATCTTATTTAACTGTTAGTTTCATTGCATTGCCCAAAACAGCAGCAAACCTCACAGACAGGGCCGGAAGGAGCAAGTGGCAAATGGGACTCCGTCCTGGGGCTACTCCTTTAACCCCAGGCTTTCAATCTGTTTAAAACTCAAGGGTCCCAATTCGACAGGAACTAGTTAACCCAGGGCCCCAGAGAGGAAATCAAACCTCAGGTTAATAAACAGGCACAACTCACGTGGGCCCTTTGGGTGCCGCCTGTGGACAAGGTCTCAGTCCGTTCCCTCTGGAGGAAGCTCCTGTCCAAGGAATAGTCGTACCAGACTTTCTCTCTTTTCACCGTCACAATGCAGTTTTCAGAATGAAAATTCCTCAGGGGAAAGAAGGAGAAAAAAATTGGATTAAAATACAAAGCGAGGACATTTTTAAACAAAATGGAACTGCAAGAGCCCAGGATTTCCTCTCTCAATAACACAGACAATCATCAATATTCAAATACAATCAAATCACAGTTATTAACCAAATTGAGACAGAGAGAGCACGCAGACACACACACACACACACACACACATACACAGACACACACACACACATACACAGACACACACACTGAACCAGACTGGGCAATGTCTCTACTCTCTCTAGAGAGAGAGTGAAAGGTGGGTTTTGTGATTGGAACTGGGATCTTCCTACCCAGTTATATCCTGAGTGAACTGTTTGCAAACTCCACCCCTTGAACCTCTGACACGTTGGGCTGTCTCTCAATCTCCTGCCTCGGGGGCCTATCCATTGATATGTTAATTCCAGGACAGGACCTTCCTGACTCTTCCAGTCCATTGATACGTTAATCCCAGGATAGGATCTGCCTGACGCTTCCAGTCCATTGATATGTTAATCCCAGCACAGCAATGCTTTCAGCCATCTCTTAGTTAACTTTAATCCTTTAATTCTTTCCCAGCAGCTTGAAAATATCAAACATTGATCCAACACTCTCCCCTAAAACCTTCACACTAAACCGCAATACAGGACTGGACAGATAATGGGGATTGTTACTGAGGTTGCATTTGGAGATTTTTACTTGACAGCAGTGTGGATTGTAAAGTCTCTCCCCTTCCCTCACTTCTAAAGTCTCTCAGGGTTGTTGTTGTGCACTGACAGCTTTTTCAGTGCCCAGTCCCTTTCAACTTTTAATAAAATCTGTGGAACACAAATAAATGTGACGTTTCTCTGACAAGCTGTTTTCTACTCCCTCTTCCACTGTCTCTCTCAGGACTGGACATACACTGGGGATTGTTACTTAGCTTCTTTTGGCCATTTTAACTGTCATCAGTGTTGATTGTAAAATCTCTGTGTGTGTCTGTGTGTGTCTGTGTGTGTCTGTGTGTGTCTCTGTGTGTGTCTCTGTGTGTGTGTATCTGTCTGTGTGTGTATCTGTCTGTGTGTGTCTCTCTGTCTGTGTGTGTGGCTGAGTGTGTGTCTTCGTGTCTCTGTGTACGTTTCTGTGTGTGTCTATGTATGTGTGTGTCTGTGTGTGTCTCCCCCTCTCACTCCCTCTCCCCCTCTATCTCCCTCTCCCCTCTGTCTCTCTCTCCCCCTCTATCTCTCTCTTCCACTCTATCTCCCTCTCTCTCTGTGCCCCCTACAGCGCTCTCTTCCACCTCTATCTCACTCTTCCCCTATCTCTCTCTCCCCCTCTATCTCTCTCTCCCCCTCTATCTCCCTCTCCTCCTCTGTCTCTCTCTTCACCCCCTCTCTCTCTCTGTCCCCTACTACTCTCTCTCCCCCATCTCTCTCTGTCGTTGTCTTCCGCTATCACTGTCTCTGTCTCGCTCTCTCACTGCCGCTCCCTCTCTCTCTGTTTCTCTCTCTGTGTGTCTCTATCGATCCCTCTCTCTCTCTCTCTGTCTCGCTGTTACTCTCTCTCTCTCTGTTACTCACTCTCAGCCTGTGCCTCTGTCCCTGACTCTACTTGTGTCTCTCGCACACCATCTCTGCCTCTCTCTCTCTGTATCTCTCTCTCACTCTTTCTGTCTCTCCCTCTCTATATCTCGGTCTCTCTCTCTATTTCTGCCTCTTCCTCTCTGTCTCTGTCTTCGTCCCTCCATCTGTCTTTCCCTCTCTGTCACTCCCTCTCTGTCTTCCCTCTGTCTCTCTCTCTGTCCCTCCATCTTTCTTTCCCTCTCTGTCCCTCCCTCTCTCCTTCACGGTGTCTCTCCCTCTGTCTCCTTCTCTCTCTCTGTCCCTCTATCTGTCTTTCCCTCCATGTCACTCCCTCTCTTTTACTATTTCTGTCACTCCCTCCCTCTCCTTCTATCTCTGTCTCTCCTTCTCTCTATCTCTCTCCCTCTCCCCCCTACAACTGTCCCTCCGCCCCCATCTCTCTCTCTCGTTGTCTTTCGCTATCACTGTCTCTGTCTCTCTCTCTCATTGCCGCTCCCTCTCTCTCGGCTTCTCTATCTGTGACTCTCTCTCTCTCTCTCAGTCTCTGTCTCTCTCTCTCTCTCTCTCTCTGTTACTCTCATTCTCTCTGTGCCTCTGTCCATGACTCTGTTTGTGTCTCTCTCACACCAGCTCTACCTCTCTCTCTCTATATCCCTCTCTCTTACTGTCTCTGTATCTCCCTCTCTATTTCTGCCTCTTTCTCTCTGTCTCTCTCTGCCTCTCCATCTGTCTTTCCCTCTCTGTCACTCCCTCTCTCCTTCTCTCTCTCTTTCCATCCATCTGTCTTTCCCTCCCTGTCACTCCCTCTCTCTCCTTCTATCTCTGTCTCTCCCTCTCTCTCTCTGTCACTGTCTCTCCCTCTCTTTCTCTTCCTCTGTCCATAACTCTGTCTGTGGCTCTATCACAAAATTTCTCCCTTTTTCTATCCCCCCCTCTCTCTTTTCATCTCTTCCTTCCTCCCTCGCTCCCAGGACAGCAATGGTTTCAGCCATTTCTCCTTTCTTTATCACTACCTCTCTGTCCCACTCTCTCCTTCTATCTCTGTCTCTGACTTTCTCTCTGTCTCTCTCTGTCCCTCCATCTGTCTTTCCCTTTCTGCCATTCCCATTCTCTCATTCTATCTCTGTCTCTCTCTCGCTCTGTCTCACCCTCTCTCCCAATCCCTGTGTCTCCCAATCCCTGTCTCTCTCCCTCTGTTTCTCCCTCTCTCTCTCGACCCTTGTCTCTCCCTTAGTCTGTCTTGTTCTCTCCCTCTTTCTTTATCCCTCCCTATCTGTCCCATTCTCTCCTTCCATCTCTCATGTCTCTCTCTGTGTCCCTCCATCTGTCTTTCCCTCTTTGTCACACCCTCTCTCTCTCCATCTATCTCTGTCTTTCTCTCTTGATCCCTCCATCTGTCTTTCCCTCCCTGTCACTCCCTCTCACTCTATCTCACTCCCTCTCCCTCTCTCTCCCTGGTTCTCCCTCTGTCTCTCCCTCCCTCTAGCTCCGTCCCTCCCTCTCCCTGTATCTCCCACACTCCCTCTCTCTCCCTGCATCTTCCTCCCTCTCTCTCCCTGAATCTCCCTCTCTCTCAGTGCCTCTACATTTTCTATGTCGAGGGGGAGCTCCCTCCATTTTCCTTGCATAGGGGGAGCTCACTCCATTTTATACATACAAGGGCGTCTCCCTCCACGTTAAATATACAGGGGAATCTTCCTCCATTTTATACATAGAAGGCATCTCCCTCCATTTTATACATAGAAGGGCATCTCCCTCCACTTTATATGTAGATGGGGATCTCCCTCCACGTTATGTTGAGGGGGATCTCCCTCCATTTGTTCTATAGACAGGGATAGCCCCTCTCCCGCTCTCGCTCTCTCTCTCCTTCCCCTTAACCCTCTCTCTCTCTCTCTCTCGCTTTCTCTCTCTCCCCTTAATCCTGTCTCTCTCTCGCTCTCTGACTCTCTATCTTCCCTTCACCCTGTCTCTCTCTCCCTCACACTGTCTCTCCCTCCCTCACCCTGTCACTCTCTCTCCTCTCTCTCTCTCTCACTCTGTCCCTCTATTTCTCTCTCTCACTATCCCCCGCTCCCTGTCTCTCTCTCTCTCTCGATCACATTGTAACTCTCTCTCTCTCTACTTATCCACATCGAGCTCTCTCGGTTGCGTAAACATTAATACCCTTTCCTATCAAATCTCTACTGGCAATCAGGAATTAATGTCACTGCCTGTTACCACTGGGGAATTCCTTCCCGAAACCTCTCCGTCTCTCTCTTTCTCATTCCTGCTTAAAGACGCTCCTTAATACTAACCTTTTTGACCAAGCGTTTCTTCATCAGCCTTAATCTCTCCTTTTGTGGGTTTTGTGTCAGATTTTGTTTTATCAAGCACCCTGTGTAGCACCTTTGGGACTTCTTATTCCTCACCTTCTCCTTCACTCCGTCTCTCTCCAGGTGTGGGCTCACCAAACCCTGTACCATTACAGCAAGACTTCCTCACTATTGTACTTCTAACCCCCTTGCAATAAAGGCCAACACTCCATTTGCGATGCCTGCATGTTAACTTTCTGTGATTTGTGTGCAAAGACACCCAAGTCCATTCGAATACCAACATTTCATAGTTTCTCACCATTTGAAAAATGTTCTGTGTTTCTATTCTTCCTGCCAAAGTGAAGAACCTCACATTTCTCCACCTGATATTCCAGCTGGCACTTTCTGCCCACTCACTTAACCTGTCAATCTCCCTTTGCAGTCTCTTTGTGCCCTCCTCACAGTTTACTGCCAAACCTAACATTTTATCATCAGCCCATATAAACCTAACTTGGGCCGTGTTTGAGAGAGGCACTTCTGTCCTGACAAGTGTTAAGACACAACTGCTTGATATTTTGTGGAGGATATTTCTGTATATTCATCGGAGTTGTTAAGATGGAAGATCTTTAATAAGAGATTAGAGAGTGTCCTTTTGCGTCCGCTCCCACCCTCACATCCAGCATTGGAAACACAAAGAAAGAGACACAAAGACACACACAGACACAAAGAAAGTCACATAATCATAGGCAGACTATCATGTCCAGATAAACACATACACACACATAGAAATCCACACATAGGTACATCCATTCCCACTGACCGAGAGAGAAAGAGAGAGTGAGAAACCCACACAGGACACATATATTCACATTGACCAACTTAGACAGATAAACACAAACACTTCCCTCGGTGCAAATCATGTTTTTACAAACATCAAAATCTCTCTTTTCTCCTCTTCTATTTCACTCTCGTGGTTTAAATGTATTGTCAATCTGATTTCACAGGGAGCAGGAGCATTTTTGCTTTACGTTTCTTGTCTCTGGGGTCAGTGGGTGATGGGTCAATCCCAGTGTCCGTGCACTCTGTGACCCCTGACCCAGCACTGTTACACCGAGGGGGGTGGGGGGAGTGGGCAACAGCGAGAGGGTCAGTCCCAACCTCTCAAAGGGACCCCGCACCGTCAGAACTGCTCCTTAGGTTTAAACCTTCGAGTGAGTCAGTAGGAGCTTGGACAAGGATGGGAACAAAGTGATTTTGAATCTTCCAATATTTATTTATTCAGTGATGTTAATAAACAGCAAATTATCTGTCAAGCCCAAATTCACACAAGTAATATTGTGAATTCGGATGAATAATTTTAAAGGAGAAACTACTGTTAATTAATTCCATTGCATTTGCTAAAAATAATCATCACGACCTTGTTAATTTCAGTGTGTAATATTTATAAAGCTCCAAGGAAGACAGGAGGAGGCCGTTCAGACCATCGAGCCTGTTCCATCCCTTTGGGATGTTTAATCCTCTCCCTCTCCCTGTGGGTGTGTCTCTCTCTCTCTGTCCCTCACCCCAATTCTTTCTCCCTCACCCCATCTCTCTCTGTCTCTCTCTCGCCCGATCTTTGTATCTCTCTCTCTCTCTCTCTCTCTCTCTCTCTCTCTCTCAGAAGAGGACCATAGAATCATAGTGTGCTATAACAAAGTAGGAGGCGATTCGACCCATTGAATCTGTGCTATCTCTTATGAAGAGCAGTCCAGTTGGTCGCACTCTCCAGCTCTTCCCCCATCACTTCATTTTTTTTTCTGTAATTGACTGTCCATATCTTGTCTTGGAAATGTAGCAAAGAGCACATTCCATAGCGATGTCTGGGAAGTGTTTATTTGTACAATTGAATTGACCATTTAATATTTTTAACTTACTTAACCCTTGTGTTCATACAAAGCTCAAGGTGCAAATTCAACAGTGTCACATCGTGTCTTATGTACATTCTCACAGGATGGCAGGTATAACTGTAGTCATAGTATTCAGCTGAAAATTGATCATTTACATTGTTATTTCAGTCCATATTTACAGTACACACGGTATCTTACTGTTGTAATAAGTTCATATAGTATCTATTCGTCCCACCGGGGCAAAATGTCACTGGATCAACATTCTCACTAAACACTGAAGCATTCCAGAAAGCAAGGCTCACAAATTCAACACAGGTTTCCTTTTCTGAGTCTCGCTGGTCTGTTCTGATTCTCTGAGGGATTACTGATGATTATCCTCCACATGAGCAGTCGTCCTAATCCCGTTTGCCTGTCAGTTTCCAGAGTTCGCCAGAGATGGCGATAACACGGGACTAAAATGTCGCGAGTCGAAGAGACTTAGTCGTTGGCAGGAAAAAAGACAGAGGCGCAAGGGGAGAGCCAACTGTGCAACAGCCCCGACAAACAAATTTCTCTGCAGCACCTGTGGAAGAGCCTATCACTCTCGAATTGGCCTTTCTAGCCACTCCAGGCGCTGCTTCACAAACCACTGACCACCTCCAGGCGCGTATCCATTGTCTCTCGAGATAAGGAGGCCAAAGAAGTTCACATAGTATCTATTCGTCCCACTGGGGCAAAATGTCACTGGATCAACATTCTCACTAAACACTGAAGCATTCCAGAAAACGAGGCTCACAAATTCAACGCAAATTTCCTTTTCTTAGTCTCGCTGGTCTGTTCTGATTCTCTGAGCGACTACTGATGCTTATCCTCCACATGAGCAGTCGTCCTCATCCCGTTTGCCTGTCTCGTTCCCAAACTTACATTGAGGCAGGTGATGCAGGCGCGTCTCAGTGACTGAGGCAGGTGAGTCTTGAGCCTGAGACGGGCACCCAGGTTAATCCGACACTCCAGGCAAAAGGTGGTAGTAGTTTGGAATGTGTCTTCCGAACACGCGCATTGATGCAGAATTAAATGTTCTTTTTAAATCTAAGGTTGATCTCACCAAATGCCTTTTGAAAATTGAAATATTCTTCTGTCACCCTGTGTCCCTGAGCGATGGCATGATGCTTTGAATGCCAAGGGGAGGTGGTTGGATTCTCTCTTGTTGCAGATGGTCATTGACTGGCACTTGTGTGACGTGAATGTTACTTGCCACTGGTCGGCCCAAGCCTGAATGTTTTCCAGGTCTTGGTGCATGCGGCTCTGGATTTGTTCGTTATCTGAGGCAAAACAATTGTGGATGCTGGAAATCTAGAATCCATCGAGCTGAATCACTAACTCTGTTTCTCTGTCCACAGCTGCTGCCTGACCTGCTCAGTTTATCGGCTGGGACATCAGCTGAACATGGTTGGGCTGAGGACACTACCCTGATAAACTCCTGCAGTGAAGGCCTGGCACTGAGATGATTGAATTCCAACAACCACAACCATCTTCCTTAGTGCTCAGTATGATTCCAACCAGTGTAGAGCTTGCCCCCTGATTCCCAACGACTTCAATTTTACTCAGGCTCCTCGATGCCACACTCAGTCAAACAGTGCCTTGATGTTAACGTCAGTCTGTCTTCCCAGGAGCAAACAGGAGTGAATCGTTCCCTTTGACCCATTCTGTACTGAACATGCTCTGCTTCTTCACAGCGTGATATAGGACTGTACACGGCCGACTAATGTAGCCCATCAAACACTCCGAGAGCAGTTTCAGCACAGCTTAGGAACAGAGTACAGTTCCTTCAACATTCTATCTCCATCTCTCCCTCCTGCTATCTCTGGCACGAGGAGAGAGACATATTCGAGATAAGTATGGAGACAAAAGCAACAGGAGAGGGAGAAATATAGATGAAGTTGGGGCCAAGGTGGACACTTTTGACGATCTACAAGGAATAGCCTCAATTTAAACATCCAGAAAGCTATTCCACTGTGGGAGCCAGCACACCATCATGATATTGGTTGTGGAAATTTCATGCTGGCTTATTGGTTAATTTGTAAACCTGTGATTGACAGATTCTTGCTAACCAACGGTGTCTGCGTGGGTTTCCTCCAGGTGCTCCGATTTCCTCCCACATGCCAAAGACTTGCTGGTTATTTGGTCGTTATAAATTGCCCCTAGTATAGGTAGGTGGTAGGGAAATATAGGGGCAGGTGGGGATGAGATGGGAATATGGAATTAGTGTAGGATTGGTATAAATGGGTGGTTGATGGTCGGCACAGACTCGGTGGGCCGAAGGGCCTGTTTCAGTGCTGTATCACTAAACTAAGCTTCCTCTCTCACTGTTTATCCCATTCAATATTCAAACCGCTCCTCATTGACTGCAATGTCCTCGCCGTCCCCACTTTTGTGCAGACAGTTGCGATGTGTTCATTAAGAACCACGGGTAGGAAACAGGAGGAGAGACAATTTAAAATAAAGGATAGAATTCTAAAGGAGGTGCAGGAACAGACAGATATGGGGGATATTTGTACACACATCACTGATAGTGACATGTCAGTTTGAGTTTGTGCTTTGAAGGCAGAATGTGTCCTGGGCTTTATAAATACAGACAGAGAGTCCAAAAACAAGGAGGCTCTGTCAGACCTGTGTAAAACACTGGTTTGGCCTCAACGGGAGTATTGTATACAATTCTGTGCACCACACTTGAGGAAGGATGTGGAGGCATTTGAGAGGGTGCAGAAAAGAATCACAAGCCTGGTTCCAGGTATGAGGGACTTCAGTTACTTGGATAGATTGGAGAAGCTGGGGTTGTTCTCTGTGTCTCTCTCTGTCCTCCTCTCTCTATCTCTCCCTCCTGCTATCTCTGACACTAAGAGGGAGACAGAGGGAGAGAGGGTTAGATATGCAGGCAGAGAGAGGGCAGAAGATAGGGACAAGGTTGGAGAGAGAGAGATTATTGGGGTGGACGGAAAGGAAGAATGTGAAATATATTAATTTGATTTTATCCTTCACTGCTGTGTGCACACATATATTCGAGATAGGTATGGAGAGAAAAAACATCAGGAGAGGGAGAAATGTAGAAGAAGTTGGGGCCCAGGTGGACACTTTTGAGCATCCAGAAGGAATCGCCTCCATTTTCAACATCCAGAAAACTATTCCACTGTGGATGCCATCACACCATCATGATATTTGTTGTGCAAATTTCATGCTGGCTTATTGGTTAACTTTTAAACCTGTGATTGATAGATTCTTGTTAACCAAAGGTATGAAGAGATAAGGGGCAAAGGCAGGATACATGGTGTAAGTTAGATCACAGATCAGCCATGATCTCATTGAATTCTGGAACAGGGTCGTGTTGTTAAAATGCATCCTGCTCTTCCAATATCCCCGGGTAAGTATCCTTCTTTCTCTCTCAGTCACCCTTTCAGTCTATGTCTCTCTATTTCTCTCTTTCTGTCTCTCTCTGCGTCCATTCCGGACAGTGTGAAGTGAGATTCACTCCGTATTCACCCCATGATGTTCGGAGTGTGTGATGGGGCAGCATAGAGGGAAATTTACTTTGTGCCGAATCCAACATTGTGCTTGGCTTGGAAACGTTTAATGGGACAGTGTAGCTGGAGCTTTACTGTCTATCCATGGAATATAGAAGGCTCTGGGCTGATCTGATGAATGTATTCAAGATAATAAGGGAAACTGAAAAAGTGGAGAGAGAGTAACTATTCCCACTGGCTGCGGAGTCAGGAACTTGGGGGCACAGTCTAAAAATCTAAACGTAGTCCAAAAAAAATTCAGGAGTGATATGAAGAAACACTTCAACACACCAGGTGTGGTATCAGTTTGGAACTCTCTTCCACAAACGGCAATTGATGCTGAGACACTTGTTAATTTTTCAATCTGAGTTTGATAGAGTTTTGTTCACCAAAGGTATTAAGGGGCAAAGATAGGTACATGGAGTTAGATCACACATCAGCCATGAGCTCATTGAACGGCAGAACAGTGTTGAGGGGCCAAATGGCTTCCTCCTCTTCCTCTATCCAACGACAAATATCCTGCTATCACTCTCTATGTCTCGTCTGTATCTCCCTCCTTGCCTCTCTTTCTGTCTGTCTGTCTGTCTCTCTCCCCACTCAGAGCATCTGTGGAAATCCACACACATTAGTCAGCCATTTTAAGCTGGTTCTCGGTGGTCATTTTATGTTACCACAACACTGGGACATTTATTTCAGAGACCGATTCCTCTCTAATGTAAGGTCAGAGCTTAAAACGTGACCGAGACACAGACATGGAGACACTGAGACACAAAGTGCTAGAAAGGAGTGAATCAACCCCTGGTACCCAATAATTTTCCCTCCACTGTAATTAGGCTGGATGGCCTGTAATTACTCAGTCGATATACTTTCTTCATTGTTAATCAACAGGACAACATGCGCACTCCTCCAGTCCTCTGGCAGCACGACTGTAACCAGAGAGGATTGTAAAATGATGGTCAGAGCCTTTGCTAGTTCCTCCCTTGCACCTCTGAATAGTCTCAGCCTGGTTAATTATCAGCTTTGAAAGATGCTAAACCCCTTAATATTTCCTCTCCCACTATTTATCCCATTCAATATTGCAATCCCCTCCTCATTGACTACAAAGTCTGCTTCGTATCCTCTTTTGTGAAGACAAGTCGCTATGTATTCAATACGAACCATGCCCAGATCTTCCGCCTTCACAGGTAGGAAAAAGGAGTGGAGACGATCTAAGGTAAAGGATAAAATTCTAAAGGAGGTGCAGGAACTGAGAGATCTGAGGAGTATTTGTACACACATCACTGACGGTGACAGGGGAGGTTGGGAAAGTGGTTAAAAGGCATAAGGTGTCCTGGGCTTTATAAATACAGACATAGAGTACAAAAGCAAGGGCGCAATGACAGACCTGTGTAAAACACTGGTTTGGCCTCAACTGGAGTACTGTATACAATTCTGGGCACCGCACTTGAGGAAGGATGTGGCGGCATTAGAGAGGGTGCAGAAAAGAATCACAAGCCTTGTTCCAGGGATGAGGGACTTCAGTTCCGTGGATAGATTGGAGAGGCTGGTGTTGTTCTCTGTGTTTCTCTTTGTTTTTCTCCCTCTATCTCTCCCTCCTGCTATCTCTGACACTAAGAGGGAGACAGAGGGAGAGAGGGTTCGATATGCAGGCAGAGAGAGAGAGGGCTGTAGAGAGGGACAAAGTTGTCGGGATGGAGATTGTTGAGGTGGATGAAAAGTATAATGTAAGAAATTTTAATTTGACGTAATGCTTCACTGCTGTGTGCACAAATGTATGCGAAGTAGGTTTGGAGAGAAAAAACATCGCGAGAGGGAGAAATTCAGATGAAGTTGGGGCCCGGGCGGCCACGTTTGATGATCCAGAAGGAATAGCCTCCATTTTCAACATCCAGAAAGCTATTCCACTGTGGGAGCCAACACAAACTC
The DNA here is from genome assembly GCF_036365525.1 of Heterodontus francisci. Taxonomy (NCBI): domain Eukaryota; kingdom Metazoa; phylum Chordata; class Chondrichthyes; order Heterodontiformes; family Heterodontidae; genus Heterodontus; species Heterodontus francisci. The sequence continues at coordinate 51,989,312 of NC_090391.1, forward strand.
GTGATATTGGTTATGCAAATTTCATGCTGGCTTATTGGTTAATTCTTAAATCTGTGATTGAGAGATCCTTGTTAACCAAAGGGGTTAGGAGATAAGGGGCAAAGGCAAGATACATGGTGTAAGTTAGATCACAGATCAGCCATGATCGCATTGAATGCCGGAACAGAGTCGTGGGGTTAAATTGCATCCTCCTCTTCCAATATCGCCTGTTAAATATTCTACTTTCTCTCTCAGTCACCCTGTCAGTCGATGTCTCTCTGTTTCTCTCTTTCTGTCTCTCTCTCTGTCCAATCCGGACAGTGCAGAGTGACATTCACTCTGCATCCACCCCATGATGTTCCTGCCCTTGGAGTGTGTGATGGGACAGCATAGAGGGAAATTTACTCTGTGTCAAACGCAACATTGTGCTTAGATTGGGAATGTTTAATGGGACAGTGTAGCTGGACCTTTACTGTCTATTCGTGGAATTTAGAAGGTTATCGATGATTCGATGAATGATTTAAAGATAACAAGGGAAACTGATAAGGTGGACAGATCGTAACTATTCCCACTGGCTGCGGAGTCAGGAACTTGGGGGTCTCGTCTAAATATCTAAACGTACTCTAAATACCATTCAGGAGTGAAATGAAGAAACACTTCAGCACACCAGGTTTGGTATGAGTTTGGAACTCTCTTCCACAAACGGCAATTGATGCTGAGACACTTGTTAATTTTTAAGTCTGAGTTTGAAAGATTTTTTTGAACCAAAGGTATTAAAGGGCAACGATAGGTACATGGAGTTAGATCACGCATCAGCCATGAGGTGATTGAATGACAGAGGAGGGTTGAGGGGCAAATTGACCTCCTCCTCTTCCTCTCTCCAACAGCAATTATTCTGCTATCACTCTCTGTGTCGCGTCTGTGTCTGCCTCTTTGTCTATCTTTCTGTCTGTCTGTCTCTCTCACCTTCCTCTCTCAAACATATGTGGAAATCCACCAACGTTAGTCAGCCATTTTAGGTTCGTTCTCGGTATCCGTTATATGTTACCACAACACTGGGACATTTATTTCAGGGACTGTCTCCTCACCAATGTAAGGGTCGTGCTTAAATGTGGCAGAGACACAGACATGGAGACACTGAGACACACAGTATGAGAAAGGAATCAATCATTCCCTTATGCCCAATAATTTTCCCTCCACTGTGATTGGGCTGGGTGGCCTGTAATTACTCAGTCTATTACTTTCTCCCTTGTTAAACAACAGTACAACATTCGCAGTCCTCCAGTCCTCTGTAAGCACGACTGTAACCAGAGAGGATTGGAAAATGATGGTCAGGGCCTCTGCTATTTCCTCCCTTGTACCTCTTAACAGTCTGAGCCTGGTCAGTTATCAGGTTTCAAAGATGCTAAATCCCTTAATATTGCCACTCTCACTTTTCAGCCCATTCAATATTTCAAACCCCTCCTCATTGATTACAATGTCTGCTTCGTCCCCTCTGTTGTGAAGACATTCGCAATGTATTCATTAAGACCCATGCCCGCATCATCCGCCTCCACGGGTCGGAAAAGGAGAAGAGATGGTGGGACAGTGGTATTCCCCAGGTATTTGGATTAGGACCACTGATCTTTTTGATATATATTAATGACTTGGACTTGGGTTTACAGGGCATAACTTCAACATTGCCAAAGTGAAGAACCTCACATCTCTCCACATGATATTCCAGCTGCCACTTCCTTGCCCACTCACTTAACCTGTCAATCTCGCTTTGCAGTCTCTTTGTGCCCACCCCACAGCTTACTGTTCCACCTAAGTTTATATCATCAGCCCATATAAACCTAACATAGGCAGTGTTTGAGAGAGGCACTTCTGTCCTGACATGTATTGAGATACAACTGCTTGATATTTTGTGGAGGATATTTCTGGATATTCATCAGAGTTGTTAAGATGAAAGATCTTTAATAAGAGATTTGAGAGTGTCCTTCTGTGTCCTCTCCCACCCTCATATCCAGCCTTGGAAACACAAACACAGAGAAACAACCCCACACACAGACACAAAGACAGTCACATAAACACAGGCAGACTAACATGTCCAGATAAACACACACACACATGGAAATCCACAGCCAGGCACATCCATTCCCACTGACCGAGAGAGAAGGAGAGAGAGAGAGAGAGAGAGAGAGAGAGAGAGAGAGAGAGAGAGAGAGAGAGAGAGAGAGAGAGAGAGAGAGAGAGAGAGAGAGAGAGAGAGAGAGAGAGAGAGAGAGAGAGAGAGAGAGAGAGAGAGAGAGAGAGAGAGAGAGAGAGAGAGAGAGAGAGAGAGAGAGAGAGAAACCCACACAGAGACACAAATATTCACATTGACCAATTTAGACAGATAAACACAAACACTTCCCTCTGTGTAAATCATGTTTATACAAACATCAAAATCTCTCTGTTCTCCTTCTATTTTTCACTCTCGGGGTTTAAATTTATTGTCAATCTGATTTCACAGGGACCAGGAGAATTTTGCTTTACTTTTCTTGTCTTTGGGTCAGTGGGTCAATCCCAGTGTCCGTGCAGTCTGTGACCCCTGACCCAGCACTGTGACCCAGAGAGGGGTGGGGGGAGGTGGCAACAGGGAGAGAGTCAGTCCCAAATTCTGAAAGGGACCCTACACCATCAGAACTGCTGCTCAGGTTTAAACCTTCGAGTAGGTCAGCAGGTGTTTGAACAAGGATGGAAACAAAGTGACATTGAATCTTCCAGTATTTATTTATTCAGTGATGTTCATAAACAGCAAATTATCTGTCAAGGCCAAATTCACACAAGTAATATTATGAATTCGGATGAATAATTTAAAGGATAAACTATTGTTAATTAATTCCATTTCATTTGCTAAAAATTATCATTAAGACCTAGTTTAGTTCAGGATGTAATAATAAATCCCTTAGGAAGACAGGAGGAGGTTGTTTGGCTCCTCGAGCCCATCCTACCTCTTTGAGACATTTTCTTCCTCACCCACTCCCTTACGGTGTCTCCCTCTCCCTCTCTCTCTATCTCTCTCTCTCTCTCTGTACCTCAGCCAGACTCTCTCCTCCTCCTTACCCGTCTCTCTCCCTCCCTCACCCTGTCTTTATCTATCTCTCTCCCACCCCATTTCTCTCTCTCTTCCTCACCCCATCTCTGTTTCTTTAATTCTCTCTCTCCCTCACCCCATCTCCCTCACTCTCTCTTGCAGAAGAGCGCCACAGAATCATAGAGTACTATAACACATTCGGAGGCGATAGGGTCAGTAATCGTTAACGAGAAACTATTGTTAATTAATTCCATTTTATTTTCCCAAAATTATCATCACGACCTTGTTTATTTTAGCGTGTAATATTTATAAAGCCCTCGGGACTACAGGAGGAGGCCGATCGGCCCCTCGAGCTTGTTACATCCCTTTGGGATGTTTTAATCCTCTCCCTCTCCCTGAGTGTCTCTCTCTCTCTCTTTCGCTCAGCCCAACCCTTTCTCCCTCATCCCATCGCGCTCTCTCTCCTTCGCCTGATCTCTGTATCTCTCCCTCTCTCTCTCCCCTGAACCCATCTCTTTCTCTTTTTATCTCTCTCTTTCTCCCTCTCCTGAACCCATCTCTTTCGCTCTATCTCTCTCTCTCTCTCTGAAGAGGGCCATAGAATCATAGTGTACGATAACAAAGTAGGAGGCGATTCGATCCATTGAATCTGTGTTATCTCTTTTGAAGAGCAGTCCAGTTAGTCACCCTCTCCCGCTCTTCCCCCATCACTTCATTTTTTTCTGTCATGCGCTGTCCATATCTTGTCTTGGGAATGCAGCAAATAGCACATTCCATAGCGATGTCTGTGAAGTGTTTATGTGCACAAGTGAATTGACCTTTTAAATTTTTTTTTTAGAGATACAGCACTGAAACAGGCCCTTCGGCCCACCGAGTCTGTGCCGACAATCAACCACACATTTTTTCTACTAATCCTACACTAATCCCATATTCCTACCACATACCCACCAGTCCCTATATTTCCCTACCACCTACCTTTACGAGGCACAATTTATAATGGCCAATTAACCTATCAACCTGCAAGTCTTTGGCATGTGGGAGGAAACCGGAACACCCAGAGGAAACCCACGCAGACACAGGGAGAACTTGCAAACTCCACACAGGCAGTACCCAGAATTGAACGCGGGTCGCTGGAGCTGTGAGGCTGCAGTGCTAACCAGTGCGCCACTGTGCCGCCCATAAAAGATCTGTACCTTGATATGCATTACTCCACCGCTGATTAATGAAAGCCAACACACCATACGCCTTCTTAACAACCCTAACAACTTGGGTGGCAACTTTGAGCGATCTATGGACATGGACCCCAAGATCCCTCTGTTCCTCCACACTACCAAGAATCCTGTCTTTAAGCCTGTATTCCGCATTCAAATTCGACCTTCCAAAATTAATCACTTCACATTTTTCCAGGTTGATCTCCATCTGCCACTTCTCAGCCCAGCTCTGCATCCTGTCAATTTCCCGTTGCAACCTACAGCAGCCTTCCACACTATCCACAAATCCAGTAACCTTCGAGCCATCGGCAAACTTGCTAACCCAGCCTTTCACTTCCTCATCCAAGTCATTTATAAAAATCACAAAGAGCAGAGGTCCCAGAACAGTTTCTTGTGGAACACCACTGGTCACCGAGCTCCATGCTGAATACTTTCCATCCACTACCACCCTCTGATTTCTATGGGCCAGCCAATTTTGTATCCAGACAGCCAACATTCCCTGTATCTCATGCCTCCTTACTTTCTGAATGAGCCTACCATGAGGAACCTTCTCAAACGCCTTGCTAAAATCCATATACACCCCATCCACTGCTCTTCCTTCATCAGCGTGCGTTGTCACATCTTCAAAGAATTCAATAAGGCTTGTGAGGCATGACCTGCCCCTCACAAAGCCATGCTGACTATCTCTAATCAAGCCATGCTTTTCCAAATAATTATAAATCCTGTCTCTCAGAATCCTCTCCAATAATTTGCCCACTACCGACGTAAGACTGACTGGTCGATAATTCCCAGGGTTATCCCTATTCCCTTTCTTGAACAAGGGAACAACATTTGCCACCCTCCAATCATCCGGTACTACTCCAATGGACAGTGAGGACGCAAAGATCATCGCCAAAGGCGCAGCAATCTCTTCCCTCACTTCCCGTAATATCCTTGGGTGTATCCCGTCTGGCTCCGGGGACTTATCTGTCCTCATATAATTCACAATTTCCAGCACAACCTCCCTCTTAACCTCAACATGTTCGAGCATATCAGTCTGTTCCACGCTGTCCTCACAAACGACCAGGTCCCTCTCAATAGTGAATACTGAAGCAAAGTATTCATTTAGGACCTCACCTACCTCCTCCGACTCCAGGCACAAGTTCCCTCCACTATCCCTGATCGGCCCTACCCTCACTCTGGCCATCCTCTTGTTCCTCACATAAGTGTAGAACGCCTTGGGATTTTCCTTAATCCTGTCCGCCAAGTCCTTTTCATGTCCCCTTCCAGCTCTCCTAAGTCCATTCTTCAGTTCCTTCCTGGCTACATTGTAACCCTCTGGAGCCCTGACTGATCCTTGCTTCCTCAACCTTAAGTAAGCTTCTTTCTTCCCCTTGACTAGCTGTTCCACATCTCTTGTCATCCAAGATTCCTTCACCCTACCATCCCTTCCCTGCCTCATCGGGACAAACCAGTCCAGCAGTCGCAACATGTGCTCCCTTAACAACCTCCACATCTCTGTCGTGCATTTCCCTGAGAACATCTGTTCCCAATTTATGCTCCCCATTTCCTGCCTAATAGCATTGTAATTCCCCTCCCGCAATTAAATATGTTCCCATCCCGTCTGCTCCTGTCCTCTCCATGACTATAGTAAAGGTCAGGGAGTTGTGATCACTATCACCAAAATGCTCTCCCACCGACAGATCTGCGACCTGGCCTTGTTCGTTGCCAAACACCAAGTCAACATAGTCTCCCCTCGAGCCGGCCTATCTACATATTGGGTCAGGAAACCTTCCTGGACACACCTGACAAAATCTGCTCCATCCAAACAATTTGCACTAAGGAGGTTCCAATGAATATTCGGGAAGTTGAAGTCACCCATCACAACAACCCTGTTACTTCTGCATTTTTCCAAAATCTGCCTCCCAATCTGTTCCACCATGTCTCTGTTGCTATTGGGGGGGGTCTACAGAAAACACCCAACAAAGTGACTGCTCCTTTCCTGTTTCTGACTTCCACCCATAATGACTCAGTAGAGAAACCCTCCTCGACGACCTCCCTTTCTGCAGCTGTGGTACTAACCCTGATTAACAATGCCACTTCCCCACCTCTTTTACCTCCCTCCCTATTCCTTTTGAAACATCTAAACCCATGAACATCCACCATCCATTCCGGCCCCTGTGATATCCACGTCTCCGTAATGGCCACAACATCGTAGCTCCAAGTACTCATCCATGCTCTAAGTTCACCACTCTTATTCCTGACACTTCTTGCGTTAAAATAGACACACTTCAACCCATCATACTGGCTGCAACTTTGTCGTGTCAACTGTCTAACCTTCCTCACAGACTCTCTACACTCGGTATCTGCCTGTTCAACAGCTACCCCATCCACTGATCCGTGGCTCCGGTTCCCATCCCCCTGCCAAACTAGTTTAAACCCTCACGAAGAGCTCGAGCAAACCTCCCGCCCAGGATATTGGTGCCCCTCCAGTTCAGATGCAACCCGTCCTTCTTGTGCAGGTCCCACCTTCCCCAGAAGGTATCCCAATGGTCCACGTATCTGAATCCCTTCCTCCTACACCAGTTCTGTAGCCATGTGTTCAGCTGCACTCGCTCCCTGTTTCTCGCCTCACTAGCACGTGGCACCGATAACAATCCTGAGATTACTACTCTGCTCGTCCTGCCTTTCAGCTTCCAACCTAGCTCCCGATATTCGCTTTTCAAGTCCTCATCACTTTTCCTGGCTATGTCATTGGTACCGATATGTACCACGACCTCTGGCTGCTCCCCCTCCCCCTTAAGAATCCTGTGGACTCGATCCGAGACATCCCTGACCCTGGCACCCGGTCAGCAACATACCAACTGTGAGTCTCGTTCGCGACAGCAGAATCTCCTGTCTGTTCCTCTAAACATTGAATCTCCTATCACTGTCGCTCTCCTATTCTCCCCCCCTTCCCTTCTGAGCCACTGAGCCAGGCTCAGTGCCAGAGACCTGGCCACTGTGTCTTTCCTCTTGTAGGTCGTCCCCCCCCCCCAACCGTATCCAAAATGGTATACGTTCATCATGGTTATGCAGTAAAATTTCAGATTCCATTCAGCTTTTCGTTTTAACAAGTAATTAAAAATGACACCTTGTTACATCAGAACGTAAGAACTAGGGGTAGGCAATTCAGCCCCTCGAGCCTGCTATGCGATCATTGCTAATCCCATCTCGGCCTCAATTCCATTTTCCTGTCCATTCTCCATAACCTTTCAACCCATTACTAATTAAAAAACTGTCTGTCTCCTCCTTAGTCACTGCATCCACCGTACTCTGGGGTAGTGAATTACACCGACTCACGACCCTTTGAGAGAAGTCATTTCTCCTCATCTCTGTTTTAACTCTGCTGTCCCTTATCCTAAAGTTATGACCTCTCGGTCTAAATTGCCTCACCAGAGGAAACATCCTATCTACATCTACTTTGGCAATCCCCTTAATCATTTTATATACCTCATTTAGACTTCCTCTCATTCTAATAATCTCGAGAGTGAAAAGGCCTAAAGTGTCCAAAATGTCTTCCTAAGATCGGCCCCTGATCCCTGGAATCAATCGAGTGAACCTCCTCTGCTTCCAATGCAACTGCATCCCTCCTCAGGTAAGGGGACCAATACTGTCGACAATACTTCAGGTGCGGTCTCACGACTGCCTTGTACAGTTGTGGCAACACTCCGCCACTTTATACTCTATTCCTTCAGCCAGAAAAGCCAAAATTCAATTTGCAATATTACACAAGATCTACCTTAATCATCAGCCAGGTCTGTCTTTCCACTTATTGGCAAGGCATCATTATGGATGCGATTCATTGCTTGTTGCACGGAAGGGATGAACTAATAACCAAAATATCTTCAGCTGAATGTCATCAAAATGACCCTCCTGCACCTGAACCAAAATGGTGCATCATCCAACAATAGCGGCCTGACTCCAAATATCATTTCTCTTTTTATTATTTTCCATAGTTTGAACTGGGCACGACCATTACTGCCTCTGTACTGAGCTCAGCACTTCTTATTGCAAATAAGTTTAGTAATCAGGATAATCGGATGTTTCATAATGCTCTTGAACTGCTCTCGGAATTTGCTCTGCGTCACCCCATAAATAAAAGTATTTGTGCAGGAACTTAAATTCTGCAGCATAAACCCGACGCGAGCAAAAGTATTTAATGAGTGATTGTAGTCCAGGAGAGTTGTCCCTGCAATGTTATAACATAAGAATTCTGTAACATAGGTCAACCATAGAAGTATGAAACAGCCAGAAATTGTGAAGAGTAAAATAACCGACTTCCTTCTGCTTTCCATCTCTGGGTCGATGTGATTCTCTCCCTTGGTCTGTCCCCTTAATCCCTCACGGACACAATTGGCAACTAAAATGTGCCTGACAGTCAGAGCGTTGAGTAGCAAGATCAATGCAAATGGGAGCATTGGAGTTAAAATCGTATCAAACCAGTCAAAGGCCACCCATCCGGGTTCAGTAAAATAGCTTGGTTTTAGATCACAAAACCACGGTACATTGTCGATGATCTCCTGTGGTTTATATATAAAGTACCAAACAATGCTTTTCAAACTCAGAAGAATGCACGTTGTTGCTATAACCACAGATGCTGTGTTCTTCGTGCAATATTTTCTTTTCTGCTTTTGGCAACAAATAGCAACAAAGCGATCAAAGGAGAAAGTGAAGGTTAACCAGACCGAGCTGTCTCTGGATGCACGAGTCAGGACAGCAATGATACTGCACACAGGAGTGATGGACAGTAATGATCCTGGGTAAAATTCATAACTAATCCGAAACAATACGACCTCAGTGATAATGACCAATAGATCCGTCACAACCATGGCCAACAGGTAGAGAGTGATACATTTGGATAGACCGCACTTTCCTCGGGATAGGATCACGATGGCAATCAAATTAACTGCAAGAGAGCAAGAGGAAGTGCGTCAGAAATTACTGATCAATTTCGAAGTGCATTCGTCGCACGAAGATTCCTGGGAAATTCTTACTTTGGGTTGTCTTGCTTATTAAAAAACACTTACTTACATATTATCACTGACTGCACACTTTCAAAATGTAATTGTTATAGAAACATAGAAACATAAAAAATAGGAGCCGGAGTAGGCCCTTCAGCCCTTTGAGCCTGCTCCGCCATTCATTATGATCATGGCTGATCATCCAACTCAGTAACCTGTTCCCACTGGCCCCCCATATACTTTGATCCCTTTCTCCGCAAGAGTTATATTTAACTTCTTCTTGAAAACATACGATGAATTGGCCTCGACTTCGTTCTGTGCTAGCGAATTCTACAGTCTCACCACTCTCGAGGTGAAGAAATGTCTCCTTATCTCAGTCTTGAAAGGTTTATCCCGTGTTCTTAGACTATGACCCCTCGTTCTGGTCTCCCCCACCATCGGGAACATCCTTCCTGCGTGGACCTCTTATGTGCTGTAACCATTCTATACTTATATGATTCTTTAACTATCCTCCACACTGTTGCATGTCATTTGCAAATTATATTTTGTGCTTGATAGCAGGAAATCGAAAATCATTAACCGGTAACTAAGACAACAGTGGTGCTAGTACAGAATCCTGTAGAACACCACGGTATACCTCCTTTCATCCTGGAAAACAATCATTCACCACAATTCTGTTTTCTCTGTCTTAGCTGATTTTCTGGTCATGCTGCGACCTCCTTATTTTTATTCCAGGCTTATATTTTGCCAAACGGTCTTGTTTTGCAGTGCTTTATCGAACATACTTTGGAGGAACATGTACAAATCACCAGCTGCACTGTTTCCTTCCGCCCACGCTCGAGCACGTTAGTCAAACAGAATTTGCCATTACTCAATCTGCACAGGTTTTCCTTATGCAGTGCACACGTCGCCCAAGTGAATGTTACATTTCCCCTTGATTCTTGTTTCTAAAAGCTTCCCCACCACCCAATCTCTGCAGTTGTCAAGTTTGTAACTTTTCTGTATTTTTGAGCAAGGTTGAAACATTTGCATTCCTCTCGCAACACCCCTGCATCCATGAGGGATTGTGAGATTGTGGCCATCATTTCCGCAATGTCTACCCTTATTTCCCGCAGCAACCTAGAATTCATCCAACCCTGATTGGTTGGCGTATGCACTTTAACTACTGGCAGCCCATGTATTGCCTTCTCTTGAACCAATTTTGTGTCATCCAATATTGAGACAGCTTCCCTACTTACCATATCCTTGGCAAAGTCACATTCCTGATGACATACTGATGCAAATCAGTTAGTACCTCAGCTATGTCTTCTGCTTTTACCAGTAGATTGTCCCGAATAAATACCACCACTTCTCTGACAAACCTGCCACTGTGAATATGCCACGAGAATATCTTTAGATTCCCTGTAAGGTTAACCACAAATCTGTTCTCGAACTATCGCTTGGCCTTTTTTATTGTTCCTATCACAGTTACTTTGCGCTTTCTATATTCAGCGTAATTCTCCCTTGCATTATCGAAAGTGGCATAACATATAGCTAACCATATCTGTATATAACTGTTACATAACGTCCACCCCTTTATACTCCAGCACCTTTTATATAACGACCATCATTCCAATGTTTTGCTTTTGCCACAAAATAGGCGAAACGTGTCTTTACCTTTTCCTGGATAGTCCATATACAGAGCCCTGAAGCCTGAAAAGTGGGAAATGATGAGGCATCTGTTAAAAGCTTCTTTATTCTTATTCCGCAGCTCATTACAGAGAGTGAGTATGAGATTACTGTCACAGAGGGATGATCACAAAGGGCGACAACTCATCAGGAGGAAATATCACCCCTTAACTTTATCTGATTCGCTTGAGCGAAGGCAGCAGTTCAATGCCAATGAGCTTTTGTCTGTTGCACCATTTGTTGTGTTATTAAGCTTGGTGATAATATGTCAACAGGTTGCTGCTTCATTTGAAATTGCATCTCATGCTGACCAATGAACTCATCTTGTGCTCGGCAGCACACCTGTAAGACACTGCTTTTTCAGTTTTCACCTTGCCATCTCAGATTTTCATCCGGATACATGTGAGATAATGCATTTTGGAAGGTCTAATGCAGGTGGGAGGTATACAGTAAATGGCAGAACCCTTAGGAGTATTGACAGGCAGAGAGATCTGGGCGTCCAGGTCCACAGGTCATTGAAAGTGGCAACGCAGGCGGATAAGGTAGTCAAGAAGGCATACGGCATGCTTGCCTTCATCGGTCCGGGCATAGAGTATAAAAATTGGCAAGTCATGCTACAGCTGTACAGAACTTTAGTTAGGCCACACTTCGAATATTGTGTGCAATTCTGGTCGCCGCAATACCAGAAGGACGTGGAGGCTATAGAGAGGGTACAGAGAGGTTTACTAGGATGTTGCCTGGTCTGGAGGGCATTAGCTATGAGGAGAGGTTGGATAAACTCGGATTGCTTTCACTGGAACGACAGAGGTGGAGGGATGACATGATAGAGGCTAACGAAGTGATTAGCGGCATGGACAGAGTGGCTAGTCAGAAGCTTTTTCCCAGGGTGGAAGAGTCAGTTACTCGGGGACATAGGTTTAAGGTGAGAGGGGCAACGTTTAGAGGGGATGTGCGAGGTACGTTCTTTACACAGAGGGTGGTGAGTCCCTGGAACTTGCTGCTGGGGGAGGTGGTGGAAGCAGGTACGATAAGGACGTTTAAGAGGCAACTTGACAAATACATGAATCGGATGAGAATAGCGGGATACGATTCCCAGAAGTGCAGAAGGTTTTAGCTTAGGCAGGCATCAAGATCGGCGCAGGCTTGGAGGGCCGAATTGCCTGTTCCTGTGCTGCACTGTTCTTTGTTTGTTCTTTGTTTTGCCTTCCTTTCTCTCACAATCTTTTGTATTCAGAAGTCGTCTGAGCATCTCTGAACGGATTGGCCCAAAGATTGGAACACACCGGGTCTGTCCTTGCAGGTTATTATTTCAATAATTTTCTTTTTTAGTTTCTGAAGTTGTGTTGAAGATGAATACTTTGATCCTGCTTATACAACCGTTGTTGCATAAGCTGTAATATGTGCAGATGACGTTATCATTAAGAACCGTTTAGGGAACTTGTTAGAAGTATTAAGGTCTTCCTTATTTAGCCTACAGTGCCAAAATGCACCAGTCTTTTCCACACCTGTCCAACTTCCTGATCCCATCAACACTATTCATTGTACCAGCTAATTTACTTCAGTCACCATACTTGGATATGCATCCCTCTATTCCTTTATCAAAACAAAATTATCAATTGTTGTGAAAAATTGGGGCTCCAGTACAACTTGCAGGGGCACATCACAGCATACCTACTTTTTTCCATCCTCTAATCCAATTCGCTATGCACTCCAGGAAATGCAAGGCGCTGAAAAATGTACATATTGGACAGAACTGCAGGAGATAAATCTGTAGTAAGTAATGGACAGGATCAGTCACAGACAACTGAGTGACTTTATTCTGCAACATGAATGCACCACCTTTCGAACTGTCAAAACTAAAATCCAGAATCGGCACTAACTGGCCTATCTCCTTCCTCTGGTGCAGTTCTGCTGCTCTGTTCACATATTCCAGGTATTGTTTTGAATTATTACTGAATGGCCATATGTGTCAGTCTCATTCCTCCATCACATTTCTGCATTTGTATCTGACTGCCCTTCATTGATTCTGTGTCTTGGTGTAGGTTTCACAAATTTTCTTATTTTTTCTGTGATTTTTTTTCCCTGTCATATTAATATTTGTTTCTGTCAATGTCTCTATATAGTGCTGTTTTGTCTCTATTTTATATGTCACCATTTACTTTGCTCATTCTGTGTCTCAATACTGCTTAATGCCTTCTCTCTGGCGTTGGCTTACTTGCCTCTTTTATCAATTTGTCTTAATTTAGCTAGTGCTTCTCATTTTTATTGTTTACATCTGTATTTTTGTCTGAACACCCGTCTATCACCCATGCTGTGTCATGTGTTTGCCTCTGACAATCTGTGTGTCAGTGAGCATATCTTTCTCTTTTCTCCCTTTATGTTGTCCATTTATTTATTTATTATCCTGTTTCTCCTGCCTGTTTGTCCCTTATTCGATTTCTCTCTTTCTCCATATATTCCTATCTTTATGTCTTTGTATCTTTATCGGTCCTGATTTTACATTCTGTTTATCTCTATTTCTGTCTCCATGTTTCGCCATCTCTCTCTCCCTCTCCCTTTCCTTTTTTCTGGTGGTCGCATCTTCCTGTTCGAGTCCTTTTCTCTCCTGCTTCTCTTTTTTCTCATTTTTCTCCATTCATGTTTCGGCAATGATCACTGAAGGCAGCAGCACAGTGCGATGAGGTGGTTAGGAACGCATATGGGATGCTTGTCTTTATTAGCTGAGGCATAGAATATAAGAGCAGGGAGGTGATGATGGAGCTGTATGCAACGCTAGCTAGGCTATAGCTGGAGTACTGTGTACAGTTCTGGGCACAACACTACAGGAAGGATGTGATTGCACTGGAGAGGGTGCAAAGGAGATTCAACTGGATGCTGCCTTGGGCTGGAGCATTTCAGCTATTAAGAGAGATTGAAAAGGCTAGCATTGTTACCTGAGAACAGAAGAGGATGGAGGAAGGGATTGAGATTTTCAAAATTATGAGGGGCATTGATACGTTCGATAAGAAGAGACGTTTTCCCTCAGCAGAGGAGTCAATAACCAGAGGACACAGCTTTAAGGTAAGGAGAAGGAGGTCTATAGGGGATTTGACGAGAAGAAAGTCACCCAGAGGGTGCTTGGAATCTGGAATACACTGCCTGAAGTGGTGGTAGAGGAAGGAACCCTCACAACATTTAAGAAGTATTTAGATGAGCACTTGAAACGCCATAGCATACAAAGCTACGGGTCAAGTGCTGGAAAATGGGATTAGAATAGTTAGGTGCTTGATGGCCGGCACATACACGATGGGCCAAAGGGCCTGTTTCTGCGCTGTATAACTCTATGACTCCATGTATGTCTTTCCCTTTGCCTGTTCTGACAGGACATTTATCCCGTTGTGTCTGTCTCTCATTTTCCACCCACAATTTTTCCATTCCTCTTCCTGATTTTAGTTCGTCTTCTCCACGACTTCCTTTATATAAGAAGTTGATCAAACTGAGACAATCATTTTAATTCAAACATTATCTCTGAAATAAATAAAGAATGATCAACAATATTTCGAAACATTAAAACACTCTCTTTAATAAAGGAAATACGAGAGGCAAAGGAACAATATGCAAATAGACTGGGAGCCAACAGAAACGGGAACGCATCAGCCTCCCATCGGCACATAAATGGTAAACGTGTATTTTGGGAACAAAGCGAAGAAATACTCATGGACGCAGAGAGCACAGTGATGTATTAAATTAGTTCCATGAACGTTCTACACAGAGAACTGAGATCATCCAAAAGTCACAATAAAAGAGGAGGTAGTTGAGCCACTGGATGGGCTAAAAATTGATAAAGAGTATGTAGTAGAAAAGGCTTAAAATTTCTAAGTCAGAAGGGCCGAATGGGATACATCAGAGGATAATGAGGGAAGTAAGTGTAGAAACTGCTTAGACATTGACCCGAAGTTTCCAATCCACCTCCGATGTTGGGTTGGCGCCATAGAACTGGGGAGCTGCAAATGTTACACCCTTGTTCAAAAAAGCGTGTAAGAATGTCCGAAATAACTACAGACAAGTCCATTTAATCTCAGTGATAGGACCATTTTTAGAAATTATACTCCGAAACAAAATTAACAGTTACTTGGATAAGAGCAGATTGATTAAGCAAACCCGGCAGAAATTTCGAAAAGGCAAATCGTGTTTAAATAACTTGATTGCGTTATTTAGGTGGGGTTACAGAGAGTGTTCATGAGGGTAATGTGGATGATGTAGTGTACATGGAATTCCAAAGGGAATTTGATAAAGTGCCACATAATAGGCTTGCCCTGAACCTGAAGCCTATGGAATATCAGGGGAATTGGCAACCATCAATACGAAGTTAAGTAAAAACAAAATAATGTGGATGCTGGTAAGCTGAGATAAAAACAGCAAGTAATGGAAATTAGAATTAGAATTAGAACATTACAGCGCAGTACAGGCCCTTCGGCCCTCGATGTTGCGCCGACCTGTGAAACCATCTGACCGACGCTATTCCATTGTCATCCATATGTCTATCCAATGACCACTTAAATGCCCTTAAATTTGGCGAGTCCACTACTGTTGCAGGCAGGGCGTTCCACGACCCAATACTCTCTGAGTAAAGAAACTACCCCTGACATCTGTCCTATATCTATCACCCCTCAACTTGAAGCTATGTCCCCTCGTGATTGCCATCACCATCCGAGGAAAAAGACTCTCACTATCCACCCTAGCCAACCCTCTGATTATCTTATATGTCTCTATTAAGTCACCTCTCTTCCTCCTTCTTTCCAACGAAAACAACCTCAAGCCCCTCAGCCTTTCCTCGTAAGACCTTCCCTCCATACCAGGCAACATCCTAGTAGATCTGCTCTGCACCCTTTCCATAGCTTCCACATCCTTCCTATAATGCAGTGACCAGAACTGCACTCACTACTCCAGTTGCGGTCTCACCAGAGTTTTGTACAGCTGCAGCATGACCTCGTGGCTCCGAAACTCGATCACCCGACTAATAAAAGCTAACACACCATATGCCTTCTTAACAGCCCTATTAACCTGGGAAGCAACCTTCAGGGATTTCTGCACCTGGACACCAAGATCTCTCTGTTCATCTACACTACCAAGAATCTTCCCATTAGCCCAGTACTCTGCATTCCTGTTACTCCTTCCAAAGTGAATCACCTCGCACTTTTCCGCATTAAACTCCATTTGCCATCTCTCAGCCCAGCTCTGCAGCCTATCTATGACCCTCTGTACCCTACAACATCCTTCGGCACTATCCACAACTCCCCCGACCTTAGTGTCATCCGCAAATTTACTAACCCACCCTTCTACACCCTCTTACAGGTCATTTATAAAAATGACAAACAGCAGTGGCCCCAAATCACATCCTTGCGGTACACCACTAGTAACTAAACTCCAGGATGAACATTTGCCATCAACCACCACCCTCTGTCTTCGTTCAGCTAGCCAATGTCTTATCCAAAGCTCTAAATCACCTTCAAACCCATACTTCCATATTTTCTGCAATAGCCTACCATGGGGAACCTTATCAAACGCCTTACTGAAATCCATATACACCACATCCACTGCTTTACCCTCATCCACCTGTTTGGTCACCTTCTCGAAAAACTCAATAAGGTTTGTGAGGCACGACCTACCCTTCACAAAACCGTGCTGTCTATCGCTAATGAAATTATTCTTTTCAAGATGATTATAAATCCTGTCTCTTATAACCTTTTCCAACAGTTTACCCACAACCGAAGTAAGGCTCACAGGCCTATAATTACCAGGGCTGTCTCGACTCCCCTTCTAGAACAAGGGGACAACATTTGCTATCCTCCAGTCTTCCGGCACTATTCCTGTCGACAATGACGACATAAAGATCAAGGACAAATGCTCTGCAATCTCCTCCCTAGCTTCCCAGAGAATCCTAGGATAAATCCCATCTGGCCCAGGGGACTTATCTATTTTCACACTTTCCAAAATTGATAACACCTCCTCCTTGTGAACCTCAATCCCATCTAGCCTAGTAGCCTGAATCTCAGTATTCTCCTCGACAATATTTTCTTTCTCCACTGTAAATACTGACGCAAAATATTCATTTAACGCTTCCCCTACGTCCTCTGGTTCCACACACAACTTCCCACTACTATCCTTTGAAGGCCCTAATCTAACTCTAGTCATTCTTTTATTCCTGATATACCTATAGAATGCCTTAGGATTTTCCCTGATCCTATCCGCCAATGACTTCTCGTGTCCTCTCCTGGCTCGTCTTAGCTCTCCCTTTAGATCCTTCCTGGCTAGCTTGTAACTCTCACGCGCCCTAACTGAGCCTTCACGTCTCATCCTAACATAAGCCTTCTTCTTCCTCTTGACAAGCGCTTCAACTTCTTTAGTAAACCACGGCTCCCTCGCTCGACAACTCCCTCCCTGCCTCACAGGTACAGACTTATCAAGGACACGCAGTAGCTGCTCCTTGAATAAGCTCCACATTTCGATTGTTCCCATCCCCTGCAGTTTCCTTCCCCATCCTACGCATCCTAAATCTTGCCTAATCGCATCATAATTTCCTTTCCCCCAGCTATAATTTTTGCCCTGCGGTATATACCTGTCCCTGCCCATCGCTAAGGTAAACCTAACCGAATTGTGGTCACTATCACCAAAGTGCTCACCTACATCTAAATCTAACACCTGGCCGGGTTCATTACCCAGTACCAAATCAAATGTGGCATCGCCCCTGGTTGGCCTGTCTCCATACAGTGTCAGAAAACCCTCCTGCACACACTGGACAAAAACTGACCCATCTAAAGTACTCGGACTGTAGTATTTCCAGTCGACATTTGGAAAGTTAAAGTCCCCCATAACAACTACCCTGTTACTCTCGCCCCTGTCGAGAATCATCTTCGCTATCCTTTCCTCTACAACTCTGGAACTCTTCGGAGGTCTATGAAAGACTCCCAACAGTGTGACCTCACCTCTCCTGTTTCTAACCTCGGCCCGTACTACCTCAGTAGACGAGTCCTCAAATGTCCTTTCTGTCGCTGTAATACTCTCCTTGATTAACAATGCCACACCCCCCCCCCCTCTTTTACCATCTTCTCTGTTCTTACTGAAACATCTAAATCCCGGAACCTGCAACATCCATGCCTGCCCCTGCTCTACCCATCTCTCCGAAATGGCCACTACATCGAGATCCCAGGTACCAACCCATGCTGCAAGTTCACCCACCTTATGCCGGATGCTCCTGGCGTTGAAGTAGACACACTTTAAACCAGTTGCCAGTGCCCTCTTGCGTCCTTGTAACCTTATCCCTGACCTCACTACTCTCAACATTCTGTACACTGGCACTACAATTTAGGTTCCCATTCCCCTGCTGAATTAGTTTAAACCCCACCGAAGAGCACGAGCAAATCTCCCCCCCCCCCCCCCCCCAGGATATTGGTACCCCTCTGGTACAGGTGAAGACCATCCTGTTTGCAGAGGTCCCACCTACCCCAGAAAGAGCCCCAATTATCCAGGAAACCAAAACCCTCCCTCCTGCACCATCCCTGCAGCCACGTGTTCAACTCCTCTCTCTCCCTATTCCTCGCTTCGCTATCACGTGGCACGGGCAACAACCCAGAGATAACAACTCTGTTTGTTCTCGCTCTCAGCTTCCACCCTCGCTCCCTGAATTTCTGTCTTAAATCCCCATCTCTGTTCCTACCTATGTCGTTGGTGCCTATGTGGACCACGACTTGGGGCTGCTCCCCCTCCCCCTTAAGGATCCCAAAACAAAATCCGAGACTTCACGAACCCTAGCACCTGGGAGGCAACATACCAAACGTGAGTCTCTCTCGTTCCCACAGAACCTTCTATCTGTTCCCCTAACTATGGAGTCCCCAATGACCAATGCACTGCTCCTCTTCCCCCTTCCCTTCTGAGCAACAGGGACAGACTCTGTGCCAGATACCTGTAACCCATTGCTTACCCCTGGTAAGTCGTCCCCCGCAACAGTATCCAAAATAGTTATCATGTCTGGCAGAATCTGCGGTGTTAACATTTCAAGTCTGTGACATCAGCAGAACTGATGAAAGGTCACAGATCTGAAATATTAACTCTGCTACTCTCTCCACAGATGCTGCCAGACCTGTTAGGTATGTTCAGCTATTTCTGTTGCTCCGAGGTTGGCTTAAACGCAGTATTTAGAGGGCAGTTGTGAATGGTTATTTTTCAGACTGCAGGAAGCACAGAGTTTCGACAGGTGTCGCAAAAAGGATCACCATTTTTCTTTATGTATATTGATGACCTGAACGTTAGTCTGCAGGGCACAACTTCAAAAGTTGTATATGATTCAACACTTAGAAGTATTTTGAACTGTGAAGAGGATTGTGATAGACTTCAGAATGACAAACACAGGCTGGTAGATGATCAGACAGATGTCAGACGAAATTGAATGAAGTGAAGGGTGACATGATACATTTTGGTTGGAAAAAACGCAATTATGGAATATAAAATTAAGGGAAAAATCTAAACAAAGCAGAGGAGGAGGTTGGGGAAGTTATTAAAATGACTTATGGGATCCTGAGCTTTATAAGTGAGGAATAAAGTATAAAAGGAAGGCACACTGATAGGAAACAACCGGGGTATTGTGTGCATGGCACACTTTCAGAAGGATGTAAGATCTGAGCGAGGGTGCAGCACGGAGTTACGAGAATAGTTCCAGGGGTGAGGACTCTCAGTTACATGGATAGTTTGCAGATGCTAGGATTGTTCTCCTTAGGGAGGAGAACGTTGAGAGGAGATTTGATCGAGCTGTTCAAAGTCATGAAGTATCTGGACAGAGTACATAGAGATAAATTTCTGCCTTTGGTCGAATGCATACGGACTTGGAAAAAACGCGGATGGCAAAAGAAGTAACGGCGACAAGAGGTAAAAGTTATTTCGGTTAACGCAGCGAGTGGTTAGGATCTAGAATACACTGTCTGAGCGTATAGCGGAGACACATTGAATCGGTGCTTTCGAAAGGAAATTTGATAAGCACTAGAAGAGAATAGATGCAAGGCTGCGAGGAAAGAGCAAGGGGAGTGGACTAGCTGAGTTGTTCTTGCAGGGAGCCAGCACGAACACGACTAGCTAAATGGCCTCTTTCTGTGATGAAACCATTGGATGATTCTATAATTGCAGTTGGCACAGTTCAAAATTATATGACATAACATCAATCATTTTGTTTTACAATGGCATCGAGTAACAATCAGCGAATTTACCCTCACTTAAGCAGGGAAACAAATGTAAAAGAGACAGCAGCAAACTCATCTCACCATCTAGAATGGAATAATTTGCCCTAACTGGGATAACACATCAATACATCGAACTCCAGTTAAGGTGAACTATATTATTGAGGAGTTAGGTCATTATGCTGCCTATCTCTGACAACGAGACTTTGAACTGCCTCATTATCAATTACTGAAAACACATTCGTGAATAAATATTTCTGAAAGGCTTATCCCTGATATACCAATCGTAGCTGCTACGTCGGTTACCCAGTTCCACTACATTCAGTACAGACAGTGGTCGATTTACATTTGCAGAAAAGGGTATGCAATGATCTTTAAAGATATAATTCAGCAATTGCAAACAATGCTGCAAGTTAAGAGGGTTAAGTTAGTACACTAGTCAAACGACAGAACAGAGCAGGCAGTTGATCAAAAAATGCAGCCATAGAAACATTGCCAAGTGCACGGTTAACATTGATTTACATAATCAACAGATGAGATGAAAGCTCACCAGGTACTCCAACTGCCGCGAGAGTTGGGTAGTAAATGTGTTCTATCGAAAGTATGGTAGAAGATCCCATGTTACGAGAAGCAGTTTGTTATGGAAATGGCAGCTCTGGCAGGCACACTCAGCTTATGTTTTCATTTGAGCCCTGATTTATACAGGGAATAACTCTCCACTGGCATAGTTATCCCCCTGATCATTGTAATTATTTACAGTCACTTGAACGTGATATTACATCAGCAGCTTTGACTCCAGTGCAAATAATATGCAGAATTAAACTCAAACTTCTCCAAGTCTCGAATGTAGGTGGTAATTACAGAATAAGGGGGCACACAGTTAAAACTGAGAGCGGAGCAATTTCTTCTCTCAAAGGGTGGTGAATCTCTGGAATTCTCCACCTCAGAGCGTTGTGTAGTCCAGGTCACTAACTGTAGTTAAGGATGAGATAGATGGATTTTTTAAATCTATGGGAGTCGAAGGTTATGCGGAGCAGGCCTGAAAGAGGAGTTGAGGCCTGGGACAGATCTGTCAAGATCTTATTGAATGGCGGGGCAGGGTCGAGGGGCTGAATAGCCTGCTCCTGCTCCTACTTCTTGTGTTCTTGTATAGGGTATTATATTAATCAGGTCTCTTGCAGGAATAATGCTACACACTTTAAAACTACAACACTGATCGAATAATAATGAAAAGCTACATTTATAGCTTTCATTTAATTTAATGTGTTGGATTTTGCCCAATCATTTACAACTCTCATCAATTGTTTCGCAATTTAATTGAATCCAAAGACACAGGCAGACCCATTTCACACAATCTCTGGAATTTCCCATTCAAAATATGAATTTTCAGCCTCTGACACGACGCTTTTTAAATTACACTGTCAGAATTGCAGTCATGAAATTACTCCAATTAATATTAGGGGACGGACACTGGAAGGACCTCATTGACATTCCTGTATCTGTTATTTTACTGAAGATGCTTGTTTCTGTTTATTCTGGAGTGTTTAATAGCGCCAGTAAAATTGTAACTGTGTCAGCTCTTCACTTCATTCCTTAGTTCACCTATAGCCAGTCATAAAACGGCCACGTTCCACCAAACTAAACTGATCCAAACACTCATGTCCATGTCGAACCCTCACCAAACCCACTTCTCTATCAACCTCGCTCTCAGTCAGTCTCATTAATTCTCAGTCCACTCGATCATATTACATTTGAAAATTCATCCCTGAATTTAAGCCCTTACTGGCCTCACTCCTCACAATCTCCACCCTCTCCTCTTAATCTGCAGGAAACTCATACCTCTGACAGTGGCGTCCAACAGTGCCACTGCACTATTATGGTTGCTGTTACTCCGCTCTCATCGGCGGCAGGGCGTCTGCTGATGGCTTTTCTTCCCATCCCAGCATAGTTAGGTCTGGGGTACCACTTCTCTTACTCACCTATATGTTGCCCTTTAGTGACATCATCTAAAGACATGATGTCAATTTGCACATGTGTGCTGGCAACATAAATTTCCTCCATTGAATCATCTCTTTCGAACGTTCTGTGCCTCTGCTGTCAGACTTCAACAGTCTGTTTTGTGTGCGGTATAATGTCCAACAATGAAACTTTGTGAAGGCTGAAATCTTCGCCTTGGATCCGCTATTAACGCCAGAATATTATCACCGATTCCATCCCCCTTTCTGGCTGATACCTCAAGTGAAATAAGACTTGATGTCACCATTGCAACCTATTCGTCCCAGATCTAAACGTTTGACCTGCTATCCTCTCCATCACAAAAGACGTCAACTTCCACCCCCATAACATCGCTGGACTCTTCCACTGAAGCCCTCAATCATGAAATTTTCAGCCGACGTCTCTTGCCTTTTCCTGCAAACATCACCACTTCATTCCGATAACACTAGCCTCTTGGTGGAAATTCCCTTGTACTTTTCCATGTCTACCTCCCTGATCAGAGTCCCAGCAATCGATTCTGTTCCCCTTCTCCCATCGGCAACGTTACTTCTGATGACCTCATAACCGGATACAACCTAGTTCTCTCTTCTTGTTCCTGCACGTGCTTTCCAATAGACCTTGCATCTGCAGATATCTTGTCAGCTTCTACATGCACGCTGAGGCAGTACATTTCTCCAGAGCCACCACCAACCCGTCCGCCCTATTCTCGATGTGCTATCAGAGTACTTAGCCAACATCCTCGTACGGATGTTCTAAACAAACATA
The DNA here is from genome assembly GCF_036365525.1 of Heterodontus francisci. Lineage (NCBI taxonomy): Eukaryota > Metazoa > Chordata > Chondrichthyes > Heterodontiformes > Heterodontidae > Heterodontus > Heterodontus francisci. The sequence continues at coordinate 52,012,176 of NC_090391.1, forward strand.
GACAAGGCTGAACACATCATCGTTAGTCCCAGACAGGTACTATGCTTTCTTGTCACCAATTCCAATCCACATCATGTCTGTTGTCACAGAGTGATGCTCAAAGTTATTTGATCCAACGTTGTGTTTCATATTCAAAAGACACTTAACAACAAAGGCCACCTACTTTCTCTTTCTCTTTCGTAGCATCGCCGCCCTCACACTTGTCTCATCCCATCAGATATTGAAAATCTCACACACACCATTGTTTTATCAGATTTGACGACAACAAGCTGACTTCCCATTCTCTGCAGTCCATGCACTTGTTGATCTAAACTCTGCTGGCCATGGTCTATTCAATTTTGGTCCCTCTCGCCAATCACTCTAGATCTTTGCTCATTGAGATAGAATAAATTACGAGCAAAAAGTACAGCTTAATTTTCTTCCTTGTGTTTCAAACCCTAATTTCTGTAAACTGCACTAGATCTATAAACCATCCCTTGAACTCGCCCTGAGGTGGGCGGTAAATTATACTGCAGAACCACAACAGCAATATTCTCTGTGTTACTACCTGAGCAACGAGCAATGTTTTGTAGGGTAAATAAGGTCACAGAATTAATTGTGTGTTTGAATGATTGGTGTGGCAGAGATGGGTTTTGAATCATGGGGCATTGTCACCAGTAATGGTGAACGTGGGAGTTGCACTGTTGGGATGGTCTTCAGCTGAACCGTGCCGGCACAAGTGTCCAGGTGAGTTATTAAACTAGGGTGTTAGAGAGGAGTTTAAAGTAAATAGTAGCAGAGAGGGAAAAGCTGAGGGACGACGTGATAACTTAAAGAGAGAAAAAAAGGCAGGAGAGCAATACAGCAACATGGATAATGATATTCAGATTGTGGCAAAAAGGGATTGAACATACAAACGTAAGAGTGCACCAACAGATATAGCTGACCATCAAGCACCTTTCTATTCTAATCCCATTTTCCAGCACTTGTCCCATCGTCTTGTATGCCATGGCGTTTCAAGTGCTAATTCTTCAATGCTGCGAGGGTTCCTGCCTCTCGCTCTCCTTCAGGCAGTGTCTTCCAGATTCCAACCACACTCTGGGTGATTTTTTTCCCCTCAAATCTCCTCTAAACCTTGTGCCCCATACCTTTAATATATGCTCATTGGTTATTGATACCTCCGCAAAGGGGGAAAAACGTTTCTTTGTATATCCCCTTGTCTTATTATCCCTCCCAAAATGCATCACGTCACACTTCTCAGGATTAAAGTACATTTGCCACTACTCTGCCCAATATACCAGCCTATCTATATCGTCATGCAATCAAAGGCTTTCCTCTCATATATGCCTCCAGTTTTGGCCTCACTCACTGGAAGAAATAGGTTTAGTCTATCTACCCTATCTGATCAATTAAAATCTTCGATTACCTTATTCAACGGGCTACAACCACATTTTCCGCAAACTCTCATCATCGTTAACCCTGTTATCCCGATATCATTCTGTTGAATCTCCACTAAACATGCTCAAACACCACCATACTCTTTCTCAATTGTGGTGACTGAAATTGAATGCAGTACTTGAGAACGGTGTCTAAAAAATATCTCTGGACAACTGCGGCATCACTTCCTCTTATTCCAGCTCTCGTGAGATCAAAGTAATCATTTTGGAAAAAAAAATTGATACATGACCACTATATTTTGTGAAATCTGGAATTGGATCTGTCCATCGCTATGTTCATTCAGCGTTCCCAGATTCTTGCTGTTTCGAAAATACTCTGATCTATCTTTCTTAGGATGATCTCATACTTGTCAACATTGAACTCTTTATGGCACCGTTTTGACTGCTCACTTAACCTATCAAAGTTCATTGGCAACGTTTTGTTTGCAGAGTTAGTATTTCCTATCGTGCCTTATCTAATGTCGTCAGAAAACTTAGATATATCACTCTCGATTCCTTAATCTAAGTCCTCTGTCCATATAGTGAAAAGCTGTAATATTATTCTGACAATTGAAGTACAGACCCTTGACACCTACTGTCTGTCTCCTACCTCCTAACCCATTAGATTGTCTCCAATTTCTGGCGCTCTTATATTTGTTAAGAGTCTCTTATGTGAAATCCTGTAGAATATGTTCTTCAAATCCACTAAATAACATCCTTAGGCAGGCACTTATTACAACGTCATTTACTGTTGTTATCATACACCTCCTTTAAACAATCAATAGGTTCATCAGACATGAAGTACCTTTTACAATAGCATACTCCAAAATTCTGCACCAAATCTCTTCCATCTTCCATCTGCAACAAACCCATATTTTCGCCGAGCTTATCGTTACTTCTTCGAATATCTTCTTCTTTGACTGGTTGCTTATTTCAGAATAATTTGTGAAAACACGGGAAAATGCTGCTCTATTTTTAAATGTGCTATATAAATGCAAGATTTCTTTCATAGATATTGTAGTATTGTCATACAATGTTCAGCCCAACATTGACGCTTATGCCTTAGGTAAATAAGCACTTTTGCTGAAAACCTCCCTGGTCTCCTCCATGTCGCCATCTACCTCTCATTTTCTTCGTTGATTTTCTAAGGAAAACAAATATTTGACTAAACTTTCAGACGTTTCTGACACTTCCTTGATATTTCTTCATGTCTCTATTACAGGTAAGTGAGTCTGTCAATGCAATTTGTTTGTTGACATTCCTGCCAGATTGCCCATTAGTTGTCCACTGTATGAACAGTACCCATATTTCAACAGGAACTGATGTTCTTGACAAATCTCATAGATTTATTTGAGGGCCTAACAGGTATGGTAGATTGAGGAAATGTTTCTGGAGTGAAAGTATTTAACGCTTTGGTTTCCAGCTCACTCTAGTCAACTCTTTCCTTTGATATATAAGAAATGTACGTTCGATCTCACCACGTTTCCAACTTTCTGAAAGTCCCAGCTTGATCACAGTGGGCTCGGTGGAGATCTACAGAGTGAGTCAAATTCATTTTCAACATTGAATCTTCTCAATAAAAGAGTTTTCTGCGTTTTTTTGATTGAGCATCCACTATTAGCTGGTGCTGTTGGATGCATTTTCTGTACGGTATGGGCTTTTTAACGTGATACTATATGATTACATAAAATAGTCGAGTGGGGCTCTTGATCTTGACTTACCTGGGACACTGCAGCATCAGGCGGTGGACCTGGGAGGAATCAAACCCGACTGGTGATGAAGCTAAGTATCCTGTATGCCTTTTTAAAAGCCAACACAATTTGTCCAGCGACCATCAAAGATTTGTGTACACACACACACAGTCCTCTGATCTCCTCTACCATCTTTTAAATAGTGAAGTTCAGTTACCATTTACTCCCCTTATTATCCCTCCCAAAATAATCACTTCCCACTTTTATGTGTTAAATTTCATTCTCAATCCGTATTTTCATTCCACCATCAGACTGCCTATATCCTCCTACTGTCCTCTACACTGGCTGCTATATTTATGAATTTCTTGGCAACTGCAAAAGTTGAAATTATATGTTTCTTTACTTATAAGTCTATGTCATTTATATATCTATCTATATATCAGTAACAATACTGAATCTAATAGCGACCCCAAGAAACAGCACTGTATACTTCCTCTTCCGCAATATGAACAATGACTATTCAGCACTTCTCTCTGCTTTCTGTCCCTGAGTCAATTTCATATCCACACTATTGCTGTCACATTAATCAATGTTTTCAATTTTTTGTAACAAGTCCAAGCAATGAAATCACAGGTCTTTTGAAATTCCATACACGTAACATGAAACACACTATCCTCAACACTTACATTATGTCATCAACGAACTTGATCAAGATTATCAAACATGATTTGCCATTAACCATGCTATCCATGATGCTTGGCATATATTAATCCATGTTTTCCCAACATATAAATATTTTTGTGCTGGCTTAGGGCCTCGAGAAGATTTCCAACCATCGACATCAGACTGACTGGTCAATAGTTCTCTCCTTTTTTCAGCAGGGTGTCACATTTACAAGCCTCCAGTCCCCTGGTACCATTCCCAAATCCAAGGAGAATTGGAGGAGTAAAAACAAGAAATGCTGGAAATACTCAGCAGGTCTGACAGCATCTGTGGACAGAGAAGCAGAGTTAACGTTTCAGGTCAGTGACACTTCGGCAGAACTGGCAAATATTAGAAATGTGAAAGGTTGTAAGCAAGTAAAGCGGAGGTGGGTCAAGAGATAACAAAGAAGAAGGTATTGATAGGATCACAGAATAGCTGACCAGAAGACCATGGAGCAAAGGCAAACAATATGTTAATGGTGTGTTGAAAGATCAAGCATTAGTTCAGATAGGGTGTTAATGGACTGAAATTGAACAGCCACAAGTACAAACATGAAAAAGACAGTGGGTAAGCAAACTGAACAAACTAAGATGAAATAAAATTTAAAAAATTAGAAAATCTAAAAATTAAAGGAAAATGGGGGGCCCATCATCCTCTGAAATTAATGAACTATTGGTTTGGAGGAGTCTTATCAAGGCCTCTGCTATTTCCACCATTCCTTCCCTCAGCAACCCACATACATCTCGTCCAGACTGGGTAAATGGTTACTTTACTTTGGTGCAAAAAGGGGTTAAATGAAATTGTTTGTTCAGTGACTGTAATTAATGTCAGTTTCCATGGACCCTAATTGTGTCACTGGAGAGTTCCCCTCTTCAATTAATAAGCATCTCCTTTCAATGTCTTATCCCACAGTCAGTGGGAACATCACCCCGGCACTAACAGGGATCAGCAGTTCCAGTAAGAGGGAGAGCATGGATCAGAGTCTGAGAACAATGGATTAGAATATTACAACAATGGGTCAGAATCTGAGAATAATAGATTGGAATGTTACAACAATGGATCCGAATGTGAGAACAATAGATTGGAATGTTACAACATTGGGCAGCAGGGGTTTTTCCTATTGGTTTGGCCTAATTACTGGAGATTACGTTTGGCTAACATTAGATCTCCGGATCGTTTATGCACTGAAGATGATTCAAGTGGTTTACTATCCAATGCTCGCTATTGCTGGAGTCCCTGGTAAGTCTCTGTATCCAGTAATTAGATATATAAACCATATTTACCAAATTTAGTGTTCTTTTCATTTAAATCTTGGGAAGACCAAGACCATTGTCTTTAGTCCCTGTAACGAAGTCATTCCCTATCTACTGTCTGCAACCTTCTCACTGGCAAATATGTGAGGCTGAACCAGATTGTTCGCAACCTCTGTCATGCAGTTGGCACTGAGGTGAGTTCATCTCCATCTTCTCTCCATCACCAACCATTCGTACTACCACCTTTCCAATATCACCCGTCTCCAACTCTACCTCAGCCCTTCTGGTGCATGAACCCTCATCCATGCCTTTGTTAAATCCGCACTTGACCAATTCAATTCTATCCTGGCTACCCTTACAAACCATGATAAACCACTGCTCATCCGGAGCTCTGCTGCCCATATCCTAATTCACACAAAATCTCGGTTACCCATCACCCCTGCACTCAATGATCTATTTGGCTCCCGGTCTTGCTGTACTTTAATTTTAATATTCTCACCCTTGTCTTTGAATCACTCCTTGGTTACGCCACTCCATTGGTCCCTATCTCCTTACCATTTCCCATATTCCAGCAAATCTTATGCCTTTGAGTAGTTTTTTCCCCAATTTCCTTTAGCAAGTGAGTTTCTTTCCCTCTCTGTCTCCCTTGGCTGTGATTTTCACTCTACGGCTCCACTGGTGCCAACGCTATGGAAACCTGGATCTATGAAATGATGTGAACACTGCGATTGTAAAGTTAGTGGAGGTGCTTGGATTGTTTTCTGGACGTTGTGTCCTAAGCTGCTGCCAACATTCAGGGAGGACAGAGAATCTGGTGACCCAACACTGGACAAGGTAAGGGGCTGTAGTTACAGTGTCTCTGGGTATCTAACATGACTAACAAATGCAGCAGAGGGTGCAGATATGGGAAGCTCTGTAAAGAGGGAGGAGGAGGGGGGCTGTGCCCTACCCACACGCGCTGGGTTTTCCAAGAGCACTTTTCCTACCTACACCTAGCCCAGGCGCAGTGTGTGAGGTGACTCAGATTCAATAAGGAGTTGATCACAGCGCTGTGTCACCTCGTGCAACACGAAGTGGAGCCTCACACCAGGGTAAGGACGGAGCTGTCAGCTGCCTTTAAGGCCACAGTTTCATTGACTTTCTATATATCTGAATCATTCCAGGTAGGAGCAGTTGGCATACCCATCAGAGAGTCACAGAGTCAATTACAGCACAGATGAAGGCCATTCGACCCATTGAGTTATTGCCAGTTTTACGCTGAGATAAGCATCCAGTCCCATTCCCAATTTCAAACCCCGTAGTCCTGCAAGCCCATTTGTATCACCTGCCCATCCAAATTCCTTCTGAAATCATTGATAGTCTGCACTTTCACCACCCTCATGGGCAGCGAGTTCCAGGGCATTACCCCCTGTTGAATATTTGTTTTTTTTACTCATATTCCCTCTGCATCTGAAGCCTCAATCTGTGTTTCTGGTCCTTGTACCATTAGTTAATAAGGACATGGTTCCTTGAACAACTTATCGATGCCTGTCATAATCTTGTCCTTTTTAAAAAAATCCCCACAATCTTTTTTGTTCAAAAGAGAATAAACACCGTTTTTCTAACTTAGCTTTGCAACAAATGCTCCCATCACTGGAGGCATTCTGGTAAACCTCCTCTGTGCCCTCTCAATGCCCCTCACATCCTTCCTAAAATGACCAGAACTGAATACAATACTAGTTGGAGGACTAAATAGAGTTTTATAAATGCTCAGCATAACTTCCCTGCTTTTGTTTTAATGCTTCTTTTTATGAAGCGTAAGATCCCATTTGCTTTACTAATCAATCTCTCATTATGTCCTTCCACTTCAAAGATCGATGCACATGCACCGCTAGATCCTTCTATTCCTGCACACCTTTTACAATTGTGCCGTTATGTATGTATTGCCTCTTACTATTCCTTCCACCAAAATTTATCATTTCACTCCTGTCAGCATTAAATTCGATCTGCCACCAATACGCCCATTCTGATAGCCTAATGGTTCATATCATCTTCACTTGTTTGCCACACCTCCAAGTCTGGTATCATCGGCAAATCTTGAGATTCTATTCTGAATTCCAATATCCCCGTCATTTATATATGGCAAAAAAGCTGTCATTCCAGCACTGACCCTTAGGGGACATCACTGTCTACAGCCGTCCTGTCAGCAAAACATCCATTTACTACACCTCGGTGTTTTCTGTGCTTATTCCAATGTTTATCCAGTTGAATACTGTCTCTCCTATTCCAATCAGCCTCAATCTCACAGTTGACTGTTTACTGATGTACCCGCTAGGTGACAGAGCCATCTATGCCCGGTGAGGTGAATTATCCCGGTCAGTCCCTCAGCAGGGAGAACCAGGATGAGAGGCACTGGCTTTACCAGGATAATGGGATTGCTGATGGTGTAGGAGACTCTGCGGGGTCCCCATATCAACAGGGAGAAGTACAGGAACTGAAAGAACTCTTACTCCATGAATGTACAGATGGTGTGTGAGCATTCCGATTACATCATGTTGGTGAATGTCCACTATCCTGGCAGCAGCTATGATATGTTCATTTTGAAGCAATCGGCGGTCCCCACCATCTTCACGATTCTGTTGAGAATCAGAATGTGACTCCACAGAAACAATGGCCTCCTTCTCTACACATAGCTCATGATTTGCCACATCCTAAACCACCTGCCACTGCCAACTAAACACACCACCAAGAACATGTGACAAAGCACGTTGATGAAGGAAGAGCAGTGGATGGGGTGTATATGGATTTTAGCAAGGCGTTTGATAAGGTTTCCCATGGTAGGCTCATTCAGAAAGTAAGGAGGCATGGGATTCAGGGAAAGTTGGCTGTCTGGATACAAAATTGGCTGGCCCATAGAAGTCAAAGGGTGGTAGTAGATGGAAAGTATTCAGCATGGAGCTCGGTGACCAGTGGTGTTCCACAAGGATCTGTTCTGGGACCTCTGCTCTTTGTGATTTTTAGAAATAACTTGGATGAGGAAGTGGAAGGCTCGGTTAGCAAGTTTTCCGATGACATGAAGGTTGCTGGACTTCTGGATAGTGTAGAAGGCTGTTGTAGGTTGCAACGGGACATTGACAGGATGCAGAGCTGGGCTGAGAAGTGGCAGATGGAGTTCAACCTGGAGAAGTGTGAAGTGATTAATTTTGGAAGGTCGAATTTGAATGCGGAATACAGGCTTAAGGACAGGATTCTTGGTAGAGTGGAGGAACAGAGAGATCTTGGGGTCCATGTCCATAGATCGCTCAAAGTTGCCACCCAAGTTGATAGGGTTGTTCAGAAGGCGTATGGTGTGTTGGCTTTCATTAACAGGGTGATTGAGTTTAAGAGCCGCAAGGTTATGCTGCATGTCTATAAGGCCCTGGTTCGACCACACTTGGAATATTGTGTTCAGTTCTGGTCGCCTCATTGGAGGAAGGATGTGGAAGCTTTAGAGAGGGTGCAGAGGAAATTTACCAGGATGCTGCCTGGACTGGAGGGCATGTCCTACGAAGAAAGACTGAGGGAGCTAGGGCTTTTCTCATTGGAGCGAAGAAGGATGAGATGTGACTTGATAGAGGGGTACAAGATGATGAGAGGCATAGATAGAGTGGATAGTCAGAGACTTTTTCCCAGGGTGGAAAGGGCTCTCACCAGGGGGCATAATTTTAAGGTGATTGGAGGAATGTTTCGGGGAGATGTCAGAGGTAGGTTCTTTACACAGAGAGTGGTGGGTGCGTGGAATGCGCTGCCAGCGCTTGTAGTAGAAGCAGATACATTCGGAGCATTTAAGCGACTCTTGGATAGGTACATGGATGATAGTAGAATGAAGGGTAGGTAGTTGGTTTGATCTTAGAGTAGGTTAAAGGTTCGGCACGACATCGTGGGCTGAAGGGCGTGTACTGTGCTGTACTGTTCTATTATTATAACATCGTGGAACAGACCATCAGTGTGAGCAAGCAATGCTTCCGATGTCTGAACCGCTCAGGGGGAGCCCTCCAGTACACACGAGAGAAGGTGTCCAAGTTCATGGCGTTCTGCTGCACCCTTCATGTCATCACCATCATGAGGACACAAGCATGGACACCAGGAATCTGGAGGCCATCTCAGGAGGAGGAGGAGGCATGGAGGATATTTCCTGCATGTCTTCGACCCAGTCAGGCGGTCAGAGAATGTCTGATAAGATACCGGTTCCACAGGACAACTTCCCTCTCCCACCGTGGACCCCCCTTTCTCCAGCATTACACTCATCTGAGACACCCCATCACAGCGTCCTCTTGGACACCATCCTGCAGGAAAACCCACCAACAAAAATTCATTTAATTAGCTTATTTATCCAACAACACATACATTATACCAACAAAATTGAACTATTTACCATTATGTATTCCCTTAGTGCCTATCTTGTGGATTCCCTTGACTTGCCTTGTGCTCCAACACAGTGCTTCCCCAGTGGCTGCAGCATGGCTGGTAGAAGGCTCCTGACTGTCACTGGGAGAGACTGCTGGTGGTCTTGCAGGACGCCTGCAAATAGCTCTGGCCTTGAAGGCTCGGATTCGGACTGCACAACCTCGACATAGACAATAGCAGCCTGAACTGGCTGATTAGCAATAACAAAGACACTGGTGGAGTGGCAGTGAAGGAAGAACAAATGTTGACTTCCTGAGAGAGGACAGCAGCTTCGTGCTCCACGGAGCCACTGCCACTCCTATGGGCGTCACCTCAGCAATCCTAGTAATTTACTGGATCACAGATTGCTGGACTGCTGTGAGAGCCTGCCAACCACTTTGAGTACTGAAATCCACTGCCATGAAATCCGCAGTCTGATCCTGCATGGATCTCCGGACCTCAGTCTGAGCTTGCACTGCATCACTGAGACGTTGGGTATCTGCAGTGGAAGCTGATACAATGGTCACCAGACACTGTATAACGGCTGGGTCCGCTCGTGCTGTCATGGAGTCAGTAACCGCTTCCACAGGGGAAAGAATGGGCTTCAAGCTCTGTGCAATGTCCTGTGTCATGTTGGAGCCAGACTCCTCCATGTTCCTTGACAGTGACAGCAGACAACGTATATCAATGTGCGTACACATCAGCATTCTCTTGTCTGCTGCTCCAGTAATGTTCTCATCTGAGTCCTGTGTAACATAACTCGTGTGTGACCACATCCCTCTGGTGAGCTGGAACATGACTTATCATTGCCCCGCCAGCTTGGGTGCAGCCCACTCGTGTTTCGCAACTGCAGGATTTTTTAAATTATTATTCATTCATGGGATGTGGGCATCGCTGACTCGGCCAGCATTTATTGCCCACCGCTAATTGCCATTGAGAAGTTGGTGGTGAGTTGCCTTCTTGAACCGCTGCAGTCCATGTGGGGTAGGTGCACCCAAAGTGATATTAGGAAGGGAGTTCCAGGATTTTGACCCAGAAGACAGTGAAGGAACGGCGATATAGTTCCAAGTCAGGATGATGTTTGACTTGGAGGGGAACTTGCCGGTGGTGTTTTCCTATGCATTTGCTGCCCTTGTTCTTCCAGTTGGTAGAGGTCGCGGGTTTGGAAGGTGCTGTCTAAGGAGCCTTGGTGCGTTTCTGCAGAGCATCTAGTAGATGATACACACTGCTGATACTGTGTGTCGGTGGTGGACGGAGTGAATGTTTGTGGATGGGATGCCAATCAAATGGGCTGCATTCTCCTGGATAGTGTCGAGTTTCTTGAGTGTTGTTGGAGCTACACTGATCCAGGCAAGTGGAACGTATTCCATCACACTCCTGACTTGTGGTTGTGGATAGTGGACAGGCTGTGGGGAGTCAGGAGGTGAGTTTTCCGCAGGAGGATTCCTAGCCTCTGACATGCTCTTGCATCCATGGTATTTATACGGCCACTCTAGTCTAGTTTCTGGTCAATGGTAGCCCCTAAGATGTTGACAGTGAGGGAATCAGTGATGGTAATGCCATTGAATGTCAAGGGGAGATGGTTAGATTTTCTCTTGTTGAAGATGATCATTGCCTGGCACTTGTGTGACGGGAATGTTGCTTGCCACTTATGAGCCCAAGCCTGGATATTGTCCAAGTCTTGCGGCATTTCTACACGACTGCTTCAGTATCTGAGGAGTCATGAATGGTGCTGAACATTGTGCAATCATCAGTGAACATCCCCACTTCTGACGTTATGATTGAAGAAAGGTCATTGATGAAGTAGCTGAAGATGGTTGGGCCTAGGACACTACCCTGAGGAACTCCTGCAGTGATGTCCTGGAGCTCAGATGATTGACCTCCAACAACCACAACCATCTTCCTTTGCGCTCGGTATGACTCCAACCAGCGAAGGATTTTCCCCCTGATCCCCATCGACCTCAGTTTTGCCAGGGGAGCTTGATGTTGATTGGCCAGCAGCAAGGATGAGGAATCCTGCTATCGGGATAGATTGGAGAAGATGGGGTTGTTCTCCTTGGAGGAGAAAAAAGTAAAGAGGAGATTTCATAGAAGTGCTCAACATTACGACGGGTCAGAACAGGGCACATAGGGTAAAATAAGACATTCCCATTGTCTGAAGGATCAAGACCAGAGGACAATTGTTTACCCAGTGTTGCAAGAGTTTATTTTTGTTGCAATATGGGAATTTTGTGTGTTGTTGAAAGCTGCGGAAAGGGATTTTCTCTGATCGGTGAATTATGACACTTGCGCCCAGATATTACCCTCAGAAAACGGGAGCCCCAACTGAAATGTCAGTAGCAAAACCACCTCTGCCTGGCCTGGATATCCGGATGGCATTTTACGGTCTCCAGGTCTTTAATTAGTCTGAGGCGGGTCTTCCAACACATTGAGGCAAGCGGTCCTGCCTAATGGAGCTGCTGCCCAATCATCAGGTCGACAGCTGTCTGACCCAGCAGCGCAACTGGAACCGGTGGCCACTGCTGGTACTGCAACCCAGCTGAAGACGAACGATGTCAGGGAGCCCCGGAAATCGGTAAGATTTTGGGGACTCGCCAGGAAAAACACGGCTAGGCATGTGTGGTCGATTGTGGGGACGCATGCTGGGTGTTCGGGGTGTTTGGGATATCGGGACTGTCCCCCAGCTGGCGCAGGGCGACTGATCATGAAGGCCCCCCTCCCAGGCCGTCAGAAGACAACCTACATTTAACAAGAAGCTTTTCTCCGGCCTGAGCCACTCGGAAGCAAAGAATAAATTTCCCCAAGCGGCGGGCTGTGGACCACTTAAGTACCATGATTGGCTTATGACGGGCGGGCCCTTAATCACCACCGTTGCCCTGCGTAAATTGGGAAGGTCTTTCCTAACCTGCACTACATTTTCCGCCACTCCCCACCCCAGCCCACCCCCCACCCCGCCACACCATCCCGCTCTTTGGGGATGGTGCGGTGGCATATAATTCTGGCCTTGGTGTTTGAAGAGTGTAGACTGCAAGACTTGTTTCTAATCAACGAGGAAGATTAATGACTGTCTTGTGACTTGACTGTTGAATGTTTTCAGTTTTATTTGGGGATTGATAGGGATCAGTGAACTCTACGAGGAGCAAGCTTTGACGTCTTTGCTTTGCCCTGCGTGGAACGAAAGAGAGAGACCCAGAAACGTGTTACTGTTCTCTCTGCAAAGGAAGACTTTGTCTCTCTTAGAAATAACTTCTACATTTAAGGTGTAGTTTTCACATGCCTGAAGAGAGGGCAAGACATAGAAAAGGAGGGCTTGGCTACACTCAATGGAGGAAGGCTGCTTTGCAGAGTAAGCTTGTGTTCCGGTGTGGCAGATTACTATTGCTCCAGTCTCAAGAATTCCTTCCTCAAGAGTGACACTTCAGTGAGAATGTGAAATGGAACAAGCTCAAAGTGGTAGTATTGACTCAAGGTTAAATTCTGGTCAGGAAAAAGCTGAATCCAGCCCAGGACCCAACAAAACGCTATTTGAATTTATGAAAGCTCTCCTAAGATTGAGGAAAGGAACGTAGAGGTAATTTTCATTACTTTTGAAAAAATATCCCAACAACAAAAATGGGCAAAGGAAAGCTGGACACTGCTAACGCAAGGCAGTTTGAGGTCCTAGATCATGGCACTTATGCCATGCTTCCTGAAGAGGCTTCTGCAGATTATGAGGTGGAAAAAAGGCTATCCCGCTGTGCATGACGTAGTCATTGAAGCTCACAATCACACGTTTTGGAACCTCCAGAGATTGGCTTGGTAGGACTTAAGTCGAATTTGAGAGGGTAAAACAAATTAACTTTGATGGTTGGATACGTGCAGCAAAGCTGGAAACCACGTTTGAGAATCATAAAGAACTGATTCAATTGAAACAGTTTAAAAAATCAATCCCTCTAGCAGCAAGAACTCATGCAGTGAACCTGAACGTTTCCAAGGGCAGACAAGCAGCGGAAATTACTGATGATTTTGTGCTTCTGCACAAGCCAAAACGCTCTGTCCATCACTTCCACAAACCGAAGAAAGAGATAAGGTAGGAGTGTGAAATTAAGGCAAATAGCCGAGAACAAGAATGAATAGCTGGAAACGCCCCATGATTCCCTTCTTTGGCCAGGAAGGATGGTGCTGAGGATAGACGGAAGCCTGAAAGCCTAGATTTTATCATTACTGAACTTCAGTCCGCTGAGGAGGATCTGTGCCCATGGCAAACTGGACTCCACCATGGAGGATCAGTGCCTGTGTAGAACCCAAATCCACCGAGGTGGTTCTGTGAATATTTCAAACTCGAATCTGCCAAAAGTGACCAGCGCCCAAGCAAAATCAAATCCACCAAGGAGGATCAGAGCCCACGTCGAACTCGACTCGTCTGAGGAGGATCAATCACTCTGGGGAACTCGACTAGGCCGAGGAGGATCAGTGCCCAAGTGAAACTCGAATCTGCCATGGAAGGTCAGTGCATATATCAGTCTCGAATATGCCAAGTATGATCAGTGCCCATGTTGAACTCAATTCGCTGAAGCGGATCAGAGTTCTCATCAAACTCAACTCAGCAAAGGAGGTTCAGTGCCCGTGGTAAACTAGAATCTGCGAGGAGGATCAATACCTGTGTCGATCAAGAATCCACCAAGGTGGATAAGTGTCCGTGTCGATCTCGAATCAATTGAGGAGGATGAGTGACCGTACCAAACTCGACTCTATCGAGGATGATCAGTGTCTGTGTTCTACCCGAACTTATCAAGAGTGTTCAGTGACCATTTCGAACTCCAAAAGCGTGCATTTTGCAAGCTCAGTATTGAGTTTCGAGTTTGGTGAGTGACGAGTTCGGTGAAGGGGGAGGAGGATGTGTTCCATTTCTCCACTTTTTTCCACTTTATTCATCCTCCAGTATTTCGGTTCTTGCCTCAGTGCAGTGGAAGGAACCTTTTGGAGAGTACCGGATAAGCTATTCGACTTCTACTGACTCGTCCATAAAGTTAGGGTATGGCAGGGCAGCTCTGCCTGTGGCATGTGGGAAGTCATGGATGCGCCATGTGTCCCAGGCAAACACATCTGCAGGAAGTGTCCCCACCAGCAGCAGCTTGAGCTCTGGGTTTTGGAACTCCAGCATTGGCTGGAGTCACTGTTGTGCAGCTGTGAGATGGCGGATTAGAACATAGAACATAGAACATTACAGTGCAGTACAGGCCCTTCGGCCCTCGATGTTGCACCGACCTGCGAAACCATCTGACGTACACTATTCCATTTTCATCCATATGTTTATCCTATGACCACTTAAATGCCCGTAAAGTTGGCGAACCTACTACTGTTGCAGGCAGGACGTTCCACGCCCCTACTACACTCTGAGTAAAGAAACTACCTCTGACATCTGTCCTATATCTATCACCCCTCAACTTAAAGCTATGTCCCCTCGTGTTTGCCATCACCATCCGAGGAAAAAGACTCTCACTATCCACCATATCTCACCCTCTGATTATCTTATATGTCTCTATTAAGTCACCTCTCCTCCTCCTTCTCTCTAACGAAAACAACCTCAAGTCCCTCAGCCTTTCCTCGTAAGACCTTCCCTCCATACCAGGCAACAACCTAGTAAATCTCCTCTGCACCCTTTCCAAAGCTTCCACATCCTTCCTACAATGCGGTGACCAGAACTGCACGCAATACTCCAGGTGCGGCTGCACCAGAGTTTTGTACAGCTGCAGCATGACCTCGTGGCTCCGAAACTCGATCACACTATTAATAAAAGCTAACACACCATATGCATTCTTAACAGACTTATTAACCTGGGTGCCGACTTTCAGGGATTTATGTACCTGGACACCAAGATCTCTCTGCTCATCCACACGGCCAAGAATCTTCCCATTAGCCCATCACTCTGCATTCATGTTACTCCTGCCAGAGTGAATCACCTCACACTTTTCCGCATTAAACTCCATTTGCCATCGCTCAGCCCAGCTCTGCAGCCTATCTATGTCCCTCTGTAACCTATAACATCCTTCGGCACTATCCACAACTCCACCGACCTTCGTGTCATCCGCAAATTTACTAACCCACCCTTCTACACCCTCATCCAGGTCATTTATAAAAATGACAAACAGCAGTGGCCCCAAAACAGATCCTTGCGGTACACCACTAGTAACTACAATCCAGGATGAACATTTGCCATCAACCACCACCCTCTGTCTTCTTTCAGCTAGCCAATTTCTGATCCAAAGCACTAAATCACCTTCAATCCCATACTTCCGTATTTTCTGCAATAGCCTACCGTGGGAAACCTTATCAAACGCCTTACAGAAATCCATGTACACCACATCTACGGCTTTACCCTCATCCACCTGTTTGGTCACCTTCTCAAAAAACTCAATAAGGTTTGTGAGGCACGACCTACCCTTCACAAAACCGTGCTGACTATCGCTAATGAACTTATTCTTTTCAAGATGATTATAAATCCTATCTCTTATAACCTTTTCCAACATTTGACCCACAACCGAAGTAAGGCTCACAGGTCTATAATTACCAGGGCTGTCTCTACTCCCCTTCTTGAACAAGGGGACAACATTTGCTATCCTCCAGTCTTCCGGCACTATTCCTGTCGGCAATGACGACATAAAGATCAAAAAAAAAGGCTCTGCAATCTCCTCCCTGGCTTCCCAGAGAATCCTAGGATAAATCCCATCTGGCCCTGGGGACTTATCTGTTTTCACATTTTCCAAAATCGTTAACACCTCCTCCTTGTGAACCTCAATCCCATCTAGCCTAGTAGTCTGTATCTCAGTATTCTCCTCGACAACATATTCTTTCTCTACTGTAAATACTGACGAAAAATATTCATTTAACGTTTCCCCTATCTCCTCTGATTCCACACACAACTTCCCACTGCTATCCTTGATTGGCCCTAATCTAACTCTAGTCATTCTTTTATTCCTAATATACCTATAGAAAGCCTTAGGATTTTCCTTGATCCTATCCGCCAATGAATTCTCGTGTCCTCTCCTCGCTCTTCTTAGCTCTCCCTTTAGATCCTTCCTGGCTAGCTTGTAACTCTCAAGCGCCCTAACTGAGCCTTCACGTCTCATCCTAACATAAGCTTTCTTCTTACTCTTGACAAGCGCATCAACTTCTTTAGTAAACCACGGCTCCCTCGCTCGACAATTTCCTCCCTGCCTGACAGGTACATACTTATCAAGGACACGCAGTATCTGCTCCTTGAATAAGCTCCACACTTCGATTGTGCCCATCCCCTTCAGTTTCCTTCCCCATCCTACGCATCCTAAATCTTGCCTAATCGCATCATAATTTCCTTTCCCCCAGCTATAATTCTTGCCCTGCGGTATATACCTGTCCCTGCCCATCGCTAAGGTAAACCTAACCGAATTGTGGTCACTATCACCAAAGTGCTCACCTACATCTAAATCTAACACCTGGCCGGGTTTATTACCCAGTACCAAATCCAATGTGGCATCGCCCCTGGTTGCCCTGTCTACATACTGTGTCAGAAAACCCTCCTGCACACACTGGACAAAAACTGACCCATCTAAAGTATTCGAACTATAGTATTTCCAGTTAATATTTGGAAAGTTAAAGTCCCCCACAACCACTACCCTGTTACTCTCGCTCCTGTCGAGAATCATCTTCGCTATCCTTTCCTCTACATCTCTGGAACTATTCGGAGGACTACAGAAAACTGCCAACAGGGTGACCTCTCCTCTCCCATTTCTAACCACGGCCCATACTACCTCAGTAGACGAATCCTCAAACGTCCTTTCTGCCACCGTAATACTCTCCTTGATTACATGGAGAGCACGTTTAAGTAGGCCGCCACACCGCAGGTTGAGAGCATGCAGGCGGAGAGGGAATGTATGACCGCCAAGCTGTCTAAGAGAACCAGGCAGGTAGTGCAGGAGTCGCCTGATATGATCTCACTCACAAATCGGTTCTGCATTTTGGATACTGGTGAAGGTGATGGTTCCTCAGATTAACGCAGTCAGCCGGATTTGTGACATCACTGGAGGCTCAGCTGCACTGCAGGGGATGAAAAGGATTGGAAGAGCCATTGTGAAAGGGTATTCGTTAGTTAGGGAAACAGACTGGCGTTTCTGCAGCAATAAACTTGAATCCAGGATGGCGTGTTGCCTCCCTGGTGACAGGGTCAAAGATGTCACGGAGCAGTTGCAGGCCATTCTTCTGCGGGAGGGTGAACAGCCAGAGGTCGCAGTACACATTGATACCAAAGGCAGAGGGAAGAAAGGCGATGAGGTCCGGAAAGCAGATTTTAGGGAGCTAGGAAGGAGATTAAAAAAGCAGGACCTCAAAAGCGATAATCTGAGGATCACTCCCAGTCCCAGGTTTAGACTGCCTGTAGAAAAGGACAATGAGCAGGGTAAGAATAATTAACTGGGGAAAGGCCAACTTCAGTGGGGTAGGAATGGAGCTGGGATGAATAAACTGGAGTCAAAGACTGACAGGAAAGCCAATAGATGAACAATGGGCTACCTTCAAGGAAGAGATCTTTTGGGCCCAGTAAAGGTATGTACCCTCAAAGGGGACAAGTAGGACAACCAAACCCAGAACTCCTTGGATGACTAAACAGGTACAGACTAAAATAAAGAAGAAAAAGTATGCTTATGACAAATTCCCGTTAGAAAATATTATTGAGAACCAGGCTGAATATAGACAGTCCAGAGGGGAAGTGAAAAAGTAAATAAAAGAAGTAAAGAGAGAGCATAAAAAGAGACTGGCAGCTAGCATTATGTGAAATTCCAAAGTTTTCTGTCGCCATATAAACAACAAAAGGGTGGGAAAAGGAGGAGTGGTGTCGATTCGAGACCAGAAAGGGTTTTACACATGGAAGAGAGGGCATAGATGAGATATTCATCATTCTTCATCAAGGAAGCAGATGCTACCAAGAAATGTCGAAAAAGGAGGTAAGTCAGACAGTAAAGTGGTTTAAAATTAATAAAGAGGATGTATTATTTCGGCTGTCTGTACTTAAAGTGGACAAAGCTCCAGGACTAGATAAGATGCATCCAAGGATATGAGGAAAGTGAGGGTGGCAATCGCAGAGGCACTGGTTCTTGGTCCTCCTTAGATTCGAGGGTGGTGCCAGAGGACCTGAGAACTGAAAACCCTTGTTCAAAAAAGGATGTGAAGGTAAACACAGCAACTACAGGCCAGTCAGGTTAACTTTGGTGGTCGGAAAACCTCCAGAAAAAAATAAACCTGGACAAAATCAATAGTGGCATGGACAATTGTGAGTTAATTAAGGAAACCCATCAAGGAATTCTTAAGGAAAAATCACGTTTAACTGACTTGCAGGAGTTTTCTTGAGAAGAAAGCAGAGACGGTTGATGAGTGTAATGCTGTTGATGTGGTATGCATGGACTTTTCAAAGGCAATTGTTACAGTGCCACACAACATACTTGTGAGCAAACTTGCAGTGCATGGAATAAAAGGGGCGATAGGAACATGGATACAATATTGTCTGAGTGACAGGAAACAAAGTTTTGTGGTTGATGGATGTTTTGTGGGCTGGAGTACGGTCTGTCGACGAGTTCCCCAGGGAGCCGTCTTGGGAGCCTTATTTTTTATGACATATTTTAATGTCCTAGATATTGGTGTACAGGGCACAGTTTCAACGATTGCAGAGGATGGTAAACTTGGAAGCATTATGAACTGTGAGGATGACAATGTAGCAATTCAAAAGGACATAGACAAGCCGGTGGAATTGGCAGACAGGGGGCAGATGAAGTTCAATGCAGAAAAAAAATGAAGTGAATCATGTTGGTAAGAAGAACATGGAGAGGCAATATCAAATAAAAAGTACAATTACAAGTGGGTGCAGGAGCAGAAGGACCTAAGTGTATATGTGCTTAAGTCATTGGAGGAGGCAGGACAGGTCGAGAGATTGGTGAATAAACCATACGGTCTCCTGGGCCTAATTAATAGAGGCATAGAGTGCCGGTGCAAGGAAGTTATGCTGAACTTGAAGAAGATACGAGTTGAGCCTCAGCTGGAGTATTGCTTCTAGTTAACGATGCTACGTTTGAGGAACGACGTGAGGGCATTGGAAAGAGTGCAGTAAAGATTCGCTAGAATGGTTCCAGGGGTGAAGAACTTCAGTTATGAAGATAGATTGGAGAATTTATGACTGTCTTCCTTGAAGAGGTGAAGGCTGAGAAGTCATTTGATCGAATTATTCAAAATCATGAAGAGTCCGAACAGAGGTGATAGAGAGAGACAATGTTCCCACTCATGAAATGATCAAGAACGGGAGGGCACAGATTAAAGTATTTGGTAAGAGAAGCAAAAGTGACACAGGGAATTATGTTTTCACGCAACCAGTGTTTAAGGTCTGAAATGTGCTGCCTGAGAGTGTGGTGGAGACATGTTTAATTGAAATATTCAAAAGGGAAATAGACAGTTATGCGAAAAGGAGGGCAGTACAAGGTTATATGGGGAAGGCAAGGAAATAGAACTGAGAGAATTGCTCATTAGGGAAGCAAGTGTGGACACGATGGTACGAATGACCTCCTTCTGCATTGTAACAAGTCTGTGATTCTGCAGTGGCCACAAGGTGGGACATCTATGATCAGAAGTTGTGCGGAAAACTCATGTGACTTCTTGAGGTACAGAAAGCTAATGCTGAGGAAGGGGCGCAGACTTGTTGGGGAAAGGTATAACATATCCAACAGAGAGCACACTGAACGCTGAAGTGTGAGTTATGGTATTGGCTATGTACCTTTGCACCAAGTGCACCTAAGTGTGACGTCATATCTGGGATGGTAACCATTGGAGTTCCCCATAGCTTGCCTGTAGATGGCATTAACCTACTCTTGGGGAATGATTTCGCCAGAGCAAAATTATCAGTTTCTCCCGTAATCACAGAGAAACCACGTGAAGTTAAAGAAACAGAACAGTTGCAGGAACAAGTTCTGGGAATATGTCCTGTGAGTGTAGTAACCCGAGCAATGGGTAAACAGTTTCCATTGTTGGAGGCAAAATTGGCACCACAAACGGATAGCGGAGAAACTGAAACCTTCCTTGGGAACTTATATAACCCAAATGATATGTGTAACAAATCTTCCATAATCGCAACACAGCAAGCATATCCAGAGTTAAACAAAATAGCAGTCGGCTTTGACAGAAGCTGATGTAAAAAGAGTTCCAGAATGCTGTTATGTGGAAGACGGTGCTCTGAGGAAGACATAGAGACGGCCTCAGAGCAGAAAATGGTGGCAGACCTTCCGTTATTTCTTCCCCTGTTTCTTTTACAACCTAGGGTTCATTTCGTCCAGCCCTGGTGGCTTATCCACTTCAAGATGCTAATTAAATTTGTACCTCCTCTCTCCCTATGTTTATCACATCCAATACTTCACAACCCTCTTCCGTAACTACAAAATCTGTATCAACCCCCTCTTTTGTGAAGACAAACAAAATGTATCAGTTAAGAACCCTATTAATATCTTCAGTTCCTACGCATAGGTTACCTTTTGGTCTTTTATGGCCCCTACCCTTTCCTTAGTTATCCCTCTACTCTTAATCTATGTATAAATCAGCTTTGCTCCCTGACTGATCACGGCTACCCGACTAAACTTAACTGAGGTCCGGGTTTCCAGCGATGGCCCTGCTCCCAGGACTGGTGAACTGCTAGTAGTTGCCACTCCTCCGTGGCTTGCTCCAGCTGCCCTGTCACACAGACCTGTGATCTGAGGCTCCACGATAGGCATGGTCGGACGTGTGGTATTGTACTGGCAGTGCTCCCACTGCATTACAGGCCAACGTGGCAGTGCCACATGTATCTTGGCTATGAGGGTCCAGCGATGGTCCTGGTCCCAGTCCAGCTGTCGTTCCGACAGTAACCCCATTCCCTGACTGATCCCTACTATCCCATCACATTCCTCTGGGGTCCGAACTCAGTGAAGGTCTTGATCCAGTATCAAGAAGTGGTCTCTGGTCCCTGACTGGCAATGAAACCCGTAACACATAGGTGTAATCTGGGGCTCCAGAAAAACACCTCGTTGCAGGTCTGGTGTAGTATCGGCAGTGGGTCCCACTCTCTGACTGGTTCCTGTGATACCACTGCACTCATCTGGTGTCTGGGACTCGAGCGATGGTCCAAGTTCCAGGACCACAAATAATCTAGCTGCAGGCCCCACAAGCTGGCCGGCCTACTGTCTCCAAACCACTTACCTGGGTTCCTGGTTCTCCAGCAGTGGGCGTGAGCTCGGGCCTGGTGCAGAATCAGCAATGCCCCCTGTTACCTGTCAGGTTCTGCGACCACGGGACACTTATATGGGCTCTGGGCTTCCAGCAATGGTCCTGGTCTCAGAACTAGTGTAGTATTGGCACTGGTTCCCACTCTCTTGAACTGGCTTCACTGTCTTCATCACACTTACCTTAGGTCCAGTGTCTCCAGTCATGGTCCTGGTCCCAGGCCTGGTGTATTACTGGCAGTGGCCTCTCTCCCTGACTGGCTCCAGTGTCCTCATTACACTTACCTGGGATCCGGTACTCCACCCATGGTATTGGTCCCCGGCATGGCACAGTACCAGCAGTGGGCCCACTCCCTGACTGGCCCTGGTGCCCTCGCTACACTTTCCAAGGGTCCAGGGCTTCAGCGATGGTCCTGCATCCAGACCTGGTGTAATACTGGCAGTTCCACTGCTCCTACTGGCGTTGCCAATGCTACAGAGCTGCTGCTCCTTAGATTGTTCAGCAGATTTGGCAGGCCGGATCCAAATCCTGAAAGGGATGTGGACCAAGGCGCCGGGGAGTTAATCGCCAGGTTGATAGGTAAATTGGCCATTAGAAATTGCCCCTAGTATAGGTAGGTGGTAGGGAAATATATAGGATCGGTGGGGATGAGGTAGGAATATGGGATTAGTGTAGGATTAGTGTAAACGGGTGGTTGATGGTCGGCACAGACTCGGTGGGCCGAAGGGCCTGTTTCAGTGCTGTATCTCTAAACTAAATCTAAACTAAACTAAGCGCCGCTGAATTGCGCCGAGTGAGGACTTTGAACTACCAAGACTGGGATCCCCTCATATTTTTGGCCTGCCGTGAGGAATACCGCTGCTTTCACTAAATTATGCTCCCCATTTGAGTAAGAAATCCCTGCCACTGGTCCGATAATTCCCCTGTTTCCAGTGAATTTTGTGATGATTGAGATTATTTGTGCATTGATTTTTCACTGGACTCATTTCCAGTGAAATAATTGAATTCCGTGCTGCCTGTCACAGGTGAGGGAATCTCTCAGTCAGTCCAACATTTAACTTTCTCTGCATGAACGAAGTGCTGCAGATGCTACAAATGTGAAATAGAAACAGAAAATGCTGGAAATATTCAGCCGGTCTGGCAGCATCTGTGGAGACAGAATCAGAGTGAATGATTCAGTTCGGTGACCCTTCGTAAAAACTGGGAGGGATTAGAGATGGGATAGTTTTTGAACCAAACAGGGAAAGGAGGGAGGGGGAGGATTATGATCAACATTGAATTTAATAATTTCCGTGTCATTCTTTTGTGATTTAATCTCTCCTGCCTTCCACCGCATCACAGACCTTCCAATTTGCTCTTTCAGGTCCAATTATTTCAACACATCACTGGATACCGGAACACATTTGTAAATCTCAGTATGTCTTCATTCAAACTGGTAACTTTGCTCCCAGCCTGATGTGCAATCTCTTCGCTTACTTCCCTTCCTCACAGTTAACGTGCTGACGATTGGGATCCTGTCTAAGGGAAAGTGTGGTCTCTCCAAAAGTGTCTCTCGCTACCTGGTGGCCATGTCAGCGGCGGATCTACTGGTCATTATCCTCGACCTGATATTGAGACACATTCCCATTGTTTATTGGGAACAGTTTCGGTTCCTACGGTCCATCCGCGTGTGTAATATCCATGCCATCCTTCTTTATGCAGTCACAGACTGTTCTGTCTGGTTCACTGTTACTTTCACCTTTGATCGATTTGTGCCCATTTGTTGCCAGAAGCTGAAAAGTAAATATTGCAGCGAGAAAACGGCGGCTGTGGTCTTGGGAACAGTAACTGTGCTGAGCTGTTTAAAGAACATCTTCTGGTATTTTATGTTAGCTGGCGATTATTGGCTGATGAACTTCCCCTTGTTTTGCTTTGTAACAATGGAGGGTCTGTATTCTCGGGTCTGGGGAACAGTCGTGCTCCCCCACAATATTCTAACCCCGGGGTCCCATTTGTGGTGATTCTGCTGCTCAATGCTCTCACCGTCAGACACATTTTAGTGAGCAGCAGAGCACGCAGGAGGCTCCGGGCTCACAGCAGTAGGGAGAGTCACCGAGACACTGAGATGGACAGCCGAAGGAAATCCATCATATTACTTTTAGTTATCTCGGGGAATTTCATCCTGTTATGGGCAGTGTTTATGATGTTTTCGTTATTGTACCGGATGTTTTGGTTGGGGTGTTTGGTCTGTATCTCTACCTGTTTGTCTGCGGGAATTGGGCTTCATGCTGCAGCTCCTGAGTTGCTGCACAAACACTGCGATTTGTGCCATGACCCAGACTCAGTTCAGAGAGCAGTTGAAGAATGTGCTGAAATATGCCTTTACTCCAATTGTTAAATTCATTCAATTTTGACAGAAACTGAATCTTTATTTCCAGCCATGAATTGGGGCCTATCACTACAGAAACAAAGCAGAGGCGGGACCTGTTGCGATGTTGACAGAGCTGGGGGCAGGGCCTTTCGCCATGGTGACTGTGTCCGGCCGAAACTTTCGCTATGGTGACAGAGTGGGCAGCCGTTCCTGTTAGTATGGCGACAGAGCGGGGCAAGTACATGTCGTCACTGTTGCAAGAGGAGTGGGGGTGGGAGTTGTTACCATGCTAACGGGGGAGTGGGAGGGGCCTGTTGAGTATAATCAGATAAAACCTTTATAACATTTAGAATCCTTAATAAATCTTTATAACCATTGGTAAACATTTAGAATCCTTTACAAAGCGTCAGAAACGTTTAGAATACCTTATGCACATTTATAATCCATTTTAATCCTTTATAATCCTTTATTTATCATACATATCAGATCGCTGCCACGGACAGAAAACACTTAAAATGACCAACATGGATTCCTCTCATTTTAAAGAGGCCACAGTGCATATCATTTAGAATGGCCACAATGCATGTCACCTAAAATGGCCACACTGCATATCACTGCCTGGCGTGCGATCTCCACGTGTGTGTGTGTGTGTGTGTGTGTGTGTGTGTGTGTGTGTGTGTGTGTGTGTGTGTGTGTGTCTGACTCACTGCTGGGGGTGTGATGTGTGTGTGTGTTAGTGTGTTTATGCTTTTGTTATTCTGTGTACATGTTTGCCTGTGTCAGTGCCTGCGTGTAAGGTGTGTTATTGTGTATAACTATGTTGTCTGTGTGCGTCTGTATGTGCGTGTGTGTGTGTGTGTGTGTGTCTGGCTCAGTGCCTGGGTTGAGATTTGTCTGTCTGTCTGCCTGTATTTCTGTATGTGCCTGATTCATTTCTGGGTGTGCAGCGTATGTGTGTGAGTAAGTGTCTCTGAGTGTGTATCGCTGTGTGCATGTCACAGTCTGTGTGTGCATGTGTGTCGGTGCGCCGATCTGTGTGTGTCTGTGTCTCTCTTCCTTGGCATCTCTCTCTCTCTCTGTCTCTCTGTGTGTATGTGTGTGTGTGCCGGTGTCTGTTTGTGTGGCTTTGTGTCTGCCCGTGTGCCTGTCTGTGCCTGTGTGTACATCTCTGTCCCAATGACTGGTGTGTAATTGTCAGTGAGGCTTTGTGTATCTGTGTCTGTGTGTCTGTCTCTCTCTGTGTTGGTCTGTGTCTGTGTGTCTGTGTGGGCATCTGTGGTTGTTTGCTTGTGAGTATATGGCTATGTGTCTGTGTCTACATCTGAATGATGTATATGTGTCTGTCCCAGGGCCTGGTGTGTAATGTGTGTGTGCATATCTGGCTCTGTGACTCGGGTGTGAAGTGTGTGTGTGTCTATGTTTGTATCTATGTTACTGTGCGGTTCCGTGTGTGTGTCTGTCTCAATACTTGTGGTGTGATGTCCCTGTGTGTGTATAGTTACAGTGCCACAGTTGTGTATATATGTGTCTCTGTATTTCTCTCTTTCTCTTTCCATCACTTTCTCTCTCTCTCTCTCTCTCTCTCTCTCTCTCTCTCTCTCTCTCTCTCTCTCTCTCCCTCTCTCTCTCTCACACACACACTCTCTCTCTCTGTCTCACACACACTCTTTCCCTCTCACTCTCTCTCTCACTTTGTGTCTGGGAGTGTGTATGTGTCAGTGTCTCTGTGTGTCTTTACGCCTCTCTGTATTTCTGTGCGTGTGTGTCTGAGTGTGTGTCTGGGTGTGGGGTGTGTCCAAGTGTGTCTGCGCTTGTGCATCTGCATCTGTGTTTGCGTCTGTGTCTGTGTGCCTGTCTGTGTGGGTCGACGTGCCCTTGTTGGTGTTTGTACATCTGTGTATGCGTCGGTGTATGTGTGTCTCTGTGGGCATCTGTGTGTGCGTGTCTGACAATGTATGCACGTCTATGTTTCTCTCTGTGTCTCTCTGTGTCTGTGTGTGCTTGTGTGACTCTGCATGTGTATGTGCGTGTGTCTGTCTCTGTGTATGTGGCTCTGTGCGTGTCCATCTGTGTGCGTCTCGTCGTGTGTGTTTCTCTCTCTATCTATCACTCTCTGTGTCTGCGTGTGTGTCTCTCTCTGTGACTCTGTGTGTGTCTGTGTGTGCGTGTGTGTCTGGCTCATTGACTGGCGTGTAATGTATCTGTGTGGCTGCGAGTGTCTCTGACTGTGTCTCTGCCTGTTTGTTTGCCTTTCTCTCTGTGTGGGTCAGTGTCTCTGCCTGTGCATCTGTGTGCCTCTCTGTCTCTGATCGCGTCTGAGTCTGTCTGTCTTTAATATGTGTCTGTGTATATGACTTTGCGTCTGCGTGAGTGATGTTTTTTTTTGCCAATCTCAGTGCCTGAGGTGTAATGCGTGCGTGTGTGTGTGTGTGTCTTTGTGTGTGTTCCTGTGCATGCCTGTGTGTCTGTATCTATGTGTGCGCCGATGTGCACACGTGTGTGTGTGCATGTGTATCTGTGCATGTGTGTGTGCCTGTGTATGTGTGTCAGCCTCTCTCTGTGTGGGTCTGTATTTGTGTCTGTGTATCTATGTGTGTGTGTGTATGTGTACATTTATGTGCGTATGTGTGTGTCTTCCTCTGTCTGTGTGTCTCTACCTGCCTATGTGTCTGCCTGCGTTGGTCTGTGTGTGTGCCCATGTGTACGTTTGTGAGTGTGTGTGTTACTATGTGCCTTTGTGTTTGTGTTTGTGTGTTTGTGTAGGCATGTCTGTCTGTGTCTGCCTGTGCATGAGTCTCTGTCTGTGCTTGATTGTGTCTGTCTCTTTCTGTGTGTGTGCTTGTCTCTGTGTCTGTTTGTGTGTCTTTCCGTGCTGGTGTGTCTGTGCCTGTGCATCTATGTGTCGCT
Source organism: Heterodontus francisci (assembly GCF_036365525.1). NCBI lineage: Eukaryota > Metazoa > Chordata > Chondrichthyes > Heterodontiformes > Heterodontidae > Heterodontus > Heterodontus francisci. Next base: position 52,039,147 of record NC_090391.1, read on the forward strand.
GTGTATCTGTATGTGTGTATTTGTCCGTGTGTGCTCTCTCTCTCTCAGGGTCTGTGGGTGTGGGTGTGTGTCTCGCACTGTGTTGTTATTTTTTTGTGTGTATGTGAGATTATCAATGTGTGTGTGTGTGTGTGTGTCTGTGTGTGTGCGTCTCACTGTCTGTGTGTGTCTTTGTGACACACTCTCTCTCCATGTATGCGTCTCTGTGTGCCTATCTGTGTGTGCATCTCTCTCGGTTTGTGGGCGTATCTCACTTTCTCTCTCTCGCTCGCTCTCTCTCTTTCTTTCTCTCTATCTCGCTCTACATCTGGGAGTGTGTATATACGTCTCTATCTCTGTGTCTCTGTGTGTCAGTACGCCTCTCTATGCGTCTGTGCGTTGTGTCTGAGTGTATGCCTGTGTATGTGGGTGAGTCCAAGAGGGTCTACGCCTGTGTATCTGCATTTGAGTTTGCATCTGTGCCAGTGTGCCTGTCTGTATGGATCTGCTTGTCCGTGTTGGTTTTTGTGCATCTGTGTATGCGTCGGTGCATGTGTGTCTCTGTGGGCGTCTGCATGTTTGTATCTGACAATGTATGTGTGTCTCAGTTTGTCTGTTTCTGTGTGTGCTTGTGTGACTCCGTATGTGTATGTGCCCGTGATTTGTCTCTGTGTATATGGCTGTGTGCGCGTCCATCTGTGTGCGTGTGATTGTGTATGTTTCTCTCGCTATCTATCTATGTCTGAGTCTGTGTGTGTCTCTCTTTCTCTTTCCCTCTGTGACTCTGTGCGTCGGTGTGTTTGTGCGTGTGTGTGCATGTCTATGCGTGTGTCTGGCTCATTGGCATGCAATGTATCTGTGTTGTTTGAGTGTTTCTCTATATGTGTGTGCGTGTCTGGGTCCCTGCCGCTTTGTCTGCCTATCTCTGTGTGTCGGTCGGTGTGTGTGTCTGTATATCTGTGTGTCTGTCTGTCTCTGAGTGCTTCTGACTGTGTCTGTCTGTGTATATGTGGCTGTGTATCTGACTGTGCATCTGCGTGAGTGGTATGTTTAAACCTCTCTCAGTGCCTGATGTGTAATGTGTGTGTGTGTGTGTGTATGTTTTCGTGTGTGTGTGTCTGTGTGTGTGTTCCTGTGTATGTCTGTGTGACTGTGTCAATGTGTGTGCTTATGTGTGTGTGGCTGTGTGTGTGGCTGTGTGTGTGTGTGTTCCTCTGTCTGTGTGTCTTTGCCTGCCGATTTGTCTGCCTGCGCTGGTTTGTGTGTGTGCCCGTGTGTGCGTTTGTTTGTGTCGATGAGCGTGCGTGTTTCTATGTGCCTTTGTGTTTGTGGCTGTATGTGTGTGTTTGTGTATGCGTGTCTGTCTGCCTGTGAGTCTCTGTCGGTGCATGTTTGTGTCTGTCTCGATCTGTGTGTGTGTGTGTGTTTCTCTCTTTATGTGTGTTTTCTGTGCGGGTATGCCTCTGCCTGTGTTTTTCTGTGTCACTGTGCCTCTGTATGTGCGCATTTGTCATTGTTAGATTAGATTAGATTAGAGATACAGCACTGAAACAGGCCCTTCGGCGCACCGAGTCTGTGCCGAACATCAACCACCCATTTATACTAATCCTACACAAATCCCACATTCCTACCAAACATCCCCACCTGTCCCTAAATTTCCCTACCACCTACCTACACTAGTGACAATTTATAATGGCCAATTTACCTATCAACCTGCAAGTCTTTTGGCTTGTGGGAGGAAAGCGGAGCACCCGGAGAAAACCCACGCAGACACAGGGAGAACTTGCAAACTCCACACGTTCGGGATAGGTGTGTGTCTGTGTGTGCATTTGTGTGTCGGCCTATATGTCTGCGTGTGTCTGTGCATCTATCTGTGTGTATTGGTCTCTCTGGGTCACTGTGTGTGTCATTGTATGCCTATTGACAAAGAAGAAAGAGAACAAAGAACAGTACAGCACTGGAACAGGCCATTCGGTCACCCAAGCCTGCGCAGATCTTGATGCCTGCCTAAACTCAAACCATCAGCACTTCTGTGCACCGCATCCCACTATTTCCATCCTATTCATGTATTTGTCAAGATGCCTCTTAAACGTCGCTATCGTACCTGCTTCCTCCACCTCCCCCGGCAGCAAGTTCCAGGCACTCACCACCCTCTGTGTAAAGAACGTGCCTCGCACATCCCTTCTAAACTTTGCCCCTCGCACCTTAAATCTATGTCCCCTAGTAACTGACTCTTCCACTCTGGGAAAAAGCTTCTGACTATCCACTCTGTCCATGCCGTTCATAACTTTGTAAACCTCTATCATGTCGCCCCTCCACCTCCGTTGTTCCAGTGAAAACAATCCTCGTTTATCCAACCTCTCCTCATATCTAATGCCCTCCAGACCAGACAACCTCCTGGTAAACCTCTTCTGTACCCTCTCCAAAGCCTCCACGTCCTTCTGGTAGTGTGGTGATCAGAATTGCACGCAATATTCTGAGTGTGGCCTAACTAAAGTTCTGTGCAGCTGCAGCATTACTTGCCAATTTTTATACTATGTGACCCGACCGATGAAGGCAAGCACGCCGTATGCCTTCTTGACTACCTTATCCATCTGAGTTGCCACTTACAGTGACCTGTGGACCTGTACGCCCAAATCTGTCTGCCTGTCAATACTCCTAAGGGTTCTGCCATTTCCTGTACACTTCCCACCTACATTAGACCTTCCAAAATGCATTATCTCACATTTGTCCGGATTAAACTCCATCTGCCATTTCTCCGCCCAAGTCTCCAACCGATCTATATCCTGCTATATCCTCTGACATTCCTCATCACTATCCGCAACACCGCCAACGTTTGTGTCATCCACAAACTAACGAATCACACCAGCCACATTTTCCTCCAAATCATTTATATGTACTACAAACAGCAAAGGTCCCAGCACTGATCCCTGCAGAACACCACTAGTCACAGCCCTCCATTCAGAAAAGCACCCTTCCACTGCGACCCTCTGTCTCCTGTGACTGAGCCAATTCTGTATCCATCTTGCCAGCTCACTTCTGATCCAGTGTGACTTCACGTTTTGTACCAGTCTACCATGAGGGACCTTGTCCAAGGCTTTACTGATTTCCATATAAACAACATCCACTGCCCTTCCTTCATCAATCATCTTCGTCACTTGCTCAAAAAACTCGATCAAGTTAGTGAGACACGACCTCCCCTTCACAAAACCATGCTGCCTCTCGCTAATAAGTTCGTTTGTTTCCAAATGGGAGTAAATCCTGTCCCGAAGAATCATTTCTAATAATTTCCCTACCACTGACGTAAGGCTCACCGGCCGACAATTCCCTGGATTAACCTTGCTACCCTTCTTAGACAAAGGAACAACATTGACTATTCTCCAGTCCTCTGGGACCTCACCTGTAGCCAATGAGGATACAAAAATTTCTGTTAAGGCTCCAGCAATTTCTTCCATTGCCTCCCTCAGTATTCTGGGGTAGATCCCATCAGGCCCTGGGGACTTATCTACCTTAGTGCTTTGCAAGACGCCCAACACCTCCTACTTTTTGATAACGACATGACCCAGACTATCGACACTCCCTTCCCTAGACTCATCATCCACCAAGTCCTTCTCTTTGGTGAATACTGATGCAAAGTACTCATTTAGAACTTCGCCCATTTCCTCTGGCTGCACACATAGATTCCCTCCTCTGTCCTTGAGTGGGCCAACCCTTTGCTTGGTTTCCCTCTTGCTCTTTGTATACGTTTAAAAGCCTTGGGATTTTCCTTAATCCTGTTTGCCAATGACTGTTCATGACCCCTTTTAGCCCTCTTGACTCCTTGCTTAAGTTCGTTTCAATTGTCTAGATATTCCTCAAGGGCATCGTCTTTTCCCAGCCTTCCAGCCCCTATGAATGCTTCCTTTATCTTTATGACGATGCTCACAATATCCCGCTTCATCCAAGGTTCCCGAAACTTACCAAACTTATCCTTCTTCCTCACAGTAACATGCCTGTCCTCGATTCCAATCAACTGACGTTTGAAAGAATCCCACATGTCGGATGTTGATCTACCCTCAAACAACAGCCCCCAATCTAAATTCTTCAATTCCTGCCAAATATTGTAATAATTAGCCTTCCCCCAATTTAGCACCATCACACGAGGACTACTCTTATCCTTATCCACAAGTACCTTAAAACTTATGGAATTATGGTCTCTGTTGCCGAAGTGCTCCCCGACTGAAAATCCGACCACCCGGTCGGGCTCATTCCCAAAAACCAGGTCCAGTATGGCCCCATCCCTAGTTGGACTATCTACATATTGTTTCAAGAGGCCCTACTGGATGCTCCTTACAAATTCTGCCCCATACAAGCCCCTAGCACTAAGTGAGTCCCAGTCAATTTAGGGAAGTTTAAATACCCGTCACTACAACCCTGTTACCTTTGCATCTTTCCAAAATCTGTCTACATATCTGCTCCTCCACCTCCCGCTGGCTGTTGGGAGGCCTGTAGTAAACCCCCAACATCGTGACTGTACCCTTTCTGTTCCTGAGCCCCACCCATATTGCCTCGCTGCATGACCCCACCGAGGTGTCCTCCCGCAGTACAACTGTGATATTCTCCTTCACCAGTAATGCAACTCCCCACCCCTTTTACATCCCCCTCTATCCTGCCTGAAGCTTCTAAATCCCGGAACATTTAGCTGCCAATACTGTCCTTCCCTCAACCAAGTCTCTGTAATAGCCACAACATCATAGTTCCGAGTACTAATCGAAGCTTTAAGTTTATCTGCCTTAACTGTTGTACATCTCACATTGAAAAAAATGAACTTCAGACCACCAGTCCCGCTGTGCTCCGCAACATCTCCCTGCCTGCTCTTCCTCTTAGTCTTCCTGGCCTTATTTACTAGTTCCCCCTCATTTATTTCACTTGTTGCCCTACTGCTCTGTTTCCCACCCCCCTGACACACTAGTTTAAACCCTCCCGAGTGACACTAGAAAACCTCGCAGCCAGGATATTTGTGCCCCTCCAGTTTAGATGCAACCCATCCTTCTTTTGCAGGTCCCACCTGTCCATGAAGAAATCCCAATGATCCAGAAATCTGAAACCCTCCCTCTGCACCAGCTGTTCAGCCACGTGTTTAGCTGCACTATCTTCCTATTTCTAGCCTCACTGGTACGTGGCACTGTTAGTAATCCAGTGATTACAACCCTAGAGGTACTGTTTTTTAACTCACTACCTAACTCCCTAAGCTCCCCCTGCAGGACCTCATCAGTCTTCCCGCCTATGTCGTTGGTACCGATGTGTACCGCAACCTCTGGCTGTTCACCCTCCCCCTTCAGAATGCCCTTTACCCGTTCAGAGACATCCTGGCACCAGGGACACAGCATAACATCCTGGAGTCTCTTTCACGCCAACAGAAGCGCCTATCTGTGCCCCTGACTATAGAGTCCCCTATAACTGTTGCTCTTCTGCGCTTTGTCTCTCCCTGCTGAACAACAGTGCCAGCCGTGGTGCCACTGCTCTGGCTGCTGCTGTTGTTTTCCTCTGATGGGTCATCTCCCCCCAACAGCATCCAAAACAGTATACTTGTTCGAGAGGGGGATAGCCACAGAAGATTCCTGCAATGACTGCCTGCCCCTTCTCGCGGTCACCCATCTATCTGCCTACAGCTTGGGTGTAATCACTTCCCTAAAACTCATGTCTATGATGCTTCTCGCCACCTAAATGCTCCTAAGTGCATCCATTTCCTGCTCCAACCGATCCATGCAGTCTGTGAGGAGCTGCAACTGGGTACACGTCCAGCAGGTGCAGTTATTCAGAACTCTGGAAGGGTCACGGACCTCCCACATCTCATAAGTGAAGCACTTCACCCATCTAACTGACATTTCCAGCACTAATTAATAAATTAATTAAAAATAAATATCTCTTTTGGGCCTCCTTATCTCGAGAGACAATGGATACGCGCCTGGAGGTGGTCAGTGGTTTGTGAAGCAGCGCCTGGAGTGGCTATAAAGGCCAATTCTGGAGTGACAGGCTCTTCCACAGGTGCTGCAGAGAAATTTGTTTGTTGGGGCTGTTGCACAGTTGGCTCTCCCCTTGCGCCTCTGTCTTTTTTCCTGCCAACTACTAAGTCTCTTCGACTCGCCACAATTTAGCCCTGTCTTTCTGGCTGCCCGCCAGCTCTGGCGAATGCTGGCAACTGACTCCCACGACTTGTGATCAATGTCACACGATTTCATGTCGCGTTTGCAGACGTCTTTATAACGGAGACATGGACGGCCGGTGGGTCTGATACCAGTGGCGAGCTCGCTGTACAATGTGTCTTTGGGGATCCTGCCATCTTCCATGCGGCTCACATGGCCAAGCCATCTCAAGCGCCGCTGACTCAGTAGTGTGTATAAGCTGGGGATGTTGGCCGCTTCAAGGACTTCTGTGTTGGAGATATAGTCCTGCCACCTGATGCCAAGTATTCTCCGAAGGCAGCGAAGATGGAATGAATTGAGACGTCGCTCTTGGCTGGCATACGTTGTCCAGGCCTCGCTGCCGTAGAGCAAGGTACTGAGGACACAGGCCTGATACACTCGGACTTTTGTGTTCCGTGTCAGTGCGCCATTTTCCCACACTCTCTTGGCCAGTCTGAACATAGCAGTGGAAGCCTTACCCATGCGCTTGTTGATTTCTGCATCTAGAGACAGGTTACTGGTGATAGTTGAGCCTAGGTAGGTGAACTCTTGAACCACTTCCAGAGCGTGGTCGCCAATATTGATGGATGGAGCATTTCTGACATCCTGCCCCATGATGTTCGTTTTCTTGAGGCTGATGGTTCGGCCAAATTCATTGCAGGCAGACGCAAACCTGTCGATGAGACTCTGCAGGCATTCTTCAGTGTGAGATGTTAAAGCAGCATCGTCAGCAAAGAGGAGTTCTCTGATGAGGACTTTCCGTACTTTGGACTTCGCTCTTAGACGGGCAAGGTTGAACAACCTGCCCCCTGATCTTGTGTGGAGGAAAATTCCTTCTTCAGAGGATTTGAACGCATGTGAAAGCAGCAGGGAGAAGAAAATCCCAAAAAGTGTGGGTGCGAGAACACAGCCCTGTTTCACACCACTCAGGATAGGAAAGGGCTCTGATGAGGAGCCACCATGTTGAATTGTGCCTTTCATATTGTCATGGAATGAGGTGATGATACTTAGTAGCTTTGGTGGACATCCGATCTTTTCTAGTAGTCTGAAGAGACCACGTCTGCTGACGAGGTCAAAAGCTTTGGTGAGATCAATGAAAGCAATTTAGAGGGGCATCTGTTGTTCACGGCATTTCTCCTGTATCTGACGAAGGGAGAACAGCATGTCAATAGTTGATCTCTCTGCACGAAAGCCACACTGTGCCTCAGGGTAGACGCGCTCGGCCAGCTTCTGGAGCCTGTTCAGAGCGACTCGAGCAAAGACTTTCCCCACTATGCTGAGCAGGGAGATTCCACGGTAGTTGTTGCAGTCACCGCGGTCACCTTTGTTTTTCTCGAGGGTGATGATGTTGGCATCGCGCATGTCCTGGGGTACTGCTCCCTCGTCCCAGCACAGGCATAGCAGTTCATGTAGTGCTGAGAGTATAGCAGGCTTGGCACTCTTGATTATTTCAGGGGTAATGCTGTCCTTCCCAGGGGCTTTTCCGCTGGCTAGGGAATCAATGGCATCACTGAGTTCCGATTTGGTTGGCTGTATGTCCAGCTCATCCATGACTGGTAGAGGCTGGGCTGCATTGAGGGCAGTCTCAGTGACAGCATTCTCCCTGGAGTACAGTTCTAGGTAGTGCTCAACCCAGCGGTCCATCTGTTTGCGTTGGTCAGTGATTATGTCCCCCGATTTAGATTTGAGGGGGGTGATCTTCTTGATGGTTGGCCCAAGAGCTCTCTTCATGCCATCATACATTCCTCTGATGTTTCCGGTGTCTGAGGCCAGCTGAATATGACTGCATAGGTGTTGCCAGTAGTCGTTTGCGCAACGCCTAGCTGTTCTTTGTGCAGTACTTCTGGCTGCTTTAAGTGCTGCGGATGTTAAATCGCTGGGGGCTTTCTTGTAGTTCAAAAGTGCAATGCGCTTAGCGGCTATGACAGGTTCCAGCTCTTCATTATGAGATTGAAACCAGTCTGCATTTCTCTTCGCACTTTTGCCGTAGGTGGTCAAAGCTGACTCACAGATGGCGTCTCTGATGTGGGCCCACTTGGTCTCAGCATCCCCTGTGGGAGTGTTTTGAAGGGCTGTTACAAGTGAATTTAGAAATTTTTGTAACAGCTGTGGGTGAGAAATTCTGTTCGTGTTGATGCGCGGGTGGCCCTTCTGCTTGGAATGATGCAACTTCTTTGGTCTGAGTCTAACCTTGCTGCACACCAGGGAGTGGTCGGTGTCGCAGTCCGCACTGTGGAAGCTGCGTGTGATTTGAACACTGTTTAAGGCGGCTCGCCTTGTGACAATGAGGTCTAGCTGGTGCCAACGACGTGATCTTGGGTGCCTCCATGAAACCTGGTGACAGGGTTTAGTGTGAAAGAACGAGTTGGTGATGCAGAGGTTATGATAGGTACACAACTCAAGCAGTCTCTGCCCGTTCTCATTCATCCTTCCAACGCCATAGCGCCCAAGGCAGGAGGGCCATGAGTCATGGTCGGCCCCAACCCTGGCATTAAAGTCCCCCAGCAGGAATAGGTGTTCGGTGTTGGGGATGCTGCTAATGATGTTATGGAGTTGTTCATAGAACTGGTCTTTAGCTTCAGGTGCGGAACAGAGTGTTGGAGCATAGATGCTGAGTAGGTGTACTGGACCAGAGGTGGTGAGCAGTCGGATGGACAGTATGCGTTCCGAGCCATTTGAGGGAGGCTCTATCATGCTGAGCAAGGAGTTTCTGATGGCGAAGCCCACTCCATGCTATCTTGGTTCTTCAGGATCCCTGCCCTGCCAGAAGAAGGTGTAGTCTTGCTCTGCTAGAGAGCCACTCGCGGGGAGGCGAGTCTCCTGAAGTGCTGCAATGTCCACATTGAGTCTACTGAGCTCGTTGTTAATGATGGCGGTCTTCCGAGAATCGTTGATTTGTGTAAGGTCTTCCGACAGGCCAGGACACATAGTTCTGACGTTCCAGCTTGCAAAGCGAAGGGCTGGTACCTTCTTTCCTTTTTTCATGTTGTTTGGTGCGGTGTATCAGTCCACCTTTCGGGCAATGACCCTGAGCTCCAAGCACCCATTGAAGCAGGCAGACTGTGGCGGGACAGAACCTTATTGACCGGGGGCTGCCCGGTTTGAGGCGGGCGGTAGCTGTCCAGTGAGGTGCAATGACCTCTCCCACCGACAAAGGCAACCCGTGGCGCCCAGTTTCTACGCCAATTTATCTGGACTTATAACCCGTAACTGCTGCCTTCCGTGTTGTTTCAGTCGCTGTGAGGCAACTATGGAGTGACCTCTCCATGGCGCATGCCTGGGCAAATTTATGGAGGTTGAGAGTTGCCCAGTCGTCAAAACCCCCCTCTCGGCCTTTCTGGTGGGGTCCAAAGGAGTGCAGGACACGACGTTTGGCACCAGTATGGCTGCAGGAACTGCCGGAAACATGCCAAAGGTGACACATGACCGCCTACGGGGTTCCGCTCCGGATTTTCTGTTAGGGTTTACTCCCTTAGCCTTGGTCTCTCCCGAGACGCCCACAAGGCAGTGGGGTTGTTGGGGCCCCTACACAGGTGTAGGATGGTGCCGGTGGGAGGAGGGGATGCAAGGGGGAGGGGTAGAGGGAGGGGGTGGGGGGGTGCAGGGGAAGGGGGTGCGGGGTGAAGATGGTGCGAGGGGGGGCGGGCTGGGACGGGGTTGTGAGGGGGTGAGCTGAGAGGGTGGAGCAGGGAAGGGGACGGGGGTGGGGGGGTGGAAGGGGGGTAAAGGGGGGGGAGGGGGGGTGGAATCTGGTGCAGGTAATAAGCCATTTCCTCAGTGCCCACCATCGACGTCCGGAAAGCTCATCCACGTCCTTCGGGAGGTGAAGCATCATTTGGCAGACTTAGAGGTGATTACATTTGCTAAGGGTTTTTTTTTTGCAGTGGTTTAAATAAAGGCATGCAGCATTGCCGACAGTGCACTACAGATGCTCTCCGAGCCATCTCCCGCGGGCGCTTTGAAGTTGCTGCCGGGGGGGCCGTTCGTGGATGTTTTGGGTGTTCGGGGCACCTTTTCACAGGACTTCTCTCGGGTCCCGCAGCTCCTTCTTCACCTCAATGGACTTACCGCATGCCGTGGCTGCAGACACTCTGGACTGTGAAGACAGCAGGATCTGAGATTAAAGTATCGGCAGCTGTGCTCGTCAGTTTCATCCGGATCAATTTCATTGAGAAAACAAAGAGCAGGTGTGGCTGGGGGAGGGCAGTGGGCCCAGGTAACATACACTAAACTAACTGTTAACTTTTACATAGGGCTAAAATGAACTGATTTAAAGAGCCAGGGGAATTTAAACAGTTTAAGAGGGCAGATTGGGGGAGAAAAAGTTAGGGATGGGAGCAGATGGCCATGGATAGAGTTGAACAGCAAGGGAGCTTCCTAGGGAGCTTCCAGCCCAGGAGCCATCTTGAATATATACTTATTAAATCCTCTCTAAATTATGTTCCAATTAACTATATGGTCCCTAGTGCTAGATTTCTACTATTAATATTAAATGCGAAATAAATACAGTGATCTGCTCCCTCTGGTTTAGTTACTCTACTTATTAGTTAGTTAATTAGGGTTTTAATCAATTTTTATCAATGTTTTATTTTCAAATTCATTACAGATTCCCTACCAGCCAATCAGGTCACAGCCTTCCTGTGACGTCACTTCTTCAGCTTTTTTTTTGCCAGAGGAAAGTTTTTTGTCCTTACCGGTCTGGAACACTGCCCTCCAAGTCTTCACCCTGGATGGAGGCCGTGAATCCCCGAGGTAAGTTTTTTATACTTACCGGTGCACAACTCCGCCCTCCGAGTCTTATCCCTGGATGTATGCGTATGTGTGCTCAGGTCAGTGTGTTTGTGAGTGTATGCATCCGAGTTTGTGTGTGTGTCTGTGCGTCACCGTCTGTGTGTCTCCGTTTGTGTTACCGTCACCGTCTGTGTGGATCCGCATGTGTTTGCAGATTTCTGCATCCCTGTGTGTGTGTGTTTGTGTGTTTTTGGCTCAGTGACTCGGGTGTGATGTGTGCGTTTGTATTTGTGTTAATATTTGTGTGTGTTTGTCTGTGTCCATCCGTGTGTGTCTGTCTGCATGTCTCTGTCTGTGTGTGTCTGTCTGTGTATCTCTGGCAATGTGTGTGTGAGCGTAGGTGAGTGTGCGTCTGTTCGGCACAGTACGGGGGCGTGGTCTCTGTTTATGTGTGTGTGTGTGTGTGTGTGTGTGTGTGTGTCCATTGTAAGATTGTTAATAAGATCAGTGTGTTTAATATCCCCTTCTAAGATGGGAACAGGTTTGGCAGCAAAAAGCTTGTTGTGAATCGACTTTGTAGAGATAAAGGTAAGGAGGACAAGGCTGTTAAGTTCGCTGATAGTCACAAACTCTGGCAGTAATTAACAGTCTCACCCGTTTAAGAGTCTGCACAGCAGAGTGCACGAGTCTCTTTCTTGCAGCTTGCAGTCTTCAGGGTTTTGGCTCTCTCTCTTTCGTAGTTTCTTTTGTTAATGTTCAAACTCTCTGTCGCATAGTGGCAAAGTCACAAGCCAACTTATTGTGGCAGCTTTACAGTTCACCCTCCCCTCATACCAATCAGGTATCAGTCTTGTATTAAAGGACGTTTCCCTTAACGAATCGAGCATCATTTCCTTGATTATTGCGAACATTTATGCAATTAATCTATAAAAACATTGTTTTCTTTATCTCAATGTCTGTACTTTTTTCAAGGATGTGTTCTCTCACTGAGAGACAAAAATATGCAGAGGCTGTGTTCACTGCCGGCTGCGAAGGCCTGACGTTTTTCCTGCAAGTAAGCATTTTAACGCTTGACTAAGACAAAATCTCTCTGCCTTGACATCTTGTGCATGCTGTGTCTTATTTCCACTTTCCCATACTACAAAGAAGTGTGATAATAAAGCTAAAGTGTTAGTTTATGGTAATAACTCATTTCTTAGTTTATAACAGCGATATTTTATACATTAAATGCTGGTTCATAACTTTTAGCGACCTAATAATCTTACATTCCCCCAAATGAGGGCAAGATATCCTGATCGACCCCTCATTAATTCATTTTGTTATTCTCTGGGAGAGCTCTGAACTCTAAGCATCGTGTCATATACTTGTAGCACACGGCACCTCAAAGAGCAAAGCATTAAAAAGTCTTACTGCTAACACGATGGCTCGGTATAGAATCATAAGCATGGACAGAGTCCATAGCAATGGGTATTGACCGACATTATCAACGGTCTTTCATCATTTGTAGTCGCCTAGAAGTTGTATTTCGTGCATTCTATGGTCATTGCTCTGCATCATTTTTACCAAGTGTTTCTGTGAGGTGATGGTGCTTTCCATTATGGACCATTGGCAAAGGGACAATGGAGTAATGGGGTGCGTCAACTTCATAACAGCTCTCCGGGCTTCTGCCTGCATGGAGAAGTTAATTCTTGACTCGGTGACATGGTGGGTCACTATGGAAAGCAGGACATTATCGCCTATCGTAGCTGCTTGGGTGGGTTTAAAACAAAAGATAGACTCTGAAATAGGATTTTCTCTCCTTCCATAGACCATTGTCTGAGCATTAGTTGCAACACAATACGTGCCCATCTGAACGCGAACGCAATTAGCGCTATTCCTACCCCACCCGTGGATGCTGACATCACACGTTGGTCACTCTTGGTCCATGGTAAACCCGCGTGCAGACTTCCCCGAACTCCTGACGTCACACCGGCATATGTATGCCCAGCCCGTTCCTTGATTCTAACTCACCCAATCGTGATGGCAACATCCATTTTTCCATGGCTCAGTCACACTGGTCACAAAAGCGTCATATTGCATTTCATACAACATCACAATACTTCCTTCACGCATGGACTTAAAAGATTTTCCAGCTGTCTCTTTACTTGGAACCATCTTTTGGATAGTTCTTACTAAATAGTATTATTTTTTTCATCTCTTCAACTGGCTTTCCGGGCAAATGCGAGGTGATGCATGACACTAAGACTGGTGGAGTAGCAGATAGTGAAGGGGACTGTCAGAGAATACAGCAGAATATAGATAGATTGGAGTGTTGGGCGGAGAAATGGCAGATGGAGTTCAATCAGGGCAAATGCGAGGTGATGCATTTTGGAAGAAACAATTCAAGAGTGAACTATTCAGTAAATGGAAAAGTTCTGGGAAAATTGATGTACAGAGAGATTTGGGTTTTCAGGTCCATTGTTCGCTGAAGGTGGCAACGCAGGTCAATAGAGTGGTCAAGAAGGCATACGGCACGCTTTCCTTCATCGGCCGGGGTATTGAGTACAAGAGTTGGCAGGTCATGTTACAGTTGTATAAGACTTTGGTTCGGTCACATTTGGAATACTGCGTGCAGTTCTGGTCGCCACATTACCACAAGGATGTAGATGCTTTGGAGAGGGTGAAGAGGAGGTTCACCAGGACGTTGCCTGGTATGGAGGGCGCTAGCTATGAAGAGAGGTTGAGTAGATTAGGATTATTTTCATTAGAAAGACGGAGGTGGAGGGGGGACCTGATTGAGGTGCACAAAACCATGAGAGGTATAAACAAGGTGGATGGCAAGAAGCTTTTTCCCGGAGTGGGGGATTCAATTACTTGAGGTCACGAGTTAAAAGTGAGAGGGGAAAAGTTTAGGGGGGAATATTCATAGCAAGTTCTTTATGCAGAGGGTGGTGGGTGCCTGGAACGCGTTGCCAGCGGAGGTGGTAGACGAGGGCACGATAGCGGATTTCAAGATGTACCTAGACAGATACATGAATGGGCAGGAAGCAAAGAGATACAGACCCTTAGAAAATAGGCGACAGGTTTAGATAGAGGATCTGGATCGGTGCAGGCTTGGAGGGCCGAAGGGCCTGTTTCTGTGCTGTAATTTTCTTTGTTCTTTGTCTTTCTGTATTTTAATTGTATTCCCTCTTAGCATTATCAATGTGTTTTATTTATCCTGATTATTTCAAAGTAATTATCTCTGTCGAGTATGTGTCAATGCCACATTACCTATTTCATACCATGCTTTTTGTCAAGTGGGTAAACATGTTTGAGACCAGTTCTTCAGTGCATGTCGCCATGTTAGTTGATCTACATGTAGCAAATCACATCTGCACACTTACACCGTGATCCCAATATCATGCCACACGGTCTCAACTCTCAGGTGATCTTATCTAAAGATCAAAAGTTCGGGGGTGGATGGGGTTGGTGGTGTCTGTCTGAGATATTTGTTTACGTCCCCCTGCACCGTCCTGATGTCTCGGTGATGGCCAGACTTTCAAATACAGCTCGCTTTAAAAACAAAAACTCAGAGGCAAGGATACAAATATCTCCAAGAGAAATCTATCAAATTACAAGTCTTATTTGCACTCTCCTAACTTTCACTGGAAAGTCCTAGACTTCTTGGAAACACTGTACGATATTAATCGAACGGTTTAAATTGCAATTTCACCATTGTTTATCCCCAGAATCCATTTATTAACTCTTGAATCATCCTGATCAAAATTCCGATTCCTATTAATTATAATTCTATTTCATTTTGAGCCCTGGAAACGCTTGACAGTCCAATATCCATAATTCTTTAAAGCAAAAATCAAATATTCCCGTTTGATTCCAGGCATTACTAGATTTTGTTTGTTTGTTTGCTTTCTCTATTTTAGATGACTTATTTCGTAAAGCCGCTGGCTCTCTTGCTGTGGCATCAGTTCTCATGTGTCTCTGGAAACTATCGACCCCTGTTTAAAAAAAACACAAAGAATCCATTGTGTATTTCCCCAAATCCTACTGGTTTGGTTTGTTCAATTGTATCTATCAATTTGGGCTGGCACGGTAGCGCAGTGATTAGCACCGCAGCGTCACAGCTCCAGGGACCCGGGCTCAATTCTGGGTACTGCCTGTGTGGAGTTTGCAAATTCTCCCTGTGACCACGTGGTTTTTCGCCTGGTGCTCCGGTTTCCTCCCACTGCCAAAGACTTGCAGGTGATGGGTAAATTGGCCATTGTAAATTGCTCCTAGTGTAGGTAAGTGGTAGGGAATATGGGACTACTGTAGGGTTAGTTTCAATGGGTGCTTCTTGGTCGGCACAGACTAGGTGGGCTGAAGGGCCTGTTTCAGTGCTGTATCTCTAAAATAACAAAAAAATGTAGAAATGTAAAATTATATAATGTCCGATATATAGAAGAGTTTTACCTCAATCGAAAAAGAACTAAACATCATTTTAAACTGGTTGTTTTTTTTTCCAATTCATTTAGTATCCTTAGGGACTGCAAACAAGAAAATAATGAGTAACATTTCAACTTCAAAGGAAAGCGTTTCCATTGCGGAAGACAATATTTTAGATTAAACTCCATTTGTTGCCAAACGTTTTAGCATATTTTGTAAGAGGTTTATAATCCAAGGATTTTTTGATATGACAAAGGTCATTCCAAATTCTATTTCATGGCAATAAACATTTAACATTTAAAACTTCCAATGTTTTATGAGTGAGTTTATTATCCAGAATTAAAGCCTCCCTCATACCATGGTATAATATACTTGGAATTCATTGTGACCACCAATGAAATTCTATTTTCTCATCTTAACAGGTTACTTAACCTTAATAGTACAAACCTAATTAAAACTTATTAACTTATAATATTTATTAGCTATGCACAAAACAGAATAGAACTTGTTTTTTGAAAGGAAATGTACATTACGTCATTCTATTCTTGTTCTTTCTTTTGGCGCCTTTTCAAATCACTGTACTAAAACCAAAAACTAATGTAAAAGTAATTTAACATTCTTAAAACAAAAGATTTAACACCAGTTTCTTAAATAAACTTTAAACATTCCAATCTTTCCACGTCTCCTTTATTTATCCTTCTTTCCCTTAAACCAATATCCACTTTCCGACATTTTCTACTTACAAAAAAGTCAGTAAGACATGCCTTTAATTGAAACAGCAAAACAAAACAAAAAAAAGAGAACACATTTTAAACGTCGGTCCAATTAAAATAGTGTTTTAAACTTCAAATAAGATTTCTGCCAGACAGATTCAGATCTTCATGGCTGAAGATTAGCTCTTCTAACATTGTTCATTGCCATTTCACAGTTGCAAAACCAACTTTTCCGATAAAAATAAAAACAGCAATTCAAAATGTAATTAAATTTTTTATCCCATTCCTGGGTGCACAATCTTAAATTGAAAATCGCACACTCAACAATCTCTTTTCAAACTTATTCCATTCCCAACAACATAGGAACATTGATTCTTGTATTGGGTTCGGAATTCAAAGTACCTAAAATCTGTGTTAAATTCCCTGTCCCGATCCCGTGCTGCACACACAGGTTAAATTAGTTCACAACCAAAACACGACTCACTCGGGATTCGCAAAAATATACACGTATAAAATAGAACAAGTAACAGACTCATATTTTTAACATTTAAGCTGGACTATTGACCATTGGCTCCAAAGAACACTACACAGACATGAACGTTCATCTCATTCGTGGAAGCTTCCAATATGCACACATTTGAACGAAAGACCACAGTAACTTTCTTGTACTCACTTGAAATTTCACTAAAAACATCTTAAGTTGTCCCTCTTTCCTCATTCTGATAAAATTCACTTTCCCACTCCAACTTCCCCAATCTGCGTTCTAACCACCATACTCGTAGGAGACTGAGGCAATTCTTCCCACTGTTACTGCAGATACAATTGCTCATTGGCTCCCCAATTTTCTCTGCAGTTCCAAACTTTTTTTCTGAAGCATTCATTCTCCTCCTCCTATTGGTCCAACTGATTTTTATTCTCCTGGGCGTCAATCACAGTTGTGCAGGTGTTTAGGTCAGAGACATGCTGCTGTAACAGAGAGGCCATACAGCTCCAAATCACGAACTCTCTGGTTCAGTCGCTCAAGCTCTTTATTTTTCTGAGTGCTGCAAAGCAGCAGGTTTTTGATTTTGCTTTCTTCATCTTCAAATTCTTCCAGCCTTTCTTATCTTGTGTGAACTCTATACATTTCTTGTATTACTCTTTGAAGACCTGTTCAACATTTTACACTATATGAATTTATTATTATCTTTATATATCTTTATATAAGTGCATTTAGATCACTGGTGGGTCTCCAAACTCCCCAAAAGGGTTTTCCCTTCCAAGTGTTGTCTGGTCTTTCGAACGTGCGATTCTTCCTTTCTCCCAGAACGCGTTCACAGCATGCCAAGTCCCATCTGGGGTGCCACTGTAAGATTTATGATAAGATAAGGGTGTTTTAAACTCTCTGCTGAGGTGAGAACAGACTTGACTGATCAACAGCTTGTTGTGAATCGACTTTATTGATAAAATAAGGGACATGTTTTTTCTGTTCTCAGATACGCCATAATCACAAACTCAGGCAATAACTAACAGTCGTAAACAGATTCTATCCATATTAGAGACTGAACGGCATAGTGCACGAAGATATTTCTTGCAGTTTCTGGTCTTCAAGTTTTTTTTTCTCTCTCTCTCACAGCTTCTCTTGTTGCTAAAATTTTTCTGCTGCATAGTGGCAAATTCAGAATTCAATTCAGCCTCGCAGCTTCACAGTTAAATAAAAGCAAAATACTGCGGATGCTGGAAATCTGAAATACAAACAAGAAATGCTGGAACCACTCAGCAGGTCTGGCAGCATCTGTGGAAAGAGAAGCAGAGTTAACGTTTCGGGTCAGTGACCCTTCTTCGGAACTTCACAGTTAAGCCTCCCCTCATACCAATTAGTGATCAGTCTTGAATCAATGGATGCGTTTCTCAGCCAACCAAGGATCGTTCTGTGAGGGTTGCTAACATTATCTTTTCCGCCAGCAGCACATAGAAAGAGTCTGTGTGTTAACTCCCTTATCACAATGCTTTTCTGAGGTTGCCTTATCTCACTGCAAGACAATTCTAAGTAGAAGCTCTCACTATCTGATCTTTAGATCTGACATTTTCACTTCAAGTAAGCATATTATAACTTGACATAAGTCAGAATCTCTCTGCCTTGACATTTTGCCTATACTTGCCTTATTTCTTAAAATGTTCACGTTTTCATACTGCAAAGAAGGATTTAATAAAGCTAAACGTAGGTTATAACATTAAGTCATTTGTAAGTTTATAATAGCTAATTTTAACAATTAGCATGCTGGTTAACAGCTTTCAGCAACCTAATAATCTTACAGATCCTTCGCCAATGCAGCCTCCCTCACAACTGAAACTGTGGCAGGACTGAATCTCAGACAGTACATCAGTTCCTCAGTTCTGAACCGAGAACACTGCTGGGTTTACTCAGTATGGCCCATCTGACATTGCAGTGTTGCATCAGGACAGCCCATCTGACATTGTGGCACTGGCTCAGTATTGACTCTCTGATAGCGCAGGGGTGCCTCAGTACTGTCTTCCTGACAAAGCGGCACTCCATCGGTACTGGCCTTCCTATAGTGCAGCATTCACTCAGTACTGCCCCTCTGACAGTCCAGAACTCCTGCAGTACGGCCCATTTAACTGTGCTGCGTATCCTCAGTACTGGCCCACTGACAGTGTAATGCTCGCTTAGTTCTGCCCTTTCAACCATGGAGCGCTCACTCAGCACTGTCTCTTCGATAGTGTAGTTCTGCATCAGCACTCACAATTTGACAATGAAGCCCTCCCACAGTACTGCCCCTCCAACCAAACAGCATGCCTTAATTAATGGACCTTCGACAATGAATTGCTCGCTCAATACTGACGTTCCAACAATGCAGCTCCACCTCAGTATCTACCTTCCAACAGTTCAAAGCAGTCTCGGTACTGGCCAATTGACAGTTAAGCACATCCTCAGTACTGAATCTCTGCATGCAGGTCTCCCTCAGAACTGTCCCTCTGGCAGTACAACACTCCACCAGTTATGTTCCCTCAGTACTGAACCTCCAGTAGTGCAGCCCAACCTTAGTACGGCACCTCTGACAGTCTGGCTCGCCCTTAGTCCGAACCCTCTGACAGTGGGACCTTAGTGCTGTGCCGCTGACAGAGGGACATTCCATCAGTACTGACGTCTCTAACTGTGCGTTTACCCTCCAAGATTGCAGCGCTCCCTCTAACTGTACCTCTGAAAGTGCAGCACTCACTCAGTCGTAAACCTCCGGCAATGCAAGACTCCTATAATACTACCCATCCAACCGTGCAGTGACCACTAAGTACTTACGTTCTGACAGTACAGCGCTCCCTCATATCCGACACTTCAACAGTGCAGCGCTCCCTCATTACTGACCTGCAACAGTACAGTACTCCCCCAGTACCAACACTCTGAAATGTAGCGCTCCCTCAGCACTGACAGGCTGACTGTGCAGCTCTCACTCAGCATTGCCTCTTCGACAGTCCAGCGGTCCCTCAGTGCTGGCCCTCGGACTGTACGGTGCTCCATTAGCACTGACCCTCTGAAAAATGCCGCTCTCCCTCAAATCTGCCACTCTTACAGTGCAAACTCGCTCAGTCATCTGTTCCGATGGTGCAGTGCCTCCTCAGCCCTAGACATCCGGCAGTGCCGTGTTCAACTGATATTTCACCTGGACAGTACAACGCTCCCTCATTAGTGCTCCTTCAATGATGCTGCGTTCCTTCAGTACTGAAGCTACAATAATGCGGTGCTATCTCAGTTTTGCCCCTCAGAAAATGTAGTGGTACCTCAGTACGGCCCCTCTGAAAGCTCAGAGATCTTCCAGTTCTTAAGTTCGAGATAAAAACAAGAAATGCTGGAAACACTCAGCAGGTCTGGCAGCATCTGTGAAAAGAGAAGCAGAGTTAACGTTTCGGGTCAGTGACCCTCCTTCGGAACTGACAAATATTAGAAAAGTCACAGGTAATAAGCAAGTGAGGTGGGGGTGGGGCAAGAGATAACAAAGGAGGGCGAGATTGGACCAGGCCACATACCTGACCAAAAGGTCACGGAGCAAAGGCAAACAATATGTTGATGGTGTGTTGAAAGATAAAGCATTAGTACAGATTAGGTGTTAATAATCTGAATATTGAACAGCAGCAAGTGCAAACCTGAAAAAAAACAGTGGGTAAACAAACTGAACAAACTAAGATGAAATGAAAGAAATGCAAAAAAAAGATTGTAAAAAATGTAAAAAAAGAATGTTAAAAAAGGGAAGAAAAAGTAACTAAACATGAAAGTAAAATGGGAGGCTGTCATGCTCTGAAATTATTGAACTCAATGTTCAGTCCGGCAGGCTGTAGTGCACCTAATCGGTAGATGAGATGATGTTCCTCGAGCTTGCGTTGATGTTCACTGGAATACTGCAGCAATCCCAGGACAGAGATGTGAGCATGAGAGCAGGGGGGAGTGTTGAAATGGCAAGCAACCGGAAGCACAGGGTCCTGCTTGCGGAGTGCGCAGACATGTTCCGCAAAGCGGTCACCCAGTCTGCGCTTGGGCTCCCCAATGTAGAGGAGACTACACTGTGAGCGGCGAATACAGTACACTACATTGAAAGACGTACAAGCAAATCGCTGCTTCACCTGAAAGGAGTGTTTGGGGCCTGGGATAGTGAGGCGAGTAGCAGGTTAGAAGCAAGTGAGGTGGGAGTGGGGCAAGAGATAACAAAGGAGGTCTAGATTGGACCAGGCCACATAGCTGACCAAAAGGTCAGGGAGCAAAGGCAAACAATGGGTTAATGGTGTGTTGAAAGACAAATAATTAGTACAGATTAGGTGTTAAAACACTGAATATTGAACAGCAGCAAGTGCAAACCTGAAAAAAACAGTGGGTAAGCAAACTGAACAAACTAAGGTCACAGGTTACAAGCAAGTGAGGTGGGGGTGGGGCAAGAGATAACAAAGGAGGTCTAGATTGGACCAGGCCACATAGCTGACCAAAAGGTCACGGAGCAAAGGCAAACAATATGTTAATGGTGTGTTGAAAAACAAAGCATAAGTACAGATTAGGTGTTAATACACTGAATATTGAACAGCAGCAAGTGCAAAACTAAGTTCTGATAGTTCAGCCCTCCCTCCCTCCTAACCGTTCGGCATTCCAGTACATGCAAACATATGAACATACGAAATAGAAGCACGAGTAGTCCAGGCGGCCTCCCAAGCCTGCTGTGTTATTCAAAAAGACCATGGCTGATCTGGTTGCAACCTAAACTGCACATTCCCACCTACTGAGTACTCTAGATGGGTCAGTTTTTGTCCAGTGTGTGCAGGAGGGTTTTCTGACACAGTATGTAGACAGGCCAACCAGGGGCGATGCCACATTGGATTTGGAACTGGGTAATGAACCCGGCTAGGTGTTAGATTTAGAAGTTGGTGAGCACTTTGGTGATAGTGATCACAATTCGGTTAAGTTTACCTTAGCGATGGGCAGGGATAGGCATATACAGCAGGGCAAGAATTATAACTGGGGGAAAGGAAATTATGATGTGATTAGGCAAGATTTAGGATGCGTAGGATGGGGAAGGAAACTGCAGGGGATGGACACAATCGAAATGTGGAGCTTATTCAAGGAGCAGCAACTGCGTGTCCTTGATAAGTATGTACCTGTCAGGCAGGGAGGAAGTTGTCAAGCGAGGAAGCCGTGGTTTACTAAAGAAGTTGAAGAGCTTGTCAAGAGGAAGAAGAAGGCTGATGTTAGGATGAGACGTGAAGGCTCAGTTAGGGCGCTTGAGAGTTACAAGCTGGCCAGGAAGGATCTAAAGGGAGAGATAAGAAGAGCAAGGAGAGGACACGAGAAGTCATTGGCGGATAGGATCAAGGGAAACCCTAAGGCTTTCTACAGGTATATCAGGAATAAAAGAATGACGAGAGATTGGTTAGGGCCAATCAAGGATAGCAGTGGGAAGTTGTGTGTGGAATCGGAGGTGATAGAGGAAGTGTTAAATGAATATTTTTCGTCAGTATTTACAGTGGAGAAAGAAAATGTTGTCGAGGAGAATACTGAGATACAGACTACTAGGCTAGATGGGATTGAGGTTCACAAGGAGGAGGTAGAAAATAGATAAGTCCCCTGGGCCAGATGGGATTTATCCTAGGATTCTCTTGGAAGCCAGCGAAGAGATTGCAGAGCCTTTGTCCTTGATTTTTATGTCGTCATTGTCGACAGGAATAGTGCCGGAAGAATGGAGGATAGCAAATGTTGTCCCCTTGTTCAAGAAGGGGAGTAGAGACAGCCCTGATAATTATAGACCTGTGAGATTACTTCGGTTGTGGGTAAAATGTTGGAAAAGGTTATAAGATGTAGGATTTATAATCATCTTGAAAAGAATAAGTTCATTAGAGATATTCAGCACGGTTTTGTGAAGGGTAGGTCGTGCCTCACAAACCTTATTGAGTTTTTTGAGAAGGTGACCAAACAGGTGGGTGAGGGTAAAGCCGTGGTTGTGGTCTATATGGATTTCAGTAAGGCGTTTGATAAAGTTCCCCACGGTAGGCTATTGCAGAAAATACAGAAGTATGGGATTGAAGGTGAATTAGTGCTTTGGATCAGAAATTGGCGAGCTGAAAGAAGACAGAGGGTGGTGGTTGATGGTAAATGTTCTTCCTGGAGTATAGTTTCTAGTGGTGTACCGCAAGGATCTGTTTTCGGGCCACTGCTGTTTGTCATTTTTATAAATGACCTGGAAGAGGGTGTCGAAGGGTGGGTTAGTAAATTTACGGATGACACGAAGGTCGGTGGAGTTGTGGATAGTGCCGAAGGATGTTGTAGGTTGCAGTGGGACATAGATAGGCTGCGGAGCTGGGCTTAGAGATGGCAAATGGAGTTTAATGCGGAAAAGTGTGAGGTGATTCACTTCGGAAGTAGTAACAGTATTGCAGAATACTGGGCTAATGGGAAGATTCTTGGTCGTGTAGATGAGCAGAGAGATCTTGGTGTCCAGGTACATAAATCCCTGAAAGTTTCCACCCACGTTAATAGAGCTGTTAAGAAGGCATATGGTGTGTTAGCTTTTATTAGTATGTGGATCGAGTTTAGGAGCCACGAGGTCATGCTGCAGCTGTACAGAACTCTGGTGCGGCCGCACCTGGAGTATTGCGTGCAGTTCTGGTCACCGCATTATAGGAAGGATGCGGAAGCTTTGGAAAAGGTGCAGAGGAGATTTACTAGGATGTTGCCTGGTATGGAGGGAAGGTCTTACGAGGAAAGGCTGAGGGACTTGAGGTTGTTTTCGTTAGAGAGCAGAAGGAGAAGAGGTGACTTAATAGAGACATATCAGATAATCAGAGGGTTGGACAGGGTGGATAGTGAGAGCCTTTTTCCTCGGATGGTGATGGCAAACACGAGGGGACATAGCTTTAAGTTGAGGGGTGATAGATATAGGACAGATGTCAGAGGTAGTTTCTTTACACAGAGAGTAGTAGGGGCGTGGAATGCCCTGCCTGCAACAGTAGAAGACTCGCCACTTTAAATGCATTTAAGTGGTCATTGGATCGACATATGGAGGAAAATGGAATAGTGTAGGTCAGATGGTTTCACAGGTCGGCGCAACATCGAGGGATGAAGGGCCTGTACTGCGCTGTAATGTTCTATGTTCTCTGTTCCACCCCAATAATCTTCCATTCCCTTGCTTATCAAAAAGGTATCCACCACTGCCTTAAAAATATTCACAGACTCTGCTTCCACAACGTTTGAAGGAACAGAGTTCCAAAGACTTACAACCCTCTGAGCGAAAAATATATTCTCCTCATCTCTGCCTTAAATGGGCGACCACCATGTTTTTATTTAAGAGTGACCGCTAGTTCTAGGTTCTCATATAATACCACTCTGTCAAGACCCCTCAGGATCTTATGTTTCAATCAAGTCACGTCGTACTCTTAAAATTTCGAGCAGATACCAGCTTAGCCTGTCCAGTCTTTCCTCATCAGACAACTCAGCCAGTCCAGGTTTTATTTTAGCAATCCTTCTCTGAAATGTTTCCAAAGCATTTACAAATTTCCTTAAATAAGGAGACCAATGCTGTGCACGATGTGGTCTTACCAATGCACTGTTTAACTGAAGCATAACCTCCCTACTTTTGCATTCAATTCCCCTCGCAATAAATGATAACATTCTATTTACTTTCCGAATTATGTGTTGTGCATGCGTACTAACCTTTTGTTATTCATGCACTGGGACACCCAGATCCCTCTGCATCCCAGAGCTCTGCAATCTCTCACCATTTAGATAATATGCTTATTGTTTTATTCTTCCTGCTAAAGTGGACAATTTCACATTTCCCACATAATGCACTATTTTCCTGAGCTTGGTGCACTCACTGACCCCACCCATATCCCTTTGTAGCCGCCTTATGACCTGTTCACAAATTATTTTGCTACCTATTTTTGTGTCATCCATACATTTAGCGACCATATCTTCTGTCCCTTCATCTAAGTCATTTGTATAAACTGTAAAAAATTGAGGTCCCAGCACTGATCCCATTGAAACAGCATTCGTTACATCTTGCCAACCAGCAACTGACCCATTTATGCTCTTTGCGCTGCTAGCTGTATGTGGGCCCGCCCTTCATTTTACGCATCTGGCGAGAACATCCTCCATTTTATGCACAAGATCATAAGAAATAGGAGTAGGAGTAGGCCATTCAGCCCCTTGGGTTTGCTCTGCCATTCCATAAGATTATGACTGATCTGATAGCGGCCTTAACTCCACTTTCCTGCCTACCCCGCGCCGCCACACTTCCCCCATACCCCCATAACCTTTGACACCCTTGTTGCTCATAAGTCGATCGAACTCAGCCTTTAATATATTCAATGACCCAACCTCTACTGCTCTGTGGGGAAGAGAATCCCAGAGTCTAACCAACCGCTGAGAGAGAAGAAAAAATCCTCCTCATCTTTGTCATAAATGGGAGATCCTCTATTTTTAAACTGTGCCCCCTAGTTCTAGACTCCCCCACAAGGTGGACATCCTCCCAGCATCCACCCTGTAAAGGCCCCTCAGAATCTTGTATGTTTCAATAAGATCACCTCTCGTTCTTCTGAACTCCAATGTGTAAAGGCCCAACCTGGTCAACCATTCCTCATAGGAAAACCCCTTCATCCCAGGAATCAGCTCAGTGAACCTTCTCTGAACTGATTCCAATGCATCCACGTCTGACCATGTATTCACTTTCAAAGCTTCCAAACACCTTCATATTTCCCTCTCACTCTGTTTATCCCATCCAATATTTCACACTCCTCCTCTTTAACTGCAATGCCTGCATCATTCCTCCTCTTTAATGAAGACAAACACAAAGTATTCATTAAGAACCATGCCCACATCATCCATGTCCACAGGTAGGAAGAAGGAGGAGAGGCAATCTAAACTAAAGTATCCAATTATAATGTAGGGAAGTGTGAAGATGTTCACGTTGACGTAAAATAGAAGATCAGATTTTTTTTGATGTTTGAAACTGATAATTTTTGATTCTCAGAGAGGCATGATGACACTTGCAGAGGGAACACACACAGTTGACATGCAGGTGCAGTGCAGCAGGGTATTAAGAATGCAAATGTCTTGTTGGCCATAATTATAAGGGGATTGGAGTAAGTAATTTTGAATACTTGCGAAAATTGTACAAGGCTTTGGTGAGACCACACCTGGAATACTATGTGCAGTTTTGGTCTCCACGTTTAACAAACGATATACTTGCACTGGAGGCGTTCAGCGACGATTTTCTAAATTGGTTTCTGGGACGAGTGGGTTGTCCTGTGATGAGAGGTTGAGTACATTGGGTCTATATTCTGTGGAGTTTAGAAGCATGAGAGGGGATCTAATGGAGAGATACAAGATGCTGAAAGGGCACGAGAGGGTAGAATCTGAGAGATTGATCCACTGGTCTTGGAATCAAGAATGCGAGTGCAGTCTCAGGATAAGGGGCCAATCATTGAGGACGGAGAATTGGAGAGATTACTTCACTCAAAGTTTTGTTAATCTTTGGAATGCTCTACCCCAGAAGGTTATGGATGCTCCGATGCTGAATACATTTAAGGCTGTCATAGATAGATTTTTGATCTCGCAGGGAATCATGGGGTATGGGAATGGGCAGGATACTGGAATTCAAACCCATGATCAGCCATGATCGTATTGAATGGTGGAGCAGCCACGGTGGGCCGTTTCGTCTAAGTGTGCAACTATTCCTTGTTCTTTTGTGCACTTGTGATGTCATCATATGACAAACCAGTTGGTCTTTTGGGGATGCAACCCACAGAATATATAACGGGGAACCAGTGGATGTGTTATATTTAGATTTTCAGAAAGCTTTTGATGATGTCACGCACATCGTTTGTGAGGACAGCGTGGAACAGGCTGATATGCTCGAACAGTTTGAGGTTAAGAGGGAGGATGTGCTGGAAATTTTGAATGATATGAGGACAGTTAAGTCCCCTCGGCCAGACGGGATATTCCCAAGGATATTACGGGAAGCGAGGGAAGAGATTGCTGCGCCTTTGGCGATGATCTTTGCATCTTCACTGTCCACTGGAGTAGTACCGGATGATTGGAGGGTGGCAAATGTTGTTCCCTTGTTCAAGAAAGGGAATAGGGATAACCCTGGGAATTATAGACCAGTCAGTCTGATGTCGGTAGTGGGCAAATTATTGGAGAGGATTCTGAGAGACAGGATTTATGATTATTTGGAAAAGCATGGTTTGATTAGAGACAGTCAACATGGCTTTGCGAGGGGTAGGTCATGCCTCACAAGCCTTATTGAATTCTTTGAAGATGTGACAAAACACATTGATGAAGGAGGAGCAGTGGATGTGGTGTATATGGATTTTAGCAAGGCGTTTGATAAGGTTCCCCATGGTAGGCTCATTCAGAAAGTAAGGAGGAATGGGATACAGGGAAAGTTGACTGTCTGGATACAAAATTGGCTGGACCATGGAAGTCAGAGGGTGGTAGTAGATGGAAAGTATTCAGCATGGAGCTCGGTGACCAGTGGTGTTCCACAAGGATCTGTTCTGGGACCTCTGCTCTTTGTGATTTTTAGAAATGACTTGGATGAGGAAGTGGAAGGCTGGGTTAGCAAGTTTGCCGATGACACGAAGGTTTCTGGAGTTGTGGATAGTGTAGAAGGCTGTTGTAGGTTGCAACGGGACATTGACAGGATGCAGAGCTGTGCTGAGAAGTGGCAGATGGAGTTAACCTGAAAAAGTGTGAAGTGATTCATTTTGGAAGGTCGAATTTGAATGCAGAATACAGGCGTAAAGACAGGATTCTTGTTAGTGTGGAGGAACAGAGGGATCTTGGGGTCCATGTCCATAGATCGCTCAAAGTTGCCACCCAAGTTGATAGGGTTGTTAAGAAGGCATATGGTGTGTTGGCTTTCATTCACTGGGGGATTGAGTTCAAGAGCCGCGAGGTTATGCTGCAGCTCTATAAGGCCCTGGTTCGACCACACTTGGAATATTGTGTTCAGTTCTGGTCGCCTCATTATAGGAGGATGTGGAAGCTTTAGAGAGGGTGCAGAGGAGAATTACCAGGATGCTGCCTGGACTGGAGGGCATGTCCTACGAAGAAAGATTGAGGGAGCTAGGGCTTTTCTCATTGGAGCGAAGAAGGATGAGAGGTGACTTGATAGAGGGGTACAAGATGATGAGAGGCATAGATGGAGTGGATCGTCAGAGACGTTTTCCCAGGGTGGAAAGGGCTATCACCATGATATCACCATGATGGAGGAAGGTTTCGGGGAGATGTCAGAGGTAAGTTCTTTACACAGAGAGTGGTGGGTGCGTGGAATGCGCTGCCAGCGGTGGTTGTAGAAGCAGATACATTCGGGACATTTAAGCGACTCTTGGATAGGTACATGGATGATAGTAGAATGAAGGGTAGGTAGTTAGTTTGATCTTCCAGTAGGTTAAAGGTTCGGCACAACATCGTGGGCCGAAGGTCCTGTACTCTGCTGAATTGTTCTATGTTCTATGTTCTACAAGAGATTTGGAAACAAAATTACAGCAGATCGGATTGGGGCTATACATCGTATGGATTGAGAATTTTTGTGGACAGGAAACAGAGAGCAGCATAGGTAGAATTTGACTACTGGGGAAGGTAAGGATCGGTGCTTGGGTCTCAGACATTCAAAATCTATATTAATGAATTGGATGTGGTGATTAAATGTAATATTTCTAAGTTTGCAGCTGACACAAAACTAGGCAGAAGTGCGAACTGCGATGAGGATGCAAACATGCTTCAAGGGATTTTGCAGAGGCTTAGTGAGTGGTTAAAAGTTTAGCAGATGGAATACTATGCAGAGAAATATGAGGTTATACACATTGGTAGGAAAAACAGGAAGACGGTGCATTTCTTAAATGGTGAGTGGCTGGGAAGTGTTGAACTTCAAAGGGACTTGGGTGTCATTGTTCATGAATCACTGAAAGTCAGCATACAGGTACAGCAAGCATTTAAGAAGGGGCATTGTCTTAACTGCAACAGGATTTGGGTAGAGAACAAAACATGTCTTCCTGCAGTTATATGGAGCCTTGCTCAGGCCACACCTGTTGCTTTGTGTACATTTTTTTTCTCCGTACCAAAGGAAAGACATAATTGCCATCGAAGCACTACAACGCAGACTCACCAAACTAATTCCTGGGTTGGAGGGATTGTCCTTTGAGGAAGATTAAGTAGACTTGACCAATATCCTCTGCAGTTTAGAAGAATGACTGGTGATATATTTCAAACATACTGAATTCTTGCACGGCTTTACAGGGAAGATTTATGCAGGATGCCTCCACTGGCGGGGGGGTCGGGGGGTGGGGGGTCTAAAACCAGGGGGAATAGTCTCAGAATAAGAGGCAGACCATTTAGAACTGAGATGAGGAGGCATTTCTTCACTTAGATGTTTGTAAATCTTTGGTATTCTCTGCCCCAGTGGGCTGTGGAGGCTCAAGTCGTTGAGAATGTTCAAGACAGAGATCGACAGATTTCTGCAATTGAAAACATCAAGGAATACGGGGATAGTACAGGAAAATATTCTTGAAGCAGCAAATCAGCTCGAAGGGCCTGTTCCTGCTCTTTGTGTTCAATATTGCAACCAAATGGTAGCAAGCTACATACATGTTTAAGACAATGGTATCTCGCTGGGCAGTGCATGGATTGAACGGGGAATCTTGGCGTTATTCACACTCTCTGCTCGAAACATCCGATCTGACAGGCCGCCAAGACTCTTGCTCCCACGGATACAAATATTAATGCAAACACAGGCTTGTAGCAGAATATTAGGAAACAATGTATTTTTAAATATAGATTTTTCGGTCCACAGATATGGTTGATAAACCAAAGCAGTTAGTAAAATAAAACCTACTAAAAAGTGCAAGGTTATTGATTAAAGTTAAAGCGTCACTCGAAGTGAAAACTGCTGAGTTCAACCTTTTTGTTTATTTCTTTTAAGCTGACCGAGAGTCCTTGGATTGACCCTATTGTAAGTAAATGGTCTATACAATTGCTTGAAGCCAGACTGTTCGGCATCTTTAAGGCAATATAAGTTAGCAAGACCAGTTCCTTTCATGCAGCTGCTTTAACCGTTAATTGTCTCACGATCAGATATTCAAACAAAACTGTTTAAAAGGTGGTTAAGATAAAATCCTAAAATGTTACTTCAAATTAACACAGAACCATAAAAATTCGTCTTGTTGTCAAACTATCACAGTTTCTACCACAAGCAAAAACTGTACTGACATTGATTCCCGGCATAATCTAAAGTTTATCTGACTCTATTCGCATGAGATTATGATAATGGACCAGCATCGTTGTAAACACAGGAAATAAATTCGTTTGGAAGTGTTCGATCATTTGTTTAAAAACTGAAGTATTGATATCCCATGGCACAGGATTACGTAAATATTTATCTTTCTCGCCACAAACTGGGACAGTCCCCCAAAAAAAAACTCTGCTCCAAGTCAGTTTGATAGACCACAACTTTAGCTGTGGAAATTAGTCCCTTAACAACTTTGATTCCACTGGACGCCAGAATTTTTCGTAACTAATATACCCCCGA
Organism: Heterodontus francisci; assembly: GCF_036365525.1. Classification (NCBI taxonomy): domain Eukaryota; kingdom Metazoa; phylum Chordata; class Chondrichthyes; order Heterodontiformes; family Heterodontidae; genus Heterodontus; species Heterodontus francisci. The sequence continues at coordinate 52,069,198 of NC_090391.1, forward strand.
CACTTTCTACACACCTCCAATTCCTCTACTGCTTTCAGAGCTCTGAATCTGCAATAAGCCTATTGTTGGAGAATTTCCCTGAACTTTGCTAATTGTCATGCAACTTTGTAGAAGCAGGAAAACAGGACACAGCTTGTATCTAATTTTAACCAATGGTCATAAAATGTAGTCAGAGCAGACAACCACAATCAACTTTCACAAGATGTACACAGAGTTCATGGCGAATGTGGGGAAGTGGGCAAAGAATATTCTGCTGAACCTTCTGCTTTGCAAATTGCTTGTGCAACCCAGACAGACGTTAGCAACGGGCGGATGTGGTACCTGGAGTGTGCATTGACTTGCAGCCTTATGCGAAGTTGACCTCGGACTGTGCATGGTGTATAGTCTCGTAGGCAGTCCTGTGGTTATCTTGTGGTTTTATGTCTGATTGAGAAACAGTCTGCCTGCCTCTGTTCTCCTATATAAGTCATCGGCGATCTGTAGCTCTTGGGAGTAGCACTCGACCGCCTTTAGGAAAAGTGTGCTTCCCATGATATCATGCAATAAAGTGTTTGTTCTCAACGTCTGAGTCCGGAGAATTGGTTCAACAATTGGGCACAATCTGGATTTTCTCCAACACCTATTTTATTTCCTTATCCATTCCGCTATATCCCTTCACATCCAGGGTTCCCTGGAACTTTGCTCCAACCCTTCACCTTAACGGAAACATGTTGGCTCTGAACTCTCACTATTTCCTCTTTGAATGAATCCCACTAGTCTGATGTAGGATTTCCTACAAGTAGCTGCTCCCAGGCCCCTTTGGCCAGGTGCTGTTTTATCGGATTGAAATCGGCCTTTCCCCAATTCAGTACCTTTATTTCCAGTCCATCTTTGTCTTTTTCCATAACTACCTTAAATCTTGCAGAGTTAAGGTCACTATCCCTGAAATACTCCCCCACCGATACTTCTACCACTTGTTCGGCCTCATTGCCAAAGATTAGGTCCAGCACTGCCCCATGTCTTGGAGGACTTTCTACGTACTGGCACAACAAGCTCTCCTGTATGCATTTTAAGTATCCCACCCACTTTGAGCCTTTGCACTAAGACTATCCCATTTGATATTGGGGAATTTGAAATCCCCTCCTATTATTACTCTATTATTTCACTCCTCTCTGAGATTTGCCTACATATCTGCTCCTCTGTCTCTCCCTGTTTATTTGGAGATCTGTAGTACACTCCCAGCCAGGTGATTGCCCCCTTTTCATTTTTAAGTTCTACCCACATGGCCTCATTTGAGGAACCTTCTAAGATATCATCCCTCCTTACCGCAGTAATTGACGCCTTGATCAAGTGTGCAATGCAAACTCTTCTTTTATTCCCTCATGTATCATGCCTGAAGATTCTATACCCTGGAATATTGAGCTCCTCGTCCGGGCCCTCCCTCAACCATGTCTCTGAGACAGCAATAATACCATATTCTCATGTGTTAATTAACGCCCTCAATTCATCTGCCTTACTAGTCAGACTCCTTGTATTTAAATAGATGCAATCCAGCCTTGTCTTTTTCACTTGTGCCTTACCAGGTCTATATTTGCTGTGCCATCCAGTCTGATTCATTTTCTCTACTATATTTGACTGTGCATCACCCCTTACTTTACTTCCACTCTGTATCCCATTCAACTGCCAAATTAGTTTAACCAACACCGCCACCACACCATCCCCTCCCCCCCGCCCCCATCACCACCACCACCACCACAAAAACCACTAGCAAACCTCCCAGCAAGGAAGTTGGTCCCATTCCGGTTCAGGTGCTACCTGAACTTGTCGAGGTCCCACTTTTGCCAGAAACAGACCCAGTGATTGAGGAAACTAAAGCCCTCCCTCTTGCCATGCATTCATCTGCTTTATCTTCTTATTCCTATACTCACTAGCACGTGGCACTGGGAGTAATCCAGAGATTAGAACGTTTGAGTGTCTTTTTTTAAATCTGCTACGTAGTAGCCTAAATACTTGTTGCAGGACCTCATCCCTCTTTCTACCTATTTCGTAGGTCCCAATGTGTACCACAACCTTTGACTGTTCACCCTTCCCCTTCAGAATGTCCTGCAGCCGTTCCATGACATCCTTGACGCTCGCACAAGGCAGGCAACATACCATCCTGGAGTCACGTTTGCGGCCACATAAACGCCTGACTGTACCCCTTACGATAGAATCCCCTATCACTATAGTTCTCCTACTCCTTTTCCTCCATTCCTGTGCAGCTGAGCCACCCATGCTGCCACAGACCTGGCTCTTGCCTCTTTCCCCTGAGATGTTATCTCCTCCAACAGTATCCAAAGTGGGACATCTGTTAGATATGGAGATGGACCAAGGGGACTCCTGCACTACCTGACTAGTTCTTCTACCCTGCCTGGCGGTCACCCATTCCCTTTCAGGGTGAGCAGTCTTTGCCTGCAGTGTGACCACCTCCCCGTACGTGCTATCCACGATGATCTCAGACTTGCGGATGCTCCACAGTGTCCCCAGCAGCCGCTCCAGATCCGAAACGCAGATTTCCAGTAGCTGCAGCTGGAGACACTTGCAGCACACGTGTTCGCCCTGGGCAATGGAAGTGTCCCTGATTTCTCACATTGCACAGGAGGAGCACTCCAGGCTGCCGAGCTACATTGCCATGACTTAGTCTTAATTTATACCCTTAAATTACCCAACAATTGGAATATTTACTCGATGGACCTTGATTCCCTAAAAAAAACGACCTACTATATTAAAAAAAAACTGTAGACCTTTTCCTTTACCTTTACTTACGAACCCATCTATTTGAAGTTATTCTCTAACAACTGTTACTCACCAACTGTTGAGCATTGAAGAAACATTATTATCCAATACAATATTTAAAATGTGTTTTATTTTGGTTCAAGAATCAACATTCCACTTGATTCCAGGCCTTACCATATTTTGTTTGTCTATTCATTTGATTCCTCCAATAATCATCCCTCTGCCTTTGCCTCAGCTGTTGTTGCATTTTTAAATCCCCGCGGCCATACTCAAATATTTTCTCTCCTATTTGCTTGATGTACGTCAGGTTAAAACAGTAACTGGATTCTCTTGCAACTCAAAGGAACTATTGCTAGTTGCTACAAAATTGTTGCCTATTTAAAGATAAATGCTGCTGAACTGATTTTACCCCACCTTTGCACATTTATATTGCAGATGGATGTTTAATTATGAATCCAAGGAAACGTTACAATCATGTTATTATTCCCAAACTATGAAATTGGCTAATTCCTTTCTTAATGAGTCCACTCATTAATTATTATGAGGATTAAGTAACGTTAGTCATTTTAAAATACGTCGCAAGAACCTCAAATTCCGCACAGGACAAAATCTGCCTCCTCCTTAATCTGATTATTGTTGTTGACCACTCTTTCTATTCTCTAGCTCATGAGTGGTGTGATCTGCACAAATTTTACATGTTCTTACGTTCTAAAATATCATAACCCCAAGTGACTACTGATGATGAAGAATGTTATTATCTGTTAAAACTTCATTGACAATCCTCAGATTGAAAACTGACACCCCACCTGCTGATCACCTCACTCGATGACAGTTATTATCCTTTCACAGGTGAGCTGTTAATTCCTAAACTATTATCATGTCAGTACACACAATTAAAACAGCAGATTATGCACGCTGGCTTATTATTTACCTCAGACACCCCTTTACTGTTGATAGGAAATGCACCGAATTATACTGATGTTTTTAAAATCTAAGTTTCCCAAATTCAAATAATGGTGTCATCAGTTGACAATATCTTCCATTTATTTATCTTAAAAAAAATGTTTTTCCTTAATATTCAGCAACCGCCTGGACGGTATTTCCATTAACCTTTTTGAAAATTATGTAAGTTTATATCCATTTAAACTCAGGGTGATTTTCTTTTGAGTACTTGGAATAGCAACTCATGTTAATTTATTTATTATTGATTTAAATGTCATAAACAATTATTTCCATGTTTCGTGGCTTCAGATGAATTCATCAGAGACACTAATGTCTACAGTTGTTATGGAACTGTCTGCAAATAATTACAAAGACTGTCTCTAGAAAGATAATAAATAGAAACAAATGTATGAATGAATTAATGACAATTCCTGAACTTTTTTTAAATAAATAAGGCCAAGCCTTCAGATCAAGATATCACCATGCTGTCATAAATGTTGCAAATGTCTTGGAGTGCTGTAGTTGATTAATCTCTGTGACCATGTTGTCCCCTTATTACGAGAAACAAAGAACAAAAGGTCCATTCGGCTTGGAGCCAGATTAGTTCATTCAATCCAGATATCTGTTGCAATTTAGAAACAGTAATTATCACAAAATCCGATTTATATTTCACAAAAAATGCCATACAGCAAATTGTTAAGTTGCTCGCAGAAAGGGTTAACTCTATTAGTTTAAAAGTGGTGAAGCAAATATTCTCTGGATGTAATGACATCCCACCTCTCTTTTAAAAGCAAACGACAAAGAAACACAAGTTCAAACCAATTCGAACCACTTTTTAATGAGGGAGAATCCTTAAAGGACAACATGCTTTATCCTTGAAAAATCCGCTCTGAGACATCCTTGACCCGAGCACCACGGAGGCAGCACACAATTCTGGAGCCTCGTTTGTGGCCACAGAAACGCCTGTCTGCACCCCTTACAATTGAATCTCTTATCACTATGACTCTCCCATTCTTTTTCCTGCCCTGCTGTACAGTAGAGCCTTCCGTGGTGCCACTAACTTGGCTGTTGCTGCTTTCCCCTGAGAGAACATGCCCCCAACAGTATCCAAAGTGGTATATCAGTTTGACAGGGGATGGCCACAGGGGACTCCTGTGCAACCTGCCTGCGCCTACGACTCCTCCTGGTGGACAGCCATTCCTCTTCTGCCTGTGCAGCCATGACCTGCGGTGCAACCACCTCGCTAAACATGCTATCCCCTGCGTCCTCAGCACCATGGTCTTCACTGGATACAGGGGTGCGGTGTTTAAGGATTGGAGAATTACCAATGTTGTACCTCTGATTAAAATGGGAGCAAAGGATAGATTTAATAATCACAGGCCAGTCAGCCTAACCTCAGTAGGGGGCAAAATATTGGAAGCTATTCAGAGAGACAGGATAAACTGTCACTCAGATAGGCACAGGTTAATCAAGGATATTCATTATGGATTTGTTAAGCGAAGATGTTGCTTGACCAACTTGATCACATGTTTTGAAGCAGCAAGAAGGGAATGGAGGGATATGGGCCCCGGAAGTGCAGAAGTTGTTAGTTTAGGCGGGCATCAAGATCGGCGCACGCTTGGAGGGCCGAATGGCCTGTTCCTGTGCTGCACTGTTCTTTGTTCTTGTTTGTTCTTTGTTCAGTAACAAGGGTAGAGCAGCTGATGTGGTCAACATAGAATTTAGCAAGGCTTTTGACAAGGTGGCACATGGCAGACTGGTTTAAAAAAAATAAAAATCCACATGAGATTCAGGGAAATGCAGCAAGGTGGATACAAAATTGGTTCAGTGGCAGGAAACAAAGGGTAATTGTTGACGGGTGTTTAAGCGACAGGAAGGCTCTTTGCAGTGGGGTCCCGCAGAGCTCAGTACTGCGTCCCCTTCTTTTTGTGGTGTGCATTAATGATTTGGACGTTAATGTACGGATTATGATCTGTAAGTTTGCGGACGACATGAAGATTCGCCCTGTGTTAGATAGCGAGGTGAGTAACTTTAGGCTGCAGGAAGATATAGATGGTCTGCTCAGATGGTCAGAAAAATTGGCAAATGGAATTCAACTTGGAGAAGTGTGAGGTGCTGTATTTAGTGTGGTCAAACAAGGCAAAGGAATAGATGATTAATGAGAAAATACTGAGAAGTGAAAAGGAACTGTGGGACCTTGGAGTCAATGTCCACAGATCCCTGAAGGTAGCAGGACAGATCAATGAGGTGGTTCAGAAGGCATATGGAATCCTTTCCTTTATTAGCTGTGGTGTAGTATATAAGAGCAGGGAGGTTATCCTGGAACTGTATAACTCATTGGTTAAGCCATAACTTGAGTAACTGTGTGCAGTTCCAGTCACTTCATTACAGAAAGGATGTAATTGCTCTCGAGAGGGTACAAAGGAGATTTACGAGGATGTTGCCAGGACTGGAAAAATGCAGGTTGGAGGAAAGATTGGATAGACTGTGGTTATTCTCCTTGGAACAGAGAAGGCTGAGAGGAGATCTGATTGAAATGTAAAAATCTTGAGGAGCCTGGGTAGAGCGGAGGTGAAGGATTTATTCACCAAAGCAGGGAGGTCAGTGACGAGGGGGCATAGCTTTAAACTGTTTGCTAGAAAAATAGAGGGGAGATGAGGAAAAAATCTTTTCACCCAGAGGGTGGTAGGGATCTGGACCTCACTGCCTGAAAGGGTAGTTGAGGCAGAGTCGCTCAACTCACTGAAAAGGAGTCTGGATATGCACCTCAGCTACCATAATCTGCAGGGCGAAGAACTAAATGTTGGAAGGTGGGATTGGAATAGGTGGATCCTTTTTTGGCTGGCACAGACACGATGGGTCAAAGCGGCCTCTTTCTGTGCCTTAAACACTTTATGTTTCTATGATTCTATGGTTCTTGGAAGCTTAAAATAATAACTTATTCCTCATTTCTGCTGATATTCGTTCTGTGCTTTTGACCAATCTTTTACATCGTAATTCAAATGACATTTCATTCACAGGTCTTGTAGATCTATGTCCGGTTGTTCTCCTTAGGAATTCCCTTCCTTGAATGAAAAAAAGTTGGTCAGACTAATCAGAGCAAGATTCCACTCAACTTCACAACCAATCATTTCGTTTTAGCCTTTTTCAACGTCTGGCCCCAAGTTACACTGTTGTATGATTTGGGGTTTTGAGGCTGAAAACACTTTTATTGAAAAATTCTCAGTTCTGAATTTTCAATTTATTACAATCGGGTCCTCAGTTGTGCCTGACCTAACAAGCTACAAATAACGGCTACTTATGAATCCAGTATAATTTATGAAACAAGATGTTATAAATACTTAACAAAAAAAGCACTGAAGACAACATGGAAGTTTCTTATCCTTCAAGGCCAGGATTCCTTGAATGTTGTCAGCACAGGCGGTCGCTTTGTTCTCCTGTCTCTGAATTGACATTACGTTGAGCTGTGTTTCAGAATAATTGCACCACAGACACCATTGTAAACTGTGCGAGCAAAAACTCTGAGTTTCCAACTTATGGGATTCCGATTCCATATTATGAAATCCTTTGAATTACCTCTTCCACTAATTTAACGTGAGTTTCATCTGCTGTTACTGCACCTCTGTAATTAGAGTGATGTATGCTAAAATCATGTCCATCTCTTATTTCCTAGGCTCATAGAGTTAACATTTCATTGTGTGAACAAATATTACATCCTTGTAGATACAAAGCAGTTGTACAAGCAACGTTTCATCTTCTGATCAACAATGTCAACTATCATAAACAATTCACCTCAAAATTCCCAGGGTGCCAAAGCAATTAAGAATAAATGTGTCTCGTGAAATATCAGGAAAAATTTTGTTTTTAAATATAAATGTTTTCTTCTGCAGATATATTTAATTGTTCAAGTCAGTTAGCATACTTCTTCAAGCTACATGGTTCTTGTTTAATGATAGGTATCATATCCATTTCAAGCCTCTTTCACAGCAGTTCATTTAGGGAGCGCAATCACTCTCCGTCTGACCCCTTAACGAAGGTCCTCTCTTTCCCTTTGCTCAATGCTCATTATCTTTTTTGATTTCTGCTAATTTACATCCGATCCTGTTGCTCTCGACCCTCCTCTTCCCGTCACTGACAGCTCTATTGTTTGTCTTTACTCCTACAGGCCATTCTCTTCTGGATCTCCAGCAGTTACCTCTTGGCCAGTAACCACTGAATATTTAAGATGGTCTCAGTTCCTTTGTTTATTAATTAATTTAATAATTGATGTAACTGCATATTTCACCACACTCTTTAACTGCTCTCTGAACACGGACTGAGTGACCACATAAATAAATGTGTTTGTACAGCAATTTAAATTCCGCAGCATATATGCAACCTTTGCAAAAATATCGTAAGAATCATAATCCAAGAAATCACCAATACCAAAAATATACAACATATAAAGCAACCACAGAAATATGAAACTGCCAGATATGGTGAAGAGTAAAATCATAGAATTCCTTCTTCTCTCCATTTCAGAGTCACTGTGATGATCTTTCTTGCTCTGACCCCTCAGTCTCTGACGAACTCGACTGGTCACTAAAATGTGTCTTATCGTCAGAGCGTTCAGCAACAGAATTAAAATGAATGGCAACAATGGTGTTAAAGCTTTTTCAAACATTCTAAATCCAATCCATCGAGGGTCAGTAAAATAGCTTGGCTTATTCGAGCAGTGCCATTCGACATTGTCGATTACCCGTCTCGGTTTATATCTTAAGCAGGTGGGAATATTTTTTAGACAGAGCAGAATGCTGGTTGTTGTTAGAACCACATTCGCAGTTTTCTTCGTGCAATATTTTGATTTCAGCTTCTGGCAACAAATGGCGACAAATCGATCAAATGTGAAAGCTATGGTGAACCAGACGGAACAGTCGATGGCTGCACGGATCAGGACATAACGAGAGCGACACGCAGAGGTGAGGTCCAGGAAATTTAATGGGAAAAAATAATCATTCATTTTCCGGAGTATGATATCAGCGATAATAACCAGTAGATCTGCCGTTGACATGGCCACCATGTAGCGGGTGGTGCAGCTGGAGAGTCCGCAATTTCCCTTCGACAGGATCATAATTGAGATTAAATTAACTGCAAAGGAGAGAAGGGAAAACTGGTTGCAAATTACTGAAAAATATTCTCCGCTTCTCAACCCAGGAAGGATTTCAGAACCACAACCGTGTGGATTGGGATCGGGTCCATGACCCCAACCTTCCTCCAACCTCGGCACTTCTAGATTTAACAAATCCTGGACGGGGAGGTCCGGCACCCCGCTCAGCGAATGCTGGCCAGCAAGTTAAACATCGCAATGAGGAGCTAAAAAAGGGTAGATTGGAGACCTGCACACGGTCTCGAACCACTGCCACTGTAGAACCCATCCCGGACTCGAATCACTCCCTGGGGTCGAAGAAATTCCTCCCTTACTCGAACCAGTCCCTCGGATTGGAGGCACACATACGTCTTGGACCACTCCCTCTGATGTGTAAATGAGTTATATTGAAAAGGGAATTTACTGAGTCAATGCAAATGTGATCACAGTTTAGATTAGTTTAGAGTTTACAGATACAGCACTGAAACAGGCCCTTCAGTCCACCGAGTCTGTGCCGACCATCAACCACCCATTTATACTAATCCTACATTCCTACCACATCCCCACCTGTCCCTGTATTTCCCTGCCACCTACCTATACTAGGGGCAGTTTATAATGGCCAATTAACCTATCAACCTGCAAGTCTTTGGCATGTGGGAGGAAACAGGAGCACCCAGAGGAAACCCACGCAGACACAGAGAGAACTTGCAGACTCCACACAGGCAGTACCCAGAATTGAACCCGGGTCGCTGGAGCTGTGAGGCGGCGGTGCTAACCACTGCGCCGCTATGCCACCCTTATGAAAGCATCGGCTTTCATCTCTACAGGAATATCATTAAAAGAAAAGTTTTATAATAACCTATTATAAAGGTGAACACATAAATAATGTGTACTCTTCAGGACTACACATGACAACAATATCCAGGGTAACCAGCAGGTTCACATATTCTTCACAAAAATAATACCATAACTGAGAGCTAATAGTTATTAAGATATGCTGTGGCTCTATTCTGCCGTTAAGAGAATGATGCGTGTTGAACTAATAGAGGCCTTCAACATTATATAGGGGTGAGAGAGGGAAAACGTAGATCCGATATTTCCACCTTTGCTCATACAGAGCAGGAAGATAGTCGTGATCTAGTTGTGCCGAATGCCCAGTTTCTGTGCTGGAGAATCGGTAACATGTTTAATAACAAGTCATAGCCATCAGTGTTTCTCGTAATATTGAAGAGCATTATTTATTATTGCAGTCACTCATGACCAAAGGCCTCTCAGGGCCGTGCTCGGGAAGGAAATGAATCAGCACCTGATAGTGCTGGCAACAACTCTACTTGGAGTAAGAGTAAGATGGGGACCTGCATTGAATATAATGACAGATACTCCAGGAAATACATTGTCCCTAGTTTTGCGTGGTCCACACCATTTAGTCAGCCACAATCAGTGCAATTCTGGAGTGACAGAGACTCCCAGTTATGCATGATCGCTGAGGTCAGGTGCTCCACTCCAGTTAGTGTCCACACACAGTATAGTTCTACATTAACAGATAACTGCTGTAATCCTTCCCCTCTGAGATTTTCCTGCTTTGAGCTCTGATTCTGCAGAACACAACATTCAACACAATACAATAACTTTACAATGCACAGGGCCTTGAGCTGGAAACAATTGAGACAACAGATTAAAACTGCACAGATAATTCAGGAAAATGATGCAATTAAATTATTGAATGTGTGTCTGTGTAACTGTAACCGTTCGATCTCATGTAATATTATTATTCCCATGGTAAGGGAAGAAACCAGCTCATACGCAGATTTACAAAACTTCATTGGTGAGAGATCCTTACCAGGAACACCAATTATAGCAAGGATCACATAGAATATGTTCCGCACCCATTGCATTGGTCGGTGCATTTTCTGCTTGGAGTGATCGGTCTGTTCGTGCTGCAGGTGATATCTTTGAAGTACATTCTGAGCTGACACATTCCCAGTGCATTAACTTTATAGCCTCCCGGATCGCCAAGGGGATACTGACGTTGCAACATTGTTCAAACAGTTTTTCTTAATCTTGAACAAACAGATGACGACAGTTCGGTTAATTCCCTCTTGATGGAATGTATTTTCCACGAAAATTGAATTGGACCCATCCCCACCCCCAAGACTGGACAAATCTGATCACAATAAGCAAACAATCATAACCAGAAGCTGTGTTAAATAGAAATCGAGGAAGTCCGACATAAATCTTGAGCCCGATCTTTAGATCTCATGTTGTTTTAGTGATTGCCTTCATTCTGCACGACTGTTCAGAAATTAAGTTCCTAACGTCAGAGAAGCCTGTAACGGATGTTCGTCTATACTTTGGATGCTCTCTTTATCTGTGCAATTCCGTTCAACAATTCATATATTCAAACAAAAAGGAACAGAGAATGGTTGCAATACAGCAGTTGGCCATTTGGTCTGTCTTGTCCGTGTCAGCTCTCTGCACGGGCAGCTCAGCTAATCTCACTCCCACATCTCCTCATCACTGACCTGCATTGTTTTTCTCTTCAGTTGTTTATTCAATTCACTTCTGATTGAATCTGTCTTCACCACTCTCTCGGCCACTTCATTTCATATCCTAAACACGTGCTGTGTAGAAATACGTTTCCCTCATGTCGCCATGAATTCTATTGCCAATCCGTACAACCTGTGTCCTTCGGTTTTCGGCACTTCTGCCAATGAGAGCAATTTCTCTGTGTCTACTCCATTTAAACCGCCATGGTTTGGAAAAACTCTATCAAGCTTTCTCTCAATTTCCTCTTTAAGGAGAACAACCCCGATTTTCTAATCTATCGGCATAAAATATCTGTTAGCCCTGGGATTTTCTCTTTGAACATTTTCTACACCCGCTGTGAAGACTACACATTGTTCCTCAAAGTTCGGTGCCTAGAACGGGACACAATGGTAGGAATGTCAATATCGTTCTGTCCCTCACAAAGTCCAAGCTCCTCTGTTTCCCTTTTCAATCTCTTTATCTGATACATCGATGATTGTTTTTGTGTCAAACCCTTCTTTCACATCGAGTTTGAAACTTTAATCATAATGGAATTTAAATCTGTACCTCTTTCGCCTGAAAACGGTCCACCTGTGACAGTTCACTTCTCTTCCACGAATTACCTCTCTCATTTTAAGTGGACGGATACTGCATAAATATTTACTATAATCCGCCAACTTCCACAGTTATCTTGACCACACTTCCTCCAACTCCACTTTGCATAAATAATAGCTTCCATTCTCTCAGTTTCCTCATCCTTCTGTTTATCCCAACGATGCCATCTTCCATACCAGAGCTTCTGTAGTCTCTTCGTTTCACATTAACCGTGCATTCCTCACATTAATTTTGCAGATGCCTCAGCTGTATCTGTTCCATCACCCGAGTGACTGTCCTCACCGCTTCCCTACCTTCTAGAACCATGATATTAATTCACTTATTCTCACTTTCCATACCAACTTCCTCCACCTTCAACACATCATCCTCCTCCATTTCCACCATGTCCAACTAAAATCGCGAACAAAATATCTGCATTCACTCTTCAATCACACCCAAGCTGTCGTATGCTTGCCCGCAGCTCCTTTTTATGCACGTTCAAGAGATGCAACAGTTTCCCTTTCACCTATGAAGATACAGTCTTTGGGAATAAAAGTGGGAGTAGGCCATTCAGCCCATAGATCATGTTCTGCATTCAATACCATAATGGCTGACCTGACCATGGCTGTAATTCCAATTTCCCGTCAGAGAACAGTAAATCTTCACTCCCTCTCAAATGAAAAGTCAGTCTAAACCAGCCTTGAATATATTCAATGGCCCAGACTCCACTGACTTCTGGGAAAATGAATTCCAAATGCGATGGAACTTTCAAGAGAAGCAATTCCTCCTCATCACGATTTTAATTGAGAGACCGCTTATTCATAAATGGTGGAGAATGTGCTGAGTTCAGAGCCGGGCAGGGCACCAATGTACCACAACGGTACATTAGACTGAGTTAGCAAGGTGAAGAGTGTTCCTTCTTGCTCCTTGGATGTGGGTATTGCTGGCGAGGCTGGGATTTGTTATCCATCTTTTGTTTTCCTTGGAAACGAGGTGGGGAGCCGCTTTCTTGAAACGCTGGACTCCATCAGCTTTAGGTACACCCGCAGTGCTATTAAAAAGGAAGTTACAGGATTTTGACCCATAATGAAGAAAATGAAGACAATGAAGAAATGGCGATGTCGTTCCGACTCAGGATGTCTGTGGCATGGAGGGAACCTTCAGGTGTTCATGTTTCCATGCATCTGCCTCCTTTATCCTTTTAGGTGTTAGAGGTCTCATGCTTGAAAGGAGCTGTCAAAGACATTTTAGTAACTTCCTGCGGTGTGTTATTGTATATGGTACACACAGCAGCCACTGTGTGCTGGTGGTGGAAGCAGTTAAGTGTTAGTATGGTGCATCAGATGTACATCAAGCAAACCCATTTGCTTGGATCTTGCTGAGGCGCTTGAGTGTTTTTGGTGGTGGCACAGATCCAGGAAAGTGGAGTGCATTCCATTATTCCTGACTTATGCCTTGTAGATTGCGATGTAAATGTCAGTGGAGGAGTTTTTTGCTGCATAAATCCCAGCGTCTGATCTTCTCTTGAAGCAACAACATTTATTTGTCTGGCCCAGTTATGATCAATGGCAACGCCTATGATATTGATAATGTGGTAACTGGGGAGTGACCACGATGATGAAAATCAAGGGATGGTGGTTATATTCTCTCTTGTTGGACATGGCCATTTCCTGGAAAATGTGTGATGCTATTTTTAGCTTCCTTTTATCAGCACAAGCCGGATGCAAACAATGCAAAAAATGTGATGTGCTTTTGCGTGAGTGAAGGAAGAAAGGTTCAATTTGTCCACCATTCAACCACAGTAGACTTCATCTCATCCTGGCCTCAGTGTTTGACCGAATAATTGCAAGAGGCAAATTATAGGGTAGATGGAGGAAGTATAAACTGTCGTTGATTTATTTGTTGAAGCAAGCACGAGCTTCTTGATTGGCTTTGCTAATTTCGAATGGATACATTGTAATAATCAGGTGGGCGGCACAGTGGTGCAGTGGTTAGCACCGCAGCCTCACAGCTCCAGCGACCCGGGTTCAATCCTGGTTACTGCCTGTGTGGAGTTTGCAAGTTCTACCTGTGTCTGCGTGGATTTCCTCCGGGTGCTCTGGTTTCCTCCCCCATGCCAAAGACTTGCAGGTTGATCGGTAACTTGGCCATTAGCAATTGCCCCCAAAATAGGTAGGTGGTAGGGAAGGAGAGGAAAAGGTGGGGATGTGGCAGGGATATGGAATTCGAGTAGGATTAGTATAAATGGGTGGTTGATGGTCGGCACAGACTCGGTGGGCCGAAGGGCCTGTTTCAGTGCTGTATCTCTAAACTAAGCTAAAAGTAAAGTAAAAACGAGGACAATTCGCAGGGTTGTATCATATATGGACAGGCGGAGGGGTCATTGGATCTGATACAAGCTCTTTTATTCCCCGTTAATGCTTCGTTACATGTTGTCAAGGGGAGTACACAATATGGAGAGTTATGCTGCTATCCATCGAACCATTGGGCTTGCAAACCTTACTTTGGGGTATTAGATGGACCGTCTCTTCCCACTACATGGCGAGACGTCGTAGTAACAGGGGGAAATGCGGTGGTGCAGGGTCGGGGTAATGGGAGGCCTATCGTTACCTTCTTGTATATGGATCTGTAGCTTGAGGGTCCAGTTGGGAGGTGATGGAGGAAGATGTTAACAGCACAGCTCTAGCTCAGAGTTCTGAATGTGATTGACAACAGGTTGAAGGTGTTCCACGGAAAGTAAGTAATACAACTCCAGCCCGAGGAATTCATTGTATCTTCTGGGTTACCTAAACACAGGAACAAGAAACCTTTAATCCCGAGGTATATTCCAGTTGTCCATAAAGGCAAAGCTGCCACAGATTTCACATTCATGTCAAGCAGGAATCAAACACACGGACTCTCTGGTAAATCAGATTCAATCCTTTGTAAATACAAACATTTGCCTGTTTCAATAATTTCGTTTCCATTCTTGGTAAGATCTATTTCTCCCTGACATCCTAATTTTACATTTTGTTCCCAAATATTTACGTGATTGCATGTTCCATTTCTCACAATATCAGGATGGATCAGTTCTACACTTACTAACTTGACATTCAACAAACCCCCAAAAATCTACAAGGCAAATCTACCAACAAAAGCATGTCCACCTCCTTCTGCCTCTCCTTCACATAAATTGCAATTATTGCAGATTTTTACTTTGCGGTGAGGAAGTTCCGTGTTGGTTTGAATTACCCTGAGGGCGTGACTGACAGCCTCATAGAATATTTCGTTCACCTGCCCTGCACAGGCCTGAAACCAGGTAAATCCCACGCCCTGACAGAGATCAACGAAGGAGCATAAAACATCCTAATTACAAGATCAGATCCTGGGAAGGCGCAAAATGCAGGACCATTCTGTTAATTTGGTAAACATGCATCTGCCAAAGGACAAAGCAGGAGCCGGTCTTTCTTCCACATCGGTTTATTCACAGTGCTCCATGTGGACTCTGCTCTTTCCACAATTAGTATCAGCTGCTCTTAATCACAGTTAGAGCATACTCAATTGACAAATCATTTGCAACATTGGCTCATTCGCAGCATTTTGTTCGCAGTCCATCAATGTGTCCATTGTACATTATTATTTTTCTTGTGATTCCTGTTCGAATATACAAGCCACATGTGAGCGTTTCAGCTCCGTTTGAAGAACAGAACTGCTCTTCACATGTCCCGCATTGCATGAATGCACAACCTCTGAACTGTTGATTCAACTCTCACCCCGACATCTAACGCTGCGGCACTCACTCACATAGCGACACACAGAAACACACTTAAGGAATGTACAGTTGAAAAGAATAGTGAACGTTTACAGCTTAGAAGCAAAATAATACTTCATAATTCACATGGCTCATTCTCGAAAAGACATGTTGCAGACCTTATGAAAAATACGTCTTCACTCCTGAAGTGCAGCTTCGCTAATTTCAACAGCCAGATTCAGGTGCTGAAGTGGCTTTAAAGATTCTATTAAAGGGATAGAATTTCTGCAGGCCACAAACTTGGTTGCTTGTCGTCTCGTTACCACGTGGTCAGTTTACAGTTCTTGTGGACTCGAAATGGAACAGGCTTGGAATCCTCACCATGTTACAGTCTCCAATTATTAAGGCATATATTTTGCTGCCCTTTCTGCTGCCCTTTCTGCTGTTGCTGTCGTGTCTTTCTTCAGACAGCACTTAAAGAATAAAAAGAAACCAATATGGCTACCTTACTATGTGCATTATCACATTTCCCTTTCCCAAACATGATGTTGGAATTAGGCATATTATTTATTATCTGGCTTATTGCTTGATTACGGTCTTTGTTTCAGAAAGACCCATTCAGTTCAGGATTGCCTTTTGGATTGTCTCAGGATACGTGGAGTCGCCACTTCTTAATCTGGAATGTATCATATTGTCCTTGCGAGACAGTATGGCTGTTTAAAAATTCACTGATCAGGTCAGATGACCTTTGGTGGCCATCATTTGCGGCTAGTTTGGTCCACTTTAAAAGAAAGGTCAGTTACAAAATGCTACACACTCAGTGAAATTCTATTTTAAAAGATATGAATTTGACATGGCTCTACTGGGCAAGGCAATAATATTAAAGTAATTGTGTCAAATGATATTAGTGCTAAAATATATTGAAAAAAAAGAGACACAAATCCCATTGCACAGATCATCCAATCTAAACAGGCTCCTGCAGTTACAGGACAGCTCACCACTATCACTCGACTTGTGATGGTTCCTCACCTCCTTTACAGATGCACTTTGCAGCATGCATTCCACTGCAATGAGGAAAGAAGTGGGTGAACCCAGACCGAACAGTATGGGGTGCTGGTGACCTGCAGCGAAATGGTCGTCGACCACAACCATTACAATTTACATTAACAAAGTGCTACACACATCCAAATAGAAATCTCAGAAGACAGAATAGAGCAGGTTAAAACAGCGTGACATCAAGAGCAAGTGGAACAATAGAGAGAGTGCGAAATTGTTGAGCACGTAGTGAGAGATATCGACTTCCAGGCGAGTTTTGAAGACAAGAAGAGAGTTGAAATGATGGTGTGCTGGAATTTCCGATGCCCTGGGTACAGTTTATTGGGAAACACTTGGTGACGGCGCAGCAGAAACAGTGGTGCATAACAAATACTGTTTGACAACAGATGACAAGGGAGGAGTGGAGTAAGTTCACAAGGATTTATATCTTGGCAGATTGTTGTGATTGACAGGGTGTCATCTGCAACAGGATTGATATGGTCGTTCACTATTCTTCAAATTATTTCAGTGTAGCAATGAGGACAAGGGGAATTTGGTGGAACGGTACTGGACAGGGATTGGGGTCTTATTCCTGGTCAGGATTTGAGCTGTGGCATTCGGGATACCTGTTGTTTAGGCTGTGCTCCTGATTTGGTCGTGGATAGACAAAAACTGGAGTCGGAGACAGGGATGGTGGGATTGACCAGGGGCAGAGCCTGGTCATGTGACCCTGACTCACTGGAAGTTGGGGTAACTTGTGCTGGCTGCTGTTTGATTGGCTCCTGGCTTTGTGATCAGATTTCCTCCCTGGTTAGCATTCATGAGCTTTAGTGAACGTGGGCAGCAGCTGGTTCTGACAGCGGACACAGTGAGTATGATTCCTCCAAATAAATAGAGGAAACAATACGAGTGTAGAATGTGAGAGGTCGGCCAGGAGTGTGTTTGAACATTCAAATCTGGAGCTGGCAAAGACACTGATGAGTTTTCAGCGGCATTTGAGGTGAAACGGGGGACGAGGAATGGGTCATTGAGATGGCGCAGGCTTGTGGTTGTAAGCTCATCCCGAGGTCAACCAAATGACCAAGGTTGCAAAAAATATGGTTGCAAAAAATACCGATGTCTGCACATTGAATATGCACACGTTTAAAAACAAGGCCTAGGGCAATCTGCACAGTGAAAAGTTATAAGTTTAAAGAGACGGTCTCGGGACCAACGCCCACAGTGAATAGACACATTTTTAAAACAGGGCCCGGAACAACCTGCAGAGTGAATTACCACTAGTTTAAACACGGCACCGTGGGGGAAATCTGCACAATGAATAGTCAGAAGTTTAAAAACAGGGCCTAGGGGAATCTGAACACAATAGATACAAGCTTAAGCAGAGGGCTCAGGAGCAACGTCCACAATAAATAGACACATGTTTAAAACAGGGCCAGGGGGATCCTGCAATATGAATGGTCACAAGTTTAAACACAGGGCCCGGGGGATGCTGCACAGTGAATAGTCACAAGTTTAAACACAGGGCCCAGGGAGAACTTGCAAGGTGAATAGTCGCATGATTGAACACAGTCCCAAGGGGATACGGCACAGGAAATATTCACAAGTTTAAACACAGGGCCCGGGAAGAACGTAAACGGTGAATTTCACAAGTTTAAACACCGGGCCTGGAAAATCCTGCACAGTGAATAGTCACAAGTTTAAACACAGGTCCCAGGGGATACTGCACAGTAAATAGTCACAAGTTTAAACACAGGTCCCAGGGGATACTGCACAGTAAATAGTCACAAGTTTAAACACAGGGCCCGGGGGATCTTGCACAGTGAATAGTCACAAGTTTAAACATAGGGCCCGGGGGAACGTGCACAGTGAATAGACACAATTTTGAACAGAAGGCCTGGGGGGATCCTGCTCAGTGATTTGTGTCAAGTTTAAACACAGGGCCCGGAAGAACAGGCAGGATGAATAGTCACATGTTTGAACACAGGTCCCGAGGGGAATCTGCACAGTCAATAGTCACAAGTTTAAACACAGGGCCCCAGGGGATCCTGCCCAGTGATTCGTGTCAAATTTAAACAGAGCGCCGGGAGATCCTGCTCAGTGATTCGTGCAAAGTTTAAACACAGGGCCCGGTGTGATCCCGCATAGTGATTCGTGTCAAGTTTAAACACAGGGCCCGGGAGATGCCACTCAGTGATTCGTGTAACTTTTAAACACAGGACCCGGTGGGGGGGGAACCTGCACAGTGATTCAAGTCAAGTTCAACAGAGCGCCCGGGGGATCCTGCTCAGTGATTCGTGTAAAGTTTAAACACAGGGCCCGGTGTGATCCCGTGTAGTGATTCGTGTCAAGTTTAAACACAGGGCCCGGGGATTTCCTGCAAAGTGAACAGCCACAAGATTAAACACAGGGCCCTGGGGAAGCTGCACAATTCATAGTCACAAATTTAAACACAGGGCCGGGGGGATCTTGCACAGTCAGTCATGTCAAGTTTAAACACAGGGCCTGGAGGAATCCTGCAGAGTGAATACTCACAAGATTAAACACAGGGCCCTGGGGAAGCTGCACAATTCATAGTCACAAATGTAAACACAGGGCCGGGGGGATCTTGCACAGTCAGTCATGTCAAGTTTAAACACAGGGCCCGGAGGAATCCTGCACAGTGAATAGTCACAAGATTAAACACAGGGCGAGGCGGAATGCTGCACAGTGAATACTCACAAGATTAAACACAGAGCGAGGGGGAATGCTGCACAGTGAATACTCACAAGATTAAACACAGGGCGAGGCGGAATGCTGCACAGTGAATACTCACAAGATTAAACACAGGGCCCGGGGGAATGCTGCACAGTGAATACTCACAAGATTAAACACAGGGCGAGGGGGAATGCTGCACAGTGAATACTCACAAGATTAAACACAGGGCACGGGGGAACGCTGCAAAGTGTATCTTCTTCTTCTTTGGCCTCCTTGTCTCGAGAGAAAATGGGTAAGGTGCCTGGAGATGGTCAGTGGTGTGTGCAGCATCGCCTGGAGTGGCTAGAAAGGCCAATTCTAGAGTGACAGACTCTACCACAGGTGCTACAGATAAAATTGGCTGTCGGGGCTGTTAAACAGTTGGCTCTCTCCTTGCGCTTCTGTCTTTTTTCCTGCCAACTGCGAAGTCTCTTCGACTCGCCACGCTTTAGCCCCGCCTTTATGTCTGCCCGCCAGCTCTGGCGATCGCTGGCAACTGACTGCCACGACTTGTGATCAATGTCACAGGACTTCATGCCGCGTTTGCAGACGTATTTAAAGCGGAGCCATGGACGGCCGGTGGGTCTGATACCAGTGACGATCTCGCTGCAAAATGTGTCCTTGGGGATCCTGCCACCTTCCATGCGGCTCACATGGCCAAGCCATCTCAAGCGCCGCTGGCTTAGTAGGGGGTATATGCTGGGGATGTTGGCCGCCTTGAGGACTTCTGTGTTGGAGAGATGGTCCTGCCATCTAATGCCAAGGATTCTCCGGAGTTAGCGAAGATGGAATGAATTGACACGTCGCTCTTGGCTGACATACGTTGTCCAGGCCTCGCTGCCACAGAGCAAGGTACTGAGGACACAGGCTTGATACACTTGGACTTTTGTGTTCTGTGTCAGTGCGCCATTTTCCCACACTCTCTTGGCCAGCCTGGACATAGCAGAGGAAGCCTTTCCCATGCGCTTGTTAATTTCTGCATTGAGAGGCAGGTTACTGGTGATAGTTGAGCCGAGGTAGGTTAACTCTTGAACCACTTCCAGAGTGTGGTCGCCGACATTGATAGATGGGGCATTTCTGATGTCCTGTCCCATGATGTTCGTTTTCTTGAGGCTGATGGTTCGGCCAAATTCATTGCAGGCAGCCTCAAACCTGTCGATGAGTCTCTGCTGGCATTCTTCATTGTGAGATGTTAATGCAGCATCGTCAGCAAAGAGGAGTTCCCAGATTAGGAGTTTCTGTACTTTTGTCTTCGCTCTTTGACGGGCAACGTTGAATAACCTGCCACCTGATCTTGTGCGGAGGAAAATTCCTTCTTCTGCGAACTTGAATGCATGTGGGAGCAGCAGGGAGAAGAAGATCCCAAACAGTGTAGGTGCGGGAACACAGCCCTGTTTCACGGCACTCAGGATTGGAAAAGGGTCTGATGAGGTGCCGCTATGTTGAATTGTGCCTTTCATATTGTCAAGGAATGAAGTGATGATACTCAGCTGCTTTGGTGGGCATCCAATCTTTTCTAGCCGTCTGAAGAGACCACTTCTGCTGACGAGGTCAAAAGCTTTGGTGAGATCAATGAAAGCAATGTAGAGAGGCATCTGTTGTTCATGGCATTTCTCCTGTAGCTGGCGAAGGGAGAACAGCATGTCAATGGTGGATCTCACTGCTCGAAAGCCACACTGTGCCTCAGGATAGACACGCTCAGCCAGCTTCTGGAGCATGTTTAAAGCGACACGAGTGAAGACTTTACCCACTATACTGAGCAGGGAGATTCCACGGTAGTTGTTGCATTCACCCTTGTTCTTATAGAGGGTGATGATATTGGCATCGCGCATGTCCTGTGGTACTGCTCCCTCATCCCAGCACAGGCAAAGCAGTTCGTAGAGCACTGCAAGTATAGCAGGCTTGGCACTCTTGATTATTTCAGGCTTAGTGCCGTCCTTCCCAGGGGCTTTTCCACTGGCTAGACAATCAATGGCATCACTGAGTTCCGATTGTGTTGGCTGTACGTCCAGTTCATCCATGACTGGCAAAGTCAGGGCTGCATTGAGGGCGATCTCAGTGACAGCATTTTCCCTGGAGTACAGTTCTACGTAGTGTTCCATTTGCATGCGTTGGTCAGTGATTGTGTCCCCTGATTTAGATTTGAGGGGGGCAATCTTATTGACGGTTGGCCCAAAAGCTCTCTTAATGCGATTTGATATTCCCTGTGCCAGAGGCCAGATGAATATGACTGCATAGGTGTTGCCAGTAGTCATTTGCGCAGCGCCTGGCTGTTCTTTGTGCAGCGCTTCTGGCAGCGTTAATGCTATGGATGTTACCTCGCTGGAGGCTTTCTTGTAGTGCATCAGTGCAATGTGCTTAGCGGCTGGGACAGGTTCCAGCTCTTCAATGTGAGTTTGAAACCAGTCTGCATTCCGCTTCACTCAGTTGCCATTGGTGGTCATTGCTGAATCATAGATGGCGTCTCTGATGTGGGCCCAATGGTACCTGCATCCCCTGTGGGAGTGTTGTGGAGGGAATTTTCAAGTGAATTTATAAACTTGTGTAACAGCTGTGGATGTGAAATTCTGCTAGTGGTGATGCGTGGGTAGCCCTTCTGCTTGGAGTGATGCAGCTTCTTTGGTTTGAGTATATCCTTGTTTCACACCAGGGAGTCGTCGGTGTCGCAGTCCGCACTTTGAAGCTGCGTGTGATTTCAACACTGTTTAAAGAGGCTCGGATTCTGACGATGAGGTCCAGCTGGTGCCAACGACGTTGTCTTGGGTGCCTCCAAGAAACCTGGTGACAGGGTTCAGTGTGAAGGAATGAGTTGGTGATGCAGAGGTTATGATAGGTACACAACTCAAGCAGTCTCTGTCCATTCTCATTCATCCTTCCAATGCCATTTCGCCCAAGGCAGGAAGGCCATGAGTCATGGTGGGCCCCAACCATGGCATTAAAGTTCCCCAGCAGGAATAGGTGTCCGGTGTTGGGGATGCTACTAATGATATTATGGAGTTCCGTGCATGACTCTCCAGCAGATTGTGATTTTTGTGATTGGCAGGCTTACTGAAATACCCGTATCCACCAGCAGAGGGCGGCCATTATAGAATTGAAAACAGATAATGCTGGATACACTTAACAGGTCAGGTCTCATCTGTGGAGAGAGACATAGAACTAGCTTTTCACGTTAATGCGATTTCTTCAGAAATGCATAATATTAGAGATAAACTACTTTTAGCAAATACAGAACCAGGGAAAAGGGGGTATGGAGAGAATGAAATAGTTAAGGTTTGTGTTAAGATGGAGGCATGTGTGATTAAATGAACCCCACTCTCATTAATCTCTCTTATCTATGCCCCTTTGATCGACAGCGCTTCAATCTCTCAACCCTGACATTATCGTTCAACCTACTGACAATGGAATCGTTGCTGTTCTTTGCTGAAAAGACCAATTCCTTGGGAAGCCTAATCACTAACTCTCTGACATATCATACCACCTCCCTCTGGCTCATGACCCCACCACCGAACATCATGTCATCCTTTCCCATATTATCATTGAACTTATCTCCTCTTGAGATCTTCACCTCACAGCCTGCAACCGCACTGTCTACCAACCTCACACAGCCCCCTCTAAATCTTTCCGAACATCAACTAACAAGGCTACCTCAATAGACTCAACATTTCAACCTGTTCCTTTCTGATGGATCTTAATTCTTCCGATCATAACACTACTTTCTCCGCTTTTCTTCTTCTGTTGCCATCCACGATTTTAGCTATTCTGGTTTCCTGTTCAGAACAGTCTCCTTTTCGCCATTGGCAACCAGTCCAACACTGTAAACAGGACAGTTAGACGCCTACAGCTCCACAGGGCGGCACAGTGGCGCAGTGGTTAGCACCGCAGCCTCACAGCTCCAGGGACCTGGGTTCGATTCCGGGTACTGCCTGTGTGGAGTTTGCAAGTTCTCCCTGTGTCTGCGTGGGTTTTCTCCGGGTGCTCCGGTTTCCTCCCACAAGCCAAAAGACTTGCAGGTTGATAGGTAAATTGGCCATTATAAAGTGTCACTAGTATAGGTAGGTGGTAGGGAAATATAGGGACAGGTGGGGATGTTTGGTAGGAATATGGGATTAGTGTAGGATTAGTATAAATGGGTGGTTGATGTTCGGCACAGACTCGGTGGGCCGAAGGGCCTGTTTCAGTGCTGTATCTCTAATCTAATCTAATATTTACATCTCTCACCAAGATGTCCATTCCCTGTAAACTTCTCTCTCTCTCCTCATCATGTAATTCTGCTAAACCTCTATCTCTCACCAGGACAATCAATCCTTTTAAAACTCAATCCATTCAAGAAATTCGGATCCCGACAACTCTATCCCTAATCAGGATGGCCAGTCCCTCAACACTTACATCTCTTACCAGGATGTTCAAACCATCTACAACTTAACCCATTCAAAATATTCAGGTCTCTACATTCCCATCGCACACCGGGATGTCCAGTCGCTTTCCAGTTCATCTTTCACCAGGATATGTCTTCTACCTGCACCTGTACCTCTTACCAGGACGTGCAGCCTCTCTGCTTCACTATCCCTCGCCTCGCCATCATTCCTTTGACACCTTTATCTCCCACCAGCCCATGGCATCTTGTTTAGCTACACTGATGACTGTTTCAGTGTAGTTTCCTGACCTCGTTCTCAACTGAAAGGAATTAAATTTGCTTCTATCTGCCAGCCCTACCGTACGTTTACATGACCCATCTCCAATTCGATTCCTCGAATTCCTATCGCCATAACTGAGGACAGGTAGGTAGCTCACAATGTCTATTTATAGCCACCAACTCAGAGACCTCCCTTGATATGCTCCCCGCCCTCCCACATCCTGCTTCGTGCCAGGTCAATAATTTGTTCTCCAGGCATCTACGTCTCTGTTAAATCAGTACCAACGATGCCACCTTCCACGTCATTGTTTCCGAATTGGCTTCTGTCTTTGTTCAACTGAAGAGTTCCCTTCTTTAGACACATAAACTGCAATTCCACCCTCATCCCTCCTCGCCACCACCAGAGCCATGATCCGGTTCGCCTTGTCCTCACTTGCCACAGCAACACCGACACATTCAACAGTTTTCTGCAATTTCGAGCATCAAATGCAAAATTCCATCCCCTCCCCTTTCAACAATCCAAAGGCACTATTCCCTCTGTGAAGCTCTCGTTTAATCCTCTGTCAATCCCAGAATCACGCCTGTTCCCACAAAAACATCTCATACAACTGTCGAATGATGCCACATACTTTTCTCTCCTCCCTTTTCACAGAGAGTCTCCCAAACATTCCTTCTTGATGAAACAGGTATATAATTGTACTTCTTCCAACTGAATACATGGTATTCGTTACTCACAGTACAGTCTGCTTTGCAGAGACCAAACTGAGGATAGGTAGGTAGATTGTTTGGGGCGTCAATGAACACGTCAACTTTCTATTGGCACTTTTCAGCCTGAAAAGCGCTCCTGTGTTTTTGAATAGCGGGTATTGGTAATGGATGTGCAAGGTGAATTGCAGGAGGTGTGGGTTCATGCTCGGTGTGGGGATCCCTTATCGACACACAACAGGAGCAGTTACCCTGGGATCAACCTTCCTCTTTCCGACCACAGTGGGGGATGACAAGAGCACTTCTCCTCTTTGACAGATATTTCATATTTCCATCCTACTGCCCTGTGTCAGCAGCCAGACCTGGAGACCACACTGAGGGATGGCTCTGTCGAGCCAGTCATCGTGCAGGCCGAATTGGAGACCACACCGAGAGCTGACCATGTGGTGCCTGGCATTGCACGGTGATACAGGGAGTAACAAGAGATGTCTGAGAACAAGTGATTAAACATCGGATGTATTGAAATGTTACCCACACTCCTTCCTCTCATCCCTGCACCTAGTGATCCACGAACATCATTCTTCTCTGATATTTAGCTCAGATCTCCACTGTACTTGGACAGAGAAAATCCTTCACATGCTGTGATGGCCCTAAAGATATTAACAAAACAATCTGCACAAATTGACATGGATAAACATTTGACTAATATTATGTTAACAAATTGCACTCAAATGAATATTCATTCATGTGCCACCCAACACTGTTTCCTTGAAGGCTTTGTGTGTTTTTAATTCTGGAGCTGCCCCTTTGACTTTAGCGTGGTGGACGCTTGCAGCAGTTGTAAAAATGGCACTGCAGATACTTACAACCTGCATTTTCGGCAGTGCGACCGAGAGTGGCGACTGAATGCAGGTTGGTGCATCTCGACTAACTTGGTGGTGCCTGCATGGGCATCGAACGAGGGTCTGTCAAGGGCGTAGATGCACTTCCCTCTTGAAAGAGGACACCGTCTGCAGCTCCCATAGCACCAGTCTGCACCCATGGGGCTGTACATTATCTCTCACTGATCAGCATGACAGAAAACTAAAGGACATCAGTGATCCGACCAAAGCTCCTCTCCATTCGAACCACTAAATCTGTCAATGCTGCCTCTCTACTTTTCGAGGCTGGAAGGGATTGTAGAAATCAATGCCCCAACAGCAGCAGGTTAGGCTTTAATCAAAACTGGCCTGTGTGGGTTGGTGCATGTTTGTGTGTGTGTGTGTGTGTGTGTGTGTGTGTGTGTGTGTTTGTATATCTGTCTGGCTCAGTGCCTGGGGTCTGATTGTTGTGTGTGTGTGTGTGTGTGTGTCTGTTTGTATATCTGTCTGGCTCAGTGCCTGAGGTCTGATCGGTGTGCATCTGTGGGCGTGTGGTGTGTGTCTGTGCTTGTATATCGGTCTAGCTCAGTGCATGGGGTCTGATCTGTGTGTGTGTGTGTGTGTGTGTGTGTGTGTGTGTGTGTGTGTGTGTGTGTGTGTGTGTGTGTCTCTGTTTGTGCCAAAGTGTTTGTATAACTGTCTGCCTCAGAGCCCGGGATGTGTGTGTCTGTGGGTGTGTAGTGTCTTTCTCTCTTTGTGTGCATTTATTTGTATGTCGCTCCAGCTCAGTGCCTGGAGTCTGATCAGTGCTTGTGTGTGTTTGTGTGTGCGTGTGTACACCTGTCTGGCTCATTGCTTGTGGTCTGATCGATGCGTGCATGTGCGTGTGTGTGTGTGTTCGTGTATGTGTGTGCATGCTGTGTGTTTGTGTCTGTCTGTCTCTCTTTGTGAGTGTGTGTTTGGATATCGCTCCAGCTCAGTGCCTGGAGTCTGATCAGTGAATGTGTGTGTGTGTATATCTGTCTGGCTCAGTGCTTGTGGTGTGATCGGTGTGTGTATGTGTGTAGGAGCAGGAGTAGGCCATTCGGCCCTTCGAGCCTGCTCCGCCATTCAATATGAACTTGGCTGATCACCTAACTCAGTAGTCTGTTCCCGCTTTTGCCCCATATCCTTTGAACCCCTTAAACCCAAGAGCTCTATCTAATTCCTTTTTGAAAACATACTGCTTTCTGTGGTAGCGAATTCCACAGGCTCACCACTCTCTGGGTGAAGAAATTTCTCCTCCTTTCAGTCCTGAAAGGTTAACCCCGTATACTGAGACGATGACTCCTGGTTCTGGACTCCCCCACCATCGGGAACATCATTCCTATATCTACCTTGTCAAGCGCTGTTAGAATTTTTAGGTTTCTATGAAATCCCCCCTCAATCTTCTGAACTCCAGCGAATATAATCTTAACCCACTCAATCTCTCCTCATACGTCAGTCCCGCCATCCCAGGAATCAATCTGGTAAACTTTCGCTGCACTCCCTCGATAGCAAGAACATTCTTCCTCAGAAAGGAAGACCAAAACAGCACACAATATTCCTGGTGTGGTCTCACCAAGCCCCTGTATAATTGCAGCAAGACATCCCTGCTCCTGTACTGGAATCCTCTCGCTATGAAAGCCAACATACAATTTGCAGTTTTTGTCACCTGTTGGACCTGCATGCTTGCCTTCAGCGACTGATGTACGAGAACACACAGGACTCATTTCATAATCCCCTCTCTCAGTTTATAGCCATTCAGATAATAATCTGCCTTCCTGTTTTTGCTGCCAAACTGGATAACCTCACATTTATCCACATTATACTGCATCCACCATGCATTTGCCCACTCAATCAACTCTCACTCAGTTTTGTGTCATCTGCAAATTTGGAGATATTACATTTAGTTCCCTCATCTAAATCATAAATATATATTGTGAATAGCTGGGGTCCTCGTACCGATCCCTGAGGTACCCCACTAGTCACTGCCTGCCACTCGGAAAAAGACCCATTTATCCCTACTCCTTTTTGGCTGTCTGCCAACCAATTTTCTACCCATCGCAATACAATACCCCCAATCACATGCGCTTTAATTTTACTTGCTAATCTTTTATGTGGGACTTTTTCAAATGTCTTCTGAAAGTCCAAATAAACCACATACATTGGCTCCCCCTCATCATCTCCACGAGTTCCATCCTTCAAGAATTCTAGTAGATTTGTCAAGCATGATTTCCCTTCCGTAAATCCATGCTGACTCTGGCCGATTCTACCACTGTTCTCCAAGTGCTCTGCGATAAAATCTTCAATAATGGAATCTAGAATTTTCCCCACTACCGATGTCAGGCTGACTGGTCTATAATAGCCTGCTTTCTCTAGACCTCCCTTTTTCAATAGTGGAGTTCCATTAGCTACCCTCCAATCTGTAGGAACTGCTCCCGAATCTACAGAATCTTGTTAGATGACCTCCAATGCATCCACCATTTCTAGGCACTTCCTTAAGTACTCTGGGATTCAGACCATCAGGCCCTGGGAATTTATCAGCCTTCAATCCCACCAATTTCCCAACACCATTTCTCGACTAATACCGATTACCTTCAGTTCCCATCTTCCACTAAGCCCTGTGTTCCCTAACATTTCTGGTACGATATTAGTGTCCTCCTTTGTGAAGACAGAACCAAAGTATACATTTAGTTCGTCAGCCATTTCTTTGTTCCCCATCATAGATTACCTGTTTCTGACTGTAAGGGACCTACATTTGTCTTCACTAATCCATTTATCTTCACATACCTATAGAAACCTTTACAGTCAGTATTTATGTTCCCCTCAAGCTTGCTCTCGTACTCTATTTTCCCCTTCTTAATCAATCCCTTGATCCTCCTTTGCTGAATTCTAAACTGCTCCCAATCCTAAGGTTTGTGGTTTTTTTCCAGTGAATTTATCTGCATCTTCCGTGGATCTAATGCTTTCTCTAATTTCCCTTGCAAGCCATTGATTGGCTACCTTTCCCGTTTTACTTTTGCACCAGACAGAAATAAACAATTGTTGCAGACCATCCATGCGCACTTTGAATGTTTGCCTTTGCCTTTCCACCATCATCCCTTTACGTAACGTTTCCCAATCCATCATAGCCAACTCACACCTCATGCCTTCATAGTTTCCTTTACTAAGATTCAGGGCCCTCGTCTCAGAGTCAACTATGTCACTCCCCATCTTGATGAAGAATTCCATCATATTATGGTCGTTCTTCCCCATGGGGTCTCGCACAACCAGATTGTCAAATATTCCTCTGTCATTACACAATACATACTCCAGGATGGCCTCTTCTCCAGTTGGTTCCTCAACGTATTGGTCCAGAAAACAATTCCATATATACTCCAAGAATTCCTCCTCTACGGTTTTGTGACTAATTTGATTTGCCCACTCTATAGGCTGATTAAAGGCACCCGAAAATACAAATGTTCCTGTATTGCATGCTTCTCTAATTTCCTGTTTAATGCCAATCCGAACATCACCACTACAGTTTGGGGATCCATATACAACCCCCACTAACCTTTTCTGCTCCTTAGATTTTCTCAGCTCTACCCATACACATTCCACATCGTCAGAGCTAATATCCTTCCTCATTATTGCTTTAAAAACCTCTTTAACCAAACATGCAACTCGAAAGTCTTTTGCTTTCTGTCTGTCCTTCCAAAATACTGAATACCCTTGGATGTTCATTTCCCATCCCTGATCGCCTTGCAGCCATGTCTCCATAATCCCGACTGTATCATACTCGTTTATATCTATTTGCACGATTCATTCATCCACTATATTTTGAATGTTCCACGCTTTCAGGCACACAGCCTTAAGGCTTTTCTTTTTAACATTATTTTGCCCCTTTCCACTATTTTTCACTGCGGCCTTGTTTAATTCTGGCCCGTGAATTCTCTGCCTTTCACTTTTCCTATCCCCCTTACTGTCTTTTGTCCTTGTCTTTCATCAGCCCTCCTCTGACTCTTTGCAAAAGTTCCCCTCACTCCGTGTGAGTGTGTGTGTGTGCGTGTATCTCTGTTTCTGTGTTTGCGTTTGTATATCTGACTGGCTCAGAATCTGGGGTATGATCGGTGTGTGTGTGTTTGTGTGTGTATATGATTCTCTTTGTCTGGCTGTGTATGTGGTTGTATATCTGTCTCGCTCAGTGCCTGGGGTCCGATCAGTGTGTGTTTGCCTGTGTGCGTGTTTTATCAACATCCTTGCTGCTAGATTTGCTGGTGCTGTTGTGGTGGGAGGGGGGCTGTTGGGGTTAAACTAATTTGGCAGCGCAATGGTATAAGACTGGAGGTACAGTCGGGGTGATGCACAGTCAAATAAAGAAGAAAATCTAAGTCAGTTTGGAAGGCAGAGCTAATACAGACCTGTTAAGGCACGAGCGAATAATGCAAGGATGGATTGCATCTATCTTTTTAATGCGAGGATTCTTACTAGCAAGGCAGATGATTTGAGGGCGTTAATTAACACATGGGATTATGATATTAATGCAATCACAGAAACATATTCGTGGGAAGGGCAGGACTGGCAGCTCAGTATTCAAGGGTATTGAATCTTCAGGTGAGACAGAAGAGGGGGTAAAAGAGGAGGCACTGTTGAGCAAAGAGTCAATTACTGCAGTAAGGAGCGATGATATCTTCGAGGGATCCTCAAATGAGGGCATATGGGTAGAAATTCAAAACAAAAAAAGGGGAATCACTTGGCTGGGAGTGTACTACAGTCCTCCAAACAGTCAGAGAGAGATAGAGAGCAGATACGTAGGCAAATCTGAGGCAGGTGTAACACTGACAGGGCTATAGTAGGGCAGTTCATGTTCCCCCAATATTAACTGGGATATTCTTTGTGCAAAAGGCTTAATGGGGGCAGCATTCTTAAAAATGCATATAGGAGAGTTTTTTGAGCCAGTTTGTAGAACGTCCGACAAGACAAAGGGCAGTACTGGACCTAATCCTAGGGAATGAAGCAGGACAAGTAATAGAAGTATCAGTGGGGGAGCATTTCGGGCTTAGTGGTCATAACTCTGTAAGATTTAAGATAGCTATGGGAAAAGGTCAGGAGGGACCGGAAATAAAAGTACCGAATGGGGGAAGGCAAATCTCAATATGAAAAACAGGATCTGGCTAAAGTGGACTGGGAGCACCTACTTGAAGGAAAGTCTACATCAGGCCGTTGGGAGTCATTCAAGGAGCAAATAGTGAGAGTTCAGAGCCAGCACGTACCCGGAAAGATGAAGGGTAGGTCTAACAAGTCCAGGGAACTCTGGATGTCAAAGGATCTCAAGGATTGGATGAGGAAAAAAGGGGTCTTGTGGCATATTTCGAGCGCTGAAAATAGAGGAAGCCATAGAGGAGAATAGAAACACAGAAAATAGGAAGAGGAGTAGGCCATTCGGCCCCTCGAGCCTGTAGAATGTGCAGGGGGGTGTACTTAAAAAAATAATTAGGAGAGCGAAGAGGGGACATAAAAAACACTGCTGGGCAAGATGAAGGAAAGCCCCAAGGCGTTTTTTAAGGATATTCAGAGCGAGAGGATAACTAGGGAAAGATTAAGCCCATCAGGGACCAAAGTGTCAATCTGTGTGTAGAGCCAGAGGACATAGGTATGGTTTTAAATGATTACTTTTCATCTGTTTTGACTATGGAGAAGGGGAATGTAGGCATAGAGATCAGGGAGGGGGATTGTGATATACTTGTACAGATTAGCATTGTAACGGAGGAAGTATTAGCTGTTTTCGTGGGATTTAACGTGGATAAATCCCCAGGCCCAGACGAGATGCATCCCAGGCTGTTATATAAGGCAAGGGAGGAGATAGCAGATGCCCTGACACAAATTTTAAAATCCTCTCTGGAAACAGGAGAGTTGCCAGAGGACAGGAGGCCACTGAATGTGGTACCATTATTCAAGAAGGGGAGCAGGGATCTAACAGATAATTACATCAGTGGTATGGAAACTATTGGGAAATAAGTTCTGAGGGACAGGATTAATCTTCACTTGGAGAGGCAGAGATTAATCAGCGATAGACAGCATGGCTTTGTCAGAGGATTTTCCTGTCCAACAAACTTGATTGAATTTTTTTGAGGAGGTGACGAGATGTATAGATGAGGGTCCAGCAGATTATGTAGTCTACATGAACTTCAGTAAGGCTTTTGATAAGATCCCGCATAGGAGATTGGTGAAGAAGGTAAGAGCCCATGGGTTCCAGGGTAATTTGGCAAATTTGATCCAAATTTGGCTTAGTGGCAGGAGGCAGAGGCTTAAGGCCGAGGGTTGTTTTTGGGAGTGCAGGCGTGTGACCAGTGTTGCACCGCAGGGATTGGTGCTGGTACCCTTGTTGTTTGTAGTGTACATTAATGATTCAGACGTGAAAATATGAAATATGATTAGTAAGCTTGCAAATGGCACTAAAATTGATGACATTGTAAATAATGAGAGAGGAAAGCCTTAGATTACAGGACGATATAGATGTGCTGGTGAGGTGGACGGAGTAGTGGCAAATGGAGTTTAATCCTGAAAAGGTGATGCATAGGAGGGCTAACAAGGCAAGGAACTATAAAATGGATGGTAGGACCCGAGGAAATAGATGATCAGAGGGACCTTGGTGTACTTGTCCATCGATCACTGAAGGCAGCAGCAAAGGTAGATAAGGTGGTTCGGAAGGCACATGGGATACTTGCTTTTTTTAGCTGAAGCATAGAATATAATTGCAGGGAGGTCATGATGGAGCTGCATAAAATGTAAGTTAGGCCACAGTTAGGGTGCTGTGTACAGTTCTAGTCTCCACACTATCAGAAGGATGTGATTGCACTGGAGAGATTGCAGAGGGGATTCACCAGGATATTGCCTGTGCTGGAGCATTTCAGATATGAAGAGAGACTGAAAAGGCTAGGGTTGTTTTCCATAGAGCAGAGAAGGCTGTGGGGGGACGTGATTGAGGTATACAATATTCTGAGGGCATTTATAGGTTAAATGGGATGAAACTTATTCCTTTAGCTGAGGGATCAATAACCAGCGGGCATAGATTTAAAGTAAGGGGCAGGGAGTTTGGAGGGGATTTGAGGGAACGAATTTGAACTCGTTGGAGTCTGGAACGAACTGTCTGAAGATGTGGCAGAGGCAGGAACCCTCACGGCATTTAAGAATTATGTAGGTGAGCATTTGAAACGCCATAGCACACAATGGTCCGGGCCAAGTGCTGGAAAATGGAATTAGAATAGTTAGGTGCTTGATGGCTGGCACAGACACGTTGGGCCGAAGGACCTGTTTCTGTGCTGTGTAACTCTATGACTCTATGACTCTATGATTGACCACCGCACAGTCCCTCTGGAGACATAGTCCTGTCATTACATTGAGGTATACCCACCATTGTGCTGTCTGGCACTGCCACCATGCCAAATGGCATAGATTGCAAACTAATGTAGCAACTCAAAACTGGGTATCCATGAGGCGCTTTGTGCCATCAGCAACAGCAGAATTATATTCAACCACAATGCGTAACTTCATGGCACGGCATATCCCCCACTCTACCATTACCATCAAGCTGCAGGATCAACCCTGGTTCAATGAGAGTGTAGGAGGGCTTCCCAGAAGCAGCACCAAGCACACCTAAAAATGAGGTGTCAGCCTGGTGAAGCGACAACACAGAACTACTGGCATGCCCAGCAGAGGAAGCAACATGTGATAGACAGAGTTAAACAATTCCACAACACACAGATCAGCTCCCAACCCGATGCCTTCCCCACGAGTATTGCCAGCCATCCTGACTCCCAGGCTATCTCCAAAAGGCTTTAAAAATTCAGCCCGTTGAATCAGGCAAGGCTTCCAGCCACAGAACACACCAGATAAATTAACTTGTAGAGAAAACAGGTAAGTCCTTTGGTCGATGAACTCCATTTTTCCCACAGTTCATTTAAAACTCCTCACCACCCGCCCCCCCCCCCACCCCGCCCTCCCACAAGCTTTGTGGACGCTCTTCAACCTACAAGCTAACAGTTAAAAAATCATTCTTGATACTGTCCCCACTCACTTGCCTGGATGAGTGCAGGTCCAATAAAACTGAAACAGATCTGCAGTCCTGCCACATCCAGTCGCGAATGCTGATGAACAAATGATCAACTAACAGGAGGAAGAGGTTCCACAAATATTCACATCCTCACTAATAGTGGAGCCCAGCACATCAGTGCAAAAGACATGTCTGCAATATTTACATCCATCTTCAGCCAGAAGTGCAGAGTAGATGATCCATCTCTGCCTCATGCTGAGGTCGCCAGCATCACAGATGTCAGTCTTCAGCCAATCTTATTTACTCCACCTGATATCGAGAAATAGCCGAAGGCACCGGATACTGCAAATGTTCTGGGCCCTGACAATATTCTGGCAATAGTACTGATAACTTGTGTTCCAGAGCTAGCCAAATGCCGAACCAGGCTGTTGCATTACGGTTACAACATTGACATCTACCTGGCGATGTGGAAAGTTGCCCTGGTATGTCCTGTCCACAAAAAGCAGGACAAATCCAACCTGGCCAATTGTCGCCTTATCGGTCTACTCTCGATCATCAGCAAAGAGATGGGAGGGGTGATCAATCGTGCTTTCAAGCAGCACTTGCTCAGCAACAATATGCTCACTGACGCTCAGTTTCGTTTCCGCCAGGGCCACTCAGCTCCTAATCTCATTACAGTCTTGGTCCAAACATGGGCAAAAGAGCTGAATACCAGATGTGAGGGGAGCGTGACTGCTCTTGACATCACGGCAACATTTGACTGAGCATGGCATTAAGAAGCCAAAGCAAAACTGGAACCAAAGGACATCAGAGGGAACGCTCTCCACTGGTTAGAGTAGCATCTAGCACAAAGGAAGTTGGTTGTGGTTGTTGGACGACAATTATCTCAGCACCAGGACATCAGTGCAGGAGTTTCTCAGGGCAGTGTGCTCGGCTCAACCATCTTCAGCTGCTTCATCAATGACCTTCCCTCCATTATCAGGCCAGAAGTGGGGATATTTTCGGATGATTGTCCAATGTTCAACCCCATTTGTGACTCATAATATAATAAAGCAGCCTGTGTTCATATGCAGCAAGACATGGACTACTTCAAGCCTTGTGCTCATGAGTTGTAAGTGACATTCGCACCAGACAAGTGCTAGTCAGTGACCATCTCAAACAAGAGGTAATCTAACCATTTCCCCTTGATGTTCACTGGTATTAGAATTGTTGAATCCCCCACTATAAATACCCGTTGACCAGAAACTGAACTGGACCAGCCAGGTAAACACTGTGGCTACAGACACAAGTCAGATGTTAGGAATTCTGCCGCAAGTAACTCATGTCCTGTCTCCCCAGTGCCTGTCCACCATCTACAAGGCACATGTCAGGAATATGATGGAATACTCTACACTTGCCTGAATGGGTGCTGTTCAAACAACACTCAAGAAGCTCGACACCATCCAGGAAAGCAGTCCGCTTGATTGGCACCCTATTCACAACCTCCAGCATTCATTCCCTCCACCACAGACACACAGTGGAAGCAGCGTGTGTCAAGAACAATGTACACTGTGGCAACACACCAAGCACCTACCAAAGCCGCTACCCATATTACCTCGAAGAACAAGGGCAGCAGATGCAGATGAACACCACCACCTTAATATTCCCCTCCAAGCCATTCACCATCCTGACTAAGAACAAGACCGTCGTTCCTTCACTGTCGCTGGATTAAAATTCTGGCACTCCCTTCCTTACAGCACTGTGGGTGTACCTGCACCCCAAGGACTGCAGCAATTAAAGAAGACAACTCACACCATCGCAAAGGCAATAAAGTATGATCAATAAATGCTGGTCTCGCCAGGGACGCCCACTCCCCATGAATGAATAATAACAGCAAAAAATCTCTCCTGCCCTCCGTCCTATCACACATCTTAATTTTATTTCTGCTTGCCGCCTCCTTTTCACTTCGGAAAAAAAAACTATTACATTTCTAACCTTTTCCAGTTCTGATGAAAGGTCACAGACCTGAAATGCTAACTCTGTCTCCACAGATGCTGTCAGATCTGCTGAGTATTTCCAGCACTTTCTGATTTAAGGTCAGTGTTTATTAGGTTGCCTGCGTGTCACATTGTGAACAGGGACCCCAGAAAATGACAGTGTTGGCAGAGAGATCCTCAGATCGCTACTTTCATACTGCATTCTCTTAAGTATTTTGAGAAAGTCTGAGGAGATCTTGCATGTATAACATAATTTATATAGGTTCTTTGCTGAGTGTCAGTGCTTACTGCAAGTTCCTTGGTTAGTGCTACCATTTCTCAGTATGTTCATGTGTAAGTGCCACTGTTTACAGGATCGATTAGCTCCTCACAGATACAAGAGATTGACCCAAATATCTTCAATCCCCACCATTCTGTGCGTGTGTTTCAAGTTTCTCTGACAACCAGTTGCTGCCAACACCCTTGGCTCATACTGAAATTGTCAGTCTGTGATTTCTGCAAAACATACCTCAGGAGGACAAGTCTATCATATTGGGAAAGGACCGGACATATCCTCAGAAACCAAAGAGTGGGTGGCAGTGTTGTGGGGGCTTTACCTTGTTTCAAATCATTTTTGTCTAGATTGACAATGCAGTATGTGGAATTATTTTATTAAATGTCCATTTCTGGGGAGTTTTTGTTTCATTCCATGTGAGATCCGGAGGAATTAATCATTTGAACATTTTCTATCTGTGATAACTCTATAGTGGCTGCTCAGCTGTGTTCATTTATTGATCTGTTTTAAGTTCTTCAGACTCTTTTTATTACCCAGATCTACTTTCATTCCCAGAGAAATCAGGCTGACATTAAATGTTATTTATTGGGGCACAGTGGACAGTTTATTGAAGCAACTGTCTACCTTCAGATCCCCTCTTTGAATTGAATCACAGCAAGTTAACTACTGACATTGACACAGGCTGCATTTCCGGTGATCGGATCACAGTGAGTTAACACTTTACATTAACACAGGCTCAATCCTCCTGATCGTATTTGATTCTTAACAGTATTCCTGCTTCATGAACCTATACAGGAAACAGCCTCAACATCTCATGGGTTCTTCTATTTTAAATAAAAACCACAGCGAGAATTGATGCATTGGTGTATCTGACTTTGCTGATTGATTTGGACTCAGAGTGATTTATCATGGCCCGTTGATATAGTGTGTTATACATGTGGAAATTGTACACAGATTACAGATATTCTCAGCTGTGATTCAGTTTTTGTGATGAGTTACGTTTATTTGCAGACACTAAGCTGTCAAATATTTCCAATGAATTAATGATATTGCCCAGAAATGCTTCCCCCGATACTTTGGCCTTCTGGACTTTAAACAACGTAATTTCAAATTCCGAGTTTTATTATGTTGCTGCAGTTTCTTGACATTACAGAGCAGCAGGCAAGAAAAACGGAAACAGAGAAATCACCACAATGCCAGGTGCTTCCTCTCAGTTCAACAGAACTGAAAAACACGCAGTGGCTGTTCTGAGGCTCTGCAGACTGTGAGCTGCTTTTCACATATTTCGGCAATGGAAAGCCGTTCCTGACTCCAAGTGATCACCTTCCAGAAAACAGATTCCTTTGTTTTAGAGGAAACACATCACATCCCTCCCTGTCTCGTTCAACGATGGTGAACATTCACAACTTATGATGACCACTCAGTGTCTCAGTGTGTTCTGTGTCTCTCTACAGTCTCAATTAGAGATCACATTTCCTCAAATATTTGGCAGTTTTCCCAATAAAGCTGCACAGTCCTTATATGGAGTGCAGCAGTTTTGAGAGGAATGTCTCAGATACACTCTGCTGTTCTACAGTGGGCAAATACAGCAAAACTGAGCAGAAAAACAGTGATTGCTGTATTGCTGGTAATGGTGGTAATGGCAATCGAGGTGACTGCCCTCGGCAACAAGTCAACATTTGACCAAGTGTGTGCCGAAGAAGATTACTTTCCTGATCCCATCATATTCCCATTTGCCACTCTCTCCGAATCTATAGTGTGCATGTATTTACATTCAATTGCAACCTCACCACATTTCTCTATGACATCAACTTCTTTAAAAAGTCAAAATACTGCAGATGCTGGAAATCTAAATCATGAACTGAAAATGTTGGAACTACTTAGTAGGCGAGGTAGCATTTTGAGAAAGAGAATTTTCTTCAGAACAGGAAAGGTTTGTGCTGTAACAGTGTTTCAGTCGGTACAGAGGCTGGGAAAATGGGAACAGTGGAAGGAGATAAAGAGAGAAACTGTGATGGGGTGGAAGGCAGTCGTGATTAAATGAAGAACAGAATCATTACCAGAACCAAAAACAAATGGGGGGCAGTAGTTCCCACGTGTTTATTTTTGAAGTTGATGCTGAGTCAGAAAAATTGTAACAATATAGGAGGCTGAGAACAGAGAGGTCAGCTGTGAGTGGGACAGCGAATTATAATGGCAAGTGAATGGAAGCTAAGGGACTGAAAGGAAGTACTTAGCAAAGCAATTGCAGAATGTATGTTTCATCTCCACGGTGTCGAGGACAATTGTTAAGAATTCATACATTGATTAAACAAAGACAAAAATACAAATAAATCACTGTTTGTGGTCCTGGCAGTTGAAGGAGAGAAGGTGAAAGGGCAGGTCATGCATCACCAACACTTGCATGGGAAGGAGACATTGGGAGAGTAGTGGGTGTTTTGAGTGAAGGAACAGTGGGTCAAGCTGTACCTTCAGAATGCTGAAAATGGAGTAGAGGACGTCTGGTGGAAGCATTGTGGTGAAGTTGGCAGAAGTGATGGAGGATATTTCATTGAATGTAGAGTCTGGTGGAGTGAAAGTTGAGGGTAAGGGCAACTTCATTATAGTTCAGGAAGGATGGAAGGAATGATAGTGGAACTGGAATGGAGAGGTTCAAAGGCCCTTTCAGCCACGGTGGCAAAGAGCTAAATACACTTCATTCTGAAGCACACTTCTAACTGGAGAAGAGTAAAGGAGAAGGTGGAAAACAAGATCAACAACTTCTTATTTATGAGGTGCCCTTACATAGTTAAAATATCCAACTCATATTATCAAACACAATTTGATAGCGAGCAGCGTTAACAGATATTATGGCAGATGACCAAATGCTTCATCAAGGTGGTAAGTTTTAAGCAGCATCTTAAAGGAGGAAAAAGATGTCGAGAGGCAGAGGTTTATGGAGAGAAATCCAGAATTTCGGATCTAGGCAGATGAAAATAAGACCACCAGCGGTGGAGCGATTAAATTTGGGAATGCTCAGGTATCCGGAATTGAAGGAGGACAAATATCTTATCGGGCTGAAAGAGATGACAGAGATAGGGAAGGAAGAGCTCATGGGGAGATTATAAAATAAACGTGGGAATTTCAATACTGTTAAGGTGCATGACCAGAAGTTAATGCGAGTGCAAAGGTGATGGATGAACGTCTCCTTGCGAGAGTTGCATATAGGCAGCAGAGGACGTCCTCAGGATGACTGAGGATGCAAACAGGGAGGTTGGCCAGGAATGCATTGGAATGCTCAAATCTCGAGGTGAAGATGGGGAATTAAATGCTGCACTCTCTGGATGAAAAATGAATTGTCAGTTAAAGGAAAAGAGAAAGAAGAGATTCATTACAAATTCCAAATCAAGAATATAATCTCAAACCAAATAGAAAGCAGAGTGTACAGGGAGAATTGGAAAAGAATACAAGACAGACAAAGGGAAAGCAGAGAAAAGATTGGCAGCTAACAGTAAAGGAGATCAGAAATCTTGTAAAACAGATACAAGTAAAAATAAAGGAACGGTGCAGCCGATTATGGAGAAGCAAATAAATATTCCTGTCGAGGCAGAGGGCATGACTGAGGTACAGAATGAGTAATTTGCAACTGCCTTCAAAAAAGAAGAGGCTGAAATTAATGTCCCAATCGAGGAGAGGGATGTAGATATCCTGCATAGGATAAAATAGATGGGAACGCGTTAGAATTAGAATTAGAATTAGAATTACAACATTACAGCGCAGTACAGGCCCTTCGGCCCTCGATGTTGCGCCGACCTGTGAAACCATCTGACCTACACTATCCCATTTTCATCCATATGTCTTTCCAATGACCACTTAAATGCCTTTAAAGTTGGCGAGTCTACTACTGTTGCAGGCAGGGCGTTCCACGCCCCTACTACTCTCTGAGTAAAGAAACTACCTCTGACATCTGTCTTATATCTGTCACCCCTCAACTTAAAGCTATGTCCCCTCGTGTTTGCCATCACCATCCGAGGAAAAAGACTCTCCCTATCCACCCTATCTAACCCTCTGATTATCTTATATGTCTCTATTAAGTCACCTCTCCTCCTCCTTCTCTCCACCGAAAACAACCTCAAGTCCCTCAGCCATTCCTCGTAAGACCTTCCCTCCATACCAGGCAACATCCTAGTAAATCTCCTCTGCACCCTTTCCATAGCTTCCACATCCTTCCTATAATGCGGTGACCAGAACTGCACGCAATACTCCAGGTGCGGTCTCACCAGAGTTTTGTCCAGTTGCAGCATGACATCGTGGGTCCGAAACTCGATCCCCCTACTAATAAAAGCTAACACACCATATGCCTTCTCAACAGCCCTATTAACCTGGGTGGCAACCTTCAGGGATTTATGCACCTGGACACCAAGATCTCTCTGTTCATCTACACTACCAAGAATCTTCCCATTCGCCCAGTACTCTGCATTCCTGTTACTCCTTCCAAAATGAATCACCTCGCACTTTTCCGCATTAAACTCCATTTTCCATTTCTCAGCCCAGCTCTGCAGCCTATCTATGTCCCTCTGTACCCTACAACATCCTTCGGCACTATCCACAACTCCACCGACATTAGTGTCATCCGCAAATTTACTAAGCCACCCTTCTACACCCTCTTCCAGGTCATTTATAAAAATGACAAACAGCAGTGGCCCAAAAACAGATCCTTGCGGTACACCACTAGTAACTGAACTCCAGGATGAACATTTGCCATCAACCACACCCTCTGTCTTCTTTCAGCGTTGCTAAACGCTGAAATGACTAAATATCGACAGCACCCCTGGTCCAGATGGGAAGCATTCTGGGAGATACAGGAAGCTGGGTAGAGATAAGATCAGCCCTGACCACAATGTTTCAATCCTCCTTGTATATCGCACTGGGGCCAAAGGACTGGAATTTAGCAAACATTAGATTCCTTTTAAAAACGAGAGGAGAGGGTAAACTATGTGACTACACGCTAATCTGTCTAACCAAAGTGAAGGTTGAGAGATCTACTAAAGGCCTTCATCAAGGACAAAATTAATTCTCACTTGCAGAAGCATGGGGTAAGATGAGAAAACCATCTCGGATTTATAAAAGGCTAATCGCGTGTAACTTAGCTGATTGAGTTATTTAATCAAGTAGGCCTTGTGTATTTGGGCATCCAATGCTGACGAAGTACCTCATAACAGACTTATTCAGAAAATGAGAATGCATATCATTAAAGAGACGATGTCAGCTCGAGTCGTCGATTGTGCAAGAGATAGGAGGTAGAGAACAGTGGTGAATGGATGCTCTTCGGACAGGCGAGAGTGGCTGTTGCCCGGGGGTTGATTTTCAGATTACTGTTTTTTCCTTCGACATGCAAATTACATAGACTTGGGTTGAGAATGTATAATTTTTACATTTGTGGATGGTGAAAAACATGGCTCTGCATTAAATCGTGAATATTATAATAGCAGACTTCAGGGTAGACATTCTGCTGAAATGGGCAGATCAACGGTAGATGCAATTTATTGTGGTCAAGTCAGAAGTGATTTTCATTGTGAAAACATCATGTCAATATTACATAAATAGTACCATTTTCAGGAGGTGCAAGAACAGAGGGACAGGAGAATGCATGTTCATAAATCTTTAAGTATTGCAGGGCAAGTAGAGAAGCTGATTGAGAAAGTGTACGAGATATTTGATTTGAAAATGGGGTTATTGAATTCAAACATAACGGGAATCAAGCTACTACTTTATAGATCAATTGTTATGACTCAGCTGGCGTTCTGTGTTCAATTCCGGGCATGAATACCTTGGAAGAACTTCAAGGCCCTGAAAAACATACAAATGAGGATTATCAAGAAGGCACCACGGGTGAGGGAATTCATTTACATGGAGAGAATTCAGGAGCTTGGATTTTTCTTATTGGAGCAGGGAAAGTTCAGTGGGATAGAAACATCGAAAATAGGAGCAGGAGTAGGCCAATTGGCCCTTCGAACCTGCTCCACTATTCATTATGATCATGGATGATCATCCAACTCAGTGACCTCTTCCCGCTTTCGCCCCATACCCTTTGAACCCTTTGGACCCAAGAGCTGTATCTCACTCCTTCTTGAAAATCATACAATGT
This sequence comes from Heterodontus francisci, assembly GCF_036365525.1. Lineage (NCBI taxonomy): Eukaryota > Metazoa > Chordata > Chondrichthyes > Heterodontiformes > Heterodontidae > Heterodontus > Heterodontus francisci. The sequence continues at coordinate 52,111,265 of NC_090391.1, forward strand.
TTTGGCATCAACTGCTTTCAGTATTAACGAATTCCACAGGCTCACCATTCTCTGGGTGAAGAAATTTCTCCTTAACTCTGTCCTGAAAGGCTTACCTGTATCCTTAGACTATGACCCCTGGTTCTGGACTCCCCCAACATCGGGAACATCCTTCCTGCATCTGCCCTGTCAAGTCCAGTTAGAATTTTGTAGGCTTCCATGAGATCTCTCCTCTCTCTTCTGAACTCCAGCAAATATAATCCTAACCGACTCAATCTCTCCTCATACGTCAGTCCCGCCATCCCAGATCTAACAGAATTCAAAATAATGAGGGGTTATGGTAGAGTAAGAATGCGGAAATTATTTCCTCTCATGAAGACGTTTGTCATCAGAGATCATGGCCATGATGTTACTGGCCACCAGAGGCGCGATTGGATGCCGGGAGGGGTGGGGAGGGGGCACGGAGAAAAGCAGTGTGTGACAAGGGATTTGGCAGGATGGAGTTCCCATCGCCTCACCGTCTTCCAGTGATCCTGGAGGCAGGATAGGCCGACAACAGCCTTCTCGCCCAATGGCAGATTGATGATCTTCAGTGGCCAATTAAGGGGCAATTATGGGATCATTCCACCGCCGCTGGGATCTTACCAGCAGCGATGTCCTCCACCATATGGAGAGGACACCTTGTAAAACGAAGCATTCTCCCTGTGGCCTTGCGGGTGGGGTGGGGCGTTGCCTCCTTCATGGCCAATTTGTGACGCACAGAGCACCCTCACCAGGAACCAGTTCATTCCCCGGGACCTCCCTCCACCTGCCCCACAAGAAAACCGCCCAGGCCCTCTCACCGGGAACTTGCGTATTGGCTCTGGTGACACCGCCTCACCGACCTCTTCTCTGCGGTTCCAGAGATGGGCCTGGGTCCGAGACCTTCTGTAGAACCGGCAGAATAACTAGAAATGTAGTGAAGAGACATTTCTTCACACTGAGGCTTGTTTATATCTGGAAAGCACGACCCGAAAGAGTGATGAATTCAGATTCCAGAGGAATTTATAAAGACAATTAAACAAGTGCTTGCAATGGAATAATTTGCAGGTTTACGAGAAAAAGCGACATATGTGACAATAAATTAGACAGCTCTTTCAAAGGGACGACTCTGACTAAAGTAGCCGAATGGCCTTTCCTGTGCATCTATTAATCTATGATCTGGACGCCAGATCAGTGATTCATTTACTTTTCACACTGTCACACGTCATGATCCTCGCAGGATAGGCTGGTCGTTGGAACCTGGGTTCATTGTATCCATTAATGGTCACATTTCGTCTCATTGGTGTATTTTACCAGCTTGCAATTCACGGTTCACACAAGTCAAAATCTATTGGTTATTTGGAAGAAAACATTGGTTTCTGCAGAAACTTCTGTCAAAGAATTAATTTCCACAACAGCCAAAGTTTCAGAAGCTGCTGGAAGGAGCTCTTAGTGTCTGAGAACAGCGTTCGGGTAATGTTCTGTTCTCATCGCTGTACCCAGCGCCAGAACGATGCTGCGGTCCTTCCTGACCCTGTCTCCACTGCAGTTTTTGAACTGTCAGTTACAGATTATTGAATGCATTATGTTATTTACTGACACACTGATTATTATTACAAGATGTATATTATTAATCTAATTATCATCTTGAATACAGAACCAATTCAGGAGATGTAGAAAGTAAATAATGCTTTATACATTTTAATTTTCTTGTGTAGAGTTTAATGAAATATCGGCACTTGTTTATTGCCTTCCACCAGCAGCTCGCACAGAGCAGACTGGCGTTGAAAATCTCATGGGTCGATTTAAGCAGGGTCTGTTAGAAAAAGAGCCACTTCGCTGTTAGAATAGAATGTGTCAGTGTCTGAGATCAATTTACGTAAAACGGATCTATTTTATTTACAGTTGTCATTCATTGGGATGGTATGAAATGGATAATGTGTAATATAATTTGTAGTAGTTTCATTTGCTACAAACTTTGGATTGAATGTTTCAATAATAAGTTCTTTCAACTACAAATAGGAATAAACCTCCATTTATATAAAAATGCCTTGCGCTTCCATAGCGCATTTTACGACGTCAGGACGTCCCAAAGGGCTTTGCTGTCAATTCGATATTGTTTTGTAGTCTTGTCCATACTGTAATATAGGAAACGTGGCTGCTAATTTACACACAGCAAGAGCCGACAAACAGCAATGTGATAATGACCAGAATACTTTTTGTGTGTGTGACATGTTGATTGAGGGATCAACATTCGCCAGAGCACTGGGAATAATACCCCTGCCCTTCCTCCAAATAGCGTACCTGAAAGGTCTGACGGAGCCTCGGTTTAACTTCTCCTCCGATGGAAAGCATTTGGGCAGTGCAGCACACGCTCAGCACGGCATTGGAGTGGCAGCCTAGATTCTGTGCTCAAGTCTCTGGAATTAGACTTGAACCAATCCTCTCCTGACTCAGAGGCGAGAGTGCTAGCAATTGAACTATTGCTAACAGTAATATTGTTTTGGTTACAGCAAATGAGTTTGGAATATTCTACATCTAATTAACAGGTATTTTTAATTCCCAGTTGAATTTGTATCGAACACAAAGACTGCAGGAGTTTGTTTTATATTTCCCCCTGTGTTTCTTATCCCGATACAGCCAGCTGGAATTGAAATTCTAATCTGAGTATGTAAAGCGAGTCTGATCGAAGTAGAGCGCCGTCTTTGTTTGAATAGAGTGTATCAGAGTCTGGGTGTAAGTTATCTCACTGAGTGTCGATCACCAGTCAAAACTACATCTACTGCCGCCATGAACCACCACACACAATTCTGTCACAGTTGTTACTCAACACAAGTGTTGTCTGCTCTCCTAGTGATACAGTTCATGAAACTAAATATTTTAAAATAATTTGTTCAATGTTGAAGTGTTAACTTCAATCTATAATAACCACTCAACTGGAGGTGGAACCAATATTTTTCAATTCGTTTTCATGATTCGTATAATTATCAAGAGCACTCTGCAAAAAATGATGTTACTAAAAGTGTCTAAATCGTTGGGGAATTTGCTCTGGATTAATGATCAGTTCGTGACGATCTTCAAAATTAGTATCTTTTATATTAAATTAATTATTCTATTGCCTCCATTTTTTTGAACAATGCCTAAAGATAGTTACGTTTTCCCAATCACATATTTTCACACAGTGTCATGTTGTGTGTAAAGAGTTAGAGATATTGTTCTTTTTGATTGTTCCAACGGCTCGATATTTGTTGTTTTATTCCATTGATGATTCCATTCTGTTTCTCAATATTTCCCGTGTGTCTTTGGTTACATTTATTAATCTCTGTCTGTTACAAACTTTATTGGTTTACTGACAGGCCAGCTTAGTCCCAGTGTTATCAGATACTTTATGTGTTCAACGAATTGTATTTCCGTGAATATTAACTAATTGGATCGTAAAAGCCTGTTTTGTGGATTATTTAAACAAAATTGTATTCAAGCCACAGAAAAGATAAACAATGAATTGCACATGACTCCCTGTATCCTTTTCTCCAATCGCTAGTTGCTCAGAATCATTTTTAAAAAGCAGGCATGCTTTAGGACAAAAAACACTGTGATTCATTGCTATCATTTTGAAGCGAATATTGAAATAGTTTATCTCATTTGTAGAATTCACGTTGAATACGAATCTTGAGCTGTTGGTTTGATTTTACATTCCATCAATATTAAATTAGAATTAGAAGGAGAACATTACAGCGCAGTACAGGCCCTTCGGCCCTCGATGTTGCGCCGACCTGTGAAACCATCTGACCTACACTATTCCATTTTCATCCATATGTCTATCCAATGACCACTTAAATGCCCTTAAAGTTGGCGAGTCTACTACTGTTGCAGGCAGGGCGTTCCACGCCCTCTGAGTAAAGAAACTACCTCTGACATCTGTCCTATATCTATCACCCCTCAACTTAAAGCTATGTCCCCTCGTGTTTGCCATCACCATCCGAGGAAAAAGACGCTCACTATCCACCCTATCCAACCCTCTGATTATCTTATATGTCTCTATTAAGTCACCTCTCCTCCTCCTTCTCTCCAACGAAAACAACCTCAAGTCCCTCAGCCTTTCCTCGTAAGACCTTCCCTCCATACCAGGCAACATCCTAGTAAATCTCCTCTGCACCCTTTCCATAGCTTCCACATCCTTCCGATAATGCGGTGACCAGAACTGCACGCAATACTCCAGGTGCGGTCTCACCAGAGTTTTGTACAGCTGCAGCATGACCTCGTGGCTCCGAAACTCGATCCCCCTACTAATAAAAGCGAACACACCATATGCCTTCTTCACAGCCCTATTAACCTGGGTAGCAACCTTCAGGGAACAATTATCCATTCTTTCGCCCTCAGAAAACATTGTTTTTATAATATCTTGCATCTGATTAACACGTCTTCTAAGTTGCCAGGTGGGACATGTGCAAAACTTTGATTTAATTACAAAATTGAAAACAAATACTGTGGCAATTTGTTTTATTTGCTCCTCTGCGGCTCTTGTACCAACACAACTGACAGAAGTTGAAATTCTAAGCAAATTATTTAAACACAGCAATCCAGCAGTAGAAAGTGATCACAGTGAGAATAGAAGGTCTCGGGGTTTGGGTTCGATGGTAATGCAGGGATTATAGAACAGCAGTCAAAGCTAAATCTACTGCTGACTGAAGCCACGCGGGCATTTCTGTCCTAGTTATTTCACAGTAGAAGTGCTGTCTGACCCTGTGTGATATAGTGAATGGAACTGAAATAATTTAAATGGTTTGTTCCACGTTCGAGTGTTGTGCATGATCTATAAATATTGTATAATGTATTAACTGTAGGCAGAACCAATATTATTTCAATTAGCATTAGTTATTACTGTCATTGTGAAGTGCCGTTCCGAAAGATAATGTTAATGAATATTCCAAAATCTCCGGACGATTTTCCATTTGTTATTGTTTACTTAATGATGACCTTGAACTTCAGAACTTTGTATTATAAATTCTCAACTTATTTCACATATTCATATGAACAGCGTCAAGTAATAATTCATGTGACAAAGTCTCCTTCCACATGCTCCTTTTATGTAAAGCATCGTGAAGTGTTTAATGAGATATCATGAATAGTCTCCTTCCACCTGCTCGATATTTTTGTGCAGTTTTTCGGTCGATGATTCGATTCAGTTTCTCACTGTTTCCAATGCGGGTTTGGTTACATTTGTTAATGTCTATCGACAGCAAATGCAGGTTCACGACAGGGAAACGCTCCCTTAATGTTATTACAGACTTCCATGATTAATTTTCTTTTGGTTTTGTAAAAGGGATTGTATTCTAAAATTCTGATTCTGAGGGTAATTTAAGAATATTTTCTGCAAGCCACAGAACAGAGAGAAAGTATGAAATCTATCTGACTCCCTGAAACATTTTTTTAGCTATTGGCCCCAGCTCAAAATCAGTTTCTGGGGAATGTGCATATTTATTTTGATTTGTAATTTATTGAAATCGTACAAGTGAATATTGAAACAGTTTCCTTAATTTATAAAATTGTCATTGAATACATTCTGTCCTGTTTGATTTTAAGTTCATCAAATTCAAATAAGGAACTGTTATCCATTTTTTTCGCCAACAGCAAAAACGAATCTAATATTTGTCATCTGATTAATATTTAATTGCAGTTCCAGAGATAATTTGAGTTAAATTTTGTTTTATTACCAAAATCGAACAGAAATATGGCAAGAGTCGGTTTTATGTTGTTTCCTGTGGCTCTCGGATGGACGCAGCAGACAGGAGTTAAAATTCTAATCAGACGTTTAAAACGGAGACTCCTGGAAGTAGAAAGTAGTCAGTGTTACAATCGAGTGTATGGGAGTCAGAACTGTAGAATACCGGGATCTGCATCCAGTCGACTCATCCCACATTGAGATTTGTGTCCCCGGAATTTCTCAGTGAAGTGCCATGTGCTGGAGAGAATTAGATTAAATAGTTTGTACAGCATTTGGAATATTCAGAAAGGGCAATAAATATTGTATAATATATTAGCTGGAGGTGGAATCCATATTGCTTCATTTGTACTGATTATTAATAGAGTTATCAATTACACCCTCCAAAAATTATGCTCCTGGTTTCGAGGGATTTGGCCTATGAAAAATCTTATTTCATCACCGACAATCTTCAAAACTATGTTTTTTGACAGTAAATCATGATTTCGATTTCATACATTTATATGCACGGTGTTGTGTAATAATTAGTGTTTCTCAGTCTCTTTCTACATGATTCATACATTTGATGCAGTACTTAATATCCAGACGTATTTCTGAATCTCTTTCCACATATCCCATACTTTATATATGGTACGATGCAGTGTTTAATGAAAGATCCAGAGTTGTTTCCCAATCTCTGGGAAAAAGGTGGGAAAGTTGATCTGGGGCAGTAGATCATCCATGATCTTACTGAATGGCGGAGTAGTCTGGGTAGGCAGTATGGCCTAATCCTACTCCTATTAAATTCTTTAATCTCCTTCGACATGTGCCATACTCTGGTCACCTTGTGGAACAAATCCTGAATTTGTTTGCATACAGAAATTCAACAGACAGTGCACAGAACAATTTTTTCTCGGTACTGTAAAGGTTCGATGCGTGTTTGGTTATTTCGAACTGTGGTAACGTTTCTTCAGACACTAGTTGATGTGTTATGGAGATAGATGCTAAACGTTACTGATAATAATATTGACACACAGAATCCGGATTGTTTGAGATGAGTTCCTTCTGTCCAGTGCTTTGCTTGTGAGTGTAAGCTACAATAACTGTAATTCTATCAATTAATTTGCTTCTGAAATCCAAAAGACCTCATTTATTTGTGGAAGCACTTCAAATTGGACCTAAAATAGTTTGATATAATATAATTATTTTGATTATTGACCCATCTAATAATCTGCCATTCGAAGCATGTACTCATAAACTCTCTGCATTGACTGTATTTTGTATCCCCTAAACCACCGCTGTCCCTGGTTTTGTAACACATTCAAGAGTTTAAATTTTGGGCTTTGAATATCCAACGTTTGTCCCATTTCTGTTCACCTCCTTTGAGTTTATTGTTATTAATAATTAATATTTCTATATTACTGTTTGCAGTAATACGGTACCATAGTAATTTAACATATGTATAAAATGTTAAAATAACCTAACAGTTTTGCACTAAACCCATTAGTCTAAACATCAGGAAGGTAACGGTGTGAACACTGAAATCTGAGGCGTTGGGATCCGGGAGTCAGTGACAGCGGGACTGTTCATGCCAGGATAACAGCAGCAGAGTTTTAGATCAGCTGAAGTTTACCTAGGGTAGGAGGCCGACCAGAAGAGTGTTGGAATAGTGAGTATATTCTCTGCATATATCGGAGATTTGAAAAACGGTACACAGAAATGCATTCAAACTTTTTCAAGAACAATAATGAGAGCAGTTAGATACTGCGAGGAAGGATCTGAGAGCAAAATGGAGGAATCAGCAGAAATGAGGAGTAGTGCAGATAAATGGAAAAATAGTAATGATTGAGAAAGGGGATTGACTGAACATTTCTCTGAGACAGTATGAGATAAACTGACCGAATAGGCAAGTATGGGTATCTCGGTTTTAATTGTTTAAATTCATTTTCGGGATATGAGTTCGCTTACCAGGCAGAATTTACTGAACAACCCTACTTAGCCAGACAGGATGGCAGGGTGTTTTCTTGAACCACTGTCGTCATGTTGGCGATGTTGTCCTCCACCCATGTATTGTCTATCCCTAGTTTCCCTAAGAGGGTGTTCGTGGGCTTTCTCCTTGAACCACTGGATTATCTGGAGAAAAAAATCCCACGTGACATGGATGGTTACAGGCTGAAATGATAAATGCATGAAGAGTAGGGGAAATGACTGAATGGATTGAAGACGATTCACGGACTCTACAGAAACACTGAGACTGGAACCGTTTTTCAGTAAATACTGAAAGATTATTCCCCCTCGTCTGTCATTGGGCTACTGGAAAAGGGGAATTTGTGGGAACTGACAATTACCAGGGAAAGTTGGTAGGAATGCTAAGGCTTCAGGACTGGGAGGAAGTCACACACTATTTACATTACAGAATTAGGATCATAAAGAGACCAGTGAGATTGTAGTTGGGAAAAAGTAACGCATTCAAGATTGCTCGGTCAGCACAGCTGAGGACAGGAATCGGTGTCCTGTTGTCCATAATTTATCACCAGAGTATACAAAGAGACAATGATACACGGGAGATATATTTTCACCAGGGAGTTGGGGAGCAGGTCAACACACCATCTGTAGTATATAATGTTGAGAATAGATAAACACCTGGAGATCTGTGAGACACATTGTGATCAGCGGGATTGGGATCAGGTCAACACACCATCTGTAGTATATAATGTTGAGAATAGATAAACACCTGGAGATCTGTGAGACGCATTGTGATCAGGCGGATTGGGTGCAGGTCAACCGACTGACTGAATTTTTGAAAAGCAGAAACGCTTAACCAGTAAATGGGAGGACCATTGATCGAACATCATTAACGGATAAACAAATCGGGCACGTCGGCGAGGGCAGGTGACAAGACAATCAGAACAGCAGGAGCTTAGGAAGAAACAGTCAGCACGGAGTCAGCAGGCTGACAGATCGTTCATCTTGTTTTGTTTCGTTTGAGGAAGCTATATAATTTATTCAACGACAGAATAGCCCAATTACACGTTTCCAGAAACTTTGAAAGTTACAGGTGGAAGAATTTGCAGTAAATTAAAAGGCATTGAAATTGACCACAGGATCGGAAAATCTTTAATTTATGTTGCCATCCCTTCTCGAACTTTAGATCGGAAAGCTGCATTCACTGACAGTGCCATCACCAGCGGGTTTAAAAGGGTATCCATCGCCACCCGCTTCTGAGGGTATCTACATACGGGTTATCAATGATCAGAGCACCATCAGCACAAATTTACAGAGCGATTGGGAATGGGAGTGGGACTAATTAGACAGCTCTTACTAAGAGACAGCATAGGCACCATGGGCGGAATGGCGTCCCTCTGTGCTGTTTCATTGTAAGATTCTATCAGGGAGAGGACCATCCCCATCGCCTTCTCAGGCACCTTCACACTGGTAATACATGCAGCCCACCCACCATCAGCACAAGGATAGAGTGTATGCGGATGTCAGTGTGTGTATATGTGAAAACAATTCTGGATATATTTTATCCCATTGCCAATATTAATGTGTTGCAGAAACTGTATTTTCTGTTTTAAGGAATGAAATCACAGATCCCGATATAATTTCTTCTGCAAGGCACGGAAATAATGACCCTGCAGTTAGTTGTATTTGTGTTCTTTCTTTCTGACAGTTTCATTCATTTCTTGCACGAGTGAACTCTAATTGTTAACTTCTCATTTCAGGCAGACCTGGGAACAGTCAGGCTGACCCGTCAGGTAATCGCCCTTTATTTTCACACTATCTGCTCTCTCTCTGCTCTAATCCATCCCATTAAATATTAAGCTTGGGCAACAATCTCAGCATTTCCTTTGATCACGGATTAACCCGCTGCCCAGTTGAGAGTCAGAAAGGGAGGGTGTCCCTCATACTGTGACTAAAGATCTTTAATTTTAGCTGAGAGATGAATGCTGCCTTCATGCAGAGGGACAATAACTGAGGGTCTCTAAAAAGCAAAGTGTGAAGGATCAGCTCCACTCACACTGTTACCTAGCTGAGAGATGACTGCTGTCTTCACGCAGAAGGACAATAACTGAGGGTCTCCAAATGCAAAGTGTGAAGGATCAGCTCCACTGACATTGTTACCTAGCTGAGAGATGACTGCTGTCTTCATGCAGAGGGGCAATAACTGAGGGTCTCTGAAGAGCAAACTGTGAAGGATCAGCTCCACTGACACTGCTGCCGGTCCAAAGGTCCAGCTAACCAATCTGCGCTGGCATCCAGATCACATCATCCATCCAGCCCTGTCTTCATTGGCTGCACTGGGTGCGGGTGCAATTTCCTCTGCTCTTTCCTGGTGCTGTGATCTCACTGTGTTCGTCCAATGCGTTCTGAGCGCGTAAATATGTGATCATTACAGCCACGCCCATCTCCCCACGTCTGCAGGTTAGAGCTATTCTGAGCCTGTCCCCACCCAGTTCTCATTGGAGCCGCTGTGTTGGTGGGGATATCCGGCTGTCTCCCGATTCCCTGCTCGTTTTCACCGTGTGTTAGTATTTCCCTTTCCTTTTTTCGTGTGTAATACATACTCCGATTTTTATTAGTGTTCTGAGTGCAGACTGATATTCCTGTCATTTCATACCTGGTGAATGGGGAGGGTCTGTGCACTGGGAACCTGTGGGTTTAGCACACGAGAACCGCTTGATATTTCTGATATTTTAAAGAGACGGAGAAGCTGAGACTGGTGAATGGGGAGGGTCCGGGCGCTGGGAACCTGTGGGTTTAACACACTATAACTGCTTGATGATATTTCTGATATTTTACAGAGATGGTGAAGTTGAGACTGGTGAATGGGGGCAGTCGGTGCGCTGGGAGAGTGGAGATTCACTACAGGGGGCAGTGGGGGACTGTGAATGACGATCTCTGGGACCTGCCGGATGCTGCTGTTGTGTGTCGGGAGCTGGGCTGCGGGACCGCGGTCTCTGCACCGGGCCGGGCTCACTTTGGGGAAGGGTCCGGACCCATTGTGACGTTGTTTGTAGAGTGTGGCGGGACCGAGGCCGCTCTGCGGGACTGTAAGTCAGCTCAATGGGATCACTATTCCTACCGACACTCCTCTGATGCCGGCGTCATCTGCTCAGGTAAAAATCTTTCTCAGTCCCTCATCTCCTGCCGTGGCTGATAGATTCTGTGAAGAAGTGAAAGTAAAACAATCCGGGACGGTCCGTACCCGGAAAGTCAGATGATAATAATTCCAGTAATCTCTGGTTAGAATTAATGTTAATATTAGGATCACTGTTTAAAATTATATCATTAGTATTATATTTAATAAACATTGTCCACCGGGAGCAGCCAATACCTGATACTCAGCAGACAGTGCAGTTTCCATTGAGATTTTCCCTAGATCCGCAGTGAATGATCTGAATGGCTGGAAATGTCACAATCTCAATCCAACTCTCCATTCATCAACCCAGCAGCCGCTGCCGGGCATGTACTGTCAGCCCGGCTGTCCACCTGCAATGATCGCTTGGCCTCAGATCTGATATATCACACAGATTGTGAAGCTGAGACTGGGGAGCAGGGGAGGGAGGGAGGGAGGGAGGGAGGTCCTCAGCCTCGGGGAGCTGAAGTAATGGGTCTGCAGTTATTGTGGGAATCACAAAGATAACTGCTCTGTAAGATCCCGCAGCTGCTTGCGCATTGCCATTTACATTTTGGCAAATATTGAGAAAGTGTAATGCACAGAATATTAAACAAAAGAGATAACATAGTTCAGGAAGCAGTTGCAACGATTAAACTCAACACCATTGAACTATTGGAAGAAAAGCGCCGAGTTTTCCTGAAATCCTGACCAGTTACTGTCAGGAGGATAGTGATCGACTTCAAGAAGACAAAGAGAGGCTGGTGAAATGGACGGACAGGTGGCAGATGAAATTTAATTCAGAGAAGTGGGAACTGGTACATTCTGGTTGGAACAAGGAGGAGAGGCAATATCACAGAATCACTGAACTGTTACAGTGCCAAAGGGGGCGATTCGGTCCATCATGTCTGCATGGGCCCTCTGAAAGAGAAATTCACTCAGTTCCATTCCCCTGCCTTCTCTCCATAACTCTGCATATTCTTCCTTTTCATATACTGTCTAATTCCCTTTTGAATGCTTCAATTGAACCTGCCTCACCACGTTCTCAGCCAGACATTCCAGATATTAAATACTTCCTGCATGAAAAAAGATTTTCCTCATGTCACTTTCGCTTTTTTTACCAAATGCATTAAATCTGTACCCTCTCCTTCTTGGTCCTTTCACCAGTGGAAACAATTTCTCTCTATCTATTCTGTCCAGGACGCTCAGTGTTTTGAATATATCTATCAAATCACCTCTCAGCCTTCTCTTCTCCAAGGAAAACAGTCCTAACTTCTCCAATCTATCTTGATAACTGACATTCCTCATCCCTGGAACCATTCTCATGAAACGTCTCTGTATTCTCTCCAATGCCCTCACATCTTTCCTCAAGTGCGGCGCCCAGAACCGGATGCAATACTCCAGCTGATGCCGAACTAGTGTCTCATACAAGTTCAACTTAATTCCTTGCTCTTGCACTCTATGCAGCTATTAATAAAGCCCAGGGCCGTGTGTGCTTTATTTAACGCTCTCTCAACCTAGCCTGCCACCGTCAATGACTTATGCACTATTAAACCAAGGTCCCTCTGCTCCTGTAACCCCTTCAGAATTGAACCCTTCATTTGATATTTTATCTTCATGTCAGTCCGACCAAAATGAATCACTTCACATTTCTCTGCATTGAACTTCATCCGCCAACTGCCTGCCCATTCCACCAAATTGTCAATGTCCTTTTGAAGATCTGTACTATCCTCCTCACAGTTCACGATGCTTCCAAGTTTTGTATCATCTGCAAACTTTGAAATTGTGCCCTGTACACCAAGGTTTAGTTCATTTATATATATATAGACAGGGACCTGAAGATTGAAGGACACATGGCATTTAGGAAGGGCAGGAAGCTAGGAATAGGTGGAGGGGTAGCTCTGTTAATTAATGATGATATTAGCGCAATGGTGAGGGATGATCTAAGTTCAGGAGACCAGGATGTAGAAGCTGTTCGGGTCGAGATGAAAAATCATTAAGGCAAGAATTTGCTTGTCAGAAGTGGTGTACAGACCACCTGACATTAACCACACTGTGGGGCGGGTTATAAATGAAGAAATGAATGGCAGCCTGTCTGAACGGTACAGTGATAATTAGGGGCAGAGTTTCGCCTAAATTTAGACTGGAAAAGTCAGATGGGCAGAGATAGCCTAGATGAGGACTGCATAGAATATTTTCGGGATAATTTGTTGGAACAATACCTTGTGGAGCCAACCAGAGATTAGGATATACGAGACCTGGTATTGTGCAATGAGGTAGGAATAATTAATGACCTCACAGTTAAGGTGCCCCTAGGTAGCAGCGATCATGAGATGATTGAACTTTACATTCAGTTTGAGGGAGAGTAGAGTGGGTCCAAGACTAATATTTTAAACTTAAATAAGGGCAATTATGAGGACATGAATGCAGAGCTAGCTAAAGTGAATTGGCAAATCAGGTTGCGGGATAGGTCAATAGAGTTTCAGTGGCAGACATTTAAGGGAATATTTCAGATTACACAATTTCTCATATTTCAACGAGAAAGAAACATTCCAAGAGTGGGTCCCACCATCCGTGGTTAAGTAAAACAGCCAAAGGTCGTATCAAACTTAAAGAAAAAGCTTGTAATTGCGCAAAGCTGGGAGTCAGGTCAAAAGATTGGATAAAATATTTTTAAATAACAAAGGATGACAAAAATATTGCTAAGTCAGGTAGCATTAGAGGACGAGAGAAGGCTAGATAGATATATAAGGACAGATAGTAAGAGTTTATATATATATATACATTAAAAAAAAAGAAAAGAGGTAATAAAGTGAGCGTTAAACTTATAAAATGTGAGTCTGGGGAGTTAATAATGGAAAATAAGGAGATGACAGATGAATTGAAGTATCGGCAGCTGTTCTCGTCAGTTTCATCCGGATCAATTTCATTGAGAAAACAAAGAGCAGGTGTGGCTGGGGGAGGGCAGTGGGCCCAGGTAACATACACTAAACTAACTGTTAACTTTTAGATAGGGCTAAAATGAACTGATTTAAAGAGCCAGGGGAATTTAAACAGTTTAAGAGGGCAGATTGGGGGAGAAAACGTTAGGGATGGGATCAGATGGCCATGGATAGAGTTGAACAGCAAGGGAGCTTCCTAGGGATCTTCCAGCCCAGGAGCCATCTTGTAATCTTGACCCCCTTCCACCCCCCCCCACCCCCGTCCCCTTCCCTGCTCCACCCTCTCAGCTCACCCCCTCACAACCCCGTCCCAGCCCGCCCCCCCCTCGCACCATCTTCACCCCGCACCCCCTTCCCCTGCACCCCCCCCACCCCCTCCCTCTACCCCTCCCCCTTGCATCCCCTCCTCCCACCGGCACCATCCTACACCTGTGTAGGGGCCCCAACAACCCCACTGCCTTGTGGGCGTCTCGGGAGAGACCAAGGCTAAGGGAGTAAACCCTAACAGAAAATCCGGAGCGGAACCCCGTAGGCGGTCATGTGTCACCTTTGGCATGTTTCCGGCAGTTCCTGCAGCCATACTGGTGCCAAACGTCGTGTCTTGCACTCCTTTGGACCCCACCAGAAAGGCCGAGAGGGGGGTTTTGACGACTGGGCAACTCTCAACCTCCATAAATTTGCCCAGGCATGCGCCATGGAGAGGTCACTCCATAGTTGCCTCACAGCGACTGAAACAACACGGAAGGCAGCAGTTACGGGTTATAAGTCCAGATAAATTGGCGTAGAAACTGGGCGCCACGGGTTGCCTTTGTCGGTGGGAGAGGTCATTGCACCTCACTGGACAGCTACCGCCCGCCTCAAACCGGGCAGCCCCCCGTCAATAATGTTCTGTCCCGCCACAGTCTGCCTGCTTCAATGGGTGCTTGGAGCTCAGGGTCATTGCCCGAAAGGTGGACTGATACACCGCACCAAACAACATGAAAAAAGGAAAGAAGGTACCAGCCCTTCGCTTTGCAAGCTGGAACGTCAGAACTATGTGTCCTGGCCTGTCGGAAGACCTTACACAAATCAACGATTCTCGGAAGACCGCCATCATTAACAACGAGCTCAGTAGACTCAATGTGGACATTGCAGCACTTCAGGAGACTCGCCTCCCCGCGAGTGGCTCTCTAGCAGAGCAAGACTACACCTTCTTCTGGCAGGGCAGGGATCCTGAAGAACCAAGACAGCATGGAGTGGGCTTCGCCATCAGAAACTCCTTGCTCAGCATGATAGAGCCTCCCTCAAATGGCTCGGAACGCATACTGTCCATCCGACTGCTCACCACCTCTGGTCCAGTACACCTACTCAGCATCTATGCTCCAACACTCTGTTCCGCACCTGAAGCTAAAGACCAGTTCTATGAACAACTCCATAACATCATTAGCAGCATCCCCAACACCGAACACCTATTCCTGCTGGGGGACTTTAATGCCAGGGTTGGGGCCGACCATGACTCATGGCCCTCCTGCCTTGGGCGCTATGGCGTTGGAAGGATGAATGAGAACGGGCAGAGACTGCTTGAGTTGTGTACCTATCATAACCTCTGCATCACCAACTCGTTCTTTCACACTAAACCCTGTCACCAGGTTTCATGGAGGCACCCAAGATCACGTCGTTGGCACCAGCTAGACCTCATTGTCACAAGGCGAGCCGCCTTAAACAGTGTTCAAATCACACGCAGCTTCCACAGTGCGGACTGCGACACCGACCACTCCCTGGTGTGCAGCAAGGTTAGACTCAGACCAAAGAAGTTGCATCATTCCAAGCAGAAGGGCCACCCGCGCATCAACACGAGCAGAATTTCTCACCCACAGCTGTTACAAAAATTTCTAAATTCACTTGTAACAGCCTTTCAAAACACTCCCACAGGGGATGCTGAGACCAAGTGGGCCCACATCAGAGACGCCATCTATGAGTCAGCTTTGACCACCTACGGCAAAAGTGCGAAGAGAAATGCAGACTGGTTTCAATCTCATTTGGATAGGTATATGGATAAAGGAGAATGATGGGGTATAGATTAAATTGTCCTTGACAGAGGACAAAGGATCGGCACAACATTGTGGGCCGAAGGGCCTGTTCTGTGCTGTATGTTCTATGTTCTATGTTCTATGTTCTATGTTCATAATGAAGAGCTGGAACCTGTCATAGCCGCTAAGCGCATTGCACTTTTGAACTACAAGAAAACCCCCAGCGATTTAACATCCGCAGCACTTAAAGCAGCCAGAAGTACTGCACAAAGAACAGCTAGGCGTTGCGCAAACGACTACTGGCAACACCTATGCAGTCATATTCAGCTGGCCTCAGACACCGGAAACATCAGAGGAATGTATGATGGCATGAAGAGAGCTCTTGGGCCAACCATCAAGAAGATCACCCCCCTCAAATCTAAATCGGGGGACATAATCACTGACCAACGCAAACAGATGGACCGCTGGGTTGAGCACTACCTAGAACTGTACTCCAGGGAGAATGCTGTCACTGAGACTGCCCTCAATGCAGCCCAGCCTCTACCAGTCATGGATGAGCTGGACATACAGCCAACCAAATCGGAACTCAGTGATGCCATTGATTCCCTAGCCAGCGGAAAAGCCCCTGGGAATGACAGCATTACCCCTGAAATAATCAAGAGTGCCAAGCCTGCTATACTCTCAGCACTACATGAACTGCTATGCCTGTGCTGGGACGAGGGAGCAGTACCCCAGGACATGCGCGATGCCAACATCATCACCCTCTATAAAAACAAAGGTGACCGCGGTGACTGCAACAACTACCGTGGAATCTCCCTGCTCAGCATAGTGGGGAAAGTCTTTGCTCGAGTCGCTCTGAACAGGCTCCAGAAGCTGGCCGAGCGCGTCTACCCTGAGGCACAGTGTGGCTTTCGTGCAGAGAGATCGACTATTGACATGCTGTTCTCCCTTCGTCAGATACAGGAGAAATGCCGTGAACAACAGATGCCCCTCTACATTGCTTTCATTGATCTCACCAAAGCCTTTGACCTCGTCAGCAGACGTGGTCTCATCAGACTACTAGAAAAGATCGGATGTCCACCAAATCTACTAAGTATCATCACCTCATTCCATGACAATATGAAAGGCACAATTCAACATGGTGGCTCCTCATCAGAGCCCTTTCCTATCCTGAGTGGTGTGAAACAGGGATGTGTTCTCGCACCCACACTTTTTGGGATTTTCTTCTCCCTGCTGCTTTCACATGCGTTCAAATCCTCTGAAGAAGGAATTTTCCTCCACACAAGATCAGGGGGCAGGTTGTTCAACCTTGCCCGTCTAAGAGCGAAGTCCAAAGTACGGAAAGTCCTCATCAGAGAACTCCTCTTTGCTGACGATGCTGCTTTAACATCTCACACTGAAGAATGCCTGCAGAGTCTCATCGACAGGTTTGCGTCTGCCTGCAATGAATTTGGCCTAACCATCAGCCTCAAGAAAACGAACATCATGGGGCAGGATGTCAGAAATGCTCCATCCATCAATATTGGCGACCACGCTCTGGAAGTGGTTCAAGAGTTCACCTACCTAGGCTCAACTATCACCAGTAACCTGTCTCTAGATGCAGAAATCAACAAGCGCATGGGTAAGGCTTCCACTGCTATGTTCAGACTGGCCAAGAGAGTGTGGGAAAATGGCGCACTGACACGGAACACAAAAGTCCGAGTGTATCAGGCCTGTGTCCTCAGTACCTTGCTCTACGGCAGCGAGGCCTGGACAACGTATGCCAGCCAAGAGCGACGTCTCAATTCATTCCATCTTCGCTGCCTTCGGAGAATACTTGGCATCAGGTGGCAGGACTATATCTCCAACACAGAAGTCCTTGAAGCGGCCAACATCCCCAGCTTATACACACTACTGAGTCAGCGGCGCTTGAGATGGCTTGGCCATGTGAGCCGCATGGAAGATGGCAGGATCCCCAAAGACACATTGTACAGCGAGCTCGCCACTGGTATCAGACCCACCGGCCGTCCATGTCTCCGTTATAAAGACGTCTGCAAACGCGACATGAAATCGTGTGACATTGATCACAAGTCGTGGGAGTCAGTTGCCAGCATTCGCCAGAGCTGGCGGGCAGCCATAAAGACAGGGCTAAATTGTGGCGAGTCGAAGAGACTTAGTAGTTGGCAGGAAAAAAGACAGAGGCGCAAGGGGAGAGCCAACTGTGCAACAGCCCCAACAAACAAATTTCTCTGCAGCACCTGTGGAAGAGCCTGTCACTCCAGAATTGGCCTTTATAGCCACTCCAGGCGCTGCTTCACAAACCACTGACCACCTCCAGGCGCGTATCCATTGTCTCTCGAGATAAGGAGGCCCAAAAGAAAAAAAAAGAACAGATGAATTGAACAGATATTTGGCATGGGTCTTCACTATTGAGTACAAAAGTAACATCCCAGTTTTAGCTGTAAGTCGGGAAATGGAAGGGACGGAGGAACTCTGGAAAATTGCAAACACCAGGGAAAAGGTACTGAGCAAATTGTTCGAGCTGCAGGCTGACACGAACCCGGGACCCGATGGACTTCATCCTCGGGTGTTAAAAGAAGTGGCAAGTGAGGTAGTTGATGCGTTAATTTTAATTTTCCAACATTCCCTAAATTCGGGGAAGGTTAATTTAGATTGGAAAATAGCGAATGCAACTCCTTTAGACAGAAAGGGAGGGAAACAGCAAGCAAGAAACTATCGGCCAATTAGTTTAACACCTGCCTTAGGGAAAATGTTAAAAGCTATTATTAAAGATGTTATCGCAGGGAATTTAGAAACATTCAAGGTAATCAGGCATAGTCAACATGGATTTGTGAAAGGCAGATCATGTTTAACCAATTGATTGGAGTTCTTTGAGGGAGTTACATGTGCTGTTGGTAAAGGGGAACTGGTCGATGTATTGTACTTAGATTTCCAGAAGGCATTTGAGAAGGTGCCACATCAAAGGCTATTGCAGAAAATAAAAGTTCATGGTGTAGGGGGTAACGTATTAACATGGATGGAAGATTGGTTCGTTCACAGGAAACAGAGAGTAGGCATAAATGGGTCATTTTTTTGGTTGACAAGAAGTAACGAGTGGTGTGCCATAGGGATCTGTGCTGGGGCCTCAACGTTTCACAATTTATAGAAATGACTTAGATGCAGGGACCGACGGTATGCTTGCTAAATTTGCTAATGACACAAAGATAGGTAAGAATGTAACTTGAGAAGAGGACATAAGGAGTCTGCAAAGGGATATAGATAGGTTCAGTGAGTGGGCAAAGACCTGGCAAATGGATTATAATGTAGGAAACTGGGAAATTGTCCACTTTGGGAGTATGAATAGAAGGGAAGCTTATTATCTAAATGGTGAGAGATTGCAGAGCTCTGAGATACAGAGAGATATGGGTGTCTTAGTGTATGAAACGCAAAACGTTAGTATGCAGGTACAACAAGTAATTAAAAAAGCTAGGAAAATGTCATCATTTATCGCGAGTGGAATTGAATACAAAAGTACGGAGGCTATGCTTCAGAGACACAGTTAATTGGTGAGACCACATCTGGAATATTGTGTACCATACTTGTCTCCTTATTTAAGGACTGATGGAAATGCGTTGGAGGCAGTACAGAGAAGGTTTACTCGACTAATATCTGGAATGGGTGACCTGCTATGCGAGGAAAGATTTGACAGGCTAGGCTTGCTTCCGCTGGAATTTACAAGAGGAAGAGGCGACATGATTGTAGCATATAATATCCTGAAAGGTCTTGACAGGGTGGATGTGGAAAATATGTTTCCCCTTGTGGGAGAAGCTAGAACTAGGGGTCACTGTTTAAAAATAAGGGTCGCCCATTTAAGACAGAGATGAGGAGAATTTTTTTCTCAGTGGGTTGTGACTCTTTGGAATTCTCTTCCTCAAAAGGCAGTGGAAGAAGAGTGTTTGAATTTTTTTAAGGCAGAGGTAGGTAGATTCTTGATAACCAAGGGGGTGGAAGGTTATCGGGGGTCATTGGAAATGTGGAGTAATCAGTTCAGCCATGAACGTATTGAATGGTGGAGCAGGCTCGACGAGTCGAGTGTCCACCTCCTGCTCCTAATTTGTATGTTCATACGTATGTTCTTATTAACAGGGTACATCTGATACATCCTCTTTATTAATTTAAACCCCTCCAGTATCTGAATTACCTCCTCTGTAACAATTGCCCGGGGTGCATCTTCTTCCTTGGCAAAGACAGGCGCAGAGAATTTAGATAATACCTGAACTATACCCGCTACCTCCATATGTAAATCCTCTTTCTGATCCCTCATTGACCCCACTCCTCCTTTTACCACCCCTTTACTATTTCTCTGTCTATAGAATACTTTGGGATTTCTTTTAATGCTTGCTGCCAGTCTCTTTTCAAGGGTACAATTAGAAAGTGGCTGCAGCCAACAGTCACCTGGGAGTATTTTTGATCAAATCGTTGAAGGTCGCAGGGCAGGTTGAGAAAATGGTTAATATTCAATGGGATGTTGGCCTTGTTAAGTGGCGGTATAGTGGAAAAAAGTAAGGAAGTTATTATGAACTTTTGTGGAACACTGGCGTCACCTCAACTGGCGTATTGTGTACAATTCAGGGCACGGCACATTAGAAGAATGTGAATGCTATAGAATGGGTGCAGAAAGGATTTACAAGGAAGGTTCAAGGGATGAAAGACTTCAGTTACAATGATAGTTTGGAGAAACTGTGGTCGCTCTCCTGAGAACAGAGAAGGCTGCGTGGAAATTTGATAGAGGTGTTCAAAATCATGAGGGGAATAGACAGAGTAGATCGAGAGAAAGTGTTCCTCTTGGCAGAAAGGTCAATAACCAGAGAACACTGTTATAAGGTGGATGGGATAAGAACCAACCGTGACATGAGGAATAAGTTATTTACGCAGCGAGTGGTTAGGATCTTCTGGAATGTTCTACCTGCGAGTCTGATGGAGACAGATTCAATTGTGGCTTTCAATATGGAATTGGACAAGCACCTGAAGAGAAAATCTTTGCATGGCTATGGGGAAAGGGCAGAAGCATAGGACCAGCTGAGGAGCTCTTGCTGATAACCAGCATGGACACAACGGGCTGAATGTCCTCCTTCTGTGTTGTAAACATTCTATGATTATATGCTGACTGTTGCATCTTGCTGGTCAGAAGCTGTCTGCCCAGTTTTTAAACCTAAAACTGTGAATGTGGTTTCAAGGTAATTAATTGCATACTTTGAAGGGTGATCATGACAGACTGTAGAAAACTGGCTGCAAAACAGTCAACAAAGTGTGGGTTAAAGGTAGTTATTCAGACTGGCAAAAGGTGAGAAGTAGTGCGTGACAATCCATGCCAATGAGCTACTGCTGTGCAAATGCTTTCTATTTCTCGGTCCATTCCTAAATTTACAGTGCACAACATTGAGAAGCGGCTGAGCACACTGCACATAACAAAGATTCGGGGCCCGATAACACTCCAGCTGCAGTGCTGAAGATCAGTGCTCTAAAACTAGCAACAACTGGAGCCTAGCTGATCCAGTACAGTTACAGCACTAGGATCCAACTGATACGGTGGCAAATTGCCCAGTTGCATGCTACCTAGAAAAGCAGGGAAACACTGATCAGTTCGCACCCAATCAACCTTCTCCCATCAACAGCAAATATTTCCTTGTGCTGGGTATGAGTCCCCTTTCAACGTATCTCTCTGAAAATAATCCTCAATGTTTTTGTATTTTCTGTAGCTTTGTTAACCTGTATTGCTATTGTATTCATTTTTCTATCTGTACCCCTGAATCCCATTGCTCCTCGACACAATTTAGATTATCATTGTCCAAGGAAAATGTGTTCTCAGTTTTCCTACCCTAATCTGTAAGTGAACATTTATCTGCATTAACATTCATTTACAATTTCTTTAACGTCATGTTTTTTTTATCACAATCTACCTTAGTATTAACCATTGTCCCAAGTACATGTCATTAATGAATATTGTAATTGTACGTCCCTTTCCTGAGTCGAAATCATTTATGCAAAATATGATCAATAGTACTCCTAGCATCAGTTCTTGTCGCACAATACTTCTTGCACAGTTCCAACTGCCCAAAGTACTTTTATGTTTGCACACAGCTGAACACCACTATAGATGTGGCATGACCAGGATTTTTTTTTTAGCTGTAGCATCATTTCTAGCCCCTTGTATTCCGTTCCTCTAGATATAAAGCCCAGCATTCCATTTGCTGTTCTTTTTTTCCTATCCTTGCCCATCACCCTGAAGTCTATTTTCTGGTTTTTCACCATTTCGAAAATACTGGAACATGTTGAATTCCAAATTGGACACCTCACACTTGCCAATATTGTAATAGTTTTACACAGTCACTTAATCTATTTTGTTTGTTGTTGCAAATTTATGCTTAAAATATGCATGATTACAATATCTTTGATTTTTTTTCAATGGCAAAATTGAATATGTCAATTATATATGGCTTTCTATCCAGTCATCTAAATCATTAATAAATAGTGGAAGTTCCTGTGGGACGGCGCTATCACATCCTGCCAGTTATATGATCTGCCCATTATCCCTGCTGTCTGTCTCCTGCCACTTAGCTCACGTCCTATGTAGTCAATAATTTGCCCTGCATCCTATGAGCTGCAACTTCAGCCAACAATCGGTTATGAGGGATTTTGTTGTTTGCTTTCTGGAAGTCCATCTGAATAACATCCATTGAGGTTCCCCTGTCCTCCACAAAACAATTGATCAGGTTCATCAGGCATGATCTACCTTTTGCAAATGCATGTTGCCTCTCTCTGATTGGCTGTAACTTTTCAAGGTGATCAGACACTCCATCTTTAAATGTACACTCTAGTAATTCCCTGACAACAGCTGTTAGGCGAACCAATCTATAATTCCCTCGATTCCCTCGCTAACCTTCTTTAAATAGCCGTGTGACAATTGCAATTTTCTAATTATTGACCCAGCAGTTTGCTCTCTATCATTAACAAAGTGATGGAAGGTGTTGTTTACAGCGCTATCAAGCATTACTTACCAATAAACTACTCACTGATGCTCAGTTTGGGTTTGTCAGAGCACTCAGCTTCAGGCCTCATTACACCCTTTGTCCAAAAATGGAAAAAAGAGCTGAATTCCTGAAGTTAGATGAAAGTGACTGTCCTCGACATCAAGGCAGCATTTAGCCAACTGTGGCAACAAGGAACCTTAAGAAAAGTGACGTCCATGTCCATACTGATGCAAAGTAATTATGTATAATTTTCGGCATTTCCTTATTTTCATTTATAATATCACCAGTGTCATTTTAATGAGGCCACATTGCTCTTACTTGCAACCTATTTTAGAAGTTATTGTAAAAGTTGTGTCGCTGTTGCGATCTATTTTGTCACCCTTTGCTATTCTTTCTGCATCTGCCATTCACGAGAATCTGGGCTCTTTTCTCCATTTTTCCATGTTTTTGTTTTCTTTTACGCTGATGATGTTACTACACGCCAGTCCATAATAGATGAGGTGAGTTTGGAATTGGACCATTCAATGCTGTGGTCATTGAGTTGAGCTTACTTGACGATGGCAGGCTTGTCTCATTCATTGCATCAGGGAAGCTATGGAGATCTAAAAACACCATACTGTCCCCCTAACAGTGGCCTGCTCCTCAGTGGATATCTGGTTGTCTTTCCTCAAGAGCCACACCATCACCTGATCTGCAGCCAACATAACACGACCAGAACAATAGTATGGAATGACTTGCCACGATACAGAGTAGCTGACAAAAAGCAGCAAGGACAATGGCATATACCGACCTATCATAGAAAATAATTAACAGACCAATAGCAGCCAGAACAAGAACATGTAATAACCTATCACTAGTAAGATCCTGTCCATATTCTCTTTCTCCACTGCATATAAACCGATAACTTCCACTAGTTCCAGTTGTTTCTCCAGACAATGGGCACAGTACACTGCTCAAAATGTCGAGGTCTGCCAGTATTTCTAACAACTCTTTTTTCAAGAAAGCAACTGCTGTTTTAAGAGCAAATTCACGTGGTGAAAAACCGTAAAATTGCCTTACGCAAATGTAGCATCTTTCTGTTTTTCCTCTCCCGGTGGTGCCTATTTATTTTAGATTTCCAACTGTGCTCTACCCCCTCAACCCCCCCCCCCCCCCCACCAGCCTCCCTTCACCCACTAACTAGTTTATGATTCCTGTAACAACCTTATTTATCCTTTATTCTAGGACCCTGATCCCATCCCAGTTCAGGTGAAGCGCATTCCAACAAAACAATTATTTAATATCCCAGTACAAGTGGTGGGTACCATGAAAAGTAACACCTCTTTCCAACATCAACACCTTCAACCACGTGTTGACCACCCTAATCCTCCCCCACCCACACCCCATACAAATTTGCAAGCGGCTTGTATAATAATCCAGAGATTATAATCCTTGAGATCTTCTTTTATAGTTCAGCTCCTGGTACTCTCTGAAAAGAACCTCTTTCCTCATCTTTCCTCTGCTGTTGGTCCTCACATGGTCCACAACGACAGGATATTTCCCCTGCATTCTCGCAATCTGATTTGAGATGTCCCTCACTTCGCACAAGTTGGGCGAATACTGTTTGGGAGTCCTAATACCCTAACTATTGAACTACTTAAAAGTATCACATTTGCTCCACTTCTCCACCTTTTGCACAGCTTCCTGTTCCAACGTACCACGGTCAACATTCTGGCTGCCCTTCTGACAGTCTTCATCCTTATCCTCACAAATAGCCAGTACATTATTCGTGTTGGATAGATTCACTTTCTGCATATCCTCGTTCTCCATCACATCTGGATTTCCTTTACTCTGCACTATAAGCTGCAACAAACTCATTCTGACGCTGCACCTCTCTGCAAGGTGTGATTGAATTCCGCAGCAAACTGTCCAATACTCCTCTTGCTGCCGTATGTGTTGGAGTATTTCCAATTCCCCCTCCATCTCTATGACCTGAGCCAGAGAGTTTCCAGATGGTGACATCTACTACGGATAATTCCGGTATCCACAAATCCGATATCCAGAAAAAAATAACTGCTCCGCCAGAACTTAGTCTGTATTTATTTTAGAGGTAAAATTATTTGTAGATGCGTTTTGCTTTAAAGCTATTTTACTGGTGAGCTAACGCCGAAACACTAAGCACTCACCAATTAACTTAATACTTATTTGCAACTAACCCACGTCCCCTCATACTCTGACCTGACAATTGCTTCCCCTCTATTTGTCTGGTCTCTGCCTCTCCCAATAGGCTGTGCTGCTGCTGGCTGTGGCGCCGTGTTAAATCGGTGACTCCACTCACTGACTCAAGCTTAACAGACAAAACAAAGCACCTCCTTATAAACCCACGCCCTCTGCCACGTAGAAGGACAAGGACAGCAGATGGATGGTAACAGCACCATTTGCAAGTTCCCCTCCCAGCCGCACGCCTTCCTGATTTGGAACGATATCAACGTTTCTTCACCGTCGCTGGGTCAAATCCTGTAACTCCCTTCCTAAAGGCACTGTGGGTGCACTGAGAGCGCATGCACTGCAGCGGTACAAGAAGGCGGCTCGCCACCATCTTTGCATGGGCAATGCGGTCGGGTAATAAATGCTGGCCTAGCCAAAAACGTCCACTCCCTATGAAATTTTTTAAAAAGCCTCCTTTTCCCCCCTGCACCGAATTCTTACTCTTCTCAAGCTCCAACTTCCCACTATGTTCATAATGTATTCAGTTAACTTTGTAATCTGTGGTTACACTCTGCCTTTCTAGAAGAGTAAAAATAGAAACAGAAAATAGGAGTAGGCATAGGCCAGTCGGCCCCTCGCGCCTGCCAAGCAATAAAAGAAAACATATCTGATCATCTAATTCAGTACCCTGATCCGTTGTGTTCCCCATACCCCTTGATTCCTTTGGTATTAAGAAAGACATCCATCTCCTTCTTGAAAATATTTAATAGTTAGTTCTCCACTGCCTTCTGTGGTAGAGATTTCCGCAGGTTCACCACCCTCTGAGTGAAGACATTTCTCCTCATCTTGGTTCTAAATAGCATACCCCGTATCCTGAGACTGTGACCCCTGGTACTGGACACTCCAGCCATCGGGAACATCCTCCCTGTATCGAGCCTGTCTAGTCCTGTTCGAATTTTATCGGTTTCTTCTAAACTCTAGTGAATATAAGGTTAGTAGACCCAATCTCTCCTCATACGTAAATCCTGCCTTCCCAGAAATCAGCCTAGTAAATCTTCTTTGCACTCTGTCCATGACAAGGGCATCCTCCCTCAGATAAGGAGACCAAAACTGCACACAGTACTCCAGATGTGGCCTCACCAACGCCCTGAAGTGAGACACCCCTGCTCCTGTACTCAAACCCTCTTGCAATGAAGTCGAATGTCATATGCCTTTGCATGCACATTCAAGTTGCAACAGTTTTGCCCCTTTCCAACTGACAGTAATTACCCCAATTCGGACAATCACAGCCAACTGACTGCTTACTGCTAACTTGTCTTGCACTGTTAACTGCTAACAATGAACTGCCTTGCAGCTTTATTATATTCCAAGATAAATTCCAAATGTTAAGGCTAGATTTCAGTCTTACAAACTAATTACCAAATTCTAAACTTCCCACTCTGTTTGTAACACATGCAGCTAAAGGTACAATCTATGCCTAAAACCTTTGCCTTAACACTAACTACCTTACAACTTGCAGAAGAACATTGCCCATGCAGTCAATTTCAGTTCAAAAAGAAGGCCCTGACAACGGTGTCAATGGCAAATAAAGTTGAGCAATAATTGCCAAAGATGTCCACATTCCTCATGAAAAAAGCAGCTCCTAAATGGCCTTGTTTTGTATTTGTTCTCCTGATCTTCTCCAGCGCATCTATCAAAATCCTTCAACATTTTAAACACATCAACTCGATAAGGTCCAATCCTTCTAAACGCAATCTACCACAAAGAAAGTTTATGAAACTTGTCTTAATAATGTAACGCTTAAAGCACTGTTATTATTCCACTGACTCTGTCCGGTATCACATCCAAAACCAATGGCTTTGTGAAGTACGGCGCCCAAAATCGGCCGCAGATACAACAGAAACATCACATCCTTCTGAGTTTCATATTCCAAGTGCCAAGAGATAAAGAACAACAATCGATTCGCGATTGAAAGAACAACTGTTAACTTGTGAGTGTTCAGCTAAGTTCTTCAAGAGGTCCGACCTCAACCACTGCGATGGAAGGGCACAGTGGCGCAGTGGTTAGCATCACAGCCTCACAGCTCCAGTGCTCCGGGTTCGATTCTGGGTACTGCCTGTGCGGAGTTTGCAAGTTCTCCCTGTTTATGTGTTGGATTTCGCCGGAAGCTCTGGTTTCCTCCCACATTCAAAAGACTTGCAGGTGATAAGTAAATTGGCCGTTGTAAATTGCTCCTAGTGTCGGGAAGTGACAGGAAATATGGGATTACTGAGGATCAGTTTCAAGGCGTGGTTGATAATCAGCACAGACTCGGTGGGCCGAAGGGCCAGTTTCAGTGTTGTATCTTGAAATAAAAAATGAAGAATAAGACCTGAAACATAACTCTCTTGCTCTTCCCACAGATGCTGCGAGCCCTGCTCAGTGTTTACAGCATTTTCAATTTTATTTCAGAGCTCCAACATCCGCAGTATTTTGCTTTTGTGGTGCTGTCGTAATTCTAATTGTTTTTGATAGATAATTTGTGTTAAGTATGGATAGATAATCATGGTAGATAATATTCTAATTTTTTCTTTATCCATTTCCTATTTTGCTTTTTATATGCAGAGGATGATATATAAATTATTTGGATTTGTATTTGTTTCAGATGCAGGGAAACCTGTACCTCGATTGGTTGATGGAATGAACAGATGCTCTGGCCGGGTGGAGGTGCTACTTGGAGACCAATGGGGAACGCTGTGTGACCTTTACTTTGATCTGGAAGACGCCAACGTGGTCTGTGATCACCTTCAGTGTGGGACAGTAAACTCAATCCCGGGAGGAGCTCACTTTGGGAAGGGAACCAGTCCAGTGCGGAAGGAAAATTTCAGGTGTCGGGGGAACGAGACGCGATTGTGGGATTGTCCTGTTTCATCCTGGGAACAGTTTAGCTTCTCACATGAAAACGATGCAAGTGTCATCTGTACGGGTGAGTCATCTCAGTCAATTGAACTAAAATACACCAACTGTTCTGCTGTCAAGCATCATTGACTATTTCCACAGGTCGCTGATTCACTAGTTTTGTTAATACCATAATTCCTTTGTCAGCAAGATTCTGAGAAATGTTTCCGGGTGTATTGGTCTGAATTAAATTACAACTGAATCAAATCTTCACTCCAGTAAACATTTAATACATACAATGACTAGTTGTTAGTACTTCTCGTCATATAATATCTATTTCCGGGTAAATCTGGGGTATTATTGAAGGGCTTTCGAATCAGCAAGATGCTCACAGGACCACTGCCATGGAATGGAAATGTTGCTCGAGCACTGAAACTGTTATCAATGTAGGCAGTTCAAATATGAGCCTTCATGGAATACTCTGCAAAGATCAACTGTTTAATAGAAAACACTGTGAACTTGATGCCAGATAAATAGTGTGAGCTTTATTTTAATTTCCGTTGCACCAAGTGCAATTAAATGATAGTGAATGACGAAATTCGTTATTTCACCAATGTGCTATGTCTTTGATTATTTCACAAACTTGATGTAAATTGCAATTCTCCCAGTTTCCAGGATTACATTTATCTCTCAGCCAGCACTCTCATATAACAGGTTATCTGCTCAGCTATCTGATCACTGTATGTGGGACATTGCTCAATGCAAAAGTGTTCCCACGTTTCACAATTTAAAATATAGGTAATAAAAACAGTAAGAGCTGGAAATACTCAGAAGTTCTGGCAGCATGTATGGTGAGAGAAACCGTATCAACCTTTCAGTTTGCGGATCTTTCATCAGAACTTACAGACTTAACATGTTTTAAAGAAAGGGGGAAACAAAGAAAGAACGAAATGAACAGTCTGTGATATGGTGAAAGACTGGAGAGATTAAATGGTAAAAGGGACAATGCAAAGCAAAAGTATGTTGGAATACGTCAAGTGAAAAGCACATTTTATGTGGAGGTACAAATTGGAAGGCAAGATCTCGTCCAAAACAGAAAAAAGGGGAGGGAATCTGATCTGAAATTTCTGAACTCTGTGTTCATTCCAAAATGGTGCAGAGAGTCTCGTGGAAAGAAGAAGTGCTGTTTCTCAAACTTCTGTTATCCTGCATTGGAACTGTGCAGGAGAAAGAGGAGGGAGAGGTCAGAGTGGGAGTGGAGTATACAATGAAAATGGCAGGCAACTGGAAGCTAAAGGTAAAGCTTCCAGACTGAGCAATGGTATTCTGCAAAGTAATCATTCATCTCTGTTTGGTCTGCCAATGTAAATGAGACGGCATCATGATCAGTCAATACAGTAAATGCAAAGTACAAAATAGAAAGCAGGACAGTTAAATCGTTGTTTCACTTGGAAGCGGTATTTGGGGGCTTCGATGCAGCGAAAGGTGGAGGTAACAGTGCGGTGTTTGCATCTTCTGCACTTTCATGGGGAGGTCCTGTGGGAAGGGGTGTTGAGAATGATTGAAGAGAGCATGAGGGTGCCACAAAGCGAATGGACCATTCAGAATGTTAAAAGTGGAGGGAAGGGGAAGATGTGTTGGGTAGTGGCATCAAATTAAAGGTGGCGGAAATGGTAGAAGATGATCGATTGAATATGAAAGCTGATGGAGTGGAAGATGAGGAGAAGCAGAATCCTATCATGGTTCTGGGAGGAGGAAAGGGTGAAAGCAGAAGTTTGGGAAATGGAATATGCGTGCTTGAGGGCCCTGTCAACCATGGTGGGTGGATGAGGAGGTGAGGAGAGTCCTCGGTTGAGGGAAAGGGAAGACATATCTGGAAGCACTGGTATGGAAGGTTGCGTCCGCAGACAGATACAATGCAGATGGAGAAAGTGGAAGAATGTGAAAGAGTCATTAGAGGAATCGTGGTGTGAGGAATCATAGACAAGGTAACTGTAAGAGTCACTGGGCTTACTCTTTATATTGGTTAATAGTCTATCCCCAGAATCAGAGACAGAGATGTTGTGGAAGGGAATGGAAGAGTTGAAGATGGACCATGTGAAGATGAGGAAGAAAAATTGGAAGAAACGTTGATGATATTTGCAAGTACAGGGCAAGATCAGGAAATATCAGTTCATGTAGACACGAGAACGACCTTCAGTCCCTCGGGTCAGCATATATTGCATTAGTGAATACAATTCAAAAGTACTTCATTGCCTGTGAAGCGATTTGAGACGTCATCGGAAGCATTGTCTCAAATTAAACTTGTCTGTTTCCCTCCATATGGGAGAAAGGGAACTGTCATCTGTCAGGAGCCATTTAAAGCCCCTGGTCCATCCTTCGGTCTCATCACTTATCAATAGCCGGTATGTGCCGCGCTCATCCCCAGTTCATTTTACCCCTTTTCCCCAGTTTAGCCAGCGGAAGCTACTCGGTATGTCTCTAAAATGTTTTTACTGAGAAAAGGTAATGGTGAAGAACATCTTCCGACAAGCCTTCTGAACAATGATGACAGAAATCGTAACCATTAAAATTAATAATTTTTCTGGTGGCAGTAAATTATGAGATATTTTGCTTCAGTTTCACCATTCTCAATGTGTTTCATATTGTAGATGAAAATTGGTCACTAAAGCTGACTAACGGGGGAAGCTGGTGTGATGGGCGAGTGGAGATTTACTACACCGGCAGCTGGGGGAGATTGCAGGACAGACACTGGACCCTAAATGATGCCAACGTGGTCTGTACACAGCTGGGCTGCGGTGAAGCGACAGCCGCTTATAACTATTCAAAGGACGGAAAGAGTGAAGGACCCGTCTGGGTGAATGATGTCCAGTGTGAAGGAAACGAATTGCAGCTCCAGAACTGCAGCTTATTCACATTGAATTCGTCTCTCACTGACAGTATGGATGTTGGGGTCCTGTGTTCAGGTAAACAAATGCTTCACTGATTTTACAAAAACAAAGAGGTCAAATGTCTAATCTGCTGAGAAAAGTGATAATATAGGTTACTTGTTGCTGGGTGTCTCAAACCAGTAATTTCACTCGAGGGGAAGGGGTGAGGATGGGTGGCGGGTGGGGAGCTGGGGCTGGATGGTGGTAGTGTGCAGAGAGAGAGGACACGGACACAATGAAGCAACAAGATTTTTTTTATAACAGAACTTTCATTTAACACATACATCACAAGGAGTTTAACAGGAATGTAATCGGGCAGAAAACTGACACAGAGCAAAACAAAGAGATGTTAGAGTGGGTGACTAAATTCTTAGTCGAAAGGCTGGATTTGAAGAGCTGGAGACACAGAAATGTTTCGCGGGAAAATTCTGATCTGTGGGGGTCAGATGGTAAAGACAAGACTGAACGTTGTGGGCAATGGAAGTGGGTGATGTGCAAGAAGCTGGATTCAGAGAAATGCAGAGCTCTTGAAATGATTCAGGCTGCAGGCGGTTATACTGATGGCAGGGGGAGAGCATGAAGGTGTCTGAACATGAAGATCATAATGGAAAACACGAGGCATTGGCGTATGGGAAACCAGCGAGTGCAGTGGCGCTCCTGAGAAAGGCTTCATGTAGGAGAAGCAACAATGCTTTGGATGAGCTGATGTTTCTGGAGGGTGCAGGATGGGTAATCGCCCAGGAGAACATTGAAATATTCGGTTCTACAGGCAACAAAGCATGGGTGAGCATTTCGGCAGCAGATGGGCTGAGGCAGGAAGGGAGGTGAATGATGATGGAGGTGAAAGATAACGGCCTTGTGATAAATAGAATATGGAATTGGACTCTCAGCTCTGCTATCCAATCCAGCGTCGAGCTTGCAATCAGTTCCATTGTACAGTATATAAGTGGAGGTAGCTGTGTGGGAGTTGTTCTGGTGTAAGTTTCATTAGACTGTGTATAAAAGTAGACAGATGTTTTGGACTTGCGCTTGAAAGTTCCATTGTGCAGCATGAAAATGCAGGCATATGTTCTGGGGATGTTGTATTATGCAGAATGTAAGTGTGGACAGATGTTTTGGGGTTGTTCCAATGAACATTTATTTACATATGACAGAGTGGAACTTACAACATATGAGATATTTAATGATTCAGTTTTGATACCGATTGGTTGGACTAAGTATTTTCTTCAGAAACAGTGGAAATCTTGGCCTCACAGCTCCTGTCTTTGCAATAGGCTCCAGTCTGACAGCTCCCAGTTCTGGCTTCTTGAGCATTCCTGATTTTAATTGCGCACCATTGGCGGCTGTGCTTGAAACTGCAAAGGTCACACGCTCTCGAATTACTTGCTTAAATCTCTTTGCCTGTCAACCTATCTTTCCTGCTTTAAGATGCTCCATAAAACTAACTCTTTGACTTAGCGTTTGGTCATCTGAACTAATTTAGTCTTAGGTGCTTTGTGTTAAAATTGCTTTGATATCACTCCTGTATCGCGCCTTGGAATCTTTGATTACTTTAATGGCGCAAGATAAATGCAACTCACTTGTTAGTCAAGATAAAGGAAAGAGGAGATGGCAGTGAACGTCTGACCAAGATAACAAATAAGGGTAACATACATGGACAAGGAACAGATACAGTTAGATAACATGAGTATAAATTGACAGTTAATCACGTGACTGCTTGCCTGACAACAACGGACACAAGCATTCCAAACATACATGGTAAACTGAAGACCATAACTTGTCAAAGCCAGATCTAGTAGGACATCTGAAATATTTCTGTTCTTTATATTCTATGTAATAAGTAAGTGCAAACACATATTCTGCCGGATAGTTTCATTTACCTGTCAAAGGTGCATTTAACATTTTTGATTTATCTGGTGATGGGACAATGAGTTGGACTGAGTGATGAGGTGAATGTGTATTGAACTTATAATCCTCATGTACTGTTGTCCAACAGACCACCAGCAGTTAAGGCTGTCCGGCGGTGGAAGCCCATGTACTGGCCGAGTGGAGATTTATTACAATCGTACATGGGGCTCAGTTTGTGCTGATTCCTGGGATCTGGCGGACGCTGACGTGGTTTGCAAACAGCTGGGTTGTGGAAAGGCATTGGACATTTCACTTACTGCATCTTGTGGACCAGACTCAGGGCCAGTTTGGTTGGATGAACTGAACTGTTCCGGTAACGAATCATTTCTCTGGGAATGTCCCTCAGCATCGTGGGATAACCACGACTGTTCTCATGAAGAAGATGTGAGGATCATGTGTTCAGGTAAGGGTGCTTCCATATGCCCATTTTCCGTAGTGTTGCGCACGTGGCTTCACAGGGAAGATATTACATCGAATTACATACAATGTCCAGCACAGAATCTGGCCATTCGCTCTAACTGTTCAATTTGGTGTTCATGTTGCCCACGAGTATAGCCCACTTTACTGCATCTAACCCTCTTTGCTTGTCCTCCTACTTCTTTCTCCCTCATGTACCTACTCACCTTTCCTTAAAGACATCAGTGCTATTCAACTCAACAATTGTATGTGTAAAATACAAAATCTGCTGAACTTCTTATGAGATTTATTCATGATTATCCTATATTCATGATCACTAGCTTCGGTCTCTGTCACTTTATGAGTGATTAGTGCCTCTGTATCAACATATCTCTTTGGTTCTCGACATCATTTTCACTCTTATTTTACAAGAAATACGTGGCCTCTTTATTCTTCCTACCAACACTCAGCACCACAGACTTATCTGTATTAAAACTAATTTGATAATTGTATGCCCATTCGGCCCATTTAGTCATGTCTTCCCGTATTTTGTCTCAGTCTTCCTTAGTGTTAACTGTATCCCCAAATTGCTGTCATCTTAAATTTTGAAATTATGTCTCCCATGCCAAAGCCCAAACCGTTTATGTAAATGTTGAGCAGCAGTGAATCCAGCCCTGTGGAACACCACTTCCCACATTCTGCCATTCTGGGTTACCACTTTTAACCCTGATGACGTGCTTTGTAGCTAGTTTTCTACCATTCTTCCACTGATCTCTTGACTCCACATGCTCTGACCCCAGTCATGATCCCACTATATGGTACCTTGTCAGAGGTACTTACGAAAAAAAGGAACTTGCATATTGCATCGACTGCAGTATCCCCGTTATCTTTCTGTAACTTCTTCAAAGAATTCAATAACATTGTTTCTCCTTCTGTTGTGAATTCCGTGTTCATTATTTTTTATTACATTATGGGCTGTCGGTGTTTTTCTATCAATTTTCTGAAATAGTTACCCGCAATCAGTGAACAAAACCGATGGAGCAAGTGTTGAGCTGTGCAGTATGAACACACAACGAGTTATCAATCCCACCATCTGGATATTTCTTGTGTCATTGACAGAGCACAAAGAGCTGCGGCTGGTGAATGGGAAGCATCGCTGTGAGGGGAGAGTGGAAGTGTTCTACAATGGCAGCTGGGGAACAGTGTGCTTGGATACATTTGATGGACCTGATGCAGATGTGATCTGCAAACAATTACAGTGTGGTCCCCTCAGTTCCATCGATTATTACACTCAGTCATTCGGAGAAGGATCCGGACCCATTTGGCTCGATGGGATGGAGTGTATTTCACACGAATCGTTCCTTTGGCAGTGTCAAACAGAACCGTGGGGCAAACACAACTGTGAACACAGAGAGGATGCTGGTGTTGTTTGTTCAGGTAACGCAACAAACCTCTCAATGTGCGATTGTCATTTCAAACTTTTGTGTCTGATACAGTCAGCATGTTTCTCTTCTCAACAGAAGCAAAAGTAATTAAGGAGCAGCCCCACAGATCAAAGGACTGCATTCGAGAACATGACTGTAAACGTGTGCTTTCACCAGGTGCTAATTCCTCTTTATTGTATCAACTATGTGACTGGTACTCCTGTCTTATACCACATTAATAATAATCATTGATTCTTTTTGACAGACTCGGGACAATGGTTGCGCCTGTTTGGAGGTAACACCAACTGCTCCGGGAGAGTGGAGATATTGTGCAGTAACATCTGGGGCACGGTGTGTGATGACTCCTGGAATATGGCCGATGCCAATGTTGTCTGCAGAGAGCTGGGTTGTGACCACGCTCTATTGGCCCCAGGAGGGGCCACGTTTTTCCAGGGTGACGGTGTTATCTGGCTGGATGAGGTGAAGTGCACTGGCAGCGAATCTTCTCTGGCCGACTGTCCTTCCTCATCACTGGCTCAATCTGACTGTGATCACAAGGAAGATGCCAGTGTGATTTGTTCTGGTGAGGGTGGCAGGGTTTGGAGAGTGGGGTTAGGGTTCCTTGTTTCGTTAAATTGACTCATTACTTCAGGAAATTAAGAACAGTATTCATGTTTAAATGCAAAGTGCTGAAATTTCATCCTCCTGAACTTTATGTACATTATATTCCACAGGACTCGATGTGCCTCCAGTTGCTGTCTCGTCCACATCTGCAGGTACTTCACATTATTAGTGTTCCAGCTAACGTTAGGGTTTGTATTAGTTGAATTGGTATTGTTGCCATTTTCTGAAGATACTATGAGCACGTTCTCGCTGAACTGAACGTTTTTTTCCTCACCGCATATTTCAAATTGTCAGGTTATAATTCTTCTAATCCCAGTTTCTGGCTGTACCTGAACTGTCCTGTACTCATCAGAAACATGGGGACCCCTGTCTCTGCAATTTAGAATGGTTCACACTTTCCTCTGGTGCAATGTGCACCACACATACTGGGGAATGTTCAGCCGGACTCATTGCCCAGAAGCAGTGGATATAATTATTAAATACCTATTGTAAATATTTTATCACACAAGACGGACTGTGTCTGTGCTAAACCTTTCTTTATTTTTGTCATTAAGAACAGGGATATACAGCGACTTTCATCCTAGTTGCGGTCTGCTTCGGAGTCCCGCTAATCTGTGTGTTGATCTCACTGATGATGGTTATACAGAAAAAGTCAATTCGAAGAGGTGAGGCTCATATCTTCCCGCGCATCCAACACAAGATCCCAGATATTGTGTCATATACTTGCAAGACTGTCGTTCATTGCAGCTTTCTATGGAATGTAAAGTGGGCTTGTTAGAAATACATAGTAATCTTTTTTTGCTGTTTTGCTGCATTCAGTGTGCTCGAGAATTAGTAAAATGTGAGATTTAAAATGGAGACTGATTTGAAGTGTCCACATATACTGTGAGAGTTCATCACGTAATACATCAAACTCTGCAAGAATTTACTTATTGTAACTATGGATCAGGACGTTTAATTGAAAGTTTTGAGCTGTACATTCAGCAGTTTATTTGACTGTTAATCTTCCGTCATCAATTGGGAGTCAATTCCAATCCTTCAATTTCTGGCTCTGGGCTTCCAATCTCGAGCTGTCTAACCGGGTCTGTCCGTTATCTTGACAAGTGATACTTGAATACGACCTTCTGCATTCACCAGCCATGATTCTACATTCCAAAGCTAGGCTTCCAATCATATTTCACACGTTCAACTCTCTCCTAATTTATAATAACAAATGGAACTCTTAATAAAAAAAAAACACGTTACCTAATAATTTTGACTTCTTACAGAAATAGCACTCTCTCACTCTCCCTCTCTCTCACTTATTAAGAAAGATTCTACAGCGAGGGCAGCAGAGGCATATTATCTCTGCCAAGGACACGACCAGATAAGGCTCTGAAACATGACAATCCTGAAGCTGAAAAGATCGAGCCTTGTGACCTCACTAGACTGGCAGTATTTTACAAAGGATCACAAGTACGAGATCAGGTCAGAGAGTGATAGAGTAATAGAATTATACAGCACCGAAACAGACCCCGCAGCTCATCGTGTCGATGCTGCCAACAAGAACCTATCTATTCTCATCCCATTTGCCAGCACTTGGCTCTTAGCCTTGTATGTTATGGCATTTCAAATGCTCATCCAAATACCTTAAATGTTGTGAGGGTTCCTGCCTCTACCACCCCTTCAGGCAGTGTGTTCCAGACTCCAACCATCCTCTGGGTGAATATCTATTTCCTCAAATCCCCTCTAAACCTCCTGCCCCTTACTTTAACTCTGTGCCCCCTGGTTAGTGATGCCTCCGCTAACGGAAATAGTTTCTTCCTATCTATCCCATCAATGGCCTTCATAATCAAGTCCCCCCTCAGCCTTCTCTGCCCTAAAGAAAACGACCCTCGCCTATGCAGTCTCTCTTCATAGTTGAAATGCTCCAGCCCAGGCAACATCCTGGTGGATCTCCTCTGCACACTCTCCAGTGCAATCACATCCTTCCGATAATGTGGTGTCTAGAACTGTGCACAGTACTCCAGCTGTGGCCTAACTAGCGTTCTATACAGCTCCATCATAACCTCCCAGCTCTTATATTCTATGCCTCGGCTAATAAAGGCAAGTATCCCATATGCATTCCGAACCACCTTATCGTCCTGTGCTACTGCCTTCTATGATCTATGGACAAGTACACCAAGGTCCCTCTGACCCTTTGAACATCCTGGGGTCCTACCATCCATCGCATATTCCCTTGCCTTGTAAATCCTCCCGAAATGCTTCACCTCACACTTCTCAAGAATAGAATCCACTTGTTGCTCTCCCACTCATCTTACCAGCCCATCTATATCACCCTGTAATGTGCGGCTTTCCTCCTCACTGTTTACAACACCACTAATTTTGTGCCATCTGCGAACTTACTGACCACACCTCCTATATTCACGTCTAAGTCATTAATGTACACTACAAACAATAAGGGTACCAGCACCAATCGCTTTAGTACACCAATGGTCACAGGCCTCCACACTCAAAAGCAACCTTAGACCATCACCATCTGCCTCCTGCCACTAAGCCAATTTTGGATCCAATTTGTCAAATTGCACTGGATCCCATGATCTCTTACCTTCAAACTGAAACAGTGAGAGCTCAGGGCCAACATGTTCCCGTAACGTTGAAGGGTAGGACCAACAAGTCCAGGGAGTCCTAGATGTCAAATGATATAGAGGATTGGATAAGGAACAAAAAAGGAGGTTTATGGCAGATTCAAAGGGCTGACAACAGCGGAGTCCATGTAAGAGTATAGAAAGTGTCCGGTGTACTTAAAAAATGAATTAGGAGAGCGAAGTGGGGACATGCAAAAACACTGGAGAGCAAGATAAAGGACAATCCCAGGGCGTTTTATAAGAATATTAAGGGCGAGATGATAACCAGGGAAAGAGTAGGGCCGATTAGGGACCAAAGTGACGAGCTGTGTGTGGAGCCCGAGGACATAGATTAGATTTTAATTGATCACTTTACATCTGTGCTCACCATGGAGACTGACGACGTAGATGTACAGATCCGGGAGGGGGATTGAGATATATTTGAACAAATTAGCATTGAACGGTATGAAGTATTCGCTGTTTTAGCGGGCTTAAAATGGATAAATTCCCAGGCCCAGATGAGATATATCCCAGGCTGTTATGTGAGTCAAGGGAGGAGATAGCGGCTTTGACACACATTTTCAAATCCTCTCTGGCCACTGTAGATGTACCATAGGACTGGAGGACAGTGAATGTGGTACCATTATTCAAGAAGTGTAGCAGATATAAACCAGGTAATTACAGGCCTGTGAATCTAACATCAGTGGTCGGGAAACTTTTGGAAAAAAGTCTGAGGAGCAGGATTAATCTCCACTTGGAGAGGCAGCGATCAATCAGGGTTAGTCAGCATGGCTTTCTCAGGGGAGATCGTTTCTAACAAACTTGATTGACTTTTTCCTCAGTCAACACAGCTGTCCCCAGTCTGCTGCAGGTGAACGTATGAGTGTGCAGAAAAATAGGCACATAGACATATACGGACATACACACAACAAATCTACTCCACATTCACAATTTCTGGCTTTTTACTCTTTACTATTACCATCTCTGTGATTTGGATATGTTCGCAGATAATTTACTGTTAAACGCTTATGGGTTGTAACAGAACGTTAATCTCCCCACCCTCCATCTGACAGGTTTTGTCACCAGCAGCAACGGTTCACTGGCTGGTTTGTACCAAGCAATTTATGAAGAGATTGGGAATATTCCACCAGGCAAAGATTCCTATCAGATCCGGCGTGCAGGTCTGTGTTTTATATTTCATACCGAATTGCATTTTCACCGAAAAAATGTCACTTCCGCTTAAATACTCCATTTTAATTGTCAGTTTACTGACTGAACCTGATCAGAAATCCGCTCACTATCACCATGTGAAGGAGTCCTATTACAGTGTGAGTGTGTCTATATCTGTGTGTATAGCAAGATGAGCAATGGGTTTGGGAAGATTCACACCCGTGATTTCTGTTTATTTTTAACGAGCAATCAAAACCGATGATCGATTTTCCCTTCCGTCTGCACACGGACTGCCTCAGATATCTGAACACCTGAATAACAAACGCATCGGCCGTTCGTGTTATTTTTTGTTATTTTATAGTCTCTCCTACTGCAATTGAATAACATAAATCGACTGAAAATCTCTTCAATAATTCATGTATCATCACATCTTTGTAGCATTTTCTGTGTCTGCTGACTTTGAAGTCTTTATCACTATCATGTCATTTTATTCCCTTTAAACTAGACCATAAATAGTCACTGCTCTCAGGAGGAGAGAGTTACATTGACACAGATTTTATTTCTCTCGGTGACTGGATTTCTGGATCGGAAACATGTTCCCACCAGGAACTCCTTCCCTGAAAACGGTGGTTTCTTCAAAAAACCGATTGCACCACTTTGTATTCTGATGTTTATCATTAATCGACAAATTCTGCTTCACGATACTGGGGTAAAAACCCTACCAAACCAATAAAAGTTTTGTCTTGCGCTACATTTGGGGAGCGAGTTAACCACTGATAGAAATTTCTCAGGTTAAAACAAAACACACCAAGAAGAACAACACCGTTATTAGCCTCCTTGCACTCTTTTCTGCCCCATTATCCGGGGTGGGGTTCGGTTTTGGAGCCACCACCAGCCGTCTGAGACTCTGAAAGGGAAGGACTCGGGGACAGGGGGGGAGGAATTCTGGATTAAGAAACTGTGCTAACTGACTATGTTTTACACTATTGTCTCCGCTCTGATTTCTGAAATCTGACCCACGAGCTGTACTGTGTATTGTTTTAACTGCTCGCTATATGAGCCAACATTTATGGTCCATCTCTAGTTGCACTTGAACCACTGCAATCCCTGTGGTGAATGTTTCACAATCGTGTCAGATACAAAGTTCCAGGACATTGTCACCACCGTTTTATTGTTATTTTCTCGAACGTCCCACTCAATCTCTCCAATAACCATCCATGTTTGTGTTTCACAGTTGCTGATTCCATTGAGTCCCTCAATCAGATTGAATATTACACCAGTCACAGTTTGGGTGACACGGATCCTGGATCAGAAAATCCTGAAGGGAACTCCTCCAGTATTCAGGGTGGGTACATTTTTACTGGTTACCATCACGTTTTTTAATCCATCACGCTGTCTGCTATCTGAAATCAAGAACTAAATACATCAGAACTTACTCACTGTAAAGTGATGCTGCTGAAGACATGAGATTTACTGAGTGATTTTAGTTTAAAAAATGGAGAAATAATTTGGAATTTAACAAAATCATCCCGATTGCACCCAGTACTTTAATGGAATGAGACATCCAATTATTGTGATTTTTGACACTGTTGTCTGGGCGGTTAAATGTGACATGTGTGCGTATGTTGAATGGGTAATTCAATGAGATAGATGTGTCTTTAACATGGCGGGCAGCATTTTGTCACACAGTGGCGACACACTGGGAGGGAAAATGCCGCTGGATAGCGGTGCAAATGAAACCCGACGTCTTGACACTGTTAAATGATATTCCTGGAAGCGGCCGAGCTGGTGGGTGGAGGCTGCACTTCAAGGCGCTGGGCAGGTAATTGAATCTATAAAACAGGAAATTCATGGCAATGTTCCAAGCTATTCACAATTTAGTGAAAAGCGCGCAAGAACAACAGTTTTCAGAGACTCTCCATCTGTAAGGAAGGGGAAGCTCAGAGGAAGCTCTATTTTGGCTGTGAAAAGCATTGTGGCACTGGGGGAGGGTGAGAGATACTGTATCGCGGTATTGGTAATCTGGAGGCTGACCGATCTTGGAGATCACAACAGAAGTATTCAGGATGAACATCCTCTCCGACCTGCAACTTACATATGCCAAGTATAAAGAATGGAGGCCTTGAGAAGTGAGTGCAGCAATTTACAATAGGTGTCAGCCACTCCGGTTTTGAGGTCTCCCATAGTGGACGACAATCAGAGATGGAGGCAGCTTCAGTCCCCGGGGATTAGGCTTCAGCACTCAGACAGTGACAAGAATCGTGAGGCTGGAAGAGAGTGTGGATGAGCAGGGCGCACAGCCGCAAGCATCCAGCTTCTTGAGTGCAGAAGATGCGACCCACCAGAGACGCCTCACCATCAGAGGCTCTGCTCCTTGCAAATGTCGGAGCAGCAGTGTCACTGAAGATTGTGCCTTTCCAAGGAGGTGGTCACTGAGCTGTGCTCTTTAGTGGAGGAACATCTGAACCAATGAGTTTAATTTTTATCTTTTGAGACATTTAAGGCTGTCAGATTAATGTTAGGCACTGCACTCACCTTGCCATACTGCATCAGGGCATTTAGCCCGTTTCTGCACTGAAACCTCTTCCATGGGACTACCTCACGGCTGCTCACCTCCTGCCCAATCTCCTGTCATGCCCTCCCCAC
Organism: Heterodontus francisci; assembly: GCF_036365525.1. Classification (NCBI taxonomy): domain Eukaryota; kingdom Metazoa; phylum Chordata; class Chondrichthyes; order Heterodontiformes; family Heterodontidae; genus Heterodontus; species Heterodontus francisci. Next base: position 52,152,814 of record NC_090391.1, read on the forward strand.
CTGCCTAGCTGGCCTCCTCCTCCCGTCCCGATGGAAAAGCGCTTCCCTCCTTGCCCTTGCTGTCTGAAGGAGCACTTCCATGGAGGCATGCGAAGACCTGGGCGCCACCCTTGCTCTGGCTGCTGCTATCTGCCAGACATGCAGGTTGTCAGTCTCCCAACCAATATCCTACACTGCCCCTTCCTTTCAGTCGATTGCAGGCTGCATTTTAAACATAGCATGAGCTATGACTTACCTATTGTGACACGACATGGTCCCACCATTCGCCAGCCTCTAATCTCACTCCGACTGAAGATCACAGTTTACTCTGGCCGGCCCGTGCAGACTGACGTCTAATAATATAATTCTAAGTATTCATTGTTACCATTTAATGTCAGTGACAATCATTATTTCATCTCAGGTCTGGGTTCGGGTGATTATGATGATGTAAAGACTGTAGCCATTGACAGTCAGGATGGTCACTTGTTTCTGGACAGTGGTCCTGATTATTTCTTCACACTGACAAGTGTCGGCGGTGATCTCTCCACTCTCAGTGAGTTAAACTCCCACAGTCACCAGCTCTCTGTCACTACTTTGAATTTCATTCCACTCGGCAATGTCACAGACTGCTGGTTGATTTACATTCATGTTTTGATTAAAGTTATTTGGACAAAACAATGCTTGACTTATTTTAGAAAGGACACACTTATGTTATTCGGTGTGTGATTTCTCTCTTGTTAACACTGTCACTGGAAATCCTTCAGGTGCTCAATATGAAAACCCTGATTCAGGCTTAGCTGATCCATTTCATCTGCTATCATGAAGCGGTAAAACAACAACACAGTGAATGGAGCTGGAAAACATTCAGCTGTCAAAACATTCCATTCCCCTTCACATTATTGACACATATATAGATGACCCGCACTGAACCCGCTTTCAAACCAATCATTAATTCATAAACTTTCTCTCCACAGGATACAGCTCTCAGACCCACACTGAACCTGCTTTCAGTCCAAACATTAATCCATAATATTTCTCTCCACAGGAGACGGCTCTCAGACCCTCACAGAACTCGCGTAAAGTCAAATCGTTACTCCATAATCTTTCTCCACAAAGTATACAACTCTCAGACCCGCACTGATCCCGCTTTCAGTCCAATCGTTAATCCAAAGCGTTTCTCTCCACAGTATACAGCTCTCAGACCAGCATTGAATCCACTTTCAGTCCAATCATTAATTCATAACCTTTCTCTCCACAGTGTGCAGCTGTCAGACCCACACTGAACCCGCTTTCAGTCCAATGATTAATCCATAATCTTTCGCTCCACAGTATACAGTTCTCAGACCCGCACTGAACCCGCTTTCAGCCCAATCATTAATTCATAATCTTTCTCTCCACAGTATGCAGCTCTCAGACCCGCACTGAACCCGCTTTCAATCCAATCATTAATCCATAATCTTCCCCTCCACAGTGGACAGCTCTCAGACCCGCACTGAACCCGCTTTCTGTCCAATCATTAATACATAATCTTTCTCTCCACAGTACACAGCTCTCAGACCCGCACTGAACCCGCATTCAATCCAATCATTAATCCATAATCTTCCCCTCCACAGTGGACAGCTCTCAGACCCGCACTGAACCCGCTTTCTGTCCAATCATTAATACATAATCTTTCTCTCCACAGTACACAGCTCTCAGACCCGCACTGAACCCGCATTCAATCCAATCATTAATCCATAATCTTCCCCTCCACAGTGGACAGCTCTCAGACCCGCACTGAACCCGCTTTCTGTCCAATCATTGATACATAATCTTTCGCTCCACAGTACTCAGCTCTCAGACCCGCACTGATCCCGGTTTACCAGTTCCCTCCATTGCTGACAACTATGAGGATGTTCACTGTGACACGTTCACAACAGCAGACGTTCCACCAACGATGGGCAGTGACTGTGTGGTTCAGCATCTTACATCTCCATTAGTCCGGTAAGAGCAATGTTGTATTATTTGTTCCATGTATTTCGGCTGTTTCCGATATTGATATGATAATTAATGGTGTTTTCAATGTCAGTGATTCCAAAGTATCAGATAGAACATTTTCTGTACTTACTAAAGAAATAGGAGGCTTATTGAAGCAGAAATATGCTGAGGGGATCATATACTGTATTTGATGTATTTGTTTGATGGTTCACATTGCTGTAACCCTCGCAAGTCGTTTTTGTTGTTCTTTCAGGTAACAGTCAGCCTCAAATCCTGCCTATGATGTCTGGAGTATGATCACAGATTGGTGGAAAATATTTTGTGTTAAATATGAGGGAATTATATGAACTTCTCCAACAGTGTCAACATGATAGATGTGTTTTGCTTTACTATATAAATTTCACTTTATTTTAATCAACTATCATGTTAATTTGTGTTGAAATAACTAGATTTGGCTTTTCTCTATATTTTTTCTGGAAGTGTGTGTATTCTCTTTAATTAAATTACCAAACAGAATTGATTTCGAATCATTTCTCTGTCTATACAAATACTGAGATATATTACTCCGCATGTAATTACCAACACTGTCACAGAGATTAAAACCATCGTTTATTAATAAAGAGTTTATGCAAAGTTTGTTTAATAACCGAGTCACTTTTCCATATCCTGCTAACAAAAAGGTTTAGAACACGTCATGTGACAAATAAATGGTCTGTCTCTTTAATCTGCATTTATTGTAACTGTTTGCTCCACCGCCACATACTCAATATGGACAAATTACTGCAGTTTATAATGTAAGTGTTGATGTACAATGGGAATAATCTTCAAAAAATGATTTAAAACATTTATTTAATGTTGCAGTTGGAATTTGTGCCTTTGTCAATATTAATGACTCTTTTATGGTTACATATATGTACACCAATTCCTAAATACAATACAATGTTGTTTTACTGCTCTACATTGCTCCGGAAGATGGCGGGAGAGCAGGAGAATGTGATCAGAAATTCATGCGTTTTTGCCGTCAATTTTAAACATTTCAGTTAGTCATCAACAGAGCGCAATTGTTACTCTGTCGGGAGAACGAATACACCGTGCATTACTCTCCAGTAAATTGTGATTTTTGTGACTCGTTGGCTTACTGAAATACCCGTATCCACCAGCAGACGGCGACCATCATTTGAATTGAAAATGAATCATGCTGGAAACACTGAACAGCTGAGATATCATCTGCGGCGAGAGACACAGAACTAGCTTTGAATGTAAATGCTTTTACTTCAGAAATATATATTAGGAGAGATTGATTACTTTTAGCAAATACAGAACCAGAGAAAAAGGGGGACTGGCGAGAGGAAAATAGTGAAGGTTTGTGTTAAGATGGAAGCAAGTAAGTCTGATTGAATGAATTCCGCCCCCTTGACTCTCTCTTATCTATCTCCCTGTGATCTGCAGCACTTCATTCTCTCAACCCTGACATTGTCATTAAACCTGCTGACATGGAATCGCTGTTGTTGTTTCTTGAAAAGACCTCGACCTTGGGGAGCCAAAACACGAACTCTCGGACATATCGTTCCACCTCCCCCAGATCATGACCCCACCACCGAACATCATGTCATCCTTTCCCATACTATCATGGAACTCATTTCCTCTAGAGATCTTCACCCCGTGCCTGTAACCGCGCACAGCCCCTTCTAAATCCTCCAAACATCAACAAACAAGGCTACCTCGGTAGACTCAACATTTCAATCTGTTCCTTTCCGATGGATCTTAACTCTTTCCATTGCACTTTCTCCCCTTGTCTTCTTCTGTCGCCATCCACGTTCTCAGTTACTCTGGTTTCCTGGCCAGAAATGTTTCATTTTCGCCATGGACATCCAGTCCAACACTGTGAACAGGACCTGTAGACTCCCTCAACTCCATCCCTCCCCAGGCCGTCCAAACACTGTACATTTACATCTCTCACCAAGATGTTCTTTCCCTTTATACTTCTCTTTCTCTCTCTAGAGCATGTAATTCTGCTAAAACTCTATCTCTCACCAGGACGATCAGTCCCTTCAAAACTTAATCCATTCAAGAAATTCGGAACGCTACAACTCCATCCCTCATCAGGACGGCCATACCCTCAATACTTCCATCTCTTACCAGGATGTTCAAACCATCTGCAACTTAGCCCATTCAAAATATTCAGGTCTCTACTTTACCATCCCACACCGGGATGTCCAGTCGCTTTACAGTCCATCTTTTACCAGGATGTATTTTCCACCTGCACCTGTATCTCTGACTAGGAAGTGCAGCCTCTCTGCATCGTTATCACTCGCCTCGCCACCCACTCCTTTGATACCTTTAACTCCCACCAGCACACGGCATCTTGTTTGGGTACATTGATGACTATTTCAGTGTAGTTTCCTGACCTCGTTCTCAACTGAAAGGAATTAACTTTGCTTCCAGCTGCCATGCCTACCTTACCTTTACACGACCCATCCCCAATTCGATTCCTCGAGTTACTATCTCCATAACTGAGGATAGGCAGGGAGCTCACAATGTCTATCTGTAGCCACCAACTCAGAGACCTACCTTGATTATGCACCCCTACTTCCTCCATCCTGCTTCGTGTCAGGTCTCTGTTGCCTTCTCCAGGTATCTACGTCTCTGTCACAGTAGTTCCAACGATGCCACCTTCCGCATCATCATTTCCGAATTGGCTTCTGTCTTCGCTCGGCTGAACAGTTCCCTTCTTCAGGCACATAATCTGCAATTCCGCCCACACCCCTTCTTGTCACCACCAGAGCCATGATCCAGTTCGCCTTGTCCTCACTTTCCACAGCAACACCTACATATTCAACAGTTTTCTTCAATTTCTGCCACCTCCAGTGCCTTGTGACCACTCAAGGCATCATTCCCTCCCCTCCCCTTTCAACAATCGAAAGGCACTATTCCCTCTGTAAAGCTCTAGTTTAGTCCTTTGTCAATCCCAGAATCACTCCTCTTCCCGCAAAAAACATCTCATGCAAGTGTCGGATGATGCAACACCTGTTCTTTCTCCTCCTCCCTTTTCACAGAGAGTGTCCCACACATTCTTTCTGGATGAAACAGGCATATAAATGTACTTTTTTTAAACTGAGTACATGGTACTCGTTATTCAAAATGGAGTCTATTCTGCAGAGACCAAACGGCGATTGGATGAGGCCTCAATGAACACGTCTGCTTTCCATTGGCACTTTTCAGCCTTAATAACGCTCCTGTATTTTTGAATAGCGGGTATTGACGATGGATGAGTAAGTTGAATTGGAGGAAGTCTGAGTTCATGCTCGGTGTGGGGATCCCCTATTGACTCACGACAGTTGCAGTCACCCTGGGATCAACCTTCCTCTTTCTTACCACATTGGCAGATATGTGGTCCTCCATGACAGATATTTCATATTTCCCTCCCACTGCCCTGTGTCAGCAGCCAGACCTGGATCCCACACTGAGAGATGGCTCTGTCATGCCAGTCACTACACTGTCATTGGGTAGCAGAATTGGAGACCACACCGAAAGCTGACCATGTGGTGCCTGGCCTTGCACGGTGAAGCAGCGTGTAACATAAGAAGTCTAAGAAAAAGTGATTCAACATCGGCTGTATTGAAATGCTGCTCACACCCCTCCCCCCGACCCCTGCACCAAGTGATCCACGATAATGATTCTTCTCCTACATTCAGCTCAAATCTCCACTGCACCAGAACAGAGAAAATCTCTGCTTGAGGCATTCACATGCCCACATACCGTGAAGGCCCTAAATTATTAACAAAACAAGTTGTACAAATTGAAACGGATAAACGTTTGACTAATATTACGTAAACAAATTGCACTCAAATTAATATTTATTCATGTGCCACCCTATAGTCTTTCCTTGAAGGCTGAGTGTTTTCTAATTATAGAGCTGCCCGTTTTATTTCAGCGTGGTGGACGCTTGCTACAGTAGTAAAAATGGCACTGCAGATATTTACAACTGGCATTTTTGGGGGCGCGACAGAGAATGGGACTGGCTTCAGGTTAGTGCATCTGGACTAACTTGCTGGTGCCTGCATGGGTATGGAACGAGGGTCCATGAAGGGCACAGATGCACTTCCATCTTAAAAGAGGACACTGTCTGCAGCTCCCGTCGTGTAAGTCTGCTCCCATGAGGCTGTGCATTATCTCTCACTGATCTGCATGAGAGAAAACTTAAGGGCATCAGTAAGCCGACCAAAGCTCATCTCCATTCGAACCACTAAATCTGTCAACGGTGCTTCTCTACTTTTCGAGGCTGGAAGGGACTGTAGAAACCAAAGCCCCAATAGCAGCAGGTTGGGCTTCAATCAAAGCTGGCCTTGGTGGTTACCAGGGTTCTTGCATTGTTAGCCTCACTGCAGCTCCCGTAGAGGACAGCACATGCTCTATAACAGAAAACAGGCAACTCGTTCCATCAACAGGAACGTCCAGGTGCCAGTCATAAACTGTTGGCTCCTCCATAGTCTCATCCATGATGTGGAAAGTCTTTGACAGGTTACCCACGCAACCGTTCTCTGCTGGTACTATTCAAATTTCCTTTGCCTGAAGACTCAGGCATTGAATTGGCAATCCCCAAACTCTTCAGCAATGTTTGGGTCAGGGCTCACTCACCTGCCTCCTCTGTCCTCGACTGCACCTTTCATCACTGCCAGTGCTACTCGCTTGTGATGTGAAGGTCACCATGTACAGACTGTGCTATCTCACCATCATTCCCATGCATTGTGCTAAATGCTGAACTGGTGCGTGCTGAAGTATGAGGGGTGACTGTTCAGATTGGTATTGCTGGCGTAGTTCTCCTGCTTCTGAAAGGCCTCGCCGTGTAGAGGAATCTGTCAGCAGAGACAGTAAAAGCGAAATATTAGTACTGGGCAGGATAAGCAAACTCATAGCTGTGACAGTGGAGAGGCACCTACAATTTTCTGCAGCTCCCATAAAGAGATGTTCATTTAGGACAAGAAGAAAAGAAGAGAACCCTTCACAAAACAAATCGATGTCAATGGTTATGCATTTTGTTGCGATGTGTCAGCTTTGGAGAACTGTTCAGTGAATGAGTCACGCAACATTTTTGAATAGTATAGATGTATGGCTGGGGTCAGTTTATATGAACTTGTTCAGTTTGTCCGTAGGAGGTCAGTTCATGAAAATACTGTCCGTTTATGGTTAGTGGCCAGTTGATGTTCCATGTGCCATTCTATAGATGCGGTGTAGATTTATTTTCTTGACCTTGAAACAGTTTAGAAATACTGGATAAATTTACGGTGTCTCATGTGAAAGCACATATTGCATCGGTTGGAGCCATTGGTGCAGTTTATGGAAGTGGATCTACCAGTGGCGGTAAGCATTATGATATTAAACATAATGTCAAGAATACCTGCTATCAAAAGTTTTTTTTTAATTCATGGATTGTAAACCTACTTTAAACGTTTAATGAAACAGAATAAGCTGCAATTCAACAGATAACGTTTTTTAAAAAGCTGGCAGACATGATGGCCACCACAATTTGTATTTGAACACCTTGCACTTTCCAAGGCCTCAAAGAGGAGACACATGTCTGATGGGCCTGTACAGAAAATAATGACTTGTTCTGCAGAGTTAATCACAGGAGATTCTTTTCATTAGAAGGCCGGACAGAGCCAGCCGAGAACATTAGCCTTGAAAGAGCCAATCCAATCCTCCAGGTGTAAACGTTAACATCCTGAGGCCTGAGGGACTGACATTACTTAACTTGAATCCCATTAGAAGGTTCCAGACAATACACTGAGGCAGTCATGTGACCATCAGTCCATCTCTGTGAACGCTGGAAGGTACGCCTTGCACAAAGCACACAAGCCAGTGACTCATTCCGTGCAGATGCCATGAGGGGTGTTTCTTTCTCTCTCTCCAGAAGACCTCGTGTGGGGCAAGCAAAACCTGCTGCTGTTTGCTGGATACAGGACAAATATATCAGGGGAAGAAATCCTCCAACAATTGTGCCTACAAGAAAAAAGCCTGAACCACTGGGTCAGCTACAAAATGCACATTTTCTAGCTGAAGACTTCAAGAACACAACTTCTGCTGGAAGAGAACGGAATCCTCCAACTCCACAGACTGCGTTCTGGACTCTAATCCAAACACCAATCAACTTCTTATCACGCTGTAATATAGGTGTGTGTGTGTGTGGCTGTGTCTGTGTGTCTTTGTGTGTCTGTGTGCGTGTGTGAATGTGTGGTGTAAGTTTATTTTTTTAGATCTGATTATTAAGGATAATAAACTCACCTCTTCCTTGTTTAAACTCAAGCAAACCTGCCCAATTGGTTCTTTTACGATCACAACAAAGGAAAAAGGTAAAACACTCACTGGAGTATTTAGTACATCCACTGTTTAAAATGGAATAAACCCTGCAGCGGTCAAATGAGGGGAAGAACAAATGGGGTGTACTGTGACCCTCATCACCTGATCGCAACAATAACCAATGCACTATTCTTATTCCAATGAGACGAGGATATCACTGTGCAAATGTAGCCAGTGCACTGTTTCGTCTTCTCCAACAGAGGTACAAACTGGTCTTCACCAAATGAGGTCGACATTACAATATCAATGTAGTCCTTGCACTTATCATTGCTTTATAAATATAATGCTACACTGTCATACCTACAAAAGGATGGAGGTATTACTGTAAAAATACAACAATTGTACAGTGCAGTATTCACTAGCAGAGGGAGGCAGTACTATTTAAATGCAAGCATGGCACTGTTCAGAATCCACCGGCATGAATGGACAGTATTATACCAACGTAACTATAGCGCTGTGCTGTGTTCACCAGTAGAGCAGTCAATCAAATTATATTCTGGGCTTTGGAAAGTTTCAATTCACGTCTGCACAGTATATGGGCAAGTACACTGTTTGACATATAACGTGTTCAGAAGAAAGCATGTCACTGACCTTGTTGTTTAGCGACTGTAATTCATGGCACTTTCCAAGGGACCTAATTGTGTCACTGCGAGGTTTCTCTTTGATGTAAATAAGATTCTACTTGCAATGTTACTCTACCATGGCATCAGTGACTGCCAGGTTCATGCAGCTTTACAAAGAGGGGGAGAATGGAACAACATCTGAGAACAATAGCCTGGAAGAGTATGATCTGCGAGTTTCAATGTCTATATTCAAATTGCCATACAGTATATTTAGAAATTATGATACATATGGCAGTTCAGAGTGTCAACAAGTTGTGCTACCTCTGCTCGTTAGTTCCTTGTGAGCCACCATCTCCAACTATTAATTCAGTGAACTCCATTTAACTGTCTTTTTCTTTAATTAACCACGTCATTACTGTTGTCTGTCTATGTAAGAATCAATGACTCTGATGGTCTCTGGACTGGCCTGTAGTTTAGCAGAGTTTAGTAAGACATATGAGGAAAAGACTGAGGACCGAGTCAGCAAACTATTGAATATAATGGATTCTTCTTTACTCTGTTTTCTTTCCCTTTCTCTTTTGGGCTCCCTCTGCAGGCTCGTCTGCGTATGGTAGCCTCAAATGAACAATAGATACACGACAATTGCCAAAGCACTGCAATATTCAGTTATTAACTGTGTGAAGCATGCTTCACTATATATTTTTTTTACCATTTAACAACGTATATTCGCGGCTCTTGTGTTCCTGGTAAGTAAATCTCGCCATTTGAACAATTACATGACACCCCTGGATTGGGAGTTCTGTGTACAGGGAATCCCTCAGGTGCGAGAATTTATTTGCAAGGGAATACTGGGAGTGAGACTATGTTCCTGTTTTGATGGAATCGTATGGCATTCTCAGAATTTACAAATAGTCCTCTGGATTTATGGTATCGAAAGATGGTTCTGGGATTGCTTATCAACGAAAACAATTTGTCCATTGAAGTGGCAACATTTGAAAAGTATCTCTGCGAGTCTGGTAATATCTTCTGGATCCATACGATTTTCGTGACAGGAGACCTTGCATCTGTCAGTATTTATTGTGTCCCGTTAATGTAATCTATTGACAGAGATACTCAGAAATTACCGTGTTGACAAGGATATCCTCGAATTTCAACGTCGAGATAGGATCCTACCTGTGTGGCATAAGTTACATCCGAATATCAGTGCTTACCAGATGTTCCTTCGTTACTTGCACCATTTTCAGGATATTCATGGCTAAGCAGGGCGGCGCAGTGCTGCAGTGGTTAGCACCGCAGCCTCACAGTTCCAGTGACCCGGGTTCAGGTCTGGGTACTGCCTGAATGTAATTTCTCCCTGTGACCGTGTGGGTTTCTGCCAGGTGCTCCGGTTTGCTCCCACAGCCAAAGACTTGCAGGTTGATAGGTAAATCGACCATTATAAATTGCCCCGAGTTTAGGTAGGGGATATGGGATTAATTTAGGATTAGCATAAATGGATGGCTGTTAATCGGCACAGACTGAGAGGGCCGAAGGGCCTGTTCCAGTGCTGTAACTCAAAATGAATAAAGTGCCAGTATTTATGACTGACAGGATTGGCCGGCTTCTCACAGATACAGGAGATCCACACCAAACATCTTAAACCACCATTGTTAAGTACGAGTAATTGCTGTGGCAACCAGTTGCTGTCAACACCCATATCTCATACTTACTGTAGTGTAAATCTGTTTGATACCTGAAAAGCATAACTCTGGGGGACAAACCTATCATATTGTGATCGGACCCGATACCCCTGCAGAAACCAGTGAGTGGATGGCAAAGTTATGAGGGTGATTAGCCTGATTCCAATACAATTTGTGAATTCTGTGGTTAAATGCCCATTTGAGGAGAGTTGTTGCTTTACATCCGGGGAATGAATTCATTTCAAGGTTTTCTACTAGTGGTAACTTTATAGTGACACTCAACTGTGCTACGTTATTGGTCAGCATTAGATCTTCAAACACTTTTCATTCTCCAGTTCTACTTTCACTCCAGGATATATCAGACTGACGTTAATTTTTAATTATTGAGTTACAGTGGACAGTTTATTGAAACAACCATCTACCTTCAGCTCCCATCTTTGCATTGAATCATAGGGAGTTAACAAATGACATTGATAGAGGCTACATTCCTGGTGATTGGATCACAACGAGTTAACCGTTTGCAGTAACACAGCCTCACTCGCCTGACTTGATTATTAACAGTATTACTGTTTCATTAACCTATCTATGCAGGTAGAGAAAACAGCCTGAACATTTCACGAGTTCATCGATTCTACTTTAAAACCACAGGGAGAATTGATGCTCCTACTGTACCTAACTTTGCTGATTGATTTGAACTTAGCCATTTATCGTGACCTGTTGATATTTTGGGTTTTACATTTTGGAAAGTGTACACAGATTACCATATCTTTGTACTGTGATTCAGTCTTTGTAATAAAAGATCAGTTTATTTTCAGTCACTAATCTGTCACATTTTCCCACTGATCAATGATATTGCACAAAAATTCTTCCCCCGATACTTTGGCCTTGTGGATTTTATGTAGCTATGTTCAAAGTCCGTGGTGAAATGTCCTGCAGCAGTATGTTTATATCACAGAAATCATCACAATGTCAGGCGCTTCCTCTCAGTTCAACAGAACAGCAAAACACACAGTGCCTGTTCTGAGGTCCTGCAGAACTGTGAGATGCTTTTCATATATTTAGGTAATGGAAATTCTTTGTTGATTCCAAAGGATCAACTTTTATAAAACACATTCCGTAATGCTTACAAGGAACACATCACATCCCTCCCTGCACAGTTCAACGATGGTGAATGTTTGGAACTTCTGATTACCAGTCAGTGTGTCTTTGTGATCTGATTCTCCAGACAGTCTCACTGAGTGATCACGTTTCCTCAATGATTTGGCAAGTTACCCTCCAAAGCTACACAGTCCTTATATGGAGTATAATTGTGCGGCATTTCTGAGAGGAACGATTCAGAAACACATTGCCGCTCCACAGTGGGCTTATCCAGCAAAAGTGGGCAAGAAAAACAGTGAAGGCTCCATTGCTGGTAATGGTGGTAATGGTAATCGGGGTGGCTGCCCTCGACATCAAGGCAGAAAGTGACAAAATGTATTTCCAAAGAGATCACTTTCCTCATCCCCTCATAGCCCCTTTTTGCCAGCCTCTCCAAAGTCATGCTTCTATTGCATGCATTTCTTTCTCTTTGCATTCAATTGCAACCACACTTCTTCATTTCTCCATGATATTTTATTCTGTAAAAAGGCAAAATCCTGCGGAGGCTGCCAAGCTGAGAAATTAACAGCAAGTTCTGGTACTTCCTTGTAGGCAAGGTAGCATTTTTAGAAAGAGGAACAGAATTAAAATTCCCGGCTGGAGAATTTTCTTCAGAACTATAAAGTGTTCTGTTGCAGCAGTATTTATGTAAGAACAGAGGCTGGGAAAAGGGGAACAGAGGAAAGGAATGAAGGAACTAAAGAGAATAACTGTGATCGGGTGGAAGTCAGGAATGATTAAATAAAGAGCGGAATCATTCCCAACGCCCGCTGTCAAAAACAAATGGAGGAGTAGTTATCATGTGAGTTTTTGAAGTTGACGCTGATTCCGGAAGATTGAAGCAGTGTGGCAGGCCGTGAGAGAAACGTCAGCATGGGAATGGGGCAGGGAATTATAATGGCAAGTGACCGGGAGCTAAGCATCACGTTTGCAGACTTATTGGAAGTGCTCAACAAAGCAGTAACAGATTTTGTGCTTGGCTTCCTCTGTGGAAAGGACAATTATTTTCAATACGATATTTATTTGTTTCGAGGTACAACATTGAAAGAAGCACTGCGACCCACCGAGTCTGTGCCGACCAACAATCGCCCATTTATACCAATCCTACATTAACTCCATATTCCCTACCATTCTCCTACAACCTACCTACACTAGGGCAATTTACAATGGCCAATTCACCTTATCAACGTGCAAGTCTTCTGTTGTGTGAGGAAACCAGAGCACCTGGCAGAAACCCACAAAGTCACAGGGAGAACTTGCAAACTCCACAAGGGCAATACCCAGAACGAAACCGAGATCTCTGGAGTTATGAGGCTGCAGTGCTAACCACTACACCACTGTGCAAGTACAGATAAACTACTGCTTCACCTGGAAAGAGTGTTTGGAGCCCTGATGGTTGAACGAGAGGACGTGAAAGTGCAGGTGATGCATCTCCAGTATTTGCATGGGAAGGTGCCATTAGAAGGGGAGTGGGTGTTTTTACTGACGGCAAGAGGAGAGGGAAGGGATCCACTCTGCATTTGCCCTATCGGCAACGGGCGGGGGAAAGGATCCACTCTGCATTTGGCATTCAGCAAGGGGAGTGGGGAGGTGTCCACTCTGCATTTGTCTGTCCGGAATGGGTAGGGGGAAAGGATAGACTCTGCATTTGTCGATCAGCAAGGGGAGGAGGAAAGCATCCACCTGGCATTTGCCTGTCGAGAGGGGCAGGGAGAAAGTGCATACATTGCATTTGTCGCTCGGCAAGGAGAGGGGGAAATGGGCCACTTGGAAATTGCAGAGCGGATCCCTTCCACTTCCCTGCCCGACAGAAATAGAAATATATAAAATAGGGGCAGGAGTGGGCCACTTGGCCCTTCGAGACTGCTCCACCATTCATTACAATCATAGCTGATCATGCAACTCAGTAGCCTGTCCCCGCTGACCCCCCCATATCCTTTGATTCCTTTCGCCCTAACAGCTGTATCTAACTCCTTCTTGAAACTATCCAATGTTTTAGCCTCAACTGCCTTCTGTGGTAGTGAATTCCACAGGCTCACCAATCTCTGGGTGAAGTAATTTCTCCTCATCTCAGTCTTGAAATATTTACCCCGTCTCCTTAGACTATGACCCCTGCTTCTGGACTCCCCCACCAGCTTGAATATCCTTTCTGCCTCTACCCTGTCAAGTAGTCTTAGCATTTTATAAGTTTCTATGAGATCTCCAATCACGCTTCTGAACTTCAGCGAATATAATCCGAACTGACGCAATGTCTCCTCATATGTCAGTCCCGCCATCCCAGGAATCAGTCTGGTTAAACTTTGCTACACTCCTTCTATAGCAAGAACATATTTCCTCAGATAAGGAGAGCAAAACTGCACACAATACTGCAGGTGTGGCCTCACCAAGGCCCTGTATAATTGTAGCAAGACGTCCCTGCTTCTGTACTCGAACTATCTCGCTATGAAAGCCAACAGACCATTTGACTTTTTTACTGCCTGTTGCACCTGCAAGCTTACCTTCAACGAACTGTGTACGGGAAAATAAAATCAAGAAATGCTGGAACCACTCAGCAGGTCTGGCAGCATCTGTTGAAAGAGAAGCAGAGTTAAAGTTTCGGGTCAGTGACCCTTCATCGAAACAGTGTACGAGAAAACCCCGGTCTCGTTGCATATTCCCCTCTCTTAGTTTATCGCCATTCAGATAATAATCTGCCTTCCTGTTTTTTGCTGCTAAAGTGGATAATGTCACAAGTATCCACATTATACTGCATCTGCCATGCATTTGCCCACTCACGCAACTTGTCCAAATCACCCTGAAGATTTTCTGCATCCTCCTTACAACTCTCCATCCCACCCAGTTTTATGTCATCTGCAAATTTGGAGATGTTACATTTAGTTCCATCATCTAAATCATTAATGTATATTGTTAATAGCTGTAGTCCTAGCACCAATCCCTGCCATACACCTCTAGTCACTGCCTGCCATTTGGAATAAGACCCATCTATCCTTACACTTTGTTTGCTGTCCGAAAACCAATTTTCTATGCATTAAAATGCACTACTACCAATCCCATGTGCTTTAATGTTACATGCTAATCTCTTTTGTTGGACTTTGTTGAAAGCCTTCTGGAAGTCCAAATGAACCACATCCACTGTCTACCCCTCATCAAGTCTACCAGTTACATCCTTAAAGAATTCCAGTAGATGTATCAAGCATGATTTCCCTTTCGTAAGTCCATGTTGACTATGTCCGATTCTACCACTGTTCTCCAATTGGTCTGCTATCAAATCTTTGATCAAGGACTGTAGAATTTTACCCACTACCAACGTCAGGCTGACTGGTTTATAGTTCCCTGTTTTCTCTCTACCTTCCTTTTTTTAAATAGTAGAGTTACATTAGCTACCTCCAATCAGAAGGAACTATTCCAGAGAATATAGAATCTTGGAGGATGACCACCAATGCATCCACAATTCCGAGGGACACTTCCTTAAGTACTCTGGCATGTTGTTTATCAGGCCCTGGGAATTTATCGGCCTTTAATTCCATCAATTTCCCGAACACCATTTCTCTGCTATTACTTATTTCCTTCCGTTCCTCCCGCTCACTGAACCCTGTGTTCCCCAAAATTTCTGGTATGATATCTATGTCCTCCTTTGTGAAGACTGAACCAAAGTATGCATTTAGCTCGTCAGTCATTTCTTTGTTCCCCATAATACATTCCCCTGTTTCTGATTGTAAGGGACTTACATTTGCCTTCACCAATCTTTTTCTCGTCACATACCTATAGAAACTTTTACAGTCAACTACAGAGTGGATCCCTTTCACCCTCACCCTCCCGACAGACAAATGCAGAGTGGATTCGTTCCTCCTCCTCTTGCCGATAGACACATGCAGAGTGGATCCTTTCCCTCTCTTTCTCCCGACCGTCAAATGCAGAGCGGGTCACTTCCCCTCCCGGCAAACAAATTCAGAGTGGATCCCTTCCTCCACCCACCCCCCTGACAGTCAAATGCAGACCGCAATCCTTTCACCCTCCCCCTCCCGACTGACAAATGCAGAGGGGATCCTTTCCCCCTCCCCTTGACTACAGACAAATGCAGAGGGGATCCTTTCTCCCCCCTTGCTGATAGTTAAATGCGGAGTGGATCCTTTCTCCCCCCTTGCTGATAGTTAAATGCAGAGTGGATCCTTTCCCTCTCCCCCTTCCGACAGACAAATGCAGAGTAGATTCTTCCCCCTCCCCTTGAAAACAGACAAATGCAGACTGGATCCTTTCCCTCTCCCCTTTGTCCATTGACAACTGCAGTGGATTGTTTTCCCCTCCTTTTGGTGATCGACAATTGCACGAGGTCCCCTTTCACCGTCCCCTTGCTGGATAGACAAATGCAGAGTGTCCCCTTTACCCCTGACCCCCCTGACAGAAAAATGCAGAGTCGATCCTTTCTCCATCCCCTTGCAAAGAGACAAATGCAAATTGGATCATTTCCCCCTGACCTTGCCGATAGACAAAAAGCAGTTGCAGAATTCAAACTCCCCTCATCCCTGGTGATTTCACTTCACTGTAAATGTCTGTGTTCACTACAGAAAAGAATAAGAACTGAACATTACTGACCAGCCTCTCCATGTACCGAGAACACTCGCCTCAGTGGCACCAGGGAAGTGAAGGCACGTGGGTTTCACACGTCGAGCTGAAGATTTAAACGGCTGGTAGGAACGTGGGAAATTCCATTTAAATGAATGTAGAAAAAGAATTGAAACATGCTAACTCTGTCCCATCACAGAGCCACAGAGGGGACGCCATGGACCTTCGCCACTACCTGGAAGATCTGTCTCGACAATCGCAGTGTCAGGATCCGTGGTGGATGAAACCACTCTCATTCACCGTTCAACCCTTCCACCCGCCCTCCCACCTCACCCACCATGGAAACCGTTGTCAGACTGGGAACAAAATCCAGCCCAGGATGTTCTGAACTGAAATCTGGGGCTGATTTGTACCGGTCCCTGGACACTGTGGGTCAGGTGCGGAGGCTGGTAAAATGTTGTGGGGCGAGGGCCAACTAGAGCTATGGCATCGAGAAGGGCCCGCCACATATTACTGGCAGACGGGGAACTTGGTGCGACCCCCTCCTCCCCCGCCTCCTGGTGGCTGGTCCTTCATTTCCATATTCAAATGACCATCAATGAGATGTTAATAAACTCACCTGCAGGTGGCGGACGTCCCACGGAAATTTTACCACCTCCGTTCAGCCTTCACGTACCTTCAGGCGGAGTGGTCGAGGAGAAGGGAAAACATTTATTATCGGCTATGGGAACGGTGGGAAGATGTTGAGTGTCAAAGTGAATAAATGGTGGTGGGGGGGAAAGTTCGTGATACGAATAAAATGTGATCATGGCGGTAGAGGGCAATCAATGTATGATTTACCCATTGAGGGTGGGTTACGTGATTGACAACTGACATAAAATTTTATTTTCAATTCCTGGAGATCGGATCCTTTAAAATTTACAATGTAACTGAAGGGCTTAGAATCAAAGAAGGTTTTTTTTAAGAACATTACAGCACAGTACAGGCCCTTCGGCCCTCGATGTTGCGCCGACCTGTGAAACCATCAGAACTACATTATTCCATTTTCATCCATATGTCTATCCAATGACCACTTAAATGCCCTTAATGTTGGCGAGTCTATTACTGTTGCAAGCAGGGCATTCCACGCCCCGACTACCCTCTGAGTAAAGAAACTACATTTAACATCTGTCCTATATCTATCACCCCTCAACTTAAAGCCATGTCCCCTCGTGTTTGCCGTCACCATCCGAGGAAAAAGACTCTCACTATCCACCCTATCTAACCCTCTGATTATCTTATATGTCTCTATTAAGTCACCTCTCCTCCTCCTTCTCTCTAACGAAAACAACCTCAAGTCCCTCAGCCTTTCCTCGTAAGACCTTCCCTCCATACCAGGCAACATCCGAGTAAATCTCCTCTGCACCCTTTCCAAAGCTTCCACATCCTTCCTATAATGCGGTGACCAGAACTGCATGCAATACTCCAGGTGCGGTCTCACCAGAGTTTAGTACAGTTAAAAGCACAGAAAGCGGCCACTTGGCCGATCGTGTCTGTGCCAGCCGAAAAACGATCCACACATTCTAATGTCACCTTCCAGCACTTGGTCCATAGCCCTGCAGATTATGGCATTTGCGGTGCCTATCCAGACTCCTTTTGAATGTGTTGAGGGTTTCTGCCTCAACTATCTTTTCAGGCAGTGGGTTCCAGACCCCCACCACCCTCTTGGTGCAAAGGGTTTTCCTCAGCTCCCCTCTAATTGTTCTACCAATCATTTTAAATCTATGCACCCTCGTCACTGAACTCTCTGCTAAGGTGACTAGACCCTTTACCTCCACTCTGTCCAGGCCCCTCACAATTTTGTACATTTCAATCAGATCTCCCCTCAGTCTTGATCCAAGGGGAACAACCGCAGCCGATCCATTCTCTCCCTATAGTATCATTTTACAATCCTGGCAACATCTTTGTAAATCTCCTCTGTACCCGCTCTAGTGCAATTAGATTTTTTCTGTAATGAGCTGACCAGACCTGCACACAGTAGTCAAGTTGTGGCTGAACCAATGAGTTATACAGTTTTAGCATAACTTCCCTATTCATGCATTCTATGCCTAGGCTAATGAAGGAAGGGATTCCATATGCCTTCTTAACCACATTATCACCCTGTCCTGCTACCTTCAGGGATATGTGGACATTCACTACAAGGTTGCTTACTTCCTGTACACTCCCTCAGCATTTCCCCATTTATCGTGTATTCCTTTGTCTTGTTTGACCTCCCCAAATGCAACACCTCACAGTACTCCAAGTTTAATTCCATTTGACATTTTTCTGCCAATCTGACCAGGCCACCAATATCGTCCTGCAGCCTACAGCTATCCTCATCGCTATCCACCACACAGCCAATCATTGTACCGTCTGCAAAGTTCCTGATCATGCCCCCTATATTTACTTCCAAATCGTTAATATACACCACAAAAAGCAGGTGACCCAGTACTGAGCCTTATGGAAAGCCACTGCAAACAGCTAAAACAGCCATCAAAAATTAACCTTTGTTTCCTGCCACTGAGTCAATTTTGTATCCACCTTGCTGCATTTCCATGGAGCCCATGGAATTTTACTTTTTTAACCAGTCTGCCATGTGGGACCTTGTCAAAAGCATTGCTAAAATACATGTAGACTATATCAACTGCACTACCCTCATTTATCTTCCTTCGAATTTCTTCAAAAAATTCAATCAAGTAGCTCAAAAAGATCTACCCTTAACAAAGCCATGCTGACTATCCTTGATTAAGGTTAGCCTTTCTCAGTGTCAGTTTATCCTGTCTCAGAATAGATTCCAATAATTTGTCCACTACTGAGGTTAGACTGACTGGCTTGTAATTATTTGGTCTGTTGTTCACTCCATTTTTAAACAGAGGTACACATTAGCAGTTCTCCAATCCTCCAGCACCACACCTGTATCCAGTGAGGACAGGATAGTCAGTCTCTCTGATATTTTCTCCCTTGCTTCTTTTAACAGCCTCGGTGGCATTTCATCTGACCCTGGGGATTTATCAACCTTCAAGGATGCTAATCTCATTAACATTTCCTCTCTCCCTATGTTCATCACCTCCAATAATTTACAGTCTTTCTCCTTAACTAGCGGATCTGCATCACCCGCCTCCCCACCGCCCCCCCACCTCTTTTTTAAAGACAGACACAAAGTATTCATTCAGAACCATACCAATATATTCCATTCCGGCACAAAGATTGAAGCTCATTAAAAATGGTGCCAGGGCCTGTGTGGTGGCGCTGGATGCCGTTGACGGGGATTTGGCGGCCGGCCTTCACATCATCGGGGATGGCCGCTCCGCCTTCACTATTTTAATGAGCTCCTGTGTCGGAAGGCTACTGGATTGAAAGCGCGCCACGGAGGGACACGTCATGTGATTATTACCCAGCTACCCTTGCACTCTCGCTGTGACACAAGGTGATGGTTCTTCCTTTAACTGGGTATTGTTTAAGACACTAATTAATGGGTTCTAACCCTGTGACACATATTGCTGCATTTTTATCTCTCCCGCCACTCAATGGGAGAGCTTTGAGAAGCAGCATTTACTCTCAGCATTCACATGACACTCTCTGTCAGCATTCACACGGTGCCCATATTCTTGTCAGCATTCACACGGTGCCCATGTTCCCTGCAGCATTCACACGGCGCCCATATTCCCTGTCAGAATTCACACGGTGCGCCTATTCCTGTCGGTATTCACACGGTGCTCACATTCCCTGCAGCATTCACACGGTGCTCACATTCCCTGTCAGCATTCACACGGTGCTCACATTCCATGTCAGCATTCACACGGTGCTCACATTCCCTGTCAGTATTTACACGGTGCTCACATTCCCTGTCAGTATTCACACGGTGCTCACATTCCCTGCAGTATTCACACGCTGCTCACATTCCCTGTCAGCATTCACACGGTGCTCACATTCCCTGTCAGCATTCACACGGTGCTCAATTTCCCTGCAGTATTCACACGGTGCTCACATTCCC
This sequence comes from Heterodontus francisci, assembly GCF_036365525.1. Taxonomy (NCBI): domain Eukaryota; kingdom Metazoa; phylum Chordata; class Chondrichthyes; order Heterodontiformes; family Heterodontidae; genus Heterodontus; species Heterodontus francisci. Next base: position 52,173,081 of record NC_090391.1, read on the forward strand.
TGCAGTATTCACACCGTTCTCACATTCCCTGTCAGAATTCAAACGGTGCTCACATTCCCTGCAGTATTCACACGGTGCTCACATTCCCTGTCAGAATTCACACGGTGCTCACATTCCCTGTCAGAATTCACACGGTGCTCACATTCCCTGTCAGAATTCACACGGTGCTCACATTCCCTGCAGTATTCACACGGTGCTCACATTCCCTGTCAGAATTCACACGGTGCTCACATTCCCTGTCAGAATTCACACGGTGCTCACATTCCCTGTCAGAATTCACACGGTGCCCATATTCCTGTCAGCATTCACACGGTGCCCATAATGCCTGCAGCATTCACACGGTGCTCACATTCCCTGTCAGCATTCACACGGTGACCATATTCCTGTCAGCATTCACACGCTGCCCATATTCCCTGCAGCATTCACACGGTGCTCACATTCCCTGTCAGTATTTACATGTCCTCACATTCCCTGTTAGCATTTACACGGTGCTCACATTCCCTGTCAGCCTTCACACGGTGCACACATTCCCTGTCAGTATTCACACGGTGCTCACATTCCCTGTCAGCATTCACACGGTGCACGCATTCCCTGTCAGCATTCACACGGTGCTCACATTCCCTGTCAGCATTCACACGGTGCTCACATTCCCTGTCAGAATTCACACGGTGCTCACATTCCCTGTCAGCATTCACACGGTGCTCACATTTCCTGTCAGCATTCACACGGTGCTCACATTCCCTGTCAGCATTCACACGGTGCTCACATTCCCTGTCAGAATTCACACGGTGCTCACATTCCCTGTCAGCATTCACACGGTGCTCACATTCCCTGTCAGTATTCACACGGTGCTCACATTCCCTGTCAGTATTCACACGGTGCTCATATTCCCTGTCAGTATTCACACGCTGCTCACATTCCCTGTCAGCATACACACGGTGCTCACATTCCCTGTCAGCATTCACACGGTGCTCATATTCCCTGTCAGTATTTACACGGTGCTCACATTCCTTGACAGCATTCACACGGCGCTCATATTCCCTGTCAGTATTCACACGGTGCTCACATTCCCTGTCAGCATTCACACGGTGCTCACATTCCCTGTCAGTATTCACACGGTGCTCACATTCCGTGCAGCATTCACACGGTGCTCACATTCCCTGTCAGCATTCACACGGTGCCCATATTCCTGTCAACATTCACACGGTGCTCATTTTCCCTGTCAGTATTCACACGGTGCTTACATTCCCTGTCAACATTCACACGATGCTCACATTCCCTGTCAGCATTCACACGGTGCTCACATTCCCTGTCAGCATTCACACGGTGCTCACATTCCCTGTCAGTATTCACACGGTGCTCACATTCCCTGTCAGCATTCACAAGGTGCTCACATTCCGTGCAGCATTCACACGGTGCTCACATTCCCTGTCAGCTTTCACACGGTGCCCATATTCCTGTCAGCATTCACACGGTGCTCACATTCCCTGTCAGTATTCACACGGTGCTCACATTCCCTGTCAGTATTCACACGGTGCTCACATTCCCTGTCAGTATTCACACGGTGCTCATATTCCCTGTCAGTATTCACACGGTGCTCACATTCCCTGTCAGGATTCACACGGTGCACGCATTCCCTGTCAGCATTCACACGGTGCTCATATTCCCTGTCAGCATTCACACGGTGCTCACATTCCCTGTCAGAATTCACATGGTGCTCACATTCCCTGTCAGCATTCACACGGTGCTCACATTCCCTGTCAGCTTTCACACGGTGCTCACATTCCCTGTCAGAATTCACACGGTGCTCACATTCCCTGTCAGCATTCACACGGTGCTCACATTCCCAGTCGGTATTCACACGGTGCTCACATTCCCTGTCAGCATTCTCATGGTGCTCACATTCCCTATCAACATTCACTGGAGTGTTCATTGCTGACACTAGGTATATAGTGGCGTTTCACTGTCAGGGAAATGTAGAGGGAGCTCTGCATTGATCCGACACGGGCAGTGTTCAATGCTGACACTGGGTATATACTTGGGGTTCATTTTCAGGGTGTTGTAGAGGGAGCACTGTATTGTGCCTAGCTGGGGAGTGCTCGATGCTGACACTTGGCCGAAAGTGTGGTTTCACTGCCAGGGTAATATAGAGGGAGTTCTGTATTGTACCTACACGAGGAGGGGTTGATGGTGATGATAAATGTCTAGGTCAGCCGAATGTAGAGGCAGTTCAGCATTGGAGCAACATACATAAAACGTGTGAATTAGGATCAGGTGCAGGCCATTTGATGCCTCGAGTCTGCTCCATCATTCAATAATATCATGGCTGATCTCATTGTAACCTCAACTCCACAATCCTGCCGACCGCAAATAGCCTTTCACACCCTTCCTTATCAAGAATATATCGACCTCTGCCTTGAAATATTTAAATACTCTGCTTCCACAACCTTTTGAGGAAGAGAGTTCCAACGTTTCACAGACCTCTGAGAGAAAATAAATGCTCATCATCTCTGTCTAAAATGGGCGACCCCATATTTTCAAACAGTGACCCCTAGTTCTGGATCCTCCCACAAGGGGAAATATCCTTCCCACAACCACCCTGCGAAGATCCCTCAGAATCTGACAAGTTTCAATCAAGTCGCCTCTTACTCTTCAAAACTCCAGCTGATACAAGCCGAGCCTGTCTAATCTTTCCTCATAAGACAACCCGCCAATTCCAGCCATTATTCTGGTAAAACTTCTCTGAACTGCTTCCAACGCTTTTACATCCTTGCGTAAATAAGGAAACCAATACTTTACCCAGTACTCCAGATGTGCTCTCACCAATGCCCTGTATAACTGGGCATGACATCTTTAATTTTGTATTCAATTCCCCTCGCAGTAAACAGTAATATTATACTTGCTTTGTTAATTACTTGCTGTAACTACAGACACACATTTTTGCCATTCATGCAGCAGGACACTCAAATCCATCTGCATCTCAGAACTCTGCCATCTCTCACTATTTATTCCTCCTGCCAAAATGGACAATTTCACATTTTCCCACATTATTCTCCATTTGCCAGAAGTTGTCCCACTTACTTAACCTATCTATTTCCCCTTGTCGCCTCTTTAAGCCCTCTTCAGAACTTCTTGTACAACCTATCTTTGTGTCATCAGCAAATTTAGCAACCATACCTTCGGTCCCTTCATGCAAATCATTTATATACATTTTAAAACATTACGGTACCCGCACAGATCCCTGTGGCACACCACTCATTATATCTTGCCAACCAGAAATTGATGCATTTATGCCTGCTCTCTGTTTCCTGTTAGCTAGATAATCTTCTACCTTTGCCAATATATTACCCCCTAAACCATGAGCTTTTATGTTTTTATGGTAACATTTAATGTGGCACCTTATCAAATGCCTTCTGAAAATCTGAGGACAATACAGCCACCCGTTCCCCTTTATCCACAGCACATGCAACTCCCTCAAAGAACTCCAATAAATTGGTTAAACATGATTTCTCTTTCATAAGCCTGTTTACTATGCCTAATCACCTTAAATTTTACTATACACTCTACTTTAACGTCTTTAACAATAGCTTCTAACATTTTCCCTCAGGTAGCTATTAAACTAACTTTCCTGTAGTTTCCTGCTTTTTGTCTCCCTCCCTATTTGAATAAAGGAGGTACACTGGCTATTTTCCAATCTCATGGATACTCCACAGAATCTAAGGAATTTTGGAAAATTAAAACCAACACATCAACTATCTCACTAGCCACTTCTCTTAAGACCCTCGGGTAAAGTACATCAGGAACCGGAACTTGTCAGCCCACAGCTCCGACAATTTGTTCAGTACCACTTCCCTGGTGATTGTGATTATCTTAAGTTACTCTCCCTTCTATTTCCTGACGTGCAGCTAATACTGGGATGTTTCTTGTGTCCTCTATAGACCGATGCAAAATATATGTTCATTTAATTTGTCATCTTTTTATTATCCATTATTAATTCCATAGTCTCAGTTCCTGTAGGACCGACGCACACTTTGTTAACTTCTTTTTACATATCTACAGAAATACTTACTACCTATCTTTATATTTCGCACGAGCTTTCTCTCCTAATCTAACTTTCCCACCTTATCCATTTTAAAGTCATTCTTTGTTGTTTTCTCATATTCTATCCAATCTTATGACCTGCCACCTTTGTGCAATTATGTGATTTTTCTTTATGTTCCCTGCTATCAATCGTGTTACTGCTTCCCTGCTCTCTCCGGTGCAACCGGATTGAACCTGGTCATTGCCACAATTAAGTGGATCATATCGAGGAGCCACATTCTCTGCAAATCGAAGGATGAGGGTCTACTCATACCCCACCACCTTGAGGATAGGATACAGGGCAGTCTTTCAGGTGGAAAGAGATAGATACTGGCTGGAGTTTCGCTGATTTCCCACTGCCTGAGGATAGGACACAGGGCAGATTTTGAGGTGTACAGGGGCAGATGCTGGACGGTCTCGACCTGATGTTCCTCTGGGCTGATGCTGGATGACCCAATCCGGACACCTGGAAAGGTGCCACGATCTTGCACCATCTGGGCCTTACGTGGGATGGTCTTTTATTCCAGCCACCAAAGTAACTACAGCAGTTCCTGTAAAAAGGTTAAATGTATGGACACTGTCTGTGGTGATGAGGACGCGATCATCAACACATTGCAGCAAGCAGGAAGGCTGTGAAAAGCTCTTAAGGGCCCCGGTCATACATCTGTTGAAAATAGTGTGGATATTATGGAACCCCTTGTGACAGACATGCCCAGGGGTCTCTCTGGTCCTCAGAAGTCAATGTGAATGTAAATTGTTTCGCTAGTTTACCTGGGATACTCCAATAACCATTGGAGATATTCAGGGTGGAGAAGACAGCCCTGATACTGGGAATTAGGGAGAGTAGGATGGGTGTCTCTTCGAGAAACGGATCCACACAGGGGTGACTGAGTTGAGTTTGTGGCAGTCAATCGTCAGTCACCAACTTCCATCCGGTTTTCTAACCAGCCAAATCGGGCAGTTAGTCGTGAATGTGTCTTTGTGAACTGCACCCTGGTATAACAGTGACCTGATGTTGTCGTGAATATATGATATCATCACAGCTCGGTAAGAATACTGCTTCATGGAGCATGCAATTGTCAGTTAATTCATTCGGTTCTCCTTATGTTTCCACAGTCATCTTTCTGGGTTGTGAATAAACTCAGCGCCGACTCGATAATCGCCTTTACCGCAGGGTCATCAGAGGTGTCAGGTTCACATTACTCTGATATTTTAATCATGAATATTGAGAGTGCACTGGACACCAGAGGAGGGGTACGTTTTAATGTTTTAGAATATACAAATATAGGGATAATCAATTACTGATGATAACCTTTGAGCACATTACTGCCCATTAGTCCCTGTCCACTATGCATGTTGCATTGAAATGGAGCCAAGGTTTTTATTTGAATGTAATTTACGTTTCACTGGAGGGGAAAGGATCTTTGTACAGTTGGATAGGTCGAATTAGCAAAGCCTGATAGAAATTAGCGTGCACTATCCATTAGGTCCAAGTGTGGAGCAGGATTGGTGATGCTGGAGGAGCCAGACTCGACTAACATGCATTGTTGATGGCCTCCAGTATCAGCAGTGTGGAGTACCGGTCACCCACTGCCATCGCATTGCAGTGGAGAGACCAGCTGTTCCTGGCAGCTCTGGTAGACTCACTGTGGATCTTGATCTGTTTGACTGGTCGGATGCATTGTAACAAGCATTCGAGCTCCATTACTGATCTGCACTGCCTCGATTGCTGCCTCCATCCTCTGCAGCTGCTGCACAACAGGGTGTGAAGTCGTCTGTCTCGGAGGATAGAGGGAACTACTGTTCCTGTAAGCCTCAACAATGTCCTTATTGCAGAAGTCACAGAGACAGAGGCTCAGCCTGGAGGATCGCTCGAATCACTGCTACTGTCAGCCTTACCAATGCTTCAATTGCAGCAGTCACAGGTGGTAATAAGTAAAACCGCACAATGCCCCATGTAATAATAAGTAAAACGGGGGATTGGGGCACTCTTTTGGCATTGGAGTTCCAGACCTGATATCTGATTGGGTAATAGCTTCGATAGCGTTCCCTTAACGTTGATGGCACATGGGGAATATTGACACGAGTCTGCTCTCAAGCCGTTCAGGAATGGATGTGAACTTAGTTGATGTAAATTCAAGGCTAAGTGGACTAATGGTTGGAAGCCGATCAGAAAGACGGATTTTAAACCTTGGGATTTAAAATGCTTTAGCCCCATCCTCTCTGTTGTGCCTCAAGATGTCACGGAGCCTATCTGTGAAGACACTCAGACTCTCGGTATGGCCCTGCTTGGCATTGGCCAGGACCTTATGGACGCCAATGTTCCCTGTCCCCAGTGTTGTCCACAGGTCAGTCTCCACATCGTCTATCGTGCTCTCCACAAGAGCAATCTGATCCGTCTTTTTTTCTTTAACTCCAGGGAACACACCACCAGGAGAACCTGTTTAACGTCGTTGCCTTCTAATTCAGAATAAGTGACTTTAAAAAGTTCCACTTTGGTGTGAGATCGAGGGAGATTCTGTTCGTATCCACCTTTCCCAGTTCCTGCTTTAGAGTCCTGGCCTCAACGACGGGGGTGAGGGACCTCTGTGTGGTTGTGATGTTGTTATCTCCCTCACCGTCAGTGACTGTGGATGGTTGTTGACCGATCCCATCAATGTCAGTCTTGCTCTTCGGCTGGCCTGCAGCTGAGGCCCAGGTTACCAGAAACCCTGGCACTTTCCAGTAATCAAGCCGTCCATGGATGGAGGAGGCGGAGCAGAACTTATTTGATGAAACGTCACAGACCTGAAACAATCACACTGCTTCACTCTTCACGATGCTTCCAGACCTGCTGAGTGTTTCTGACACTTCCTGTTCTCATTTCAGTCTCTCACATCATAGTTAGCAGAAAGAATTAGACTATTCATTGAAGAATTGCAGCTTTCGGTGAATTTTGATGGGACAGTGTGATCTTGTCAATGAAGCATCCAGCCCACCTTGGAAAGAACGTTCTCAAAATAGTGATTCTGTGCTTAATCGGGTAACCTGGTCAGTAACTGAAGATAATGATCCGCAGGGAGGGGACTTCTCACTGTGTGATCATGTAGATATGACTCCTTGCAATGTATTTGTGAATAATGGTAGTATTGCTAACAGGTGTATTGCTTTTTTTGTTCCCTGTGTTGTGCGCGTTACTGTCCAGGCCTGCATTTATGCCCATCCCTAACTGCCATTGAGAGGATTGTAGTGAGCTGCCTTCTTGAACCACTGCAATCCATGTGAGGTAGGTACACGCACAGTGATGGCTGGAAGGGAGTTTCTAAAGGAAAATATAGATCCAAGTGAGGATAGTGTGTGGATTGGAGGGGAATTTGCAAGTGGTAGTACTCCCATGGATCTGCTGCGCTTGTCCGCCTAGCTGGCAGATATCGCAGGTTTGGAATGTGCTGTCTGAGTAGCCTTGGCATGTTGCTGCAGTGCATCTTGTCGACGGTACACACTGCTGCCACGGTGCGTCGGTGGTGGAGGGAGTGAATGTTTGTCGACGGGGTGCCAGTCAAGCGGGCTGCATTGTCCTGGATGGTGCCGAGCTTCTTGAGTGTTGTTGGAGCTGCACCCGTCCAGGCAAGAGGACAGTATTCCCTCACACGCCTGACGTGTGCCTCGTAGAAGGTGGACAGGCTTTGGGGAGTCAGGAGGTGAGCTACTCGTCACAGGATTCCTAGCCTTTGACTTGCACTTGTCACCAAGGTATTTATATGTTTACTCCAGTTCAGTTTCTGTTCAATGGTAACCCCCAGAAAGTTGATACTGTCGGAATTCAGCAATGGTAATGCCATTGAATGTCAAGGGGAGAAGTTTAGATTCTCTGTTGTTGCAGATGGTCCTTGCCTGGCACTTGTGTGGTGCTAATTTTACTTGCCACTTATCAACCCAAGCCTGGATATTGTCCAGGTCTTGCTGCATTTCTACATGGACTGCTTCAGTATACGAAGAATCGTGAATGGTGCTGAACATTGTGCAATCATCAGCGTACATCCCCTCTTCTGACCTTATGACTGAAGGAATGTCATTGATGAAGCAGCTGAAGATGGTTGGGCCTGGGGCACAACCCCGAGGAACACCTGCAGTGATGTCCTGGAGATGAGATGATTGACCTCCAACCACTAAAACCATCTTCCTTCATGCTAGATATGACTCCAACCAGCGGAGAGCTTCCCCCCGCCGCCGCCCCCCCCCCCCCACCCCACCACGATTCCTATTGACTCCAGTTTTGCTCGGGTTCTTTGATGCCATACTCGTTCAAATGCTGCCTTGATGTCAACGGCAGTCACTCACACCTCACATCTTGTTTTCAGCTCTTTTGTCCATGTTTGAACCAAGGCTGTAATGAGGTCAGGAGCTGAGTGGCACTGGCGGAACCCAAACTGAGCGTCACTGAGCAGGTTATTGCTGAGCAAGCGCCGCTTGACAGCACTGTCAATGACACCTTCCATCGCTTTACTGATGATTGAGAGTTGGCTGATGGGGCGGTATTGGCCGGGTTGGACTTGTCTTGCTTTTTGTGTTCAGGATATACCTGGACAATTTTCCACAATGCCGGGAGATGTCAGTGTTGTAGCTGTACAGGAACATCTTGGCTAGGGGCGCAGCATATCCTGGAGCACAGGTCTTCAGTACTTCAGTGGTTAGCACCGCAGCCTCACAGCTCCAGCGGCCCAGCATCAATTCTGGGCACTGTCTATGTGGAGTTTGCAAGTTCTCCCTGTGTCTGTATAGGTTGTCTCCGGGTGCTCCGGTTTCCTCCCACAAGCCAAAAGACTTGCAGGTTGGTGGGTAAATTGGCCATTATGAATTGCCCCTAGTATAGGTAGGTGGTAGGGAAATATAGGTACAGGTGGGGATGTGGTAGGAATATGGGATTAGTGTCGGATTAGTATAAATGGGTGGTTAATGGTCGGCACAGACTCGGTGGGCCGAAGGGCCTGTTTCAGTGCTGTATCCCTAAACTAAACTAAACTAAACTGAACTGAAAACTATTGCTGGAATGTTGTCAGGTCCTTATAACCTTTGCAATATCCAATGCCTTCAGTTGATTCTTGATATAACACGGAGTGACTCGAATTGGTGAAGACTGGCATCTATGATGCTGGCGAGTTCAGGAGGACGCTGAGATGGATCATCATCTCGGAACTTCTGGCTGAAGATTGATGCACTGGGTGTTTTGTATTGTTAACGAGTAGTATTCCTGCCCTGTCAAGTGGTTAATTAGAGCTTTGAGTGTTGTCTCCTTATTTCTCATAACTTCTCACTTTTGAAACATAGAATAACAAGTCAAAAGTAAAACATTACAACTGATAACTAACAGTTGTTTAGATATGTGGACATGACAAGCCCAGGAAAGCCCACACAAAGACCTATGTCCAGCGTTATGTCGCTGAATAAATAAAAACCCTTCAGAAAAATGTAATCTGCCTGACTCTGCTGTTCGGTGTTTGTGTTAGCTCACACGGGCTGCTGAAGAAATATTCAGAGTGAGAGAGAGTCCATTGTTGTAAAACTACCACTTTTCTGCCGTTTGTTTAGGAATTCTATAACACTATTACAACGACCATTTCTTACAGCATTCCCTAGAATGTTGAAGGATTAGAGGTGATCTAATTTAAAGAGATACAATTCTTCAGAATTGTGTCTATATAGATGCTGCTTGGTGTGCAATGGCGGGATTGGCCACTTTAATACATGGGGTTCAGTTTTCCTAACCTGTCTATTGAATGTCACTTGATCAAACGCCTTTTGAATGCCCATATGTATATAACTTCAATCACACCACCCTCATCAACGCTCTCCATTGTTTTTCTCAAAGAAATCCATCAAGCTTAACTCAGAAGCACCTCTACTGTCGTTAAATTATCATTATTATATCGGGCCTTGGAGAGGCTACACCTGGAATATTGTGTGCAGTTTTGGTCTCTTTATCTGAAAAAGGATGTTCTTACTGTAGAGGGAGTGCAGCGAAGGTTTACGAGACTGGATGGCGGGACAGTCGCATGAGGAGAGATTGCGTCAGTTAGGATTATTTTCCCTGGAGTTCAGAAGAATGAGGGGGGATCTCATAAAATTATAACAGGACTTGACAGGGTAGATGCAGGAAGGATGTTCCCGATTGTGGGGGAGTCCAGAACCAGGGGTCATAGTCGAAGGATACGGGGTAAACCATTCAGGACTGATATGAGGAGAAATTTCTTCACCCAGAGAGTGGTGAGCCTGTGGAATTCGCTGCCACAGAAAACAGTTGAGGCCAAAACATTGTGTGTTTTCAAGAAGGAGTTAGATATAGCTCTTGGTTCCAAAGAGATCAAAGGGTAAGGGGCGAAAGTGGGAACAGGTGACTGAGTTGGATGATCAGCCATGATTATGATGAATGGCGGAGCAGGCTCGAAGGGCCGAATGGCCTATCCCCGCTCCTATTTTCTATAGGTCTATGTTTCTATTAGACTGCTTATCCGACATCCAGTGCTGGGTGAGCAGAAATTTCCTCAAATTAAATATTGGGAATACTGCAGCCATTATTTTCACTTCCCACTCAAAACCCTTGTTCCCGATTCCATCCCTCTCCCTTGTAATAGTCTGACAATAAGCTAGTCTGTTTGCAACTTCAGTGTCGTATCTGGCCAGGGAATGAGCTTCCAAAGACATCTTCGTGCCATCACGACAACTGCCTATTTTCAGCTTTGTAATAGCGCCCGACCTCGTGCCTGTTTCAGCTCATCTGCTACTGAAACCCTCATTCATGCTTTTCTTTCCTTTAGACTTGACAATTTTCTTTCATTTTTATTCTCTAATGGGATATGTGCGTCGCTGGGAAGGCCAGCATTTGTTGCCCATTCCCAATATTCATTGAGAACTGAATGACTTGTTAGGTCATTTCAGAGGGCAGTTAAGAGTGAATCACATTGCTGTGGGTCTGGAGTCACAGGGAGGCAAGACCAGGTAAGGACAGCAGATTTCCTTCCTAAAGGACATTAGTGAACAAGATAGTGTTTTACAACAATCAATGAAAGTTTCATGGCACCATTACTAAGAGTAGCTTTCCATTCAAGATTTTAACACACTCCTGGCTCTTCTCACACATGCTACTCTTTGTAAACTTGAGGTCATCCAAACTGTGCTGATCTTGTCTTAACTCACACCAAATCTCTTTTCCCGATCACTGACCTACATTGGCTCCCAGGCAAGCAATGTCTTGATTTGAAAATTATCGTCCTTGTTGACAACTCCCTCCATGATTTCGCACCTCCCTATCTCTGTAATCTCCTCCAGCCCTACAAACCCCCGAAATACCTGTGCTCCTCCAATTCTGGCCTCTTGTGCATCCGTAATGCTGCATCATTGGCAGCTTTGCCTTCAGCTGCCTCGGCCCCAAGTTCTCTAATATCCTCTCTGCCTCGCTGTCCACCTTTCAGGCACTCCTGAAACCCTACCTCTTTGACCAAGCTTCTTGTCATCTAACCTAATATCTCCTTTTAGTTTAGAAATACAGCACTGAAACAGGCCCTTCGGCCAACCGAGTCTGTGCCGACCATCAACCACCCATTTATACTAATCCGACACTAATTCCATATTCCTACCACATCCCCACCTGTCCCTATACTTCCCTACCACCTACCTATACTAGGGGCAATTTATAATGGCCAATTTACCTATCAACATGCAAGTCTTTGGCATGTGGGAGGAAACCCACGCAGACACAGGGAGAACTTGCAAACTCCACACAGGCAGTGCCCAGAATTGAACTCGGGTCGCTGGTGCTAACCACTGCGCCACTGTGCTGCTCAATCTCCTGTTATGTCTCAGTGTTATACTTTGTTTTATAATGCTCCTGTGAAAAATGCCTTGCGATGTTTTGTTATTTTAAAGGCACTACATACGTATAATGGCGCTTGTTAAAGTTTGCAGACATGTTATGACATTGACGTATCTTTGCTGCTTTCCAGTAATTATCCCATGTTTATCCAAACAACGAATTATTTTCTCCTGGGTTGTGACCTCCGGAAATTTACCCAGCAGTGACGTTGGACTGATTGGTTAGAATTTCCAGGGTTTACCACATCTCTCTTCTTTTTAAACATTTGTAACCCTCCAGTCCTCTGGTCCCATCACATATTCCAGGAGGATTGAAAGATTCTGGCCAGTGCCTCCACAATTTCCACCATGATTTCTCTCATACATTCCATCCGGACTGGGTAAGTGTTCTAAATAATTATGGTACACAATATTCTATGTTATTATGGATGGAAAAGGGTCAACTGAACATGTTTGTTCAGTGACTGCAATTAATGTCAGTCTCCATGGTCCCTAATTGTATCACTGGAGGATGTCCTTCTTCTGTTAATAAGGACATACGTTCAGTGTGTTGTCCCATAATGTCAGCAAGAATATCACCTCTGCACTAACAGGGATCAACAGCTCCAGAGACAGGGATAGTAAAGATCAGAATCTGAGAGCAATAGGTTGTAATGTTACAACTATGGGTCGAAATCTGAGAACAATAGGTTGTAATGTTATGACAATGTATCAAAATCTGAGAACAATAGACTGGAATGTTACAACGATGGGCAGGAGTTTCTCCTGGAATCTTTACATTCTTTCTACATTTTATGATCTGCTATCACTAGACACTCGGATCAAGCTCACACTTCTGTTGATTCAATTCATTTACTATCCTATGCTGGCTATGCTTGGTGTCCCTGGTCAGTCTCTCTATCCAGCTATTAATTTTATAAACCATGTTTAACTGCATTACTGTCCTTATATGCCTTGCTTGTTGCTTTTGTTATGCCTGGCGAATCTCTTTCTCTCTGTCACCAACACTGGCCCTGAATTTCGGTTCAATGGCATCACTGCTGCTGACACTGTGGAAGCCTGGATCAATAAAACAATGCAAGATGAGCAGTCGGGCACTTCTGCCCTGGCCGTTTTTAAAGTGTTTTTTCCCCCTCTCTATCTTCCCCGATTGTGATTTGGGCTCCATAGCACTGTTGGCACCAAAACTATGAAAGCCTTGGTCCATAAAATAATGGAATCTGCGAAAAAAGACAATTCGATCTCGGCCTGCACAGTCACCATGCTGGGAATGGCTCCAGCCTGGACATACCGAGCATGTGGTGTCAGTGTTAGGAGGAGTTGGAATGAAACATCAATCTACCATTCCGACAGCTTTGATGTACGTCTTTGAAACTTGTTCTGTGCATGCCCACTGACCGCCTGTGTTTGTCACTCTCAACTGAACATACATTAAGCAGCGCAAGGGACCCCCTCTAGTTTGATTTTAAAGGACCAGACATCGAACTTGCAGGTGAGGGATTTTGACTTACTTCTGCAATTGTAAAGTTAGTGGAGGTGCTGTGGATGTTATTCTGTAGGTTGTGTTGTGAGCTACTGCAGACATTCAGAAAGGACACAGGAGTTGGTGAGCCAACTCTGGACGAGCTATAGGGACTGTAGTTACAGTGTGTCTGGGTCTGTAACATGAGCAACAAATGGAGCAGAGGCTGCAGAGAGGGGATGTTCTTGCAAAGGGGGAGTGGTGGTCTCTGCCCTACTCACCAGGGGTTTTCCAATCGCACTTTTCCTACCTACACCGAACCCAGGAGGATTGACTGAGGTGACTCCAATTCAATAAGGAGGTGGTCACAGAGCTATGTCACCTTCTGTAACACGACCTGGAGCCTCACATCAGTGTGAGGACGGAGCTGTCAGTGGCCGTTAAGGTCACAGCTTCATTGAATTTCTATGCATCCGAATCCTCTAGCGGTCGTTATATCCAACATAGAGTCACAGAGAGTGGTAGGGGAATACTCCTAAATTGGACAGAAGGAGGCCATTACTCCCATCGAGTCCATGCAGGTTATCTGGCGAATAGCCCGTTCAGTCTCACTCCCCCGCTCGATCTCCATAGCCCTGCCAGTCCATTTCCATCAAGTGCCCATCCAGTTTCCTTTCAAAATCATTGATTGTCTACACTTCCACCACACTCGTGGGCAGTGAGTTGAAGGTTATTACTACTCGCTGCATAAAAAAAAGATCTTCCACATATTCCCCTGCATCTCTTACTCAGGCAAGAGATAATCTGAACATCTCCCCTTGGCATTCAATAGCATTACGATCGCTGAATCATCCACCATCAATATCCTTGGAGTTACCATTGACCAGAAACTGAACGGAGGTAATTATATAAATACAGTGGCTACAAGAGCAGGTCAGAGGCTCGGATTCCTGCGGTGATTAACTCACCTCCTGATTCCCCAAAGCCTGTCCACCATCTTGAAGACACAAGTCAGGAGTGTGATGGAATACTCTCAAGTTGCCCGGATGGCTGCATTTCCAAAAACACTCAAGAAGCTCGACACCATCCAGGATAAAGCAGCCCGCTTGCCTGACACACCGTCCACAAACATTCACTCTCTCCACCACCGACGCACAGCGGCAGCAGTGTGTACCATCTCTGAGATGCACTGCAGCAACTCACCAAGGCTCCTTACAGAGCACCTTCCAAACCCCTGACCTCCGTCACTTAGAAGGACAAGGGCAGCAGATGCATGGGAACAAAACCACCTGCAGGTTCCCCTCCAAGCCACTAACCATCATGATTTGGAACTATATCGCCGTTCCTTTACTGTCACTGGGTCAAAATCCTGGAACTCCCTTCCTAACACACTGATGGTGTACCTACCCCACATGGACTGCAGCGGTTCAAGAAGGCAGCTCACCACCACCTCCTCAAGTGCAATTAGGGATGGGTAATAAATGCTGGCCTGGCCAGCGACGCCCCCATCCCATGAACGATGCAACCTGCAGATTGTGTCTCTAGTCGTTGCTCCATCATTTAATGGAAACGGTTTTTACTTATCTAACTGATCTAAATCTGTCATAATCTTGTACTCCGCTACTATATCTCCCATTAATCCTCTTTGCTGGAGGGAGTTCAACCCCAGATGTTCCAACCTAACCTTGTAGCTAATGTCCTCCATCCCTGCAACCATTCTGTTAAATCTCCTCTGCACCGTCTCAAGGATCTTCACTTCCTTCCTAAAGTGTGGTTACCAGAACTGGATGCAATACACCTGCTGCAGTCTAACCAGAGCTCGACATAGGTCCATTATAACGTCCCTGCTTTTGTACTCAATGTGTCTGTTTATGAATTCCAAGATCCCATATGCTTTACTCACCACTTTCGCAACATGTCCTGCCTCCGACAAAGATCGTTGCACATGCACCCCGGGTCCGTCTGTTCCTACACACTCTTTTGAACGGTGCCATTAATTATATATTGCCTCTCCAGATTCCTTCGGCTAAAATGAATCACTTCGCACTTGCCAGTATTAAATTCCATTTGATACCTCTCTGCCCACAATGCTGGCCTATCCATGTTCTGTTCCAGGCGATGCATTTCATCCCCAGTGCTAGAATAACGAACCTGCCGTTGCTAGGACTGTGTGTTATCCATCGATGCACCTGTGAAGTGGGGGTGGCTGTCTACATCATTATTTTCTCACTCAGAAGGGAGGATCAGGATGAGAGGTCCCGTGGCTATATTAGGACAGCGGGATTCCTGATGGTGTACTTGGCTCTGCCGAGCCCCCATATCAACGGGAGCGGTACAGGAACTGAAAAGAAACCCTGACTTCATTAATATACAGTTGGTGTGTGAGCATGCCCAGTATATAATGTTGGTGAATGTCCACTCCCCTGGCAGCAGCCACGATACCTTCAGTCTGAAGCAGTCAGCCGGTCCCAACATTTCTGGGCCTTCATGCAGAACCGGAATATGGCGCCTCAGAAGCAGATGTTTACCCCTTCATAATGGGCTCATGATTCTACACCCCAGAAACAACCAATCCCCACCACTGCCACCCACTAACGTCATCAAATAATCCGTGAATAACGTAAGGAACGAAACCACCAGGAACATCGTGGAGCAGACCATCAGTGTGATGAAGCAATGCTTCCGATGTCTGAACCACTCGGGGGGATCCTTCCAGTACACACTGGAGCAGGTGTCCGATTCATGATGTTCTTCTGCATCCTTCCGATCATCACCATCATGGGGACACAGGCATTGCCAACAGCAATCTGAAGGCCTCCTCATGAGTACCAGGAGGAGGATGCTGGGGAGGAAGAGGATGAATGGAAGATATTTCCTGGATGCCTTCAGCCAGGACAGGACAGTGTCTGCTAAGACTAGGGTTCCAAAAAGGCAACTTCCATTTACCATCATGGAGCCCTATTTCCCACCGTTACGTCCATCTGAGACGCCCCATCACCGTGTCCCCTTGTCCACAATCCTGCAATAAATGAATCACAGAATCACAGAATGATGAAAACACAGAAGGAGGCTATTCTGCCCATCCTTGCCACACCAATTTTCCAAATGAGCAGTTCACCTAATTTCATTCTCCCATCGTCTCCCTGCAACACTGCACATTCTTCTGTTTCAGACAACTGTCTAATTCCCTTTTGAACGCCTCGATTAAATCTGCCTCCGTCACACTCTCAGGCAGTGCATTCCAGATCCCAACCACTCGCTGTGTGAAAAAGTTTTCCCTCATGTTGCCTTTGCTTCGTTTGCCAATCACTTTAAACTTTTCTGCTCTCGTTTTGGACCCTGTCACAAGTGGAATCAGTTATCTTTATCTACTCTGTCCGCTCTCTTCATGATTTTGAGCACCTTTATCAAATCACCTCTCAGCCTTCCATTCTCCAAGGAAAACATTTCTAACTTCTCCAATCCATCTTTATAACAAAATTCCTGATCCCTGGAACCATTCTCGTGAACCTTTTCTGCACTCTCTCCAATGCCCTCACATCATTCCTAAAGTGTGACGCCCAGAACTGGACACAACACTCCATCTGAGGAAGGACTAGTGTCTTACATAACTTCCCTGCTCTTGTACTCGATGCCTCTATTAATAAAGTCCAGGATACTGCTTGCTTCATTCACCACTCCCTCAACCTGTCCTGCAACCTTCAATGAAATATATACATATACACCCAGCTCCTTCTGCTCCTGAACCCCCTTAGAACTGTTCCCTAGACTTTATATTGTCCCTCCCTGTTCTTCCTTCCTAAATGGATCACTTTTCATTTTTCTGCACTGATCTTCATCTGCCACGTGTCCACCCATTCCATTAATCTGTCTATGTCCTTTTGAAGTTCTATCAATTACAATTCACAGTACTTTCAAGTTTCGAATAATCTGGAAATTTTGGAATTGTGCCCTGTACGACAAGGTTTAGATCATAAATAAATATTAGGAAAAGCAAGAGTACCTGGGGAACTCCAATAGAAGCATTCGTCCAACTCGAAAAAACATTCATTAACCAACACTCTCCGTTTTCTGTTGTGCAGACAATTTCGTATCCGTATTGCTACTATCCCTTTTAGTCCAGGAGCTATAAATTTACTCACTTGTCTGTTGGATGGCACTGTATCAAACACCTTTTCAAGGTCCTTGTATACCACATCAACAGCATTGCCCTCAACAAGCCTCTTTGTTACCTCTTTAAAAACTCCAGCAATCATGATTTTCCTTCATGAAATCTGTGCTGGCTTTCCTTAATTAATCGGCATTTGATCCTGTAACTATTCATTTTGGCCCACATCATTCTGTCTAGAATTTCCCCCACCACCGAAGTTTAACTGACTGGCCAGCAGTTTCTAGGTTTATCGTTACACCCTTTTTTGAACAAGGGGGTAACGTTTGGAATTCTCCAGTCTGCTGGCACCACTCCAGAATCTAACAAAGACTGGAAAATTATGGCCAGTGCCTCAGCATATTCCACTCTCACTTCCCTCAGTATCCATGGATGCATCTTATCCGGCCCTAGCACGTTATAAAGAACAAAGAAGAACGAAAAGTACAGCACAGGAACACGCCCTTCGGCTCTCCAAGCCTGCGCCGAACCAGATCCTCTATCTAAACATGACGCCTATTTTCTGAGGGTCTGTATCTCTTCACTTCCTGCCCATTCATGTATATGTCTAGATACATCTTAAAAGACGCTATCATGCCCGCGTCTACTACCTCCACTGGCAACGCATTCCAGGCACCCACCACGATCTGCGGAAAGAACTTTCCACGCATATCCCCCCTAAACTTTTCCCCTCTCACTTTGAATTCGTGACCCCGGGTAATTGAATCCCCCACTCTGGGAAAAAGCTTCTTGCTATCCACCCTATCGATACCTCTCATGATTTTGCACACCTCAATCAGGTCCCCCCTCAACCTCCGTCTTTCTAATGAAAATAATCCAAATCTACTCAACCTCTCTTCATAGCTAGCGCCCTCCACACCATCCTGGTGAACCTCCTCTGCACCCTCTCCAAAGCATCCACATCCTTTTGGTAATGTGGCGACCAGAACATCACGCAGTATTCCAAATGTGGCCGAACCAAAGTCCTATACAACTGTAACATGACCTGCCAACTCTTGTACTCAATACCCCGTCCGATGAAGGAAAGCACGGATCCCTGTGGAACACCACTGGTCACACGTCTCCATTTTGAGAAACTCCCTTCCACTGCTACTCTCTGTCTCCTGTTGCCCAGCCAGTTCTTTATCCATCTAGCTAGTACACCTTGGACCCCATGCGCCTTCACTTTCTCCATCAGCCTACCATGGGGAACCTTATCAAACGCCTTACTGAAGACCATGTATATGACATCTACAGCCCTTCCCTCATCAAACACAACTTTGTCACTTCCTCGAAGAATTCTATTAAGTTGGTAAGACATGACCTTCCCTGCACACAACCATGTTGCCTATCACTGATAAGTCCATTTTCTTCCAAATGGGAATAGATCCTATCCCTCAGTAACTTCTCCAGCTGCTTCCCTGCCACTGACGTCAGGCTCACCGGTCTATAATTACCTGGATTATCCCTGCTACCCTTCTTAAACAAGGGGACAACATTAGTAACTCTCCAGTCCTCCAGGACCTCACCCGTGTTTAAGGATGCTGCAAAGATATCTGTTAAAGCCCCAGCTATTTGCTCTCTCGCTTCCCACAGTAACCTGGGCTAGATCCCATCCGGACCTGGGGACTTGTCCACCTTAATGCCTTTGAGAATACCCAACACTTCCTCCATCCTTATGCCGACTTGAACTAGAGTAATCAAACATCTGTTCCTAACCTCAACATCCTTCATGTCCCTCACCTCGGTGAATACCCATGCAAAGTACTCGTTTAGAATCTCACCCATTATCTCTGACTCCACGCATAACTTTCCTCCTTTGTCCTTGAGTGGGCCAATCCTTTCTCTAGTTACCCTCTTGCTCCTTCTATATGAATAAAAGGCTTTGGGATGTTCCTTAACCCTGTCTGCTAAAGATATTTCATGACCCCTTTTAGCCCTCTTAATTCCTCGTTTCAGATTGGTCCTACATTCCCGATATTCTTTCAAAGCTTCGTCTTTCATCAGCCGCCTAGACCTTATGTAAGCTTCCTTTTTCCTCTTAGCTGGTCTCACAATTTCACCTGTCATCCATTGTTCCCTAATCTTGCCATTTCTATCCCTCATTTTCACAGGAACATGTCTCTCCTGCACGCTGATCAACCTCTCTTTAAAAGCCTCCCACATATCACATGTGGATTTACCTTCAAACAGCTGCTCCCAATCTACATTCCCCAGCTCCTGCCGAATTTTGGAATAGTTGGCCTTCCCCCAATTTAGCACTCTTCCTTTAGGACCACTCTCGTCTTTGTCCATGAGTATTTTAAAACTTACGGAATTGTGATCACTATTCCCAAATAAGTCCCCTACTGAATCTTCAACCACATGGCCGGGCTTATTCCCCAACACCAGGTCTGTGTTCGTCCATTAGTGGACTCTGATTTTAACCTTTTCATCATTGGTGGTTGTACCTTCAGTTGCCTGGGCCCTAAACTCTGAAATACTCTCTCCACACTTCTCCACCTCACGTTCTGCCTTTAAGACACTCCTTAAAACCTCCTTTTCTGATCCAGCTTTTTGCCATCATACCTTCACTCTCGTTATGTGACTTATTCAAGAGGGCATAGACAGGGTGGTGGAATGGGCAGAAACAACAAAAACAACTGCCCATTCCACCACCCTGTCTATGCCCTCTTGAACTCTATTAATATCTTCCTCACCCTTCACTGCTCTTCAACGGTTCATGACTTCGGCAAATGTCAACACCGTGACCTGAAGCCGGAAGTCTGAGGCATCATTGTCTGTCAGAAGCAGCAGTGGTTCTAGTGGAACCCTTGGGTACTGCACTGTATACCTCCCTCCAGTCTGAAAAACATTCATTCACCACAATGTTGATAAAATACCTCCTGTAATCTGTTACTCACCTCGTCAATATTTACTGGGGTCTGCTTTATTATAAACCTGCTAGTACTCATGTTTGATTTAATCCTCTTATTTTAATAACTTCTTGATCCACTCCTGATTCCAGTTGAAATCCGTTTGTTAAAAAATTCTATTTCCCAATCCAATCATGATTGTATAATTTAAACCCTGGAATTAAATGGCTTTTCAGGAGCCAGGATAGAAGGCGGAGGGGCCCAGACAGTGGTGATGTAGACAACATTCCTACCCAGAGGTCACCTGAGGTCTCTAAGTGGAACTACACGATCGGTTGATGGGAGCCCCGCAACTTGTGCAGGACGCCCAGCAAAACAAGACAGCCCCTCTGCAGAATTGGGGGAGGCCTCCTCCGAAGGGTAATACGTGGCCCATGGACCGGCACCCAACAGCAAAGACTTCTTCTGCATTAAACCCCTCCGCAATCAGCCAGCCCCCTCACCACCTTACAGGAGCTATCAGACTGGACCCTGATTCCCCACCGCACTTACCTGGGGAATGGGACTCCAAGGCTGCTCTGATCCTACGCCTGGTGCAGTATCAGCAGTGGCCCATGCTCCCTGGCTGGCCGCAGCCATCCCACATAATTTATCTGAGGTCCCTGGTTCTGGCTATGGTGCTGCTCCCAGAGCTGGTGCACTGTCAGCAGTTGTCCCTCCTCCGTAGCTAGCCCCAACATCCCCACCACACAGACCTGGCTCTGGTGTCTCCAGGATAGGCATTGGTCTTGTACTGAGCAGTGGCCCTCCCTCCCTCTATTTCCTTATAGTTCCGAGGCGACAGTCTCACATATACCTTGGCTATGGATGTCCAAGAATGGTCCTGGTCCCAGGCCAGCTGTAGTACTGGCAGTCACCGCGTTCCCTGACTGATCCTGGCTATCTTATCAGCCTTATCGGAAGTCCACCCTCGAGTGACATTCCTTGTCCCTGGACCTGTGTAGTACTGTCTGTGGCACCCGGTCATTGACGGGCCCTGAAACCCCGCAACACTTACCTTTAGTGTCGGGGTCCAGCATGCCATCTAGTTCCAGGTCTGGTGTAGTACCGATATTGGGCCCCAGACTCTGACGGGTCCCCACGAAACCCCTGAACCCATCTGGGATTTGGGACTCCAGTAATATTCCGGGTTTCAGGATTGGAGTAGTTCTGGCAGTGACACCCACTCCCTGACCAGACCCAGAGGACCATAAACACTTATATGGGGTCCAGGCTCTCCAGACATGCTCCTAGTCCTCTGCCTGGTATATTACTGGCAGTGGCCCCGACTATCTGACTGGCCCTGGTGTCCTCGCCACATTTGCCTGGGGTCTAGGTCCCCAGTGATGGTCGTGAACACAGGCCTTGTATAGTGCTAGCAGTTCCACTGCTCCTGGTGGTGTTGCCAATACCACTGAGCCGCTGGCCCTCTGATTGTTCAGTAACTTTGGCAGGTGGGATCCCCATCCTAAAAGTGATGCGGACAAGGGCACCAGGCAGTTAACTTCCTGGGCGCCACTGAATTGCACTGTGTGAGCTCCAAATTGCCAAATCGGGCTCACCTCTTATTTTCAGTCCGCTGTTACAAACTCTGCTGGCTCCGCCAATCTTAACTCTCTGTTTCGAGCAGAAATCCCTGTCACTGGTACAATACTTATAGACATACAGAACGTGGTAACAAATGTACAAATCTCACCCGAAATCCTTCAAGCTGTGTTTTTTTACTCCTAACTGATGCATAATTTCCTGATAATTTCCCTTGTTTCCAGTTAACCTAGTGACGACTGAGATACTTTGTTTAATTGATTTTTCAGTGGACTCATTCCCAATTATTGCTTTTAAATATTTGGATTCCGTACTGCCTGTCACCGGTGAGGGAATCTCTCAATCAGTCCAACATTTAACTTTTCATACAAGAGCAAAGTGCTGCAGATGCTGGAAATCTGAAATAACATCAGAAAATTCTGGAAATATTCAGCAGGTCTGGCAGCATCTGTGGAGAGAGAAACAGAGTTAATGTTTCAGGTCAGTGACCCTTCATCAGAACTGGGAGAGATGAGCGAAGGAACGGTTTTTAAACAGCCTGGTCTCACCAAATGTGTCACACGCTACCTGGTGGCCATGTCAGTGGCGGATCTACTGGTCATTATCCTCCACCTGATATTGAGACACATTCCCATTCTTCTTTGGGAACTGTTTCAGTTCCTGTTGTTCATTCCCGTGTGTAATATCCACGCCGTCCTGCTTAATGCAGCCACAGACTGTTCTGTTTGGTTCACCGTCACTTTCACCTTTGATCGATTTGTGGCCATTCATTGCCAGAATTTGAAAAGTAAATATTGCAGCGAGAAAACGGCTGCTGTGGTGCTGGGAACAGTGACTGTGATAAGTTGTTTAAATAACATCTGCTGGTATTTTATATTAACAAGTCAGTATCGGCTGGGGAACATCCCCTGCGTTTGTAATGTAACTGAGGATGTTGCGGAATCTCGTGTCTGGGGAACAATCGAGTTCCTCCATTACTTTCTAACCCCGGGGCTCCCATTTGTGGTGATTCTGCTGTTCAACGCTCTCACAGTCAGGCAAATTTCAGTGAACCGCAGAGGACGCAGAAGATTCCGGGCTCACAGCAGTGGGGAGAGTCGCAGAGACCCAGAGATGGAGAGTCGAAGGAAATCCATAATTTTACTCTTAGTTATCTCGGGGAATCATTCTGATATGGACCCTGTTAATGGTGAACTCGATATGGAACCGGATGGAGCATTTGAGGTCTGTGTCTGCTAATCTAGCTGTGTTTCTGCAGGAATCGGGCTTCATGTTGCAGCTCCTGAGTTGCTGCACAAACACTGCGATTTGCGCCGTGACCCAGACTCAGTTCAGAGAGCAGTTGAAGAATATGCTGAAATATTCCCTTACTGCAATTGGTAAACTCATTCAAAGATGAGAAGCACTGAATCACTATTTCCAGCAGCTGGGGGGCTGGGCCTATCACTATGGATACAGATCAGGGGCGGGGCCTGACACGATGCTGACTGAGCGGGGGACGGGGATTGTCTGTCGAGACAGAGCGGATGTCGGACCTGTCGCTATGGTGACATAGCGGGGACGGTTCTGCCGATATGGAGACAGAGCGGGGTGGGGCCTGTCACTATGCTGACTGAGCGGGGGAGGGAGCTGAAGCTATGGTGACAAAGCGGGGGTGGGGCTTGTCGCTATGGTGACAGGGCAGGGTGGCGGTGCCTTATGTGACGGTGGCAAAGTGGAGGGCACGGATCTCGGTACAGTGAAAGAGCGGGGATGGAGGGGGTGTGGCTCAGCCTGTCACTGTGTTCACTGAACGGGGGCAGGGTCTGTCGCTATGGTGACAGCCGAAGGCTGGGGCCTGAAGCCAAGGTGACGGAAGAGTGGGGGCAGGTTCTCTGCCCAATGATGACGGGGGAGTGGGAGCGATACCTGCCTCCCATGGTGGCGGGTAAATGAAGGCGGAGCTCGTTACCCATTGCGACGGGAGAATGGGGGTGGAGCCTGTTCCCTTGGTGAAGAGTGTATGGGGGCCGGGTCTGTTCTCATGGTGACAGGGAAACGACAGTCAGAATTTTGCATCATCATTTGTAATCTTGAAAATCTCTTTATATTACTCAGAACCCTTTATAATTTTTAATTACCATTTATAATCATTCTAAACCGTTACACCCGCTTAAACCCTTTATAATACGCGATGACGATTTGTAACTTAGTTTAATCCTTTGTAGCACGATATAATCCCTTGTAACTTGTAGAATCTTCCATAAGCTTTTTAACCGTTCGTAATCCTTTTTAATTATTTAAGGACTTTATAATCGTTTACGGTTGTATATTACCGTGTATAATCGTTTGTAACTGTTTATAATCCTTTATAACCCTTGCTAACCGTTTATTACCCTGTATGAACCATTATACTAATTTACAACCAGCTACATCTCATTTATTCACTGCCGTGGACAGAAAACCCTGAAAATGATCGCCGTGGAATGCTCTCGTTTTATAATGGTCGCAGTGTATGACAATGAAATAGCCACAGAGCATATCACTTAAAATGGCCATAGTGCAAATCATTTAAAATGGCGGAAGCGCATGGCATTGCAAATGCTGGCAGAGCATGTCACTCAAAATGGCTCCCGTGCATGTCATTTACAAGAGCCAGAGGGCATATCACTTCAAATAGTCTCACTGCATTCCACTTAAACTGGCCACAATGCGTGTCACTTAAAATGGCTGCAATGCACGCCAGTTAAAATAGTCACACTGCATGCCACATTAATGGTCGCAGTGCATATCACTCAAAATGGCGGTAGTGCATATCACGCAAAATGGCGGCAGTACATGCCATTTAAAATGGTCACTCTGCAGCTCGCTTAAAATGGTTGCACTGCATATCTATTGAAATGGCCACATGGCATGTCACTTAAAATTATCGCGGTGCATATCCTTTGAAACGGCCGCAGTGCATATCACTTCAAATGGTCGCACTTCATTTCACTTAAAATGGCTGCAGTGCATGTCACTTAAAATTGCTGCACAGCATGTCACCTAAAATGGCCGCAATTCATATCATTTAAGATGGCTGCAGGGCAAGTCATTTCAAATTGCCGCACTGCATCTCACTTGAATGGCTGCATGCATACCACTTAAAAGCGCCACAGTGCACATCATTTAAAATTGTTACAACAAATATCACTTAAAATGGTTGCACCACATATCACCTGCAATAGTCAAACTGCAGATCTTTTAAAGTGGTCGCATTGCAAATGGCATACAATGATCGCGCTGCATATCAGTGAAAACTGTCGCACTGAATATCCTTCAAAATGGCCACACTGCACCTCACTTAAATGGTTGCACTATATATCACTTTAAATGGTCGCATTACATATCACTTAATACGGCCGCAGTGCATGTCACTTAGAATGGTCGTATGCGCATCACTTAAATATGCCATAGTGCACATCATTTAAAATGCCAATAACAAATGTCAGTTAAAATGACCACAATGAGTGTCACTTAAGTTGTCTTCTTGTTATTTATTCTTGGGATGTGGTCATCGCTGGATAGACCAGCAATTATTGCCCATCCCAAATTACCCTTGAAAAGGTGGCGGTGAGCTGCCATCTTGAACTGCTGCAGTCCGTGTGGGGTGCAGGGGCACCCAGAATGTTGTGAGGAAGGGAGTTCCAGGATGTTGGCACAGCGACAGTGAAGGAACGGCGATGTAGTTCCAAGTCAGGATGGTGTGTGACTTGGAGGGGAACTTACAGGTGCTGGTGCTCCCATGCATCTGCTGCCCTTGTTCTACTAGGTGGAAGAATTCACCGTTTGGAAGGTGCTGTCTAAGGAGCCTTGGTTGCAGTGCCTCTTGCAGATGGGATACTTTGTTGACACTGTGGGTCGGTGATGGAGGGAGTGTATGTTTGCCTATGGGGTGACAATCAAGTGGGCTGCTTTGTCCTGGATGGTGTCGAGCTTCTTCTGTGTTGTTGGAGCTGCACCCATCCAGGCAAGTAGGGAGTATTCCAACACACTCCTGACATTTGCCTTGTAGATAGCGGACAGACATTGGGGAGAATGGACGTGGGTTAGTCACCGCAGAATTCCTGGCCTCTGACCTGTCACATCACGTAAAATGGTCGCACTGCCTGTCACATAAAATGGTTCCACACATTCATATTAAGAATGCCACACTGCCTGTAACTTAAAATGGCCACAGTGCATAACACTTAAATGGTCACTGCACTTCACTTGAAATGGCAGCACTGCATGTCAGTTAAAATCACTGCCACCGAAAGTTAATACTTCAAATGACCACCACGATGTGCTCTTATTTTAAAATGGCTGTCGTGCATATCACCTAACCATTGATTAAATTCCACTGCCCGGAAACAGAAGCATTATTCTGGACTCATAAGAAATTTTCGCATAGGGTCTACTTGATGGCTTCAACATTTTCTCTGTAGGGGTGGACACTCCCTATTCTGCATCGTGAATTAACCTGCTTGTGTCACATTGAAAGGCCAGTTCGAAATTAACCAAAGGGTTAAACCAGTTTCACAACTCAAGTGCCGAAATCCAACAGGAACACGTTTAACCGTGGCACCAAAGTTGAGCTCCTGGAGAGGAAATTCACTCTCAGTGTAATAAACAGACACAAACGCATAGAGACCCATACGATGCTGCTTCAGAGTGAAGGCCTCTGTCCAAGGAAGAGGAAGATACTGTCCAACAAAATTCCTCATCCCAAAGCTCTCTCTCTCTTTACATCTTGTCATGACATTTTTCGAAGTAAGAACAAATGTTCCCAGGAGGCAAGGGAAAAGGAAAATTGGATGAATCAAAACAAGAGTTTCTTAAGAAGAGGTATAGAAAGATTCCAGAGCTTCCTGTCTCAGTTACACCGACATTCTCAGAAACATCCCATGACAAACAAATGACGCTTAGAAAATAGAGGATTGAAAGTGATCAAGATTGAGGCAGAGGGATACTGAGAACACACAACCCACACACACCAGACTGAGAGAGAGGTCCATTCCCCGGCAAAGAGGGAGGGGAGAGTGTTTGGGATTGGGACCGGCTCCCTTCCCACCGAGAAAAACCCCAGGCCAGCAGTTTGCATCCACCCTCTGAGTGTAACACGTTACGATGTCTCGCAATCTGTTCCCTTTGTGTCCTGTACATTGACACAGGATAGAACATGTTTGACTGATTTCATGTTCTCCTTCCCAAAATCCACAAACTGGACTGGCCTGGCAGACCCATTGTGTTAGCCTGTTCCTGCCCCACTAAACTTATTTCTTCCAATCTTGACTGTATCTTTTCTCATCTGGTCCAGTCTCTTCCCACCTACATCCGTGATACTTCTGGCGCCCTACCTCATTTGACAATTTCCAGTTTCCTGTTCCGAACCGCCCCCTCTTCACTATGGATGTCAAATCTCTCGACACCTCCATCCCCCACCAGGACGGGTTGAGGGCTCTCCACTTCTTCCTTGAACAGAGGCCCAACCAGTCCCCATCCACCACCACCCTCCTCCACCTGGCTGAACTTGTTTCAGTGCTGTATCTCGCATCTAATCTAATCACATTGAACAACTGCTCCTTCAACTCCACGCAATTCCTTCAAGTTAAAGGTGTCGCTTTGGGTGCCCGCATGGGTCCTAGTTATGCCTGTCTTTTTGTGGGATATGTCCAACATTCCTTGTTCCCGTCCTCCTCAGTCCCCCACCCCCAAATCTTTTTTCTGATACACTGATGATTGTATCGGTGCAGTTGCCTGCTCCCGCCCGAACTGGAAAACTTTATCAACTTTATTTCTAATTTCCAACCTTCTCTCACCTTCACATGGTCCATCTCCGACACTTCCCTTCCCCCCTTCGACTTCTCTATCTCCATCTCTGGGGATAGGCTGTCTACTAATATCCATGATAAGCCCACTGACTCCCACAAATACCTCGACTGCACTTCTTCACACGCTGCCTCCTTTAAGGACTCCGTTCCATTCTTACACTTTCCCCATCTCCGACGCATATTCTCTGATGATGCTACCTTCCATGACAGCGCTTCTGATATGTCTTACTTTTTCCTCATCCGAGGGTCGCTCCCCCCACCCCCGCCCCACCACTGTGGTTGACAGGGCCCTCAACCGTGTCTGGCCCATTTCCCGCACCTCTACCATCACTCCTTCCCCTCCCTCCCAGAACCGCGACAGGGTTCCCCTTGTCCTTATTTTACACCCCATCAGCCTCCATATCCAAAGGATCATCCTCCACCATTTCCGCCACCTCCAGCTTGATGCCAGCACCAAATGCATCTTCCCCTCCCTTTCCATGTCAGCATTCCGAAGGGATCGTTCTCTCCGTGATATCCTGGTCCACTCCTCCATTACCCCCAACACCTCGTCTCCTTCCCATGGCACATTCCCCTGCAATCGCAGGAGGTGTAATACCTGCCGATTTACCTCTTCTCTCATCACTATTCCTGGCCCCAAACACCACTTTCAAGTGAAGCAACGAATTACTTGTACTTCTTTCAATTTAGTAGATGGGGTTCGCTGCTCACAATGTGGTGTCCTCTACATTGGGAAGATCAATGGCTGAAGCATTAAGATAAGGCTGAAGCATTTGCAACAATCTTCAGCCAGAAGTGCCGAGTTGATGATGCATCTCGGCCTCCTCCTGAAGTCCCCAGCATCACAGATGCCAGAGTGCAGCCAATTCGATTCACTCCACGTGATATCAAGACATGACTGAAGGCACTGGATACTGCAAAAGCTATGGGCCCCTGACAATATTCCGGCAATAGTACCGAAGACCTGTACTCCAGAACTTGCCGCGCCCCCAGACAAGCTCTTTCAGTACAGCTACTACACTGGCATCTACCCTGCAATGTGGAAAATTGCCCAGGTATGCCATGTACACAAAAAAAGCAGGACATGTCCAACCCGGCCAATTACCACCCCATCAGCCGACTCTCAATCATCAGTAAAATGATGGAAGGTGTCATCAGCAGTGCCATCAAGCGGCACTTGCTTAGCAATAACCTGCTCAGTGACGCTCAGTTTTGGTTCCGCCTTGGCCACTCAGCTCCTGACCTCATTACAGCCCTGGCTCAAACATGGACAAAAGAGCTAAACTCAAGATGTTAGATTAGAGTGACTGCCGTTGACATCAAGGCAGCATTTGACCGAGTATGGCATCAAGGAGACCTAGCAAAACTGAGGACAATGGGAATCAGGAGGATAACCCTCCGCTGGCTGGAGTCATACCTAGCACAAAGGAAGATGGTTCTGGTTGTTGGAGGTCAATCATCTGAGCTCCACGACATCACTGCAGGAGCTCCTCAGGGTCGTGTCCTCGGCCCGACCATCTTCAGCTGCTTCATCAATTGCCTTCCTTCAATCATAAGGTCAGAAGTGGGGATGTTCGCTTATGATTGCACAATGTTCAGCACCATTCGTGACTCCTCAGATACTGAAGCAGTCCGTGTAGAAATGCAGCAAGACCTGGACAATATCCAGGCTTGAGCTATTCAGTTGCAAGTAACATTCGCGCCACACAAGTACCAGGCAATGACCATCTCCAACAAGAGAGAATCTAACCATCTCCCCTTGACATTCAGCAGCATTACCATCGCTGATTCCCCCCTATCAACATCCTAGGGGCTACCATTGACCAGAAACTGAACTGGTGTAGCCATATAAATACCGTCGCTACAACAACAGTTTAGAGGCCAGGAATCCCGAGGCGAGTAACTGACCTCCTGACTCGCCAAAGCCTGTCCACCATCTACAAAGCACAAGTCAGGAGTGTGATGAAATACTCGACACTTGCGTTGATGGGTGCAGCTCCAACAATCCAATCGAAGCTCGACACCATCCAGGACAAAGCAGCCCGCTTGAGTGGCACACCATCTCCAAACATTCACTCCCTCCACCACCGACGCACAGTGGCAGCAGTGTGTACCATCTACAAGATGCACTGCAGCAATGCACCAAGGCTCCTTGGACAGCACCTTCCAAACCCGCGACCTCTACCAGCTGGAAAGGACAAGGGCAGCAAATACATGGTAACATCCCCACCTGTAAGTTCCCCTCCAAGACACACACAATTCTGACTTGGAACTTCAATATCGCTGGGTCAAAAGCCAGGTACTCCCTTCGTAACAAAACTGTGGGTCTACCTACACCAAATGGACTGGAGCGGTTCAAGAAGGCAGCTCACCACCACGTTCTCAAGGGCAATTAGGGATGGGCAATAAATGCTGGCATAGCCAGTGACGCCCACATCCCATGAATGAATTTAAAAAAACGCAAACTAGATGACCGCTTTGCGGAACACCTCCGCTCAGTCCGCAAGATGGACCCTGAGCTTTTAGTTGCTTGCCATTTCAACACTCTCCCCGTGCTCTCATGAGCGCATCTCTGTCCTGGGATTTCTGCAGTGTTCCAGTGAACATCAACGCAAGCTCTAGGAACAGCATCTCATTTATTGATTAAGCACACTACAGCCTGCCGGACTGAACATTGAGTTGAACAATTTCAGAAGATGACGGGCTCCATTTTACTTTTATTTTCAGTTACATTTTCTTTTTCCTTTTTAAAATATTTTTTTGTGTTTATTTTATTTCATCCTAGTTTGTTCATTTTGCTTGCCCACTGTTTTTTTTTCATGTTTCCACTTGCGGCTGTTCAGTTTTCAGTCTGTCAACACCCGATCTGTACTAATGCTTTGTCTTTCAACACATCATTAACATATTGTTTGCCTTTGCTCACCGACCTTCTGGTCAGCTTTTCTGTGACCTTGTCCTATTTACACCTTCCCCTTTGTTATCTCTTGTCCACCCCCATTTTACTTGCTTATAACCTTTTACATTTCTAATATTTGCTCGTTCTGAAGAAGGGTCACTGACCTGAAACGTTAACTCTGCTTCTTTCTCCACAGATGCTGCCAGACCTGCTGAGTATTTCCAGCATTTCTTGTTGTTATTTCAGATTTCCAGCATCCACAGTATTTTGCTTTTATTATTATGATCAGGAGATCTGTTTTATTGATTTGATATCTTTAACTCCAAGTCCTTGTCGGAAATATTACTGCAATTTTCAAATATCAGATTCCATTCACAGACCCCACACAGGGACTGGGAAATGAACCAGTGACACTGGTCAATTCCAGATACAGCTCATACTTAATATTAAACGCAGTATGTTCCATCTGTCGTTCCCTTTCTCCATGTCTGCACTTCTGCATTGGATCTTCTTGCGGTTTCAGAAACCTGATGTCAGGACCACATGGGGGGAACCTGAGACTGCTCTTCCAATCAATGAGATTGGTGGAACAACATTCCCGGTACATAGCTTCCTAAATTTCCGCTCTGAGCTCCCTGTCCAATGAAGGGCACAGAGCATGTTCCCGCTGCTGTTAGATCAGAAGGCCAGCAGCTCTGGAGCCTCAACAGCGTCCACTTCTCCGAGTGGTCAGCGGATCGTGAGGCCTGAGAATATTAAGCATCACTTTTAGTCTCCAAATCCCTGTAATTCTCTCTTGCACTGTCTGTGTGACCGACCCACACACAAACTGTCTGTTTGTTTCTCCCAATCCCTGTCACGATCTCTCTGTCCCTATCTCTCATTATTCGACTCCCCTCTCACTCTATTACTGTTTCTTTCCCTCTGACTCTCATTTTTATTTGTTCGGAGATGCAACACTGATACAGGCCCTTTGGTCCACTGAGCCAGTGCCGACCAGCAACCACCCATTTATACTAACCCTGCAGTAATCTCACATTTTCTACCTACACTAGGAGCAATTTCAGTTGGCCAATTTTCCTTTCAACCTTTGCAAGTCTTTGGCTGTGGGAGGGAACCGGAGCACCTGGCGAAAGCCCACGGGGCCACAGGCAGAACTTGCAAACTCCACACAGACAGTACCGAAAATCGAACGCGGGTTCGTGGAGCTATGAGGCTGTGGTGCTAACCACTGCACCACTGTGCCACCACTCCGTTTCCCTTTATATCTCACACTTCATGTCTGTCTCTCACTTTCTGTCACTCCTTTTATCAGTCCCTCAATCTCATCTCTTTCTCTGTCACTCCTTGCCTGTCTCAAACACTCACTCTCTCTACTCCGTGTCTCCCCTTCCCACTCTGGTGGGAGTCTGGTCCCACTCTGTCTCGTTCCCTCACTCCTGTCACTCTATTTGTCTTTCATTCTCTGTCTGTCTCAGTCTCTCTCACACTCCGCCCCATCTAACTCCCTGTTTACCTACATTTCTCTGCACTCCCTCTCTCTCTCATTTAAAATCCCTGTCTCTCTCTCTCCCATTCCCAGTCACTATCTCACTCCATGTTCTCATCTCCCTCAGTCCCTCTCTGTCTCCCTCTCTAGCCCAGTCCCTGTTTTCTCTCTCTTTCTCTCTATCTCATGCTTTGTCTGGCACATACGCACATCCGCACACACACACACACACACGCGCGCACACACACACCCTGTCGCTCTCTCTGGCACACGTACTGCGTGTCCGTATCTCTCATACTAAATCGCTGACTGTCTCTCATGCACCCTTCCTGTCTGCATCTCAAATACACTCCTTGTCTGCCTTACTTGCGCAGACTTCCTCCTTTTCTCTCTCACAGACAATCCCTGTGTGTCCCACACTCCATGCCTGTCGCGCTCATAAACACGACCTGGCTGTTTTCTTAAACACACTGCCTGTCTGTCTCTCTCTCTCACACACACCCTGTCTGCCTCAGTCACACACACTCCTTGCCTAAATCTCTCACATGTACTGTCTGTCTCTCACGCACGGCCTGACTGCCTCTATCACACACACACACACAACCTCTGTCTCTCCCACATACAATGCCTGTCTGCCTCTGTCTCAATTACTGCCTGTCTGCATCTGTCACACACACACCCTGTCTGTCTCTCACACACACTGCCTCACAGCCTCTCTCTCACACACAAAACATGTCAGTCTCTCTCACACACACTGTACCTCACTCTCACACGCACAGTCCCTCTCTGTCTCTCCCACACTCTCACTATCAGTCCTTCACGCACTCCCTGTCTGTTTCCCTCTCTCACACACTTCCTATCTGTCTCTCTCACACTCTCCCTGTCTGTCTCTGCCTCTCACACACACACTCCCTGCCTTTCTCTCTCTCTCTCACACACACACTCACTGTCTGTGTCCCTCACCTAGTCTCCCTGTCTGTCTCTCTCACAGACACACCCTGTCTTTCTTATTCACAGTTACTCCCTCTCTGTCACTCTCACACTACTCCCTGTCTGACTATCTCTTTCTCACACACACACTGTCTTTCTCCTTCAAACTCACTTCCTGGCTGTCTATTTCTCACACACACCCCGACTGTCTCGCTCACCTACACTCCCTGTCTGTCTCTCTCACACACACACCTTGTCTTTCTCCCTCACACTGCATCCCTGTCTGTCTCTCTCTCTCTCACACATTCCCAAACGGTCTCTCTCACAAACTGTCTGTTTCTTTCGCACACGCTCCCTGTCTGTCTCTCTCTCACCCACTCCCTGCCCGATTCTCTCTCACACACACCCTGCATTTCTCTCTCGAACCGACAACGAGTCTGTCTCTATCTCATGCATTCATCACAACATTGAATGAATTTAAAAATTGGAGTAAAGAGGTATTTCAACACATTCTTCAACTGCACTCTGAACTGAGTCTGGGTCACGACATAAAACGCAGTGTTTGTGCAGCAGCTCAGCAGCTGGAGCATGAAGCCCAATTCCCGCAGAAACGCCGGTAGAAATATAGACTGATAACCTAAATACCACATACGGCTCCATATCGAAAACACCATTAACACTGCCCATAACAGAATGAAATTTGCCGAGATAATTAACAGCAAAATGATGGATTTTCTTCGGCTATCCATCTCTGGGTCTTTGCATCTCTCCCCACTTCTATGATCCCGGAGTCTCCTGCAACCTCTACTGCTCACTAAAATGTGTCTGACGGTGAGAGCATTGAGCAGTAGAATCACCATAAATGGGACAAACGGTGTTTGAATGTAATGGAGGAACTCGATTGCTCCCCAGACACGAGAATTTCTAGCATCCTCTGCTGCATCACAAAACCATGGGATGTTCCACAGCAAATACCGACCTGTGAACATAAAATACCAGAAGATGTTCTTTAAACAGCCCAGCACACTCACTGTTCCTACAACCACAGCCGCCGTTTTCTCGCTGCAATATTTACTTTTCAGCTTCTGGCAACAAATGGCCACAAATCGATCAAGGGTGAAAGTGACGGTGAACCAGACAGAACAGTCTGTGGCTGCGTAAAGCAGGATGGCATGAATATTACACACGGGGATGGACAACAGGAACTGAAACTGTTCCGGGTAAACAATGGGAATGTGTCTCAATATCAGGTCCAGGATAATGACCAGTAGATCCGCCGCTGCCATGGCTACCAGGTAGCGAGTGACACATTTGGAGAGCCCGCATTTTCCCCGAGATAAGATCCCAATCGTCAGCAAGTTAACTGTGAGGAAGGGGAATAAATAGAGAAATTATACATCAGTCTAGGAGCATAGTTGCCAGTTTGATTGAGGACTTATTGAGATTTACAAATATGTTCCTGAATCCAGTGATGCAATGAAATGATGGAAGCTGAAAGATCAAGGGAAGTGTTGTAATAGGGTAGAAGGCAGGAGAGATTAAATGAAAAGCGGATGATACTGACATGTTAAAATCAATGTTAATCATAATCATCCCCCTCCCTCCTTTCCTTGTCTGGTTTAAAATCTGATCCATTGCTAATCTCTCCCAGATCTGATGACGGGTCATTGACCTGAAACATTAACTCTGCTTCTCTCTCCACAGGTGCTGCCAACCTGATGAATGTTTCCAGCATTTTCTGTTTTTATTTCAGATTTACAACGTCTGCTGCACGTCGCTCTTGAGCAGGAAATTAAATGTTGGACTGACTGAGAGATTCCCACACCTGTGACAGGCAGCACGGAATTCATTTATTTCAAAGGAATAATTGGGAATGAGTCCACTGAAAAAGCAATGAAACAAATAATCTCAATCGTCACTAAGATAAAAGTAAACAATGGAAATTATCAGGATATTTTACTCCAGGTTGGGAGTGAAATCAGCAGTTTCAAGGAGTTTAGGATGACAATTGCACATTTGTTGTTGCATTCAGTATGCATCGAATAATTTTCCCAGTGACAGGAATTTCTGCTGGAGACAGGGAGCTGAATTTAGTGGAGCCAGTGGGGTTCCTGACGGCGGGCCTGTCATAGAAATTCAGAGCCTACACACCGTGTGGCTCTTCAGCAATTAACTGCCTGGTGCCGTGGTCCACATCCCTTAAAGGATGGGAATCCCATCTGCCAAAGCTGCTGAACAATCATGGCCAGCTGCTCACTAGTATCGGCAACGCCACTGAGAGCAGTGGAACTGCCAGTATTACATCCTAGACCCATAGTGCCCCAGACCAATAGGTAAGTCTGGCGATGACACCCCGCACAGTCAGCTGATCGGTGCCAGTTCCGGTACTACAACGGGTCTGGGACCAGGCCCATTGTTAGAGTCCCAGACCAGAAGTAAATCAAGTCTTGCAGCAGGGGATAGTCAGGGAGCAGGGACTACTGTTGGTACTATACCACACCTGGGATATTAGCAGCCTTGGAGTCCCAGACCCCAGGTGAGTTGGCTGGGATTGCCAGTGCCAGTATGGTAACCCCTGGAAAGTGGGTGATGGTGCTCGCTTAGTGCGGGGGTGTTTCAGGGAGAATCACCTTTGCTGCCAAGGGTCCATCCATGGGCCACAGGTTACCGAAAGGGGAGGCTGCAGTTCACAATGTCGCAATTTGCAGAAGTCATGAAGCGTGGAAGTATAGTG
This sequence comes from Heterodontus francisci, assembly GCF_036365525.1. Classification (NCBI taxonomy): domain Eukaryota; kingdom Metazoa; phylum Chordata; class Chondrichthyes; order Heterodontiformes; family Heterodontidae; genus Heterodontus; species Heterodontus francisci. Next base: position 52,208,937 of record NC_090391.1, read on the forward strand.
ATGAGCGAGCAAGATAGCAATAGAATTCATGAGTGCATAGACAGGGTGATGGACTGGACAGCAACAATAACCAATATGTATTTCTATCGCACCTTTAATGTTGTAAAATGTCCCAAGATGTTTCATAGGCGCATTATGTAACAAAATAAGATACCAAGCTACATAAGGAGATTGTAGGTAAGATGACAAAAAGCTGGATCAAAGAAATATGCATCAAGGAGTGTTTTAAAGACATAAAGTGAGCAGGAGAGGTGCGGAGATGGTATTCTGGAGCTTAGGGTCCATACAACTGAAGGTGCTACCACCAATGGTGACGATATTAAAATCAGGGATGCACAAGAGGCCAATATAAGATGAACATAGATATGTTAGTGTGTGGTGGGACAGGAGGCGATCACAGCGATATGGGGCTGGACATGTGTAGCAGGCGTGGCTCCTAGCGCCGGGCCAGAAAGGCGGGGTAAACAACACCTCGACCTCTTCGTGCCACCCACCCCCACCTCGCCCCAAAGCGACCCTGCGTTTTTTTTTGTCTAAATGTCTTATGCTAGGATCCAAGTCCCTTTAAAAATGAGGATCCTACCTCCAACAGCTGCTGGCCATTCAGAGAACTGGCAGCTCAGCAGTATCGGCACAAGCACCAGGAGAGGTGGTCACTTTCAGTACTGCAGAGGTCTTGGACACAAGTTCAGTGCTGGAACGTGGACCCAAGGTGAGTGAGGTGGGTTCACCGTGGCCAGTCTGGAAGTCTCTGGTGAGGGGGATTGAAGGGGTTGCCATAAAGCCCAGGGGTAGGGGTGTCCTGGGATGTTCTTCTGTGGGCCATAGATTACCCATGGAGGAGGGAGATTCCACCAAGCCAGTAGGAAGGGTCCCGCGTTTTGCAAGGTGCACTCCCCACTTCACAGAGGTACGCACAAACACCCCTCCCCCCCCCCACATGGCTCGTGAGGTCCCAGAGGTAGCAGGAATTGCCCCTTAGGTGACCACGGAAGGCCCGCAATTGGCCTTTGGGTGGGAAAATCACCGTCAGCCTATCCCTCTCCCCGGCAAGTTCACCTGGCGATGGGGTGACGACAGGTTCTCTGCCCCTACCACCCATCGCGATTCTCTAGTCGACAGCCTCCGACCTCAACTCAACGGGGCCCAAACAATCCAGCCCAGAGAGTGATGAGACAATATCCATTGACAGGCCTGTCAGGCTGTCTGTTGTCACCATCAAGGAATATGGAGGATTCCAATTCCAACGTCGCAGAGGATATGGCTCATGAAGTCCATTCTTTCTGCTGTGGAATTGGTCACTAACTCTCTGACAGCACTCACGAACCCAGCGATGATACAGCGTCTGGTAACCATTGTCTCAGCTTCCACTGCAGCACAGGCGGCAGACACCCAACGTTTCAGTGCTACAGTGGAAGCTCAGACTGAGGTCATGAGAACCATGCTTGCTGCCATGCAGGATCAGACTGCTGCCATCATGGCTGTGGATCTCAGTGCTCAAAGGTTTTTGCAGGCTCTCACAGCAGTCGAGCAATCTGTTATCCAGTAGATTACTAGGATTGCTGATGTGTTGCCCCATGTTACTGGCAGTGGCTTCGTGGAGCATAAACCTGCTGTCCTCTCTGAGGATGTCAGTATTTGTTCTCCCTTCACCGCCACTCCATCATTGTCCTTGCTGCTTCCCATCAGCCAGCCCAGGCTTCTGCTTCACATGCCGAGGTGGTGCATTCTGAATTCGAGCCCTCAAGGCCCACAGCTGCTCGAGAGCGTCCTGCAAGTCCATCTGCAGTCTAGCCCAGTGAAAGTCGTCAGTCTTCCACCAGCCATGCTGCAGCCACTGGGGAAGCACTGTGTAGCAGCACTAGGCAAGTCGCGGGAACCCGCAAAATAGGCACCAAGCGAATTCACAAGAGTCAATAGATCAGTTTTGTTTGTATGATTGAAAATGTTGTTGGATAACTATGTAAATGTAAAGGATTTTGCTGGTGGTTTATTATTGCACGATTATGACCAAGGCGACGCTGTGATGGTGCATCTCAGATGGGTGTAATGGTGGTGAATGGGGGAGCCATGGTGAGAAAGGACATAAGGAGGTTGCAGACTGATAGAGATAGGTTGAGTGAGTGGGCAGCAATCTGGAAGATGGATTATAATGTGGGAAAATGCGAAGTTGTTCACTTTGGCAGGAAGAATAAAATAAAAAACAGAGTATTTCTCAAAGGGGGAGTGTTGGAGAATTCCGAGGTGTAGAGGGATCTAGGTGTTCTACTGCACGAGTCACAAAAGGTTGGTATGCAGTTTTAGCAGTTAATAAGAAGGCAAATAGAATGAGACGCTTTATTACAAGATGAAATAAAAGTAGAAATGTTATGCTTCCGTTATGCAGGGTATTGGTGAGACCACAGTTAGAATACTGCGTACAGTTTTTGTCTCCTTATTTAAGGAAGGATGTTAATTTCAGTAAGGCGTTTGATAATGTTCGCCACGGTAGGCTATTGCAGAAAATACGGAAGTATGGGGTTGAAGGTGATTTAGAGCTTTGGATCAGAAATTGGCTCGCTGAAAGAAGACAGAGGGTGGTGGTTGATGGCAAATGTTCATCCTGGAGTTCAGTTACTAGTGGTGTACCGCAAGGATCTGTTTTGGGGCCACTGCTGTTTGTCATTTTTATAAATGACTTGGAAGAGGGTGTAGAAGGGTGGGTTATTGAATTTGCGGATGACACGAAGGTCTGTGGTGTTGTGGATAGTGCCGAAGGATGTTGTAGGTTACAGAGGGACAGAAATAGGCTGCAGAGCTGGGATGAGAGATGGCAAATGGAGTTTAATGCTGAAAAGTGTGAGGTGATTCACTTTTGAAGGAGAAACAGGAATGCAGAGTACTGGGCCAATGGGAAGATTCTTGGTAGTGTAGATGAACAGAGAGATCTTGGTGTCCAGGTGCAGAAATCCCTGAAAGTTGCTACCCAGGTTAATAGAGCTGTTAAGAAGGCATATGGTGTGTTAGCTTTTATTAGTAGGGGGATCGAGTTTCGGAGCCACGAGGTCATGCTGCAGCTGTACAAAACTCTGGTGAGACCGCACCTGGAGTATTGCGTGCAGTTCTGGTCACTGCATTATAGGGAGGATGTGGAAGCTTTGAAAAGGGTGCAGAGGAGATTTACTGGACTGTTGCCTGGTATGGAGGGAAGGTCGTCTGAGGAAAGGCTGAGGGACTTGAAGTTGTTTTCGTTGGAGAGAAGGAGGAGGAGAGGTGACTTAATAGAGACATATAAGATAATCAGAGGGTTAGATACGGTGGATAGTGAGAGTCTTTTTCCTCGGATGGTGATAGCAAACACGAGGGGACATAGCTTTAAGTTGAGGGGTGATAGATATAGGACAGATGTCAGAGCTAGTGTCTCTACTCAGAGAGTAGTAGGGGCGTGGAAGGCCCTGCCTGCAACAGTAGTAGACTCGCCAACTTTAAGGGCATTTAAGTGGTCATTGGATAGACATATGGATGAAAATGGAATAGTGTAGGTCAGATGGTTTCACAGGTCGGCGCAACATCGAGGGCCGAAGGGCCTGTACTGCTTTGGAATGTTCTAATTCTAAAATAAAAATGCATTGGAGGCTGGTCAAAGGATATTTACTAGATTGATACCTGGAATGAGTGGGTTGTATTATGTGGAAATGTTGGACAGGTCGGGCATGTTTTCATTGGAACTTAGAAGAGTGAGGGGAGACTTGACTGAAGTATATAAGATCCTGAACGGTCTGGACAGGGTGAATGTGGAGGGGATGTTTCCTCTTGTGGGTGAGTCCAGAACTAACGTGCACTGATGAAAATTAAGTGACGCCCATTTAGGACAGAGACGAGGAGAATGTTTTTCTCTCAGAGGGTCATGTGACTTTGGAATGTTCTGCCTCAGAAGGTGGTGGGGGTGGGGTAATTGAATACGTTTAAGGCTGAGTAAGATAGATCCTTGTTTGGAAAGGCAACGAAAGATTATCGGGGATAAATGGGAATGTGGAATTTCAGACAGAAAACAGATCAGCGATGATAGCATTAAATTGCGGAGCAAGCTATATGGGCTGAATAGCCGACATCTGCTCCTAATTTGTATGGTTATATGGTTACATGATCCTATTGGAACCAGAATCTTATCAGGAATTCTATGACGGACATTTCGGGTGGAAGGTCTCCAGAAAATATCCTCTCTGCCTCCTCTTCCTGAGGTGTCCTCTGAGTTCCTGGTGGCAATACTTGTATTCTCATGATGGCAACAATATGAATGGTGCAACAGAACACCATGAACTTGGGCACCTGGTCGACTGGAGGGCTCCACCTGAACGGTTCAGTCATTGGAAGCCGATGGTCTTCTGCATGATGTTCTTAGTGACTGCATTGCTCTCGTTATATACTTGATGTCCTTGCATTTTGAGTGATGGGGTGGGGGCAATGGTGGGTGGGTGGAAAATGAACCGCGTATAGAGGGCTTTGTCTCCGAGGAGACAATTTCTCTTTTTACATGGAGAGCTGAAGACGCTGGGAAGGGCTGACTACTTCATAATGAAGGTATTGTGGCTTCTTCCAGGCTAGTGGATATTTACAAACATGATGTACTGGGCATGTCCACACACCAACTGCACATTCATGCACTGAGTATATCAGTTTCTGTACCTCTCCCCGTTGACTTGGAGGCCCCACAGAGCCACATACCCCAGCGGAAATCCTGCCATCCTGTTAAAACTACAGGTCTTCTCATCCTGCTTCTCCCAACTGAGGAGAAAACCCATATGGGATGCCTCCATCACCTTCCGGGTACATCGAGTGATGACATATTAGGAGATGTTGAATATGTCGCCTGCTCCTCCCTGGAAAGATCCAGATTCACAGAAGTTCAATGAAAATGTGAACGTAATGGTCACTGGCAGTTCTGTCCTCACCCTGGTGTGAGGCTTCAAGTCATAATGTAGCAGGTGGCACAGCTCTGTAACCACCTCCTTATTGAATCAGAGTCACCTCACACACTGCTCCTGGGTTATGTGTTTGTAGGAAAAGTACTCTCGGGAAACCCGGCTGGGTAGGGCAGAGCACCACCTCCCCCCCACCCTCCGCATAATTTGCGCAGCCCCTCACTGCAGCCTGTGCTCCATTTGTTTGTCATGTTGCAGACAGTGATACACTGGAACTATAGCCTGTTGAGCTGAGAGTGACTAACACAGATGGTCAGTGCAGACCAAGTTAGAAAGCTGCCAGAACGCCTGATAGATGCCAAATTCTGACCATGTTCCCACTGCCGGTCCATGCAGGTTACTCAGGGACTAGCACCCTCTCCATCATGGGTAGCGTGCAGGCCACAACAGAAATGATCACCAGCATGGATTCCACAGCACCCATCCCAGTGACTCTACTGAGGCCAAAATCATGGCCAGAGAGAGATCCACAGAGAAAGAAATTCACCTTTAAAAGGGAATGATAAATAATAAAACTACAAGAAGTGCCTGGAATATGGAAAATGTGCAGGGAAATGGTCCTAATCGGAGGGTGGAGACCATTGAGAGATTTTCACCCAAGAATGAGTATATTAAGATTGTAACATTGCCGGACCTGGAGCGAGGATAGGTGAGTGAGCATAGGGGTTATGGATGAACTGTACTTGTTGTGAATTAGGCAGCATTGTCCTGGATGACCTGAAATTTAAAGAGGCTTTTAATTGTGATGGTGGCCAGAAAAACTGTGGAATATTCGACTGGATTCGACAAAGGCAAATATGAGGGTTTATGCAGCAGATGAGCTGACGGAGAGGTGGAGACGTGCAATATTATGAAGGTGGCAGTCGGCAGTTTTGCTGATCCAGAGGCTAAGAGATTCGAACTTCGCTTAGGATCAAAGGGTCACCGAGGTTGTGAGCAGTTGTGTTCATTCTCAGACATTGGCCAGGGCGCGAGATGGAGTGGGTGGATCGGGAACAGAATTTCTGATGGAAATCAATGACAATAGATTCAGTCTTCCCAAAATGCAAGTGCCAAGAAAATAATACAGTTAAATCCAATATCAAGATCTAATAGCTGGACACAGAGAGTTACCAGGAACAATTATATCAACAAGCAAGACAGAGTAAATGACAATAACAGTACTGAAGTTAAGCTTAATTTATAGAATCAATAACTTGTGAGAGGCACTTACCAGCGACACCAACAATAGCAAGGATGGGATAATACATCGTTTGCATCGTTAAAAGGGCGAAATAGATTCGGCGATCCAATGTTAGCCAATCATAAAACGCAGAAAGAAAGTCAAAGGCAGGGGAGAAACTCCTGACCATTGTTGTAACATTCCAATCTCTTGTTCTCAGATTCTGACCCATTTTTCTAACACTCCAATCTATTATTCTCAGATCCTGATCTGTCCTCTCCCTGTCTCCAGGGCCGCTGATCCCTGTTACTGCCAGGTGTGATGCCTCCGCTGACACTATGGGATAACACATTGTAAAGAGAGCCTTATTAATAGAAAAGGGAAACGCTCCAGTGGCAAAATTAGGGTCCATGGAGGCTGATGTTAATTATAGACTGAAAAAACAGGTTCAGTTAATTCCTTTCAATTCAACAATTTTTGTACAACTATAAAGTAGACCATTTACCCAGTCTGGAGGAGATGTTTGAGCGTTGCTGAGGGAAGGAAATGTGGAAAAAGCAAAAGCATTGGCCAGAATCCCTCGATCCTCTTTGAATATGGGAGTTGTGCCAGTGGACTGGAGGGTTGTAAATGTAAAACTGTAGAATAAAAAGGAGGGGGATAAACCCTGTAAATACAGGCCAGCCTGCAGAATGTCAATGATGGGGGAAATTTCAGAGACCATATTCCAGGAAGAAATATTGGCTGGTTGGGAAATCATGGAATAATAAATGCTTGCGTTTTTTGATGGGGTAACAGAAAGGTTTGATGAGGGTTATGTGGAAACATGGATTTCCAAACAACATTTGATAATGAGCAAATGAACAGGCTTCTTGGTGGGGTTAGAACACATTTGTAAAAATTGCAGTAGCGGAATGGATATGAAATTGGATGAGTGACTGGAAACGTAAAGCAGTGCTGACTGTAGTAAAGTAGACAGTGGAGATCTTCAGGAGTCAGTGGTAGCAGCCCTTCTTTTATATATACATATATGTATATATATAAAATAGATGGACTTAATGCAGAGGAATGTGAAGTGGTTTATTTTGGTAGGAAGAACAAGAACATGTAATATAAAATGAAAGGTGCAATTCTAAAGGGGCTGCAGGAGCAGAGGGACCTGGGGTTATATGTGCACAAGTCAGTGACGTTCAAAGGGCAGCTTGAGAAAATGTTTAATGAAGCATACGGTCTCCCGAGCTTTATAAGTTGGGGCATAAAGTAGAAAAGCAAGGAAGTTATGATAAACCTGCATGAGAAACTGGTTCCCCTCAATTGAAGTATTGTGCCCAGTTCTGGGCAACGCACTTTAGGAAGCATTTGAAGGCATTAGAGCGGGTGCAGAGAAGATTCAATAAAATAGTTCCAGGAAGGAGGGAATGCCGTTATGTGAATTGTTTGGAAAAGTTGGTTCTGCTCTCCTTAGAGAAGTGAAATTTGAGAGATGATTTTATAGCGGTGTTCAAAATTAAGAGTTGTCTGAGTATAGCAGATATGGAGAGACTGTACTTATTCTTGGAAGGATGGAGAACGAGAGGGCACCGTTTTGAGGCGGTTGACAAAAGAAATGACAGCAACATGAGGGCAAACCTTTACATAGCGAGTCATTAGGTTCTGTAATAAATTGTCTGAGATGTTGGTGCAGGCTGATTCAATCTTGGCTTTCAAAAAAGAATAGGGCAATTATGCAGAAAAATAAACATGGCTACAGAGAAAGGCCAGAGGAGTGGGACTAGGTGAGTGGTACTTGCAAAGAGCTGGCACGGAAAAGATGGTGTAAATGCCTGCCCCTCTGCTGGACCTGTTCTATGATTCTATGATAAACAGATTCATCGAGTTCTTTGATGAAGTAACAGGTAGGGTTGAGGAAGGACGTACAGTTGATGTCATGTAGATGGACTTTATAAAGGTGTTTGATCAACTAACATTTACGAAACGTGTCTGGTCAACTGAAACCGGTGGAGTAAAGGGCCAATGACAGTTTGGATATGATGTTTGCTGAGGAAGAGAGTGCAAAGAGATGTGGGGGGCAATTGTTCTTCAGATTGAAAGTATGAAGTCGTGTTCCACAGGCTTCAGTATTAGGACCACTGATCTTTTTAAATACAGTTTTATTTTATTAGTTCATGGGATGTGGGCATCGCTGGTTTGACAGCTTTTGTTGCCCATCCCTAATTGCCTTCGAGACGGTGATGGTGAGCCGCATTCTTGAACTGCTGCAGTCCATGTGGGGTAGGTGCACCCTCAGTGCTGTTAGGAAAGTAGTTCCTGGATTTTGACCCAGCGACAGTGAAGGAACGGCGATAAAATTCCAAGCCAGGATGTTGTGTGACTTGAAGGGAAGCTTGCAAGTTGTAATGTTCACAAGCATCTGCTGCCCTTGTCCTTCCATGTGACTGTTGAAGAAAATCCAGATTGTGCCCAATTGTTGAACAAATTCTCCGGACTCAGACGTTGAGAACAAACTTTTTATTACATGATATCATGGGGGAGCACACCTTACCTAAATGCAGTCCAGTGCTGCTCCCGCCAGCTACAAATCGCCGTGGATTTATATTGTATAAAAGAAGCAGAGCTAGCAGTTTCACATTTAAGCATCAAACACAGGACAACCACAAGACCACCTGCAGCTCTGTGCCCTTTGCAATGTCCGAGGTCAGTAGAGCGTTAGTTCGAGCATAACAAGCTATTGTTCCCTATTTAACGTACACACTCCAGGTACTATATTTGGCCGTTACTTCTGGCTAGGTTGGACAAACATGATAAAAGCGGAAGAGTCAGTAACGAACACTCTGCTTTAACTTCCCAAAATCCATCATGAGCTCTGTCCCTTCCTAAGCCGGATGATTGTGGTCAGTTGCTCTGTCTACATTTCCTGATCATTGGTTAGGTTAGCTACAAGCTGCGTCCTGTTTCTCTATTTTTACAAAGTTAAGAAATAATTAGCAAAGCTCAGAAAATTCTCCAACAATCCCTCCTTTTATCATACCATGATAACACAATATCATCGTATGTGGAGGGGAGAGGTATTTAAAGTAGTCATTGAAGCATAATTTATTTCCTGCCATTGCGCTGTGCCAGCCGCAAGGCCAAGCGAGCAATACATGATTGATTAATCTCAGCTTAAATGTCCCCATAAAATTCTGTTCTTAAAATTCTAAAATTCCGTTCTCACAGTCCCCTCTTGACTCTTCAACAACCCTTTTAAGAATTCTTCCCTTGATCCCACCTAGGTGCCTTTAATGGTCTCTATTTGTCTCGAATCAGCCTTCAACACCCGCAGGGGTCGCACTCAATACGTCGCCTGCTTATATCACAAGGGGGCAGCGGGAATTTTGTAAAGGCATATGTTTTGCAGGGGCTTCAAATACTTGCTTACAACATAAAAGGTGGTACACTTGTACAATTAAAAATTCATTTAAACATCACTGTTACATAATCGATTGTATAAACATAATACAATTTCATAAAGTACATTGATCATTCATTTGCTCACTTTAAGTATATATGAAAAGGTTATACAATTACCCTTTTATGGCATAACTAATTGTCCCTCCTTTTACAGAGCAAGTTCGAACACTAATTGCTTTTCGGGTAGCTGTCCAACCTGTATTCATACATCCTCTTGCATTGCCTAATTAATTTCTTAAGTTGCCAAATTAAGTACGTCAAATCTAACACCATGATACCCAGAACCGCTATCAGGACATGGGAGATAATTCTAAACCAGGGGTGTATCTGCACGTCTGACCCCCAGTTCCATGAGTCCTCCTTCCAGGTGGAATCATTTATCTTGTCAATCTCATCTTGTCGCATCTTCGACTGTTGTTCCAGCTTGGAGTGGATTCCAGCTGCTGTCTCTCTTTACCCAAGCGTGTGAGCAATGGCTGAATAGTATATTCATATTCTCGGAGTTAATTTGTCAATTCCTCCTTGATACATTCTGTCACAGTTATCGTTTCTGTCTTTTGCTCATGTATCTGCACCAACTCCATCTTCCCTACTCGGGTTGGTAATTGTGGGTTGAACCAAAACATACTGTTGTTCACCGGACAAGTCCGTTTATGTCCATACTGGTACTCCTTCGCTGTGGTGGTTAAGCAATATCTCCCCTTTCCCATATAGGCCACATGGGTTAGTCCTGACAATGCTTTCCTAGTCTTCATGGTGCAATTTACAGTGGTATTAAATCCACATTTTGATTCTGCCGTTTTATATATAGGACGAGGACACATGATCACATGGTTTTCCAGTCTACACTCAGACAATGGACAATGTTGTTCCAATTACCTCTTTTCCAATTTCCACAACATATGGTAAAATATCATTGTATTTTATGTAATCTTTTCCCCTTATCACTCCTATATTTTCTACTTCATGTAATTGTATCCCTAACTTATCTCTCAGAATTACAGGTATTCCCAACACTACTCCAATACTCATAGATCCTGTATTTACACATTCCTGACCTTTCCATACCTTAGGTTTTCTGAGTTGGCACCGGATAATTTTATCATTTGTGTCAATAGCTGAGTCCTCCAACTGGGTGTAATTGATCCAAACTGGCACCTGTCCTGCATCAATTTGCCTCCAATTTTCCTTCGTTTGCTCGAACATCCACGGACCGTATGTACTACAAACACGTTCATTATTTGAAATGTCGTGGACCTCCTTTACCTTTTCTATGATATCATTAATAGTATGAGCATGACCTTCCCGTACTCTCACCAGTCCTGTCACCGTTTTTGACAGATCCTGTCCTACTTTAGCTACACCACTTCTGTGCCTTTTGTTCCTTTTTATTTAATATCCTTTACTAGCTGACTGAGAGTTCTAACCTTCTGGTCCACATTTTCCAAATCTATAGTATTGACAATTGAAGTTCCTGTATTAAGGACTGTGGCTGCGTCATTCACCAAACTGCGTTTATGGCTCTTTCCCTTTATTATTTTCTCATTACCAAATTCCTGTCTCAACAATTGTTACAGTAATACCTTGTACAACTCTCGGGTCTTCTCAGGGCACCAGTCAGGTAGCTGGATATCTGAGAAAATCAATATTACCGGTACCAACTCAAGCTTTACATTATCATATACAATTTTATTTGGTTCTATTATCACAAGTCTATTTTCTAGTCCTGTAGTCAAGACCGGGCAAGGGAGACCAGTCACTTTTGGCTGTTGGGTCGTAACCTTACTCGTCGGTAATTCGGATGTGGGGTTAACAGTGGGGGTTGTTGCTTCTTGTCTGTTTAATCTCATAACCAGAAATAGGAACAGTCCTTTTTATTTAGAGCTTTAATATCTTGCGCTAGGGGAGTTCGAGGATTGTCTGCACTCAGTTTTGCTCTGTCTCATGCTTTCCCTGTGTTATTATTATTCCCAAATAAGAAAACCTTTCCTTCATTATCGGTGCCATTTTCAGCCTAACTTTCACTCTAACCTTCTTGAAGGAAGGTGGAATATCGATGGATTATTATAAAATCCCTGGGAGAGACATGTCCAGAAGTACTGTTGTCCCTTGAACGTAAATGCAAATTTATTTTGACACTCTTGTGCCAACTGTATGGACCGGAACCCATTGCTAAAGTCCAACACAGTAAACCACTGATTTGTTATTTTCTAAAACTTTGTTTGTCCTCTTAAATATCAGATAAATTTCCCTTTTAGTGCTTTAAATCACCACTCATATCAGTTAAATTTTGTTTATTGATTCCAATTTCTTATGCCCAGACTTGGTTGTACTTTTTGTACGTTAAGGACAGAAGTGTTTGCAACTATCTTTCCTTCTCAAGCATTTTGTCTCATTGATAAAGATGCTATGATATTTGATGTCTGCAATTCAGTTTTAAATTCTCTAAGCTGCTGGATCTCTTGTTGTGGCATCAGTTCTCATGTGGCCTTGGAACCTGCCGTCACCTGCTGAAAAAGAATCCATTGTGGCTCTGCCCCTGAGCCCAATGGTTTAATTTGTCCAATTCTATCTGTCAACTTAGAAATGTAAAATTTGGCAATGTCCATTATGTATAACTTTGACTCTCAGCTATGCAAAAAGCTGCAGCGGGTTAAGTTCTTTGTTTGTCTCCAAGGAGGCGGAGCAAAACATTCTCAGCTACGTCACTTTACGAAACCTTTCTTTTCTGATCGAAAAGAACTACCTATTTTGAACCTTTTCAATCCTTTTGGTATCCTTAGGGTTTAAAAACAACAAAATCATGTGTAACATTTTTCAAGTTCAAAGGAAATCATCTCCATCAGGAAAGACAGCATTTTAGATTAAACTCCAATTGTTTCCAAACTTTTTGTATCTCTTGTAAGAGGTTCCTAATCCAAGGAATTTTACGACAAAGATGATTCCAATTCCAATTCATTGCAATAATATTTAAAAATCAAAACTGCCGATGTTATATGAGTGAGTCCCCTGTTCGGAACTTAAGACTCCTCCAAAACTCAACATGCGAAACTTGAAAGTTCATTGTGGTTGCAAATGACATTTCCAGTTCTTCAACTTAAACAGGTCAATTAACCTTAACAGTATTAATTCAATTCAGACTTATTAACTTATAATACTTATTAACTACACACAGAACAGAATAGCACGTGCTTATTTTAAAAGATAGGTAAATTACATCATTTTCTTGCTCTTTCTACAGGCGCCTTTTCAAATGACTGTAATAAAATCAAAAACTAAAGAAAAAGTTATTTAACATTCTTGCAACAAAAGACTTAACACTAGGTCCTTACACAAACTTTAATCTTTTTAGACAGACAGAATCTTTCCTATACCTCCTTTTCTATCCTTTCTTTCCCTTAAAACAAGATAACAGTCAGTAAAACATGTCTTCAAATTTAGACTGTAAAATAATACAATAGCAGAGTTTCCAATTAAAACAATGTTCCAAACCCCAAATTAAATTTCTGCCAGACATCTTCAGACCTTCAAGGCTGAAGCTTATCCCTCAGAAAATTGTTCATTGCCATTTCACAGTTGCAAAACCAACTAAAAATAAAACTTTAACTTAAAATATAATTCAATTTTATATCCCATTCCTGGGTGCACAATCTTAAATCGAAATGAACACACTGAACAATCACTTTTCACACTCATTCAATTCCAAACAACTTAATCGACTCATGTTTTTCACATTAAAGCCTGTCAACAAAGAGTTAACGACAGTCAGTTCGACAGAATACAAGCCATTCTTCCCAGATATTCAATTCATTCGCGGAAGCTTCCGACATTCTCACAGTTGAATCAAAGACACCGTAACTTGGTTTTACTTTAAAACATACCTATCTTTAAAACACATATTTACCGTGACACTTCTGCGTCTCCTTCGAGGGGGCAAACGGACGCGGGTCGCCTTTCTCCAGAGGACATGGTTTACTTGTCCCCGGGGGCAACCCTTCCTTCTTGGAAGCCGTTGAGTCCACTTTTACTTCTACTTTCTCAAAACCTTCTAAATTTACGAGTTCTTTTCTATGAATCAAGTAGCATTAAAACAAAGGAAAACAAACAAGACACAACAAACAAATAGACCCAAGGATACGAACAGGCGCAGTTAATGTTAAATTCTCAAGGTCAGCTAACCGGCACACCCCTGTCTCTCAAGCCAACGCTCTTTCGTTCTCCCTCCGTCCCACAGCCTCTCTCTCTAGGGCCAGATTCCGGCTCGTGTCCTCAGGAGCAACGATCACGTGCCTGTCGGGTCAATTTGGTAGTTTAGTTACAGCCCCAGTCGTTCACCGTCCCAGACGGTTGTCCGAACGCCTTTGTCCCACAGCCTCTTGACTCCAGCCGGTGGAGGAACAGCTCGTGCAAACTCAAATTAGGATCCCCAAATTCCCGGAATTTGGTACTACTACTACACCGAATTCGCCACATTTTACTGGATTTTCTACTCATCTCCTTTTCAACTTCCCTTCGCGGAATTTTAGATCTTTTCTGATCAGGTTTCTGCCAATTCTTCCTTGACCCCTTTAGTCCCCCTCTCCCAGTTATCTGGCCTTCACATGGGGCCCCGTAGCCCTCTGAATTCAGGCTCAGGCTGGGTGATTGAGACACTAGGGTCGCAGAAAAGTTGACTTACCCCTGATCCTGTCGATTAGTTTTTTTCACTAGGTTCTTTTGGATCCCGCGAACTCAGGGATCCTGCCGACTACGCCAAACTGTTGGAGAAAATCCAGATTGTGCCCAATTGTTGAACAAATTCTCCGGACTCAGACGTTGAGAATCAAACCCTTTATTGCATGATATCATGGGGGAGCACACCTTACCTAAATGCGGTTCAGTGCTTCACCCAAAGAGCTACAGATCGCCGTGGACTTATATAGTATAAAAAAGGCAGAGCGAACAGTTTCACAATTAGATAAGCACCCACAAGACTGCCTACGTAACAGTGCACAATGCAAGGTCCGAGGTCAGCGAAACATCAGTTTCAACAATAACAAGCTACTTCCTTAATTCAATGCCCACTCCAGACACCATTTCTGGCCGTAATGTCTGATTGTGGTTAGCTGCTCTGTCTACAATTTATGACCGTTGGTTGTGGTTAGATTAGCTGCAAGCTGTGTCCTGTTTTTCTGCTTCTACAAAGTTATGTAATACAAGCAGCACTGTGATAATTACCAGAAGAACATGTATTTGTGTGTGTGATGTTGGTTGAGGGATCAACATCGGCCAGAATACTAGGGATAAGTCTTCCATCTTTCTTTCAAGTAGTGCACCTGAGAGGGCAGAGGGAGCCTCGGATTAATTTTTCTTCCGAGTGGCTGCCCAGATTTTGTGCTGAAGTCTCTGGGATTAGACCTGAACCCACCGTCTCCTGACTTCGAGGTGAGAGTGCTGCCAACTGAGCTGCTGCTGACAGCAATACTGTTTCAGTGACGTTAAAGGAGATGGACTGTTTTACATCTAATTAACGGGTCTTTTAAATTCCCAGTTGAGATTTGTGTCGAACACAAAGACCACGATAGTTTGCTTTATTTTTCGCCCTGAGTTTCTTATGCTGATACAGCCAGCTGGAATTGAAATTCTAATCTGATTATTTAAAACGAGTCTGATAGAAGTAGAGTGCGGTCTTTGTTTGAATTGAGTGTATCAGAGTCTGGGTGTAAATTATCTCACTGAGTGTAGAACACCAGTCAAAACTACATCTACTGTCGACTGAACCGCCACATGCATTTCTGTCACAGATATTTCTCAACACAAGTGTTGTCTGCTCGCCTAGTGGTACAGTTCACGAAACTAAATATTTTAAAATAGTTTCTTCCGTATTACAGTGTTATGTTAAATCTATAATAACCTCTCAGCTGGAGCTGGAACCAAAATTTTCTCAATTCGTTTTAATTAGTAGTATAATTATCAAATGCACTCTGCAAAAATGATGTTACTGAAAGTACCTAAATCGTTGGGAACTTGCTCTGTATTATTGATCAGATGGTGGCGATCTTCAAAATTAGTATATTTTATATTAATTCATTGTTCTATTTCCTCCATTTATATGTGCAGTGCCTAAATATATTTAAGTTTTCCCAATCATATATGTTTACATAGTGTCATGTAGTGTGTAATGAGTTAGCGATATTGTTCTTTAGTACATTTGCAACAGCTCGATGTTTGCTGTTTTATTGCATCGATGATTCCATTCTGTTTCTCACTACTTCCCGTGTGTGATTGGTTACATTTATTAATCTCTGTCTATAAAGAAAACGTTATTGGTTCGCTAACAGGGAAACTTAGTCCCAGTGTTATCAGATACTTTATATATTTAACTAATTATATTAACGTGAATATTGCCTAATTGGAGACAAAAGTCATATTTTGTGGATCATTTAAAGAACATTTGATTCAAGGCACAGACAGGGTAAAAAATAATTGCAGATGACTCCCTGTATCCTTTTCTCCAATCGCTAGTTATTCAGAACTATTTTTAAACAGCAGGCATGCTTGATGAAAGCAAATTTTTTTCATTGCTTTTGTATGAAGCAAATATTGAAATAGTTCATCTCATTTGTAGAATTCACATTGAATACGGAGCTTGGGCTGTTGGTTGAATTTTACATTATATCAATATTAAATAGGGAACCATTATCAATTCTTTCGCCATCAGAAAATATTGTTTTTATATTATATTGCATCTCATTAACACATCTTCGCAATTCCCAGGTGGGACATGTGCGAAACTTTGATTTAAATCCAAAATTGAAAATAAATATCGTGGCAATTTGATTTATTTGGTCCTCTGCGGCTCTTCGCCCGACGCAACTGACTGGAGTTGAAATTCTAAGCAGATTATTCAAACACAAAATCTAGAATTAGAGCGTGATCACAGGAAGAAATGAAGGTCTCGGGGTTTGGGGTCTATTGTAACACAAGGATTTTAGAACAGCAGTCAAAGCTAAGCCTATGGCCGACTGAACCCACACGAGCATTTCTGTTCCAGGTATTTCACAGTAGAAGTGCTGTCTGAACCTCTGTGTTATGCTGAATGGAACTGAAATAATTTAAATAGCTTGTGCCACGTTCGAGTTTTGCACATGGTCTATAAACATTGTGGAATATATTAACTAGAGTCAGAACCAATCGTATTTCAATTAGCATTAATTATTACAGTAATTGTGAAGTGCCTCTCCAAAAGATTATGTTATTGATTATTCCAAAATCTCCGGAGGATTTTCCATTTATTAGTGCTAATTAATGATGACCTTGCAAATTTAGAAATTTGTATTAAAGAACAGAGAACAAAGAAAATCACAGCACAGGAGCAGGCACTTCGGCCCTCCAAGCCTGCGCCGATCCAGATCCTCTATCAAAACCTGTTGCCTATTTTCTAAGGGTCTGTATATCTTTGCTTCCTGCCCATTCATGTATCTGTCTAGATACATCTCAAAAGACGCTATCGTGCCCGCATCTACCACCTCTGCTGGCAACGCGTCCCAGGCACCAACCACCCTCTGCATAAAGAACTTTCCACGCATATCCCCCCTAAACCTTTCCCCTCGCACTTTGAACTCGTGACCCCTAGTAATTGAATCCCCCCACTCTGGGAAAAAGCTTCTTGCTATCCACCCTGTCTATACCTCTCATGATTTTGTCTACCTCAATCAGGTCCCCCCTCAACCTGCGTCTTTCTAATGAAAAGAATCCTAATCTACTCAACCTCTCTTCATAGCTAGCGCCCTCCATACCAGGCAACGTCCTGGTGAACCTCCTCTGCACCCTCTCCAAAGCATCTACATCCTTTTGGTAATGTGGCGACCAGAACTGCACCCGGTATTCCAAATGTGGCCGAACCAAAGTCTTATACAACTGTAACATGTCCTGCCAACTTCTTGTACCCAATACCCCGTCCGATGAAGGAAAGCATGCTGTATGCCTTCTTGACCACTCTATTGACCTGCGTTGCCACCTTCAGGGAACAATGGACCTGAACGCCCAAATCTCTCTGAACATCAATTTTCCCCAGCACTTTTCCATTTACTGTATAGTTCACACTTGAATTGGATCTTCCAAAATGCATCACCTCGCATTTGCCTGGATTGAACTCCATCTGCCATTTCTCTGCCCAACTCTCCAATCTATTTATATTCTGCTGTTTTCTCTGACAGTCCCCTTCACTATCTGCTACTCCACCAATCTTAGTGTCGTCTGCAAACTTGTTAATTGTAAATTCTCAACTCATTTCACACATTCATATGTACAATGTCAAGTAATAATTAATGTGACAAAGTCTCCTTCCACATGCTGCTTTTATGTAAAACATCGTGAAGTGTTTAATGAGATATCATGAATAGTCTCCTTCCACCTGCTCCATACTTTTGCGGTGTTTTTCGGTGGATGATTCGATGCAGTTTCTCACCGTTTCTAGTGCGGGTTTGGTTACATTTGTTAATGTCGATCGACAACAAATGCTGGTTCACGACAGGGAAATGTTCCCTAAATGTTATTGCAGACTTCCATGATGAATCTTCTTTTGTTTTTGTCAAAGGGATGGTATTCTAAAATCCTGATTTTGAAGGTAATTTAAGAATATTTTCTGCAAGCCACAGAACGGAGAGAAAGTATGGAAAAAAAGAAAAGCAAAATACTGTGGATGCTGAAAATCTGAAATAAAAACAAGAAATGCTGGAACCACTCAGCAACTCTGGCAGCATCTGTGAAAAGAGAAGCCGAGTCAACGTTTCGGGTCAGTGACCCTTCTTCGGAGAAAGTATTGAATGTCGCTGACTCCCTGAATCTTTTTTCTTAGCAATCGGCCCAGATCAAAATCAATTTACAGGAAATGTGCATATTTATTTAAATTTGTCATTTATTGAGATTATATAAAGTGAGTATTGAAACAGCTTCCTTAATTAGTAAATTTATCACTTAATACATTTTTACATTTTGTCCTGTTTGATTTTAAGTTCATCAAAATCAAATAGGAAACTGTTA
The DNA here is from genome assembly GCF_036365525.1 of Heterodontus francisci. Lineage (NCBI taxonomy): Eukaryota > Metazoa > Chordata > Chondrichthyes > Heterodontiformes > Heterodontidae > Heterodontus > Heterodontus francisci. The sequence continues at coordinate 52,227,534 of NC_090391.1, forward strand.
TCAATTGTTGTCGCTGACAGCAAAAACGGATCTAATATTTGTCATCTGATTAACATTTAATTGCATTAACAGAAATATTTGAGTTAAATTTCGTTTTGTTATAAACATTGAGCATAAATACCACAAGCGTTGGTTTTATGTTGTTTCCAGTGGCTCTCGGACAGACGCAGTAGAGTGGAGTTAAAATTCTAATCAGGCATTTAAGATGGAGACTACTGGAAATAGAATGTGCTCTGTGTTGCAAGCGAGTGTATGGGAGTCAGAACTGCAGAATACCGGGATCTGCATCCATCCAACTCATCCACATTGAGATTTCTGCCCTCGGAATTTCTCAGTGAAGTGCCTTGTGATTCAGAGAATTAAATTAAATAGCTTGTACAGCATTTGGAAACTTCGGAAATGAGTATAAATATTGTGTAATATGTTACCTGGAGGTGGAACCAATATTGATTCATTTGCATTAATTATTAATAGAGTTATCAATTACACTCTCCAAAAATTCTGCTCCAGATCTTAGGGGAATTCGCTGTGTGCGCTGTTTTATTTAGTCAGCGACAATCTTCAAAACTAACCATTTTTACAGTATATCATGCTTTCTAATTCATACATTTATATGCACGGTGTCGTGTAATGATTAGTGTTTCTCACTCTCTTTCTGCATGATTCATACATTCCGTGGAGTATTTAATATCCAGACGTGTTTCTGAATCTCTTTCCACAAGTCCCATACTTTTTATATCGTGTGATGCAGTGTTTAATGAAAGATGCGGAGTTCTTTCCCAATCCCTGGGGAAAGGCCGGGAAAGTGGTTTGGGGGCAGTAGGTCTGCCATGATTTTATTGAACAGTGAAATATGGGTAGGCAGTATGGCCTAATCCTACTCCTATTAAATTATTTAATGTCCTTCCACATGTTTCATACTCTGGTCACCATGCGAAACAAATCCTGAATTCGTTTGCATATTTAAATTCAACAGTCAGTGCCCAGAACAATTTGTCTCGCTACTGTAAATGTTCGATGCGTGTTTGGTTATTTCTAACCATGGTAACGTTTCTTCAGGCACTAGCCCATGTGTTGTAGAGTTAGGTTGTTAAAAGTTACTGATAATGCTGTTGACGCACAGAATCCAGATTTTTTTTGATGTGAGGTCCTTTTGTCCAGTGCTTTGCTTATGTTTTAAGCTAAAATAACTGAATTTTATCAATTAATTTATTTCTGACATCTGCAAGAGCTCACTTAATTGCGAAAGTTGTTCAAATTGGACCTAAAATAATTTGATATAATTTAATTATTTACATTCTTAACCCACCTAATAATCTGCCGTGAGAAGCATGTACTGATAAACTCCCTGCATTGACTGCATTTTGTAATCCCTAAACCACCCCTGTACCTGGTTTTGTAACTCATTCAAGTGTTTAAATTCTGAGCTTTGAATATCCCACGTTTGTCCCGTTTCACTTCACCTTCCTTTGAATTTATTTTTATTTGTAATTAATATTTCTGTGTTACTGATTTGCAGTAAATTAAAAGGCATTGAAATTTACCTCAGGATCGGAAAATATTTACTTTCTGTTACCGTCCCTTCAAAAACCTGGGATCGGAATGCTGAATTCAATGCGAGTACCATCACCAGCGGGTTTACAAGCTGGTCTATCAGCACCCTCTTCTCAGGGCACCTAAACACGGTCATCAAAGGTGAGAGCACCATCAACACAAATTTACAGGGCGATGGGAAAAGGGAGTGGGAATAATGAGACACATCTTACAAACAGGTAGCATGGGCACCATGGGCTGAATGTTCCCTCTGTGTTGTTTCATTGTAAGATTCTTTGAGGGAGACAACCATCACCACCGCCTTCTCGGAGCACCGTCATATTGGTAATACATGGAGCCCACCCACCGTCACCACAAGGAGAGAGTGCATCCGGGTCTCCGTGTGTGTATATGTGAAAACAATTCTGGATACATTTTGGCCCATTACCAAAATTAATATGTTACAGAAATTGTATTTTCAATTTAAGGAATGAAGCTCAGATGAGATCACAGATCCCAATATAATTTCTTCTGCAACGTGACGGGAATAATGACCCTGAAGTTAGTTGTATTTGTGTCTTTTCTTTCTGACAGTTTCATTCATTTCTTGCCCCAGTGAACTGTAATTGTCAACTTCTCATTTCAGGCAGGCCTGGGAACAGTCAGGATGACCTGTCAGGTAATCGCCCTTGATTTTCACACTATCTGCTATTTCTCTGCTCTAATCCATCCCATTAAATAAACTAGGGCAACAATCTCAGTACCTTTTTGATCATGATTAACCTACTGCCATGTTGCTAGTCAGAAAGGGAATGTGCCCCTCACAGTGTTACTAAAGATCTTTTATTCTGGCTGAGAGATGGCTGTTGGCTTTATGTGGAGGGACATTAACTGAGGGTCTCTGAAAGCAGAGTGTGAAGCATCAGCTCCAATAACACTGCTCCCAAATGTGATCAGATTTTACACCTCACCAATCAGCGCTGAGATCGAGATCACGTGACCACCCAGCCCTGACTTTATTGGCTATGGTGGGTGAGGGTGCAATTTCTTCTGCTCTTTCCTGCTGCTGGGATCTCACTGTGTTCGTCCAATCAGTACTGAGCACGGAAACATGTAATAATTACAGCCACGCCCATCTCCCCATTTTTGCAGGTTAAGTCTGTTCTGAGCTGACATCGCCACCCGGATTCCATTGGAGCTGCTTTGTTGGTGGGAATTTCCGGTTGTCCATTGGTTCCATGCTGGATTGCACCGTTTATTAGCATTTCCCTCTGCTTTTTGCCATGTTTGTTATTTACTCTAGGTTTTATTCGGGTTCTGGACATACTCTGACACTAATTCCCCTCTTGCCTGGTGAATTTTTTTTTTTTAGAATTAGAACATTACAGTGCAGTGCAGGCCCTTCGGCCCTCGATGTTGCGCCGACCTGTGAAACCATCTGACCTACACTATTCCATTTTCATCCATATGTCTATCCAATGACCACTTAAATGCCCTTAAAGTTGGCGAATCTACTACTGCTGCAGGCAGGGCGTTCCACGCCCTTACTACTCTCTGAGTAAAGAAACTACCTCTCACATCTGTCCTATATCTATCACCCCTCAACTTGAAGCTATGTCCCCTCGTGTTTGCCATCACCATCCGAGGAAAAAGACGCTCACTATCCACCCTATCTAACCCTCTGATTATCTTATATGTCTCTATTTAGTCACCTCTCCTCCTCCTTCTCTCCAACGAAAACAACCTCAAGTCCCTCAGCCTTTCCTCGTAAGACCTTCCCTCCATACCAGGCAACATCCTAGTAAATCTCCTCTGCACCCTTTCCATAGCTTCCACATCCTTCCTATAATGCGGTGACCAGAACTGCACGAAATACTCTAGGTGCGGTCTCACCAGAGTTTTGTACAGCTGCAGCATGACCTCGTGGCTCCGAAACTCGATCCCCCTACTAATAAAAGCTAACACACCATATGCCTTCTTAACAGCCCTATTAACCTGGGTAGCAACCTTCAGGGATTTATGCACCTGGACACCAAGATCTCTCTGTTCATCTACACTACCAAGAATCTTCCCATTAGCCCAGTACTCTGCATTCCTGTTACTCCTTCCAAAGTGAATCACCTCACACTCTTCCGCATTAAACTCCATTTGCCATCTCTCTGCCCAGCTCTGCAGCCTATCTATGTCTCTCTGTACCCTACAACATCCTTCGGCACTATCCATAACTCCACCGACCTTAGTGTCATCTGCAAATTTATTAACCCACCCTTCTACACCCTCTTCCAGGTCATTTATAAAAATGACAAACAGCAGTGGCCCCAAAACAGATCCTTGCGGTACACCACTAGTAACTAAACTCCAGGATGAACATTTGCCATCAACCACCGCCCTCTGTCTTCTTTCAGCTAGCCAATTTCTGATCCAAAGCTCTAAATCACCTTAAAACCCATACTTCCGTATTTTCTGCAATAGCCTACCGTGGGGAACCTTATCAAACGCCTTACTGAAATCCATATACAACACATCCACTGCTTTACCCTCATCCACCTGTTTGGTCACCTTCTCGAAAAACTCAATAAAGTTTGTGAGGCACGACCTACCCGTTGCAAAACCGTGCTGACTATCTCCAATGAACTTATTCTTTTCAAGATGATTATAAATCCTATCTCTTATAACCTTTTCCAACATTTTACCCACAACCGAAGTAAGGCTCACAGGTCTATAATTACCAGGGCTGTCTCTACTCCCCTTCTTGAACAAGGGGACAACATTTGCTATCCTCCAGTCTTCCGGCACTATTCCTGCCGACAATGACGACATAATGATCAAGGACAAAGGCTCTGCAATCTTCTCCTAGCTTCCCAGAGAATCCTAGGGGACGCATCACGCGCTGGAAACCTGTGGGTTTATTTGACTGTAATCGCTTGATGATATTTCAAATACTTTACAGAGACGGTGAAGTTGAGACTGGTGAATGGGGGCGGTCGGTGAGTGGGAGAGTGGAGATTCTCTACAGGGACAGTGGGGGACAGTGGACGACTCTTACTGGGACCTGCAGGACGCCACTGTTGTGTGTCCAGAGCTGGGCTGCGGGACCGTGGTCTCTGCACTGGGACAGGCTCACTTTGGGGAAGGCTCCGGACCCATTGTGATGGAAGCTGTAAAGTGCGATGGGACCGAGGCCGCTTTGAGGGAATGTAAGTCACATGAATGGGATTACTATTCCTGGCCACACTCCAGTGATGCCGGCGTCATTTGCTCAGTTAAAAATGTTTCTCAGTCTCTCATCTCCCGCTGCGTCAGATAGAATCCGGAGGAAAAAGTGGAAGTAAAATAATCCGTGATGATCCATACCTGGACCGTGAGATAATCCTTATAGTATTGTCTGGTTAGTAATAATGTTATATAACTATTAGAATCACTGTTTGTTAAAATTATATCACTCGTATTATATTTAATAAACATTCTCCACCGGGAGTAATAAATACCTGATACTGAGTACATTTATAACACAGACAGAGCAGTTTCCATTGAGATTTTCCCTGAAGCACAGTGAATGATCTGAACTGCTGCAAATGGCACAATCTCAATCTAACTCTCCATTCATCAACCCAAAAGCCGCTACCGGGGATGTTCTGTCAGCCCGATTGTGCGCCTCTGCTGATCGCTGGCCTCAGATCTGGTATATTGTACATGTTGTGAAGCTGAAACTGTGGAATAGCGGAGGGAGGTTTCTCAGCCTCGGGGATCTGGAGCAATGGATTATTGTGGGTATCACAAGAGGAAACTGCGTTTTAAGATCCCATCGCTGCCTGTGCATTCCCATTTAAGTTTGGGAAATATTATGAAAGTGAAATGCACAGAACATTAAACAACAGAACTGCCATAGTGCAGAAAGCAATTGCAATGATTAAACTCAACACCGCTGAACTATTGGAAGAAAAGCGGCGAGTTTTCCTGAAATCCTGGCCAGTTACTCTAAGAAAGATAGTGAAAGACCTCAAGAGGACAAAGAGAGGCTGGTGAAATGGGTGGACACGTGGCAGATGAAATTTAATGCAGAGAAGTATCAACTAACGCATTCTGTTTGGAACAAGGAGGAGAGGCAATATCACAGCATCGCAGAACTGTTACAGCGCACAAGTGGCTATTCAGACCATAGTGTCACACTGCCTCTCTGAGAGAGCAAGTCATTCAATTCCATTCCACTGCCTTCTCTCCATAACCCTACACATTCTTCCTTTTCAATTAATTGTCCAATTCCCTTTTGAATGCTTCAATTGAACCTGCCTCCACCAAATTCTCAGGCTGCGCATTCGGGAACTTAACCACTCACTGCATGAAAACGTTTTTCGTCAAGTAATGTTTGTTTCTTTTACCCATTACTTTAAATCTGTGCGCTCTCCTTCCCAATCCTTTCACAAGAGGGGACAGTTTCTCTCTATCTCCCCTGTCCAGATAGCTCATGCTTTCGAATACCTCTATCAAATCACCTTCAGCCTTCTCTTCTCCAGGGAAAACAGTCCTAACTTCGGCAATCTATCTTCATAGCTGAAATTCCTCATCCCTGGAAACATTCACCTGAATCTTTTCTGTACGCTTTCAAATGCCCTCACGTCTTTCCTCAAGTGCGGCACACAGAATTGGACGCAATACTCCAGCTGAGGCCGAACTCGTGTCTTATACAAGTTCAACACAAATTCCTTGCTCTTTTTCCATATTAATAAAGCCCAGGACACAGCTCTCGCAACCTGTCCTGCGATCTTCAATGACTTATGCACACATATACCCAGGCACCTCTTTTCATGCGCCCCCTTTAGAATTGAGCCCTTTATTTTCTATTTTGTTTCAATGTTCTACCTACCAAAATGAATCACTTCACATTCCTCTGCATTGAACTTCATCTGTCACCTGTTTGCCTATTCTACCAAATTGCCTACGTCCTTTTGAAGTTCTGCACTGTACTCCTCACAGTTCACAATGCTTCCAAGTTTTGTATCATCTGCAAACTTTGAAATGATGTCCTGTACAACAAGGCCTAGGTCATTAATAGATATCAGGGAGAGCAAGTGTCCCAGGATTGACCCCTGTGGAATTCGACTACAAACCTTCATCCAGCCTGAAAATTATCCATTAACCACTACTCTTTGTTTCCTCTCACAACACAAATTCTTTATTCTCCAAAGTGCCTGATGCAACACATCCAATTACCTTTATCCAAACCAGTTTAAATATTGATTTTCCGCTGAACCAGGAGCTCTGCATATTTTGAGTTCAATTGCCATAGACACATCCTGATCCTGCCCAAAATTTCGCAGAGAGATCTTGTTTTCTGCCCTCTTTGGTCCGGTCCAACAGTCATATATTGATATAATTAGTAGTTTAGTTCATTGATCTTTTGCAGACAATAGCAATTGCTAATGTGCCTCACACGTATCGTTTACTCATTTAAGATAAGCTCTTCCCTAATGGCATTGGCCTGTCTGGAAAGAGAGGTCTGCACATTGTCTGTTCAGACATGCTGTTTTCGTTTCTAAAATTACTCGAATATCTTCATTGTCAAAGACAGAGTCCCATCCTTACAAAAGTAAGCGATTCTGTTATGTAATTAACATTAAATTGATTTATGATAATGTTTTAATCACCACAACCCGAGAACATAGTTCAGTACAAAGATGCAGCATATTGGACTGCTGATATTCAAGGGCAGTACTTGTGGACGTTACATTCTCCGGTGTGAAGCGGAAGTGATGAATAGGGTGGTTGAAACTTTAAACCAAAAAGGCAAAGCGACATCTGGCGAACTATCTGGTAATATAAAACTGAATGCTTTGAATCACAGAAAGCATCATCGGTTCCTACTCTACTTTGAAAAAAAATGCTCATTAGTCAAAGATCATCCACGAAGGGAAAGAACACGCACAGCATATATTCTCCATCACAAATCTTCCTCCTAAACCACTCCCCTGCCTCATCCACCCTCAACTCCAAACATAACTGAGAGGAGCTCGTGAACGTTTAGTTACAAAGTTCAAAAAATCCATTCAGTCGCCTCCACTGCTTCCCTTTCTTCCTCAACCCACCAGGCCTAACTTCCTATCAGTGTGCCCGCATCCCATCATCCTGAATTCGCATTGCTTGTGTCTCTACTGGAGTCCTTCACGCTATCTCTGAACTTATGCTGTCGATGAAATCCGCATCTTGCTGTCTGCACCCTATTTCTACCAAACTACTGAACACACACGTTCCCTTCCTGGTCCCCATGTTAGCTGACAATATGAACGATTCTCTCCCTCGCTTCATGTTCTGACTCCTCTCCTTCAAATCGGTTCGAATCGTACTTCCCCTTAAAGAAACCATTGACCACCTGTCCTTGCAAATTACTGCTGCAGCTCCAACTGTTATTACCTCACCAAGGTCCTTGAATGTGTCGTCGCCTCTCAAATCCATGCTCATCTTTTATGGAGCTGCATGTTTCAATTCCTCAAATCTGGTTTATTGCCAAACCACAGTACCAAAACAACTTTAAAGGGTGGCACAGTGGCCCAGTGTTTAGTACTGCAACCTCACAGCTGCAAGGACCCAGGTTCGATTCTGGATGCTGTCTGTGTGGAGTCTGCAGGTTTTCCCTGTGACTGCATGGGTTTTCCTCCGACAGCCAAAGACTTGCAGGTTGATAGATACATTGGCCGTTGTAAATTGTTCCGGCTGTAGGTAGGGGATATGGGATTGTTGCAGATTCGGTGGGCCGAAGGGTCTGTTTCAGCGTTGTATCGCTAAATATAAAATAAAATATGTATGTATAAAAAAGAACAACTCTTATCAAAGTCAAAAAGGGCATCCTAAGTAATTGCGACAAATATAAAGAGATTCCTCTTTCTTGACTTGTCTGCAGCTTTTGATATGATTGATCATGGAATTCTGCTCCAATGCCTCTCCATTGACACCCGGCTGGGTGGGACTGCATGTAGCTGGTTCCAATCTTATCTATTCAGTCATAGTCAGAAAGTTACCTGCAATGGCTTCTCGTCCCGCTCCTGCAAAGTCACCAAAGATTGAAGACTAAAGTCCTTCGACTTCTCATTTACATGCTGCCTCTCAGTGATATCCACAAAGACAACCTTAGTTTTCACAGATATCTCACGGTACGCAACTATACCTCAAATCCAACATTCTTGATCCCACCACTGCTTGGGAACTGCCAGAATTCCAGTCTGACATTCAGTACTGCGTTTGCAAAAAATTCCCACATTTCAGTATTGAAAGGATAGAAGTCATTGCCGTCAGTCCCCATCGCATCTGCTCCCTTGCCACCAACTCTATTTCTCCCCATGCCAACCGTCGGTGACTGAGCTTGACTGCTTGTAACCTTGGTATTATATTTAACTCCTCGCACACATCCATACCATCACGACCACTGTCTATTTTCTACCTCCATAATATCAACTGACTTTGCCCGTATCTAGTCTTACCCATTGCATTGTTCCCTCTAAACCTGATGATTCTAATGCATTCCTGGCTGTCTTCCCTGGTTACAACCTCTGCAAACACTGCTGCCTTGACCACGTGTCACTCAGCCATCTGCCCTGTGCTCACTGACCTACATTGCCCAGCAATGCGTGATTTTAAAATTCTCATCCTTGTTTTCAAATCCCTTCCTGGCCTCACAGCTCCTGTCTTTGCAATCGGCTCCAGGCTGACAGCTCCCAGTTCTGGCTTCTTGAGCATTCCTGATTTTAATTGCACACCATTGGCGGCCGTGCCTTTCGCTGTGAAGGACACACGCGCTGGAGTTACTTCCTTAAATCTCTCTACCTATCAATCTCTTCCCTGCTTTAAGACACTCCATAAAACCTAAATCTTTGACTTAGCTTCTGGTCATCTGACCAGAATATTCTTAGGCACTCCGTGTCTAACTTTCTTTGATATGACTCCTGTATAGCACCTTGGGATGGTTTATTACGCTAATGGCGCCAGATAAATGCAAGTCACTTGCTATTCAAGATAAAGGAAATAGGAGATGGCAGTAAATGTCGGACCAAGATAATAGATAAGGGTAACATACGTGGACAAGCAACAGATATAGTTACATAACATGAGTGTAAAATGATGGTTAATCACGTGAGTGATTGCCTTTACAACAATGTATGTAGCGTTTGAAACATAAAAGGGGGACTGGAGGCCAGAACTTGTCAGCGCCAGATGTTGTAGGATATCTGAAACATTTCTGCGCATTTCATTACATGTAATAGGTAAATGCAGACAGATTGTCTGCTATAAATATTGTAGAGTTTCATTTACTTGTCACGCATGCATTTAGAATGTTTATTTCCAGCGAGTGATGGCACAATGAGTTGGATTGAGTCATGAGGTGAATGCCAAATGTAAGTCTAATCCTCCTATATTGTTGTCCAACAGACCATTTGCAGTTAAGGGTGTCCGATGGTGGGAGCCCATGTGCTGGCCGAGTGGAGATTTATTACAACGAGACATGGCGCTAAGTTTGTGATGACTCCTGGGATCTGGTGGAAGTCAACTTGGTTTGCAAACAGCTGGGTTGTGGAAAAGCATTAGACATGATACTTCCTGCTTCTTGTGAACCAGGCTCAGGGTCAGCTTGGTTGAATGAACTGAACTGTTTTGGTAACGAATAATTTCTCATGGGAATTTCCCTCAGCATCGTGGGGTAACCACGACTGTTCTCATAAAGAAGATGTGCGGATCATGTGTTCAGGTAAGGCTGCTATGAATGTACTCATTTTATGTAGTGGTGTAAACGAGGATTCACACAGAAATTATGATATAGAATTGCATGGAATGTGTCATGGACTTGTCTCGTTTTTTCGCCTACGATTAAAAACAATGTGCAACTTTAAGACTCTGTTAAAAATAGAGCACCTTTAAGGGAGAGAACGTTCTGGAATTTCTAAGGCACAGTGTGCCAGAAGCTGCATTTTGTTACCGAGGCGGCAGCGGGAGAGAGAGGTCACATGGTGTAATGTTACTACTTAACTGTGTGTAAAACTGAAAAAAAAGCGGCTGAACGCAGACTCACCAGCGAAACGAACTGAAGAGAAAGGAGCTGTTTATTCTCGCTCAGCAAAATTTCGATAGAGAGCTACAGGCCGAATTAATTACCTAAAGAGGAAATTCCTTTTTTTTTTCAAGAAACCGTTTGTATTGCTGAAGGAACTGCTGTTGCCTCCTGCAGCTCAACACTTAAACGCCTGTTAAGAACAGACCAGTGCATCCAATCCTCATGAAGACTTCGAGTGGCCTTTGACTATTTCCACATTAGAATGCCTCATCCACCAGGAAGGTAATCCACAGGCTTACTTATTTTATTCGTTCTTGAGAAGCAGCTAAATTTCAAAAACACTAATTTTAAAACGAGTTAACTACTTTTGGTTTTGAATGCATGTATGCGAATGTGGGGAGTTAGTTTAAAATCATCAGGTCTTTAGTCATAGGTTTATCTTAATAGTATTTAAGACTTTTGTTTCAATAAATAGTTAATTTGTTGGTGTCTGAAGATACTTGGTTTGGTCTCTTTTATTCTGGGGTTACCAGAGTGTTTATTTTGGCAGTTTTCCAATTGGGTGTGAAAGCTTAATAATGTGCTGCGACCTGTGGAGTGACGGGACTGAATATATTAATTGGGTGGCTCGTCTGAGATCAGAATCAGATGAATTGTGGGTCTCATGTTTGGAATCATATAAATTACTTGTCTTTTGGACAGCATAAAATTTTGGATCTTGTGTCTGGCAGCATATTAATTGCTGTCGGCTTTGGGATCATATTAATTGGAAACTTGGTTGTCAGGATCCAAATCTAACACCAATTATGAAAAAATGGAACGAATTTTCTTGTATAGTACGGCAGAGTCTATAACATCAGAATGGCTCAGCAGTTGCAGCAGAGTTCTCGGGAAAGGAAAATGTTTCCCTCAGTGGCTCGATACCTTTAACTCAGAATAAATGAAAAGAGTTGGCAGCAAAATTGTGGTTGGAATTGAAATTCCTTTTTCAGGAATTGAAAGTCAACAATGCAGCGATAATTGACCTAATAGTCAATAATTCTAATAATTAGAAGGAAAATAAGAGGAACAAGAACGTACTAAGTCAGAGATTGATGCAGCAGAATTGGCAAACATTCAGTTGCAGTTAAGTCAACTGGAGCTTCAACAGGAAACAGAAAAATAAATAACAATAAGAAAACTTGAGGCTGGAAAAGAATTAAGAAAACTTGCACTTGAAAAAGAGGAAAGGGAGAAAGAGAAGTAATTTAGCCTAAAAGAGATGGAACTAAGACAAAGGAATAGTCTTCAATCCAGGGAAATGTCGGGTCATGAGGAATCTGAATTCAGCCCAGGACCCAGCAAAAAGCTGTTTAATTTATAAAAGCTGTTCCTACGTTGGGGGAAAGGGACGTAAAGGCACTTTTTTCCTTTCTTTTGAAAAAAATAGTCAAACAGATGAAATGTCCGAAGGAAAGCTGGACACTGATTTTGCAAAGCCGGTTGGTCGGCAGAGCTCATGAAGTTTATGTGCTGCTTCCTGAAGAGGCTTCTGCAGAGTGTGGGATGGCAAAAATCCTATTCTCCTCGCGTATGAGTTAGGCCCTGAAGCTGATGGTCAGAATTTTCAGGACTTGCAGAGATTGGCTGTGCAGACAAATGTAGAATTTGAGAGGGAGAAACAATTTAATTTTGACCGGTAGAGACGGGCAGTAAAGACGCACACCACATATGGGAAGCTTCGAGAATTAATTCGCTTAGAGGAATTTAAAAATTGCATTCCTTCAGTAGTGTGAACTCATGTAGATAACCTGAAAATTTTGAAATCTCTGCAGGCAGCGGAAGTTGTAGATGATTTTGACCTTGTGAATAAGCAAAACCTTTTGTCCGTCACCCCCATAAACCCAAGAATGATAGAAAGTGGGAGAGTGACAGGAAGGCAAGTATCCGGGGACAAGAATGAACAGTTGGAAATGCCCAAGTAGCACCTCCTGAAGTCAGAAAGGAAGGTGCTGAGGATCGAAGTGAGGTTCGCAAGCCAACGTGTTATCATTGACACAAAACGGGACATCTTCGTTCAGAATGCTGGAAATCGCAAGGTAAACCCATAGGACTCAGGGTACACAAAGTTAGCGCAGAGGAAAAGACTCTGCCTAAGAGGATAGCATACCAGGCTATAGCTTTAAACAGCAGCTTTAAAACAAGATACATAAAGGAAAGTGAGGATAGACGTTAAGAAAACGATGCCCGAACGTTATGATTTTCTTTTTTAAAGGAAAAAGGAACTGCGCATCCTTTAGGTGAAGTAGGAAGACATGTCATTATACTCAGGGATACAGGAGCAACCCAAATTTACTGGGGAAAGGTATAACGTTTCTACCAGAGATCGCCTGGAATGTTAAAGTTTTACTTAATGGAGTTGGCAGGGAGTATATACCCGCATCTTTATATAAAGTATGCCTAGAGAGTGACTTAATATCTGGTATGGTAACTGTACAAGTTAGAACATATAACATAGAAAAAATGCAGAACTGAAGGAGGCCATTCAGTTCATCATGTCTGCGCTGGCCGAATAAGCCATCCACCCAAACTAATCCCACCTTCTAGTACCTCGCCCACTGTCCCGCAGGTTATAACACTTTGGGTGCATGTCCAGGTGCCTTTTAAAACAATTGAGGATCTCTGCCTCCACCACTGATCCTGGCAGTGAATTCTAGACACCCACCATCCTCTGGGTGAAAAAAGATTTTCCTCCAGTCCCCTCTAATCCTTCTACCAAACACCTTAAATCTGTGTCCACAGTTTGACAATCAAGGGAATTGATCGACTCCTAGGAAATGATTTGGCGGGATCAAAAGAATCAGTTTTGCCTACAATTACAGAGGAACCAAGTGAATTATGGAAACAGAGCAATTACATGAACAAGTTCCAGGAATACTTCCTGCGTGTGTAGTCACCCGAGCAACAGCTAAACAGGATCCATTGTCTGAGGTATACGTGGCAGCACAAACAGATATCCGAGTATCTGAAACCTTATTTGGGGATTTATCATTGCATTACAGCAAGCTGGTCCAGAGATATACCGAATATCACAAAGGCTCTGACAGAAGCTGAGGCAAAAGGCGTTCCAGAAGCCTATTATATGATTGTGAGGAGGGAATAGAGACTGCCTCATAGACCTGCGGATGAAGACTAGACAGTTGTTGAACAGATAGTGGTACCACCAAAATATTACTCGAGATTATTAAGGTTAGCACATGACATTCCTTTTGCACAGCTTAGACGAGTTCAGAAAACCAAATCACGTATAAATGAACCTTATTACTGGCCAGTTCTTCCAAAGGATGTGAGACAATTTTGTAGGACATGCCATACCTGCCAAATGGTAGGAAAACCGCAACCTACCACAAAACCGGCACCAATAGTTCCCATACCTGTGATTGAGGAACCATTTAACAGGGTAATGGTAGATTCTGTAGGATCTTGGCCAAAATCAAAATCTGGACCTCAATACATATTTACCATCATGGATATGGCTACTCAATTTCCAGAGGCCATTCATGTGAGGACAATTAATGCTAGAATAATAGTAGCAAAGTTAGCACAATTCTTTTCGAGATATGGGTTATCACTTTATGTTCAATCGGGTCAAGGTTCGAATGTCATGCCTAAGGGATTTCAAGAAGTATGAGCAATTAGGGGATTAGGCAGTTAGAATCTTCAGCATCAAACCAACAGTCACGGGGTGCTTTAGAGAGATACCACCAAACACTCAAAACAATTATTAGAACAGACTGTCACGAATATCCACATGACTGGGATAAAGGGCAAAACTTTCTTTAATTTGCCCCCAGAGACTTTCTTGAATGAGTCCTGAATGAGTGAATTAGGCTTCATTCATTTCAAATTGGTTAACAGCTATGAGGTAAGAAGTCTTGTACAACTCATAAAAGACAGATTATTCGAACAAAACGCTGAATCTCCGAAGTTAGATTATATATCTGTGTTCTGGGAAAGGGTCAGGAGAACTTTTGGTGCGGCTCAGGATCACATTAAATCATCCCAAGCCAACATGAATAAATGAGCAGACAAGAATGCAAAACCCCGCGATTTTTAACCAGGGAATGAAATATTAGTGTTATTACAGTTACAGGGTCAACCATTATAAACACGGTTCAGTTGCCCATAAAGAGTTGGTAAGGTAGATTACTTGATTGCTACCCCTGATCGTCGAAGGAAGAATGGTTGTGTCACATTAATATGTTCAAGCAATATTATCTCAGTGAGGAGGATAAGCCTGTGCAGATATGTCAGGTAATCGGCATTCTTGAGAAGGGAAAGGAAATTGAGGATGAGGCAGAAGGATGCATGGAAAATTCTCAGATTGAACATCCAACACTCAGATTAGGGAGTGCAGAACGGCTAGGAAAATTGGAGAACATGCTTTTGCACTTGGAGGCAAAACAACGTAAAGAGCTAACCAGGCTTTCAACAGCAGTTAATGGAGTTTGTAGGGATACACTGGGATGTACAACCTTAGTCACACATGATCGAGATAAAGGGGGACTCGTTCCTTCAAAACAACATGTTTACCGCTTATCTCTGGTCAAACAGGCCCAAAGAAAAGCTAAGATCCAGTACATGCTGGAAAACAATTTGATCGAGCATCGTCAAAGGAGCTGGAATTCACCAATAGTGCTAGTATCAGTTCTGATGAAGAGTCACTGACCTGAAACGTTTACTCTGTTTCTCTCTCTACAGAAGCTGCCAGACCTGGTGAATATTTCCAGTACTTCTTGTTTATATTTCAGATTTCCAGCATTTTGCGTTTATAATGGGCTGGTATCTATACCTGAAAGGGTGAACCCAATTTTGTATGGACTACAGAAAAGTCAATGAGGTAATAAAGGCTGGCTCCTCCCCAATTCCGCGTTTAGAAGACTGTATTGACAGAGTGGGCAGTACTGGATTTACTCCCAAGATCGACATGTTAAAGGGATACTAGCAAGTTCCTTAGTCTTGTCGAGGCAGATATATCAGCTTGTCTAACATCTGACAGTCTTCATCAGGCCACTTGATGCCATTCAGGCTTAAATGGAAAGTCCCAAGCCACTTATCAATGATGAATGATTCAGTTTTTCCCGACTGTGTAGTGTATCTCAATGATGTACTAATATACAGAAACGCTTCGCAAGAACACTTAAACCAACCAGAAAATATGTTTTAAAAGTTACAAGCCATGGACTTAGTGATAAATCTGGCAAAAAGCGAATAGGGAAAAGCAAGAGTAACATAGCTCGGACACATAGCGGGGCAAGGACAGTTACTGCCCAAAACGGCAAAGGTACAAGTCTTAGTAGAGTTCCCTATCCCTGAACCTAAGTGGAAAATAATGAGGTTTTTAGGGATGTGCGGTTTTTACCGGAAATATGTACGGAAATGTTGTACTGTGGCTGCTCCATTAACCAATTTACAGCAAAAAAGAACAACAATGTAGTATGCTCAGATGATTGCCAGACAGCTTTTTAAAAGATGAAAGCAATCTTAACTAATGAGCCAGAGTGGGCTGCTCCAAATTCTGCTAAACCATTTAAAATAGCAATTGATGCTAGCGACCTGGGGGTCACTGCAGTACCATTGCAGGATGACGAATCGGGCATAGAGAAGCCAGAAGGGTATTTTTCAAGAAAACTAAGTTGTCATCAAAGAATGTATTCCACTGTGGAAGAAGAAATATTAGGACTTTTGATGGCTCTCAAACATTTTGAAATATCGTTCTGCTGAGACGATAAATAAATATTAATATACACTGACCTTAACACATTAACGTTCGTGTAAAAAAATAAAACCGAAATGTTAAAATATTTAGATGGAGTCTGTTATGACAGCCAAATCATCCAAACATTTTACATATATCGGGAAAAAATAATGCTATTGTTGACACTTTGTCCCGAATTTGACCTTATTAAATTATATGGATTGCGATGGTATAAAGATAATGCTGTAAACTATCAGTAGAATTAATTGCGTTTGAATGTGGAAGAAAATGTTATTTTTATCCCAGTTCCTAATATTTTTTAGTTTTTGCAACGTAATGAAAGACATTGCAGGAATGGCGTTTCATTTTGCCATATGCGAGGGTATTGTTTTCACATTAGATTAAGAACAGTGTGTGCCTTCATGATTCTGTTAAAAATAATGCTGTAGGGATAGAAATAGGGATAGAAAGTTTTGGAATTTCAAAGGCATTGTGTGCCAGAAACAGCATTTTTGTTACTTTGGCAACAGCAGGAGAGAAATGTCACATGTTATGATGTTTCTATTTAATTGTGTAAATTTGGCAAATCTGGCTTGAAACCAGACTGGCTAGAGAAGCACACTGAAGAGAAATTAGCTGTTTATTGTCTCTCAGCAAAGATTCGACAGGGAACTACGGGACTAAAGAAGAAAAGCCACCTTTTTTTCCAATAAACCATTTGTATTGCTGAAGGAACTGTTGGTGCCTATTAAGAATAGACTACTGCATCAAACCCTCGTGAAGACTAGCAGCGGTCTTTGACTAATTCCCCGTTAGAATACCTCATCCATCAGGAAGGTAATTCACAAAGACTTGCTTATTTCATTTAATCTTAGAAAGCAACTAATGTTTGACAGCACGTCTATTAAAACCAATTAACTACAGTTATTTTTTAATGTATGTGTGTACATGGGGGAGTTGGAATGAAATAAGAAGTCATACTGTCTTTAGACCTAGGTTTGTCTTCATAGCGTTTAAGATTTATTTCTTCATAAATAGTTAATTTGTTGTTGGCTAAAGATACCTGGTTTGGCTTGTTGTATTCCGGGGGTTTATAGAATGGTTAATTTCGCTGTTTTCCAATTGGATGTGAAAGCTTAATAATATGTTGCAACCTGTGGAGTGAGGGGACTGAATTGAAGTGCGTTGTTCAGGTCGTGGCCATAATAAATGTACAGCATAGAATCGGGCCATTCGGCCCAACTAGTCTATGTGGTATTTATGTTGCACACGTGCATCACCCCAAATTACTGCATGCAACCCTCTCTGCATGTCCTCCAATTTCTTTGTCCCTCATGTCCTTATCGAGCTTCACTTAAAATACATCTGTGCTGTTCGCCTCAACTATTGCATGCGGTCGAAGTTCCACATTCGATTCACACCCTCTGTTGAAAACGATTCTGCAAAATTTCATATTTAGTATTTTGATGACTCTCTCATAGTTATGATCTCTAGCTGTGGTCTCTGACACGTTATAAGCAATTAGTTTACCCGTATCCCTAGATTTATGTGCTCCTATACATCATTCTCACTCGTATTTTCCAAAAAGTACGTGGCCTCTTTATTTTTACTACCAAAATTCACCATCTTAGACTTTATTTGTATTAAAACTAATTTGCCAATTGCATGCCCATTTGGTCCATTTATTAATGTTTTCACGTATTTTGTCGCTCTCTTCCTTGATATTAATTATATCCCCAAATTGCTGTCACCTTAAATTTTGAAATTATGTATCCCACTTCTAGGTACAAATCCTTTGTGTAAATATTGAGCAGCAGTGACCCCAGCACCAATCCCTGTGGAACACCACTTACCACCTTCCGCCATTCTGGGCAACCACCTTTAACCCTGACATTGTATTTTGTAGCTGGTTTGCTACCATTGTTTCACTGATCCCTTGACTCCACATGCGCGACCTCACTCAAGATCCTACCATATGGTACCTAGTCTGAGGCCTTTGTTAAAAAAAACATGCATATTGCATCGACTGCATTATCCCTGTTATCTTTCAGTACCTTCTTCAAAGAATTCTATGACGTTGCATGTCCTTCTGTTGTGAAATCCGTGTGATTATTCGTTCTGACATCACGGGCTGTCGGTGTTTTATCTCTTGCCTTTCTTAAATAATTCCCGGGAACCAGCATGTGTTGATCTGTGCAGTATGGACACACGAGTTATACATCTAACCATCTGGAAATCTCTTCTTTCATTGACAGAGCACAAAGAGCTGTGGCTGGTGAATGGGAAGCATCGCTGTGAGGGGAGATGGGAAGTGTTCTCCAATGGCACCTGGGGAACAGTGTGCTCAGATACACTTGATGGACCTGATGCAGAAGTGATCTGTAAACAGTTAGAGTGCGGTCCCCTCAGTTCTATCGATGATTACGCTCAGTCATTTGGAGAAGGATCTGGACCCATTTGGCTCAATAAGATTGAGTGTACTTCACACGAATCGTTCCTTTGTCAGTGTCAATCAGACCCGTGGGATAAAAAACAAATGTGCAAACAAACTAGTGTTGTTTGTGCAGGTAACATATCAAATCTCTGAATGTACGAGTGTCATTTCAGAAATTGATGCAGTCAGCATGTTTCTGTTCTCAACAGAAGCAAAAGTAGCTATGGAGCAGACCCACAGATCAAAGGATCACATTCGAGAATATGTTTGTAAACGTGCGCTTTCACAAGGTAAAACCTCCTCGTTATTGTATCAACAATTTTTTTTTATTCATGCATGGCATGTGGACGTTGCTGGCTAGGCCAGCATTTATTTCCCATCCCTAATTGGGCTTGCGAAGGTGATGGTGAGCTGCCTTCTTGAACGGCTGCAGTTCAGATGGGGTAGGTACACCCACAGTGCTGTCAGCAACTATCTGACATCTACTCCTGTCTTGTACTACATCAACAATAATCATGGATTCTCTTTGACAGATCCCGAACAATGCTTGTGCCTCTTTGGAGTGAACAACAACTGCACTGGGAGAGTGGAGATATTGTGCAATAACAGCGGGGGCACGGTGTGTGATGACTCCTGGGATATGGCCGATGCCAATGTTGTCTGCAGACAGCTGGGTTGTTGCCACGCTCTACTCGCCCCAGGAGGAGTTCCTTTTCCCAGGATGGCGGTGTTATCTGTCTGGATGAGCTGAAGTGCACCGGAAGTGAATCTTCTATGGGCGACTGTCCTTCCTCATCGCCGGGTCAATCCGACTGCGATCACAAGGAAGATGCCAGTGTGATTTGTTCCGGTGAGGGTGGCAGGGTTTGGAGAGTGGGTTATGGTTATTTGTTTTGTTAAATGGACTCGTTCGGGAAGTTAAGAACAGTATTTATCGTTTTAATGTAAAGTGCTGACATTTCATCTTCCTGAATTTTTTATACAATATATTCCACAGGGTTCGATGTGCCTCCAATTGCTTCCCCGTCCTCATCTACAGGTACTGACCATAATGAGTATTCCAGCTTGCGTTAAGGTTTGTATTTGATTATTTAATATAGTTGCCATTTTCGGAAGATAATATGAGCACGTTCTCACTGACTGAGTGGAACATTTTTTCCTCACCGCATATTTCCAAGCGTCTGGTTGGAGTTCCATTAACCCCAGTTTCTGGCTGTACCTGAGGTGTCCTGTACTCAACAGAAACATGGGGCCACTATCTCTGTAATTTAGACTGGGTCACAAGTTCCTCTGTTGCAATGCACACCACACATACTGGGGAATGTTCAGCTTGACTCATTGCTCTGAAGCAGTGTATATAATTATTAAATACTTATTGCAAATATTTCATCATGCAAGGCGGACTGTGTCTGTGATAAACCTTTCTGTATTGTTTTCATTAAGAACAGGGATATAAAACTACTTCCATCCTAGTTGCGGTCTGCTTCGGAGTCCTGTTAATCTGTGAGTTGAACTCACTGATGGAGGTTATACAGGAAAAGTCAATCAGAAGAGGTGAGCTTCATACCTTACCGCAGAACGAACACAAGATCCCAGATATTGTGCCATATCCTTGCAAGACTCTAGTTAACTGCAGCTTTCCAAGGAATGTCAAGCGTCCTTATTAGAAATAAATTGTAATCGTTTTTGCTGATTTGCTCTATTCAATGTGCTTCGGAATTAGTAAAATCCGACATTTAAAATGTTATCTTACTTCATCCATTGGTTATAATTCCAGCCATTCAGATTATAGGTATAGCCATTCATTCTCGAGCTGTCCAACCTGTTTCTCTCTTCCAAAATAAAGCTTCCGCTCGAATTTCACCCATCCAACTCACTGCTGAATTACAAGGGTTCGAATAAATGATTGACATAGGTAAACTACCAGCTCCCCAAAATAAGGTACATCGATGGATGCTCGGAGGAGCAGAGACAGCATGCCCCATCGGGGGCAAGATCGAGAGCTTCGTGTCATCTCGGCTAACTGGAAGAGGTGAAAACACAGAGAGAGAGAGAGAGAGGGAGGAAGAAGCCTGCTCTTCCAGCTTCAGAGAGTGACAGTAGAATTATCTGCCATAGGTCGTATATTTCTTGTGTCAATTTAGCTCATGCATCGAGTCTAAAATGTTGATTCCTCAGAAGCGTAATATTTTAAAATTACTTATGAGTTCTCGACCACCTATTTTGGGTAAACATGTGACTCCTGAACCTACATCTTGCACTTTGGACACGAATATTTTCTCACAGTGAGGGAACATACCAAAGAACAATAAGCTCCTCGCTCATATTTCCAACTGATGCTGTCACAGAATCAGTCAACTTCATCCAACTTCTCTTTAGCTGAATTCCACTTGTGGGCCCAGAATCCAGTAATCAGTTGGAATTTGTTTCTCCTGATACCCGCTCATTTCTTCTTGCCTCCAGACTGCTGCAGGTGAACATATCAATATACAGAACAAAATAGACACATAGACATATACAAAAATATGCACAACAAAACCACTCTGCATTCACAATACCTGTCTTTGTCTCTTTGCTGTCACCATCATTGTGATTTGATTGTGTTTGCAGATAATTTACTGTTAAACGCTCGTGGGTCGGAACAAAACGTTAATCTCTCCATCCTCCATCCGACAGGTTCTGTCACTCACGGCAAGGGTTCACCAGCTGGTTTATACCAAGCAGTTTATGCAGAGATTGGGAATATTGTAACTGGCAAGGATTCCTCTCAGATCCGGCGTTCAGGTCTGTGTTTCATATTTCGTACCGAATTTTCACGGGACAAATGTCACTTCCACTTAATTGCCCCATTTTAATGGTCCATTGACTGACTGAAATCTGTCAGAAATCCGCTCACTATCCCGATGTGAAGGAGTCATATCACAGTGCGAGTGTGTCTAAATCTGTGCATATAGGAAGGCGAGCAATGGGTTTGGGAAGATTTCCACCGGACGCTACTGCTTAAAGAACGTGCTTTCTGCTTTTTTGTAAATAGTAATCAAAGTCATTGTTTCATTTTCCCTTCCGTCTGCACACTGACTGCCAGATATCTGAACTCCCGAATAATAAACACATCGGCTGTTCGTGTTATTTGTTAATTTTATATTCTCTCAAACAGCAACTGAATGTCATAAATCAACTGAAAGTATCTTCAATTTTTCATTTATCGTCACATCCTTCATAGCATATTCTATATCTGCTGACTTTACAGTCTGATTCACTACCATTTCATTTTATTCCCTTTAAGCTCGATCATAAACAGTCACTGCTCTCAGTGGAGACAGTCACCATGATTCACATTTTATTTCTCGAGGTGACTGGATTTCTGGATCAGAAACATGTTTCCATCAGGACCTGCTTACCTGAAATCGGTGGTTTCTACCAAAAAACTTATTCTAACACTTTGTATGATGAATTTTAACATTAACCTACAAATTCTACTTCACGATACTAGGGCAACAACACTACCGAATCGATAACATTGTCTTTTGCGCTATATTTGGGGAGTAATTTAACCATTGAGATATATTTCTTAGTTTAAAACAAAACACACCCAGAAGAAAAACAATCTGAAATTAGCCTCCTTGCACTCGTTTCTGCCCCATTATTGGGGTGGGGTAAAGTTTTGGAGTCAACGCCAGCCGTTTGAGACTCTAAAAGGAAAGGAGACCGGGACGGGGTGGACAGATTCTGGATTACGAAGCTGTGCTAACCGACTAGGTTTTAAACTATGGTCTCTGTTCTGATGCCTGAAATCTAAATCACCACCTGTACTGTGTATTGTTTTGACTGCTCTCTGGATGATCCAACATTTATGGTCCATGATAAGTTTCTCTTGAACCACTGCAGTCCCTGAGATGGTTGATGCTCCACAATCGGGTCATATAAAAAGTTCCTGGACATTGTTACCAGATGAACACCAAAACCTGCTGATTCCTGTCTGGTGCAAAAGTAAGCTGGGAAAGGTAGCCAAACCTTGGCTTTCAAGGAAAATTGGAGATAACATTAGATCCAAGGAAGAGGCATACAAATTTGCCAGTAAATAAAAGTACAGACCTGAGGATTGGGAACAGTTTAGAATTCAATAAAGAAGGACCAAGGGATTGATTAAGAAGAGGAAAATGCAGTACAAGAGTAAGCTTGTGAGGATCATAAGAACTGACTGTAATAGCTTCTATAGATATGTGAAGAGAAAAAGATTGGTGAAAACAAATGTAGGCCCCTTACAGTCAGAAACAGGGAAATTTATTATGGGGAATAAAGAAAGTGCTGACCAACTAAATGGATACTCCACTTCTGTCTTCACAAAGGAGGACACAAACATCACACCGGAAATGTTGGGGAACACAGGGTTTAGTGAGAGGGAGGAACTGAATGAAATCAGTATTAGTAGATAAATGGTGTTGGGGAAACTGACGGGAGTGAAGGCCGATAAATCCCCAGGGCCTCATAATCTACATCACAGAGTACTTAAGGAAGTGGCCCTTGAAATCATGGATGCATTGGTGCTCATCTTCCAAGATGTAAAATCATGCAACAGTAGTGGACTCGCCAACTTTAAGGGCATTTAAGTGGTCATTGGATAGACATATGGATGAAAATGGAATAGTTTAGGTCAGATGGTTTCACAGGTCGTCGCAGCATCGAGGGCCGAAGGGCCTGTACTGCGCTGGAATGTTCTATGTTCTATGATCTAGACTCTGGAACAGTTCTTACAGATTGAAGTGTAGCTAATGTAACCCCACTATTTTAAAAGAGAGTTAGAGCGAAAAGGGGTAATTATAGACCAGTCAGCCTAAGGTCGTTAATGGGGAAAATTCTAGAGTCTATTATCAAAGATTTCAAAGCAGAGCACTTGGAGAACAGTGGTGGAATCGGACAGAGTCAGCATGGATTTACGAAAGGGAAATCATGCTTGACAAATCTCCAAGAATTCTTCGAGGATGTAATTAGTAGGGTTGATGAGGGAGAGCCGCTGGATGTGATTTATTTGGACTTTCAGAAGGCTTTTGTCTAAAAATACGGGGTAAAATTTTCAGGACTGAGATGAGGAGAAATGTCTTCACCCTGAGAGTGATGAGCCTTGCTACCACAGAAAGCAGTTGAGGCCAAAGCATTGTATGTTTTCAAGAAGGAGTTGTATTTCACGAAAGGGTTCAAAGGATATGGGGGAAAAGTGGGAACAGGCTACTGAGTTGGATGATCAGCCATGATCATAATGAATGGCGGAGAAGGGCCAAATGTCCTACTTCTGCTCCTATTTTCTCTGTGTCTATGTTTCTATGATGAAGGTATTATAGTTATTTGTTCGAACGTCCCTATCAATGTCTCCAATAACTATCCATGATTGTGTTTAACAGTTGCTGATTCCATTGAGTCCCTCAATCAGATTGAATATTACACCAGTCCCAGTTTGGGTGACACGGATCCTGGATCAGAAAATCCTGAAGGGAACTCCTCCAGGAATCAGGGTGGATACATTTCTACTTGCTACCATCACTTTTTAAAAAAAATCATCATGTTATCTAAAATCAGCAACTAAATATATCAGAACTTAGTCGCTGTAAAATGATACTGCTGAAGACATGGAGATTTTCTGAGTGATTTTAGTTTTAGAAAATGGAGAAATAGTTTGGATTCCTACAAAACCATCCCGATTGCACCCAGTACTTTAATAGAATGAAACATTCAATATTATGCTTTCTGACACTGTTTACTGGGCGGTGAAATGTGAAATTTGTGTGCATATTGGATGGGTGATTCAAGGGATACATGTGACTTTAGAATGGAGGGCAACATGCTGGTGGATAGCGGTGTGAAGGATTCCCAACGTTTTTTGCTGCTGGGTGATATTCCCAGAGTCGCCCGAGCTGGTGGGTCGAGGCCTCACTTTAAGACGACGCGCTAGTAACTGAGCCTATTGAACAGGAAATGCAAGCGACTTTCCAAGCTATTCACAATTTAGTGAAAGTCGCGCGAGGACAACAGAGTTTCAGAGTCTGGTCATCTACAAGGAGGGGGAAGGTCAGTGGAAGGTCAGTTTTGCATACATGAAGCATCGTGGCAGTGTAGGGAGGGTGAGAGATACTGAATCACGGGATGGACTATCTGAAGGCTGACCAATCTTGGCGAGTACATTGGAAGTATTCAGGTTGAGCATCCACTCCGACTTGCAACCTATGTATACAGAGTAAAAAGAATGGAGGATTTGAGAAATGAGTTAAGCAATAGGTCTCATCCACTCCGGTTTTGAGGCCTCCCATTGTGGAGGAAGATCAGAGATGGAGAGAGCTGCAGTCACCGGGAATTCGGCTGCAGCACCCAAAGACGGAAAAGGATCATGAGGCTGGAAGAGAGTGTGGATGAGCAGGGAGCACATTAGCACCCACAGAGGGACAATGATCATGAGGCTAGAAGAGAGTGTGTATGAAAAAGGCGCATGTAGCACGCAACCAATGTCTTGAATAATGTATATGCTACCCGTCAGAAAGGGTTTACCATTAGAGGTTCTGCTTCCTGCAAATGTCGGAGCAGCAGTGTCAGTGAAGGTTCTGTCTCTCCAGGAAGGCGGCCACTGAGCTTCGTCCTATGTAGGAGGAGGATCTGAACCCAATGGGAATTGGTATGCTCCCATTTCCTGCGACACTGAAACTCACAGTGGCACTGAATTATTACACCTCAGGATCATTGCAGAGATCCTCTGGAGACATCTGTGGGATATCCCAGTCTGTGGTATATCACTGCATCAAGAAGGCCATAAATGCCATGTTCAAGAAGGCGAGCCAATACATGCACTTTCACACCAATCTGGAAAGCCAGACTGAGATTGTTGTAGTATTTGGGGAAATCGCGAGATGCAGGGTGTCATCGACAGCATGCATGGGGCCATTAAGACTTCCACAGTTCAGGCAGCAATAAGAACTGCGTCAACTCTCTGTGCAAATGGTTTGGGAACATTGCAAATTCTTCTTTTGTATCTGTGCAAGGTTCCTGGGAGGCCATCACGATGCCTTCATTCCACAGCGGTCTGAGGTGCACGAGTTTTTCAGCCCCCCCCCACCAATGAGACTTCAAGGATGGATAATAGGTGTCAAGGGCGACCACTGAAGGCATGCCTCATATGCCTGTGCAAAACCCAGCACAGATGCAAAGGAGAGCTGCAACAGTTGTCATTCAACAATTCCAACGACCACTGAGTCGGCGATAAAGCTTCGAGAAATGCAGTTCAGATGCTTTGATAGATCTGGTGGAACCATTCAATATGCCCCATCATGATTCTTGCATATCGTGGTGCTCTGTTGTGCTCTGCTCGTGGAGATAAATGACGGGACGCTGCATCCTCAGAGGTCTCCTGCGGCTCAAGGTTGCAAAACTTATATAAACGTATATAAAACTTATATAAACTTACCTTTTTGTTTCGGCAGTTTCTTTTTGCAGCGGCGACAGGGAGAGCGAGGTGGCAGCTGTGGAAGTGAGTTTACAACTTATATAAACTTACCTTTTTGTTTCGGCAGTTTCTTTTTGCAGCGGCGACAGGGAGAGTGAGGTGGCAGCTGGGTAAGTAAGTCATATATATTTGGGCAGCGGCTGAACCCGGGAGACAACACCTGTCGTGTCTCCCATCCGACCTCCTCCTCGAACCAAAAAAAAGGACTCGGTGGTGTGCAGATAAGGTAAGGCTTTTTCTATTTTTTTTTCGTGTGATTGGTAAAAACATTTCATTCCTTTTTCATTTATCTAAGTTAAGACTAAGTTAAGCTTAAGATTAAAATTGGCAGGATATCTCAGACCCGTGTCATGCTCCTCTTGCTCAATGTGGGAGCTCAGGGACATGGCTGATGTCCCTCACTCCTTCACGTGCTGGAAGTGCGTCCAGCTGAAGCTCTTGTTAGACTGCATGACGGCTCTGGAGCTGCGGAGCATCCGCGATGCTGAGGAGGTCGTGGATAGCACGTTTAGCGAATTGGTCACACCGCAGATTAGGATTGTTGAGGGAGAAAGGGAATGGGTGACCAAAAGGCAGAGAAAGAGCAGGAAGGCAGCGCAGTTGTCCCCTGCGGTCATCTCCCTCCAAATCAGTCATACCGTTTTGGATACTGTTGACGGAGGTAGCTCACCAGGGGAAGGCAGCAGTAGCCAGGTTCATGGCACGGTGGCTGGATCTGCTGTTCGGAAGGGCGGGAAAAAGAGTGGAAGGGCTATAGTCATCGCGGATTCGATTGTAAGGGGAGCAGATAGGCGGTTCTGTGGTCGAAAACGAGACTCCCGAATGGTATGTTGCCTCCCAGGTGCACGGATCAGGGATGTCTCAGATCGGCTGCAGAACATTCTGAAAGGGGAGGGTGAACAGCCAGTTGTCGTTGTGCACATAGGCACCAATGATATAGGTAAAAAACGGGATGAGGTCCTACAAGCAGAATTTAGGGAGTTCGGAGCCAAGTTAAAAAGTAGGACCTCAGAAGTAGTAATCTCAGGATTGCTACCAGTGCCACGTGATAGTCAGAGTAGAAATGAAAGAATAGTCAGGATGAATACTTGGCTTGAGAGATGGTGCAGGAGGGAGGGGTTCAGATTTTTGGGACATTGGGACCAGTTCTGGGGGAGGTGGGACTATTACAAATTGGACGGTCGACACCTGGGCCGGACTGGAACCAATGTCCTTGGGGGTGCTTTTGCTAATGCTGTTGGGGAGGGTTTAAAATAATGTGGCAGAGGGATGGGAACCAAATGAGGAGGTTAGTGGACAGTAAGGAGGTAGTAACTAAAGCCTGTAAGGAACTAGATAATGAAGTCAGCGTGACTAAGGGAAAGAGTAGACAGGGAGCAGATGATGAACGCAAAGGGACTGGTGGTCTGAGGTGCATTTGTTTTAATGCAGGACGTGTAGTAGGTAAGGCAGATGAACTTAGGGCTTCGATTAGTACCTGGGAGTATGATGTTATTGCTATTACTGAGACTTGGTTGAGGGAAGGGCATGATTGGCAACGAAATATCCCAGGATATCGATGCTTCAGGCGGGATAGAGAGGGAGGTAAAAGGGGTGGAAGAGTTGCATTACTAGTCAAAGAGGATATCACAGCCGTGCTGAAGGAGGACACTATGGAGGACTCGAGCAGTGAGGCAATATGGGCAGAACTCAGAAATAGGAAGGGTGCGATAACAATGTTGGGGCTGTACTACAGGCCTCCCAACAGCGAGCGTGAGATAGAGGTACAAATATGTAAACAGATTATGGAAAGATGTAGGAGCAACAGGGTGGTGGTGATAGGAGATTTTAATTTTCCCAACATTGACTGGGATTCACTTAGTGTTAGAGGTCTAGATGGAACAGAATTTGTAACGAACATCCAGGAGGGGTTTCTAGAGCAGTACGTAAACATTCCAACTCGGGAAGGGCCCATACTGGACCTGCTGTTGGAGAATGAACCCGGCCAGGTGGTTGAAGTTTCAGTAGGGGACTACTTTGGGAATAGTGATCACAATTCCGTAACTTTTAGAATACTCATGGACAAAGACGGGAGTGGTCCCAAAGGAAGAGTGCAAAATTGGGGGAAGGCCAACTATACCAAAATTCGGCAGGAGCTCTTTGAAGATAAATCCAGATTTGATATGTGGGAGGCTTTTAAAGAGAGGTTGATTCGCGTGCAGGAGAGACATGTTCCTGTGAAAATGAGGGATAGAAATGGCAAGATTAGGGAACCATGGATGACAGGTGAAATTGTGAAACTAGCTGAGAGGAAAAAGGAAGCGTACATAAGGTCTAGGAGGCTGAATAAAGACGAAGCTTTGAAAGAATTTCGGGAATGTAGGATCAATCTGAAATGAGGAATTAAGAGGGCTAAAAGGGGTCATGAAATATCTTTAGCAAACAGGGTTAAGGACAATCCCAAAGCCTTTTATTCATCTTTAAGGAGCAAGAGGGTAACTAGAGAATGGATTGGCCCACTCAAGGACAAAGGAGGAAAGTTACGCGTGGAGTCAGAGAAAATGGGTGAGATTCTAAACGAGTACTTTGCATCGGTGTACACCGAGGAGAGGGACATGACGGATGTTGAGGTTAGGGACAGATGTTTGATTACTCTAGGTCAAGTCGGCATAAGGAGGGAGGAAGTGTTGGGTATTCTAAAAGGCATTAAGTTGGACAAGTCCCTAGGTCCGGATGGTATCTATCCCAGGTTACTGAGGGAAGCGAGAGAGGAAATAGCTGGGGCCTTAACAGATATCTTTGCAGCATCCTTAAACACGGGTGAGGTCCCGGAGGACTGGAGAATTGCTAATGTTGTCCCCTTGTTTAAGAAGGGTCGCCGGGATAATCCAGGTAATTATAGACCAGTGAGCCTGACGTCAGTGGTTGGGAAGGTGATGGAGAAGATACTGAGGGATAGTATCTATTCCCATTTGGAAGACAATGGGCTTATCAGTGATAGGCAACATGGTTTTGTGCAGGGACGGTCATGTCTTACCAACTTAATAGAATTCTTTGAGGAAGTGACAAAGTTGATTGATGAGGGAAGGGCTGTAGATGTCATATACATGGACTTCAGTAAGGCGTTTGATAAGGTTCCCCATGGTTGGCTGATGGAAAAGGTGAAGTCGCATGGGATCCAGGGTGTACTAGCTAGATGGATAAAGAACTGGCTGGGCAACAGGAGACAGAGAGTATCAGTGGAAGGGAGTTTCTCAAAATGCAGACGTGTGACCAGTGATGATCCACAGGGATCCGTGCTGGGACCCCTGTTATTTGTGATATACATAAATGATTTGGAGGAAAGTATAGGTGGTCTGATTAGCAAGTTTGCAGACGACACTAAGATTGGTGGAGTAGCAGATAGTGAAGGGGACTTTTTTTTAGAGATACAGCACTGAAACAGGCCCTTCGGCCCACCGAGTTTGTGCCGACCATCAACCACCCATTTCTGCTAATCCTACACTAATCCCATATTCCTATCACATCCCCACCTGTCCCTATATATTTCCCTACCACCGACCTACACCAGGGGCAATTTATAATGGCCAATTATCCTATCAACCTGCAACTCTTCGGCATATGGGAGGAAACTGGAGCACCCGGAGGAACCCCACGCAGCCACAGGGAGAACTTGCAAACTCCGCACAGATGTGCATTGATGTCCAGAGAGATTTGGGTGTTTAGTTTAGTTTTGTTTAGTTTAGTTTAGAGATACAGCACTGAAACAGGCCCTTCGGCCCACCGAGTCTGTGCCGACCATCAACCACCCATTTATACTAATCCTACACTAATCCCATATTCCTATCACATCCCCACCTGTCCCTATATATTTCCCTACCACCTACCTATACTAGGGTCAATTTATAATGGTCAATTAACCTATCAACCTGCAAGTCTTTGGCATGTGGGAGGAAACCGGAGCACCCGGAGGAAACCCACGCAGACACAGGGAGAACTTGTAAACTCCGCACAGGCAGTACCCAGAATCGAACCCGGGTCCCTGGAGCTGTGAGGCTGCAGTGCAAACCACTGCGCCACTGTGCCGCCGGGTGTTCAGGTCCATTGTTCCCTGAAGGTGGCAACGCAGGTCAATAGAGTGGTAAAGAAGGCATATGGCATGCTTTCCTTCATCGGACGGGGTATTGAATTGAGTACAAGAGTTGGCAGGTCATGTTACAGTTGTATCAGACTTTGGTTCGGCCACATTTGAAATACTGCGTGCAGTTCTGGTCGCCACATTACCAAAAGGATGTAGATGCTTTGGAGAGGGTACAGAGGAGGTTCACCAGGATGTTGCCTGGTATGGAGGGCGCTAGCTATGAAGAGAGGTTGAGTAGATTAGGATTATTTTAATTAGAAAGACGGAGGGTGAGGGGGGACCTGATTGAGGTGTACAAAATCATGAGAGGTATAGACAGGGTGGATAGCAAGAAGCTTTTTCCCAGAGTGGGGGTTTCAATTACACGGGGTCACGAGTTCAAAGTGAGAGGGGAAAAGTTTAGGGGGGATATGCGTGGAAAGTTCTTTAAGCAGAGGGTGGTTGGTGCCTGGAATGCTTTGTCAGTGGAGGTGGTAGACGCAGGCATGATAGGTACTTTTAAGATGTATCTAGACAGATACATGAATGGGCAGGAAGTAAAGAGATACAGACCCTTAGAAAATAGGCGACAGGTTTAGATAGAGGATCTGGATCGGCGTAGGCTTGGAGGGCCGAAGGGCCTATTCTTGTGCTGTAATTTTCTATGTTCTTTGTTATTTTGTTCCGCAGGGTCGTCGGCTGCGTCTGTTTCTACTTGATCTGAGAGAGAGAGAGAATAATGGTGAGAGTGTGCTCCATACATTCTTTGACCATTCATTTTCTGGAGCTGCAGGATGCCAATGATACCACTTCAACGCTATGCTTATTGCTCAGCAGCATTTGTTTATTTTCCCTCATCCATTGGGGCACACATTATCCGGTGCCTCCGTACACATCTCACCATCTGTGCCATAGGCTGCTCTGCCTCCAGGCCTCCTAGCTCCACGGCCTCTTCCTCCATTGGCATCAGGACTATGAGAAAAGGGACGCCACCTCCAGTCCTTCTTCTCTCATGCGCATTGTGAATTCACTTACCCTGCAAGCACGCAGATTAACATTGGCATTTACCCGTCATAGACAGACACCATAGCTTGTTTGGCGGCAGCCTCACTGACCACCATGGCACCACAAGGATGCCTGCTGCATGCAGCCATTCAGTGCTGTAAGTGCAGGGATCAGCTTTGACTGACCAGTGTCCTGCACAGAGGGGTTAATATACCTCTGGCAGCCATTGTTGCTGCCTGGGCATTGTTGCAGACTCAGTGGGGACACCCCCTATCCAATTTCAGTTTCATTTTTTCTGACATTTAAGGCTGCCAGCTAATGTTCATCACTTCACTCACCTTGCCTAAGCACATAATAGCATTGATCCAGTTCTTGCACTGCAGCCTCTTACATGGGACCACCTCATGGCTGCTCACCTCCTCGTCAATCTCCTGCCATGCTCTCCCTGCCTGCCTAGCTGGTGTCCTCCACCTGTCCCAAGCGAAAAGCACTTCCCTCCTTACCCTTGCTGCCAGGATGAGCACTTTCAGCGTGGCAGGAGAAAACCTGGGCGTCACCCTTGCTCTGGCCGCTGCCATCTGCCAAATACACCAGTTGCCAGTCTCCTCCCACCCAATGTCCTTCAGAGCTCCTGCCTTTCAATCGATTGCTGGTTGTCTTTTAAATATGACACTGGCCTAGGAAGACTCAATTGCCGCCACATGACATGGTCCTACCATTCGCCATCCTCTCATCTCACTGCAGCTGAATATTGCAATCTCCCCTGGCCGGCCCGGGTAGATTGACATTTAATAATATAATTCGAAATATTCAGTATTACCATTTGATTTCAGTGAAAATCATTATTTCCTCTCAGGTCCGGTTCCAGGTGATTATGATGATATTGAGACTGGAGCCATTGACACTCAGGATGGTCACTTGTTTCTGGACAGTGGTACTGATGATCTCTTCACACTGACAGGTGCCGGCGGTGATCCCTCCACTCTCGGTGAGTCAAACTCCCACAGTCACCAGCTCACTGTCACTACTTTTAATTTCATTCCTATCGGTGTTGCCACAGGCCGCTGGTTGATTTAAATTCATGTTGTGATTAAAGGAAATTAGATTAAACAAAGCTTAGCTTATTTTAGAAAAGACATCCTGATGTTAATCGGTGTATGATATCTCTCTTATTAACACTCGAACACAGAACATTACAGCGCACTACAGGCCCTTCAGCCCTCGATGTTGCGCCGACCTGTGAAACCATCTGACCTACACTATTCCATTTTCATCCATATGTCTATCCAATGACCACTTAAATGCCTTTAAAGTTGGCGAGTCTACTACTGTTGCAGGCAGGGCGTTCCACGCCCCCACTACTCTCTGTGCAAAGAAACTACCTCTGACATCTGTCCGATATCTATCACCCCTCAACTTAAAGATATGTCCCCTCGTGTTTGCCATCACCATCCGAGGAAAAAGGCTCTCACCATCCACCCTGTCCAACCCTCTGGTTACAGAACACTCCCACTGGAAATCCTTCATGTGCTCAACCTGAACACCCTGATTCAAGCTCAGCATATCCACTTCAACTGCTATCATCCAGCGGTAAAAAAAAACAACTCGGTGAATGGAGCTGGAGAACATTCAGAGGCCAACAAATTCCAGTCCCGTTTACGTTATTGACACATTTATATATGACCCGCACTGAACCCGCTTTCAGTCTATTCATTAATCCATAATCTTTCTCTCCACAGTATACAGCTCTCAGACCCGCGCTGAACCCATTTTCAGTGCAATCATTGATCCATCATCTTTCTCTCCACAGTATATAGCTCTCAGACCCGCACTGATCCCGCTTTCAATCCAATCATTAATCCATAATCTTTCTCTCCACAATATACAGCTCTCAGACTCGCATTGATCCCGCTTTGCTGGTTCCCTCCATTCCTGAAAAAAATGAGGATGTTCACTGTGACACGTTCACAATCGCAGACATTCCACTAACGATGGACAATGACTGTAAAGTTCAACATCTTACATCTCCATCACCCCGGTAAGACCAATGCTTTATTATTTGTTACATGTATTTGCGCTGACAGTGTGCAGTCCCTGCTGTTTCCGATATGAATATGATAATTAGTGGTGTTTTCAACGGTCAGTGATTCCAAAGTATCAGAGAGACGATTTTCTGTACTGACTAAAGAAATATAGAACATAGAACATAGAACATTACAGTGCAGGACAGGCCCTTCAGCCCTCGATGTTGCACCGATCTGTGAAACCATCTGACCAACACTATACCATTTTCATCCATATGTCTATCCAATGACCACTTAAATGCCCTTAAAGTTGGCGAGTCTACAACTGTTGCAGGCAGGGCGTTCCACGTCCCTACTACTCTCTGTGTAACGAAACTACCTCTGACATCTGTCCTATATCTATCACCCCTCAACTTAAAGCTATGTCCCCTCGTGTTTGCCATCACCATCCGAGGAAAAAGGCTCTCACCATCCACCCTGTCCAGCCCTCAGATTATCTTATATGTCTCTATTAAGTCACCTCTCCTCCTCCTTCTCTCTAACGAAAACAACCTCAAGTCCCTCAGCCTTTCCTCGTAAGACCTTCCCTCCATGCCAGGCAACATCCTAGTAAATCTCCTCTGCACCTTTTCCAAAGCTTCCACATCCTTCCTATAATGTGGTGACCAGAACTGCACGCAATACTCCAGGTGCGCCCGCACCAGAGTTCTGGACAGCTGCAGCATGACCTCATGGCTCCTAAACTCGATCCCCCTACTAATAAAAGCTAACACACCATATGCCTTCTTAACAGCTCTATTAACCTGGGTGGCAACTTTCAGGGATTTATGTACCTGGACACCAAGATCTCTCTGCTCATCCACACTACCAAGAATCTTCCCATTAGGCCAGTATTCTGCAATCCTGTTACTCCTTCCGAAGTGAATCACCTCACACTTTTCCGCATTAAACTCCAATTGTCATCTCTCAGCCCAGCTCTGCATCCTATCTATGTCCCTCTGTACCCTACAACATCCTTCGGCACTATCCACAACTCCACCGACCTTCGTGTCATCCGCAAATTTACTAACCCACCCTTCTACACCCTCATCCAGGTTATTTATAAAAATGACAAACAGCAGTGGCCCCTAAACAGATCCTTGCGGTACACCACTAGAAACTATACTCCAGGATGAACATTTACCATCAACCACCACCCTCTGTCTTCTTTCAGCTAGCCAATTTCTGATCCAAAGCACTAATTCACCTTCAATCCCATACTTCTGTATTTTCTGCAATAGCCTACCGTGGGGAACTTTATCAAACGCCTTACTGAAAACCATATGGACAACATCCACGGCTTTACCCTCATCCACCTGTTTGGTCACCTTGTCAAAAAGCTCAATAAGGTTTGTGAGGTACGACCTACCCTTCACAAAACCGTGCTGACTATCTCTAATGAACTTATTCTTTTCAAAATGATTATAAATCCTATCTCTTATAACCTTTTCCAACATTTTACCCACAACCGAAGTAAGGCTCACAGGTCTATAATTACCAGGGTTGTCTCTACCCCCCTTCTTGAACAAGGGGACAACATTTGCTATCCTCCAGTCTTCCGGCACTATTCCTGTCGACAATGACGACATAAAAATCAAGGACAAAGGCTCTGCAATCTCCTCCCTGGCTTCCCAGAGAATCCGAGGACAAATCCCATCTGGCCCGGGGGACTTATCTATTTTCACACTTTCCAAAATTGCTAACACCTCCTCCTTGTGAACCTCAATCCCATCTAGCCTAGTAGTCTGTATCTCAGTATTCTCCTCGACAACATTTTCTTTCTCCACTGTAAATACTGACGAAAAATATTCATTTAACACTTCCCCTATCTCCTCCGATCCCACACACAACTTCCCAATAGTATCCTTTATTGGCCATAACCTATCTCTAGTCATTCTTTTATTCCTGATCTACCTATAGAAAGCCTTAGGGTTTTCTTTGATCCTATCCGCCAATGACTTCTCGTGTCCTCTCCTTGCTCTTCTTATCTCTCCCTTTAGATCCTTCCTGGCTGGCTTGTAACTCTCAAGCGCCCTAACTGAGCCTCCACGTCTCATCCTAACATAAGCCTTCTTCTTCCTCTTGACAAGCTCTTCAACTTCTTTCGTAAACCACGGCTCCCTCGCTCGACAACTTCCTCCCTGCCTGACAGGTACATACTTATCAAGGACACGCAGTAGCTGCTCCTTGAATAAGCTCCACATTTCGATTGTGCCCATCCCCTGCAGTTTCCTTCCCCATCCTACGCCTCCGACATCTTGCCTAATCGCATCATAATTTCCTTTCCCCCAGCTATAATTCTTGCCCTGCTGTATATGCCTGTCCCTGCCCATCGCTGAGGTAAACCTAACCGAATTGTGATCACTATCACCAAAGTGCTCACCTACTTCTAAATCTAACACCTGGCCGGGTTCATTACCCAGTACCAAATCCAATGTCGCATCGCCCCTGGTTGGCCTGTCTGCATACTGTGTCAGAAAACCCTCCTGCACACACTGGACAAAAACAGACCCATCTAAAGTACTCGAACTATAGTATTTCCAGTCAATATTTGGAAAGTTAAAGTCCCCCATAACCACTACCCTGTTACTCTCGCTCCTGTAAAGAATCATCTTTGCTATCCTTTCCTCTACATCTCTGGAACTATTTGGAGGTCTATAGAAAACTCCCAACAGTGTGACCTCACCTCTCCTGTTTCTAACCTCGGCCCTGACTACCTCAGTAGACGAGTCCTCAAATGTCCTTTCTGTCGCTGTAATACTTTCCTTGATTAACAATGCCACACCCCACCCCCGCCCTCTTTTAACATCTTCTCTGTTCCTAGTGAAACATCTAAATCCCGGAACCTGCAACATCCATTCCTGTCCCTGCTCTACCCATGTCTCTGAAATGGCCACAACATCTAGATCCCAGGTACCAACCCATGCTGCAAGCTCACCCACCTTATTCCGGATGCTCCTGGCGTTGAAGTAGACACATTTTAAACCAAGCTCTTGCTTGCCAGTGCCCTCTTGTGTCCTTATAACCTTATCCCTGACCTCACTACTCTCAACATCCTGCACACTGGAACTACAATTTAGGTTCCCATCCCCCTGCTGAATTAGTTTAAACCCCTCCGAAGAGCACTAGCAAATCTCCCCTCCAGGATATTGGTCCCCCTCTGGTTCAGGTGAAGACCATTCTGTTTGTAGAGGTCCCACCTACCCCAGGAAGAGCCCCAATTATCCAGGAAAGCAAAACCCTCCCTCCTACACCATCCCTGCAGCCTCTCTCTCCCTATTCCTCACTTCGCTGGCACGTGGCACGGGCAACAACCCAGAGATAACAACTCTGTTTGTTCTCGCTCTAAGCTTCCACCCTAGCTCCCTGAATTTCTGCCTTAAATCCCCATCTGTCTTTCTCCCTATGTCGTTGGTGCCTATGTGTACCACGACTTGGGGCTGCTCCCCCTCCCCCTTGAGGATCCCAAAAACACGATCCGAGACATCACGTGCCCTGGCACCTGCGAGGCAACACACCAACCGTGAGTTTCTCTCGTTCCCACAAAACCTCCTATCTGTTCGCCTCACTATGGATTCCCCAATGACTAATGCTCTGCTCCTCTTACCCCTTCCCTTCTGAGCAACAGGGACAGACTCTGCGCCAGAGACCTGTATCCCATTGCCTACCCCTGGTAAGTCGTCTCCCCCAACAGTATCGAAAACGGTATACCTGTTGTTGAGGGAAACGGCCACCGGGGATCCCTGCACTGCCTGCTGGTTCCCTCTCCTTCCCCTGACGGTAACCCATCTACCTTCTTCTTTTACCTGAGGTGTGACTGCTTCCCGATAACTCCTCTCAATAATCCCCTCCGCCTCCCGAATGATCCGAAGTTCCTCCAGCTCCAGCTCCAGTTCCCTAACGCGGTCCTTCAGGAGCCGGAGCTGGGTGCACTTCCCGCAGATGCAATCAGCAGGGACATCCTTGACGACCCTTACCTCCCACATTCTGCAGGAGGAACATTCAACTGCCTTAACCTCCATTCCCACTATTCTAAATTCCCAAGTTTTAAACCAATCACACGATAAAACAAGAAGAGAAATAGAAAAAGCCTTACTTTACCTGCACACAACCGAGTCCTTTTTTTTGGTAAGAGGAGGAGGGCGGGTGGGAGACACTACAAGAGTCGTGTCTCGGGTTCAGAAACAGCCCAAAAAAATAGGTTTCTACTTACCCAGCAGTCCCTGCTCCACCGAAACTCCCGATGAAATTGACTTCCCTGTTGTTCACTCCTCACTCGCAATGCCTGTGCTCCTGGAAAAGCCAGCAGTACCTGCTCCACCGAAACTCCCTATGAAATTGACTTCCCAGCTGCTCACTCCTCGCTCGCAATGCCTGTGCTCCTGGAAAAGCCAGCAGTCCCTGCTCCACCGAAACTCCCGATGAAATTGACTTCCCAGTTGTTCATTCCTCGCTCGCAATGCCTGTGCTCCTGGAAAAGCTAACAGCATTGTGGGAGTAATTTCACCACACCAACGGCAACGGCTCAAGAAAGCGGCCTAGCATCACCTTCTCGATGGGCAACTGGTGATTCACAATATATGTTGGTAGGAAGCTTATTGTAGCAGAAATATTCTGAGAAGATCATATACTGCATTTGATGTGATTATTTGATGGATAGCATTGCTGTAAACCTCTCAAGTCATTTTTGTTGTCGTTTCAGGCAAACGCCAGCCTGAAATCCTGCATGTGTTGTCTGGAGGTGGATCACAGGCTGGTGGAAAATATTCTGTGTTAAATCTGAGAGAATGGCATGAACTTTCCCAACAGTGTGAACATGCTGAATGTGCTTTGCTTTCCGATATAAACATCACTTTATATTAATCAACCATCATTTTACTTTGTATTGAAATAAGTAGATTTGGCTTTTATCCATATTTTGCCTGAACGTGCGTGTGTTCAGTTCAATTAAAATACCAAAACAGAATTGATTTCGGATCATTCCTCTGTCTATACAAATACTTGGATAGATTACTCTGCATGTAATTACCAGCATTGTCACAGAGATTAAAATCATTGCTTATTAATAACAGTTTGTACAAAGTTCGTTTTGTAACCGCCTCACATTTTCATATGCTATTAAAGAAGGTTTAGAATACATCAGACGACCAATGAATGGTCTGTCTCTTTGCTCTGCATTTATTGCAACTGCTTCCTCCACCGCCATATACTCAATGTGGACAAATTACTGCAGTTTATAATGTAAATGTTGATGTACAATGGAAATAGCCTTAAATAATAATAACATATTTATTAAATGTTTTAGTTGGAATTTGTGCCTTTGTCAATATTAATGCTTGTATTATGTTTCAAGTGCTAAATAAACACTAATTCCCAGATACAATATCTTGTTGTTTTACTTCACTACACTATCCCTGAGGATTCTGGAGAATGTCGGGATAGCAGGAGAGTCTGATCAGAAATGAATGTGTTTTTGCACTTTAATTCTAAATATTTCAGCAGAACGCAATTGTTGCTCAGTCGGGAGAACGACTACACCGTGCATTATCCTCCAACAGATTGTGATTTTCATGCCATTCCTTCACCGACTGAAACACCAGTATCCACCAGCAGAAGGCGGACCTGCGTGAGAAGAGTAGCGGCGGCGGGAGATAAAAAGCGGCGGCAGAGTGCCCTTTCTCCCACTCCCCACATGTCAGAGCCGAAGTGTGACATCTCAGGGGAAGAGGGTAGTGATTGTTGGGTAGCTCGTCCGTGTCTCTTTTGATTAGCCAAGTGGTTTAAATCAATGACGTTATTGCAGCTGAAGACTGCAGTTAAGAAATTCACTTTTGACATATTTAACATCGAAATTAATTAAGTAAGTAGGATAGAGAATGACTGGGCAGTCGATGTGTTGCAGCTGTAGTATGTGGGAGGCGATGGACGCCGGTGCGATCCATGGTGATCACATCTGCAGCAAGTGTTGGCTGCTCGAGGTACTTTCGGCTCAGAGTTGATGAGTTGGAGTCCGAGCTGCGGGCAGTGCGACACATCAGGAAGGGGGAGAGTTACCTGGACACTGGATTTCGGGAGAAAGTCACAGCCTTAGATTAATTACATCTCATTTGGATCATGATTAGGGACAGGGGGTATGCATGCGAGTGAGGAAGGTATGGTGATCTCGCGCTTAGCTTTGGAGGAGACTCAGCCAGTGCCCTTAGTCAATAGGTATGAGATTCTTGCTCCCGGTGTGGACGAGGGCACAGACTGCAGGGAGGATGAGCGAACTGACCACAGCAAGGTGGTTGAAAGCGCCAATCAAATTAGAGGATACAAGAGAAATATAATAGTCATAGGGGATGGCATATTTAGGGGATTAGCAGCAAAGGCAGGGAGTCCCAAAGGCTGTGTTTCCTACGTGGTGCCAATGTTAAGGACATCTGTTCTGGGCTAGAGAGGAACTTGGAGTGGGAGGGGGAGGATACAGTTGTTGTGGTCCACGGAGGTACCAACGACATAGGTTGGAATAGGAAACAGGGACTATGAGCAGCTCGGGTCTAAATTACAAAGCAGATACACAAAAGTAATCATCTCTGGATTACTACCTGAAGCACGTGCACATTGGCGTAGAATAAATAAGATTAGAGAGGTAAACACGTGGCTCAAAGATTGGTGTTTTGATTCATGGGGCACTGGCACCAGTACTGGGGAAGGACAGAGATAAAAACAAGAAATGCGGGAACCACTCAGCAGGTCTGGCAGCATATGTGAAAAGAGAAGCAGAGTTAACGTTTCGGGTCAGTGACCCTTCTTCGGAACTGACAAATATTAGAAAAGGCACAGGTTATAATCAAGTGAGCTGGGGGTGGGAAAAGAGATAACAAAGGAGAAGGTGTGGATTGGACTAGGCCACATAGCTGACCAAAAGGTCAAGGAGCAAAGGCAAGCAATATGTTAATGGTGTGTTGAAAGACAAAGCATTAGCACAGATTAGGTGTCAATGCACTGAATATTGAACAGCAGTAAGTACAATCCTGAAAAAAGCAGTAGGTGAGCAAACTGAACAAACTAAGATGAAATGAAATAAATGCGAAAAAAAGGACAGAGATGTTGTGTTGGGACGGGCTTCATTTGAACCAAGCTGGGACCAGTGTCCTGGTGAATCGTTTAACTATGATTGTAGATCGGGCTTTAAACTAATTAGTGGTTTGTGGGATGGGGAGTGGGCGGGGTGGAGGGTTTAATGGAAGGGAAGCTTGAAAAAATCAAATAAGGGACGAGAGAGCAGAGGTGCAGGGTCATGAGGAAGCGAACGGTAACCAAAGTGTGACAGGAAGGGGCAGAAAATATAAACAGAAGAGTGCAGAAGTACTTAGAACCAGAATGAGTATTAATGGTAAAAAAGTCAAAGTGTAAGGCTCTTTATCTGAATGCACACAGCATTTATAGAAAGATAGATGATCGATGGCACAAATGGAAATAAATGAATATGACTTGATAGCTAATATACAGACGTGCTTGCAGGCTGACCAAGACTGGAAACTCAATATTCACGGGTATTTGGCATTCTGGAAAAATAGGCAAAAAGCAAAAGGAGGTGGGATAGCTTTGTTAATAAAGGAAGGTATCAGTGCGGTGGTGAGTTGTGATATAGGTGCAGTACATCGTGATGAGGAATCAGTTCGGCTGGAAATAAGGAATAGCAAGTAGAGGAAGTCACGGGTGGGAATCGTCTATAGGCCCCTGAAGAGTTGCCTCACTGCAGGACAAATTATAAATAGGGAAGTAATGGAGGCGTGTAAGAATGCAATCCTGTTTTTTTATTCACTCTTTCCCGATTGTGTGAGTTGGCTCAGTACCAATCCAACTGTGATTAACAAATGGTTGGATTCATTTGGCCATTTCCTGGTGTGTTAGTGGGACTCAGAACCATTCCAGATGGGATTAAAACAGGGCTCGTTTGAATTAGCTGTTTCCTCGTGTGTGATTCGGAGTATCAACCGCTACAGCTGGAAGAAACGCAGGACTGGTTTCAATTCGCTCTTTCATTGTGTGTCGGTGGGACTCTGTACCATTCGAGCTGGGATTAACACATATCTGGTAGAATTTGCTCTATCCTGGGTGTGAGTGGGAGTTTGTTCCACACCAGCTGGGATCAACACAATCCTGATTTGTTTTCGCCATTTCCAGCTGTGTGTCTTGGACTCACTACCACTCCAGCAGGGATTAACACAGGCTTGGTTGTACTTTCTCGATCCTATTGCGTATTCGGGTCTCAGTTCCGCTCCAACTGGGATTAGCCGAGGCGGTGTTTGAATGGGTCATTTCGTGGTGTGTGAGTG
The DNA here is from genome assembly GCF_036365525.1 of Heterodontus francisci. Taxonomy (NCBI): domain Eukaryota; kingdom Metazoa; phylum Chordata; class Chondrichthyes; order Heterodontiformes; family Heterodontidae; genus Heterodontus; species Heterodontus francisci. The sequence continues at coordinate 52,269,252 of NC_090391.1, forward strand.
GGACTCAATACCAGTCCAGCTGGGAATAACGCAGCCATGGTATGTATTAGCCCTTCCTTGTGTTTGAGTGAGACGCAGTGCACTTTAGCAGGGATTTACAGTTGTCAGGTTTGAAGTGGCCCTTTCCTGGCGTGTGAGTGGGACTCAGAACCATTCCAGCTGGGATTAACCCAGGCCTGCCAGAATTTTCTCTGTCCTGGTGTCTGATTTGGACACAGTACCACTCCAGCTGTGAATAGCTCTGGCCTAGTTTGTATTGGCCATTTCCTGTTGAGTGAGTGAGACTCAGTGCCATTCCAGCTGGGATTAACACAGGCCTGTTTTGAATTCGCCCATTCCTGGTGTATGAGTTGGACTCAGTTCCACTCTGCACGGATTAACACAGGGCTCGTTTGAATTGGCTCTTTTCTACTGTGTGAGTCGGACTCTCTACAACTCTCGCTGGAATAAACGCGAGGCTGGTTTCAATTCGCTCTTTCCTTGTGTGTTGGTGGGACTCAGTACCATTCGAGCTGGGATTAACACAGGTCTGGTAGAATTTGCTCTATCCTGTGTATGAGTGGGAGCTGGTTCTACACCACCTGGGATTAATGCAATCTGATTTGTATTCACCATTGCCAGCTGTGTGCGTCAGTCTCAATGCCACACCAACAAGGTTTAACACTGGCCTCGTTGTATTTGCTCTATCCCATTGTGTATTTGGGATTCATTTCCACTCCAACTGGGATTAATGGAGGCTGCGTTTGAATGGGTCATTTCCTGGTGTTTGAGTGGGACTCAATACCAGTCCAGCTGGGAATAACGCAGCCATGATATGAGTTAGCCCTTTTCTTGTGTGTGAGTGAGACTCAATACACTCCATTAAGGATTTGCAGATGCTTGGTTTGAAGTGGCCCTTTCCTGGTGAGTGAGTGGGACTCAGTACCACTCCAGCTGTGATTTGCAGAGGCATGATAAGAGTTGGGCCCTTTCTGGTGTATGGGTTGGATTCAGTACAGGTCCAACTGAGATTAACGGAGGCCCCTTTTCAATTGGCAATTTCCTGGTGGGTGAGTGGGACGCAGTACCACTCCATGTGGGTTTAACATTGGCCGAGCTTGAATCGACACTTTCCTGTTGTGTGAGTGAGACTCAGTTCCGCTCCAACTGGGATTGACAGAATCTTGCTTTGTATTCGCCCTTTCCAGGTGTGTGAGTGGGCCTCGGTACCACTCCAACTGGGATGGCAGCAGGCCACGTTTGAACTCCCCCTTTCCAGTTGTGAGAGTGGGACTCAGTACCACTCCAGCAGGGATTGACAGAGGCCTGTTTAGAATTGCTCCTTCCTGGCATGTGAGTTGGTATCAGTACCACTGCAGCTGGGATTAACAGAGGCGGGGACTGGATTGGCCATTTCCTGGTGTGAGAGTGGTACTCAGTAGCGTTCCAGCTACGATTGTCTCAAGCCTAGTTTGTATTGGCCATTTCCTGTTGCGTGAGTGGGACTCTGTACCACTCCAGCTGGGGTTACAAAAGCCCAGTTTCAGTTGGTCCGTTGCTGGGACTGAGTACCACTCCAAGAGAGATTAACACAGGTCTGCATTCAATTTTCCCTGTCCTCGTTTGTGAGTGGGACTCAGTACCACTCCAGCTGGTACTAACAAAGGCCTGGTTTGAATTGGCTCTTTCCTGCTGTGTGCGTGGGACTCAGTGCCAATGCAGCTAGTATTAACACAGGCCTGGTTTGAACTGGTCCTTTCAAGGTGACTGCGTTGGACTAAGTACCACTCCACATGGGATTAACAAAGACATTATTGGCATGGCCTCTTTCCCCGTGAGTGACTGAGATACAGTACCACTCCTACTGGGATTAACACCGGCCTGGCTTGAATTAGGTCTTTTCTGGTGTGCGAGTTGGACTCAGTACCACTCCACAAGTGATTCGCAGTGGCCTGATTTGAACTGGCCATTTTCTGCTTTGTAAGCGCGGGTCTCTGTGCCACTCCAGAAGGTATTAACAGATGCCTTGGTTGAGTGGGCCCTGTCCTGAAGAGTGACCGTGACTCTGTATCACTCCAGCTGGGATTAAGAAAGGCCTGGTTTGAATTGGCCCTTTCCTGGTGTGTGAGTGCGACTAAATACCACTCTAGATGGGATTAACGAATGTCTGGTTTAACGTGGCTCTACCCTGATGTGTGAGTAGGACTCCGTGCCACTACAGATTGGCTTAACATTGGCCTGGTTTGAATTGGCCTTTTCCTGGTGCGTGAGTGACACTCAGTACACCCCAGATGCGAATAACATCGTCTTGGTTTATGTTTGACGTTTCCTAGTATGTTAATGTGACTCAGTAACACTCCCATTGGGATTATCATTGGCCTGGTGTAAAGTGGCTCTTTCCTGGTGTGTGAGTGGGACTCAGTGCCACTCCAAATTGGCTTAGTATTGGCCTTTCTTCGTGCGAGAGTGTTAATCCCATTCCAGCTGGGATTAACACTGGACTGGTTTGAATTGGCCATTTCCTGGTGCAGCGAGTGGGACCCAGCACCAACCAAACTGAGATAAACACATGTCTGGTTTGAATTGGCCCTTTCTTTATCTGCGATTGGGCTCAGTACCACTCCAGATGGGATTAACACAGGTTTTGTTTGTATTGGCCATTCCCCGCTGAGTGAGTGGGGCACGGTAGCATTCCAACTGGGATTATAACAGGCCCAAAAAGAACTGTCCCTTTCCTATTGTGTGAGTTGGACTCAGTTGCACTCCAACTGGGATTAACACAGGCCTAGTATAAAATGGCTCTTCCGTGGTGTTTCAGATGGACTCAGTACCATCCCACATGGGATCAACAGTGGCCGAATTTGAACAGACCCTTTCTTGTTGTGGGAGTGTGGTTTAGGACCATTAACACATGTCTGGTTTGAATTGGCCCTTCCTGGTGTGTAATTTGGACTCAGCATGTCTCCAGATTGGATTAACAGAGGCCTGGCATGAATTCGACGTTTCCTGGTGTGTGAGTTGGACTCAGTCCCTGCCAGAACGGATTTACACAGGCCTTGTTTGAATTGGCCCCTTCCTGGTGTGCGAGTGGAACTGCGTACCACTCCAGTTAGAATTAACACAGGCTTGGTATGAATTGACCGTTTTATGGTTGTGAGTTGGACTCAGGAGCACTCCTGCTGGGATTAACGCAGGCCTGGTTTGAAGTGGCTCTTCTATGCTGCGTGAGTGGCTCCAGATTGGCATACCATCGACCTTCTCTGCATTTCCTCTTTCCTGGTGCGTGAGTGGCACTCAGTACCACGCAGATCGGATTTGCTCATGCTTGGTTTGAATTGGCCTTTGTCTGCTGTGCGAATGGGACTCACTACAACTCCTGCAGGGATTAACACAGGCTCGGCTTGAATTGGCCCATTCTTCTTCTGTCATTGGGCTCGGTACCAATCCAGCTGGGATTGACAGATGTTTTGTTTGTATTGGCCATTCCATGTTCTATCAGTAGCACTCAGCACCACTGTACCTGCGATTCACACAGGCCTGGTTTGAATTGGTCATTTTCTGGTGCTTGAGTGGGACTCAGTAACAATGCTGCAGGGATTAGCACTGGCCTGGTTTGATCTGGCCCTTTCCTGGTGTGTGAGTGCGACTCAGTACCACTCCAGTGGTATTAACACTGGCATGGTTTGAACTGGTCATTTCCTGCTGTGTGAGTGGTACTCAGTGAGTCTCCAGATGGGATTAACACTAAAATGAAAGCAAAGTACTTCAGATTCTGGAAATCTGAAATAAAAACAAGAAATGCTGGAAATATTCAGCAGGTCTGGCATGTTCTGTGGAGAGAGAAGCAGAGTTAACGTTTCAGGTCACTGACTCTTCTTCAGAACACATTGGGATTAACCCTGGACTGGTTTGAATTGGCCCTTCCTGGTGTGTGAGTGCGTCTAAGTACCACTCCAGATGGGATAAACATCGGGCTACTTTGAGTTGGCCCTTTCACTGGTGTGTGAATGGGTCTCAGTGCCACTCCAGATGGGATTAACACATGCCTAGTTTGAATTCGCCTGTTCTGATGGTGAATATATCTCTGTACCACTCCAGCTAGGATTAACACAGGCCTGGGTTGAAGTGGCTAATTCCTGATTTCTGAGTGGTACTCAGTACCACTCTAACTGGGATTACCACAGGCCTGGTTTGCATTTGCATTTTCCTGCTGTGTGAGTTCGACTCATTTCCATTACAGCTGACCTTAACAGAGGCCTGGTTTGAACTGGCCCTTTCCCGGTGACTGAGTTGGACTCAGTACTACTCCAACTTGTATTATCACTGGATTGTATCGAACTATCCCTGGCCTTCTGTGTGAATTGGACTCAGTTCCATTACTGCTGGGTTTAACACGGGCCTGGTTTGAATTGGCGCTTTCCTGCTCTCTGAGTGGGACTCAATACAACTCCAGCTGGGACTAACACAGGTCTGATTTGTACTGGCCATTTACTGGCGTGAGTCGGATTTATGACCACTCCAGATTGGATTAACACAGGCCTGATTTGAATTGCACCTTTCCCGATTTGATCTGCAGTGCGATCATTTTACTTGATATTTGCATTGTCTTTTAAAAAATGTGCACTCCAATCCATTTATATGATATGCATACGACTATTTTAAGTGACATGTACAGCGGGCATTTTAAGTGATATGCACTGTGACCATTTTTGATGACATACACTGTGGCCATTTAAAGTGACCTGCGATGCCGCCAATTTAAGTGATGTGTGCTGCCGCAATTTTAAGTGATATACACTAGGCGATTGCAAGTGGCAGGCCGTGAGGCCATTTTAAGCACCATATGCTGTCACCTTTTTAAATGACATGCACAGTCGCCATTTAACAAGATATGCAGTGTGGCCATTTTATATGATATGCAGTGCAGTCATTTTAAATGATATGCACTACGGCCATTTTGATGGCATGCTCTGCAGACATTTTAAATGATATCTGCGGCGGCCTGTTTGAAATGAGAGCAGTCCACTGCGATCATTTTCAGTGATTTTTGTCCACGGCAGGGAACACATGAGATGTAAGGAGTCGTAAATGAATACAAAGGCTTAAAAAGGATAATAAATCGTACACAATCATAAAGGATTAGAAAAATGTATAAAGTACTTTGAAGAATTGTAAACAGTTTATGAAGTGCTGTAAACGTTTGTAAATGATTATAAAGGACACTTTGTAATATAAAGAGATTATAAAGATTATAAATGATTATGAAGAATTCTGGCTGCAGCATTCTATCACCAAGTGAACAGGCCCCGCCACCTCTCTCCGTCATCATGGGAGCAGATTCCCCCAACTCTCCACCACCATGGGAACGGGCACCTTCCCCAGTCCCCGTCATCATGGAAAAATGCTCCACCCCACTCCCCGTCCCCATCGGAAACAGGATCCACCCCCACATCCCGTCACCATGGAAATCTGGCCCCGATCCCACTTCCCGTAACCCTGAGAAACAGGCCCGGTGCAACTCCCTGTCACCTTAGAAAAGGCCCCGCCCCCACTTCCCGTCACCGTGGGACACAAGCACCGCCCACACTCCCCGTCACCCTGGCAACAGGACCCGCCCTCGCTCTGCCTCCATAGTGACATACCCCAACCCCGCTCTGTCAACATAGTGACAAGTCGCGCTCCAGCTCTGTCTGCATAGTGTCATGCTCCGGCCTCGTTCTGTCTTCATAATGACATGCCCCGCACACACTCTGTCTCAAAAGTTGTAGGCCCCGCCTCCTCTCTGCCACCATCGTGGTAGGTCCCGCTCCCGCTCTACCACCACACTGACTGGCCCTGCCCCCGCTGTACCTACATAGTGAAAGGCCACGTTCCTGCTCTGTCTGGATAGTGACAGGCCCCCACCCCGCTCTTTCTCCATAGTGATATGCACCGCTGGCGTTCTGTCACCATCGTGACAGGCCCGGCCCCGGTTATGTCTCCATGGTGACAGGGGGCGCACCCATTCTTTCTCAATAGTGTCAAGACCCGACCAAGCTCTGCCCCCATAGTGACAAGCCTCGCTCCCGCTCTGTCTCCATAGTGACAGGCCCTGCACCCGCTCTGTCTCCATGGTAACATGCAGCGCCCCCGCTCCCCAATACTTCTGCATAATGACAGGTCCCGCCCCCAGCTCTGTCTTTGTAGCGACAGGCCCAACCACCGGCTGAAGGAAATAGTCAGTGATTCAGTTCCTCTCATCATTGAATGAATTTAATAATTGGAGTAAATGGATATTTCAGCACATTCCAGAACTGCCCTCTGAACTGACTCTGGGTCACGGCATAAATCGCAGTGTTTGTGCAGCAACTCAAGAGCTGCAACATCAAGCCCAATTCCTGCAGGAAATCAGGTAGAAATAATGAAACAGGGCGCAATGTCCGCATCCGGTTCCATATTGAATAGACCATGAAAATTGCCCATAACAGAAAGAAATTCCCCGAAATAACTAACAGCAAAATGATGGATTTCCTTCGACTCTCCATCTCTGGGTCTCTGCGACTCTCCCCAGTGCTGTGAGACCGGAGTCTCCTGCGACCTCTGCTGCTCACTGAAATATGTCTGACGGTGAGAGCGTTGAGCAGCAGAATCATCACAAATGGGAGTCCTGGGGTTAGAATGTAGTGGAGGAACTCGATTGTTCCCCAGACCCGAGAGTAATAAACATCCCCTGTTACAAAACAAAACCAGGGTCTGTTTATCAGCCAATAACGACCTGTGAACATAAAATACCAGAATATGTTCTTTAAACAGCTCAGCACAGTCACTGTTCCCAGAACCACAGCCGCCATTTTCTCACTGCAGTATTTGCTTTTTAGATTCTGGCAACAAATGGCCACAAATCGATCAAAGGTGAAAGTGACGGTGAACCAGACAGAACAGTCTGTGGCTGCGTAAAGCAGAACGGCATGGATATTACACATGGGGATGGAATGACGCAGAAAGTGAAACTTTTCCCGATAAACAATGGGAATCTGCCTCAATATCAGGTCGAGGATAATGACCAGTAGATCCGCCGCTGCCATGGCCACCAGGTAGCGAGTGACACATTTGGAGAGACCACACTTTCGCAGAGATAGGATTCCAATCGTCAGGAAGTTAACTGTGAGGAAGGGAAATAAACAAGGAAATTACACATCAGGCTGGGATCAGTTTGATTGAGGACTTATTGGGATTTAGAAATGTGTTCCTGTATCCAGTGATGTATTGAAATGAGTGGATCTGAAAGAAAAATGGGAAGGTCTGTGATACAGTGGAAGGCAGGAGAAAGCATGATAGTGAAATGGTTAATCTCAATGTTGATCATAATCCCGCTCCTCCCTCCTTTCCCTGTCTGTTTTAAAAATTGTTCCACCTCTAATTTCTTCCAGTTCTGATGAAGGGTCACCGGCCTGAAACATTAACTCTGTTTCTCTCTCCACACATGCCACCAGACCTGCTGAATATTTTTCCAGCATTTTCTGTGCGCTTTTTCAGAATTTCAACATCAGCAGCACTTTGCTCTTGTATAGAAAGTTAAATGTTGGACTGATTGAGAGATTCTGTCTCTATGCCTCTGGTGTGATCAGCGTGTGTGCATGAGTGTGTGTGTGTGTGTGTGTGTGTGTCTTCCGGTGCATGTAGTGTGGTTGCGTGTGCGTATCTGTTTGTGTGTGTGTAAATGTCTGTCTGTGTGACTCTGTGTGTGTCTGTTTGTATCTGGCGCAGTATTTGGTGTATAAAGAGTGTGTGTGTGTGTCTGCATTTGTCTGTCTGACTCCTTGCTTGGGCTGTGATGTTTGTGTGTGCGAGTGCGTATGTGTGTGTGCATCATGTGTGCGTGTCAGAGAGTGTGTGCGTGTGTGAGAGCATGCGTGTGCGTGTCTGGCTCAATGTCTGGGTTGTGACGTGAGTGTCTGTGTGTGTGTGTATGTGACATGTACGTGCGTGTGTGTGCGTGTGCGCGTACCAATGCCTGTGGTGTGGTTGCATGTGTCAATCTGTGTGTGTGTGTGAGTGTACGTGTGTGTGTGTGTGTGTGTGTGTGTGTGTATTTGTGTCATTGCCAGGCTTGTGCTATGTTTTTACATGTGTCTCTGTGCCTGTGTGTGTGTGTGGTTGTGCTTGAGTGTGTTTGCTTGTATGTGGGTGGGTGTGGCTGTGTGTGTAGTGTGTATGTGTGTGTGTGCCTGTATGTGTGAATGCGTGTGTGACTGTGAGGTTGTGCTTGTGTGTGTTTGTTTCTATATGGGTGGGTGTGGCTGCGTGTGTGTGTGTGTTGTGTTTCTCAGGGCCTAGTCTGTGCTGTGTGTATGTGCGTGTGTGTGTATTTCTGTGTATCTGTATTTGTGAGTGTGTCCTGGGCTGGCGTTTGCTCTGTGTTTATTTGTGTCCCTGTGCCTGTGTAAATCTGGGTCTCAAGGCCTTTGTTTCTGTGTGTGTGTGTGTGTGTGTGTGTGTGTGCGTGTGTGTGTGTGTGCGTGTGTGTGTGTGTGCGTGTGTGTGTGCGTGTGTGTGTTTGTGTGTGTGTGTTTGTTTGTCTGTGTGTGTCAGGGCCCGGGTTTTGCTTTGAGTATTCGTGTATGCATGCTTGACTCAGTGCCTGGGTTGTGAAGTTTGTGTGTGTGTCCCAGTGCTTGTGTTGTGCTGTGTGTGTGTGTATCTCCGGGACTGGGCTATGCTGTATGATTGTGTGTGCGTGTGTGTGTGTCATTGTGGATCTGTTTGTGTCTGACTTAGTGACTGGCGTATAAAGAGTGTGTATGTGTGTGTGTGTCTGTCTGTGTGTCTGTGTCTCTGTGTCAGTGTGGATCTGTTTGTATCTGACTTAGTGACTGGCGTGTAAAGAGTGTGTTTATGTGTGTGCGTTTGTGTGTGTGTATGTGTCAGGGCTTGGGTTGCACATTGTATCTTCATGTATGTGTGCTTGTGTCTGTGAACGCACACATTTGTGTGTCATTGTGTGGGATTGTCTCAGGGTCTGGGTTGTGATGTGTGACTATGTGGCTGTGTGTCCCCCTCAGTAATTGTGTTTTGCACGTGTGCGTAGTTGTCTCAGGGCCTGAGTTGTGCAGTGTGTCTTCCTCTGTCTGTGTGTGTGTGTTTGTTTCTATGTGGGTGGGCGTGACTGTGCGTGTGTATGTGTGTGTGTGCTTGTGCGTGTGTGTATGTGTGTAGGTGTTGTGTTTCCAAGGGCCTGGTCTGTGCTGTGCCTTTGTGTGCGTGTATTTGTGTTTGTGTGTGCTGAACGTTGTGAGATGATACACTTTGGAAGGAGTAATGTGACACGGAAGTATTCAATGAATGGCCTGACACTGGGAAGTTCTGAGGAACAAAGGGACCTTGGAGTGTTCGTCAATAGAGTTCGGAAGACAGAAGGACAGGTTAATAGGGTGGTGAACAAGGCATATGGGACACTTGCCTTTATCAATCGAGACATAGATTGCAAAAGCAGGGAGGTCATGTTGGAGTTGTACAGAACTTTGTTAAGGCCACAGCTGGAGTACTGTATGCAACATTGGTCGCCACATTATAGGAAGGATGTGATTGCATTGGAGGGGGTGCAGAGGCGATTCACCAGGAGGTAGCCTGGGATGGAGCATTTAAGCTATGAAGTGAGGTTGGATAGGCTTGGATTATTTTCGCTGGAGCAGAGAAGTCTGAGGGGTGACCTGATCGAGGTGTACAAGATTATGAGGGGCATTGACAGGGTGGACGGGGAGCAGCGGTTCCCCTTAGTTGAAGGGTCAGTTATGACGGGTCACAAGTTTAAGGTGAGGGGTGGGAGGTTTACGTGGGATTTGAGGAAGAACCCTTTCACCCAGAGGGTGGTGACGGTCTGTAATACCCTGCCTGGGAGGGTGGTAGATGCAGGTTGCCTCATATCCTTTAAAAAGTACCGAGATGAGCATTTGGCACGTCATAACATTCAAGGGTATGGGCCAAGTGCTGGCAAATGGGATTTGGTAGACAGGTCTGTTGTTTTAATGCATCGGTGCAGTCACGATGGGCCGAAGGACCTCTTCTGCACTGTATTATTCTGTGATTCTGTAATTCTGTGTGTGTGTGTGTGTGTTTCAGTGTATCTCTCCTTTGTGTGTGTTCCAAAATGTCATTGGCTGGCTTTTGTGTCGCTGTGCCTTTGTGTGTGTGTGTGCATGTCATGGGCTGGCTTTTGTTCTGTGTCTATTTGTGTCTCTATGCCTGTCTGTGTATGAATGTCTCAGGGCCTGCGTTTTCCTGTGTGCTCTCGTGTGTGTGTTTGTATGCGTGTTTATGTGTTTATATCATTGCCTGCATTGATGTATGTGTGTGTGTGTGTTTGTGTGTGTGTGTGTGTGTCTATTTGTATCTGGCTCAGTAATTGGCGTGTAATTAGTGTGTGTATGTGAGTGCATTTGTGTGTGTATGTGTGTCTTTGTGGATCTGCTTGTATCTGACTCAGTGACTACCGTGTAGATTGTTTGTGTGTCTGTGTGCGTGCGTGTGCGTGTTTGTGTGTGTCTGCGTCTCAGAGCATGGGCAGTGTGTGTGCTTGCTTGTGCGTGTGTTTATCTGTGTTTGGGTGTGTTTGTGTGTGTGTTTGTATCAGGGCCTGTGTTGTGCTTTGTGTCTTCATGTAATTGTGTTTGTGTGTGTGCGTCTGTGTGTGTATGAGAGGGTGCACGTGTGCGTTTATTTCTGTGCTTGTGTGTACTTGCACGTGTGTATTTGTTTTTGTGTTTGTGGATGGGTGGGTATTGGGGGCTAGATTTGTGTGTGTGTATGTGTGTATGTTTGCGAGTTTCTGTATCTGTGTTTGCGTGTGTGTGCGCACTTTGGTTCATTGCCTGTGGTGGGATGCAGGTCTGTTTGTGTGTGTGTGTTTGTGTGTCATCGCCTGGCTTGTGCTATGTGCCTACTTGTGGCTCTGTGTGTGTGTGAGTGTGTGTTTGGGTGTGTATGCGTGCATGTGTGGCTCATGAGTGGCGTTTTAAGAGTGTGTGCGTGTCTGTGTGTGTGTCTGTGTGTGTTTGTGTGTGTTTGTGTGTGTGTGTGCGTTTCTGTGTGTGTGCGTGTGTGTGTGTGTTTGTTTCTGTGTATCTGACTTTGTGTGTGTTCCTGTATGTCATTGGCTGGCTTTTGTTCTGTATCTATTTGTATCTCTATGCTTTTCTGTGTATGCGTCGCTCAGGGCCTGCGTTTCTATGTGTGTTTTCGTGTGTATGTTTGTGTGCGTGCGTGTGTGTGTGTGTGCGTGCGTGTGTACGCTTGTGTTTGGCCTGTTTTTATGAGCCTCAGTGACTGGCGTATAAACAGTGTGTGTATTTGTGTGCATTTGTGTGTCTATGTGTGTCAAAGTGGATCTGTTTGTATCTGACTCAGTGTGTATGTGTTTATATCAGTGCGTGCATTGAGGTGTGTGCGTGTGTGCGCGTGCGTGTCTGTTTGTGTGGGTCTGTTTGGATCTGGCTCAGTAACTGGCGTGTAAAGAGTGTGTGTATGTATATGCATTTGTGTATGTGTGTGTGTGTGTGTGTTTGTGTGTGTGTGTGTGTTTGTGTGTGTGTGTGTGTATGTGAGTGTCTGTGTGTGCGTCTCAGGGCATGGGGCGTGTGTGTGTGCTTGCTTGTGCGTGTGTTTATCTGTGTTTGGGTGTGTTTGTGTGTGTGCTTGTATCAGGGCCTGTGTTGTGCTTTGTGTCTTCATGCATGTTGGTTTATGTGTGTGAGAGAGGGTGCGCGTATGCGTTTGTATCTGTGTTTATGTGTACTTGCATGTGCATGTTTGGTTTTGTGTTTGTGGTTGGGTGGGTATTGATGGGTGGATGTGCGTGTGTGTGTGTCCGCCAGTGTGTGGGTTTGTATCAGGCCCTGGGTTGTGATGTATGTCTGCGTATCTGTGTGTGCGCCTCAGTGATTGTGTTGTGTCTGAGTATGTGTGTCTCAGGACCTAGGCTGAGCAGTATGTGTGTGTGTGTGTGTGAGAGAGAGCTTGTGTGTGTGTGTGTGTGTGTGTGTGTGTGTGTGTGTGTATCTGGTTCAGTGACTGGGGGTAATGCATGTCTGTTTCTGTGTTTGTGATTATGTGTCATGGCCTGGCTGGCATATGTGTCTCAGTACCTGTGTGTGTGTGTATCTGTCTTTGTGTGTGTGCCTGTATGTCATGGACTGGCTTTATTCTGTGTCCGTTTGTGTCACTATGTCTATGTGTGCATGTGTGTCTCATGCCCTATGCTTTTCTGTGTTTGTGTGTGCATGCTTCTGTTTGGCCTGTTTTTATGTGGCTCAGTGACTGGCGTATAAAGAGTGTGTGTATGTGTGTGAGTGTGGATCTGTTTGTATCTGACTCAGTGTGTATGTGTTTATATCAGTGTCTCCGTTGATGTGTGTGTGTGTGTGTATGCGTATGCGTGCGTCTGTTTGTATCTGGCTCAGTAACTGGCGTGTAGATTGTTTGCGGTGTGTGAGTGTGCGTCTCAGGGCATCGGGTGTGTGTGTGTGTGTGTGCTTGATTGTGCGTGTATTTATCTCTGTTTGTGTGTGATTGTGTCTGTGCTTGTATCAGGGCTTGTGTTGTGCTTTGTGTCTGTGTGTGTGAGTGAGACGGTGCACGTGTGCGTTTGTAAGTGTGTTTGTGTGTACTTGCATGTGTATGTTTGTTTTTGTGTTTGTGGTTGGGTGGTAATTGGAGGGTGGATGTGTCTGTCTCAGGGCATGGTTCTGTGTGTGCTTACTTGTGTGTGTGTGTGTCTGTATCAGGGCCTGTATTGTGCTTTGTGTCTTCATGCATGTGTGTTTGTGTGCGTGTGAGAGAGGGTGTACGTGTGCGTTTGTATCTGTGTTTGTGTGCACTTGCATGTGTGTGTTAGTTATTGGGTGGGTATTGGTGGGTGGATGTGTGTGTGTTTGCGTCCGCCAGTGTGAGGCTTTGTCTCAGGCCCTGGGTTGTGATGTATGTCTGTGTATCTGTGTGTGCGCCATAGTGATTGTGTTGTGTCTGTGTATGTGTGTCTCAGGGCCTGCGCTGTGCAGTGTGTCTTCGTATGTGCGTGTGTGCATTGGTGCTTGTGTATGGATGGGTTTGGGCGAATGCGTGTGCATGTCTCAGGACTGTTAGTGCTTGTGTGTGTTTGTTTCTGCTTGTTTGGGTGAGTGTGGGTTTCTGGATGTGTTGTGTGTCTCAGGGCCGGGGGGGGGGGCTGCTGTGGGTCTGTGTGGGTGTGCTGGCGTGCGTTTGTTTCTGTGCTTGTGTGTGCATGTTTGTATGTGCGTGTGTGTGCGCGCGTGCATCTGGTTCAGTGATTGGGGGGTAATGCATGTCTGCGCGTGTGTCTGTGATTTTGTGTCATGGCCTGGCTGTGCTATGTGCCTACTTGTGTCTCTTTACTTCTGTGTGTGTGTGTGTGTGTGTGTGTGTGTGTGTGTGTGTGTGTGTGTGTGTGTGTGTGTGTGTGTGTTTCTGTGTATCTGTGCCTGTATGTCATGGGCTGGCTTTATTCTGTTTCCATTTGTGTCAGTATGCCTGTGTGTGTGTGTGTGTGTGTGTGTATGTTTATTTATTTAGAGGTGCAGCACTGAAACAGGGCCTTCGGCCCACCGAGTCTGTGCCGACCAACCACCACCCATTTATACGAACCCTGCAACAATCCCATATTCCCTACCACCTACCTACAGTATTGGCAATTTATAATGGCCAATTTACCTATTCACCTGCAAGTCTTTGGCTGTGGGAGGAAGCTGGTGCACCCAGCGAAACCCCACGCGGTCATAGGGAGAACTTGCAAACTCCACACAGGCAGTAGCCAGAATTGAACCGGGATCGCTGGAGCTGTGAGGCTGCGGTGCTAACGAAAGCGCTACTGTGCTGCCCATGTGTTTCATGCCCTGTGTTTTCCTGTGCTTGTGTGTGTGTTTCTGTGCATCTGTCTTTGTGTGTGTGCCTTTATGTCATGGGCTGGATTTTGCTCTGTGTCTACTTGTGTCACTATGCATGGGTGTGTATGTGTGTCTCAGGGCCTGTGTTTTTCTCTGTGTGTCTGTGTGTATGTTTATGTGCGTGTGTGTGTTTGCATCAGTGCCTGGGTCGATGTGTGTGTGTGTTTGTGTTTGTGGATTTGTTTTTATCTGACACAGTGACCTCCGTGCAGAGTGTTTGTGTGTGTGTGTGTGTGTGTGCGTGTGTGTGCCCGTGTGTGTGTCTGTGTGCGTTTCTGTTTATCTGTCTTTGTGTGTGTGTGCCTGTATGTCATGGGCTGGCCTTTGCTCTTTGTCTATATGTGTCTCTATGCCTGTCTGTGCATGTGTGTCTCAGGGCCTGTGTTTATCTGTGTGTGCTTGTGTGTGAAGGTGCATTCGAGTGCGCGTGTGTGTGTGTGTCTCTCAGAGCCTGGGTTGTGCTGTGCGAGTGGGTGTCTGCGTTTGTCTGTGTGATTGTGTGCATTGGTCTTTGTGTGTATGTCATGGCCTGGTTTGCGCTGTTCATCAATTCGTGTCTCAGTGCTTCTGTTGTTCTGTACGTGGGTGTGTGTTTGTCTGTGTTTGTGCATGCGTGAATTTGCATGTGGGTTTGACTCGGTGCGAGATTGTGTTTTGTGTTTGTCTGTGTTTCGGTGCTTCTGTTACGTTCTGTGTGTGTATCTCAGGGACTGGGCCATGCTGTCTGTGCGTGCATGTGTGTGCGTGTATGTGTGCGTGGAGCTGGATGTGTGTGTGTGGATCTGTGTGTGAGGTAGTGTGTGTGTGCATGTATTTGTGTGTGGATGTGTGTATGCGTGCGTGTATGCTTCTGTGCGTGTATTTGCGTGTTGCTGTTTATGGGTGTATGTGTATGTTTGTGGATGTGTGTTTATATGTGTGTATGCGTTTTTGTTTGTATCAGTGCCCTTGTTAATCTGTGTGTGAGTGTGTGATAGGGTGTGATAGGGTGTGTGTGTATGTGTGTGTGTGTCTCATGGCCGCCATTGTGTTCTGTATCTGTGTGTCGTGTGTCTGAGTGAACGCATCTCTCACTCAGGGCCTGGGTTCCGCTGTGCAGTGCATTTGTGCTTCAAGACCTCGAATGTGATGTGTGTCTATGTGTGTGTTTGTGTGAGTGTGTGTGTCTGTCATGCCTGTCTTGTGCTCCGTGTCTATTTGTGCCTCTGTGCCTGTTTGTGCATATGTGTGTGTGCGTGTGTGTGTCAGAGGCTGTGTTTTGCTGTGTGTGTTTGTGTGTGTGTGCATATTTGTGCATGTGTGCTTGTGTTGGCTTGAGTGCATGTGTTGATATTTGTTTGTGTCTGTGTGTGTGCGTTTGTTTACGTGTGTGTGTATCTGTGTTTGCGTGTGGTTGGATGTGTCTTACTGCCTGTGCATATGTGTGTGTTTGCATATTTGTTTGCCTCAGGGCCAGGGTTGTGCTCTGTGTTGGTGTATGTTTGTGTGAGTGCACATCTCACTCAGGACTTGGGTTCTGCTGTGCAGTGTGCTTGTGTCTCATGACCTCGAATATGTTGTGTCTCTGTGTGCGTGTTTGTGTGTGTTTGTGCGTGTGTTTATGTGTATGCCATGTCTGCCTTGTGTTCTGTGTCTATTTGTGTCTCTGTGCCTGTGTTTATATATGTGTGTGTGTCTCAGGGCCTGTGTTTTGCTGTGTGTGTTTCTGTATGTGTGTTTGTGTGCATGTGTGTGTGTATTTTGTGTCTGTATCAGCATATACACCCTAACGAGCCAGCGGTGCTTGAGATAGCTTGGTCATGTTAGACGCATGGAAGATGGAAGGATTCCTAAGGATGCATTGTACAGCGAGCACGACACTGACATCAGGCCCACCTGTCCATGTCTCCACTTTAAATACGTCTGCAAATGCGACAATGTCCTGTGGCATTGACCACAAATCGTTGGAGTCAGTTGCCAGTGATCACCAGAGCTGGCGGACAGCCATAAAGACGGAGCTAAAGAATTGCGAGTCGAAGAGAGTTAGCAGTTGGCAGGCAAAAAAGTCAGAATTTCAAGGTGAGAGCCAACCGTGTAACACCCCCGACAACCAATTTTACCTGCAGCGCCTTTGGAAGAAACTGTCACTCTGGAATTGGCCTTTATAGCCACTCCAAGCGCTGCTCCACAAACCACTGACCACCTCTAGGTGTTTACCCATTGACTCCCGAGACAAGGAGGTCAAACAAGAAGATTAAGGATAGCGTGTGTATCAGGGCCTGTGTTTTGCTGTGTGTGTTTCTGTGCGTGTGTGTTTGTGTGCATGTGTGTGTGCTTTTTGTGTTTGTGTCAGTGTCTGTGTTGATTTACCTGGCAGTGGAGCAGCGGCTGATGGACCAGCGGGGGAACCTGATCCGGAGCGGCGGCAGATTCTTCTGTGTCTCTCAGCACACATTGAGACTCAAAAAATAGGGGAAAAAACTTAGTGAAATCGCAGGAATTTTGGGTAAGTTACAGCTGTTAGTGCGTTTAAATTGCTTTAAAAATGGGCATTGAATTCTTCAAAAAAAATCTCAAGTTATAAGGTGAGTAGTACCAATTAAATTAGTGTAATTTCTCAAGGAATGGGTAGAGTTTGGAGTAGAACAAGGCCCCTAATGTAATTAGTATTTTTTAAAGGGTGTAACTACATTAATTTAAAGGCAAGTGATGGTGGGAGAGCTAGCACCCATAATATGCTCCTCCTTTGCGATGTGGAAAATCAGGGATGCTTTCAGTATCCCTTACAACCATGTGTGCAGGAAGTGTATCCATCTGCAGCAACTGACTCAGCGCATTATGGAGCTAGACCTGCAGGTGGATTCACTGTGGAGCATCCGCGATGCTGATGACGTCGTGGATTGCACGTTTAGAGAAGTGGTCACAATGCAGGTAATGGCAGCACAGGCAGAAAAGGGATGGGTGACAATCAGGCGGAGCAGTAAGCACAGCAGGTAGTATAGAAGTCCCCTGTGGCCATCCCCCTCTCAAACATATATACCGCTTTGGATACTGTTGGAGAGGGGGAGGGAGGGAGATGATCACCGAGGACAAATCAGCAACAGTCAAGTTTGTGGCACCACGGAGGGCTCTGTTGCTCAGCAATGGAGGAAAATCGGTGGAAAAGCCATAGTGATAGGGGATTCTATTCGAAGGGATGCAGCTAGGCGTTTCTATGGCCACAAACGAGACTCCAGGATGGTATGCTGCCTCCCTGGTGCTAGAGTCAAGGATGACTCAGAGCAGATGCAGGACATTCTGAAAGCGGAGGGTGAGCAGCCAGAGCTCGTGGTTCACATTGGTACTAAAAACATAGACAGATGAGGTCCTGCAAAGTGAATAAAGGGATTTAGGCAGAAGGGTAAAAAGCAGGACCTCTCGGGTTGTAATCATGGGATTACTCCCTGTGCCACGTGCTAGTGATGGTAGGAATAGGAGAATAAGGCAAAGTAATGCTTGGCTGAGGAGTTGTTGTAGGCGGGAGGGTTTCAGCTACTTAGTTCATTGGGATATCTTCTTGTGCAGATGTTTCCTGTACAAGAGGGACGGGTTGCATCTGAACTGGAAGGGGGCCAATATCCTTGCGGGGAGGTTTGCTAGTACCACTCGGGAGGGTTGAAAATAGTCTTGCAGGGGGTGTGGGCCCCAAAGTAGTAGTCTCTCCGATGAGATAGTTGAGGCAAATGTAGAGGTTAAAGCAAGCAACTCCAGTAGGTAGGCAGGGCAGGGGCAGGACAGGGAACTTGCAAGTTCTGGTAGGCTAAACTGCATTTACTTTAATGCAAAAAGCCTTACAGGTAAGGCAGATGAATTCAGAGCATGGATCAGTACATGGGATTGTGATATTATAGCTATTACGAAAACGTGGTTGATGGAAGGGCAGAACTGGCAGCTGAACGTTCTGAGGTACCGATGCTTCCAGCGTGACAGAGGAGGATGTAAGAGAGGGGAGGTAGTTGCACAATTTATTAGGGAGGACATCACAGCAGTACTTAGAGAGGATATCCCGAGGGAACGTCCAGCGAGGCCGTATGGGTAGAACTTAGAAATGAGAAAGGGTTGATCACTTTGATGGGATGACACTATATGCCCCCCAATAGTCAGAGGGAATTGGAGGAGTATACATGTAGGGACATCACAGATAGGTGTAGGAATTATAGGGCTGTAATAGTAGGTGATTTAACTTCCCTAATATTGACTGGGACTGCCTTAGTGCTAAGGGATCAGATGGGGAAGAATTTGTGAAGTGAATCCAGGATAGATTTCTGAAGCAGTATGTGGATGGCCCTACTAGAGAAGGGGCTACACTCGACCTCCTCTTAGGAAATGAGGATGGGCAGGTGGTTGATGTGTCAGTGGGGGGAGCACTTTGGGACAGGTGACCATAACTCTATTCGCTAACAGATAGCAATGGAAAAGGATAGAACTGGTCCTCAGGTTGAAGTCCTAAATTGGGGGAAGGCTAATTTCGATGGCATCAGACAGGAAATCGTAAAAGTTGAATGGGAGAGGCTGTTGACAGGTAAAGGGACGTCTGGCAAGTGGGAGGCTTTTAAAAGTGAGATAGGAAAAGTTCAAGGCCGGCATGTTCCTGTTAGATGGAAGAGCAAGGCTGATACATTTAGGGAAACATGGTTGACGAGGGATATTGAGTGTCTGATCAGGACAAAAAAGGAGGCATATTTCAGGTTATAGGCAGCTGGGATCGAAAACGTCCCTCAAGGAGCAGAGGGAATGCAGGAACACACTTAAGGAGGAAATTGGGAGGGCAAAAAGGGGCCATGAGATTTTCCTGGCCGATAAGGTAAAGGAAAATTTTAAAAGGTTCCATAGGTATCTTAAGAGTAAAAGGGTAGCTAAGGAGAGAGTAGATCCCCTTAAGGAGCAGTGTGGTAATCTATGTGTGGAGCCACGGAAAATGGGCGAGGACTTTAATGAATACTTCTGGTCTGTATTTACCGTGGAGAAGGTCATGGAAGTTAATTAGTTCAAGGGGAAACACCGATAGCCTGAAGCATATCAGCATGACAAAGGAGGATGTGTTGGAAGTTTTGAAGCGCATTAAGGTGCATAAATCTCCAGGGCTTGACCAGGTGAATCCTCGGATGCTATGGGAAGCAAGAGAGGAGATTGCTGGGGCCCTGGCAGAGATTTTTGTCGCATCGTTAGCCACGGGAGAGGTACCGGAAGACTGGAGGATAGCAAATTTTGTGCCTTTATTTAAGAAGGGCAGCAAGGATAAGCAAGGGAACTACAGGCTGGTGAGCCTTACATCTGTGGTGGGAAAGTTATTGGAAGGGATTCTGCGAGACAGGATTTATATGCATTTGGAAAGGCAAGGTCTGATTAGGGATAGTCAGCATGGCTTTGTGCGTGGAAAATCTTGTCTTAGGAATCTGATTGAGTTTTTTGAGAAGGTGACCAAGAGGATTGACGATGGCAGGGCGATGAACGTTATCTACATGGACTTTAGCAAGGCCTTTGACAATGTTCAGCATGGGATGCTGGTCCAGAAGTTTCGAACACATGGGATCCAGGGTGAGCTCGCCGATTGGATATAAAATTGGCTTGAAAATAGGATGTAGCTGGTGTTAGTGGAGGGTTATTTTTTCAGATTGGAAGCCGGTGACCAGTGGTGTGCCGCAGTGATCGGTACTGGCATCTCTGCTGCTTGTCATGTATATTAATGACTTGGACTGAATGTTAGGGACATGATTAGTAAGTTTGCAGATGACACCAAAATTGGTGGTATAGTGGAAAGTGAAGAAGGTTGTCTACAACAGGATATAGATAAACTGGCAAAGAGGGCAAGGGATTGGCAAATGGATTTGAACACAGACAAGTGCGAAGTGATCCATTTTGGGAAAATAAACCAGGGCAGGACATATGCAATGAATGGCAGGGCCCTTGGGAGTGTGGCTGAGCAGAGAGACCTTGGTGTGCAGGTACATAGTTCCCTGAAAGTTGCAACACAGGTAGGTCGGGTGGTGAAGAAGGCGTCTGGCATGCTTGCCTTCATCGGCCGAGGCACTGAGTACAAGAGTTGAGACATCATGCTTCACTTGTTCATAACGTTGGTTAGGCCGCATTGGGAGCACTGTGTGCAGTTCTGGTCGCCACACTACAGGAAGGATGTGATTAATCTAGAGAGGGTGCAGAAAAGATTCACTAGGATGTTGCCTGGTTCGAAGGGCTTAAGTTATAAAGAGGGATTGGATAGGCTGGGTCTGTTTTCCCTCAAGCGAAGGAGGCTCAGAGGGCACATGATGGAGGTATATAAAATTATGAGAGGCATAGATAGGGTAGATATTCAGAATCTGTTTCCCATGGTATGGGTGGCTAAAACTAGAGGGCACAGATTTAAAGTGAGAGGGAGGAGGTTTAAAGGGGATCAAAGGGGTATATTTCTCACACAAAGAATAGTGGGTATCTGGAATGAGTTGCCTGAGGAGGTGGTGGAGGCATCTGGACAGGTACTTGAATGAGTAAGGTAGAGAGGGATATGGAATTAATGCAGGCTGTTGGGATTATTATAGGTAGGCGTTATGGTCGGAATAGACGCGGTGGGCCAAAGGGCATGTTTCTATGCTGTACGACTCTATGACTCTATGAATCAGTGAGCAATTCCTTTATCTCGCCAAGCACTGTCTCTTAGTATGCAAATGTTCTTCCAGCCACTGCTGGTCTCTTCAAACAAGTTATCTTTTCACTCCAGCAACAGTTCAAAATTGTTATTCATATGACAAAAAAAAATGCCTCATTGTTGCCAGGGGGGGTCCCCAGGCCACATCGTTGATTAACAATGCTGTCCCTCCACCTTTACCGAGCTTCCTATTCTTCTGGAATGTCTATATTCAGGACCAGGATGCCTGGTCCTTTTAAATTACATTAAAGGGGGAGCCTCGTGCTGCTGAATGTATGTTTAGCTGATCGTGACTAACACAGGTGGTCCGTGGACATGCACAGACCAAATTTCAAAGATGTGCATCCCAGCTTTCAGACCGGCTCATTGACGTCACTTAAATCCCCGCCTCACACCAGCAGCGCACACATGGTGCAACTGGGCTTGAGAACTACCCAGCATGGTACACTGTACTGGCACATCAGAAGTGGCCAGCTGTGCATTTCTCATCATTTTACAGATCCAGGTTTTTGTAATATTGGCAGCAGTGGCACCATAGAGTAAACGTGACACCACAGGGATAGAAACTCACTTGAAAAACGGAATTGGAAAAATACTCAAAACCATAGGATTTGCAAGAATATGGGAATTGACAGGGGAATAGGGCTAATTGGAGGAGTTGCGGCCATGGGCCATGGAGCGATTCAAGCAAAGAATGAGAATATTAAAACTGAGGTACTGCAGACCGGGAGTCAATAGATCAGTGAGCACAGGGCTGATGGGTGATCAGGATTTGGTGTGAGATCGAATACAGGCAGCAGAGTTCTTTATGGGCTGTGGTTTATGGAGGTTTATAACTGGCAGGGTGTCCAGGATAGAAGTGTAACAGTCAGGTGTGGATTTAACAAAGGCACTGATGAGAGTTTATGCAGCAGATGAGCTGAGGCAGAGGTGGAGGCGAGTGATATTACAGAGCTGGTTGTAGGCAGTGTTGGTAATGGAGAGAATATGTCAATAAACTCAAGTCAGTGTCCACTGGATGCCAGATGTTGTGAACCGTCTGGTTCAGCCTTAGACATTGGCCAGCGAGGGGTAGCAGATAATGGATAGGGAATGGAGTTTGTTACAGAGACTGAAGACAATGGCTTTGGTCTTCCAAAAACTTAAATGCCAAGAACATTAAATCATTGAAATATGGTTTTTAGATCAAATAGTTGGATACAGCGACTTACCAGGAACACCAACAATAGCGAGAATTGGAAAATAAATAGTTTGAATCATCTTCAGTGCATAATTGATCCGAAAATCTAATGGTAGCCATAAGGAATCTGCATTGACCAGGGCAAACCAAAAGGAAAAACTCCTGCTGCCGATTTTGGTAACATTCCAATCTATTGATCTCAGATTCTGACCCATTGTTGTCACGTTCCAATCTATTGATCTCAGATTCTGACCCATTGTTGTAACATTCCAATCTATTGTTCTCAGATTCTGACCCATTGTTGTAACGTTCCAATCTATTGATCTCAGATTCTGATCTATCCGCTCCCTCTCTCTAAAGCAACTGATCCCTGCTAGTGTCGGGGTTGATGCTCCCAATGACAATACGGGATAACATATTGAAGGGAGTCCCTGTATTAATAGAAGAGGGAAAACCTCCAGTGATACAATTAGGGACCATGGAGACTGACATTAATTACAGTCACTGAACAAACATGTTCAGTTCACCCCTTTCAATCCAGCACTTTTTGTACTGCAATAAAGTAGACCATTTACCCAGTCTGGATGGGATGTATGAGGGTTGCTGAAGGAAGAAATGGTAGAAATAGCAGAGGCACTGTGCAGAATTATAAAATCCTCCTTGGATATGGAAGTGATGACAGAGGACTAGAGGGTTGTAAAACACACTGTTTACAAAAGGAGAGATGGAGTAACTCTGCAACTACTGACCAGTCAGTTTAACATCGGTCGTTTGAAATTTCCAGAAGCCATAACCCTCCACAAAATATATCTTTCTTGTAAAAACATAGGATAATCAATGACAAACAGCACGGATAGGTTAATGGAAAATCATATCTGATAAGTCTGATCACGTTTGTTGATTACATAGCTGTGAGTGGTGTTGAGGATAGCATGTTCCACGTTGTGTAAATGGACTTTCAAAAGGCCTGTGATCAAATGATATTTCAGAGACTTGTTATGAAAAATGGAACAAATGTATTAATGCTGCAGTGATAGTATGGATATCACACTGACTCAGGGGCATAAAACGGAGAGAAGTGGTGAACAGACATTGTTCAGACTCGGGGAGGGGGAGTATACAGTGCTGTCTGTCAGGAGTAGTACTGAAACCAATACTGTCCCTGACATATATACAGATATATATATATATATATATATATATATATACAGATATAGATATATAAAGTACATAGACGTATATGTAAAAAAAAAACATAATTTCAACTCTTACTGATGACATCAAACTCATAAATGTAGTAACCAGTGTGAGAGATAGCAGTTGGCTTCAGGGGGACGTAGAAAGTCTGATAGTGAAATAAAAATATGCGTGGAGCATGGAATTTAACACATCGATTTAGGGAAGTGATTATTTCGGGAGAGATAACAAGAGGCGTGAACAGAAACTGAATTGAACCATTTAACAGATGGTACAGGAGCGCAGAGACCTGGGTGTGTATGTGCACAAGTCTCCAATTGTGGCAGCAAAGTTGTGAAAGTTTTAAAAAGGCATACGGGATCCTTAGCTTTATATTTGGAAGCAAAGAATAAAAAATACACACACAGGTACATTCTGCTAAGACTAGATAAATCACTGGTTAAGCCTCAGCTGGAATGCTGGAATATTGTGTCCCATTCTCGACACCACACTTTATTAAGGATTTCAAGGCCTTGGAGATGGTGCCTGGGTGATATATTAGAATGGTAACAGGGGTGAGGGACTTCAGTTATGTGGAGAGAAGCGAGGATTGTTCTCTTTAGAGCAGATAAGGTAACGGGAGATTAAATACAGGAGCTGAAAATCATGATGTGTCTTGATAGAATATAAAAGGAGAAGCTGGTTTCACTGGATGAAGGGTCAGTTACCAGAGAACACAGTTTAATGTTGATTGACAAACAAACACAGGAGAGATTAGGAGATTTTCTTTTCTTTACACAACGAGTGTTTATGATTTGGAATTCACTTCTTGAAAGGGTTGTGGAAGCAGATTTAACAGAAACTTTTAAAAGGGAATTTGATCAATACTAACAGGGTAATTTTCAGGACTGGGAGAAAAGAACAGGGGGGAAGAATAATTGGAAATCTCCGTCAAAGAGCTGGAACTGGTACGATTTGTTAAATAGTATCCTCCTGTGATGTATTGTTCTCTGTCTGTCTGATAACAGAAACCATTCAGTACGTATCTCGTGTGTACAATTGACATTTAGCTGTTTTTAAGCCAGCGATTAATCGTTACTTGTTTTCTGATGAAGACTACAGCAGAAAGGCAAATATAAGGAGCAAGTGAGGTAAATTGTGCTGACAATTTTTTTTTCAGTTTATGACGTCCCACTCAGATCAAAGGCCTTGTCTGGTTTCAATCATTCAAACTCATTGATTTTATTCCTATATTATTTCATGTTCATTTGTTCTCACGATATGGGTGACACTGGAAAGGCCAGAATTACTTTTCTATCCCTGGTTACGATGAAAAAAGGTGGGCTTTCATCTTGATCCATAGAAACACGGAAACATAGAAAATCGGAGCAGGAGTAGGCCATTCGGCGATTTGGGCCTGCTCCGCCATTCAGAAATGATCATGAGTGATCGTCTAATTCAGTACCTTGTTCCCGATTTCTCTCCATATCCCTTGATCCCGTTGGCATTAAAAATATATCTATCTCCTTCTTGAATATATTTAAAATATTAACTTGACGTCCACTGCCTTCTGCGTCGAGAATTCCACAGGTTCACCACCCTCTGAGTGAAGAAAGTACTCCTAATTCCGGTTCTAAATGGCATACGCCGTACCCATAGACTTTGACCCGAAATTCTGGACTCCCCAGATATCGGGACATCCTCCCTGCATCTGGCCTGTCTAGTTCTGTTAGAATTTTACAGGTTTCTATGAGATTCCCTCTCGTTCTTCTAAACTCTTGTGAATATAGACTTGTCGATCAAATCTCTCTTCTTAAGTTGATCCTGCCATTCCAGGAATCAGCCTAGTAAATCTTCTTTTCACTCCCTCCATGGCAAAAACATCCTTCCTCAGATACGGAGAGCAGAACTGCACGCAATACTCCAGATGTGGTCTCACCAAGGGCTTGTATAACTGTAGTAAGACATCCTTGCTCCTGCACTCAAATACTCTTCCAATGAAGACCAATATACCATTCAGCTTCCTAATTGCTTGCTGCACCTGAATACTTGCTTTCAGCGACTGGTGTACAAGGATACGAGCTCTCGTTGCACCTCCAGCTGTCCCAATCTATCACCTTTCAGATAATAACCTGCCTTTCAGTTTTTACAACCAAAGTTGGTAACCTTACATTTATCCATGTTATACGGCAACTGCCATACATTTTCCCACTCACCCAACTTGTCCAAGTCATATTGGAGCCTCCTTGCATCCTCCTCACAGCTCAGATCCCCTCCCCCCACCCCCACCCCCAGCTTTGTGTCATCTGAAAACTTGGAAATGTTACATTTAGTTCCCTCACCCAGTCTTTAATATATATTGTGAATGGCTGGGGCCCAAGCTCTGATCACTGCGGTACCTCATTGGTCACTGCCTGACACTGGAAAAAAAGTGTTTATTCCTACTCTCTGTTTCTTGTCTGTAAACCAACTCACCATCCATGCCAATATATTACCCCAATCCCATGTGCTTTAATTTTTGCCGACTAACCTCTTTTGTAGGGCCTTATCAAAAGCCTTCTGAAAATCCAAATATATCACATCCACTGGTTCCCCCCTTATCTATTCTACTGTTACATCCTCATAAAACTCCAGTGGATTTGTCAAGCATGATTTCCATTTCGTAAACCCGTGCTGATATTGTCCAATCCCGTTTAAGCGTTCCAGGTGTTCCGCGATCACATGCTTTATAATGGACTCCAGCATTTCATCTACTATTGATGTAAAGCAAACTGGTCTGTAATTCCCTATATTTTATTTCCCTCCTTTTTTAAAGAGTGTGGTTATGTTTTTCACCGTCCAATCTGCAGCAATTGCTCCAGAGTCGATAGAATTTTGGAAGATGACCACCAATGCATCCATTATTTCCAAGGCCACTTATTTTAGTACTCTGGGATGTGGATTATCAGGCCCTGGGGATTTTTAAGCTTTTAAACCCATCAATGTCCTGGACTCGATTATCTTTTTCTTAATGCTGATTTCCTTCAGTTCCTCCCTCTCATTAGACCCTTGCTTTCCTAACATTTCCGGGAGGTTTTGTGTGTCCGCCCTTGTGAAGACCAAATCAAAGTATGTGTTCAATTGTTCTGCCACTGCTTTGTTCCCCAATATAATTTCCCCCATTTCTGACAGGAGGTGAATTGCATTTGCCTTCACTAATCTTTTTCACTTCACATATTTATAGAAGCTTCTACAATCAGTTTTTTTCTGGTTCCCGCAAGTCTACTCTCATACTCTATTTTCCACGCTTAATCAACCGCTTGCACTCCTTTGCTGAATTCTAAACTGCTCCCAATCCTCAGACATGCTGCTTTTTCTGGCAATTTTATATGCCTCCTCTTTGGGTCTAATGCTATCCCTAATTTATTTTTTAAGCCACGCTTGAAAACCATTCTGGTTTTATTTTTGCGCCAGAGATGTTTGAATAGTTGTTGTAATTAATGCTCACAATCCTTAAATATTATCCACCGACAACCCTTTTAGAAAGTTTCCAAATGTACCATGGTCAACTGCGCCTCAGACCTTCGTAGTTACCTTCATTTGGATTCAGAATCCCAGTTTCGTATTCAACTATTTCACTCTGCATCTTAATGAAGAATTTTGTCATGTTATGATCGCTCCTCCCCAAGGGACCCAGCAGAACAGTATTGTTACTTAATCCTTTCTCATTTAACAATACCCATTCTGCGATAACCTGTTCTCTCGTTCGTTCCTCAACGTATTGGCGTAAAAAACCGTCATGTACACACTCCAGGAAATCCTCCTGCACAGTATTATTGCTAATTTAGTTTGATAAATTTATATGCAGATTAAATGTACCCATGATTACACTTGCACCCTTATTCAATGCTGAAGGGGGAGAACAAGACAATGACAATGAACAAAGGAGAAGGTCTGATGAACCATAAGTTGTCATGAGTGACAAAAACCAGGCAAGGGTCAAAGTTTCACATCCATGTACCTTGCTAATGATTGGATAGTATAATGTATACCTGCTTAGAATGTAATAATGTAACCCAGCTATATACAAGTAGACACAATTGGATAGAGGTAAGCGAATAAGAATGTGTAATAGAAAGATAGGTAAATGGAAAGGAACAGTTATCTGTAAAATGGTATAAGACTGATGTTTTGAAACTCTTCAGGGAATTTTTACGCCATCTTGTATGGGTGTCGTCTCCCCTGTATCTTCTTTGGCCTCCTTATCTCGAGCGAAATGGGTAAACGCCTGGAGGTGGTCAGTGGTGTGTGGAGCAGCGCCTGGAGTGCCTATAAAGGCCAATTCTAGAGTGACAGGCTCTTCCACAGGTGCTGCAGAAAAAAATGTTTGTCGGGGCTGTTACACAGTTGGCTCTCCCCTTGTGCCTCTGTCTTTTTTCCTGCCATCTGCTAAGTCCCTTCGAATGGCCACACTTTAGCCCCGCCTTTATGGCTTCCTGCCAGCTCTGGGGAACGCTGGCAACTGACTCCCACGACTTGTGATCAATGTCACAGGACTTCATGCCGCGTTTGCAGACGTCTTTAAAGCGAAGACATGGACGGCCGGTGGGTCGGATACCAGTGGCGAGCTCGCTGTACAATGTGTCTTTGGGGATACTGCCGTCTTCCATGCGGCTCACATGGCCAAGACATCTCAAGCGCTGCTGACTCAGTAGTGTGTACAAGATAGGGATGTTGGCCGCCTCGAGGACTTCTGTGTTGCAGATACGGTCCTGCCACCTGATGCCAAGTATTCTCCGGAGGCAGCGAAGATGGAATGAATTGAGACGTCGCTCTTGGCTGACATACGTTGTCCAGGCCTCGCTACCATAGAGCAAGGTACTGAGGACACAGGCTTGATCCACTCGGACTTTTGCGTTACCTGTATATGCTTGCAATAAGTGAGTGAACAAAGGAGCTTGAGTCTCTTCTGGCCTACCGTGGAATAAGAGGTTGACTGAACTCACTTTCCATGGCGTCGTCGGCAGGATACAACCGGTCTTCTGTGAAGGCGAAAGCAATTGTGAGAATTATTTCATTTGAAAGAATACTCTCCTGTTGTATGAGTCAGACGAGAACGGAGGTCCACAGGGTGTGTCTGAAATTTAGACCTGATATTCCCTACCCCATCCCCACCATTCTCCTACCACCTATGTACACTAGGGGCACTTTACAATGGCCAATTTACCGATCAACCTGCAATTCTTTGGATGTGGGATGAAACCGGAGCACCCTGCAGAAACCCACGCGGTCACAGGGAGAACTTGCAAACTCCACAGAGGGAATACCCAGAACCGAACCTGGGTTGATGGAGTTGTGAGTCTGCAGTGCTAATTACTGCACCACTGTGCCACCCATTCTGCATTGTACCCATTGTTCCATTTTCACAACGTATAGTTTGTGAGAACCTTGAGTCACATCTTGGCTGTGAAATACTTGAACCTGCATGTATTCCTTGGCATCAGAACAGGGAGTTTGACACAGATTTTGGTACATTTAATTTTTAACCCATTACAGGAATCAATTTTCTAAGTTGTTTGGAATTGAATGTGTGTGAAAATTATTGTTGCAAATGTTCATTTCAATTTAAGATTGTGCTCCCAGGAATGCAAGATAAAATAGATTTGTTTAAAGTTTTAAAGTTTTGTTTTTATTTTAAAAGTTGGTTTGGAAACTGTAAAACAGCAATGAACAATTTTCTATGAGATAAGCTTCAGCCTTGAAAGTCTGAAGATGTCTGGCAGAAATCCAATTTGAAGTTTAAAACACTGCTTTAGTTGGACCAACGTTTAAAATCTGCTATTGCTTTATTTTGCCGTTTAAATTTGAAGACATGTTTTACTGACCGTTTTAAAGTAGTCAATGTCAGAAATTAAATATTGTTTTTTGGGAGAGAAGGATAAGAAAAGGAGATATGGGAAAGATTAAAGTTGTGTAAGAAGGTGGTGTTAAATCTTTTGTTGTAAGAATGTTAAATAACTTTTTTTTTACTTTTTGGTTTTATTACTGTCATTTGAAAAGGCGTCTGAAGAAAGAACAGGAAAAATAACGTCTACCTATCTTTAAAAAAAGAGCACATGTTATTCTGTTGTGTGTGTAGTTAGTAAGTATTATAAGTTAATAATCTCAACAAAGTTCATACTATTAAGGTTAACTAACCTGTTAAGTTGAGAAAAAAACCTTTTAAGTATTTATAGATGTGAATTAGAATTTGGAATCATTTTGGTTGTATAAAAATGTATAAAAAACAAAGTTTATTTGTAGAGATATGAAATGGAACATTGATAAAGTCTGTCGCTCCAGCAACAATCTGAGATGTCGAAATCCAGTGTAATTTAGCAAGTTACTTTGAAGAAATAAGAATGTCATCTCGGATAGAGGGGAAAAATATGGCAATGCCTGGAATCAAATGGGAATGTTTGATTTCTATTTTGAAGTATTATGACTGTGCAGTTTATCTAGGGCTCATGAATGAAATATGATTATAATAAATGGGAATTGTCATTTATATCGGGCTGATGCAAGAGTTAATACAGGAATTCTGGGGATGAAATAAAAGTTACACATCCCGTATCATCCTCAAAGCTATGGTAGAAAGAATGAAGATGACTTTTAAAACCTCTATCGCTAAAGCAATACCAGAAACAGGGAACAGCTGGACAACAGTTTTACCCAGCATTCTGATGTGCCTACGGGGCACCCAAAATAAGAAGACAGGATTTACTCAATTTGGGCTGATGACAGGACGGGAAACACAGTTACCAGCAGGAATAATGGTCGGATGGACACAGGCCTGCTTAAAGGCAGAATCTGAGAGTAGGTCAGAGAAATAAGTAAATAGCTGCACAAGCTCTGACAAGAGGTTAAGGAACGATAGGCAGCTAAGGACATAGAATTGCATCAGCAGCTGGAAAAAAACAGAAGGTTCCACAGGTAGTGATAAGGTAATGGTCAGATTGAGGCCAGAACGTGGCGGACTTCAACCCCAATGGCATGGACCATATGAGGTCATTATGACAGGTGATGTGTGTGTGCTCATAGAATTGAAAACGGGAAGTAAATGGAAACATTATGCACGGTTGAAACTGTATATAGAAACCGAGAAATCTGATGGCGACCCGGGCGATGGGAGCTGATGTTAATATCGTTACAGGTATCTCCTTATCCTGAGCGAATCGGTAGTGACGTGGGAGGCATCGACTGTACATGTGCACAGCAACACCTGCCTGCACCCAAGACAATACGCTCCACTCCCCGGAGGAGGTAATGGGTAAAGCAGCCGAATACCTGGATTACAGATGAAGTCACCACCCATACACACGAGAGAAGAGTCTGGGAACCAAACCGTAAATGTTTCCAAAATAATGTGATGGGGTTGGGTAAATGGTATTATGGGTGTCGAACAAATAACGCAGACAGCACCATCGTTCATGAAGTAAACATCACAGCCGGAAGGAATGATCTGCCCCCCTTCGTTTGGGAACTGGATCTTGATGGCCAGTATTGTCAGGAAGTGTGTAAATATGTGATAAATAGGCATGAATGTTATGTTACACAATATTATAATTTGAGTACTTGTGAGTATCAAAGGCTGACTCGCTGTCCAAGAATGACAACCCTCTCCCCCACCCCCTTCCAGACGGGATAGTTAGGGTAGGGAAGGCTAAACCCCTGTTGCATGACGTTACCATGGCTTCTCTGGAAGTGATTGACAATATCACGAACCTGGTGACTATATCAGAAGGACCGTGTGGGGATCACCAGAGTTCAATCAGATGAGCTAAATACCAATTAGGACAGCTCATTGGGGATTACAAGTCTCGAATTTCCCCAGGAATTAGGAGACGGGAAAAATGGACAAGGAGTTTGGTGTCAGACATAGGGGGACTATTTGGAAGCACATATTCAGTAATAAACTCTGCTCAGATCCATGAAGTAAACAATTATGCATAACGAGTAGCTGCTGACACAGCCAAAATACTGTGGTACAATGCATACGGGACAGAATATGCTCTGACTGATACTGGGATACAAGGCAAAAGACTAGTGAGAGTCATAAATATTACCAAGCAAGTGCTAGTAGATACCGAAGAAGGGTCACTGACCCGAAACGTTAACTCTGCTTCTCTTTCCACAGATGCTGCCAGACCTGCTGAGTGAATCCAGCATTTCTTGTTTTTGTTGCTAGTAGATACTGTCGACTCACAAAGCAGGGGAAGGGTGCGCGACATGTTAGCCCTGGATTTGATCGAGGGAATAAACTCGGATATAGCAGACATCAGGTTTGTAAACGTCCCCGGGCACATGTTTGAATCGATCGATCAACTGAATCTCAGAACCCTACACTCGACCCCAGAGTGGAGGAGCGTACGGGGTAATTAAATTCCCAGTGATAATACCCCAAGAGTATCACCCGGGAACCTCCTTTAACATCAGCTATCGCTTTGAGTCATTGAGATTTGAAAGGGATGGTTCGGTTCAGCGTGCAGGATCCCATGGGTACCTCTCTTATGTTAACTCCACGATTTGGATGAGTACTAAAGATGTACTTGTCGTACCCTGGAGTTCATGACCAACTGCAGCAGAATCACGCTCGACATGCTCCCTATCCAGGATGCATTCAACACAGTTCAGATGTCCTCATACAACGGTGTTTTATGACAATCGAGGATAAAATGGTATTGGGAGGATTTAAATTCTTAGCTAACACCAGTTTTTGCATGCAAGTGACGAACTCCCTTATATTTGGGGACTCTCACCTGCCCAGGCAAACAACAGGATATGTATGTAGCCCCTGGTTGGATGATACATCATTTACGAATGAAACCCAAGGCAGGGTAGCGCGATTGGCCATGCAGCAGGCCACAAAGATAGCACATCAGTCTACCCGGGCATTGAGAGAACAAATCATCCGGGAGCGCATCCAAGTAGACCTGGCCACCAGATCAGCAACACAATTGGCTAGGTTGGCCTCAGCCGACTCTACCACAGTGCGATGACAAATTAGTGGGAAATCCGTCGCGTGGTAAAGACAATTTTCAGCTTGACGTTATTGGTTTGGACCATTTGTCTTTGCCACTACCAGCGAAAGCCCTAAAAGAATATAAAATGGCATTCCGAGGATATGTTCCGGTACCCACCATGTGCACACAAAGAAGGAATACAGGGATTAGAGGAAAGGCTAAACTACACAGTTTAGTAGTCTAGGATTCCTCCAGGAGTCTGGACGACTGGCCATCCGAAGGACAAGCGGATAAATTCTCAACGCTGGTGTTTGGCCAAATTGGGCGGAGCCAAGGCCCTTAAAGTGGGAGGAGGGCTAAAGGGGGAGAAAAAGACAAGGACAGCGAACAAAGGAGAAGGCCTGATGGCCCACAAGCTATCATGAGTGACAAAAAACAGTCAAGAGTCAAAGTTTCATGTTTAGGTGCCTTGCTACTGATTGGATAGTATAATGTATACCTGCTTAGCATGTAATATGGTAACCTAGGTATGTATTAATAAACACAATTGGGTCGAGATAAAAGAGTCAGAATGTGAAACCGAATGGTTGGCAAATGCAAATGAACTGTTATCTGTAAAACGGTTTAAGAACGATGTTTCAAAACCACTCGGGAAGTTTGTATGCCATTTTGCATGGATGCGATCTCCCCTGCATATGCTTGCAATAAAACAGTGAACAACGGAACTTGAGTCTCATCTAGTCTATCGCCGAATTGGGGGGTGGCTGAACTCCCTTTCAATGTAGCTTCTCATGGTTTCTCACGAATGACTTCAATATCCACTTTGTAAGAATGGATATTCCCTACTCTGCAAAGTGGATTAACATGACTGTGTCACATTGAAAGGCCACGTCTAAAGTAACCAAAGCTTTAAACCACTTTAAAACTCAAGGGCAGAAATCCAACAGAAACACGTGTAACCGAGGCATCGAGCCCCAGTCTCCTTGAGAGAAAATCCACCCCAGTGTTAAAAACAGACAGAAAAGTACAGAGAGCCATTGGATGCTGCTTCAGGGTGCATGCCTCTGTCCGAGTAAGAGGAATAACCTGCCCAATAATATTCCTCATCCTAAAACTCTCTCATGCCCTTTGCATCTTATCATTGCAGTTTACAAAGTAAAATAAATGTCCCCATGAGGAGGTGGAAACATAAATTGGATAAAATCAAAGCAAGAGATTCATAAGAAATGGTAAAGCAACATCCCAGAGCTTCCTTTCTCATTTCCACTGACATTTTCCCAGAAACATCCCATTGCAAACAAATCCCGCTGAGAAAGCAAAGGTTTGAACGTGATCAAGATTGAGACATAGAGATATTTAGAGCGCACAATCCACACACGCCAGATTGAAAGAGATGTCTATTCCCCGAAAGAGAGGGAGAGAGGGTGGTTTGGGATTGGGACTGAGCCCCTCCTACGCAGAAACACACCAGGTCAGCTGTGTACGTTAGCTCCTATGTCTGTAACACGTTGGGATGTCTCTCAAACTGTTCCTTGGTATCCTGCCACTGGCACGTTAATGCAGGAAAATCCAAGATATTTTCCCTTCTTTTCAGGTGTTAAGTAATGCGAGCTCCAGCATTTCATGGGAACCAACGCCCCTCTAAATGTTCCTTCCCCTTCATTTCCCTCTGCCCCATCTTTTCTTCTAATCTCACCCGTTTCCATGTATTCACTTTACCCTCTGACCTTCGTATCTCCAGCAAGTAACAAACTGTCTTGAACAAAGGACTCAGTTTTATGCCCGAAGGCCCCCACCTGAATGAATTTAACGGTCGGCATGACGTTGAGCTCATCCTTAATTGCCTTCGCCTCTGGGCTCACTTCTTTGGTCAGGAGTCCTCCACCGACCAGCGGGCCCCGTTACCTGCCTACAGTATTCTCCCTCCACCTGAACGCCTCCCTCTGGCTTATTACCCACTCTTGATGTTTTCATTGAGAACTGTCGGCGTGATATCGGCCATATTAACTTCACCACTGCACTCACTCTCTTTAATCCGTCTGCCTCTAAATTTGCTCACTCCGTTCTCTCAGATCTAACTCCGACACTGTGATCAAACCTTCTGCCAAGTGTGGTGCTGTTGTTGTCTGGTGCACCAACCTTGACCTTGCAGAAGCTGAGCATCAACTCTCAGACACTGCTTCCTACCTTCCCCTGGACCATGACCTCACCACCGAAAATTGAGCTGCTGTCCATAGGATTGTGACCCACCTCATGTCCTCTGGAAATCTTCCACCTACCTCTCGCAACCTTGTAGTCCCGCCGCCCGAGGCAACCCACTTTTACCTCCTTCTGGAAATCCACAAACAGGACTGTCCTGGCAGACCCATCGTTTCAGCTTGTTCCTGCCCCACTGAACTATTTTCTTTCTATCTTGACTCTATCTTTTCTCCCCTGGCGCAGTCTCTTCCTTCCTACATCCGTGACTCTTCTGACGCCCGACGTCATTTTGACAATTTCCTGTTTCCTGGCCCTAACCACCTCTTCTTCACTATGGACGTCCAATCCCTCTACACATCCATCCCCAACAGAACGGTTTGAGAGCTCTCTGCTTCTTCCTTGAACAGAGACGCAACCAGTCCCCATCTACCTTCACTGTACTCCGCCTGGCTGAACTTGTTCTCACATTGAACAACTTCTCCTTGAAGTCCACTCACTTTCTTCAAGTAAAAGGTGTTGCTGAGGGTACCCGCATGGGTCCTAGTTTTGCCTCGCTTTTTGTGGGGTACGTCGAACATTCCTTGTTTCAGTCCTACTCAGGATCCCTCCCTCACATTTTATTTTGCGCTGCATTGATGATTGTATCCATTACAATTCCTGTTCTAACACGGACAGGAGAATCTCACCAACTTTGCTTTTAATGCCCATCCGTCTCTCACCGTTGACCACGCTTCCTCACACCCACCATCCTGTAACGATTCCATTCCATTCTCCCTGTTTCTCCGTCTCTGACACATCTGGTATGATGGTGCAACCTTCCACAACAGCGCTCCTTCCTCTTTCATCAACCGAGGATTCCCCTTCACTGCGGTTGATGGTGCCTTCAACCGTGACTGACCTATTTCCCATGTTTCTGCCCTTACCCTTTACCCTCCCTCCAAGAACCAGGACAGGTTTCCCTTTTCCTCACTTTCCAGCCCACCAAGCCCTCGCTTCCAAAGGTTCATCCTCCGCCATTTCTGCCATGTCCACCGTGATGCCACAACCAAACACATGCTCCCTCCCCTGTCATCATTCCGAAAGGATTGATCCCTCCATGATCCCATGATCCACTCCTCCATTCCTTCGATACATTGTCCCCTTTCCATGGCACCTTCCCATGCAATTGCAGGAGTTATAACACAAACGACTTTACCTCCTGTCTGTGCACCATCCAAGGCCTCAAATTCTCCTTTCATGTGAAGCAGAGATTTACTTTTGCTTCCTTCAATATAGTGCACTGTGTTCTGTGCTCGTAATGCGGTCTCCTCTACATTGGGGAGACCAAACGTAGATTGGGTTATGGCTTTGCAGAAAACCTCCACTCATTCTAAAAGTGTGACGCCGAGATTCCAGTTGTTTGCCATATCAACACACCATTATGATCTCCTGCCCATATTTCTGTCCATGGTCTGCTGCAGTATTCCAGCGAACATCAACACAAGCTCGAGGGGCAGCACCTCACTTTTTAATTAGGCACGCTACAGCCTTGCAGACTCAACATTGATTTCAACAATTTCACAGAACAACTGGCCTTTTTTTATTTTTGTTTAACATGTATTTATTTAAGTTGTTTTATTTTATTTTTTAACCTTGTGCCCGTTTACCATGCAGTGTTTCTGGACAGAACTGCTCATTTCTCTGGATTAATGCTTTCTCTTTCAACATGGCCTTTGCCCTATGACAGCTTCGTTATTTAATCTCTCCGGCCCTCTACCCTATTACACATCTTATCTTTTGTTCTCTTGACCAACCACTCCCCCACGCCCCCTACACACTTCACTTGCTGAAAGGCTAATATTTTTCTAACCTTTACCTGTTCTGATGAAAGATCACTCACTTGAAACGTAAACTCTGCTCTCTCTCTACATATGCTGCCCGACCTGATGAATTTTCCCAGCACTTTCTGTTTTAATCCCATCCTATACAATCTGTTTACAATGCACTACATCTATGACTACTCTGCGCCACATACTCTCGACCACAGCTGGGAAAATGTACAGTACTGGTCACCACAATACACTAAGCATGAGATCAAATTAGAGATGGCGCAGAGGTGATTTACAGAGGATGTTGCTGGAACTGGAGTATTTCAACGATGATGGAAGATTGACTAGACTGAGGATGTTGTGTTTTGAATAGAGACGGATGAGGGGGAGATTTAATTAAGGTATGCATAATTATGAAGGCCCTGCACAGAGTGAATGGGAAGGACATGTTTCCCTCAACAGAGAAGTCAGTAATCAGGGGAGATAGACTTAAAGTAATTGGTGGAAGGATTGGAGGGAGGTTAAGGAGAAATATTTTCACCCAGAGGTTGATGAGTACCTGGAACTCATTGCCTGAAAGGGTGGTCGAGGCAGAAACCCTCATTCCGTTTTAAAAATAAGACACTTGGATATGCACTTAAGGTGACGTAACTTACAGGACTATGGACCACAAGCTGGAAGGCGGGATTGGATGAAATAGCCCGCTTGTGGCTGGCACAGACATGATGGGCAGAATGGCCTCCTCCTGTACTGTAAACTTGAACGATCCTATATTTCCATGCTGTATTAATTTGGTGTGTTGTACTAGTTTGAGGAGCTGTCTTACTTTGAGGTGTTGTGCAAATTTGAGGTAGCTGCTTGAGATACTGTATTAATAGGAAGTGCCCAATTCGCTTGAAGGGTTGGATTTGCATGTGAGGGGCCGCATTTGCGTGAATTGAGGTATTAGGATCAGGACATAATTAACTTCAGTTGACCTATTATTTGGAGTTGTATTTGTTTGAGATGCCGCTTCAATCGCAGGGGCTGCACGAGTTTGAAAGTTTGTTTTGGTTGAAGGGCCTGTAACAGTTGGACAGGTTGTATCTATTGAATCTTCTGTATTACCTGAGTTGTTCTATTGGTGCAAAACGTTGCATTTGATTGAGGTGCTGTATTAGATTGAGATGTTGTGTCCGTTTGTTGTGTGGATTAGGGTATCATACTATATTAGTTGAATTCTGTAATGCATAGTCATAAATAACCCACTTTAATAATGCAACTGAATGTCCAGAGTTAAACGGAACACCACATCTCAGAGTGCAGTAGAGCAGCCGTAAGAGAGGCATTCTAACTTCTGGAATATAAGTACTCAGTGGTCGCAGTCGAGGGGAGACGGTGGAATAGTGGCAATATCACTGGAATAGTAATCCAGAGCCCACGCTAATGCTCTGGGGACCTTCGGTTCGAATCCCACCACGGCAGATGGTGACATTTGAATTCAATTAATACATCTGGCATTGAAAGCTATTGTAATGGTGTCCATGGTACCATCGTCTGCTTTCCATTGTCGGTTGTTGTAAAAAATATATGGCTCACTGATATCCTGACCTGGTTTGGCCTACATGTGACTCCAGACCAACAACAATGTGGTTGTGTCTTAAATTGCCTAGCAAGCCACTCAGTTCAAGGTAAATTAGGGATGAACAATAAATATTAGACGAGTCAGTGACGCCTGCATCCCACAAATGAATACAAAAATAAAACATGAGATCTAGTGATGGAATTGATGGTGTTTGAAAGAACAACCTCATTGCTGGGAGAATACGTGTTCAAAATGTTATTAGGTAATTAATGTGACAAGAATTGTCCACTCTTTGCACCTTTCCCAATCAGATATATATCAAGTGCTCCACGATGGTTACTGTCCCACACTCAGTCCAACTCTTCAGTGACTGACACTGGGATAAGGTGTTCCACTTCGCTTTGTGAGCCACACACTGTTCACTTCTTCATAATGATATTATATCACAACAGAGACTTTACTCGATTTTGTAATCGGTTAGTTCGATTAAAAAAGAAAAAAAACAATTTGAACGATGTTGCAACTTCAATATCCCCAAGGAGATCCCACAGGGTATAAATTGTAGGCTCTGGGAATGTTTAGACTAAGAGTTTAAGACAGAGCGGTTTCCTGCAGCATAAAGGGACACAACATTTCACACAGATAATGAGAGAAACATTTTACAGTATCAGGAAATTATATTACCTGATCCTTGCTGGCATTGGTGTTCCAGGTAAGAGACGATCAACATTGAAGTTGTGTAAGTCTGTGTGTGAACTGCTGTCTGGTATTATGGGTTGACTGATAGCGTTACGTGGTGATTTAATAATCGCTGTTATGCAGAAAACCCGATAAGTAACATATGACTTTATTAACTCAAATATCTTGAATTATCTCTGTCGATTTGTTCAAAATCTTGGTAACACACAGGCATTCCAAATTATCAAGCCTTTAGGTGAATATCTTGTTCTGTTAAATTAAACAAACGGAAGGCAAATTTCTCAGTCAAGATAGTATTTGCAGTATCAGTCAGTGTAAAATCATAATAAATGTGGGTCACTAAACAATGTGCAGCACCTGACCACAGCGACCATGTATTAATGGGAATATATGTCAATGCAGAATTGCAGTGTGTGTGGGTCAGCAACAGGACTGGAATACCTGATCGCAGTGGACATGTGCTTCTGAGAATTTCTCTCACTGTGGCATTGCAAAAAATTTGGCTCACTAACCACATTGGAACACATGACACAACTGGCAATATATCACTGCGAACATCTATTCATGTAGATTTGTACTTTGTGTGGTCACCAACCGGTGAGAACACAAGATTACAGTGGTCATGAATTATTGCGAGTGTCTGTCACTGTATACTTGCACTGACTGTGGGTCACTAACCAGAAGAAAACACCTGACACTGCAGATAATGTATTAGTGGGATCATATGTCAATGCAGATTTGTACCATGTGTGGCTCACAAACCAGAGTGGAACACATGATCGCAGCGAGCATCTGTCATAAGGAGTATCCGTCACTGTAGAATTGTACTGAGCTTGGGTCACTAGTCAGGGAGGAACACATGATCCCAATGGTTATGTTTTCCTGGCAGTATCTTTCACGACAAACTTGCTCTCAGTGTGGGTGTCTCTATCCAGAATGGAAGACCTGACCACAGTGACCAGGTATTACTGGGAGTATCTGTCTGTGCACTGAGTTTGATCTCATCCCAGATTTATACACATGAACCATGGAGTTAAACACCTAAACGAGGGACCATGTATTACTGAGAGTAGCTGCCACAGTAGAATTTTACTCAATGTTCGACACTGACCAATGTGGAACAGCGAATCCCTGTGC
This sequence comes from Heterodontus francisci, assembly GCF_036365525.1. NCBI lineage: Eukaryota > Metazoa > Chordata > Chondrichthyes > Heterodontiformes > Heterodontidae > Heterodontus > Heterodontus francisci. Next base: position 52,308,570 of record NC_090391.1, read on the forward strand.
GCATTTATTACTGTGGGTATGTTTTACTGAAGAACTGTACTGAGTTTTTGTCACTAAACGGAGAGGAACTGCTGATCACATTGACAATATAGCACATAGAACAGTAAAGCACAGTACAGGCATTCGGCCCACGATGTTGTGCCGACACTTTAACCTACTCGAAGATCAAACTACCTGCATACCCTTCATTCTACTATCATCCATGCACCTATCCAAGAGTCGCTTAAATGTCCCGAATGTATCTGCTTCTACTACCACCGCTGGCAGTGCATTCCACGCATTCCACTCTCTGTGTAAAGAACCTACCTCTGACATCTCCCCGAAACCTACCTCCAATCACCTTAAAATTATGCCCCCTGGTGATAGCCCTTTCCGCCCTGGGAAAATGTCTCTGGCTATCCACTCTATCTATGCCTCTCATCATCTTGTACCCCTCTATCAAGTCACCTCTCATCCTTCTTCGCTCCAATGAGAAAAGCCCTAGCTCCCTCAACCATCCTTCGTATGTCCTCCAGTCCAGGCAGCATACTGGTAAATCTCCTCTGCACCCTTTCTAAAGCTTCCACATCCTTCCTATAATGAGGCGACCAGAACGGAACACAATATTCCAAGTGTGGTCAAACCAGGGCTTTATACAGCTGCAGCATCACCTCGCGGCACTTAAACTCAATCCCCCTGTTAATGAAAGCCAACACACCATACGCCTTCTTAACAAACCTATCAACTTGGGTGGCAACTTTGAGCGATCTATGGACGTGGACACCAAGATCCCTCTGTTCCTCCACACTGCCAAGAATTCTGTCTTTAAGCCTGTAATCTGCATTCAAATTCGACGTTCCAAAATGAATCACTTCACACTTTTCCAGGTTGAACAACATCTGCCACTTCTCAGCCCAGCTCTGCATCCTGTCAATGTCCCGTTGCAACCTACAACAGCCCTGCCCACTATCCACAATTCCAGCAACCTTTGTGTCATCGGCAAACTTGCTAACCCTGCCTTCCTTTTCCTCATCCAAGTCATTTATTAAAATCACAAAGAGCAGAGGTCCCAGAACAGATCCTTGCCGAACACCACTGGTCACCGAGCTCCAGGCTGAATACATTCCATCTACAACCACCCTCTGTCTTCTATGGGCCAGCCAATTCTGTATCCAGACAGCCAAATTTCCCTGGATCCCATGCCTCCTAACTTTCTGAATGAGCCTACCATGGTGAACCTTATCAAACGCCTTGCTAAAAATCCATATACACCACCTCCACTGCTCTTCCTTCAGCAGTGCGTTTTGTCACATCCTCAACGAATTCAATAAGGCTTGTGAGGCATGACCTGCCCCTCACAAAGCCATTCCTACTTGAGGGGAGTATATATTGCAGGGCGTATCTGACAATGTAGAATTGCACTGTGTGTGGGTCACCAACTGGAGTGAAACGCTTGACACCCGTGATCATGTATCATTGGGAATACCTGTCACTGCAGAATATTTGTGTGTGTGGGTTACCAAACGGGGTTGAACACCTGACCATAGTGACCAGTTATTACCAGAAGTATCAGTTACTATCGAATTGTCCTTAGTTTGCATCACTGAGAGGAGTGGATCACCTGCTCCCAGTCATCGTGTATTACTGGGGATATCGTTAGTATAGAATTGAACGGAGTTTGAGTCACTTACAAAAGCTGTACACGTGATCCCAGAGGCTCTGTATATCTGGAAGTATCTTTCACTGCTGAATTCTGCTGAATGGCTGTGTCACGAACTAGGATGGATGACTGACCACAGTGATCAGGTATTAATAGGTGTAGCTGTCACTGTGGAACTGTACTGAGTGTGGATCACTAACTGGAGTGTAACAGCTGATCACATTGAATTATTTTAATATTTTAATTATTTTATTTTTCACTGCCAGTATGTTCTGTGTGTGCAGCACGAAACGAAGCAGCACAGATAATCACTGGGAGAATCTATGAATGAGGAATTGCCTTGTGTGTGCATCAGAAACCGGTGTGGGACACTTGAACCCAGTGGTCAAGCATTACTCGGAGTATCTGTTACTGTAGAATTGCACTGAGAGTGGGTCACGAACTGCAGAGGAACAACTGATCTCTCTGGCCAAGTACGATTGAAAGTGTTGGTCACAGGATAATGTTATTCTGTGTGAGTCACTAACCAGAGAGCAACACATTATCGCAATGTCCATGTATTATTGAGAGTAGCTGTCTCGGTGGAATTGTACTAAGTGTGGGTCACTAACCGGTGAGAAACACCTAATCCCAGTGACCATGTATTACTGGGAGTATTGGTCAGTGTATTATTGTACTGAGTGTGAGTCACCAACCAGTGAGAAACACCTAATCCCAGTGACCATGTATTACTGGGAGTATTGGTCAGTGTATTATTGTACTGAGTGTGAGTCACCAACCAGTGAGAAACACCTAATCCCAAAAAACATGTATTACTGGGAGTATTGGTCAGTGTATTATTGTACTGAGTGTGAGTCACCAACCAGTGAGAAACACCTAATCCCAGTGAACATGTATTACTGGGAGTATTGGTAAGTGTATTATTGTACTGAGTGTGAGTCACCAACCAGTGAGAAACACCTAATCCCAGTGAACATGTATTACTCGGAGTATTGGTCTCTGTAGAACTGTACTGCGTGTGAGTCAAGAACCAGAGTGAAACACCTTAGCACAGTGGCCTGTACTGCTGGGACCATCTGTCACTGAAGAATTGTAATGAGTGTGGGTTACGAAACGAAGCAGAACATCGATCCCAATGTCCATGCATTGTTGTGAGTATCTGTCACTGTATAATTGCACTGACTGTACATCACTAACTGAAGTGGAACACCTGATCCCAGTGGCAATGTATTACTGGAACTATCTGTCACTGTAGAATTGTACTAGTGTGGGTCACTAACCGGAGTCGAACACCTGGACCCAGTGGCATTGTAATACTAGGTGATTCTGTCAATGTCGAATTTCAGTTAGTGTCTGTAACTAAGCAGAGTGAAACACCTGATCCCAGTGACCATGTATTGCTGGAAGTAGCCATTGCTGTGAATTTTACTGCGATGAGGGTCACTAAGTTCAGTAGAATACCTGATCCCATTGACCATGTATTAATGAACATGCCCGCCACTGTAGAATTTTAGTGACTGTTGGTGACTAACCAGATTGAAACACCTGACTCCAGTGGCCATTTATCTTCGCACCATCTCTCACTGCAGAACTGCACTGCGTGTGGGTCACGAACCGGAGAGGAACATCTGATCCCAGTGACCATGTATTACTGGGAGTATTTGTCACGGTAAAAAAAAAATTGAGTGTGTGTCAATTACAATTATTGGTGCTAAAGTCCTGACCTTACTGTCTGGATCAGACACAGAGAATGTTTTACCAGTTACTTTACCGTTTTTTTTCTTTTTTCTTCTCCTTCATATAGTTAATTTACTGGCGATTGGCTTGCTGTCCCGGGGAAAGTGCGGACTCTCCACCTGCACCACTCGCTACCTGGTGGCCATGGCAATGGCGGATCTACTGGTCATTATCTCTGAAGTCATCCTGTGGCGGATCAGTTATTATTATTTCCCGGGATCTTTCCTGGACATCACGCCTGTGTGTAGTGTTATTGCTGTCCTAAGTCGTGCAGCCACAGACTGCTCTGTCTGGTTCACTGTCACTTTCTCATTTGATCGATTTGTGGCTATTTGTTGCCAGAAGCTAAAAACAAAATATTGCACCAAGACAACTGCAGCTCTGGTTCTCGCGACAAGCTGCATTGTTCTCTGTTTAAAAAACGTTCCCTTCTACTTTATATTTGAACCGAGAGAGATAATTGACAACGTGCCGTGGGACTGTTATCGAAATCCAAGCTATTATACTGCACCCGGATGGGTGGGATTTGACTGGTTTGCTGTGGTTTTAACTCCATTGCTCCCATTCACTTTAGTCTTGTTGCTCAACGCTCTGACAATCAGACACGTTTTAGTGGCCAGTCGAGTCCGGAAGGGACTGAAGTGTCAGAGCAGGGGAGAAAATCACACTGATCCAGAGATGGAGAGCAGAAGGAAGTCTATGATTTTACTCTTCAGCATATCTGGCAGCTTCATACTTCTGTGGTTGGTGTATGTTATGGATTTCTTATATTATAACATTACAGGAACAGATCATAGCGATTACACCGATTCTGAATACATATTCGGAGAATTTGGGTTTATGTTGCGGACTTTAAGTTGCTGCATAAACACGTTTATTTATTTGGCGATTCAGTCGAAATTCAGAGAGCAGGTCAAAAATGCAATGAAATATCCAGTTGTATCAATTATTCAATTAATGAACAAGGAAAACAACTGAGAGCAATCCAAAGGCCGGCCCCAGTGTTTCCATTTATGAATGTGACATTAATCTCTATACTTATATTAACTGAATGACATCAGGAGTCACGAAGATCCAGCGGGTAAGGGACATGACGAGATCACCAGACTAGAAGAAGGAAAAGGCCAGGAGGAGTGAAAAGCACAAATGAACTGGCAGCGCTCTGCATTTTGGCTGACAGTTGGAGGACTGAATGTACACTGGCAGGAGGAGTCACACACGCCAGGGAGCAGTGGGCCAAAGGGATGTTTTGAGCTATGGAGGAGCGGACTTAAGGAATGGCGGAGGGAGAATGGAAACAGGTAGAGATTCAGAGCACCACTGCAAAAGCAAAATGCTGCAGATTCTGGAAATCTTCTTGTGAATAGATTGTTTTTTTTTTGGAAACACTATATTGTGGCTGCCTCCTTTCATATTGCCTCCCCACCAACATTTCTGATCACTGTCATCTCTCTCTCTCCCTCCACAACTCAAAGGGTGGGGCTGATAGGGGCTTCCATTCTGGAAAAAAAACACTATTGGGCTCAGTTGGGGAGACGGGGCTGGGGCGAGGGAATTGGTTCGGTCTGGGCACAGGATTCAACATCCCTGACTCCTCAGCTTGGCGTCTGCTTGGATCAATGTAACCAAGACATTTCCTGGTCCGCAGGTTAGCTGATATTGATAACTGTTCTCTCTCCTTAGGTTCTGTCCCTCTCTCCTTCAAATCTGTCATCAACAGCCTGCCTTCCAGAAAACAACTCATGTCGCCTCTGTCCATACAAACGACCTCCCTATCTCCAACCTCCCCTTCCTGTTCAAAGTGCTTTAACAAGCTATAGCCTCTCAAATTCGTTCCTATTTTTCCTGGAACTGCAAGTTTGAATTCTTCTGGTCATGTGTTCACCCCTTTGACTGTACTGAAACGGCTCACATCAAAGTCACAAATGACATCCCATGTGACACTGAAAAATGTAATCCTCCCCCTCCCCCCGCCACGTCCTTGTCGACCTGGCGGCAGCCACGGTTGACCACACCATTCTCCTCCAACGCCTCTCCATTGTGTCCAGTTGGGTGGGACTGCACTCACCTGGTTCCATTCTTAACTCTCCAGTCGGAGCTAGATAATCACCTTCAAAATCCTCTGTTCCTGCTCCTGCACTTTTACCTCTGTTGTTCCCCGAGGATCGATCCTTGACCCCTCATATTTTTTAAATACATACTGCCCCTCAGTGACATCATCCAAGAGCACAGCATGAATTTTCATATGTACACTGACGGCACCCAGCACTACATTGGCAAACCACACTCGACTCCTACACTGTTGCTAAGTTATCCGTCTGATTAAAACAACATCCAGTACTGGATGAGCAAAACAAATCCTCAAAATAAATAATGGAAACACTGTAGACATTGACTTTGTTCCCTGCTTCAAGCCCCTTTCCCTAGACATCGAGCCCATCCTTCTCCATGACAACAGTCTTTCACAGTCATGGCGTCACATTTAACCCTGAGGTGAGCTTCTGAGCTCATATACACTTCAACATTAAGACCACCTAATTACACCTCCATAACATTGCCCGAATTCACCCCACGCTCTGCTCATCTGCTGCTGAAACTCTCATTCATGCTTTTGCTACATCTATACTTAACTATTCCAACACGCTGTTAGCTGATCTCCCACGTGCTACTGTCCAAAAACTTGAGGTCATGCAGAAGTATGCTGCCTGTATCTTTGCTCGCATCAACTCCCTTTCCCTTATCACCCCTGTGTTCGCTGGCCTACATTGACACCCAGTCAAACAAAGTCTTGATTTTAAAATTCTCACCCTTGTTTTCAAATCCGTGCATGGTCTCGCCCTTACTTTTCTCCGAAAACTTCTCCAGCACTGCAACCCTGCCATATATCTACACTTCTCTAATCCTATCCTCTTGTGAAACCCTGATTTTAATCGACCTGCCATTTGTTGCCACACCTTTAGTTGACCAGGCTTTCGGGTCTGCAATTTTCTCCCTACACATCTCCGGCTGTCCACCTTTCCATCATTCCTTAAAAACAAACTATTTTATGAAGCTTTTGTTCAGCTAATCTAACATTTCCTTCTGTGTCGCCGTGCCACATTTCGTTTGATAATGCTCCTGTGAAGCGCCCTGGGATGTTTTATTATGTTAAACGCGCTATGTAAATATAAGATGTGTTACGACTAAGGTGGGAGGACTACACTATTAATTCAGTCTTATTTCTACACCAGTCACAACATTTTTGAAAAATATTCCCAATTACCGAAATTGTCAATCAAATATACTACTTTCCCATAATGGAACACACTAACCAGGTCTCTTTACTGAACAACAACATTTAAAAACATGTATTATAAAGCAAGTCTTAAATAGTATAGAAGTAAAGCAGTATCACATAGATCAATATTTTAAAAATCCAACATTATATTTTTAAAAAGTCCCCTTTCTACTTTAAGTAAATGTTAAAGTCCCTTTTTAACTTAGTCCCTTCACACTCACACACAACACATAGATTCAATAGATTTAATTCAATTAACCGAAAAGGAAAAATATGAAGGATTTTTGGATCAGAGCACTATTACAGACAAAAACACGTGGGCAGATCACTTGCCCACCACTAAAGGCAAACAGCATATGAGAAATGCTGCATCAATCTGGCACACAGTCCAACCTCCGAAGACATGCAGACAGGTCACGAGAATCGTCCATATCAGTTCTTTTCAGACAACGTTGAGAATTATTTTTAGCAAGTTTTCTCCAAATACAGGAAACATGATGAATGGACACAATGTATTTCACAGGGTGTTTTCTTTGGAGGTTCTGGAAAGTGAGTTGGGTTGTGATCTTCTCTCCTTTTTAAAAACCTCAGCAGCACTTGATATTATCTCCTTCGAGAAGGTAAAACACACAAACACACTGACTGACAACAAAAGATTGTCAGGTATTTTTTCTCTGCCCATCCCACGTGCTCTGCTACTACTGGGTTTGTCCAAGCGAATGAGTGCTTGTCATGTTTCTGCCCGTTTCCAGGGTTTCTGCTGCATTTCCAACCCAGACCATGTGACAACCAGCAACACTGTTGCCAATCCGGATCCCTCAGCGTCCCATTGAAGGCTTCCTTTAAAAAAAATGCTTTGACGTTTATTCAGATTAACTATAACTACCTTTAAAATAGTTTTAACAAAACAGAATAATTTTCATCACACCTCCATCTTCGGAGGAATGAAACATTATTTTTATTTGCATTTCGGTGCAACGTTTGGGAAAAATAGAAAACACATTTTAAAACCCATACCCATTCAAACTTTTTTTGCAGTCAATAAAATTCTATTCCATACTCTCTTTTCATTCAATTATTTGAACAAAGTTCGATTCTCGATAAAACATCTCCAATAACATTATTTTCACCTGCAATGTTAATAATCCTTAAGTGATAATGTTACAACAGGAAAATCCATTGGAATAACCTGGCATTCTGATATTTTTTTCCACAAAGGTTAGGAGGTTGTGATCAGTATATACCAATGTCTCTCTGTTGCCGTGGCGGACATTCATTTCAAAATGCTTCAGAGCCAATAATAGAACTAAGGTTCCTTTTTCCACTGCAGAATATCGTTTTGATGCGAATTTAGATTTTAGTAAATGTATCCCACTGGCCTTTCTATTCCCATTTTATCATATTGCAACATGACTGCACAGACCCCTAGGTCACTAGCACCAATTACTACCTTGAAGGTCGGAATACAATTCAAAGCAGACAACACGGCTTCAGTAATCAAAATGGCTTTCAGCCTTTCAAAGGATGCCTGGCACTCCCCTGACCAAACTACGCTGGCTTTCTTTTTTTTCTGCAGTAAATCTATCAGTGGCACAGTTATGGTACTAAAATTTGGGAAAAGCAACGTTCGGTAGAAACCACAACATCCCCCAAAACATCACGATTTCTCGCTTAGTCTTAGGTGTAGGTAACTCCACCAATATCTGTACTTGTGTGGTTCCTTGGCCTATTACATGCTCGAGACAGACCAATCTCGCTTTCACGAATTCACTTTTTTGCAATTTTTATTTTTGAACAGAGTTTCTAGTTGCTGCAGGTGGTCCTTCCAAGTGCCATTATGGACCAGCACATCGTCGAGGTAACCTACACAGTTAGGGAAACTGGCTACCACTTGGATCATTCATCTTTGAAATGCTGTAGGGCATTTTTACAGCCTAAATGGAATCACTTAACATTGGAAAAGACCATCCGGTGTGACAAAAGCCGATATTTCTATAGCTCAGGGTGGCAAAGTAACTTGCCAATATCCCTTTAACTAATCTGCTTTTGTAAGAAACATGACACTGCCCACTCTGTAAATACAGTCTTTCAAGTCAGGAATTGGGTAGGGGTCTGCCTTTGTTACTGAATTAACTTTTCTGTAGCCTATGCAAAATCTGGTTGAGCAGTTCTGTTTAGGCTATGCTTAGACTGGTGAACTCCAGCTGCTGTGACTGATTTCTATTTGGTGGTTCTCCAGCATGTATTGGATTTCTGCTTTTACCTGGGCCTGTTTCTCTGGAATTAAGTGTTAAGGATGTTGTTTTATAGGAACGGATTCTCCGATATCCACATCATGTGTGGCTATGGTTGTACATCGTGGCCTATCCGTACAGACTCTTTTAAATGCTGTGACAAGCCTTGTTGGGTCTTCTTGTTGGGTTTTATCTCAATATGAAATCCCTTTATCCAATCTTGCCTAGCAATTCAGTATTATACAACCGAACAATAGAAGGTCCAATAAAGCAATTTTAGGGCCTCCTTCTGCCTCATCTTGAGAATCCCTTTCATCCTTCAGTATCCCTATTACCGGACATACCTGTACTTGCTTATTCTCCTCCGGGAAATAACAGTGTTTTACCATATCATATGACACAATTAATTCTTTTTCCGGCGGAATGGAGTGCAAATCAAATAGTTTATTTGATCAATTATCTTGACCATTTTATTTAACTCTGGAACAGATTGCCCCACTGTGATCAGAGAAGGTTTATTAACTATTTCCTTTGGTTATCCAAATCCCCAAAGAACGTTTCTGTTATTCGGCTATCTGACAGCGGTACCAATTTTACCTCTGACACTGGAAGTTGTTTTGCAATTGCTTGGGTTACTCCACATGAAGGAAACATTCCTGCAAATGTTTCCTCTAACTCTTGTGACTTTTTGACTGCACTTGTTTACTTTTATCCGTGATAACTGGCAAAGCAGTTACTTTTGCTCCTGCCAAATAATTTCCCAGGAATAGGCCAACTCTGTTTACTGGCAACTATGGACCACTACTGCAGTTACCGTTCCAGACATTAGGACACCATCTAGCTGCTCCCGATACAAAGGTACAGGTATATATTTCCGCCAATACCCTTCACTAAAACTTTAACGTTTAGAGTGCTCTCTAGTGGAAATGTTATGCATTTCCTCAGCAAAATCTTTTGGATAGCTCCTGTATCCCGAAGTATAATTATGGGTTGACGTTCCTCACTTGCATTTACTTTCGACAAGAATTCCCAATAACTCTCAGGTATCTCATTCACAAACCCCTACATTCACAGTGTTTTTTGTACTTGGCCTTACAGCTGCTGTCAGAGCGACAGTCTGATCTGTCATACTCCCAGACAGTGCATCTTTCACTGCATTGAATTGTGCACCCCAATAAGTCCCATGGGTTTTGATGAATCATCCAGCATTCTGCACAAACATGTTCCAACGTGTGATAATGGTAACGTTTATTCTTGTGGACCTGAATTCCAATGGAGGGAGTGAATTTTTAAATTCCTCCAGGAGAATTCGTTCCCTCAGAGTCTCACATGTGGCTCCATCATTAAGGCCCGTAATCCAACAATCAATATTAATTTGTTTCACACTCTCAAATTCTTTATGAGTCTGCCCAGCAAATCTCTGTAAGTTACAAAACGTATGACGGCAATCTTTCGAGACTAACTCGCAGGCAGCGAATATAGCCTTTTTTACCATCCCATAATCTGCAGAGCCTCTTCCGAAAGCTTGGCATAATCGTTATTAGATCTGTCCATCAACCTGTTTTGCATAACCAATGGCCATCTTTCCTTTGGCCGCTTCATCATTTGGCTATCGTTTCAAAAACAGTGGCAAATGCCTGTCCGTCCATTTTCTCAAATATTGGGAGGACGTGTACAAATGTAAACAGCTCTCCACTGGGTTCTGAGCTGGAGACAAATCTTTCCCCACCAGAATTTTCACTGAAGTCAAGACAACTACTTTCATTAATTCCAGCTTTATAATCTGGCATTCCCTTTCTCTTTCTCTTTCTCTTTCCTTTACCTGAAGTTCACGTTTTCCATTGTCAATTCTTGTTCACGCTGAAGATTTTTTTTCAATTCTTTTTCCTGCTCAATTGTTTTCATTTGTAACTGAACTTGAGCTAACTGAGCTGCATTACCCCGGTTTGCTTTGTTCTCCTTTCTCTGAGTCAAAATGTCGTGCTATTACTACAATTTCGTCTGTTTCCTTAGCCCCTGGTTGTAACTCTAATGCCAACAGATCAGTCAAATCCATTCGCTGAATCTTGCAAACGTATCTGCAATCACTGAGGGATAGATTTCCGTCCCCCGAAAAGTCATAGCAACTGTTAAAGACATTCCACAGGTGTAAACTTTACTCTACTGCACAAGAAACCTGGTTCTGTTCTCCCTGTTCCATTTATTGTTACCCCACGTACAATTGTATGTCATCGGCCATGGGTTTATCACATAACAGCCCACAATTAAATATGTTACGACTGAGGTGGGAGTAGTGCATTGTCATTTCAGTCCCAATTCTCCACAGGACACAACACACTTTTTAAAGTTTTCCCACTTACTGAAACAGTCAATAAGATAGACTATGTTCCCCAGAAGAGAACACACTAACACGATTTCTTCATTGAACAGCGAAATTAGCTATATTATCAAAAGGTCTGAACTAATAATGAAATAAAGCAACATTAGAAATAAATTTTTGAAAAAATCCAACTCAAATATTAAAAGTCCCTTTACTTCCATAACCAATTGTTAAAATCCTTCCTTTTAATCTTATAACCTTCACAATCACAAAGATACACACATGCACACACCGTTTAGCTGCAAATAAAATATATATATAAGGGATTTTTGGATCAGAACAATATTACATACAACAAAACACGGGGGAGATCAGTTGTCCACCGCTGAAGAAAAATAGGTGATGAGACACGCTGCATCAAACTGGTACACAGTCCAACCTCTGAGTACACACAGACAGGTCACTAGAATCTTAAAGAAACACTTCTTTTAAGGGGATGTTGACAATTATTTTAGCAGGCTTTCTTCAAATACAGGAAACAAGATGAATCGACACAGTGGACTTCACAGGGTCTTTTCTTGGGATTTTCCATAAAGCGAGCGGGATTGTGTTCTTCTGTTCTTTTTCTGAAAGTTCACCAGCACGTGACTTTATCTCCTTCGCGAAGGTGAAACATAAACACCCTGAATGACAAGCAAAATGTTTGCCAGTTCTTTTCCTCTGTCCATCCCAGGTGCTCTGCCACGACTGGGCTTGTCCAATTAAAACAGCACTTGTCACTTTTCTGCCCTTGTTACCAGGGTTTCCTCTCCATCCCGAACAGAAATCATGCGATAACCAGCAACACTGCTGCCAATCTGGCTCCCTCAGTGTCCTCCAATGGCTTCTTAAAAAAAGTGCCTGCTCCAACATTGAATCAGTTTAACCATACATTCCATTGAAAATATACTTCTTTAAAAAGAAAACAGAATCACTTTCATGACAGTTGTTTTGTTGTTTCCTAATGTGATGGTGGGGGCAGGACTTTCATTATCCAGGTTGACGTTTCCCTGATGAACTGGAATGCTGGCAAAGAGGCCTGAAGGCAACGCCCAAAGACTTTACCAAGACAGTGAGGAGCAGAAGACATGTCCATTATGGTCAGGTTGCAGCTCATCAAGAGGTAGGAATTGCTTCCTGTGCTTCTCATCAGTTAAAAACTTTTACAAACGTGTCAGAACTTTTGAAGCGTTGAAATATTTCTACAACCTTCCGAAGGCAGATAAGAAATAGTCTAAAAACCTTTTTTAAAAAAGCAGCAGTGCATTTTAAAGATTGTGTTCAGATAAACTAAGTGAAATTAGCAGTTAAAAAAAACAATACAGACGAATGAATTCACTGTCTCGGGAAAAGCACGTATATACTTGCTGCCAAAAAAGGAAAATGGCAGCGCAAAAGGCAGATGGGAGGAAAAAGTGTGAAAATGTTACTGATAAAAGTCTAATTACATTTTTCAATGAGGTGGACATGAAGCATCTCTGGCTTATCGATAGTGATAACTGTAGGGCACCCAGAATGTTTAGCATGTTGTCAGCAGGCGGTAGCAGAGGCTGTGACTTTTAACTGCAGTCTCCCACAGACCACAGAGTGATGTCACAAACCAGTGAGGGTTTTGACACAATCTGCCAGACTTTGCACAGTTCTTTGAAAAGTGTCACTTTGAAGATTCTTCACAGGTCACTGAAAAATAAAAAGCTGGTTACGGGTGGGGTGTTCGGGGTCATATTGTGTCAAATAGTTATATAATTCAGTTGACAATGGAGACAGACCACACGAAGTGCTTGTAAAATTATCTGTACCCACAGTGCTGAGTTGTGAAATTGCTTTCAGCGCCTGTCTCGTAACTACCTGCTGCTGGGCATGCCTTTGTGTAAAATTTGGTTTGGAAGTCACAGATGACCCAAAAACGGGGATTGAAAGCACAGGCGTATTTCTGAAGTAGTTTCTTAAGAGGCAGCAGTTTGAATATGATGATATATAAGTACACAGAAAAGACATACAGACAGAACAGGTTAAACGGGTTACCAATCCCAGATCATACGATGGGAGAAAACGGTGATAACAGTCTTGCTGACAGATGAGGCAGGCGAGGTGTTAAAGGTCTCTTAGGTCCTCAGTCTTCTTGAGCTGGCCAAACTGTTAGGCTGCAACTGAAAACTCAGCTGAAGTTCAGCTTCGGGAAATTCCCCTTTTGTCCGAAGAAGACTGAACATTTCCCTCCCGACCACTTGTTTATATTCGTCATTTCTCGGGTATGGTCAGTGTCTCTGGTCAATCATTTTTTAAAATTCCAATTGCTCAATCACCAAGGGATAGGTAACCAAAGTAAGTTCACCTCTGCCCATCACTCCACCGTGAACTCACCTTTCACCTTATCTTGTGCTTGGTACAGAGTGTAAATATCTGCCAGACTTTTGAATAAAGAGAGTTTGAGGCTCCATCTGAACAGCTTTAGTTAATGTCTTGTTCAGATCCTGTGTTGGAATTATGCCCTTGGCAGAGATAACACTCTTACATGTTCCTGTGGCTGTCAGTCCTGCAGACTGCTGTAGAATCTTTCTTCATGAGATAGATAGATAGATAGATAGATAGATAGATAGATAGATAGATAGATAGATAGATAGATAGAAAGAGAGATAGATGGATGGATAGATAGATAGATAGATAGATAGATAGATAGATAGATAGATAGATAGATAGATAGATAGATAGATAGATAGATAGAGAGAGAGACAGACAGACAGAAAGACGGATAGAGAGAGGGAGCGCTATTTCTAAAATAAAATTCGTTAATTTTCATAAGGTTTTATGGGGTTATTAGACAGCCATTTCTTGCATTTCACACAGGCACAGTCACGGGAACAGGGAAGACGCAGGGAGCAACAGAGTGCCTTTTAATGCTTCATTTCGTGAGAATGACGCTCTGGCATGTATGAGGGGGAACGTGATACTGATGTTACGTTGAATTAATGTCTGTGTTGCGTTATGTATTGATAATTTTTATCATTGAATGATTTTTGTGCTTTTTGAGTCTGTTATTGCTGTAGTTCAGCATTAACCTTTTGTTATTCTAAACTATTCTAATTCATTTCAATAACATGAACTATGAACTATCTCAATTTTACAACAGTTCACAAAGCAGAAACTAGGTAATTAATACAAATTGTAATCGTCTTGCACTCAGCAGTGCAGGTTTTCAACGTTCAGCAGGTAACTACCTCAAAAGCCAAGCAATCTGCTACAATAATAAAATGTCGCTTGTTTCAATTTCTATCCATCCTGTTCTGTTTTATGATTTATTGGAGGAGGGAAAGAGATTTTGCCATAATCAATGACCAAGTGCATCAGCCTCCAGCTGCACTCCATCTACCTTGAACAGTGTTGAAGGAGCTTTAATCTGTCTATAACCCCTTTTATTTCTTAAATATGTATCTAACCCATTGCTGTCTTTTTTTTCTTGTCGAGGGACCCTTTATCTTCCAGGCTCCCTTTCTAGACGTTTTAAAGTAGCTTTATGAAAGAACAGATAAATAAAACAAAAACTCAAATTAAAAAAGCCATTCTCAGCCCCTGCGATGTCCACCAGTCGTGGAAGGCCTCCAGTGTGCCGGCGGATGCCGCATACTCCTTCTCCATGGACTCCTGTGCGCGACTGCACCCTCAGAAGAGGGGCAGGCAATCAGGTCGGTCGAACTCCCCACCCCCCCCCCCCCCCGACGGACCGCAGCCTGGACCTGTGAATTGCCACCTTGGACAGACCCAGGAGCAGACCGACGAGGAGATCCTCCTCCCGGCCCACGCCCCTCCACACCGGGTGCCCAAAGATCAGGAGTGTGTGGCTGAAGTGTAGCCAAAACGTGAGGAGCAGCCTCTTCAAATACTCAAAGAGGGACTGCAACCTCGCACACTCCATATCTACGTGGAACACGGACTCGTCCAGCCTGCAGAAATTGCAAGCAGCCTCGGAGTCCACGAACCTACTTAAACGTCTAGTGCATAGGACTGCCCTATGCAGCATCCTCCACCGGAGCCATGTCCCTGATGGAAAGTGGGAGGACTCCCACGTAGATAGTCCTCCATCGGGGTTTCTCGCCAGATGGCAACATGGACCACCAAGGCGTGTCTGGCCGGCTGACAAAGGCGAGGACGTGGAGCGTGCATAGGAGCAGCCCGTACAGGAAACCCCTTCGCACTGATTGGGATGGCACCGAGATCTCGTATTGTGCAGGACCGACTCCCAAGGAGGGTTTCGGGGCCTGGGTCCGATGAACATCCCAAACTGAGCCGGTCTCAGCTCGGCCAGGAGCGCTCTGCATTCCCGAGCCCCCTCACCACCCGCTGTGAGGGGCGTCCCGGGGCTTCGGCTACTCCTCCACCCGCCGCTCCATCCCCCGAGTTGGCCGCCCGGATAGCCAAGGGACTTTCCTCCGCCAGCAGGGGAGTGCTCTGACTGGAGCCGACCATGTTCCAGACTCGGAATAGATCCCGGTATAAGTCACGCAACTCCCTCAGAGAGGTACGGCTTATAGTCTCCACCGGGTGCTGCTTGTTTTCTTGAAGGCAGTGACACTGGCAGAAAAAATACGTCACCAGCGCACACCATCTGGGAGGACGCTTGATGTACAGGTATCTCTACAAGGTCCGAAGGTAGAGAGTCGCAGCTTGGGTGCGGACACACACCAGAACCTGGCCGCCCTCCTCAACTGGGAGCTTCAGGACCATGGCAGAGACCCAGCATTTCCCCTTGCGCCAGAAAAATCGACTGGTTTCTACTGGATCTTGGTGGCGAATGCAAGGGGCGGGGCCAAATATACCAAACGGTGCCACAGCATCGAGGCCACCAGTTGGTTTATGACCAGTGCTCGGCCCCTGTCGGAAAGCACTCGGTGCAGTCCTGTCCATTGCCCCAGCTGAGTGGTGACCTTCGCCTCCAGCTCCTGCCAGTTTGCCACACAGGCTTCCTCAGCGGGACTAAGGTGGACTCCCAGATAGAGGACGTGCGTGGTGCTCCACGCAAAAAATGCTAACTCCTCTGGTAGGGAGTCTATATGCCACTGACCTAACAGGAGTCTGGAACATTTCTCCCAAGTGATCCTCGCAGAGGACGCGGTAGAAAAGGTTTGCTGGCGATCGTCTGCAAGTCAACGGGATCTGCGACCGCGAGGAGCACGTCATCAGAGGAAGCTGAGATGAGGATGCTCATGGCCGGCCCGTGCAGAGCCAATCCCTGAAGCGTCCTGTGAAGTAGGCCCAGAAATGGCTCCAAGCAAATGGTATACAATTGGCTGGAAATTGAGTATCCCTGATGCAATCCTATCCCAAACCGAGGGACGCTATCAAGGAGCTATTAACTTTCACCAGACACTCTGTGGCGGCGTAAGAAAGTCGGACTGGGCCACAAAATGCAGCCCGAGTCCAAACGCGTGCAGAGTACATTCGTGATCCTCCCAGCTGAATAATAGAAGGAGAGAAAGGCGACGGACAGACCAGTCCTCTGCAAAAGATGGATCAGGTTCTGGACCAGGAGGCGCTGTCCTGTATGGACCAGCCTGGGGCCGTGTACAACTGGTCAGGCTGGATCATGTGGGCCAGCACGGAGCCAGGGCAGGTAGACACAGCCCGGGAAAAGATGATATAATCTGTGCCGAGGAGGGAGACTAGACGCCAGTTTTTAAGCAGGTGGAGATCACCCCTCTTCGGAGGCAGGACGATGACCGCCCAGTGCCACGAGAGGGGCATCTCCGCGGTCACCAGGCTTTTCCCCAGGACCCGCGTATAATCATCCCCCAGGACGTCCCAGACCCCCTGAGGAACTCCACGATCAGCCCGCACAGTCCCGGGAATTTGTTCCTCGACAGCTGGTAGAAGGCACCGGTCAGCTCTGCCAACATGAGCAGAGCCTCCAATCCTTCGATGTCCTCCAGGCTGACCTACGGCAGGTCGTCCCACAAAACTCTGTGCGCGTCCTCGCTGGACAGATCCGGAGTGGACAATGCACAGTAATAGGTATGGGCTAGGAAGCCCATTCCCTCCGGACACCTCATGGAAGGTCTGTCGCTGGCCAGCAGCTCAACGAGCTGCTTATGGACCCCACGCCATTTTTCCAGCGAGTAGAAGACGGGGGAGGCACGTCCAAATCTTACAGGGACTGGATCAGCGACCTCACGTAGGCACCTCGGAACCCTATAAGCTGCAGGTCCCTCAGCGCGCCCTCATTCCCTTTGTACGCCTGCCACAGGGCCGGGTCTGCGGCGGCATGACAGAGGCTTGACTCCCTCTTTAGGTGCCCGATCTCGGCTTCACACCTCTTGGTCGACCCCTTCGCGTACACTTGACAGAAGACACGGATGAGAGTATGGCATACATCCCACCATCGCCTCAAGGAGGGGATGCCCCATTGCTTCCTTCTCCAGTCGGCCCTTAATCGATGGAAGTACTCGTGGAATCGCTCGTCCACCAGCAGCCAGCTATTAAAGTGTAAGCACGTGGACGCTGCCTTCGTGCAGAGTGGGGTGAACTCCGCGCACACCAGGTGTTGGTCCGAGCACGGCACCAGCAGCATGGAGGCCGCCAAGACGCGGGAGACATTTGCCTGTGAAAAGTAGAGGCGGTCGATTCGGTACCTTCCTCTTCCAAACCTCCATGTGAAGGCGCTGAAGTCGGGATGGACGTTCCGCCAGACGTCCACCAAGTTCACATAAATTCTCACCCGACGCTTGGCCGTGCTGGGGACCGAGCCAATCCCCCACCTCGAGGATATAGTTAAAATCCCCTCCAAAGGATGATGCACACGCTGCAATCGATGGAGTTCAAGAGAGCGGACACTTCTTCAAAGAAGCATCCTTGCAACGCGCCGGCCTGGGCGCGCGCACGTTCACAAAGTGGAGTGGCACGCTATCCAGGCGAATGGTGAGGTGAAGCAAGTTGCCCAGCATGAACTCCTTGACCCCCAAGATCTCTGGCTGAAAAGTTGGGGCCGACAAGATAGCCATCCCACTGGAAATAGGCGTGAGGTGACTCATGTGGACCCCATCCTGCCTCTCCAGGAGCCAGGTGGTTTTTTCTCCCGGAACAGTGTGGGTTTCCTGCCAAATGTTTCCCTTCCCCGAGGACTGAGATATTGTGAAATCTGCATTTAGACTCCCTACTGCCATTGATGCTGAGGCTGACTATGGTTATCTTCATGTCAAATGTACTTAAAAACCGTCAGCAACACTTCACTGTGAATAAGGAGTGGAAATACAGCTGGCCTACCACTCCTCCAGCAACCCATTGAAAAGCACATTAAATTGGCGCCTCTCAGCCAGTTTCACGCCCGCATCATTCCCCGCTTTCTTGAGGGTGGCTCGTATGGACCGGATGGTCAGCTCCAGATTCGACTAATGGCTGAGAGCCAGCTGAACTTTATTGCAGCAACCCTTACATGCCGCGGGGAAATCCCAGAGATCTGCCGTGTGGATGAGAGAAGACTCGGTGGGAGGCACGAGGAGTCCACCACCTCACTGGTGATGGAATCATGATTGTCTTCCGTGCAACAAATCGAGTCCCTGTCCTCCTCAAGGTCGTCACCGCCAGTGGCCGACACACCCAGCACACACTGTGGGGTTGACATCCCAGCTAGGGCAGCTGGTCCTTCCTCGGTGACGATCCCAACCCCCGGGATCGATGGCGGAGGAGTCCTCTCTGGGTTCTACTGTGACACTGGAGCCTATGGGCGCCAGCAGTTGCGGACCCCCCTCCAAATCCGTTCGCAGGCCAAATTGCGGTCCAGGGGGGGACGAAGGTACCCGACTCTGGAAATCCAGCCAGAGCAGAGACCAGAGGTCGAGAGAGGGGGCCATCTCCCACCTCGCAAGCGCCCATAGACCCAGCAGATTGGCTATCATTTTCAGTTACAATGGGATCGTGTATCTCCTGATCGGGGATGGAATATAACCGGGAAGGCCGACGCTTTGGAACCTTGCCCACCCCTCCACAGAGTGTACTCCACCGAGTGGCAGAATGGGAGGCTTCTCCAGGAACATCTCCAGGCTCCACCACCACAGGCAGTGGGCCATTTCTTCCATCAGCAGGTGCTGCATGTTCAGGGGTCTCCCCCTCCCCTACATCCTGATGGTTATGGAGCTCCTGCCAGGGTTTACAGCCTTGGTGCTGGTGGTGGCAGGGGGAACCTGGGGACCCTAACCAGGAGCCAGCTCCCCTCCAGCAGATGGTCCCCTGCACCTCAAGGTCCTGAGTTGCCTCTGCAGAGGGGTGCCTTCTCCTCTTTTTCCCACTTGGGCATAGATGTTCAGAGACCTCCATGTCAGCAGAGGCCTAAGCCTCTGCACCCTCCTTTTGCTTGGTCACCCTGTGCCTGAGCCCAGTCCTAGGGCAGGGGGATTCCCCGTTAGCGGGCCATCATGTGAGCTCAGGCTCAGGTTGTGCCATGGTGTCCAGAAGATGCACCTCTTGTTGTTTAATTTTCCTCTGCACCTTCCTTCCGCTCGGACAGACACACCCCTCCCCGACGGAGGCCATGTAAACCATCCCCTCCGGAACCGACTGAGCAGTGTCTTTCGGAGGTGTAGGGGGAATGGGACCTACCCTGGGCCGCCGAAGTGGAGCTGGCTGCCGGGCTGTTAGGGCAGTTCTTACGAACGTGTCCCAGCCCCTTGCAGATATGACACCGCGCCCGTCCGAGGTCCAAAAGACGCGGCAGGCCGTCTCCTGGAACTCCACACTGAAGTGGCCCTCCGAGACCTCCTCCCATGCCAATTGCAGGAACAGCAAGCGGCAGAAGGAGTAGACATGTTGGAGGCTGTGCTCCAGAAGACCGAGCAGGACTCGGGTGATCCCCGACCCTACCTCCCCGAGATGGTGCAAATGGGGGAGGAGGAGCTCACTGGGAATAAGGGGCGGGGCATTTGATAGCATGATCCGCTGCGCAGTGGTCTCGAGAGGGTCCACTGGCAGTAAGGTGCCCTCCACATTGAGGGTCACCGCCATCTCAGTCTTCAGAAAGAACACAGCCTTACCGTACATCTTTGAGGCTGCAACAATGCCTGGGGTGCCGGAAACCTCTGCCATTGCCTTTATGCAGGCCTCAATGGACATGTTGGGGTGGGGATAGATCTTCACCCCATGGCTGGATGCTATAAAATTAAAGAGTGACGGGGCTGCAGCCATAGAGGCTGCAGCTGCGTAGCCAGAAGAGGGCCCCAGCGCCAGTGATGAAGTGCCATGGGTCTAAGAGCTAAATCCACCCCGAATTGTGGGCCTGCAAACTAATAACTTGAAAGATTCACCAGAGATCCTGAATGTATATTAAAATAAACAGACAAATAACAGTTTTGGGGAGAGGCTGACGGTACAGAGGAGAGGGAAAGACAGGCTGTAATGGATGTCTTGCTCTCAGGAGGTGTTGCACACAGCACACTTAAAACAGACTTTGCCAACAATCTTGGTCTTTCGGTCTTCTGGTTGGGGGTGGTGGCTTAAACTGGGTCAGCTGAAGCTGCCCAGGCACTATCTATCTCCTTCCATCTCTTTAGCCGTGCAGCTTCAGCCAACCCAGGCTGGGCAATTGGGTTGGGGAGGGAGCTTGCCTGTGTGCTTTTTGCAGCAGCACAGATTCCTGCTGAGTTGGAACCCCTTCCCCTTGTTGTTCCAGCCACGTGTTTCTCCCCCAACAGACCAAACAAGACCAAACTTCTGGTGTTCAGCACCGATCTCCAGAAAAAGCCTTGTGTCCAACAAAATGTATCTTTCTTCACTGTAATGGTGATTGTATTTGACGCTTTCATTTGCTAAATGTAGCTCCTCTCTCCACCTCAACAACCTTCAACTGCCACCAGCGCTGTTACTGAGGCTTGTTGCTGCAATCAGCAGTCGGCACTACAATTAGGCAGCTGCCAACCCTGTGCTGTACCAGTCCTGGGTGGGTTTGATGGGACAGTGCTGAGGTAGCTTTACTCTGTATCTAACCCCTTTTTTGTAATTTTAATAAAATCAAATATACAAGACAGACTCAAAGTTATCTGCCATTCTCGACATCGAAAAGGCACTCCAGCCCCTGCGGTGCCTACCGGTCGCGGAAAGCCTCAAATGAACGTGCGGACACTGAATGCTCCTTCTCCAGGGATACCTGGGTGCGAATGTAACCTCAAAAAGGGGCACGCAATCTGGGTGGACCGACCGCCTGATGGCCTGCAGCCTGTTCCTGTGAATGGCCACATTGGCAAGGCCCAGGAGCAGACAGATGAGGATATCCTCCTCCCGGCCTACGCCCCTCTCCATCGTGTGCCCAAAGATCAGGAGCGTGGGGCTCAGGTATAACCAAAATCTGAGGCGCAGCCCCTTTATATACTGAAAGAGGGGCAGCAATCTCGCATATTTTATATTTACATGAAACACGGACTCGTCCAGAAATTGCTGTTTATGTTTTTATTTTTGTGTAAGTTTTTTTTTAATTAGTGAACTGCATTGATTTTTAGCAGGATGTATCAGTACTGGTTCGGTTTATTTAATAATTCTAAGCTGTTGTAGTATTGCTAAGTTTTTCTTTTTAGCAGTAGCAAAGGGACAACTAATAAATAAAGGAATGGCAGGGTAGCTTCAACCTCGAGAGTGCAATTATCATGCTATGTGGGAGCTGCAGAATGCTTCCTGTATTTTGGAGACCAATTTGTGCGGAAGTGTTGTCAATTGAAGCTGCTTGAGCTCCGAGTTTTGGAACTTGAGCGGCAGCTGGTAACACTGCGGTGGATCTGTGAGGATGATATCTACGTGGATCGCACGTTTATAGATGTGGTCATCCCACAGTTAAAGAGTCTGCAGGAGGAGAGGGAATGCGTGATCACCAGGCAGTCAATAAGAAACAGGCAGGTTGTACAGGAGACCCCTGAGTGCATCTTAATCTCCAACAGGTATTCTGTTCTGAATACTGAGGAAAATGATGCTTCACCTGGGGAGTGCAGCCAGAGCCAAGTCCATGGCATCACGGATAGCTCAACAGCACAAGGAGGCGCAGGAAAGACCGGAAGAGCCATCGTGATCGGGGATTCAATGTCAGGGGAACAGACAGGCGTTTCCGTTGCTGCAGACGTGCATCCAGGGTGGTGCATTGCCTCGCTGATGCTAGGATCAAGAACGTCAGCGAGCGGCTATGGATCATCCTGGAAGGCGAGGGAAAACAGCCACCAGTCGTGGTCCACATCAGAACCAACGACATAGGTAGAAAGAGGGATGTGGTCTTGCAGTCATACTTTAGGGAGCTAGGGAAGATATTGATAAGCAGGACATCAAAAGTCGTCATCTCTGGATTACTCCCAGTTCCTCACGCAAGTGACTATTGAAATAGAAAGACACGATAGATGAATGCGTGGCTGGAAAGATGGTGCAGGAGGGAGGGCTTCAGAGCTTTGGGATTTCGGGACTGGCTGTGGGGGAGAAGGGATCTGTACAGGCCGGACGGGTTTCACCTGAACTGAGCCAGGACTGAGTTCCTTGCAGAACGTTTTGCGAGTGCTGTTGGGGAGGGTTTAAACTAGTTTGGCACGGGGTGGGGACCTTAGGGTGGACTCAGCTGAGACACAATCACAAATGAAAATGGAAGGTGGAAAATTAATGAATGAGTCCGGAAGACAGTGGAGACGAAAATTTGAAAACAAAAGGAGCTTGGCTGTGCTCAAGTGTGCCCATTTCAATGCAAGGGTTACAGGGAATAAAGCAGATGAGCTGAGGGCAAAGATACACACGTAGCAATTTTATATCATAGCTATGACAGAAACATGGCTTGAGCAGGGACAGGAATGACAGCTCAGCATTCTTGGTTGCAGGTTTTTCAGTCGCGATTGGGACGAGGTTAAGAAAGAAGGGGGAGTGAAAATTTTGGTCAAGGCATCTATTACAGCTGTCAGGAGGGATGATATGTTGGAAGGTTCATGAAATCAGGCCTTATGGATTGGGCTAAGAAACCAAAAGGGGGCAATATCACTGCTGGGAATGTTATCTCGACAGCCAAACAGTCAGAGGGAGATAGAGGAGCAGATATGTAGGCAAGTCTCTGAGAATTGCAAGAACATGAGGATAGGAACAGTGGTGTATTTTAATTACCTCAATATTAACTAGGATAGTTTTAGTCTGAAAAGAATTGAGGGAGCAGAATTCATGAGGTGCATTCTGGAGAACGTCTTTGCACAGTATGTGGCACGTGCAACACGAGAGGGTTCAGTTTTAGACTTAGTTTAAGAAAATGAAGATGTGCAGGTGGAAGGAATGGCAGTGGGAGAACATTTTTCTGGTAGTGGTAATAATTCAGTTAGTTTTATCATAATTATGGAAAAGGACGGACACAGAACAAGAGTTAGAGTTCTCAATTGGGGCAAGGCCAATTTTAATAAACTGTGCAGGGAAAATGGACTGGAAACAACTACATGAAGGTAAATCCGTCTCAGAGCTGTGGGAGGCATTCAAAGGAGAGATTCAAGGGGTTCAGGGTAAAGATGTTCCCACAAAAAAAGGGTGAGGCGCCCAAATCTCGACCCCCATGGGGCAGCACAGTGGCGCAGTGGTTAGCACCGCAGCCTCACAGCTCCAGCGACCCGGGTTCAATTCTGGGTACTGCCTGTGTGGAGTTTGCAAGTTCTCCCTGTGTCTGCGTGGGTTTCCTCCGGGTGCTCCGGTTTCCTCCCACAGCCAAAAGACTTGCAGTTTGATAGGTAAATTGGCCATTATAAATTGCCCCTATTATAGGTAGGTGGTCGGGGAATATCGAGACAGGTGAGGATGTGGTAGGAATATGGGATTAGTGTAGGATTAGTATAAATGGGTGGTTAATGGTCGGCACAGACTCGGTGGGCCGAAGGGCCTGTTTCAGTGCTGTATCTCTAAATCTAAAAAATAATCTAAAATCAGGGAACCGAGAGGGTAAGAAAAGGCAGAAAAGGGAAGTAATGTCCGATACTGAGAACTCAATATTGCAGAAAGCTGGGAGGAGTATAGAAAGTGGAGGGGTGAAATCAAAAAGGAAGTTAGAAAAGCAAAGAGAGAGCATGAAAGAATATTGCAAACAAAATCACGGTGAATCCAAAGATGTTTTCTCAATACATGAAGAGTAAGAGTGTAACTAAGGAGAGAGTAGAGCCCATAAAATAATAAAAAGATAACCTATGTGCAGGAGAAGAAAATATTGGTATGTTTCGTATTGAACACTTTGCGTCTGTCTTCACTAAAGAGGGGGGATGGGGACATTGTAGTTCAGGAGGAAGAGTGTAAATTATTAGATATGAATAACAGAGGGAGAGAGGAAGTAGTAATGGGATTAGCATCCTTGAAAGTAGATAAATCACCAGGCCCGGATGAAATGTACCCCAGGATGTTAAAATAAGCAAGAGCGGAAAGAACCGAGGGTCTGACCATCATTTTTCAGTCCTTACTGGATGCAGGTGTCGTGCTGGAGAATTGGAGAATTGCGAACGTTGTCTCTCTGTTGATAAAGGGACTGAAGGATAGTCCTAATAGTTACAGTGCAGTCAGTCTAACTTCAGTATTGGGCAGATTATTGGAATCTATTCTGAGAGACTGGATAAACTGTCACTTAGAAGATCTTGTTTCACCAACTTGACCGAAACTTTTGAAGACGTAACAAGGAAGATCGATGAGTGTAGTGCAGTTGATGTGGTCTACACGGATTTTAGCAAGGCTTTTGAAAAGGTCCCACATGACAGACTGGTTCAAACAATGACATCCCATGGGATCCAGCGAAATGCAGCAAGGTGGATGTAAAATTGGCTCAGAGGCAGGAAACAAGGGTAGTTGTTGACGGGTGTTGTCGTGACTGAAGGGCTGTTTCCAGTGGCGTTCTGCTGGACTCAGTACTGCTTCCACTGCCTTTTGTAGTGTATATTAACGATTTGGAAGTAGATGTCGGGGGCATGATCAAGAATTTTGCAGATGACACAAAGATTGGCCGTGTGGTAGACAGCGAGGATGGTGATTTTAACTTCCCCAATATTGACTGGGACTCACTTAGTGCTGGGTGCTTGGATGGGGCAGAATCTGTGAGGAGCATACAGGATGGCTTCTTGAAACAGTATGTAGATAGTCCAACTAGGGATGGAGCCATTCTGGATCTGGTATTGGGGAATGAGCCCGGCCAGGTGGTCGAGGTTTCAGTGGGGGAGCATTTCGAGAGCAGTGACCATAATTCCATAAGTTTTAAGGTACTTGTGGATAAGGATAAGAGTAGTCATCGGGTGAAGGTGCTAAATTAGGGTAAGGCTATTTATAAAACTATTATGCAGGAACTGAAGAATTTAGATTTGGGGCGGCTGTTTG
Organism: Heterodontus francisci; assembly: GCF_036365525.1. Lineage (NCBI taxonomy): Eukaryota > Metazoa > Chordata > Chondrichthyes > Heterodontiformes > Heterodontidae > Heterodontus > Heterodontus francisci. Next base: position 52,334,135 of record NC_090391.1, read on the forward strand.
AGGGTAAATCAACATCTGATATGTGGGAGTCTACACAGGTCAGCTGATTAGAATCCAGTACCAGCATGTTCCTGTGAGGAAGAAATACAAGTTTGGCAAGTTAAGGGAAGCTTGGATAACACGGGATATTGTGAGCCTAGACAAAAAGAAAAAGGAATCATTTTTAAGGGCTGGAAGGCTAGGAACAGATGAAGCCCTTGAGGAATGTAAAGACAGTGGGAAGGAATTTATGCAAGGAGTTAGGAGGGCTAAAAGGGGTCATGAAAAGTCATTGGCAAACAGGATTAAGGAAAATCCCAAGGCTTTTTATACATATATAAAGAGCAAGAGGGTACCCAGGGTAAGGGTTGGCCCACTCAAGGGCAGAGATGGGAATCTATGTGTGGAGCCAGAGGAAATGGACGAGGTCCTAAATGAGTACTTTGCATCAGTATTCACCAAGGAGAAGGACTTGGTGGATGATGAGCCGAGGGAAGGGAGTGCAGATAGTCTCAGTCATCTCCTTATCAAAAAGGAGGACGTGTTGGGTGTCTTGCAAAGCATTAAGGTAGATACGTCCCCAGGGCCTGATGGGATCTACCCTAGAATACTGAGGGAGGCAAGGGAAGAAATTGCTGGGGCCTTGACAGAAATTTTTGCATCCTCATTGGCTACAGGTGAGGTCCCAGAGGACTGGAGAATAGCCAATGTTGTGCCTTTGTTAAGAAGTGTGGCAAGGATAATCCAGGGAATTATAGGCCGGTGAACCTTACGTCAATGGTAGGGAAAATATCAGAGAGGATTATTGGGGACAGGATTTACTCCCATTTTGAAAAAAACAAACTTATTAGCGAGAGACAGCATGGTTTTGTGAAGGGGATGTCGTGTCTTACTAATTTGATTGAGTCTTTTGAGGAAGTGACGAAGATGATTGATGAAGGAAGGGCAGTGGATGTTATCTATATGGAATTTAGTAAAGCCTTTGACAAGGTCCCGCATGGCAGACTGGTGCAAAAGGTGAAGTCACACGGGATCAAAGGTGAGCTGGCAAGATGGATACAGAACTGGCTCGGTCATAGAAGACAGAGGGTATCAGTGGATGGGTATTTTTCTGAATGGAGGGATGTGACTAATGGTGTTCCGCAGGGATCAGTGATGGGACCTTTGCTGTTTGCAGTATATATAAATGATTTGGAGGAAAATGTAGCTGGTCTGATTAGTAGGTTTGCGGACAACGTAAAGGTTGGAGTTGCGGATAATGATGAGGATTGTCAGAGGATACAGCAGGATATAGATCGGTTGGAGACTTGGGGGGAGAAATGGCAGATAGAGTTTAATCCGGAAAAATGTGAAGTAATGCATTTTGGAAGGTCTAATGCAGGTGGGAGGTATACAGTAAATGGCAGTACGCTTAGGGGTATTGACAGGCAGAGAGATCTGGGCGTACAGATCCACAGGTCACTGAAAGTGGCAGCGCAGGTGGATAAAGTAGTCAAGAAGGCATACGGCATGCTTGCCTTCATCGGTCGGGGCATAGAGTATAAAAATTGGCAAGTCATTTTGCAGCTGTACGGAATCTTAGTTAGGCCACACTTAGAATATTGCGTGCAATTCTGGTCGCCACACTACCAGAAGCATGTGGAGGCTTTGGCGAGGGTACAGAGGAGGTTTACCAGGATGTTGCCCAGTCTGGAGGGCATTATCTAGGAGGAGAGGTTGGAAAACTCGGATTGTTTTCACTGGAACAACGGAGGTGGAGGGACGACATGATAGAGGTTTACAATTTTATGAGCGGTGTGGACAGAGTGGATATTCAGAAGCTTTTACCCAGGGTGGAAGTGTCAGTTACTAGGGGACATAGGTTTAAGGTGCGAGGGGCAAAGTTTAGAGGGGATGTGCGAGGCAAGTTCTTTACACAGAAGGTGGTGAGTGCCTGGAACTTGCTGCCAGGGGAGGTGGTGGAAGCAGATACGATAGCGACGTTTAAGAGACATCTTGATAAATATATGAATCGGAAGGGAATAGAGGGACATGGGCCCCGGAAGTGCAGAAGGTGTTAGTTTAGGCAGGCATCAAGATCTGCGCAGGCTTGGAGGGCCGAATGACCTGTTCCTGTGCTGTACTGTTCGTCGTTCTTTGTTCTTTGTTTGACAGCTGTTGGCTGCAGGAAGACGTTAACGGTCTGGTCAGATTTGCAGAAAAGTGGCCAATGGCATTCAACTTGGAAAAGTGTGAGTTGAAGCAATTGGGGAGGTCAAACAAGACACAAGAATACACGATTCCTGGAAAAATGCTGAAAATGGTCGAGGAAGTAAGGGACCTTGGAGTGAATATCCACAGATCCCTGAAGGTTGCAGGACATCCCGGCAAGGTGGGTAAGAAGGCATATAGAGTCCTTTCCCATACCAGCCGAGGCATAGAATATAAGAGCAGGGAGGTTAAGCTGCAATTCTATAAATCATTGGTTAGGCCACAACTTGAGTACTGTGTGCAGTTCTGGTCACCTTATTTCAGTAAGGACATGATTTCACGAGAGAGGTTACAGAGGAGAATTACGTGGATGTTGCCAGGACTGAAAAAAATTCAGCTATGAGGATGGATTGGATAGGCTGAGGTTGTTCTCCTTGGAGCAGATAAGGCAGAGGGGAGATCTGATTGAAATCTATAATATCTTGAGGGGCTTGGATGGAGTGGAGATGAAGAGTCTATTCACCTTAGCAGAGGGTTCAGTGACCAGGGGGGATAAATGTAAAGTGATTGGTTGAGGAAACAATTGTGCACCCAGAAATACAAAACTGGCTCAGGGGCAGAAACAAAGTGCAATTGTTGACGAGTATTTTAGCGACTGGAGGACTGCTTCCCGTGGCGTTCTGCAGGGCTCAGTTCTGCGTCCCCTGGAATTTGTGGGGGTCTGGAACTTGCTGGCCGAAAGTATGGTTGATGCAGAATCCCTCTACTCATTCAAAAGAAGTCTGGATGTGCACCTCAATTGCGGTAATCTGCAGGACTTCCAAATGCTGGAAGAAGGGATGAGAAAAGGTGTATCGTTTTCCGGCTGGCACAGACACAATGGGCCAAGTGAGCTCTTTCAGTGCCTTAAACGTTCTATGATTTTATGATTCAGGAACACGAAAAAGGCTATCCTCATTAACACTCACAGTTACATCCACAATGAATTCCAGCATGATTATCAGATATGATTTTCCATTGAACTATCCATGCTGCTTTTCATTTATTCACTCATGTTTTTACAAGAAGAAATATTTTTATGCTGCGTTATGGCCTCTGGAGGCTTCCAACCACCAACATTAGACTGATAGTTACAGGGTTTATCCAACCTCTTCTTTTTTAAGCAGGGTGTAGCATTTACAGCGCTCCAGTCCTCTGGCATCATTATTGTTATATTCATTCATGGGATGTGGGTATCGCTGGCTAGGATAGCATTTGTTGACTATCCCTAATTGTCCTTGAGAAGGTGGTGGTGAGCTGCTTTCTCGAACTGCTGCAGTTTATGTGGGGTAAGGACAACCACATTGCTATTAAGAATAGAGTTCCATTAGTTTGACCCAGCGACAGTGAAGGAAAGATGATATAGTTCCACGTCAGGGTGGTTTGTGCCTTGGAGGGCAACTTGCAGCTGGTGATTTTCCCATGCATCTGCTGCCCTTGTGATTTTAGGTGGTAGAGTTGGCGGCTTTGGAAGGAGATGTGTATGGGGCCTTCGTGCGTTGCTGCAGTGCATCTTGTAGATGGTACACACTGCTGCCATTGTGCGTCGGTGGTGGAGGGAGGGAATGTTTGTCGATGGATGCCAATCAAGCGGGCTTCTTTGTCCCGGATGGTGTCGAGCTTCTTGAGTGTTGTTGGAGCTGCAGCCATCCAGGTAAGTGGAGAGAATTCCTCATACTCCTGACTTGTGTCTTGCCGATGGTGGAAAGGCTGTGGGGAGTCAGGAGGTGAGTTATTCACCGTAGGATTCCTAGCTACTGACCTGCTCTTTCTGCCACGGTATCTATATTCCTACTCTCGTTCACTTTCTGGTCATTAGTAACCCCCAGGATGTTGAAAGGGCGGAATTCAGCTATGATAATGACATTGAAGGTCAAGGGGAGATGGTTCGATTCTCTTGTGTTGGAGATAGTCATTCCTGGCACTTATATGGCACGCACATTACTTGCCACTTATCAGCCCAAACCTGGATGTTATCCAGATCTTGCCGCATTTCTACATGGTCTGCTTCAGTATCTGAGAAGTCACAAATGGTGCTGAACATGGGGAAATCATCAGTGACCAACCCCAATTCAGACCTATTGAATGATGGCCATTGATGAAGCAGCTGAAGATGGTTGGGCCTCGGACACGAGCCGGATGAACTCCTGCAGAAATGACCTGGAGCTGAGGTGATTGACCTCCAGGAACCACAATCATATTCCTTTGGGCTAGGTATGACTCCAACCCACGGAGAATTTGCCCCCTGATTCCCATTGACTTGAGTTTTGCTCGGGCTCCTTGATGCCATACTCAGTCAAATGCTGTCTTGATGTCAAGGGCAGTCACTCTCACCTCATCTCTGAGTCCAGCACTTTAGACCATGTTTGCACCAAAGTTGTAATGAGGGCAGGAGCTGAGTGGCCCTGGCGGAACCCAAACTGAGCGTCATTGAGCAGCTTACTGCTCAGCAAGTGCCGCTTGACAGCACTGTCAACCACACCTTTCATCACTTTACTGATGATTGAGAGCAGACTGATTGGGCGGTAATTGGCTGGGTCCTGCTTTTTGTGCACAGGGCATACCTGGGCAATTTTCCTCATTGTCGGGCAGATACCGGTGTTGTAGCAGTACTGCAACAGCTTGGATAGGGGCGCAGAAAGTTCTGGAGCACAGGCCTTCAGTACTATTGCGAGAATATTGTCACGGCCCATAGCCTTTATAATATCCAGTGCCCTCAGTCATTTGTCGATATCACGAATAGTGAATCAAATTTGCTGAAGACTGGCATCTGAGATGCCAGGGACTTCAGGTGGAGGCCCAGATGGTTCATCAACTCGACACTTCTGGCTGAATATTGTTGCAAATGCTTCCGTCTTATCGTCTGCACTGTTGTACTGGGCTCCCCCGTCATTGAGCATGGGATGTGAAGCCAAATGTGAAGCCAAATCCTCCATTTAGTTATTTAACTGTCCACCACCATTCACGGCTGGATGTGACAGGACTGCAGAGCTCAGATCTGATCCGTTCGTTATGGGATCACTTGCCTTTATCTGTTCCATGTTGCTTGCACAGTTTGGCACATAAGTATTCTTGGCTTGTCGCTTCACCAGGTTGACACCTCATTTTGAGGTCTGCCTGATGCTGCTCCTGGCATGCCCTCCTGCACTCTTCATTGGACCAGGGTTGGTTTTCTGCTTGGTGGTAATAGTAGACTTAGGGATATGCCGGGCCATGAGGTTATCGATTGTGGTTGAGTACAATTCTGTTGCTGCTGATGGCCCACAGCGCCCCATGGATGCTCACATATTCATTGCCAGATCTGTTCGAAATCTATCCCATTTAGCACGGTGATAGTGCCACACAACACGATGGATGGTATCCTCAATGTAGAGGCTCCACACGGACTGTGCGGTGGTCACTGCTAATAATACTGTCAGGGACAGATGCATCTGCAGCAGGGAGATTGGTGAGGACGAGTTCAAGTATGTTTTGCCCTCTTCGTTGTTCCCTCACCAGCTGCCACAGACCCAGTCTAGCAGCTATTCCTTTAGGAATCAGTAGTGCTGCTACCGAGCCACTCTTGGTGGTGGACATTGAAGTCCCCCACCCACAGTACATTCTGCACACTTGCCAGCTCAGTGCTTCCTCCAAGTGGTGTTCAACATGGAGGAGTACTGATTCTTCAGCTGAGGGAGAGTGGCAGCTGGTAATTAGCAGGGGTTTATCTTGCATATGTTTGACCTGATGCCATGAGACTTAATGGGGTCCGGAGTCGATGTCGAGGACTCCCAGGCCAACTCCCTCGCGACTGTAGAGCACTGTGCCGCCATCTCTGCTGGGTCTGTCCTGCCGGTCGGTCAGGACATACCCGGGGATAGTGATGGCAGTTTCAGGGACATTTTGCCCTTATTAGGCTGTTGCTTGACCAGTCTGTGGGACAGCTCTCCCAACGTTGGCACAAGCCCTCTTATGTTAGGAAGGAAGACTTTGCAGGGTCACTGGGGCTGGGTTTGTGGTGTGGTTTCTGGTGCCGAGGCCGGGTGGTCCCTCTGGTTTCTATTGCATTTTGTTGACTTTGTCGCGGTTAGCTACAACTGAGTGGCTTTCTAGGCCATTTCAAAGGGCATGTACACGTCAAACACATTGTTGCATGTCTGGAGTCACATGTAGGCCAGCCCAGGTGAGCACAGCAGTTTTCCTTTCGTTAAAAAAATAGTGAACCTTTTGTGTCACTGGAGGGTTTCCATCTTCTGTCACTCTCATATCCAAGGATGACTGAAAGATTCTGCTATTTCCACTATACTATCCCTCAACCGCCCTCATCCATTCCATCCATACCAGGTAAATGTTCAACTTTGTGGCAGTGCAGAAGTTTTAGTTTGAAAGATGTTAACTGAACCTGTTTGTTCAGTGACTGTACTGAATGTCAGTCTCCATGGACCCTAATTGTGTCACTGGAGGGTTTTCATCTTCTATTTATAAGGGGCTCCTTTCGATGTGCTATTCCATGGTATCAACGGGAGCATCACCTCCGGAACTAACAGGGATCAGCGGCTCCAGAGAGAGGGAGAGCATAGATCAGAATCGGAGAACAATGGATTGGAATGTTACACCAATGGGTCAGAATCTGAGAACAATAGATTGGAATGTTACACCAATCGGTCAGAATCTGAGAACAATAGATTGGAATGTCACAACAATGGACAGCAGGGGTTTCTCCACTTTGTTTGGTCTGATTACGGCAGATTATTTTTGGATAACATTAGAGCGGCGGATCTATTATGCTCTGAGAATGATTCAATTTATTTACTATCCCATCCTTGCTATCATTGGTGTTCCTGGTAAGTCTCTGTATCCAACTATTAGATTCAATATTGGCGACCACGCTCTGGAAGTTGTTCAAGAGTTCACCTACATAAGCTTAACTATCACCAGCAACCTGTCTCTCGATGCAGAAATCAACAAGCGCATGGCAAAGGCTTCCACTGCTATGTCCAGACTGGCCAAGAGAGTTTCGGAAAATGGCTCTCTGACACAGAACACAAAAGTCCAAGTGTATCAAGCCTCTGTCCTCAGTACTTTGCTCTATGGCAGCGAGGCCTGGACAATGTATGTCAGCCAAGAGCGACGTCTCAATTAATTCCATCTTTGCTGCCTCCGGAGAATCCTTGGCATCATGTGGAAGGACGGTATCTCTAACACAGAAGTCCTCGAGGCGGCCAACATCCCCAGCCTATACACCCTACTGAGCCAGCACCGCTTGAGATGGCTTGGCCATGTGAGCCGCATGGAAGATGGCAGGATCCCCAAGGATACATTGTACGGCGAGCTCGCCACTGGTATCAGACCCACCTGCCGTCCATGTCTCCACTTTAAAGACGTCTGCAAACGCGACATGAGGTCCTGTGACATTGATCACAAGTCGTGGGAGTCAGTTGCCAGTGATCGCTTGAGCTGGCGGGCAGCCAGAAAGGCGGAGCTAAAGTGTGGCGAGTCGAAGAGACTTAGCTTTTGGCAGGAAAAAAGACAGAAGCGCAAGGGGAGAGCCAACTGTTTAACAGCCCCGACAACTAATTTTATCTGCAGCACCTTTTGGAGAGTCTGTCACTGTAGAATTGGCCTTTATAGCCACTCCAGGCGCTGCTGCACCAACCACTGACCACCTCCAGGCGCTTACCCATTGTCTCCCGAGACAAGCAGTCCAAAGAGGAAGAAGATGAAGACGCTAATAGCTGGATATTAGCTGCACAGCTAATAGATATTCACCTGGAATAAGACAGAAACAAGGAGGGCAGAGTAAATTAGAGGAGCAGTAATGTAGTTAATTATGGATTATGGAATAATAGCGTTGCGAGAGACTTACCAGGGGCAACAATGGCAAGGATGGGCTAGTAAATGTATTGAATAAGCTCAAGTACTTATATGACCCTCAATTCTAATGGTATCCAATCATAATACGTATAAATATGATGAAGGTCCGAGGAGAAGATGCTGATCCATTTTGGCAACATTCCACTCTATTCTTCTCATTTTCTGATCTATCCTCTCTCTCTCTCTCTCTCTCTCTCTCTCTGGAGCTGCAGATCTCTGTTCGTGCTGGGCATGATGCTCCCGCTGACACAATGGGTAACACATTTAAAGGAGTCCTATATTAATGGAAGAGGGGACGCTCCAGTAATGCAGGTAGGGTCCATGGAGACTGACATTAATTACTAAGTCACGAAACAAACAAGTTAATTTAACCCCTTTCAATCCATCCATTTTTGTGCCACAATGAGCAGACTGGATGGGATGTATGAGGGATGCTGAGGGAGGGAAAGGTGGAAATAGCAGATGCAGTAGCCAGAATCTTCCAATCCTCCTTGGATATGGGAATCGTGGCAGAGGACTGGAGGGTTGTAAATGTTACACCCTGTTTAAAAAAGGAGAGATGGGGTAAACCCTGTGTATACTGATCAGCCAATTTCTGATCAGGAACTTGCTGGAGTTCGCATCCCTGGACAAAATTATTCGTTACTTGCAAAACAAAGATAGACAATAAATGGCAAGCGGTAAGGATATGGTAACACAAGCCATGTCTGGCAAATGCCAACAACAACAACTTATATTTATATTGTACCTTTAATGTAATAAAACATCGCAAGATGTTTCACAGGATCATTTTTAAACAAAGTCTGACACGAGACGGAACAGGAGATATAAGGTCAGATGACCAACAGCTTGGTCAAAGAGGAAGTTGTTCAGTATGTCTTAAGGAAGGACCGTGAAGCGGAGAGGCAGAGACAGTGGTAACGTCGCTGAACTAGTAATCCAGAGGCTCAGGGTAATGCCCTGGGGACATGGGTTCAAATTGCACTATAGCTGCTGATGGAATTTAAAACTCAATTAATTAACAAATTCAATCGTTAAGTAAAAATCTGGAATTGAAAGCTGGACTTAGTACTGTTGCCATAAAACTTTCATCGATTTGTGTAACAATCTCACTGGTTCACTATTGTCCTTTCGGGAAAGAGAGCTGCCATCCTTACCTGATCTGGTCTATATGTAACCCAATGTGGTTCACTATTAACTGCCCTCTGAAATAGGCTAGCAAGCTACTCAGAGAATTATGTATGGACAACAAATGCTGGGTTTTCCAACGACGCCCACATCCCACAAACATAAAAGAAAATGAACTTTAGAAATGGTATTCCAGAGTTTTTCATAAGGGTCGTTATCCAGTCAAGCACACTGGACACAGGTGTTTGTGTCAACATTCCTGGGCATTAGAATGTGAAGCCTCATGTCCACAGTCTTAAACAACAGTTGCTTATAAATTGTCATCTTTTTTGATGGGTTACTCTATGGTTCGACCATGTGAATTACAATAAATAATGAGACAGCACTCAAAGCTGAAATTAAACACCAATGACTCTACTTGATTCAGTAGCAATACGACCAGCTAACAATTAGACAAAATACCCCTTCGCAATGTACCTATTAGCAATACACCCATTACTCACAAACATGTTACAAAGAGTCATGCATACATGATCATGTAGTGAGCATTTACCTCCCTGTCAATCGTTCAGTAGCTGCTCAAGCTCCTCGACCTCATCATTGAGTCACTATTTGCAATGATTTTTACACCTTTAATACCAAGGTGAGCGAGATGTTTAACTGACAAGATCACACTGTCCTATGAAAATTCACATAAAGCTACAATTGTCCAATGAGATGTCTAATTCTTTGTTCAGACTACCATACGAGAGGCTGCCTTGATGGTGAGCATGGGTTTAGAGTTCTTTCAGCAATTTCATCACGTTTGTAGATATTACACATGCCACAGGATTGTTATCGGCACAAACAATAGCAGCTTTCACTCCTGGTCACATTTTAAACCACAGAACAATAAAACAATGCAAATCCCTTACATTCCTGACGTGTAACAAACTGCTGCTCAGAGAATGTCCAGTTTATTTGCACGACAAAACAAGACAGACTCTGACATCATCCATCAATGACAGTTTGTGTCACTCTCTCAGTTTATCAAGATACTTTGGAAAACTTAGGCCAGGTGAATGAACATTTTAATACCTGTTCATCATTTAAATCTCTTATCTTCGTGTTTGCAGATAACATGACATCTTTGTGCTTGTGAAGCTTCTGTAAATCACTAACATGGGATCAAAGTGAAAAGGAACTAATTTGAAAAAATGTGTTATCTATGACTGCTCTGCCAAACATTCAACAGACTAAAAGTGTTTGCTTACAGTCGAAACTCTGTTAATCTGAAATGAAGACAGTTTGTAGCTGGAACAGGTTACTTTAACTGGGAAACACCGCTTTGGCCTTCACAATTCATGCTGGTCAGGTTCAGGCAGTTTTCGGAACACCCGTAGACAGCACAGGGCAACTCAAGGGCAATTTGGGATGGAGATCAAATGCTGGTCTTGTCAATGATACTCTTATCCCATGAAAAGAATAAAGGAAAGCAGAGCTTCCTCTACATCATTTAAACTGTCAATTCTACTGGTATAATAGCCCCACAAGTCTCAAGCACATATCTTGATTAAAGTAATATTACCATCTCTCCAACTGCCTCATAGAGTCAAAGAGCCGAACAGCATAGAGACAGGACATTCGGCCCACCGCGTCCATGCCGACCATAATGCCTATCTACACTAATCCCACCTGCCTGCATTAATTCCATTTCCCTCTATGCCTTTCTCATTCAAGTATCTGTCTCGATGCCTCCTAAATGTTGCTACTGTTCCTGCCTCCACCACCGCCTCTGGCAGCTCATTCCAGATATCCACTATTCTTTGTGTGAAAAATTTACCCCTTTGATTCCCTTTAAACATCCTCCCTCTCACCTTAATTCTATGCCCCCTAGTTCCAGTCACCCCTACCATGGGAAACAGACTCTGGCTATCGACTCTATCTATGCCTCTTATAATTTTATATGCCTCTATCATGTCCCATCTCAGCCTTCTTAGCTCCAAAGAAAACAGACCCAATCTATCCAATCTCTCTTTCTAACTCAAGCCCTCTAAACCAGGCAACATCCTTGTGAAACTTTTCTGCAGCCTCTCTAGCTTAATCACATATTTCCTGTAGTTCAGCGACAAGAACTGCACACTGTACTCCAAATGCGGCCGAACCAACATTATGCACAACTGCAACATGACGTCCCAACTCTTGTACTCAATGCCTCGGCTGATGAAGGCAACCATGCCATACGCCTTCTTCACCACCCTATCTACCTGTGTTGCCACTTTCAGGGAAATTTATACTTGCACCCCAAGGTCTCTCTGCTCAACAACACTCCCCAGGGCCCTGCCATTCACTCTATATGTCCTGCCCTGGTGTAACTTCTCAGAATGCATCACTTCGCACTTGTCTGCATTAAATTGCATTTGACAATCCCTTGCCCATTTTCCCAGTTGCTCTATATCCAGTTGTAACCTTAGACATCCTTCTTCACTTGCCACTATACCACTAATATTGATGTCATCTGCAAACTAACTGATCATGCCCTCTACCTTCTCATTCAAGTCGTTAATGTATATGACATACAACAGAGATCCCAGCACTGATCACTGCAGCACACCACTGGTCACCGGCCTCCAATCTGAAAAACAACCCATCGCTACCAAACTCGGCCAACTATCACCAAGTCAATTTTATATCCAATTGGCTAGCTCACCTGGCTCCCATGTGTTTGAACCTTCTGGAGCAGCCTACCATGCAGGACCTTGTCAAAGGCCTTGCTAAAGTCAATGTAGACAACGTCCACCTCCCTGCCCTCGTCAATCCTTGCCTTCGTGAAAAAACTCAATCAAATTCGTCAGACATGACTTCCCACGCACAAAGCCATGCTGACTATCCCTAATCAGACCTTGCCTTTCCAAATGCATATGAATACTACCTCTCAGAATCCCTTCCAATATCTTTCCCACCACTGATGTAAGGCTCATCGGCCTGTAGTTCCCTTGCTTATCCCTGCTGCCTTTCTAAATTAAAGGCACAACATTAGCTATCCTCCAACTTCCGGTACATAACCCGTGGCTAACAATGATACAAAAATCTCTCCCAGGGCCTCGCAATCTCCTCCCTCGCTTCCCATAGCATCTTAGGATACACTTAGTCATTCCCTGGGTATTTATCAACCTTAATGCGCTCCAAAACCTCCAACATCTCCTCTTTTGTAATGTTGATATGCTCCAGGATGTCGCTGTTCCCTCCCTTGAACTCATTAACTCCCATGACCTTCTCCACAGTAAATACAGACCAGACGTATTCATTTAAGACCTCACCCATTTCCTGTGGCTGCGCACATAGATTACCGCACTGATCCTTAACGGGACCTATTCTCTCCCTAGATACCCTTTTACTCTTAATATACTTAAAGAATCTTTTCGGATTCTCTTTTATGTTACTTGCCAGAGAAATCCCGTGCCCCCTTTTCGCCCTCCTATTTTTCCTATTTAAGTGTAATCCTACATCCCTTATACTCCTCGAAGGACTCGCGTGATCCCAGCTGCCTATACCTGACATATGCCTCCTTCCTTGTCCTGACCAGACACTCAACATCCCTCGTCAACCAAGTTTCCCTAAATTTGCAGCCTTGCCCTTCCATCGAACAGGAACATGCCGGCCCTGAACGCTTCCTATCTCACTTTTGAAAGCCTCCCACTTGCCAGACGTCCGTTTACTCTAAACAGCCTCTCCCAATCAAATTTTGAGAGTCCCTGCCTGATGCTAAAGAAATTAGTCTTCCCCCAATTTAGGACTTCAACTTGAGGAATAGTCCAATCCTTTCCCATAAGTATCTTGAAGCTCTACATCAACCACCTGCTCAGCCTCATTTCCTAAGAGGAGGTCGAGTGTAGCCCCTTCTCGAGTAGGGCTATCCGCATACTGCTTCAGAAAACTACCCTGGACACACTTAACAAATTCTTCCACATCTGATCCCTTAGCATCAAGCAGTCCCAGTCAATATTAGGGAAATTATAATCACCTACTATTACAACCCTATAATTCCTAACCTATCTGTGATTTCCCTACATATATGTTCCTCCACGTCCCTCTGAATATTGGCGGACCTATAGTATAATCCCATCAAAATGATCACCCCTTTCTTATTTCTAAGTTCTACACACATGGCCTCGCAGGACGTCCCCCCCCCCCACCCCGCCCAGAACACCCCACCGCCCCCCGGCCGGGATATCCTCCCTAATCAATCGTACAACTCCGGCTCCTCTTTTACCTCCATCTCTGGCAAGCTGGAAGCAGTGGTACCCCGGAACATTGAGCTGTCAGACCTGCCCATCCCTCAACGGCGTTTCCATAATCGCTATAACATCACAATCCCATGCACCGTTCCATGCTCTGAGTGCATCTGCCTTACCTGTAAGGATTCTTGAATTAAAGCAAATGCAGTTTAGCCTACCAAACCTTCCACGCTCCATTTCCTGCCCCTTCCCGGCCTTCCTACTGTAATTGCTTGCTTTAACCTCTACATTTGCCTCAACTATCTCATCGGAGAGATTACTATTTTGGCTCTCACCCGCCTGCCAGACCTGTTTAAATCCTCCCGAGTAGCACCAGCAAATATTCCAGCAAGTATATTTGTCCCCTTCCAATTTAGATGCAACCCGTTCCTCTTGTACAGGTCACCTCTGTACCAGAAGAGATCCCAATGGTCCAAATATCTAAAGCCCTGCTGCCTATACCAGCTCTTCAGCCTCGCATTAATTTGCCATATCCTCATATTCCTACCCTCACTAGCACGTGGCACAGGGAGTAATCCTGAGATTACAACCCTAGAGGTCCTGTTTTTTAACCTTCTGCCTAACACCCTATATTCACGTTGCAGGACCTCATCTCTCTTTCTGCCTATGTCGTTAGTACCTTTATGAATCACGACCTCTGGCTGCTCGCCCTCCTCTTTCAGAATGCCCTGTGCCCGCTCAGAGGCATCTTTGACCCTGGCACCAGGGAGACAACACATCATCCTGGATTCTTGTTCGCGGCCACAGAAACGCTTATCTGTGTCCCTGTTGAAAGTGTTCCCTGTCACTACTCCTTGACTACACTTTGACATTCCCTGCTGTAAAACAGAGCCAATGGTGCTGCTACTGACCTGCCTGCCCCTCCTGGCGATCATCCGTCTATCTGGCAGAACCTGCTGTTTGACCACCTCTTTGAAACTCCTATCTATAACACAATCTGACTCCTTTATGCTCCTCAGTAAGTTCAAATGCCGCTCCAACCGATCCATGCCATCCGTAAGAGCTGCAGCCGGAGATACTTCCTGCCAATGTAGTCGCCTGGTGCATTTCGATTCTGATCTCCCACATTTCACAGGAGGAGAATGCTACCACACAGACTCCCATTTACACCCCTTGCGTTACTTCTGGCTTAAAAGAAAGAAAGAAAGAAAGAAAGAAAGAAAGACAGAAATTGGGAATGTAAAAAAAAACCTAAGCATTACGTGGTCAATACTCACCCTCCTCACCGAAGCTCGACGTTCACCAAAGCCTTCACTTTGACCATTCCAGCAGCACTGCGACCTCGCAGGCCCTTCCAAAGATGGCCAGTCTCTGATCTTTAATCGTGCTTTTGGATTTTACCCTGCTTCCAAAATATCCTCCACAAAAAATATCTGTGTGGCCTCAAGTGTTCCTTTTACAGGACTCTGCTTTGGCCGTTTTCAGCTTGAGCTCAATGGGAGAGGTTTACAGAGTGCATCTCCTTAATATCGCAAAAGATTTGATCAAATCACCTTGATCCTCCTAAATTCCATGGAATGCATCCCTAGTTTGTGTAATATCACCTCGTAATTTTGCCCTTGGAGTCCTCTTATCATTCTGGTAAATCTAAGCTGCATTCAAATGGACATGGACCCCCCAAGTCTCTTTGGACCTCCAGTGTTTCTAGCTTTTCACCATTTATAAAATACTCTGTACTCGTCTTTTTTGCTGACAATGAAATCTATCTACCACAGGTTTTCCCATTCAATTAAGATATTAATATCTCTTTGTAAGTTTATGCTTCCAGCTACACTGCTTACAACGCTGCCTATTTTTGTGTGATTGGAAACATGGGTATGTGGTATTCTACCCCATCATCATAAATTGTTAATAAATACAGCGAAACTGAGACACTCACGGGTTTTGCATTCGTAGACTGGAGTTAATCATTCCATCCTGGAGGTTTTTAATTCCAGATTTATGTGGGATTTGAACTCCTGCTTTTTCAAACATCATCTCAGACCTTGAGATGAAAACACATTTAGAGAGATTCATTTTCCTCCTACTGTTGTCTTTTTGTCTCAGGTTTTGTATAGTGTTCCCTTCTCCTCGTCTTCCATGTATCTGAAGTCTTTGAAGCTGGTCAGACATTGGTAAACTACTTCATGTGATGTTCTGCAAATACCTTCAATTCTGTGTATCTGCAAGGGACACAAATCACATTCTCACCTGTTGCATCAACCAAAACCTGCCGATCCATTCAAACACCCCTATTTCCTGTATCTGCAAAGATAGCTCACACTTGCACAGTCCAGGAATGTCTGAATGGAAACAGCTTTTGTCACATTTCCCAACACTTTGCTAACACTTATCAGGATGAAGCTAAATTCAACTGACAAGATTCCAAGCCCCAATTGAATCTTCAAGATATAAAAAGTGACACAAATGAAATCCCAGATCTCTCTGTCCCTGCACCCATTTAAACATTGTACTGTTAGTTTATATCACTTCTCCTCAGCCTTCCTTCCAAAATACATCATTTTACATTTCTCAGCATTGAAGTTAACCTGACATGTGTCTGACCATTTCACCAGACTTCCTCTATCCTCCCCCATTATTTCCTTCCCTGTTTATTGCTGCGGATGCTGGAAATCTGACAATAAACTGCACCCTCTGAATCCCAGTCTCTCCCTCTCTGTCACCCTCTGAATGTGTTCAAGTACATCACCCCACCCCCAAACTCCTCACCTGCATCGCCCTTCTCCAAAGAAAACACAAATGAAAAGTAATCATTTGAAACCTACACCTATGTCCTCCGGCTCCACACACAGATTGCCACTCTGGTCCCTAATTGGCCTTACTCTTCCCTGGTTATCCTCTTGCCCGTAATATACTAATAAAACGCCTTGGGATTTTCCTTTATCTTGACCACCAGTGTTTTTATGCCCCCTCTTCGCTCTCCTAATTAGTTTTTTTTAAGTACCCCCCTGCACTCTCCATACTTCTCTCGGACTTACGCTTTTTGCAGGGCTTTGAATCTGCCATAAACCTCCCTTTTCTTCTTCATCCAATCCTCTATATCCCTTGGCACCCAGAGTTCTCTGGACTTGTTGGTCCTACCTTTCACTTTGACGGGAACATGTGGCCTCTGAACTGTCAGTATTTCCTTTCTGAATGAGTCCCACTGGCCTGGTGTAAACTTTCCGACAAGTAGCTGTTCCAAGTCTACTTTGGACAGATCTTGTTTTATCATATTGGAATCGGCCTTTCCCCAATTCAGTACTTTCATCTTCGGTCCCTCTTTCTCCTTTTCCATAACAACCTTAAATCTTACAGAGCTATGATCACGATCCCAGAAATGCTCCCCCACTGACACTTCTACCACTTGTCAGGCTTCATTCCCCGGGATTAGGTCCAGTACCGCCCCTTCTCTTGTCGGCATTTCTACGTGTTGGGCCAAAAAAGCTCACCTGTATACAATTTGAGAATTCTGCCCCTTTAATCTTTACTTCACTATGACTATTCCAGTTGATACTGAGGAAGTTGAAATCCAGTACTATTATTACCCTATTATTTTTAAAACTCTCTGAGATTTGCCTACACATCTGCTCCTCTATCTCTCCCTGACTGTTTGGAGGCGTGTAGAGCACTCCCAGCAAAGAGATTGCCCGATTTATGTTTTTAAGTTCCACCCATTTGGCCTCATTTGAGGAACTTTCTTACATATCATCCCTCCTGACTACAGTAATTGACTCCTTGAGCAACAGTGCAATACCACCTCCTCTTTTATACTCTCCCCTGTCACGCCTGAAGATTCTATACCCTGGAATATTGAGCTGCCGTTTCTGCCCCTCCCTCACTCATGTTGCTGTGATAGCAATAATATCATATTCCCATGTGTAAAAGAACGCCCTCAATTCATCTCCCTTGCTAACAAGGCGCCATGCGTCAGAACAGATGGAATCCAGCCTTGTATTACTCGCTTGTGTCTTAACAGGTCTATTTCTGTTCTGCCTTCCAGATTGTCTCAGTTTCCCTTGTATATTTGACTGTGCATCACCCCCTACTGTGCCTCCACTCTGCATCCCATCCCCTTGCCAAATTATGTTAATCACCAACCCCTCCCCCCACCCCCCACCACACCCACACTGCTCGCGCCCCCCCTCCCCCCAGTTTCGGGTTTTCCTGGAGAACATCAACACAGATTTTTCATTCACAGGTGCCCATCTGCAGCAATGATAGGCCTATATGGGTATGGTCAGCAGGCAGGGTTCGAATCTTGTAAGGTGGTGTGGATAGAGAGAGAGAGAAAGAGAGAGAAAGGTAGACTAAGAGAGAAAGAGAGAGAGAGAGAGAGAGATCCCATATGGGCCTTCTCTGGCTGGTGTTTAGTTGCTTGTCTGGTTTCCAGATTGAGAAAATAAGCGGCTTAAACAAACACATCGTGGGGCTTCAAATGACCATCACCCACTCCGTCAACGTTATGTCTCTGTGTATATTCCCTCATGCAACTTAATTCTAAGGTGATTGACTTTAATGTCTTGTTAATGGGGACTGGACAAGTAGTTCGTTCGATATTCTCAGGTCATTGTTTCTGTAGGGACTGGCAGACAATTGGTCTCCACCTGCTGCATTGGAAAGCCGTGGAATTGTGATGCTAATTGTTGTGACCATTTTCCCTGCTAGCAGTCATCTTTTATCTGTTGTATTGAAAAAAATCTTGCTCCCGGCTGGTGGAATAACAACAAAAATCATAATTTGGCAGAGTACGTGTTCGTGACTGCACACGCTGACACACAAACATACACTCATATACACACACTCATTCACACACAAACGTACACACACACACACTCACTCACACAAAAACATACACTCACGTGTACACACTCTTTCACATCCACACATTCACAATCTAACACACTCTCGCGGATACACTCACTCACATACACATTCACGCTCATGTGCATACACTTTCAGACAGACACTCATGCTCAAACTCGTGCTTTCTCTCTGGCTCTCACACACATGCCTACACACACTCGCACATTCACAAACACACACGAACAAACCAGTATTCAATTTCCCCGTTGTCTAGTGGAACCATTACCCATATGTGGAGGAGAATTGAATGGTCGAAGCGGGTAGATGAAGATTTTCGTGTTCTTGTGATAATCCTGGATGGCAGGCACATCAACCGTGATTCTGCAAATACATCCAAAAAGGAATGAAGGAATGAAAATCATTCATGACACAGAATATCCGGAGCCAACCTGCTCTGTTTAGTGCGATGAATGCTTGTACGTATCGAAACATCAGGAGGGGTTTCAGCTTGTTGAGCCTGTTCTGCTATTCAGTGATATCAGAACTATCTGGTATCCAAACACAATCCACCATACCACTTAGTTCCCTTGGCGATCAAAATCTATCCAGCTCAGATTTAAAAGGATGAATTGAACACCAGCATTCACTGCATTTTTCTGGAAGAAAGTTCCCCAAATCTACAATCCTGCATGTGAAGAACAGTTTCTTCAATTCACTCCTGAGTGGCCTGGCGAGGATTGACGGGTGTCTCCCATTGGCCTGGAATCCATCGTCAGCAGGAAAAAGGTTTCCCCCCATCAACCCTTCCCAATTCTCTTCATAATCCGCATAATTCTCTATCATATAGAGGCCGATACAATCCTTATCACTATAACATCCTCCAGGGTCGAGATCCCTCCCTACCTTTGTTACCTCCTCCAAACCCTTCAACCCTTCTTATCACTGTAACCACCACCATTCCCTACTACCCTCAGTTTATCTGTAACGTCCTCCAGCCACTACACCCCTCACGATCATTGTAACCTCCTCTACCACGTAAAAAGTCATTTTCTCTGTATCCTCCCACAGCAATACAACCCTCCCTATGTCTGGAAGATCCTCCAGGCCCTTCACCCGGCCCCATATCTGTAACATTCTGCAGTCCCGACAAAGCTGCCTATGCCTCTAACTTGCACCAGCCGCTAGAACAATTCCTTGCTCTGCAAACTCTTCCAGCCTCGACAACCCTCCCAATCACCACAATCTCCTCCAACCCTATCACCCTTCATATTTCTGTAATGTCCGCGAGCAACTACTTCCCTCCTTATCTATGCAACCTCCGTCCGAGTCCACAACGTGTCTTATTACAATAAACTCTGCCAGCCCGGACAACATTCCCCATCTCTGCAGCATCTTCCAGCTCGTAGAGTTCTCCCTATTTCAGAACCCCCCCCCCCCCCACCAGCCCGTGCAACCCTCCCTGTCCCTGGAAACTCCTCCATGTGGTCCGACGGCAGAGAAATTACATGTATTGAGATCCTTCAGTCCTTCAGGACCTAGGGAGAAAGGTAAAAAGCAAGACGTCGAAGGTAGTAATCGCTGAATTACTTACAGTGCTATGCGCTAGCGAGAGTAGAAACAGGAAGCTAGGGAGGATCAATGCATGCCTTGAAGCATGGCACAGGAGGCAGGGCTTCACATTCTTCGTGCATTGCCCCAGGTCTGGGCCAGGAGGCACCTATTTAAAAGAGACAGGTTGTGGATCAACAGGACTAGGATCAAAGTCATCATGGGGAGATTCACCAGTATGCTTGGGGAGTGCCTAAACTAAATTGACAAGGGGATGGGCACTGGCATATAAAAGAAGAAAATCCTAATAAGGTGCGCACTGTGAGAGTGTTAAACAGTACCAGACAAGGGAACAGTTCCATATGGGGTAGACCGAGAGGGACTACAAGGATTGCAAAGACTGAATTACAATAAATGTGTGCAATCACACTGTGTGGTGAATCATGTCGGTGAGCTACACGCACAAATAGCAGTTTGGGAATAATATGTAATGGGAATAACCGAAAGCTGGTTGAAACATCGTGAGGCCTGGGTTCTTAATGTGGAATGATATAAAGATAGAGAAGAAAAAAGTTGAGGTGAGGTAACAATACTGATTAGGGAAGAAATTGCAGTGTTGGAAGGGGAGGGTGTCCTTGAAGGGGAAAGGTCAGAATCGATTTGCTTAGATTTGAAGTGCAGAACGGGTAAGGAGGGTGACGAATTTCTGAAATGTGTTCACGGAAAATTCCTTGATCAGTATGTTCTCAGCCCAACTGGAAATGAGGCAGTGCTGGATCTGGTGCTGGGAAATGAGGTTGGACAAATCGACCACGAGTATGTCGGGAAAGAGAATGTTAGACTGGTAATACAGAAAAGCAATGAACCAAACAGGGTAGTATGTCTAAGTTGGAAGCGGGCTAATTTCAACTTGATGAGAAGGCTTCTAGCCAGGATTGTGTTAAATGGATCCAAGCCAAACAGTGAAGAATGAAACTAGACACAGATCCTTTTCTTTATACTCAGTGTATTGACAGAATGCAGCATTGCCCTTCCCTGCCTTCTGTTCACCAAACCACCGACTCCCCCCCCACCCGCCCCCACCGTGTCTACCAAACTATATTTGTAATGACTTCAAATCCTTCATTGAACAAAGCCTTTCAGCTGTTTAACTTTATCAGCATAATTAAACATTGACAGATTCCTCTTTCTTTAAGGAAACTTAAACAATTACAGCAAAAGAGAGGAAAATGATTTTCCAGATTCAGTAAAACTCATTGTACAAGTTATCCCTCTTCTGAAACAAACATTTCTTCTAGTAAAGCAGTCTGATAATTCGTGACTTGCGTCAACACTTTGAATCTTCGAGATTTCATTTCTCTCCCACATTCCTTTTCTTTTTTTTATTTTCTCAGCTTCCCAAACCAAGGGGCAACACTTTCCATCTTTTGCCAAAACTAATATGATGAACCTGGTTGCACTCGAATATCCAGCACGAGAAGGATTTCGAAAAATTGCTATTTTTTTCTGTCTTTCAGATCACCTAATGATGGAAACTTTAGTATGCATTTATCTGAGTTTAATTTCTTCGATGTTTTATGTGCTCTCAATACTTCCTCAGTTGTAACGTGTTTCTTCATCGAACGAAGTTCTGATAAGTTCATTTTTTCTCTCGTTTACTGTAACTGTTTAAGTTTTCTTTAAAGAAAGAGGAAACTGATACTGGTACCAAACATTTTCTCAGTGCATAACCATCTGAACTGTCCAATAAGGCTTCTTACCTGATCTGCTTCGGCTTTCGATGCAAGATGATCATTATGTGCTGACCTGGCCCTGTGTATGGGTATCCGTTTCATATTTTGTATATATAAGTTTGTTCCCGACTTATTCTGATCAACATCCAACCCTTTCTTCTTCAAGGCACCCGAAGGCTTACTTCCAATCTTAACCTCCCCTTTCAATTTATCTATAACCAATTGCTCAAATTCCTCAGAACCTCCCCATAGAAAATCATCGACATGCAGCATAAAGATGCTTGCGAGTTTGTCTTTATGATACCAGTGGAACATTGTTGAATCTGATTTCTGTTCAATACAGCCTACTTTCAGCAAGACAGATATATCCGAGAAATTCCATACTTTTGATACATCAGTCTATCCATAAACACTTTTGTTTAATTTCCACAGCTTCCCCTCTACCTTACTCGCTTCATTCGATGGCTTCAAAATACTTTGTTTTCACCCTGCAAAAAAACTGATTTTGTATCTATCGATCTACATTCCCTAGGGTATGTGGCTAAAACAGCTAAGAAATTGTCAAGAACACTTTTTCTGCCATAGGGGAGTGCATTCTAATATTTGAGCGCAAAGACTCTCTTCAAAATCCCATCTCGCTTTAGCCATATCTGTTGCATCTGGGAGTACTTTTTCGGCACTTATCTATCAGGATGATAAAGCTGGCTCTCCTATATCTTGTACTTCAGAATAGAAGCCACATTCTTCCAAATCTCCAACTCTTTTCTTGTGGGTCTCTCATCAATTTTCTTCTAATTTATTTCTGCCCGCATAACCTCGCGATCAAAAAGGATTCTACTTTTAGCAGTGTTCCTAAATTGTTTTGTACTACTTGTTCTCGTCAAACAACGGCCTCTACTTGCCCTCTTTGCTCTTTCTGGATGACTGTTACAGGATCTCTCCCTCGCACAATCAGAGATTATGTCGCCAGGACGTGATCATTTCAGATTGGCAGAGTTATTCCCAGACCCACCATGGGAAGTCACAATGTGTGTCCTTGTTTTTCACCGTTTCACCTCATTTTGCCAGTCCACAGGTCTTACCTGTTGTCCACTATTTTGGATATTTTGCCAATGTTTGACTTTAAAAGTGGCTTTCCCAGCTTTTCCTACAATGGCCACATCCCTCTCTGGTATGTATCTGACCCTAGTAGTGATTTTAGGCAGTTGCCCTTTGGAAAAACTAGCCCTATCTTGTGCACTGGTATCACCTTATTTATCGTCAGCCGTCGCTTATCTATCTTATTCTGTTCCTCATAACTGTTTAGACATATGTGGGTTACAGGGTGACTTATCACCATCTAATAATTGTTCATATTCTGCAAATTTATGATTAATCCCTATTGATATACGTGAATGTACCCTAATAGTTTGACTGCCATGCTGAAGACTCACTGTTTTCCCATCACATCTCATCACTTTACCTGGACCTTTCTGCTCTTTCTGACACTCTCTTCTGTAGTATACTAAATCCCAACATTAAACCTTATCTTTGACAGCCTTATGCGATGCTATAACGTTCACCGAATTTTCCCATGACTTCTACATTGATGAGGGCCTTCCCCCTCCATGTAGGGCATGCAAGTGCAGAACATATTTTAACTATTTCTAATCCTTTCTAAGGCAGGGGAATGAACACACAGTACCGATTGTATATTGAGATTCCTTCCAAAGACCATCTGATGGGAACTATTGCCTCCAAACATTAGGAGCAAATTCATCGCATTGCCTGTCCACGCCCGGTTAGATGTTCGCTTACAATTTGGTTGGTCGGGCTAAGACCTTAAGGAGCATCTGGAGCACTGAGTGATTTCTTTCACAAAGTCCATAATCGAAAGTTCTTTCAGCTGCGGTGTTCAGCAATGCAAAGTTTCTATTTTCACTAATGTCTCTAAACTTGTCATTGGCAAATTCCCCCGCCCCCATCGCCACCCCAGCCCACTTCATTGTCAGTCAGGAATTTATCCAGTGCACCAGCCCGGACGCTATCCAGTTTTCCATGATTTTGCCAGCAATAACTCCATTGTCTTTAGCATGTATTATTGTAGAAAGAATGAATCTTGTTGCCATGTTTGTGAAATGCAAAATGAAAATGTTTCTGCCTGAGTGCCATAGGTGTAAAACTATTGCTCTGATGTCCTTCAAGTCTCTTGCTAATGGAAGACTCACAATAAGCCGTGATGGTGTCCTCCAGTACTTTTTTGTACATATCACATTTTCACTAATCTCTTCAATAAACTTTGTGTGCTCATCGTTAACCACCTCTGCATATTTTAGTAGGATTTTTAATCTAAGACAAGAGGGATGAACTCAATGTCATTGCAACCTTAAGACCATTTTCTTTTTCGTCTCTCAATTTCCCATCACCTGATGTTAACACCTCTTTCGAATTTTTATTAGAGGTGTTATTTTCTGTTAAAGTGATACAATGGTGCTGTGACTGCAAAGTCAGTTGCTTTGAAAGTTACCGAAAGAAAATTGTTTTATCATATCCCATGTTCAATTTAATGTGTGCCTTTTTCATGAAATGTTTCTCAGCAGCAAGTTATCTCGCCTGATATAACATCTGTCAAGTGGCTTACTCCAGATATTCTGCATGGAATCGCCACCTTTAAATGTGCTGTCATCTCCGAACCTGAAACAAGTAGAACTTCCATTTTCTTTGATCATACTTCACTCCTTACTCCGTAACAAATCTAAATATAATTTCAACCAATCTGCTCCACTTACTACAGATATGGAACCATTGTCCAACATGGTACAATTAAATGAATAATCAACTAGTACACTCATTACCAGAGTGAAACTTCTTCAGACCAGTACAATCCACTCAGTCTGATCAATATCATTCTCTTCCACTTCTCTGTCAAGCATCACCTCGAAAACTCTGTTACTCCGTTTTGGACAGTTTACTGCGTAATGATATTCTGAATCACATCTGAAACAACTGTTAATAATTCGGTGGGCATTCCTGTGGTTCATTCGTCTGTTGCTGTTATTCCATTCCTATCGTCTTTCAGATCTGCCAAAAATGTATGCGTCCTCACGTCGTTTGTCTGTGTTTCTTCCACTGACACCAAAGCCCCTTGTCTGAACAATCTCGAAATGCTGCAACCATTCAGTCTTCCATCCTCTGTGACACTGCCGAATTTCCCACTTCTACCATGAAAGCTGATGAAAATGACTGCTTTCCCAGGATTTTGTTTAAGCATCGGATATCTGATCCAAACGTGTGTCTCTATCTGAGAATCTCACTTCAGTTAACACCAGGAGCCTAACCATGTGTGACAATTTAGCACAGTCAAACAATTTAAAAACATGCTCTGAACAAGGAATGTCCAATTAGAATTTATGTGCTCTGTTATATTGTGTATTACATTATATAATATATTCTCTCTGACATGCCCATCAGTCTTTCTCAATTTATCACAATCTGACCATGTTTTGAATGCGTTTAATAGATCAGCTTTCTTATAAAGCGTGCCCATGAAGCTTATTAGAAGTTTCAAACCTGCATCAGTGTCCAACTGACTGGGATCCAGCTCACAAATTACTTTGCACCGGATATTGCTTTTGCTGCATTGATAGAGCCAAGGCTATATATTGTTTTCTCTTTGGAAAGGGTGCAACCCGTGTCCATATATCTACGTCATGTTTCCATTGGACATAAGGTTCATATTCAGAGAACATCAGTTGGAAATCATATTCCGACACTTGGTTTCAGGCTTTTGTCTCAGAAGTAATCTAGATTGCAAACTTATATCTGAAAAAAAATCACTTTCCAATCTTCACCTTGAGGCAACCATCCTCCACTGCCACGTCAAACGGATCCGAGCCAAACAGTGAAGAATGAAACGAGTTTCAGATCCTTTCCTGCCTACTCAGTTTATTCAAAGAATGCCGCATTACATAGTTTTGTCTTCTTTTTAGCAACCGCACTTTGTTCAGCAGGTTCACTTTATATTCAATGCCTATCCTTAATTAAACAAAGCCCTTCAATTCTTTACCTTTAACATAATTAACCATTTACCTTTAATATCATTAACTATTAACATCTAGCTGTATACATTTCTTATTCAAATGCCCGCCCTCTATAGATCTAGATTTGTGAGTCCAGAACTGTTCACTTTCCTTATCCAGACTCCCTCCTTCCCTCTACATATCTAGTAGCGGGAGGCCAGAGCTGAGCACTCCATTTCCAGCCTCCTTCCCTCTATATACCAGGTATTACTAGTCCAAAGGTGCGCACATTCCTTATCCAGGCTCCCTCCGGCTCTTTATATATCTAGCAGCGGGAGGCCAGAGCTGAGAAAACTCCTTTTCCACCTCCCTCCCTCCCTCAGTATACCTAGCATTACGAGACCAAAGGTGTTAATTTTCATTATCCAGGCTCCCTCCCTCCCTCCCTCTATTTATCTAGCAGTGGGAGGCCAGAGTTGTGCATGCTCCATACCCAGGCTCCTTCCCTCCCTCTGTATATCTAGTAACTGGAGCCCAGAGCTGTGCTCATCCCTTTTCCGGCCTCCCTCCATCCCCCTATATACTTGGTGTCTGGTGTCAAGAGCCACAAACACTACTTATCCATCCCTCCTCCCTCTGTATGTCTAAGTATCTGGAGCCCAGAGCTATGCACACTCCTGATCCAGCCTCCTTACCACCCTCTATATATCTAGTATCTGGATCTCAGAGTTGTACATACTCTTTATCATGTCTCCCTCCATCCATCCCTCTATATATCTCGTATCTGTAGACCAGACCTGTGCAGACTACTTAGCCAGCTTCTCTAGATGCCTCTATATATCTTGTCGCTGGAGCCCAGAACTGCACATACCCCTTATCAAGACTACCTCCCTCCCTCCACATATCTAGTATCTGGAGCTCAGAGGTTTTCACATTCCTTTTGCAGCCTTCCCCACTCCCTCCTTCTAATTATGGAGTATTTGAAGCCCAGAGCTGTACAACCCTTATCCAGCATCCCTTCCTCTCTATATCTAGCATCTGGAGACCGGAGCTGAGCACACACCTTATCCAGTATCCCTTCTTCCCTCTATATATGTAGTTTCTGGTGTCCAGAGTTCACACTCTTTAACCAACCTCCCTTATCCCCTCCCGATATCTACTATTTGGAGCCCAGAGCTGCACATACTCCTTATCAAGACTACCTCCCTCCCTCCATATATCTAGTATCTGGAGCTCAGAGGTTTTCACATTCCTTATGCAGCCTCCCCCACTCCCTCCTTCTAATTATAAAGTATTTGAAGCCCAGAGCTGTACAAACCCTTATCCAGCATCCCTTCCTCTCTACATCTAGCATCTAGAGATCAGAGCTGTGCACACACCTTATCCAGTATCCCTTCTTCCCTCTATATATGTAGTTTCTGGTGTCCAGCGTTCACATTCTTTAACCTCCCTCCCTCCCGATATCTACTATCTGGAACCCAGAGCTGTGGATACTCCTTACCGGGCCTCCCTCCCTCCCTCAATACATCTAGTAACTGGAGGCCAGAGCTGTGGACACACTCCTTATCCAGCCTCACTCACTCACTCTCTCTATATATCTGGTAAGTGGCGACCAGAACTGTAAACATTCTTTATACATCGCCATTAATGTTACCCAATTTTTCATAAGCAACCCAGTTAAAGTATGTGATAAATCTATTTACCCAAAGAAACACAGCTAACTCAGATAGAGTGTATACTCAATGCAGCATTTTTCCAACATAACATTCCCCATTAAGTCATAAGCAGCTCTGACACAGCCCCTGCATAATGCACAATACATCTCCCTCGACACTAACCAAATAATCATCACAAACACAGGTGCATTATGCTTTCAATGAGCATTCAGGTCCAATGCCACTGCACACATAAATGTAAACAATTCAGATACAGCATGTGTTCAATACAGTATACAGTTCCCTTAACACCACCCAATGTTTCATAACCAACTCAGATACAACATGTGTTCAATGCAGCATACGGCTCCATTAACACCACCCAATGGATCATAACAAACTCTGATAGTGCATGTATTCAATGCAGCACCAGACCTGGTTTCAGCATGTTTAACGGCGAATGGTGCACGTGTAAAACCTGGCACTGCAGGGCAGTGTGACCCTTGGTTGCAGCAGTTTTAACGATGGATGGGGAGCGTGCATAAGAAGGCTCTGCAGCACATTGTGTCCCTTGTATTCAGTAGCAGGTTTGACATTGAATGGTGTGCGTATATAACATACTGCAGACCAGTGTGCCCCCTGGTCCCAGTCGCAGGGCTATCAGTAAATGGGGTGAGTGTATAACAAGGTTCTGCAATTCATTGTGTCCCCTGGTTTCAGTAGCAAGTGTAACGGTGAATGGAATGACAGTATAACTAGGCTCTGCAGGCCAGTGTGTCCCCTGGTTTTAGCAGGTTTAACAGTGAATGGGCTGAGTGTATAACCAGGCTCTGCAGGCCAGTGTATCACCTGATTTCAGTTGCATGTTCAATGGTGAATGGAGTGAGTGTATAACCGGGCCCTGCAGGCCACTGTGTCCCCTGGTTTGATATCAGGTTTGACGGTGAATGGGGTGAATCTATAGCCAGGCTCTGCAGGCCAGTGATGTAAGTGAAGTGTCGCACACTCCAGTACATCACAAATGGATGTCACTCACACGGAGTATAAGTCTATTTGGGACATCGCAAAATTCGAGAGGTGTATGTGATAGGTTGTGACTTGTCTTCTGGTTCCTGACAGAAGACAGCAACGATACACTGGTCGGTAGTTATTACCTCAAGGTGGAAGGGCTGAGTTGGGTCAGGAGTAAAGAGGCAAGCGGCCTGCAAACAAACTGTTTTAAGTTTCGCTGCGACATCACGACGGAGCTCCTTCCAGTGAGGACGAATGTCGTCAGTCTTACCATTTAGCAGTACTTAAAGCGGTTTTGGTATCTCTGCAAATCCTTGGATAAAATTTCTCTGCTATCCCAATAATCCCACAAGTGAAAGGACTGCTGCCTTCATGATGGGGAGGGGCAGTCGCTGTATGATCTCCACCTTGTGGCTCTCCGGCAGTCCCAAAAAGGTGACTTGTTCTTTCAGTAACTGAGCATTGCATGGATTAACCTTTAGACCTGCCTGGAAAAATGCGGTTCACAGTTTGTCGAGACATAATAAATGTTCATCTACAGGAAGAGCAACTAGAAGCATATTATCCACGTACTGAAGCAAACATGCTGGTCTTGAAAATCCCTTCAGTGCCTTTGCCAGTCGCTTGTGGAAAATAGTCGAGGCATTATGAACTCCCCGATGGAAACATGTCCGATTATAGCTTTGATCCTCAAAGGTAAATGCAAACTTTTACTGATTCTCTCTCTTGACTGGAATACTCCAAAATCCATTTGAAATGTCCAGTGTTGAAAAGTACTTACAACCCGGTGATATCTGTGACAGAAGTGTTGGCGTTTCCCCCCGACCAGTGAACAGGCTGGTGTGACAAAATCAAGCTAGCAGTAAGCAATGTCAATCTCCAACTGCTTCCGGATTCTTCACAGGCCAAATAGGTGAGTTGCTCGTGAAAGTGCCTGGCGCTAACAACACCCTGGCTGAAGGAGGGGTTGAATGGTATCCCTGTAATAAGGGTAACTCTCTCGAGGGATGGGGTATTTTTCGGCTGGTGTATATGGGGGCCCATTTATGGATTACTCCCAAGTCATTCGTCTGCAACCATGCTTACACGTGGTGAACACTAGATGGTGCTTACTGATTGGTCCCATCACCCCAGCATCACCTTGGCTCAGAGGATCGTAGAGTGATGGTTTCTTAATCGTGAAGAGCGAATGAACATCTGAGATCTCAATGGTATGCTGTTCCCGAACAGCTGAGGAAGTCAACCACAAGCAGTTATTATTATAATCAATTATAGCTCCGTATTGGTTCAGCGCATCAGTTTCCAAATTTCCCCTCCCATCTGCAGTGGTCATTAAAATAGGGGTCGAAGGGTTCCAGGTCAGGTCTCCCACCTCTAGTTGAGAAGCATCTCCTGTATAAGCTGAATTTATCATATTTCCATCGAAGTTCGCTAGTACGCTAGTAATAGCAAAGTGTTTAGGGTGTGGGGTATGTATGATAGTAACGGCTGAACTTGTCATTAAGCATAGTCTGTTGTCGGCCCGCTTTTATAACAACATAGAGCACACATCGTCCGTGACCATCACGTTGGAACCCCACCACCAAATTTTCAGAGGGGGTCAAGCCACGTCATTGAGGGGAAAAGCGCTCTGGAGGTGGAGTCGGTGGAAAGGAAAAGTCCTCCAGGAATGCCGTCGATGATTTTCCTTGGCATACACTGTGAACTGGTTGCACACAATTGCCCCCTGCACGGTGGTTATTGTGGATATCAGGGTGATCAGTTTATCTAGCTTTTGCTCAACCTTGGATGGCTTCAAAATGAACTGAGGGCCAGGACTTGGTGGTGGCTCGCTCTGATTGGACCAGGGCCTGTAATGTGCCGGTGGTGGTGACCCTTTTCTGGCAGTTGCGAGCGAAGTGTCCAATCCTACCACAATTATAGCAGGTCCCTCTTTGTCCTCCCAATGGGTACCGTTTTTGTCCCCCCGCAGCGGCGACAGCTTTCTTGTCAGACGCAGCCCTTGGAGTATCTGCATTCAGGGCCCCTTTTGCTGCCTAATATGCACGTTGGGCATTCTCAACTATCTTACTCCATGGTAAGTCCGGGTGTGTAGTTATACCCATAGCCTTCTTTAACAGTGGTTGCAATTGATCTAGGAACATGGTTTTAGATTGTGTGCGATCCCTACCATTTGCCCCAGGGTGCATGTGTTGGGATCTATCATCCGAATCATACAACCGATTGCCAAATGCCTGTTGGGTCTCATCTTTCTCCTATAGGCTCTGAGCACACAGCGCTGTTAGGTTAATTCTCCGAATATCTAAATGTTCAAGGGCGTCTTGGACATCACCCTCAGCAGTCGCCCCTTCACCCCAAATGTCTGCATCAAAATTAACTTTGATAATATTTGACAAAACACTGAAGACTAGTTTCTTAAGATCTCCCTCTTCTAATTCCGGGTGAATTCTGTTTATGAAGCCGAGGATCCCATATGCTTTATTAAATATTTTGTTCACCTTTCGTGCCACCTTCAAAGATTTGCGTGTGCCCCTGTTATTTCACCACCTTTCTCGCTGTACCATTTAACTTGTATTGTCTCTCCTCATTCAACCTTCCAAAATGTATTACCTCAAACATCTGCAATGTCAATTAAATATTCAGAAGATTGAAGCCATTGTTTCATGTTTCTGCTCCAAACATTTCCTTGCTACACACTCCTTTGTACATGTTTGACACTAAGCCAACCTGTTGGCAAACCTGGTAATATAGTTGGCCTTGAGATTATAGGAAGGTTGTGGAAGCTTTAGAGAGGGTGCAGAGGGGATTTACCGGGATGCTGCCTGGAATGGAGGGCATGTCTTACGAAGAAAGAGTGAGGGAGCTGGGGCTTTTCTCATTGGAGCGAAAAAGGATGAGAGGTGACTTGATAGAGGGGTACAAGATGGTGAGAGGCATAGATAGAGTGGATAGCCAGAGACTTTTTCCCAGGGTGGAAAGGGCTATCACCAGGGGGCATACTTTTAAGGTGATTGGAGGAAGGTTTTAGGGGGATGTGAGAGGTAGGTTCTTTACACAGAGAGTGGTGGGTGCGTGGAATGCGCTGCCAGCGGTGGTAGTAGAAGCAGATACATTAGTGGCATTTAAGCGACTCTTGAATCGGTACATGGATGATAGTAGAATGAAGGGTAGGTAGTTAGTTTGATCTTAGAGTAGGTTAAAGGTTCGGCACAACATCGTGGGCCGAAGGGATGTGACTGTTCTATGTTCTATGCTTTGAGATGAGCTCCTGACGGATATTCATACCTTCAATAAAGCTGCCTATTTCCACCAACATAACATAGGACGACCTCATCCCTGTCTCAGCTCTTCTGCTGAGGAAACACCCACCCTGCCTTTGTTGCCTGTAGACTTGATTATTTCAATGCACTGCTGACCGGTCTCTCACATTCTACCCTCCATAAACTTGAGGAGATCCAAAACACTGTTGCCCATGTCCTAACTGACACCAACTCATTGGTTCCTGGCCAGCAACATCTCTATTTTAAAAGTCTCAGCCTTCTTTTCAAATCTCTCATTGTTACACCTCTCCCTATCTCTGTAATCTCCTCCAGACCGACAACCCTCTGAAGTATTTGCACTTATCTAATTCTGGTCTCTTGAGCATCGGCGAGTTTAATTACTCGACTAATTAGTGGCAGTGCCTTCAGCTGCCAAGGCCCGATGCTCTGGAAGAGAAGAGCAGAACTTCTTCAATGCAGACATTCCTGGAAGAGAAGTGACAGCGAATTAAACACTAAAATAAAAGCAAAACACTGCGGACGCTGGAACTCTGACATGAGAACAGCATGTGCCAGAAATACTCAGCAGGTCTGGCAGCACCTGTGGAGAGAGAAACAAAGTTGCCAATTTAGGTCTGCGCTCCTTCATCAGAACTTGCAATGTTGGAAATGTAACAATCGGGTTTTTTTATTCATTCGTTTCATGGGATGTGGGCGTCGCTGGCTAGGCCTGCATTTATTGGCCAACCCTAATTGCACTGCAGAAGGTAGTGGTGAGATCCCTTCTTGGAACGCTGCAGTCTATGTGAGGTAGTGACACCCACAGTGCTTTTTGGTATGGACGTCGAGCATTTTGACCCAGCTTCACCGACACCCCTGCCCCGTGCTATCACTGTCCTTCCTTCTTGTTCTTCATCCCCCTTTCCTCTTTCACTTGTTAAAACACTGTTGCAATTCTAGCTTTTGCCAGTTCTGATGAAGGGTCTCAAATCTGAAACATTAACTCGGTTTCTCTCTGCACAGATGCTGCCAGATCTGCTGAGTACTTACGGCACTTTCTGTTCTCATCCCTAATTTATGGAATTCCTTCCCTAAACTTTCAGTAGAGTAAAATGCACAGAGTCCAGCTTTAGGGAGTGTTGCTTGTACAGAGTACTGAATGCAGTAAAGTTAATGAGAGACTGAATTTTAAAAGATATAAGAGTCGATCTTTTTCCAAAATGAAGTTTAATTATACATTTAGAATTTCACATCATTTTAAGCTGAACATGTAGTTTCTTTCACAGTCTGTTGTGACAGCTGGACAGTTAATTGATGCTCATGGAATAGGAGGGTCAGTGTCAGCTTGGATAAAAGAAAAAAACTTCATGAAAGAAAACAAGGAGTTGTGGGAAACAGTTGTTTCTCAGACTGGAGGAAGGTCGACAGTGGTGTTACCCAAGGGTCAGTGCCAGGACCACTGTTTATTTCTGATATGTATAAATGATTTGGATACTGGAATGCAACGCAAAATTGCTAATTTTTGTGATGGCGCCGAACTTCGAGGCGGGGCAGACAGTGAGGTAAATACCGATCGATGTAACAGGGCATAGATAAGTTAGCAGAATGGACAGACAAGAGGCAAATGGAATTTAATAAAGACAAGTGTGAGGTAATATATTTTATCAGAAGTAACAGGGAGAGGCACGATGCACATAATGGCACAGTTTTCAAGAGCGTGGAGGGATAGAAGGACATAGGGTTCATATCTACAGATCCTTGAAGGAGGCAGAACATATTGAGAGGGTCGTTAGTAAAGCAGATGGGATCTTGTGTTCCTAAATAGAGGTATTGATTACAGAAGAATTTAAGTTATGCTGAACTTCCATAAAGCTCTGGTTAGGCCCCAACTGGAACATAGAACATAGAACATAGAACATGATAGCGCAGGACAGGCCCTTCGGCCCTCGATGTTGCACTGACCTGTGAAACCATCTGACCTAAACTATTCCATTTTCATCCATATGTCTATCCAATGACCACTTAAATGCCCTTAAAGTTGGCGAGTCTACTACTGTTGCAGGCAGGGTGTTCCACGCCCCTACTACTCTCTGTGTAAAGAAACTACCTCTGACATCTGTCCTATATCTATCACCCCTCAACTTAAAGCTATGTCCCCTCGTGTTTGCCATCACCATCCGAGGAAAAAGACTCTCACTATCCACCCTATCTAAGACTCTGATTATCTTATATGTCTCTATTAAGTCACCACTCCTCCTCCTTCTCTCTAACGAAAACAACCTCAAGTCCCTCAGCCTTTCCTCGTAAGACCTTCCCTCCATACCAGGCAACATCCTGGTAAATCTCCTCTGCACCCTTTCCAAAGCTTCCACATCCTTCCGATAATGCGGTGACCAGAACTGCACGCAATACTCCAGGTGCGGCCGCACCAGAGTTTTGTGCAGCTGCAGCATGACCTCGTGGCTCCGAAACTCGATCCCCCTACTAATAAAAGCTAACACACCATCTGCCTTCTTAACAGCCCTATCAACCTGGGTGGCAACGTTCAGTGATTTATGTACCTGGACACCAAGATCACTCTGTTCATGTACACTACCAAGAAACTTCCCATCAGCCCAGTACTCTGCATTCCTGTTACTCCTTCCAAAGTGAGTCACCTCATACTTTTCCGCATTAAACTCCATTTGCCATCTCTCAGCCCAGCCCTGCAGCCTATCTATGTCCCTCTGTATCCTACAACATCCTTCGGCTCTATCCACAACTCCACCGACCTTCGTGTCATCCGAAAATTTACTAACCCACCCTTCCACACCCTCATCCAGGTCATTTATAAAAATGACAAACAGCAGTGGCCCCAAAACAGATCCTTGCGGTACACCACTAGTAACTAAATTCCAGGATGAACATTTGCCATCAACCACCACCCTCTGTCTTCTTTCAGCTAGCCAATTTCTGATCCAAAGCACTGAATCACCTTCAATCCCATACTTCCGTATTTTCTGCAATAGCCTACCGTGGGGAACCTTATCAAACGCCTTACTGAAATCCATATACAGCACATCTACAGCTTTACCCACATCCACCTGTTTGGTCACCTTCTCAAAAAACTCAATAAGGTTTGTGAGGCACGACCTACCCTTCACAAAACTGTGCTGACGATCGCTAATGAACTTATTCTTTTCAAGATGATTATAAATCCTATCTCTTATAACCTTTTCCAACAATTTACCCACAACCAAAATAAGGCTCACAGGTCTATAATTACCAGGGCTGTCTCTTCTCCCCTTCTTGAACAAGGTGACAACATTTGCTATCCTCCAGTCATCCGGCCGTATTCCTATCGACAATGACGACATAAAGATCAAGGTCAAAGGGTGTGCAATCCCAGGATAAATCCCATCTGGCCCAGGGGACGTATCTATTTTCACACGTTCCAAAATTGCTAACAGCTCCTCCTTGTGAACCTCAATCCCATCTAGCCTAGTAGTCTGTATCTCAGTATTCTCCTCGACAACATTTTC
The DNA here is from genome assembly GCF_036365525.1 of Heterodontus francisci. Taxonomy (NCBI): domain Eukaryota; kingdom Metazoa; phylum Chordata; class Chondrichthyes; order Heterodontiformes; family Heterodontidae; genus Heterodontus; species Heterodontus francisci. The sequence goes on from NC_090391.1 coordinate 52,369,112, forward strand.
TTTCTCTACTGTAAATATTGACGAAAAATATTCATTTAACGCTTCCCCTATCTCCTCTGATTCCACACACAACTTCCCACTACTATCCGTGATTGGCCCTAATCTAACTCTGGTCATTCTTTTATTCCTGATGTACCTATAGAAAGCCTTCGGGTTTTCCTTGATCCTATCCGCCAATGACTTCTCGTGTCCTCTCCTCGCTCTTCGAAACTCTCCCTTTAGATCCTTTCTGGCTAGCTTGTAACTCTCAAGCGCCCAAACTGAGCCTTCATGTCTCATCCGAACATAAGCCTTCTTCTTCCTCTTGACAAGCGCTTCAACTTCTTTAGTAAACCACGGCTCCCTCGCTCGACAACTTCCTCCCTGCCTGACAGGTACATACTTATCAAGGACACACAGTAGCTGCTCCTTGAATAAGCTCCACATTTCGCTTGTGCCCATCCCCTGCAGTTTCCTTCCCCATCCTACGCATCCTAAATCTTGCCTAATCGCATCATAATTTCCTTTCCCCCAGCTATAATTCTTGCCCTGCGGTATATACCTGTCCCTGCCTATCGCTAAAGTAAACCTAACCGAATTGTGATCACTATCGCCAAAGTGCTCACCTACATCTAAATCGAACACCTGGCCGGGTTCATTACCCAGTACCAAATCCAATGTGGCATCGCCCCTGGTTGGCCTGTCTACATGCTGTGTCAGAAAACCCTCCTGCACACACTGGACAAAAACTGACCCATCTAAAGTACTCGAACTATAGTATTTCCAGTCAATATTTGGAAAGTTAAAGTCCCCCATAACAACTACCCTGTTACTCTCGCTCCTGCCGAGAATCATTTTCGCTATCCTTTCCTCTGCATCTCTGGAACTATTCGGAGGTCTATAGAAAACTCCCAACAGGGTGCCCTTTCCTCTCCTGTTTCTAACCACGGCCCATAATTCCTCAGTAGACGAGACTTCAAATGTCCTTTCTGCCACCGTAATACTCTCCTTGATTAACAATGCCCCGCCCCCCCACTCTTTTACCATCTTCTCTGTTCTTACTGAAACACCTAAATCCCAGAACCTGCAACATCCATTTCAACATCTATGTCTCCGAAATGGCCACAACATAGAGATCCCAGGTACCAACCCATGCTACAAGCTCACCCACCTTATTCCGGATGCTCCCGGCGTTGAAGTGGGCACTATTTAAACCAAGTTCTTGCTTCCCATGCCCTCTTGCGTCCTTGTAACCTTCTTCCTGACCTCACTACTCTCAACATACTGAACACTGAAACTACAATTTAGGTTCCCATTCCCCTGCTGAATTAGTTTAAACCCCCCCCCCCCCCCCCCCGAAGAGCACTAGCAAATCTCCCCACAGGATATTGGTACCCCTCTGGTTCAGGTGAAGACCATCCTGTTTGTAGAGGTCCCACCTACCCCAGAAAGAGCCCCAGTTATCCAGGAAACCAAAACCCTCCCTCCTGCCCCATCTCTGCAGCCACGTGTTCTACTCCTCTCTCTCCCGATTCCTCGCTTCGCTAGCACGTGGCACGGGCAACAACCCAGAGATAACAACTCTGTTTGTTCACGCTCTAAGCTTCCACCCTAGCTCCCTGAATTTCTGCCTTAAATCCCCATCTCTCTTTCTACCTATGTCATTGGTGCCTATGTGGACCACGACTTGGGGCTGCTCCCCCTTAAGGATCCCAAAAACACTATCCGAGACATCACGAACCCTGGCACCTGGGAGGCAACACACCAACCGTGAGTCTCTCTCGTTCCCAAAGAAGCTCCAATCTGATCCCCTAACTGTGGAGTCCCCAATGACTAATGCCCTGCTCCTCTTCCCCCTTCCCTTCTGAGCAACAGGGACAGACTCTGCGCCAGAGACCTTGACCCCATTCCTTACCCCTGGTAAGTCGTCCCCCCCAACAGTATCCTAAACGGTATACCTGTTGTTGAGGGAAACGGTCACAGGGGATCCCTGCACTGCCTGCTGGTTCCCTCTCCTTCCCCTGACGGTAACGCATCTACCTACTTCTTTTACCTGAGGTGTGACTACCTCCCTGTAACTCCTCTCAGTAACCCCCTCCGCCTCCCGAATGATCCGAAGTTCATCCAGCTCCAGCTCCAGTTCTCTAACGCGGTTCTCGAGGAGCTGAAGTTGGGTGCACTTCCCGCAGATATAGTCAGCAGGGACACTCTTGGCGACTCTTACCTCCCACATTCTGCAGTAGGAACATTCAACTGCCTTAACCTCCATTCCCACTATTCTAAATTCCCAACAAATCTACTGAAAACCAAAAAAGTACTGCATCCAGTTCTGTTCACCACACTTTAGGGAGGATGTGAGTATCCTTGACAGAGTGTAGAGGAGATTTACCAGAATGGTTCCAGGCACGGAGGACTTTAGATACAAGGTTCGTCTGGAAAAGCTGGGGACGTTTTCCTTGGAGCAAAGGAGATTGAGGGGAGATTTGATAGAGGTATACAAGATGATGACAGGTTTGGATAAGATGGACAGAAGAAGATGTTCCCATTAGCTAACGGTACAATTACTAGTGTTAAGGATGTGGGAAACGGATACAGGGGGATGTGAGGAAACATTTTTTCACGCAGCGAGTGGGAATGGCCTGGAAATCACAGCCTGCGAGGATGGTGGTAGCAGAGATTGTGAATGATTTCAAAAGGATATTGGATGAACACTTGAAGTAAATAAACTTGCAGGGCTATGGAGAGAGAGGTGGAGAATAAGATGACTGGATTGTTCTGCAAAGGGCTGGCATCGGCTCAATGGGCCGAATAATCTCACTCTGTGCCGGAATGACTCTGACTCTGCGACTCTATGACAGGGAACTACTATTTCTTCGTTTTTTCCTATACTGGGAAAGCTTATAATGGACTGCACAACATCACTCCATTGAAGCCCATGATGTACGTGAAATGTTTGATGCCCCAGAACAGAGTTAACAAATGTCCTTCACAAGCAGCATGGATCAATTCAGCCGCCCACACAATTCTGGAGTCATTCAAAATGGGGAGTAGTTTCTCCTAGTTTCCTCTACATAGGGCAGCAGCGACGCTTTTCTCTGTGTCCCCCACCTCCATGTGGAAAGTCTTGTCAGGGTTAGGTAAGATAAAACACGTTGCCTGGGCGACAGCTTTCTTCAATTGAGTTTCACTGCTCTCTTCAGTCCAACCGGGTTAAACCTGGTCATCATCACCATTTGGTAGTTCATAAAGAGGAGCCGCAGTCTCTGCAAATCGAGGGATGAGGGTCCTCTGATATCCCACCAGCCTGAGGGTAGGACACAGGTCAGACTGTGAGGTGGACAGGGTTAGACACTGGATGAGTGACCACTGACACCCCACCACCCTGAGGGTATTTTATATAGCGTTTATCATTTGCAATCCTCCAGTCCTCTGTCATTACTCCCATATCCAAGGAGGATTGGAAAATTCTGGCCAGTGCCTCTGCTATTTGCACCGTTCCTCCCCTCAGATACCTTCATACATCCTATCCAGACCGTGTAAATGTTCTTCTTTATTGTGGCACAGTAAGTGTTGTATTGAAATGGGTTAACTGAACCTGTTTGTTCAGTGACTGTAACTGATATCACTCTCCATGGACCCTAATTGTGCCACTGAAGGGTTTGCCACCTCTATTAATAAGGGACAGCTTCCAATGTATTATCCCTTGGTATCAGTGAGAACCTCAGCCCCGGCACTAGCCGGAATCAGCGAATGCAGAGAAACCGAGAGGCCAGATCAGAATTTGAGAGCAATGGATTGGAATGTTACAACAATGGGCAAAAGGAGTTTATCCTGGGATCTTTACTTTTCTGCCACAAATTATGATTGATACTCAGTCGACAATCGGATCGCTCTTGCACTTCAGATTATTCAATACATTTATTATCCCATCCTCGTTATTGTTGGTGCACCTAGCAAGTCTCTCTATCTTGCTATTAATTCTATAAGCCATGTTTAACTGCATTACTGCTCCCTTAATTTACCCTGCCCTCCTTGCTGGTGTTGTTATTCCTGGTAAATCTCCATCACCAGCTATTAACTCTATAAACCATTGCGAACTGTATTACAGTTCTTGCAATGTACTCTCTAGATTTTGCTGCTGCTGCTGTCTCTATTTCCACCTGGGATATCTGTAAATGCTGTATCTCTGAAATACTCTCATGTAATGTACATTTTGGGACGACTGAAGCCAGTTCCATTTGTCTGCATCACGTGGACTTTGGTAAGGCATTTTACAAGATTCCACACAGCAGACTGTCAGTAAAATGAAAGCCCATGTGATGCAGGGGAATGTGGTAGGTTGGATCCAGATTTAGCTCAGGGACAGGAGACAAAGGGTAATAGTGGATGGATGTTTTTTGTGAATAGAAAAATATTTCTCGTGGCGTTCCAGAGTGTTGGCCCCTTCTTGTTTGTGGCATTATATTAATGATTTGGACTTAGATGTGGGTGGCATGATTGGAACATTTGCTGACGATACAAAAATTGGTGGTATCGTTGCGAATTGATAGCCATAGACTCAAGAAAGATACCAATGGTTTGGTTGAGTGAGCGGAAAAGTGCCAAATTGAATTCAATCCAGAAAAGTGTGAGATAATGGAGGCAAATAAAGGGAGGGAATACACAATAAACTGTAGGGTATTGAGAGGGGTAGAAGAAGTGAGAAGCCTGGATTGGAGTGCACGTCCACATTTCCCTGAAGGTGGCAGGACAGGTAGATAGAGTGGTCAAGAAGGCATGTGGAATGTTACCCTTTATTGGCCGAGGTGTAGAATTGAAAAGCAGGATGCAACGCTGGAACTGTATAAAACGCTGGTTAGGCCACATTTGGAGTATTGCATAGAGTTCTGGTCACCACATTACAGAGACGACATAATTGCTCTGGAGAGAACATGGAGGAGATTTATAAGATTGTTTCCAGGGCTCGAAAGTTGCAGCGATGACAGATACAGTAGGCTAGGGTTCCTTTCCTTAGAACGGAGGATTTTGAGGGGTGATTTAATTGAGCTGTACAAAATTGAGGGACTGAGATAAAGTAGACAGGAAGGACCTCTTTCCTTTCGTGGAGGATTCAATTACCAGGGGGCAGAGATTTATGTTGATTTGCAGAAGGATTAGAGGGGACATGAGAAAAAACGTTTTCACCCAGAGGTTGGTGGGTGCCTGGAATTCACTGCCAGGAACGCCAGAAACACTCATTTTTAAAATTCATTCATGGGATGTGGGCGTCGCTGGCAAGGACAGCATTTATTGCCCATTCCTAATTGCCCTTGAGAAGGTGGTGGTGTGCTGTCCTCTTGAACAGTTGCAGTATATGTGGGGTAGGTACACCCACAGTGCTTCAGGAAGGGAGTTCCAGGAGTTTGACCCAGCGACAGTGAAGGAACAGCGGTATAGTTCCAAGTCAGGATGCTGTGTGACTTGGAGGGGAACTTGCAGGTGGTGGTGTTCCCATGCATTTGCTGACCCTGTCCTAATTAGTAGATATCGCGGGTTTGGAAGGTGCCGTCTGAGGAACCTTGGTGCGTTGCTGCAGTGCATCTTGTAGATGGTGCTCACTGCTGCCACTGTGCGTCGGTAGTGGAGCGAGTGAATGTTTGTAGACAGGATGCCAATCAAGCGGACTGCTTGTTCCTGGATGGTGTCGAGCTTCATGAGTGTTATTGGAGCTGCACCCATCCAGGCAACTGGAGAGTATTCCATCACACTCCTGACTTGTGCCTTGTAGATGGTGGACAGGCTTTGGGGAGTCAGGAGGTGAGTTACTCGCCACAGGATTCCTAGCCTCTGACCTGCTCTTGCAGCCACGGTATTTATATGGCTACTTCAGTTCAGTTTCTGGTCAATGGTAGCTCCCAGGATGTTGATAGTGGGGGATTCAGCGATGGTAATGCCGTTGGATGCCAAGGGGTGATGGTTAGATTCTCTTTTGTTGGAGATGGTCAGCAATGGTAATGCCATTGAATGTCAAGGGGAGATGGTCAGATTCTGTCTTGTTGGAGATGGTCATTGCCCGGCACTTGTGTGGCGCGAATGTTACTTACCACTTATCAGCTCAAGCCTGGATATGGTCCAAGTCTTGCTGCATTTCTACACGGACTACTTCAGTATCTGAGGAGTCACGAATGGTGCTGAACATTGTGCAATCATCAGCGAACATCCCCACTTCTGACCTTATGTTTGAAGGAAGATCATTGATGAAGGAGCCGAAGATGGTTGGACCTAGAACACAATCCTGAGGGCCTCCTGCAGTGATGTCGTGGAGCTCAGGTGATTAGCCTCCAACAACCACAACCATCTTCCTCAATTAGTTTCAAAGGTACCTGGAAATGCATCTGACGTGCTGTAACTGGCCAGGCTATGGACCAGCTAAAAGGCAGGATCAGATTGGGCAGCTAGTTATTTTTTAGCCGTTCCGGACACGGCGGGCTGAATGGCCTCCTTCTGTGCTGTAATTTTGCTTTGGTTCTATGGCTTTAACTCCAATCCCTATCTGTGAAACACATATCCCAAATTTGACAATGTCTGAGGCTGAAACAGACTGCCACCTCTGTGTTCCATTTATACCTGAGTTGAGTTCAACTCCATATTCTTCCCATCACCAATCCTGCATACTACCACCTCTGTAATGTCACCCGTATCCACCTCTCTCTCAGTCAATTTGTTGCATAAGCCCTCATCCGTACATTTGTTAAATCCACACTTGACTATTCCAATTCTACCCTGGTTACCCTCCCAGTTGTCCTTCTTTCTTTGGCCTCCTTATCGAGAGACGATGGGTAAGCGCCTGGAGATGGTCAGTGGTGTGTGGATCAGCGCCTGGAGTGGCTACAAAGGCCAATTCTAGAGTGACAGGCTCTTCCACAGGTGCTGCAGAAAAGTTTGTTTGTCGGGGCTGTTACACAGTTGGCTATCCCCTTGCGCGTTTGGCTTTTTTCCTGACAACTGCTAAGTCTCTTCGACTCGCCACACTTTAGCCCCGCCTTTATGGCTGCCCGCCAGTTCTGGCGAACGCTGGCAACTGACTCCCACGACTTGTGATCAATGTCACAGGACTTCATGACGCGTTTGCAGACGTCTTTAAAGCGGAGACATGGATGGCCGGTGGGTCTGATACCAGTGGCGAGCTCGCTGTACAATGTGTCTTTGGGGATACTGCCATCTTCCATGCGGCTCCCAATTGTCAACCTTCATAAACCACAGCCTACCCAGTTCTATGCTGCCTGTATCCTAACTCATACCAAATACCGATCATCTATTACCCCTGTGTTCCCTGATCTACATTGGGTCTCAGTCTGGCAGCTCCTTAATTTTAATATACTCATCCTTGTGTTTGAATTCGTCCATGGCCTTACCCCTCCAATTAGTCCCATTCCTCTGCCCATTCCCATATTCCTGTAAGTATTTTGCCTTCAAGTCTTTTTTTCAATTCTCCTTTAAAAATCATTTCCCACCCTCTGTATCTGTCCCTAGCTACGATTTGCGACTCTGCAGCACCTCTAATGCTGACGGTACAGAAGCTGGGATCCATAAAAAGATATGAACCACAAAGCCAGCCACTCCTAGTGTGACCTGAACAGTGCCCCATGCTGGGCAGGGCTTTCGCCCAGTCGCACCTTGAATGTTCTGCTCATATGGGCAGGGATTTGAATGTGATGTCAATGTACCATTCAGACAGCATTGATGTATGTCTTTGAAACTTGGTCTGTGCATGTCCAGTGACCGCCTTTGTTAGTCTCTCTGAGGGCAACATGCATTCAGCAGCATGAGTATCCCCCTCTAGTGGAATTTAAAAGCTCCAGGCATCCAATTTACACATAATGGACTTTTGACTAACGTCTGCTATTGTATAGTTAGTGGAGGTGTTGGGGATGTTTTTCTGGAGGGTGTGTTGTGATCTGCTGCAGACATTCAGGGAGGACAGTGGATTTTGTGACCTAACTCTGAACGAGGTATGGGGACTGTAGCTGCAGTGTCTCTGGGTATGTAACGTGCTGAACAAATGGAGCACAGGCTGCAGAGAAGGCGAGCTCTGTAAAGAGGGAGGAGGAAAGGACTCTGCCCTACCCACCCCAGATTTTTCAAGAGCACTTTTCCTAAATAAACCTAACCCAGGAGCAGCGTGTAAGGTGATTCTGATTCAATAAGCAGGTGTTCACAGAGCTGCATCATTTCCTGCAACAAAATCTACAGCCTCCCACCACGGTGAGGATGGAGTTGACTGTGGCCATTGATGTTACAGTTTGTTGGCCTTCACTGCATCCAGATCGTTCCAGGCAGAAGTGGGCAGCATATCCAACATAGAGTCTCAGAGAGACATAGAGCCATTTGCGATACTGAAGGAATCTATGCAGTCCGTCGATTCCATGCCAGCTCTCTGTGGAACAATTCAGTCAGGCCCACTTCTCTGCTCAATCCCCATCGCCTTGCAAGTTCATTTCCTTCAGGTTTCCATCCAATTTCCTTTTGAAATCATAATTGTCTCGGCTTCCACCACCCTCATGGGCAGTGAGTTCCAGCTCATTATTATCCCCTGCATAAAAAAAAGTATTTCTCATATTCCCCTTGCATCCCTTACCCAAAACAATCCATCTGCGTTCCCCACTCCTTGTTCCAATAACAGTTTTCCTGGTCTACCTTATCTGAGCATATCATAAAAGTATAAGAAACAGGAGCAAGAGTAAATCATGCATCCCCTCAAGCCTGCCCCGCCATTCAATAAGATCATGGCTGATCTGTCCCAGACTTCAACTCCTCTTTCGGGCCTAATCCGCATAACTCTCGACTCCCCGAGATTTCAAAAAATCTAGCTACATCCTCCTCAAATACTTTAAGTGACCACAACTCGCTGACGTAGAGAATTGCAGAGATTCACCACCCTCTGAGAGAAGAAATTCCTTCCCATCTCAGTTTTAAATGTGTGCTCTGTCATTCTGTAACTATGGACCTTAGTTCGAAATTCCCCCACCAGTGGAAACGTATTCTCAACATCTACCCTGTCAATCCGCCTAAGAATCTTATACATTTCAATAAGATCACCTCTCATTCATCTGAACTCCAATGGATAAAGGCCTAACCTGTTTAGCTTTCTTGATAAGACATCCCAGGAAGCAGCCAAGTGAACCTTTTCTGAAATGCCTCCAATGCTATTATATCCTTCCTTAAATACAGGGACGAAAACATCACGCAGTACTCCAGGTGTGACCTCATCAACGCCCTACACAGTTGTAACAAGTCTTCCCTATTTTAAAATTCTAACCTCCTGGAAATAAAGGCCAGAATTGCATATGCTTTCCTAATTATTTGCTGCAACTGCATGATAGCTTTTTGTGTTTCATGTACAAGAACACCCATATCCCTCTGTGCTGCAGTATTTTGTAGTCTTTCTCCATCTAAATAATAAACTGCCTTTTTATTCTTCCCACCAAGTTGGATGACCTCACACTTTCCCATATTGAACTCCATCTGCGAAGTGTTTTCCCCACTCAATTAACCTGTCTGTATCCCTTTGCAGATTATTTCTGTCCTCATCACAACATGCCTTCACATCTACTCATGCAACGTCAGCAAATTTGGATACACTACACTCTGTTCCTTCCTCTAAGTAATTAATATAGATAGTAAATAGTTGAGGCCCTAGGTCCGATCCTTGTGGCACCCCAGTAGTTACGGCTTTCCAACCATAAAAAGACCCACAAATCCAGACTCTCTGCCTTCAATCCTCAATCGATGCCAACACATTGCCCCCAATACCCTGAGCTCTTATTTTGTGCAAAAACCTTTTATGTGGCACTTTATCGAACGCCTTCTGAAAATCCAAATGCACTGCATCTGCCAGTTTCACTTTCTTCACTCTGCTGGCTATATCCTCAAAGAACTCGAACAAACTTGTCAAACATGATTTCCTTTTCATAAAACCATGTTGATTCTGTTTGATTGCATTGTATTTTTTCTAAATGTCCTGCTGTTTCTTCCTTAATAATGGACTCTAGCATTTTCCCAATGACAGATGTTAAGCCAACTGGTCCATAGTTTCCTGCTTTCTGTCTCTCTCCTTTATTGCATAAGGGCATTACTTAAGCATATTTCTAATCCGTTTTTATCCGACCGTAATACAGTGAGTTTTGGTACATTATGACCAATGCCTCCACTATCTCTGCAGCCACTTCCAGCAAAACCCTTGGATGCAGGTTATCAGGTTCTGACAATTTGTTTGCCTTCAGTACCATCAGTTCGTCCAGCAACTTTTCCCGCATGATACAGGTTGTTACAAGCTCCTCCTCCCATTTACACCTTGCCCATTTATTATTGTTGGGATGTTTCTATTGGTCCCCACCGTAAATACCGAAGGAAAATATTGGTTTAAATTGTCGGGCATTTTCCTGTTCCCTGTTATTAATTCGACAGTCTCATTGTCTGAAGGTTCCACACTTATATTATCTACTGTCTTTTTTTTATATACGCGTTGATGCTGTTATTGACATTAATATGCTGTTGTCCTTTCGCCAGGAGAAATGCCATGAACAACGGATGACCCTCCCCCCACCCCCCCCCCACGTTGCCTTGATAGATGTCATCAAAGCCTTTGACCTCGTCAGCAGACGTGGTTTCTGCAGGCTACTAGCAAAGATTGGATGTCCACCAAAGCTGCTAAGTATCATCACCTCATTCCATGATATTATGAAAGACACAATTTAGCATAATGGTGACTCATCAGACCCCTTTCCTATCCTGAGTGGTGTGAAAAGGGGCTGTGTTCTCGCACCTACACTGTTTGGGATCTTCTTCTCCCTGCTGCTCTCACATGTGTTCAAGTCTTCAGAAGAAGGAATTTTCCTCCACACAAGGCCAGATGGCAGATTTTACAACCTTGCCCGTCTTGGACCGAAGACCAAAGTACGGAAAGTCCTCATCAGGGAACTCGTCTTTGCCGACGATGCTGCATTCAAGACGTCAGAAATGTTCCATCCCACAATTTCGGCGACCACACTCTAGAAGCGGTTCAAGAGTTAACCTGCGTGCGCTCAACCATCACCAGCAACTTGTCTCTCGATGCAGAAATCAATAGGCGCATGGGAAAGGCGTCCACTGCGATGTCCAGACTGGCTAAGAGAGGGTGGGAAAATGATGCACTGACACGGAACACAAACGTCCAAGTGTTTTAAGCCTGTGTCCTCAATACCTGTCACTATGGCAGCGAGGCCTGGACAACGTCTGTCAGCAAGAGCGACGTTTTGACTCATTCCATCTTCGCTGTCTCTGAAGAATCCTTGGCATCATTTGGCAGGACAGTATCTCAAACATAGAAGTCCTCGAGGCAGCCAACATCCCCAGCATTTGCGCCCTACTGAGCCAGCAGTGCTTGAGATTGCTTGGCCACGTGAGCTGCATGGAAGATGGCAGGATCCCCAAAGGACATATTGTGCAGTGAACTGATCGCTGGTATCTGACCCACCAGCCGTCCATGTCTCCGCTTGCAAACGCGACATGAAGTCTTGCTACAGTGACCAAAAGTCGTGGGAGCCAGTTTCCAGTGATTTCCAGAGCTGGGTGACAGCCATAAAGGCGGGGCTAAACAGAGTTGAGTTGAAGAGACTCAGCAGTTGGCAGGAAAAGAGACAGCAGTGTAAGGAGAGAACCAACTGTGTAACAGCTATGACAACCAACTTTATCTGCAGCACCTGTGGAAGAGGCTGTCACTCCATAATTGGCCTTTTTTAGCCAATCCAACGCATGCTGCACAAACCACTGAACACCTCCAGGCGCTTACCATTGTTTCTCGAGAGAAGGAGACCAAAAAGGAAAGACGCTGTTACTTTTTTCTATATTTCTTGTCAAATTACTCTCACAAACATTTTTCTCCCTCTTTATCAGTATCTTTAGTCATCTGCTGCTGGCTTCTAAAACAAAATCCCAATCATCTGGCCTACCACTAGCTTCTGCTGCTTTGTCTGCCTTTAATTTTGATTTGATACACTCCTTAACTTCCTTTGTTATCCATTGGTGGTTCATCATTCTCATCGAGTCCTTCCTTCTGATAGGAATAAATGTTTCCTGAGTGTTATGAAATATTTGCTTAAAAGTCTGCCACTACTCCTCTGATGACCTTCACTTCAGTCTATTTTCCCAGCCCGATTTAGACAGCTCCGTCTTCATACCTAAGTAATTGCCCTTGCTTAAATTGAAGACAATAGGTTGAGACCCGAGTTACTCACGCTCAAACTGCATTTGAAATTCTACCATGTTATGATCGCTTCCCCCTGGAGGATCCTTAACTACGAAATATCTTATTAGTCCTACCTCATGACGCATTACCAACTCTAAAATAGCCTGTTCCCGGGTAGATTCTTCAACGTATTGCTCTGAGAAACAATCCCTGATGCAGTCCACAAATGCATCTTCCCATGCTACCCTTGCCAATTTGATTTGTCCTGTCTATATGCAGATTAAAATCACCTTTGATAATGGCAGTGCACTTCTTACACGCCTCCATTATTTACTGGTTTCTATTTTGTCCTACAGGGAGGCAACACATCGGGGGCCTATAGACCACTCGACACGTGATTTCCTGCTCTTGCTATTCCTTATTTCTATTCAAACTGATTCAGCATCACGATCGATTACACCGATATCCTTATTCAAAACTGCACTGATCCCTTCCTTTGAAAGCAAAGCTACCCTACCTCATTTTCCTTTAGGTCTATTCTTCCAGAACTTCGAATATCCTTGAATTTTTAGTTTCCAGTCCTGGTCATCCCGCAACCACGTCTCTGAGATAGCTATCAAATCATATTCATTTATTTCTATCTATGCCGTCAGCTCATCTATCTTGTTACAAATGCTACGTGCATTCAGATAAACAGCTTTATGCTTTGACTTCTTAACATTTTTACCTACTCTGGTTCGAATTTCTGCTGCACTCTTATGCTTGTATACTCTGTCCCTACCTGACACACCCTGATTAATGTATGCCCCTTCACTACCCTGCACCTCTGCACTATCGATACTTTTCGACTATTTAAACTTACCTTCAACTGAACCCCCCAACGATATAGTTCAAAGCCTGATCTGCAATACTAGTTATACAATTTCCCAGGACACTGGTTCCAGCATGGTTCAAGTGAAGCCCATCCCAACGGGACATCTCTCTCTTTCCCCAGTACTGGTGCCAGTGTCCAATGAATCAGAACCCATTTCACCCACACCAATCTTTAAGCCACGCATTTACCTCTCTAATCTGATTTACCATCCGACAATTTCCACTTGGTTCAGGTAGTAATGGGGAGCTTATTACCTTTTTGGTTCTGCTTTTTAATTTAGCCCCAAGCTGCTCGTAGTCCCTCAGCAGAACCTCTTTCCTAGTCCTACCTATATCATTGGTACCTACATGTACCACAAGAACGGGATTCTTCTCCTCCCAATCCAAGTTCCTCTCTAGCCCAGGAAATTATGTCCTTAACCTTGTCACAAGGTAAGCAACATAGCCTTCGGGACTCTCTATATTTGCTGCAGAGTACAGTATCTATTTACCTGACTATGCTATCCCCTATTACTGCTATATTTCCTTCTTCTGCTCCCCCCACTTGAATGGCACTCTGAACCACTATGCTGTGGTCAGTTTTCTCATCCTCCCTGCTATCTGTGCCCGCATGCACACCAGGAGCATGAACCTCGTACCTATTGGATAAGGAGGCTGAGGCTCCTCCAAAGCTAAAGTCTGGATCCTCATACCTGCCTCACTCGCAGTCACACCCTCCTGACCCTGACAACGCTCCAAATGTGATGTAATTAATCTAACGGGTGTGAATGTCTCCTGTGTAAGGTAGCTCTCCCCTTCCCTGATGTGTCGCAGTGTCCGCAGCTTGGACTGCAAAAGAACATAAAAACATATGAACTAGGAACAGGAGTAGGCAATTCAACCCCTCGAGCCAGCTCCACCATTCATAATGATCATGCCTAATCTCATCTCGGCCTCAGCTCCACTTTCCTCCCCGTTCTCCATAACCCGTAAACCCATTACTAATTAAAAATCTGTCTTTTCCCTGCTTAAATCTACTCAATGTCCCGGCATCCACCGAACACTGGGGTAGTGAATTCCATACACTCACGACCCTTTGAGGGAAGTACTTTCTCCTCATCTCTCTTTTAAATCTGCTACCCCTTAACCTAAAATTATTCTAGATTGCCCCACAAGAGGAAACATCCTCCCTGCGTCTACTTTGTCAATCCAGTTAATAAACTGATATACATCAATTAGATCTCCTCTCATTCTTCTGAACTCGAGACAGTAAAGGCCTAAACCGCTCAATCTCTCTTCATAATAGAACCCCAACCCCGCCCCGCCCCCCCCCCACCCCCCGCAACCCCTACCGCCATCTCTGGAATCAATCTAATCTACCTCCTCTGAATTGCCTCCAATGTAATTACATCTCTCTTCAAGTAAGGGGACCAAAACTGTACGCAATACTCCAGGTGCGGTCTCACTAATACCTTATACAGTTGCACCAACACTTCCCTACCTTTAAATACTATTCCTTTTGCAATAAATTCCAAAATTACATTTGCCTTCCTTATTACCTGCTGTACCTGCACGCGAAATTTCTGTGATCCCAGCACGAGAACACCCAGATCCCTCTGCACCAAAGCACTCTGAAGTTTCTCTCCATTTATATAATAATTTGCCTTTCTAATCTTCTGACCAAAATGGATAACCTCACACTTAAACTCAATCTATCACATTCTGGCCCATTCACCTAACCTATACATATCCATTTAAAAAAAAAATATTTATTGCTTCAACTCTGAGCCAAAGGTCCTGGAGCAACTGACACTTGTTGCAGATATGGTCACTGTGGATCGCACCGGCGTCCACCAGCTCCCACATACTGCAGCTGCGCAGATCGCCTGGCCAGTCTTCTTCTATTTAATTATTTAACTGTGATCTCAGTATTTAAAACATTGACTAACTAAGTGCGCTCTTAACCTATAATGACGTCTGCTAATTTAAATCACTTGGACAAAACAAAAAAGAGACATGGAAGAAATACCCACCAATCACAGACCAGCTCCCATATGACGTCACACTTCGTGTTTTATTTGTTGGTCAAGCAGACCCACTGTTCACGCTCTCGCCGCAACATCTGCCTCTCTCTCTCTCTCTCTCTCGGTCTGTCTGGTCTCCGACCGTGTTCCTTTTGGTGCACTTTTCAAAGCTCTGCTCCCGCTGTGTTTCCTTTCTGTCTCTCATAATCTTGTACACTTCTATCAAATCTCCTCTCAGTCTCCTTTGCTCCGAGGAGAGAAATTCCAGCTTCTCCAAAGTAACCTTGCAACTAACATCCATAATCCCTGGAAGCATTCAGGTGGAATCATAGAATCACAGAATGCTTATGGCACGGAAGGAGGTCACTTGGCCTATCGTGTCTGTGTCGGCCGACAAGTAATCCACCTATTCAAATCCCACCTTCCAGCATTTGGTCAGTAGCCCTGCAGATTGTGGCACTTGCGGTGCATATCCAGACTCCTTTTGAAAGGCACAACTACCCTTTGAGGCAGGGAGTTCTAGATCGCCACCATATTCTGGACAGAAAACGTTGTCATCATCGCCATGCTATTTTTTCTCCCAGTCAGTTTAAATCTATAACTCCTCGTTGCTAACCTATGTGTTGAGGTGACTGGAGACTTCATCCAGTAAACCAATGCAGCTCACAATTTTGTACATTTCAATCAGATTTCCCAAAACCTTCTCTGTTCTAAAGAGAACAACCTCAACAGATCGAATCTTTCCTCTGAGTTGCATTTTTTTTTGCCCTGACAACATCCTCATTTTTCTCGTCTGTCCGGTCTCCAGTGCAATTTACATCCTTTTTGCAATGAAGTGACCAACACTGCACAGATTACTCATGTTGCGGCCTAACCAATGAATTATACAGTTCCAGCATCACCTCCCTGCTCGTTTATTCCATACCTCGGTTGAAAAAGGAAAATATTCCATATGCCGTTTTAACCAAACTATAGACCTGTCCTGCTACCTTCAGCTATCTGTGGACATTCACTCCAAGGTCCCTCACCTCCTCTACACTTCTCAGTACTTTTCCATTTATTGTGTATTCCTTTGCCTTGTTTGACCTTCACAAATGCATCACGTCACACTTCTCCAGGTTGAATTCCATTTTCCACTATTCTGCCCATCTGACCAGATCATCAATACGTTCCTGCATCCTATAGCTATTCTTCTCGCTATCAACCACGCGACCAATTTTTGTGTTCTCTGAAAATAACTTCATTGCCTCATATATTTAGATCCAAATTGTTAAAATGTACAACAAAATCAGGGTACCATGTACAGGACCGTGCAGAGTAACCCTGGAAAGGGCACTCCAGTCACTAAAATACTCGAAAAAAACTACCATATGCTTCCTGCCACTGAGCCAATTTTCAACCCAACTTGCTACCTTCCCCTGGAAGTCAAAGGATTGTCGTTTGCTCACCCAGTCCACCACGTGGGAGCTCGTCAAAACCCTTCAAAAAATCTATGTAGACCACATCACCTGCACTACCCTCATCAATCTACCTTGTTAATTCTTCAAAAAATTCAATCCAATTCGTCAGACAAGATTTTCCCTTAATAAATCCATGCTGTCTGTCCTTGATTAACATGTGCCTTTCTATGTGACAGTTTATACTGTCTCTCAGAATAGATTCCAATAATTTGCCCGCGACTGACTTTGAACTCCCTGGCCTGTTATTATTCGTTCTATCCCTCACTCCCTTCATAAACAAAAGTACGATGTTAGCAGTTCTCTAATGCCCTGGCACCAAACCTGTATCCACTGAAAACTAGAAAATGATAGACAGACCCTGTGCTAATTCTTCTTTTTTTTTTGGCAGCCGAGGGTAAACTTCATCTGGTCCTGATGGTTTATCCAATGTCCAGGATAATAATCCATTGAAGACATCTTCTCCTCTTATGTTCATCACATCCAATAGTTCACACTCCTCTTCTTTAACTCCAACATATGCATCATTGCCCTCTTTTGTGAAGACATATGCAAAGTATTAATTTTGATCCATACCATTATGTTCCACCCCGACAAATAGGTTACCTTTCTGGCATTTTATGTCCCCTACTCTCTCTTTAGTTATCCTCTTACACTTCACTGTTAAAAACATCTTGGGTTCACCTTGATTTTCCTTGCCAATATTCCTTTAGGCCCTCTCTTTTGTTTGCTACTTTCCTTTTTGATTTCACCACTCCACTTTCTGTTCTCCTCTCGGCTTTCTGGAGTATTGAGCTCTCTTTGTCGGACGTAAGCTTTCCTTTTCTGCCTTAACTTACCCTGAAGGTTCCTTGACATTAAAGGGCTCTAGATTCGACCATCTCACCATTTTTCATTCTGGAAACATGTTTACTCTGAACCCTCCCGTTCAAATGCTCCCGACCGCTCTGACATAGTCTTACTATCACGTGGCTCTTTCCAGTTCACTTTCGTTAAATCATTCCTCAGTTTAGTAAAATTGCCCTTGCCTCAATTGAGAACTCTAACTCCTGTTCTATCTATGTCTTTTCCAGCATTATGTTCAGACTGATTGATTTATGATGGTTACCATTAAAAGGCGCTACCATCAAAATAGGCTCCCACTGCCACTCCTACCACCTGCCCAGATTCATTGCTTAAAACTATATCTAAAACTGCTCCCTCTCTTGTTGCATTTGCCACATACTGGCCAGAAGGTTTCTCCTGAGTACTGAGCAAAAATGGTTCCTTATCATCGCCTGACTACGCCCCTGTCTCAGCTCCTGTGATCAAAACATTCATTCATGCCATCGTTGCCACTGAACTTGACCATTACAATGCCCTCCTGCTGACCTCGCACGTTCTATTCACTGTAAACTGCTGGTCATCCAAAACCCTGCTGCTGATGTGTTAACTCACAGAAAATCCGGTTCACCTATCACTCCTGTTTTTGTGTCCTTAATTGGTGATCGATTAAGAAAAGCACTGATTTAAAATTCTCATCATTGTTTTCACATTCATCCCTGGCCTCAGTACTCCCTGATTTGGATTTTATGGGTCCCCATGAGGTCGGAGGCGGGGGAGACCATGGAATTGCAATGGGCAGTAAGGGCAGAGGTCCCTTCGTTCTCCCATCTTCAAGTGAGCTTGATAAGTGCAGGATAGTTCGACGATGACGTTCCAGCCCAGTGACTAATTGAGACCCTCAAGTGGCTACCACCGCTGTTGGGATCTAACCAGTGATGAGTTAATTCTGTCACTTGGGGAATGCGCCATGTATAAAGGGACACTCTTCCTGTGTGCTTGGGGTTCTCTCTCCTCCCTGGGTAATATGTGGCCCACATATGACACCGGTCAGGAAACAATGACCCTCCCAGGATACCCCTCTCCCCTGGGATTTAGTACTTCTGTTCCAGTCCCCCGTACCTGGGGACTGGGCCTCCAAGACAGCACCTGATCCGTGTGCAGTACCAGCAATGGCCCCTGCTCCCAGACTGACGACGGCTACTCCACTTAATTGCGGTTAGGTCACTGAATTGCATCGGGTGTAAGTTCCCAATATCTAGGACTCGGTTCCCCTTATATTTTCGGTCCGCCGTTAGGAACCAGGCTGGCTCCACTAACTTCAGCTCCCTGCCTCCAGCAGACATCCCTGTCACTGGTACAATAATTAGCTGCAGCAGGACAGTGGTAACCAATATACGAATATCACTGTGCACCCCTTCAAACGGTTCTTTCTGCTCCCAATTGATGTATCATTTCGTCATAATTTTCCTTGTTTACAGTTAACTTAGTGACGATTGAGATTACATTTTTTCACTAATTTTTCAGTGGAAACATTCCCAATAATTGTTTTGAAATCTTTGAATTCCGTGCTGACTATCACAGGCGAGGGAATCTCTCAGTCATTCCAACAGTTAACTTTCTATACAAGAACAAAGTGCTGCAGATGTTACAAATCTGAAATAAAAACATAACATGTTGGAAATATTTAGCAGGTCTGGCAGCTTATGTTGAGTGAGAAACAGAGTTAATGTTTCAGGTCGGTGACCCTTCATTGGAACTGGGAGAGAATAGAGATGGAACAGTTTGTAAACCAGACAGGGAAAGGAGAGGGAAGGGCATTATGATCAACATGAGTTTAACAATTTCAATATTATCCTCCTCTTATTTAATCTCTCCTTACTTCCACCGTATCACAGAACTTCCAATTTGTTCTTTCCGTTCCAATCATTCCAATACATCATTGGATACAGTAACACATTTATAAATCTCAATAACTCCTCAATCAAACTGGTACCTTTGATCCTGCCTGATGTATAATTTCCCTGTGTATTTTCCATCCTCACAGTTAACTTGCTAACGATTGGGATCTTGTCTCGGGGAAAGTGTGGTCTCTCCAAAGGTGTCACTTGCTACCTGATGGCCATGGCAGTGGCGGATCTACTGGTCATTATCCGGGACCTAATATTGAGGCACATTCCCATTCTTTATTGGGAACAGTTTCTGTTTCTGTGGGACATCGCCGTGTGTAATATCCACGCTGCCCTGCTTTACGCAGCCACTGACTGTTCTATCTGGTTCACCATCACTTTCAACTTCGATCGATTTGTGGCCATTTGTTTCCAGAAGCTGAAAAGTAAATATTGCCTCGAGAAAACAGCAGCTGTGGTTCTGGGAACAGTGACTGTGCTGAGCTGTTTGAAGAACATCATCTGGTATTTCATGTTCTCAGTTCGGTATTTGATGTTGAACCTCCCTTGGTTTTGTGCTGGAACAGGATATGTTCAGTCCTCTCGTCTCTGGGTAATAATCGAGTTTCTCCATAACATTCTAACCCCGGGTGTCCCATTTGTGGTGATTCTGTTGCTCAATGCTCTCACAGTTAGACAAATTTTAGTGAGCAGCAGAGGACGCAAGAGACTACGGGCTCACAGTAGTGGGGAGAGTCGCAGAGATTCAGAAATGGAGACCCGAAGGAAATCCATCATTTTACTGTTAGTCATCTCGGCCAATTTCATCCTGTTATGGTCAGTGTTTATGGTGTATTCGATGTGGAACAGGATGCGATATTGGGGGGATCAGTCTATATTTCTACCTGATTTTCTGCAGGAATTGGGTTTCATGCTGCAGCTCCTGAGTTGCTGCACAAACACTGCCATTTATGCCGTGACACAGACTCAGTTCAGAGAGCAGTTAAAGATAGTGCTGACATATCACTTTATTTTAATTATTAAATTCTTTCAATGATGAGAGGAGCTGAATCACTGACTGTTATCAGCAGCGGGGGTGGGATGGGGTGGGGTTGGAGGCGGTTGTCACTATGGTGACAGAGCGAGGACGGGACCTGTCGCTTGGTGACAGAGGTCACAGTGCACATCATTTAAAGTGACCCCAGTGCATATCATTTAAAATAGCCATAGTGCATCTCAGTTGAAATGGCCGGGGAACATGGCATTCATAATGGCTGGACAGCAGATGACTTTAAAGGCAACAGCAACTGTCACATAAAATTGCCAATTGCATCCCCAGTCAGTATAAGGCCTCATCGAGAGAGGCAAATACAGATGAACAGAGCAGGAAATGCCTTATTCGATCCCCGCCCTGCATTGAACCACACAGAGACACACACAAACAGAGCAGGAAAAGCCTCCATATATTTACGATCTTTATTAACCATGCCGAGAGTTAATGGGAATACAAAAAGGGCAGGAACAGAATACGTTCATCCCTGGTCTGTATCCAACCGCAGAGATGCAGATACAAACAATCAGACCAGGGCAGGCCTAAATCTGTCAACAGTCTGCGTTGAACTAAGCAGAGAGATACTAAGACAGACAAACAAAGCAGGAAAGGTCTAATTGCAGCCCCAGACATGAGTAAATCACACAGAGAGATACTGAGTCACACAAGCAGCAAAGGAAAGAACTAATTCTGTCCCTGGTCTGTACTCAACCATACTGAGTGGTTCTAACACACGCATACTGAGCGGGAAAGGTTTAATTGTATCTGCAATCTGCACTAAACCATACACAGAGATACTGAGAAACACACACACAGAAGGGAAGGCTTGAGTCTCTCCCCGATCTGTATTAAACGGTGCAGCGCGGTCATGTGATCCACAAACCGAGCAGGAAATGTCTAATTTCATCCTCGGGACCATATTTAACAACACAAAGTGTCACTGAGACCCACAAGCATATCATGAATTGCCTAATTAAATAAACGATTTGCGCAAAAACATGCAGCAAAACACTGAGATCTACAAACAGAGGAGGAAAGGCCTCAATCCATCCCCGGACTTATGAAGCAATGCAGAGAGATACTGAGGCACTAACCGAGCAGAAAATGCTTACATCTATCCCCAGTCTGCATGAAACAAGACAGAGAGATATTTAGATGGACAAAGAGAGCTAGGCAGCAGTAGATCTTCATTTGTAAGCCCACAGGGAAACTGCAGAAATAGAACATGTGAGAATGGAAAACGGTGATTGCTTTAGGGGTAAGGCAAAAGCTCTTCTGGTCAATATAAATAATGGCAGAATGGATACAAGTGATGTAAGGAAACCAGCATGTTCCCATTGCCCTAAGCCAGGACATGTAAAAGCACATTGATGGAAGCTGAAAGATAAATCGATAGGAGTATTCAGAAGCCACAATACCAGTAAAGGAAACAGATGATAAAACAGTAGCAACAGTATAAATGCACAATGTTCCCTCAGAACCTACCAGAAGGTTGATGTAGCCTCTGAAGATTGTCAAAGGCATGGTAACATTTATACTGTTGAAGTGAGTCGGGTTACTGGAGATATCGAGGTATTGTCTCGAAGGAATAAGTGTTCCCTACTCCTTCAAGTAAACAAGTAAACCAATTCATATTGCGAGGGATACTGGAGCAGTTTAGTTATTTATTGTGGCTGATGACATGATCTTTCTTTCAGATGATTTGTGTGTTCACAGGAGTTGTGAACTTGAATAAAGTTAGCTTCTGAAATAACGTAGCAAACAGAATTGTTACTGTTGAGGTTTTCCTAATATATTTATTGAAGGGCTAGAGTTTATGCTCGGAAATTATTTGACAAGTTTGAGAGTATCAGCATAGGAACTTAGGAAGATAGGAACACGAGGAGGCCCTTCAGCCACTCGAGCCTGTCCCATCATTCAATGAGATCATGTCTGATCCACGGCTTAATTCCATATACATCCCTTGACACATATCCCTTAATATCTTTGCTTAACAAAAATCTATCTATGCCAGATTTAAAATTTACAACTGTTCTATCTTCAACTGCGGTTTGTGGGAGAGAGATCCAAACCTCTACCACCCTTTGCGTGGAGAAGTGCTTCCTAACATCTCTCCTGAATGGCCTGGCCCACATGTTTGGACTATGCACCCTAGTTTTAGAATCTCCAACCAGTGGAAATAGTTTCTCTTTATCTATCCTGTCTTGTCATATTAATATCTTGAAGACTTTAATCAGATCACCCCTTAAGCTTCCAAATTCTAGCGAAATCAGGCCTAATTTGTGTAATCTCTCCTCGTAACGTGACCCCTGTAGGCAAGGTATCATTCTTGTAAACCTGCGTTGCATTCCCTCCAAGGCCAATATATCCTTCCTAAGGTGCGGTGCCCAGAGGGCTCACAGTACTCCGAGTGGGGTCTAACCACGGTTTTGCACAGCTGCAGAATAACCTCTGTGTCTTTATACTCCAAAAAAGGCAAGCACTCAATTAGACTTTTTGATTATTTTCTGCACTTGGTCGTGGCATTTTAAAGATCTATGCAAATGGACCCCCAAGTCTCTTTCGACATCCACTGTACTTAGCCTCTTCCCATTTGGAAACTACCCTGATTTATCATTTTTTGATCCGAAAATGGTAACCTCAAACTTGCCCGCATTGAAATCCATCTGCCACAGTTTTGCCCACTCACCTAGTCTGTCAACATCTCTCTGCAATTTTATGCCATCATCTAGACTGTCTACAATGCCGCCTAACGTTGTATCATCAGTAAATTTAGACATATGATTTGCTGTGCCATCATCCATGTCGTTGATGAATAATGTGAATAATTGAGACACCAACACAAATCCCTGGGGTTCACCACTAGTTACATCCTGCCAATCGGAGTACTTACCCATTATCCTCACTCTCTGTCACCTACCACTCAACCAACTTTCTAACCATGTTAATAATTTGCCCTCAACTCCATTTCCAAGCGTTTCGAGAAAGCAGGTTGAGGTGTGCGAAACTGAGATTTTTCAGGAGGAACATCATAGACTGTTTACAGATTTTTTGGAACTTAGGTCTCAAGCTCGTAAGTCTAGACAGAATGACGATGAATCAATTGACAGAGAGGATGATTCCAGGTGATTGGTTAGCTAGGACTTTTAAATGAGGATAAAACTCTTTAAAACAGAGAGCTAAATGATTGAGCTGGTCTTCATTGATTGGGGCCTTACAGGCAGATCCTGGTTTGCCGGGTTTGTCTCAGTAAATGTATTCTGAGGAAGAATCAGAAAAAATCTCTGAATGCTATTAATAAAAAGGACAACTTAATGAATCCTGAGAAATGGATGGATAAGGAGTGGACAATAATCCATAACATTGTCGTCCCTCATGGTTGCCACAGGGAAATTTTAAGAATTGCCGTGATATTCCGATGAAAGCTCATTTAGAAATAATAGAGACTCGGTTTTAAAGTATAGAATTATGTCTGTCGGCCAGGAATGTAAGTAGGTGTGTTTGAATTCTGCAAGATATGTCACTCATATCAAATGATTGGGAAGCCCCAGCCGTCAATTAAGCCAGCTCCATTGATCCCTACTTCAACGCTGAATAAACCATTCAGTCGGGTTCTAGCAGATTGCGTGGGAAACCTGCACAAAACTAAAACGGGGTATCAACATCTGTTAATCATCATAGATTATTTTTTTACTCGGTCCCCAGAGACATTATTCTTAAGAGGGTTGACTGCAGATGTGATAATCGAAGGTTACGTTTTGTTTTTCACGAGTTATGGGTTTCTCAGAGAGGATCAATCTGATAATGAATGAAATTGTATTTCCTGAGCATTCCGGGAGACAATGTGTTGCTTGGGAGTGAAGCAGTTTAACTCATCTGCATAACATCCATATTCTCAGAAGGCATTGGAAATATGTCATCAAACATTTAAAAAGTGTGATTAGACCTTATTTCCATGAAAATCCCGCAGATTGGAAAAAGGGAATTTCATTGTTATTATTTGCCATTAAAGATCACCCTGTTGAGCCAACTGGTTTCATTCAATTTGAGTTAGTCGATGACATGTGGCAAGGAGAAAATTTCGATTTATTAAAGAAACATGATGGCTTGGGAAGAATAAATTTATTTTTGGAATACTTGTCCCAGTTTTAAGAAACACTGTTAGAATTATGTGCAGTAGCTTAGGAGCATCTTAAAGTTTCCCAACAAGTAATGAAAAACCGAGTGGATAAGGCAGATGAAAACTGAAACTTTTAAACCTGGGGATAAAGTTCTAGTTATCTTGCCTTTGCCGAGCGAATCACTGAAGGCTAGGTTTAGTGGACATTATTAGGTTAAACTATGTAATTAGCACTAGAGACAGAAGGGAACATTAACAAATGCATGATGTAAATACTTCAACGATATTATGATAGGGAGGCTAGAAAACTAGTGAGTTTACTGCAGGTAGTAAGGAAGGAAATGGTGATATAACTGCAGCAGACGGTTCAACTGATACATCTGTGACTGAAAGTCCTCAATTCGAAAACTCCGTAATAAGATTAGCCAATGCAAAGTTGTTAAATAATCTGGTATCATCCAGATAAGTCCCGGGTTGACTGAGCCAAGCTGCTAAAGAACAGGAGACAGTATGAACAGATAGACCAGGGAGAACATCTTTGGCATTGCATGACCTAGATCTGGGAAATGCTGCACACATCAAACAAAACCCAAACCGACTCAAACCTGGAACATTCATGATGACCACGGCTGATCACCCAACTCAGTAATGTGTTCCTGCTTTCACCCTCTGATCCATTTAGAAGCAAGATGAGGAGAAAGAGACAGAGGAAGATTGTGGCCAGCATTGGTAGATGGATCTTTACTCTGTATCTAACCCCGTGCTATACTTGTCCTGGGAGTGTTTGATGGGGACTACGAATAGAGAGCTTAATTCTTTATTTAATCCTTTTTTTTAATCAAACCTCTTTTTATATAAGTTGGCCTTTAAACCCCAGGCATCTTTTATAATTTAACGTCGAGGGGGCCTTTACTCCTCAGGCCCCTTTTATATACATATTTATTTTTTAAACTTTGTGAAAGACAGAAAAATAAACAAAAAAACGCAAGCTAAAATGCCATTCTCGGCATTGACAATGCACTCCAGTCCCTGCGGTGTCTAGTGGTCGCAGAAGGCCGCAAACGTACCGGTGGACACCACATGCTCCCTCTCCAAGGACACCCAGGCGCGAGGGTAACCGCAGAAGAGGGGCAGGCAATCGGGAAGGACGTACCCCCCGACGGCCCGCAGCTTGGACCTGTGAATTGCCACCATGGCCAGGCCCAGGAGCAGACCGACGAGGAGATCCTCCTCCCAGCCCACAGCCCTCCGCACCGGGTGCCCAAAGATCAGGAGCGTGGGACTGAAGTGCAGCTAGAACTTGAGGTGCAGCCCCTTCAGATATTCAGATATTCAAAGAGGGGCGGCAACCTTGCACAATCCATATGTACATGGAATACAGACTCGTCTAGGCCTCAGAAATTACAGGCAGCCTGGGAGTCCGTGAACCTACTTAAAAGTCTGTTCGGGACTGCCCTGTGCAACACCCTCCACACCAGGTCCCCAATTTAAAGCGGGAAGACTCCCGCATAGAGAGACCTCCATCGCGGTTTCCACTCGCTGCCAGATGGCAACACGGACCGCCAGGGTGTGTTCGGCCAGCTGACGAGGGCGAGGAAGTGGAGAATGTGCAGGAGCAGCCCGGACAGGAAACCCGCTCCGCGCCGATTAAAATGGCACAGAGGGCATTTCCGAGATGCGGCTTGGGTTGTGCGGGACCGGCTCCCGAGGAGGGTTTTGGGACCTGGGTCTGATGAGCAATTCCGGCCGAGCGGTGGTCAGCTCGGCCAAGAGCGCTCCGCAATCCCGAGCCCCCTTGCCACTCGCAGTGAGGGGCGTCCCGGGGGCTTCGGCTACTCCTCCACCTGCCGGTCCGCCCCCAGAGTCAGCCGCCCGGACAGCCGAGGCACTCTCCTCCACCGGGGGCTGAGTGCCCCGACAGGAGGCGACCATGATCCAGACTCGGAATAGATCCTGGTAAAAGACAGGCAACTCCCTCAGAAAGGTGTTTCTAACGGACTATGCCGGGAACTGCATGTCATCTTTAAGGCAGTGACACTGGCGGAAAAAGTACATCGCCGGTGCACACCATCTGGGAGCATGCTCGACTTACATGTGTCTCTGCAGGGTCCGAAGGCGGAGAGTCGCAGTCTGGGTGCGGACTCACACCAGTGAGGCCGCCCGCCTCGAATAGGAGACTCATGATGGCGGCAGACAACCAGTGTTTCCTCATTCCCCAGAAGAATTCGACGAAATTTCTTCTGTATATTGGTGGCAAATGCAGGGGACGGGGCCAAAATTACCAAGCAGTACTACAGCATCGAGGCCACCAGTTGGTTGATTACCAACGCTCGGCCCCAGTCGGAAAGCACTCGGAGCAATCCTGTCCAGCGCCCCAGCAGAGTGGTGACTTTCACCTCCAACTCCTTCCAGTTTGCCGGCCAAGCTTCCTCAGCGGGGCTAAGTTGGACTCCCAGATAAAGGAGGTGAGTGGTGCTCCAGGCAAAAGGTGTCAGCTCCTCCGGCAGGGACTCCACCCGCCACTGACAGACCAGGAGACTGGAAAATTTCTCCCAATTGATCCTCACGGAGGATGCTGCAGAAAAGGTCAGCGGCAGTTGCGCATCGTCCACAAGTCAACGGAATCTGTGACCGCGAGGAGCATGCCGTCAGCATAGGCCGAGAGGACGACCCGCATGGCCGGCTCGCGCAGAGCCAATCCCGTCAACCTCCTGTGAAGCAGGCACAGGAAGGGCTCCACGCAGATGGTGTACAATTGGCCGGACGTGGGGCATCCCTGACGCACTCCTCTCCCAAAGTGAAGGCGCGCCGTCAAGGACCTGTTAACCCTGACCAGACACTCTGTGGCGGCGTATAAAAGTCGGACCCAGGCCACGAAATGCGGTCCAAGTCCCAAAAAGGTAACTTTGATCCACCCTGTTGAACACCTTCTCCTGATCGAGGGAACGAAAGGAAACCGACCGACCAGTCCTCTGAGAAAGATGGATCAGGTTCCAGACCAGGTGGATGTTGCCCTGGATGGACCGGCCCGGGACCATGAAGGACTGGTCGTGGTGGATCATGTGGGCCAGCACGGAGTCCAGGCGGTTATGCATAGCCATGGCAAAGATCTTGTAATCGGTGCTGAGGAGGGAGACCGGACGTCAGTTTTTAAGCAGGCACAGATCGCCCCTCTTTGGCAGCAGGACGAGGCACCACGAGAGGGGTATCTCCCCGGTCGCCAGGCTTTCCCCCAGGACCCACGCGTAATCGCCCCCCAGGACGTCCCAGAACGCCCTGACGAACTCCACGGTCAACGCATTTAGCCCTGGGGATTTGTCCCTCGAAAGCAGGACCAGCCGATAGGGAAATACGCAGATTGGCCTTTGGGTTGGGCACCTCCCGGGTGGAAGAGTCAGGCTGTAGGAAGGGCGGACCCTCACAGGTCTCGGTCCCACTCAGGACACCAGACCCATCGGCCAATGGAATGATTTCTCACGTGGGGTCCACCGATTTCCCCTACCAAGGGCGGGCCCCCCACCTTAAGAGAAAACAAGATCACAGGGACGTCTCCCGCACCTCCGTTCTGAGTGATGGAGGGCTCCCTCCCAGGGCTCGAGGCCCTGATAGTGCTGATGGCAAGGGGTGGCTGAGGACCCACGCCAGGAGATGCACCCCGTGGTTCTGGGCCTTAGTCATAGGAGGGACATCTCCTCCTCTCATGTCATCAGGGGCCACTGCCTCCGAACCCATCTTCTGCCTGGTTACCCTTTGTCTGAGCACCGCCATGGGGCAGGTGGATTCCCCGGGCGTGGGCCTTGGGCTGAGCTCAGGCTCGGGATGTGTCATAGTGTCCAGGGGACGTGCGTCTCGATGTTTATTTTCCTCCACACCTTCCTTCCACTTGGACAGGCACTCCCCATCCCACCGGAGGCTGTCAAATCACAGCCTCTGGCACCGACTGAACGGTACGTGATGGAGTGGTGGCGGACGCGGGAGTGGGGTGGGGGGGGGCGGCGATGGGAGGAAGTGCAGCGGCGCCACCCTGAGCTGCCGAGGTGGAGTTGGCAGCGGGGAGGTTGGGGCAGTTCTTACAAGCATGCTCCACCCCCTTGCAGACATGACATCGTGCCCCGTCCAAGGTCCAGAAGAAGCGGGAGGCCCTCCCCTGGAACACTACATTGAAATTTCGCTCTGTGACTTCCTCCCACGTCAGCTGCATGGAATAGCTGGCGGCGGAAAGAGGACACTTGCTGGAAGCTGTTCTTCCGAAGACCGAGCGGGACTGAGGTGAGCCCCGACTTTACGTCCTCCAGATGGTGCAGGCGGGGAACGAGACGCACACAAGGAATGAAGGATGCGACTTTTGACAATATGACTCTTTGTGCAGTGGCCTCCAGGGTGTCCACTGGAAGAAAGGTCCCGCCCACGGTGAGCCCTTGGCTCAGAGCCAGGGACACCGCCCGCTCGGTGTTCAGGAAAAACATTGGCTTCCCATATATTTTAGGGGCTGAAACAATGGTCGAAGGGCCGAGAACCTCGGCCATTGCCTTAATACATACCTCGATCATTATGTTTGGATGGAGGTAGCTCTTGACCCCATGCTTTGATGTTATTAGTGCAAACGATGATGGGGCAACAGCTGCAGTAGTCACAGCAGCATACGTGCGAGAATGCCCCGCTACCGGTGAAAAGGGACTTGCCATGGGGTCGCAGAGCCACGGCCACCCTTCAGAAATAAACGAACAGTTTTTAAACTAAAGCAATATGATGGGAGGGGTGGGGTTAGAGCAGAATAGGGGTGCAAAGGAAAAGGGCAAGGAGTGGAGAGGATAGGCAGCCGAGTGTTGGAAGGAAGAGTTGATCAGTGAGGATCTTGCTGTGCTTCGGTAGTTGCAGCACCTTATTTCGGAGTTCACAGTCCTGTCTTCCAGTAAGGGGAGTGTTCTTCGTCCGGGTCAGTTAGAGCCACCCAGTTCTCCTTTTCCACTGTTCTGTAAAGACTGTGAAGACTTTCTTCAGCCGGGCAGCTCCAG
The DNA here is from genome assembly GCF_036365525.1 of Heterodontus francisci. Lineage (NCBI taxonomy): Eukaryota > Metazoa > Chordata > Chondrichthyes > Heterodontiformes > Heterodontidae > Heterodontus > Heterodontus francisci. The sequence continues at coordinate 52,398,526 of NC_090391.1, forward strand.
CCTTCCCGAGCCACACAGTTGGGGGTGGGGAGGGAGCCTCTTTTGTGCAGAATGGCAGATAAACACAGCAGCAAATACAACTATTGGGGCTATAGAATTTGGCAGCCCCACCCCTAGTTCTTCTGGTGCATCCTCCCTCACCCAAAAGTTCAAACAACAAACAGTTCTCTCGTACTCCAACACCCATCTCTCCAAAATGACTTGCAGGTCTTTTAGTCTTGAAAAAGTGCAACAGTTCCACAGTAAATGCAGCTGGCTCCACACTAGTGTCACCTCTTTGCAGTTACTCCACTCTGCGATCTCCTCTCCAGTTTTTCCACTCCAGTTGCAGTTGCAGCAACACAAGTGCAGCTGCTCCCCCTGACTGCAGACAGGAAGTGCTTCCCAAATTGCCCAGCCAATCCCAGTGCTCGACCTGTCCTGGTAGTGTTTGATGTCTTCTACTTGAAGACAGTGGCGCGAACGTAACCAAAGAATAGCGGCAGGCAATCAGGGAGGACGTACCCACCCCCCCCCCCGCCTTCCACGGTGGCCGCATGTGAATTTCCCACTTGTCCAGGCCCAGGAGCAGACCGACGAGGAGATCTTGCTCCCGGCCTACGCTCCTCTACACCTGGTGCCCAAAGATCAGGAGCATGGGGCTGAAGTGCAAACAAAACCTGAGGAGCAGCCCCTTCAAATACTCAAACAGGGGCTGCAACCTCGCACACTCCATGTATACGTGCAATAAGGACTCGCCCTGGCCGCAGAAATTACAGGCGGCCTGGGAGTCCGTGAACCTACTTAAAACTCTTTTGCATGAGACTGCTCTGTACAAAACCCTCCACACTGGTCCCTAATGTAAAGGAGGAGGACTCCCGCGTAGAGAGACCTCCACCGGGGTTTTCACTCGTCGCCAGCTGGCAACAGGGACCACCAGGGTGTGACCTGCCAGCTGACGAGGGCAAGGACATGGACCGTGTGCAGCGCCAGCCCGTACAAGAAACCCCTCCATCCCGATTGGAATGGCACGGAGGGCACTTCTGAGAGGCGGCTTGGGTTGTGTGGGCCCGGCTGCTGCGGAGGGTTTTGGGGCCTGGGTCTGAAGAACCAGCTCCACCGGGAGCGCTCCGCGCTCCCGAACCCCCGCGTCACCCACAGTGAGGGGCGTCCTGAGGACTTCGACGTTTCCTCCGCCCGTTGATCTATCCCTGGATCTGGCCGCCCACTGAGCCGCGGCGCTCTCCTCCGCTGGCAGTGGAGTGCCCTGACTGGAGACGACCATGTTCCAGACTCTGAATAGATCCCCTTGAATGACAGGCAACTCTCTCACGGGGGTGCAGCTAATGGACTCTGCCGGGAGCTGCGTGACAGCTTGAAGGCATTGCTACTGGTGGAAAAAATTGTCCAGCGCACGCCATCTGGGAGGACCCTCGACATAGATGTGGAAGGGTTTGGCGGCAGAGAGTCGCAGCCTGGGTGTGGAAGCACAAAAGTGAATGGCCGTCCTCCTCGATCGGGAGACTCAGGACCACAGCAGAGACCCAGTGTTTCCTCTTCCCCCAGAAGAAATCGACAAGCTTCTTCTGGATCTTGGTGGCAAATGCAATCGGTGGGGCCACAATGACTAATCGGTACCACAGCATCGAACCCACCAGTTGGTTTATGACCAATACTCGACCCCTGTCGGAAAGCACATGGTGCAGTCCTGTACAACGACCCAGCCATGTGGTGACTTTCGCCTCCAGGCCCGGCCAGTTTTCTGGCCAGGCTTCCTCAGCGGGGCTAAGGTGGACTTCCAGATTCAGTAAGTGCGTAGTGCTCCACACAATAGGTGTCAACTCCTCTGGCAGGTAATCCACATGTCACTGACCCACAAGGAGACTGGAAACTTTTCCCAATTGATTTTTGTAGAAGACGCGGCAGAAAAGGTCTGTTGGCAGTTGCAGAGCCTCCACAAGTCAACGGGATCTGTGACCACGAGGAGCACGTCATCAACCAAGAGGACTACCCACATGGCCTGCTAGCGTAGACCCAATCCCGTCAACCTCCTGCGAAGCAGGCAGAGGAATGGCTCCACACAGATGTTATACAAATGGCCAGAAATGGGGCGGCCCTGACACAATCCTCTCCCAAAGCGAAGGGGCGTCATCAACAACCCGGTAACTTTGATTAGACACTCTGCGGTGGCGTATAAAAATCTGACTCGGGCCAAAAAATGAGGCCTGTGTCCGAAAGACGGCAGAGTCCCGTAAAGGTATTCGTGATCCACCCTGTCGTATGCCTTCTCCCGTTTGAGGGAGAGAAAGGCTGCCGACAGACCAGTCCTGTGGGTCAGACGGATTAGGTCCTGGAACATTGTGGATGCAGTGTTTGGATGGACTGGCATGTGACTGTGTAGGACTGGTCGGGGTGGATCATGTGGGCCAGCACGGAGGCCAGGCAGGTAGACATAGCCCGGGCAAAGATCTTATAATCCGTGCTGAGGATGTTGACTGGATGCCAGTTTTTAAGCAAGTAGAGATCGCCCATCTTCAGCAGCAGGACAGTGACCGCCCGATGCTAACAGGAGGGCATTCGACAGTAGCCAGGCTGTCCTCCAGGACTGGCACGTAATCGTCCGCCAGGACATCTCTCCTTCGTGACACGACTGTCAGTCAATTCCTGCCACTCCAAAAATCCCCATGCCCCACTTCATTTGACATTCTTTCCAAGTGGGTTCTGTCTCAGGTGCAGCCTCTGAATGGGACATTTTGCATCAGAGACTTGGTACAGACCTCAATCAACATTTAGTCTCCATGAGTCCAAACTGGTCAGGGTCTGTCGTGTGCGCTGTGCACCGACAAAGGGAATAACACCCTCCTTCCAGTTTTGTTCATGCTTTCTGATTTTGCTTGTCCACTGCCTCCCGTCCCTCAGTAAGAGGTATGTGGCTTCAGGACACACACACACACCAGAAACTCAAGAGACTAGTATGGCTCAAACTCCCCAGCTCCCAGTGTTGAGCGACTTTCGCACAGTTGGAGTGACAGTACAGAGGGAGAGTTGCACTGTCGGAGAATCTGTACTGAGGCAGGTCCACATTGAAGGATGGTCAGTACTGAGGGAGCGCCACACTGTCAGAGCATCAATTAGTGCACTGCACTGTGGGATGGTTAGCAATAAGGGAGGGTCGGAGGGTCAGGACTGAGGGAGAGCCACGCTGTTGGAGGGTTAATAGTGAGGGAGCGCAGCACTGTCAGAGGGTCAGTACTTAGAAGCGCCACAAGTTCGGAGGGTTAGGACTGAGGGAGCGCCATACTGGTGGATGATCAGTACTGAGGGAATGCCGCACTGTCGGAGGGTCAGTACTAAGCAAGTGCCTCCCTGTCGGACGGTCAGTACCGAGGAAGCACCACACTGTTGGAGGGACAGTACTGAGGAAATAACACACTGTCGGAGGGTCAGTACTGAAGAAGCACCACACTGTCGGAGGGTCAGCACTGAGGTAGCGCTGTACATTTGGCAAGTCAGTAGAGGAGGAAGGCCGTAATCTCAGAGGGCCATTGCTGAGGGAACGGTGCACTGTTGGAGGGTCGGCTGTCGGGGAGCACAGCGCTGTCGTAGGGTCAGTTCTGAGGGGTTCCTGTACTATTGGATGGCCAGTACTGAGGAAGCACCACACTGTGGAGGGGTCAGTACTGAAGAAGAACCGCACTGTGGGAGGGTCGGTGCTGAGGGAGTAGCGCACTGTTGGATGGTCTGCAGAGGCGGATCACCACACTATCAGAAGCTCAGTTCTGGTGGAGTGTTGCACTGTCAGAGGGTCAGTACTGAGGATGTGCTGCTCTGTGGGACGCTCAGCACTGCGGGAAGCCTGCAATGCCATAGTCCAGTCCTGAGGGAGAGCTGCACTGTTGGCGGGTTAGTACTGAGGAAACACCGCACTGTCGGTGGGTTAGCACTGAGGGAGCACCATACTTTTGGAAGGTCAGTACTGAGGGGTCGCGATCCAGTCGGAGGGCCAGTACGAAGGAAGTATTAGACTGACGGAGGGTCAGTATTGAGGGAGCAGTGCACTGTTGGATTGTCAGTACTGAGGGAGTGTTGCACTGTCAGAGGGTCATTATTGAGGGAGCACCACATATGGGAGGGTCAGTAATGAGGGATCGCTACACTGTCAGAAGTTCAGGACGAAGGAAGAGCCACACTGTCGGAGGGTCAATACTGAGGAAGCACAACACTGTGGGCGGTTCATAATGATGGAGAGCCACACGGGAAAAGGGACAGAACTGAAGGCGCGCCATACTGTCGGACGATCGGTAGAGGGAGAATGCTGCACTGTTGGAGGGTCAGTGCTGAGTGATCAGCACACTTGTGGACGGTTGGTTGTGGGGGAGAATGTGCTGTCAGAGGGTCAGTTCTGAAGAGTTTCTGTACCATGGGATGACTAGTACTGAGGATGGGCCACACTGTGGGAAGTTCAGTTCTTAGGAAGAACCGCACTATGGGAGGGTCAGTGCTGAGGGAGCAACGCACTGTTGGACGGTCTGCAGTGGCAGAGCGTCTCATTATCAGAGGGTCGGTTCTGAGGGAGCGCTGCACTGTTGGAAGGTCAGTACAGAGAGCGCTGTGCTGTTCAGGTTTAGTACCGAGAGTGCCGCACTGTGGAAGGGTCAATACTGAGGGAGCAACACACTGTTGGAGGGTCAAGTAGTGACGGAATTCCAAACTGTCAGAGGTTTAGTACCGAGAGCATCGCACTGTCGGAGGGTCAGCACTGACGGAGCACGAAACTTTCAGAAGGTCAAGTAGGGAGGGAGTGCTGTCCTGTCAGAGGGTCAGTACTGATGGAGTGCCCTCTGTTTCAGGGGCCATCATTTGAGGTAACGCAGGCTCTCATCTACCCTCTCAGGCAGGACTAAATGACATCCTGGCCGCTATTGGAATCAGAGCGAGTTGGAGGAGAGAGTTGTCCCACGTGTCCCGGAGACCAATATTTGCCCTGAGATGGGCTCTTGACTGCCTGGCCCCGGGTGACTTTGCATGAGATCGCATCATTGATAAATAATAATACTAATAGGATACTGACCTTGTCCCAACAGGACTGGAAAGCAAAGGTGTGTGTGTGTGTGTGTGTGTGAGGGCGGGGGGAGCAAGGGTCGGATGGGGGAAGGGAACTCATGTTCCAGTGGTATACGGCAGCGATTGACACAACTTCTGAATAATTGCATTCAATTCTGGGCTCCAAAACAGAGGAATGATCCATCAGCCTTGGACGGGGTACAGTGCAAACTCACCAGAACAAACCCGAGGTCTCAAAGAGTTTAAACACAAGGACAGGTATATAGGTTACAGAGAGCAACAGTTCCCTCTTGTAGGCATCCAAAAGCAGGGCGAGCAGATTCTTAAAAATAGAGCCGGGCCATTCAGCGTTGATGTCGGCCAACACATATTGGTGCAAAGGGGAGAAGAAAGGGTAGGTGGTGGCGCAGTGGTATTGTCACTGGACGAGTAACCCAGAGACCCAGGGTATTTCTCTCGGGACATGGATTCGAATCCCACCATTGCAGAAAGTGCAATTTGAATTTAATTAATATATCTGGAATTAAACGCTAATCTAATGATGGTCGTGAAACCATTGCCGATTGTTCATAAAAACCCATTTGGTTCACGAATGTCCTGTGGGGAACGAAATCTGCTGTCCTTACCTGGTCTGGCCTACATGTGACTCCAGACCAACAGCAATGTGGTTGACTCTTACATCCCCTCTGAAATGGCCTAGCAAGCCGCTCAGTTGTACCTAACTGCTACAAAAGTCACTAAAAAAGGAATGAAACCAGAGGGACCACCCGGCATCAACCGAGGCACCAGAAACGTAAACGCCAACCCCAGCCATGTCGACCCTGCAAAGTCCTCCTTCCTAACATCTGGTGGCTTGTGCCAAAGTTGGGAGAGCAGTCCCACAGACCAGTCAAGCAACAGCCTGACATAATCATAATCATGGAACCATACGTTACAATGTCCCTAAAACTGCCATCACTATCCCCGGGTATGTCTTGTCCCACCGGCAGGACAGACCCACCAGAGGTGGTGGCACAGTGGTGTACAGCAAGGAGGGAGCAGCCCTGGAATTCCTCAACATTGACTCCGGATCCTATGAAGTCACATGGCATCAGGTCAAACATGGGAAAGATTACCTCCTACTGATTACCAGCTACCACCCTCCCTCAGATGATGATTCAGTACACCTCCATGTGGAACACCACTTGGAGGAAGCACTGAGGGTGGCAAGGGCACAAAATGTACTCTGTCTGGGGGACTTCAATGTCCTTCACCAAGAGTGGCTCAGTCGCACCACTACTGACCGAGCTGGCCGAGTCCGAAAGGACGTAGCTGCTACACTGGTCTGCGGCAGGTGGTGGGGGAACCAACACGAGGGAAAAGCATACTTGATCTCGTTCTCACCAATCTGCCTGCCGCAGATGCTTCTGTCCATGATAGTATTGGTTGGGGTGACCACCGCACAGTCCTTGTGGAGATAAAGTCCCGCCTTCACATTGAGGATACTGTCCATCGTGCTGTGTGCCACTATGCACGTGCTAAATGGGATAGATTTAGAACAGATATAGCAATGCAAAACTGGGCATCCAGGAGGCGCATTGGGCCATCAGCAGCAGCAGAATTGTACTCAACCACAACGTCATGGCCCGAAATTTCCCGACTCTACCAGTACCATCAAGCCAGGAGACCAATCCTGGTTCAATGAAGAGTGCAGGAGAGTATGCCAGGAGCAACACCAGGCATACCTCAAAATGAGGTGTGAACCTGGTGAAGCTACAACACAAAATTATCTGCGTGCCAAAGCTTTTAAGCACATGTGATAGACAGAGCTACGCGATCCCATAACCAACGAATCAGATCTAAGTTCTGCAGTCCTACCACATCCAGCCGTGAATGGTGGTGGACAATTAAAAAACTAACTGGAGGAGGTGACTCCACAAATATCCCCATCCTCAATGATGGGGGAGACAAGCACATCAGTGCGAAATATGAGGCTGAAGCATTTGCAACAACCTTCAACCAGAAGTGCCGATTTCATAATCCATCTCGGCCTCCTCCTGAAGTCCCCAGCATCACAGATGCCAGACGTCAGCCAATTCGATTCACTCCGTGTGATATCAAGAAACGACTGAAGGCTCTGGATACTGCAAAAACTATGGGCCCTGACAAGATTCCGGCAATAGAACTGAAGACCTGTGCTCCAGAATTTGCCACGCCCCTAGCCACGCTGTTCCAGTACAGCTGCAATACTGGCATCTACCCTGAAATGTGCAAAATTGCCCAGATATGTCCTGTACACAAAAAGCAGAACAGGTCCAACCCGGCCAATTACCGCCCCATCAGCCTACTCTCAATCATCATTAAAGTGATGGAAGGTGTCGTCAAATGTGCCATCAAGCAGCACTTGCATGGCAATAACATGCTCAGTGACGCTCAGTTTGGGTTTCGCCAGGGCCACTCAGCTCCTAACCTCATGACAGCCTTGGTTCAAACATGATCAAAAGTGCTGAACTCAGGAGGTAAGGTGAGAGTGACTGCCCTTGACATCAAGGCAGCATTTCACCGAGTATGGCATCAAGGAGCCCTAGCAAAACTGAGGTCAATTGGAATCAGGGGAAGACCCTCCACTGGCTGGAGTCATACCTAGCGCAAAGGAAGATGTTGTGGTTGTTGGAGGTCAATCAGCTAAGCTCCAAGGATATCAGGAGTTCCTCAGGGTAGTGTCCCAGGCCGAACCATATTCAGCTGCTTCATCATATTCCTTCCTTCAATCATAAGGTCAGAAGGGGGTTGTTCGCTGATTATTGCACAATCTTCAGCACCATTCGTGACTCCTCAGATACTGAAGCTGTCTGTGTAAAAATGCAGCAAGACCGGGACAATATCAAGTAACATTCGCGCCACACAAGTGCCAAACAAGGACCATCGCCAACAAGAGAGTATCTAACCATATCCCCTTGACATTCAATGGCATTGCCATCGCTGAATTCCCCACTGTCAACATACTAGGGGCTACCATTGACCATAAACTGAACTGGAGTAGCCATATAAATACCGTGGCTACAAGAGCAGGTCAGAAGCTAGGAATCCTGAGGTGAGGAACTCACCTCCTGACTACCCAAAGCCTGTCCACCATCTATAAGGCACAAGTCAGGAGTGTGATGGAATACTCTCCACTTGCCTGGATGGGTGCAGCTCCAACAACACTCAAAAAGCTCGACCCCATCCAGGACAAAGCAGCCCGCTTGATTGGTACCCCATCTACAAACATTCAGTCCCTCTACCGCTGATGCACAGTGGCAGAAATGTGTACCATCGACAAGATGCACTGCAGCAATGCACCGAGGCTCCTTAGACAGCGCCTTTCAAACCCACGTACTCTACGAACAAAAAGGACAAGGGCAACACCACCCCCTGCAAGTTCCCCTCCAAGTCACACACCATCCTGATTTGGCACCATATCGCCGTTCCTTCACTGTCGCTGGGTCAAAATCTTGGAACTCCCTTCCTACCAGCACTGTGGGGGTACCTACCCCAAATGGACTGCAGCGGTTCAAGAAGGCAGCTCACCACCACCTTCTCAAGGGCAGTTAGAGATGGGCAATAGATGCTGGCCTGGCCAGTGATGCACACCCCCATGAATGAATGAAAAAGGGAACTCTCTCCCCTTCAAACGGATGTGGATGCCGGGGTTGAATTGGAATTTTGAAGGCAGAGGTTGATAGATTGTTTGCTCGGAAAGGGTGTTCACGACAACGGAACCAAGGAGGCTGGATGGATTTCAGATACAGAGCAGCTGCAATCGAATTGAATGACAGAAAGAAAATGTGGAGGGGCAGAATGGTATCTTCCTGTTCCTGCGAGTGATTGGCTCCGGAACAATATGCTGACCTATGAATTAAACTGTAGTTGTCTCTTCCTCTTCGGCAGGGATGGGCTGTACAAGCACCAGGACACCAAAAAACAAGAGCAGTTTCCTCATCTTCCATTGAGCTTCTCAGAAACACAGCGAGATGCCTGGTGTACAGAACCTCTTTATTCGAGTTCGAAGAATATTCAGCAGATAATAATAATGCCCAAGCAGTGGGGATTGGCTCCACCTTGGCACGTTAAAGGGACATTCCACTAACTGAGACCAATTATAAGTGTAATCAATGATTAAATCAATCTCAAAAGCTGCTTTCTCATTAATAAACGGAGGGACCGTTCTGAATAATGATTGAGCTGGTGAATGTTTTATGCAATTCTAAGGCTGTTTTCAATTTAATCGACGATGTTCCGCACAGTGATAGCATTCAGTGCAGGGACAGTTGTGATGAGAAAAAGGAGTTGTAGTCGGTGTTCGCCCTCTCGAGCCTGCTCTGCAATTGAACATAATCATGACGGATCTTTGACCTCAACTCCACTTTCCTGCCCCCTTTTTATATCCCACAATTCCCTTGCAGTCTAAATATCTATCGATCTCTGTCTTGAAAATACTCAATGATACAGTGTTCACACCCCTCTAGGGTGGAGAATTCCAAAGATTCACAACCCTCTGAGTGTATGCATGTCTCCTTGTTGCAGTGAGAAATGACCGCCCCTTTATCCTGAGACTGTGCCCCCGTGATATAGATTCCCAGCTAGGGAAAACAACCTCTCAGTGTCTGCCCTGCCAAGCACCTTCACAATATTGTTTCTCTGAGATCACGTCTCATTGTTCAAAACTTCAGAGAGTACAGGCCGAAATTAATCAGCCTCTCATGACAGGACAACACTCTCATCGCAGGGACCAGTCTAGTGAACCTTCGTTGTGCAGCCTCTATTGCAAGTAAATCCATCCTAAAATATGGAGATCAAAACTTCAGACAGTACTCCAGGTGTGGTCTCAGCAAAGCCCCATACAATTGCACTAAGACTTCTTTATTATCGTACTTCAATCCCTTTGCAATAATGACCAACACGTCTTTTGTCTTCCTAATTGCTTGCTGTACCTGTATGTTTAAATTTTTGTGTGACTTGTCTGAGTCTCTCTGAACATCAACATTGGCAGTATTCCACATTAAAAAAAAACTGTTTTTCAATGCTGCGTACCAAAGTGAAGAACTTCAAACTTCTGTACATTATACTCCATCTGGCAACTTGTTGCCCACTCACTTAACCTGTCTATATCTCTTTGCAAACTCTTTCTGTGCCTCCCACAGCTTGCATTCCCACCCAGTTTTGTCTCCTCAATAAGCCTAGATACATTACTCTCCATCTCTTCGTCCAAGTCAATAATATAGATTGCAAATATTTGAAGTCCCAGCACTGATCCTTGCGACACTCCACTAATTAGTTTGGCAACCAGAAATTTCAACCCGACTCTCTGTTTCATGTGAGTTAGTCAATTCCATAGCCATGCCAATATGTTACCCACAAGTCGATGAAGTGTTATGTTGTGTAACAACCCTTGCGTGGCACCTTTTGGTAATCTGTATATACTGCATCCACTGGTTCTCCCTTATCTACCCTACTTTCTGTATCCTCAAAAAAAAAAGAACTCTAACAGTACAGTTACTTGGTTCCCCAATACTTTTGGAATGGAGTTTCTATTTCTCAATGGAATGCAGGTTCAGATAGGAATGATGCAATATTTCTTCAAATGTTTTGTGATTGGTTATCTATATTATCAACTGATCCTTCATTTCTATTCATTTGTCTTTACTTAAGTCCAGTGCTCTGATTTCCGACTGATGTTCACCTCTCTCAAACTCAATGTTGACTTCACCATATTCTGATCGCTCTTCCCCACAGCATCCCTTTCTTCAAGATCACTAATTTACGCCGTCGCCTTGCACACGTAAGACCCACAATAGCCTCTTTTCGGATTGCTTCCATGACATACTGATCCAGGAAACTATCTTGAATTCATTTCTCCAAATTACCTGGCTGAATTGTTTTGTCCCATCTACATGGAGATTAACGTCAACCAGGAATATTGCATTCCCTTTGTTACAAGCTCCTCTTATTTCTTGACAATTGTTCTGTCGAACAGTAGTTACTGTTATGGTACTGAGAAACTGCTCCCCCCAGCGCTTCTACTTGTTATTTCTAATCTCCACCAATACTGATTCGACGACCCATTCTCCTGAGCAGACAGCATTTATCACGAATGCCCTTATGACATGATTTATTCTCAGAGATAAAGCACCCAATTATTTTTCCATTCTGTCTGCCTTTGCGAAATGCTGAGTATTATGGATTTTTAAAAATTTTATTTCGATGTTGCCCATCACTAATTGCCCTGGAGAGGTTGGTTGTGAGCCGCCTACTTGAACTGTTCCAGTCCATGTCGTGTGGGTAATCCTGCACTGCTGTTTGGGAGCGAGTTCCAGGAGTTTGACCCAGTAACACTGAAGGAACAGTGGCTACATTTCCCAGCCAGGATGATGTTCTTAAATACATCCATTTAATCTCCTCTTTAGCGTTTCCTCTCTAAGGAGAACAAAACCAGCTTCTCCAGTTTAGCTATAATATCCTCCCTTTTGTGCACTGTTGCTAATGCCAATATTGATATATTCAATTTTCGGGACTTTGCTGTCAGTCAATTCCTGTCTATAATGAATAGAATGAAGCTCACCTTTTCCTTGTCACACCTGTGCCAGTGGTGTATAATTGAGGAATGAAGTGTTCTGTTCGTCTGTTATCCCTGGTTAACTTTTTGCCCCTGCATCAGTCTGTTAGATATCGAGTTGTTTTGAGGAACAACCGATTTGGAGACCGAAAGTCTGGCATTTATAAGACTGTGCAGAGGTGGTCTGGCATCACCTGTCTTGAACGGTGCAGCGTAAGGCATGCCAGCTTGTCCCAGGTTCCTGGAATAGTGGAAAGCACCTCAACTCCATCGTCTAAATTTAACTTTTATTTTAGTGTCTAAATCCGTCAGTGGTTGCAATGATTAACTCTGGTACTCCCTGTTTAGTGCACCGTGTGCTCATTCCATCTTAGCTGGCGCTGTTCTCAATATTTAAGTTGCTACATTTAGCTTTAGTTGAGATGTCATTTAACCCCATAGTTGCTGATTTGTTTTTCTTTTTCATGCCTACCGATTAGAGAGGCTTCTCACAAGCAATCAATAAAACGTGATTTTCTGAGGGTAATATAGTGTGAACATATAGGGAGAATACGAAGTAGATGATGACAGTACTGCAATGCTGTCTGTCTCTCCTTATTCACCCCACACTTCAGTAGCGACATAAACGCATTTGTACCTCAGTGTCAACTCATGTGCAGATGCAGCATGGTCGGTGCATGTGTGTCTCAGCGTCAGCTCCTGTGCATGTGCAGTACACAAAGTGGGTAAAGGGGAGTGATTCATCCCGTCTGGTGTTGTATGTAGTAGTGTGCCTGTGTCTCAGTGTCAGCTCCTGAACATGTGCAGTACAGACAGAGGATAAAAGGGAATGATGCACTGGCATTTGGTAATGTATTGTTGGTGTATATGTGTGTATCAGTATCAGCTGTTGCATATGTGCAGTACACACAGTGGTAAAAAGTGAATGATTCACTGCCGTCTGGTACTGTACTGCCTGTGTGTGTCTCAGTATCAGCTCTTGTCCATGTACACAGTGCACAGAAGGGAATGATGGAGTTCCATCTTGTACTGCACGGTCCATGTGCGTGTATCTCAGTTTCAGCTCCTTCACATGTACACTAAACACAGTGGGTAAAAGGCAACGATTCACTCCTGTCTGGCAATATATGGTTCCGGTATTTATCTCAGTGTCAACTCCTCGCAATGTGTGCGTGTGAGAGAGAGATCACGATAGAGTGGCAGAGAGAGATAGAGGGAGAGAGAAAGATGGAATAAGATAGCAACAGAGAGCAATAGAGAAAGACAAATAGAGACAGACAGAGAGAAGATTAGAGACTGAGAGAAATAGAGAGAAAGCCAGAGAGTGCTTTTTGTTTCTATGATGTGGTTTCTCTCACCACGTGGCGCAGGCCCAGTCTGGTAGCTATGTCCTTCAGTACTTGGCCAGCTCGGTGGCACTACCAATCAAATGTTAGTGATGGGCATTGAGGAACCCCCTCCACTATCAGAGTACATTCCTTATCGAAATTCTCACCTGCTGTTTGGAAAACCCTCCCCTGACCATCTCGGGGACCAGTGTTTCCCTGCTTGCTGAACTAACCACAGTTATCGAAACACTGATTTGCCTGGCGCAGGCAGGTCTCTATGTTTTCACTTTCGATGCCAAGTTGCGAAATCACAAAGGGTTTCCCCGTGATAATGTCTCCATCAAACATATACGGAGGACACTGTGCTCGACTTCTCACCTCCTGCCTTCTGTAATATTCAGCTCATCCAAAACTCTGCCGTTCCCGTGTCTTATCAAACCATCGCCCCTGAGCTCGCTGACTCACACTGCTTCATATTCCACCATTTTGTGATGAAGTCGTTCATGGAATGCTGGTATCGCTGGCAAGCCAGCATTTGTTGACCATCAGTAATTGCCCTTTTGGTGAGGTGACTCTTGAACCACTACAGTCGGTGTGATGTAAGTACACATACAGTGGAGTTCCCGAATTTTGACCCAGCCACAGTAAAGAAACGGCTGATATGGTTTCAAGTTAATACGGTGTGTGTGGCTTGGAGGCGAAATTGCAGGCGGTGGTGTTCCCACATATCTGTTCTCCTGTCCTTCTAGGTGGCAGATGCCATAGATTTGGGAGGCGTTGTCGAAGTAGCCTTGGCAAGTTGCTACAGGGCATCTTGTATATGGTACACACTGTTGCCCCGGTGTACCACCGGTGGCGGGAGTGCATGCTGAAGGTTGATCTGGTGCCGATCAAGCAGGTTACTTTGTCCTGCATGGTATCGAGCTTCTTGAGCATTGTTGATCTGCACCATCCAGGCAAGTGTAAAGTATTCCATCACACTCCTGACTACGCCTTGTAGATTGCGGAGTCAGGAAGTGGGTTAGTCAAAGAAGAATACCAAGCACCTGAGCTGCTTTTGTAGCCACAGCATTTATGCAGCTGGTCCAGTTCAGTTTCTGGTCAATGGTAACACCTGGGATGTTCAGAATAGGGAGTTCTCAATGATAATGCCATTGAATGTCAAGAGGAGATGGTTAAATTCTCTCTTGCTTGAGATGACCATTGCCATGAACATATATGACGTGAATGTTAGTTACCACATATCATTCCAAGCCTGGATGTTGTTCACATCTTGCTGCATTTCTCCGCGGACTGTTTCAGTACACAAGGGAATGCGAATTGGTATTGAACACTGTGCACTTATCAGAAAACATCCCCATATCTGACATTATGATGGAGGTAAGGTCATTCAGGAAGCAGCTGACGATGCTAAGGCCCAGGACCCTGAAAACACTTGCAGCGATGTCTTGCACTGAAATTATCGGCCTCAAGAAACCAGAACCATCTTCCTTTGTTCTCGGAATGAATCCAACCAGGGGAGGGGAGGGTGGTTCCGCTTGATGTCCAATGACTTCAAATTTAATCTCCCTCATTGATGCCACACTTGGTCAAATTCTGCCCTGATGTTAAGGTCAGTCACTCTGATCTGATATATTTTGTCCATGCTTCGACCAAGGCAGTAATGAGTTCAGGGGCCGAGTGGCCCTGGTAAAACCCAAAGTGAGCCTCAGTGAGAAAGTTATTGCTGACCAAGTCCTGCTTGATCGCTTTGTTGACGACACCTTGCACAATTTTGCTGGTGATTGAGAGTAGACTGACAGAGTGGTACTTAGCCAGTTTGTCCTGCTTTTTAAGGAAAGGACATACATGAGCGATTTTTCACATTGCCAGGCCGATGCCATTATTGTAGCTTTATTAGAACAGCTTGGCTCGATGCACAGGTTGTCAGTAGTGGATACGTGGGAATAATTGGCCTAAAATTGCAAAGACGCAGCATAGGTATCATGGGCCGAATGGCTTCCTCCTCTGCTCTATGTTTCGTACAATAAGCACTGCAAATAATTCCTTTAAACCTTCAGCAATTCATTCATTACTCAGACTGGTCCCTCCCTTTATTAATTTGAAAAGCAACCAGCTTAGGAGACACACTCAATGTTTGATTCCAGTTACTGTTTGTCCTAGTTAGTGCACTGCCCCTTCAACATGCCAAATATGGAGCCAATCGCCACCGTGTGTTGGTGTGGTTATTAATTACTGAAAATTCTCTGAGCTCATATAAAGATCTGCTGTACTTCAGCCATCTCATTGTGACTGAGCAGCTCAACAGAAGATGATGAATACAGTGCTCTTTGTTCTTGGAGTCCTGGTGCTGGTACAGCCCATCACTGCCATAGAAGAGAATAAACATCTTCCAGCGAGAGGTAAGTAAATCTTGCACTAGCTAAATTTTAGGACCATTCGTAGGAAGAAAAGGAAGCCAATCAGCCCCTCAAGCCTCTTCCATCATACAACCAGCTCTTGTTGATATGCATGCTAATTCCATCTTTCCACCTTGGTGCTCTAACAATCCACTCCGTTTTCCAATGAGAATACAACCGTCTCCGTTTTGAACGTTTTCAAAAGATTGCTATTTTCAAATGTATTAATTATCCCCATCATCTTCACCTATGTATCCCCCCCACCAAGGATTTACCCTTGACTACCTCGTATTTCACATCTTCAAACTACCCCTTGGTGACATCGTGCAAAAATGCATCATTGGTTTTCACATGCACGTTGACGAAACCCTGCTCAACCTCACTACCACCACTTCAACTCTTCCACGCTCTCTACTTTATCATATTGCTTATCCGACACACAGTACTGGATGAGCAAAAATCTTCTTCCGTTAAATTTGTGAAGACTGAAGGAATTATCTTCTGTCCCCATCACAAACTCGGTTTCCCAGCTACTGATTCCATTCGTCTCCCTAAAAATTGTCTAAGGCTATACCCCGAGAAGAGATTCCATATACTTGAGTTCATCCAAAAAACTGCTGCCCCCAGATCCTAACGTGCACTGTGCCCCATTCACCCTTCATCCCCTGTGATCGCTGATCTACAATTACTCTCAGTCCGCAGTGCCTCTAAAATACCCATCCTCCTTTAAAAATACCTCTATTGCCCGAGCCACCCTCCCTTTCTATGTGACTTCCTCCAGCTTCTGCAATCCTCTGATATCCCTGCACTCCTCCGATTCAGGGCTCCTCAGCAGTCTTCAGCTGCCTGGATCCTTAAGTTGTTGAATTTCCTCCCTAAACCTCTCTGTCTCCCTCTCTTCTCCTTTCAGAGGCTCCCTTAAACCGACCTCTTTGGCTGAGCTTTTGGTAGCCTGGTCCTAATATCTCCTTACATGGCTCGGTGACTGATGTTTTTCGGGTTTTCTCCTGTCACACAAAGCATCGTGGGACACTTCACGATGTGCAGCGTGCGATATTAATTCACATTGCTGATGTTGCATAAGATACAGAAGACAGAGATAGGGCAGACGTAGGGAAGGCGTTTTCACTTGCGGGTGAGACTGGAACTGGTGGCATGGGCCCTCAACATAAGGCAGTCACTAATAAATCCAATGGGGAATTCAGGAGAAACTTCTTTACCCAGTGAGTGTGGAGACTGTGCAACTCGTTACCACAGGGAGTGTTGAGGTGAATAGTATCGATGTATTCAAGGGAAGTTAGTGAAGCACATGAGGAAGAAATACAATCTTGTGCAATACCACGACCTCCATGTGACTGAAACACTGATTAAGGACGTGTTCCTTATTGGGTTTCAGGTAAGATTTTCGTAAGTGACAACATTGGCTGGACTGTGCAGAAGGCCTGTGTAAGCCAAATGAGCTCGATTTCGATCGGAGTTGTTTGGGCAATTTAAGGTGCTACAGGAGCATATGATGCACAATCCGGGGATATGTACCACTATGAAGCCCTTTAGAGGCATCCACAGAAGCTGGCATTAATTCATGCTCCATTTGATTGTGCAGCACCTATCACTCAGTACTGCCTGTATCATGGGAATAAAACACTTTGGGCTCAGCGTGCAGCCAGATTGACATTGAAATGAGTGTCAGTAATTGCTGGGGCCTCGTCAGTCTCAGGACAGGGCCACTGTAGCTGAGAAGGGACGGGGCATTCCGGAGACGGGAGCGTGTAGGGAGATGGAATTAAGAAATTGGGAGTGGGTTGGGCGTGGGGGAAGAGGTAAACGAAATGGCAGGCAGCTGGAATGGAAGGGAGAGATTGGAGATGAGTGTGGAAGAGGGTTTCTCAGTGAACTCAGTCATTCCTGGGGTCGGGAGAATCTCACAGACTGCAACTAGTGATACACGTAACACACCCCATAAACAGGACACGGTTCCCTACACTGAACACAGCTCCTACAGTGAATGGTTGGAGGCGGTACAGTAGCATAGGGGTTAGTTTCGCAGACCATTAATCTTGAGGCCTGGAGCAGTGATCTGAAGACAAGATTTCAAATTCCATCAGGACAACTGAGGGATTTTAAATTCAGTTTATTCATACATCTGGAATAAAAACTACGATCAGTGAGGTGCCAATCAAAATACCAAATTGTCCGAAAAACCCATCTGATTCCCTAATTTTCTTTGGGGAAGGAAATCTGCCATCCTTACCTGGTCTGGCCGACATGTGACTCCGGACCCACTGCAATGTGATTCATTCTTAACTGCCCTGTGAAATAACCAAGTAAGACACTCAGAGCATGAACCCCTGTGGACAATTCAAATAGAACTGGAGACAACAGCGGATATGACATCAGCACCAAAAACGGCAATGGTTTGCACTGCCTAATCCACCCTGCAAAATCCTCATCACTAACATCTGCGGATCTTTGCGAAAATTGGAAGAAACGTCGCACAAAGTAGACAAGCAACAGCCTGCCCCAGTCATTCTCACCGAATGATATTTTACAGTCAATGTCACAGATTCCTCCATCACTGTTCCCGGGTATGTCCTGTCCCACTGGCAATGCCTACCAGAGGTGGTGGCACAGTGTTATACGCTCAGGAGGGTGTTGCCCTGAAATTTCTCCACATTGTTTCCTGATCCCATGAAGTCTCGTGGCATCCGGTCACACATTGGCAAGGAGACCACCTGCTGATTGCTACTTTCCCCACCTCAACTGATGAATCATGGCTCCTCCACCTTGAGTAACACTTCGGAAAAAAGCACTGAGGGTGGCAAGGGCATAGAATGTCTTCCAGTTTTAATGCTTCCAACCGATGATAGTTGGACACTCAAAAGTTGAGGCTGTGTGTATTGTCCGCAGACAGGCAGTGAGGTGGTGATTCATATTCAGGGTAAATTCATTCCTCACACCGTGCTCAAGAGAGTCAGATTGGACAGCAACTGGAGGCCATACAACTCTGCGTTACAGGCAAATGTTTAACAAAGCGACAATGGCTTCAAAATTGGAATAGTTCACCACCCCATTCAGGTGAATCAGGCAAGGAAACAGAGCACGGAGAGAGAGAGCATGAAGAGGAGATGAAGAAGGAAAAGGTGTCAGGTGGAGATGCAAATGCTGAAAGAGTGGAACTGAGCGAGAGAAAGAAACTGTGACACAGTGAGTAAGATAGAGGGGTGACAGAAAGTGATGGAGAGACAGCGAGGGAGTAGAGAGTCCAATGGCATTTGCTACAGCCTTCTGACTCTCCGTTATTAGCACTGATATGCTGCGCTTGGAACATTACATCTTCGTTTGCAAGCTGGGCCCTGCAGTGTAACCAATGTGAATGCCTCAACACTGGCATGTCACCATTGGCTCTTTTGCCAATCGCCTTAAATCGGTTCCCTCTGGTTCTTGAGCCTTCCATCAATGGGAATATTTTCTCCCAATCTACTCTGAACAGACCCCTCATGGTTTTCAACACATCTATTAAACCTCCTCTCAACCATTCCCATAGCTCACTGTGTGGTCCTCGTCTCCCTCTGTCTCTCTCTCTCTGTGTCTATGTCTGTCTCTCTGTCTCCTAACTTCTTAAATTATCAATTAAGTCAATTCATTACTTAAATTTGCGTCCAGTGGTACATGTTTCTCCTCATAATCTTTCATAATTCAGCACACCTCTATTAAATCTCTTCTGTTGCAACAGCATCTTTCCAGTAGTTTAACTCGTTGGTACCATACCTAGTATAAAGAAAGATGGCCTGTTGAGTCACACATCCGGTGGTGATCTGGCATTCTTCTTAGCACTGGGCGGCTTTTGGACGGCTCTGGGGTTGCCTAGCTTCCCAGGCCCCTGTTGGATGTCAGCCAGAGCCTCAAAACTGAGCCCAGAGTCTGCTCCATAATAAGAACATAACATAAGAAATAGGAGCAGGAGTAGGCCATTCGGCCCCTCGAGAATGTTCCACTATGTAATAACATCATGGCTGATTTGATTGTGGCCTGAACTCCACTTTCCTGACGACCCTCAGAAACCTTTGACTCTCTTGTCGATCAATAATCTATCAAACTCAGCCTTTAATGTATTCAATGACCAAACCTTCGTTGCTCTCTGGGGAAGAGAGCTCCACAGGATTAATGACCTTCTGAGAGAATAACTTCCTCCTTGTCATCGTCTTAAATGGGAGACCCCTTATTCTGAATCTCCGCCCCTCTAGTTTTAGATTTCGCCAAGAGCGGAAACATCTTCTCAGCATCTCACCTGCCAAATTCCCTCAGGATGTTATAAGTTTCAATAAGAACATCTCTCATTTTTCTATACACCAATGAGTATAGACCCGACTGCTCAAACTTTCCTTTTGAGACAACCCCTTCATCCCAGGAATCAGCTAGTTACCTTCTCTGAACTGCCTCCAAAGCAAGTACATCTCGCCTTCAGTAAGGAAGCCAAAACTATAAACAGTACTCTGGTTGCAGTCTCACCTATACCTTTACTGTTGTAGCAAGACGTATCTACTTGTATACTCCATCCACTTGCAAAAAAGGCAAACATTCCATTTGCCTTCCGAATTACTTGCTCTACCTGTTACGTTTGTGATTCATGTACACGATCCCTGTAGAAGCCTGCAATCTCCCTCGATGTTAAAAAATCTGCTTTCATATTCTTCCTGCCAAAGTGGATAACCTGACATTTTCCCGCATTATAATACATCTACCAAAGTTTTGGCCACTCACTTACCCTACCTTCATCCCTTTGCAGACGCTTTTGTGTCCTCCTCTCAACTTGTTTTCTTCCCTATCTTTATCTCTCTCTCCACAGAGGCTGCAAGAGCAGCCGAACAATTGCAGCATTTTCTGTTTTCGCTTCAGATTTTCTGCCTCAGCAGCACTTAGTTTTTGCCTGCTCAATATGCAGCCAACTCCCCCTCATTTACCCTGCATGTAATCCAAACCTCTTGACATAATGAGTTTGAAAATGAAAGGTCCAGCTCACTTCACCTCAACCAGTGCCAAAGAGACAATTACACTGCTAAAGAGGTTTTATCCCGTCGACGGATCACGCCTAAGTTTGTACATGGAAAGGGTAGTAAAGGATGTGCCCATAAAATTGTAAAGGTGAAATAGGAAATCTGGCATTAACCGGAAACCCACATGGTGGTGGATTGTTTAAAGCACAGCAGGCACTGACTTGGACCCAAATGATTCTGCGCTGTTCTAATTCCAAAACTGAGTTGTCAGACAATTGGTGCTGCTCATTTCTGACACTGTTCCTAGCATTGAGTTCAAAATAGAAACAGGCAAAGAGGTTGCGCCCAACCTCGCTATTTATTCGATGACTGGTAAGTCATGAGCCACATGACTTTTAACAAATAAATCTACTTGCTATCTTGCAGTTAGTGCAATATTTTCTGAAGCAATATTCGTTCAAAAACTTCAAATTGGAGCTATCAGAGGAGCAGAGGAGATTCAAAAGCGGTGTGCTAAATTTTGAGGGTCTGTGAGGAGAAACTGGTACCAATGACAATCGGATCAGGAACCACTGAACACAGATTTAAGGAAAATAGTTGATTTAATTGATAATTTAAGAGAGCCAGGACAGCGAGAGAGAGGTGAGGAATGCACGGCGTGCTTGAGAATGATGCCAGGGATGTGGGATTTCTGTTACGTGGATGGATTGGAGAAGCTGGGGCAGTTCTCCATGGAGAAGAGAAGGTTGAGAGGAGATTTGATAGAGATGTTCAAAATCATAGGGGATCTTGACAGAGTGGATGGAGAAAATCAACGGATACCTATTGAAGGCAAATGGCAAAAGAAGTATTGGCGACAAGATGATTTAATTTATTCAGCGAATGGTTAGGATCTGGGACGCACTGCCTGAGATTGTGATGGAGGAAGATTCAATCGTGGCGCTCAAAAGGTAATTGGATAATTATTTGAATAGATAAATTTGCAGAGCAATGAGGAAATGGCAGTGAAGTGGGATTGTCTGAGTTCCTCCTCCAGACAGCCAACACAGATAAGTGGGGCTGAATGGTCTCCTTCTGTGCTTTGACCGTTCTATAAATTTGGTGGCTGGAGCACACTGCAGAAATGGACAGTCGGAGGAAGAAAATGCGGCAGTGACTATTGAAAAGGCATTGGATAAACACTTGCAAAGGAACCTCATGCAGCGTATGGGGAATGAACATAGAGAATGAAACCTTACTGGATAGCCATTTCAAAGACCTAGCACGGGCACGATGGCCCAACTGGCCTTTCTGTGTGCTCTAAGAAGGCACAAAATCCAACATATTTAAAGGGGAACTTGCGTGGAAAAGTGTTGACATTATTTACCTGTACTGAAATGTGCTTAGACCACACATAGAGCAATGCACATATTTGTGGCCATCGCATTTTGAGACGGATATAATGGCGTTCGAGATGGTGCAAATATTATTTACAGGGAGGCGGTGGCGTAGTGGTATTGCCACTGGTCTATTAACCCATAAACCCAGGGTACTGCTCTGGGGACATGGGTTCAATTCCCACCACAGCAGAAGGTGGAATTTGCATCTGATTTATAAATGTGGAACGGAAAAGCTAGTCTAATGATGGCCATAAAACCAATGTTGATAGTTGCAAAAACCCATCTGGTTCATTAATATACTTTAGGAAAGAAAATCTGCTCTCCTTACCTGGTCTGGCCGACATGTTACACCAGACCCACAGCAATTTGGCTCACTCTTACGTACCCTCTGAAATAACCTTGCAAGCCACTCAGTCGTATGTAACCGCTACAATGTCAGAAAAAGGAGTGAAACCGGACGGACCACCGGCATCGACCTAGGCACCGGAAATAACAACGGGAAATACAGCCCTGTCGACCCTGCAAAGTCCTCCTTGCTAACATCTGGGGGCTTGTGCCAAATTCGGGAGAGCTATCCTAAAGACTAGTCAAGCAACAGTCTGACATAGTCATACTCACGGAATGCTATCTGACATCAATGCCCCAGACACTACCATCACCATCCCCGGAGATGTCCTGTCCCACAGGCAGGGCAGACCCACCAGAGGTGGTGGCACAGTGGTATACAGTCGGGTGGGAGTTGCCCTGGGTGTCCTCAGCATGGACTCTGGACCCATGAAGTCTCATCAAACAAGAACAAGAAAACCTCCTGCTGATTACCACCTTCCGCCCTCCCTCAGCTGTTGAGTCAGTACTCCTCCATGTTGAATGACAGTTGGAGGGAGCACTGAGGGTGGCGAGGGCACAGAATGCACTCTGGGTGGGGGACGTCAATGTCCATCACCATGAGTAGCTCGGTCGCACCACTACTGACCGAGCTGGCCGATTCCGAAAGGACATAGCTGCTAGACTGGGTATGTGGCAGGTGGTGAGGGAACCAACAAGAGAGGAAAACATACTTGACCTCATTCTCGCCAATCTGGCTGGTGCAGATGCATCTGTCCATGCATGGGTAGGAGTGACCACCGCACAGTCCTTGTGGAGACGAATTCCTGTCTTCACATTGAGGATACCGTCCATCGTGTTGTGTGGCACTACCTCCGTGCGACATGGGATAGATTTCGAACAGATATAGCACTGCAAAACTTGGCAACCATCAGGTGGTGTGGGGCATCAGCAGCAGATGAATTGTACTCAGCCACAATCTGTGACCTCATGGCCCGGATATACCCCACTCTACCATTACCATCAAACCTGGAAACAAACCTTAGGTCAATGAAGAGTGCAGGAGGGCATGCCAGGAGCAGCACCAGGCATACCTCAAAATGAGGTACCTGGGGAAGCTACAACACAGGACTATCTGCGTGACAAATTGCGTAAGCAGCATGTGATAGACAGAGCTAAGCGATCCCATGACCAACGGATCAGAGCTGAGCTCTGTAGTCCTGCCACTTCCAGCCATAAATGGTGGTAGACAATTCAACAACTAACTGGAGGAGGTGGCTTCACAAATATCCCCATCCGCAATGATGGGGGAGGCCAGCACATCAGTGAGAACGATAAGGCTGAAGCATTTGCAGCAATCTTCAGCCCGAAGTGCCGAGTTCTTGATCGAAGCCGGCCTTCTGCTCAAGTCCCCGGCATCACATATGCCAGACTTCAGCCAATTTGATTCACTCTGCGTGATGTCAAGAAACGATTAACGGCACTGGATACTGAAAAGGCTATGGACTCTGACAGTATTCTGGCAATAGTACTGAATATCTGTTGCTGCAGAACTTGCTGCGCCCCTAGCCAAGCCGTTCCAGTACAGCTGCAACACTGGCATCTACCCTGCAATGTGCAAAATTGCCCAGCTATGTCCTGTACACAAGCATCAGGACAAGTCCAGCCTGGCAATTATCGCCCCTTCAGCCTACTCTCAATCATCAATGAAGTGATTGAAAGAGTCATGAACAGTGTCATCAAGCAGCACTTGCTTAGCAATAACCTGCTTAGTGACGCTCAGTTTGGGTTCTGCCAGGGCCACTTAGCTCCTGATCTCATTACAGCCTTGATTCAAACATGGAAAAAAGAACTGAACTCAAGAGGTGAGGTGCGAGTGACTGGCCTTGACATCAAGGCAGCATTTGACCGAGTTTGGCATCAAGGAGCGTTAGGAAATCTGAGGTCAATGGGAATCAGGGAGAAAGCCCTCCGCTGGCTGGAGTCACACCGAGCGCAAATTAAGATGGTTGTGGTTGTTGAAGGTCAAACATCTGAGCTCCAGGACAGCACTGCAGGAGTTCCTCAGGGTAGTGTTCTCGGCTCAACCATCTTCAGCCGCTTCATCAATGACCTTCCTTCAATCATTAGGTCAGAAGTGGGGATGGCCGCTGATGAGTGCACAATGTTCAGCACCATTCGTGACTCCTCAGATACAGAAGCAGTCCTGTAGAAATGCAAAAAGGCCGTAATAATATCCAGGCTTGGGCTGAGAAGTGGCAACTAACATTCACGCCACACAAGTTCCAGGCAATGACCATCTCCAACAAGAGTGAATCTAACCATCTACCCTTGACATTCAATGACATTACTTACCATGGCTGAATCGCCCACGATCAACATCCTAGGGGCTACCATTGACCAGAAACTGAACTGGGTTTAGCCACATAAATACCATGGCTGCAAAAGTAGGTCAGAGGCCAGGACTCCCGAGGCGAGTAACTCACTCCTGACTCCCCAAAGCCTGTCCACCTTCTACAAGGCACAAGTCAGGAGTGTGATGGAATACCCTCCACTTGCCTGGATGGGTGCATCTCCAACAACACTCAAGAAGTTCGATGCCATCCAGGACAATCAGCTCGCTTGGTTGGCATCCCATCTACAAGCATTCGCTCCCTCCACCACCGACGCATAGTGGCATCAGTGTGTATCATCTACAAAATGCACTGCTGCAATGCACCAACGCTCCTTAGACGGAAACTTCCAAACCCGCGACCTCTACCAACTGGAAGGAAAGGGGCAGCAAATGCATGGGAACACCAGCACCTGCAAGTTCCACTCCCAGTCGCATGCCTTCCTGACTCGGAACTATATCGCCGTTCCTTCACTGTCGCTGGGTCAAAATCCTGGAACTCCCTTCCTAACAGCACTGTGTGTGTACCTTTTTCACATAGACTTCAGCAGTTCAAGAAGGCAGCTCACCACCACCTTCTCAAGGGCAATAAATTCTGGCATAGCCAGTGACGCCCACATCCCATGAATGAATAATAATCAAAAAATATCCCGGAAATGCGTGGGTATACCTATCAGGAAAGGATTGAAAAGGCTGGGGCTCTATTCTCATCGAAAGTTAAGGCTGGCAGGTCATCTAATAGAGGTCTTCAAAATTATGAAAGGTTTTGATAGCGTGGATGCCAAGAGAAATATGTTCACCAGTGAAGACGTGCAAAACTAGCGTTCAGCATTACAAGATCATTGACAATAAACCAAATCGGGAATTGAGAGGAACATTCTTTCTCAAGGGAGTTGGAAAAATTTGGAATTCGCTGCCACAGGGAGTGGTTGAGGTGAATAGAATCGATGCATTTAATGGGAGACTGAGAAAACATGACGGAGAAAGGAATGGAGGATTACATAAGCACCTATAAAATAGGGCAGGAATAGACCATTCGGCCCCTCCAGTCTGCTTCATTCTTCATGGCGGAACTTTATCAGCTCAACTTCCCCGTTCACTCCAAAGATCTCTCGATTTCTTGACAAATCAAAAATCTATTAATATCTGTCTGAAATATATGGAATACCCACAAGCCTCTGTTGTAGAGAATTCCAACAATTCACAGACTTTGTTTGGGGGGGGGTGTGGGCGCTGGTAAATGACCTCATGTGCTGATGTTCCTGTGTTCTTTTGGAGCCGTTGGATGGAGCACCAATGTCGGAAATGACCTCCTGGACTGATTGGCTTAATTCTGTACCATAGTTAATCTGTAGTATTATGTAATATGATAAACCTTTATAAAACATTGGTTCGGCCACAGGTAGAATATTGCATCCAATTTTGGGCAGCGAACTTTCGAAAGGATGTCAATGTTTTAGAGTGGGTGCAGAAAAGTCTTACAAGAAGGGTTCCAGGGATGAGGGATTTTGGTTACATCTACACATTGGAGAGCCTGGGGTTGTTTATTTATTTTTTGGTACAGCACTGAAACAGTCCATTCGGCCTACTGTGTCTGTGCCAACCAACAGCCACTCACCCATGCTAACCTTACATTAATCCCTTATTCCTACCACATCCCCACCAATTTACAACTATCAATTTACTTACCAACCTGCAAGTCTTTGGCTGTGGGTGGAAACCAGACCACCTGGTTTGCGGCTGACCAGCGGAAACCCACCTGATCACAGGGAGAACTTGCACACTCCACACAGACAGCAGCCAGAACTGAACACACGATGCCGGAGCTGTGATGCTGTGGTGCTAACCACTGCGCCACTGTGCTGCCCGCTTGGTGAAAGTTGGAGAAGAGACAGTTGAGCAAGATTTGTTAGAGGTATTCAAAATTAGGCGGGGTCTTGACAGAGCAGACAGCAACAAACTGTTCGCATTGGTGGAAGGGTCGAGAACAAGAGGGCAGTGCTTCAGGTAATGGACAACAGAAGCAATAACAGCACGAAAATAAATGTTGTTGTGATGCTGAATATACTGCCTGAGAGTGTGGTGGCTTTCAAAAGGGAATTGAGTTACTATCTGAAGGGAAAAGAATACTGCAGGGCTATGGGGAAAGGCTTGAGGAGTGGAACTCAGTGAGTTATTCTTCTAGAGAGCTGGCTGACTTGTGTCTGTGCTCCACCGCCGCACTCCCGTCGCCACCCCGCATCCACTAGATGATGAAGGATTCAACTGGAGAGCAATCTTTACACAATTTTGTTTATGTACAGAGATACACATTGCATGCATGCACCTCCTAATCCAGCAGCCAGAACTTCAGTCTGTTCCTATTTAAAGGGGCTCAGCTGAGTCCCATTTATTTTCAATTGCTTGTTTACAACTAAATACGCTGAACATACAATTAATAACCGCTTCTGCCAACACATCGACCAGTAAATGGATTATCTCTGTTCTCTTGCAGACGATAATGACACCTGTCTGATGTTGAATGCTGTGTGCCACAGAGGTGCTTGTCAAAGTGAAGAGGTCGGAATTCATGCCATGTGCCATCACAGGATGCAGTGCTGTCGGAACAAAGAACTGATGAGGCTGGACGCCCTGACCGCCCAGACTCTCGCTGTTTTCAACTCATGAATCCTTCAATTGCAGCAAACAGCTCCTCCGCCCCCATACCCACCCGTTCAGCATGTTAGCACCCCCACTCCCTCGCCGCGACTTCTGATTCCTCGAGCGCCACTGCAACATGAAAGCCAATAAAAGCAAACTGCCTTAACAACAACCTCCTCTCTTGTATAATTCCTCGTCCCGATCATTGAGAGAGAGTTGAATCAGCAACAGGGCCTGGACGTGGAGGAGCGGGGAGTGGGGGAGGGGGGTATGCGGCGTTTGGGCACGGCCGGGACAGTGAGGCACGATGAGATTGACAGCACATCCCCAATTGCATCAGCCTGTGGGTGTGAGATACCCATCCGAGTGCTGATTCATGTTTTATTCGTTCATGGGATCGAGGTGTTGTTCGCAACGCTGGCATCTATTTCCCATCCATAATTGCCCTTGCAATCGTGTTGGTGAGCTGCCTTCTGCCGCTCTAGTC
The DNA here is from genome assembly GCF_036365525.1 of Heterodontus francisci. NCBI lineage: Eukaryota > Metazoa > Chordata > Chondrichthyes > Heterodontiformes > Heterodontidae > Heterodontus > Heterodontus francisci. The sequence continues at coordinate 52,426,086 of NC_090391.1, forward strand.
AACTTAAGCAAGGAGTCAGGAAGGGGTAATGAAAAAGTCATTGGCAAAAAGGATTAAGGAGAATCCCAAGGATTTTATACGTATATAAAAAGCAAGAGGGTATCCAGGGAAAGGGTTGGCCCACTCAAGGACAGTGGAGAGAATCTATGCGTGGAGTGAGAGGGAATGGGCGAAGTACTAAATGAAGACCTTGCATCACTATTCACTGAATAGAAGGACTTGCTGGATGATGAGTCCAGGGAAGGGAGTGTAGATAGTCTGGGTCATGTCGATATCAAAAAGGAGGAGGTGTTGGCAGTCCTGTAAAACATTAAGGTGGATAAGTCCCAAGGGCCTGATGGGATCTACCCCAGAATGCTGAGGGATCAAAGGGAAGAAATTGCTGAGGCCTTGACAGAAATCTTTGCATCCTCATTGGCGACAGGTGAGGTCCCAGAGGACTGGAGAATAGCCAATGTTATTCCTTTGTTTAAGAAGGGCAGCAAGGATAATCCAGGAAATTACAGGCCAGTGAGCCTTACATCCGTGGTATGGAAATTATTGGAGAGGATTCCTCGGGATGCGATTTACTCCCATTTGGAAACAAATGGACTTATTAGCGAGAGGCAGCATGGTTCTGTGAAGTGGAGGTCGTGCCTCTCTAACTTGATCGAGTTTTTTGCGGGAGTGATGAAGATGATTGTTGAAGGAAGGGCAGTGGATGTTTTCTACATGGACTTCAGGAAAGCCTTTTACAAGGTTCCTCATGGCAGACTGGTAAAAAAGGTGAAATCACACGGGACCGATAGTGAGCCTGCAAGATGGATACAGAACTGTCTCGGTCATAGATGGCAGAGGGTAGCAGTGGATGGGTGTTTTTCTGAATGGAGGGCTGTGACTAGTGGTGTTCCACAGGGATCAGTGCTGGGACCTTTGCTGTTTGCAGTGTATATAAAAGATTTGGAGGAAGATGTAGCTGGTCTGATTAATACGTTTACGGATGACACAAAGGTTGGTAGATTTTCGGATAGTGACAAAGATTGTCAGAGGATACAGCAGGATGCAGATTGGTCGGAGATTTGGGTGGTGAAATGGCAGATGGAGTTTAATCTGGAAAAATGTGAGGTAATGCATTTTGGAAGATCGAATGCAGGTGAGACGTCTACAGTAAATGGCAGAACCCTTAGGAGCATTGACAAGCAGAGAGATCTGGGCCTACAACTCCACAGATCACTGGAAGGTGGATAATGTCGTGAAGAAGGCATATGGCATGCTTGCCTTCATCGGTCGGGGCATCGAGTATAAAAATTGGCAAGTCATGCTGCAGCTGGACAGAACCTCAGTTAGGCCACACTTCGAGTATTGTGCACCATTCTGGTCGCCACACTACCAGAAGGATGTGAGGCTTTGGAGAGGGTACAGAAGAGGTTTACCAGGATGTTGCCTGGTCTGGAAGGTATTTGCTATGAGGAGAGGTTGGAGAAACTCAGATTGTTTTCACTGGAACGACGGAGTGGAGGGGCGACATGATAGAGGTTTACAAAGTTATGGGTGGCATGGACAGAGTGGATAGTCAGAAGCTATTTTACCAGGGTAGAAGGGTCAGTTACTTGAGGACATATGTTTAACGGGCGAGGGGCAAAGTTTAGAGGGGATGTGCGAGGCAAGCTCTTTACACAGAGGCTGATGAGTGCCTAGAACTTGCTGCTGGGGAGGTGGCGGAAGCAGTTACGATAGCAACGTTTAAGAGCCATCTTGAAAAATTCATGAATAGGATGGGAATAGAGGGATACGGACCCCGGATGTGCAGAAGGTTTTAGTTTCGACAGTCATGAAGATCAGCGCAGACTTGGAGGGACGAATGGCCTGTTCCAGTTCTGTACTGTTCTTTGTTCCTTGTTCGTTGTTCCCCAGGATCAGTGATACAGACACCGTGTGGCCTGTCCGCTCTCCACCAGGCTCAGTGATAAAGATACAGTTTGTCCAGGCTACTCTCCACCAGGGTTAGTGGGGCAGACAAAGTGCGGTAACGCTGTTCTCCCCCAGGCGCAATGTCACAAACATAATAAAGCCGGTCTGCTCTCCCCCAAGCTTAGTCATATAGACACAGTGAGGCCGGTCTTCTCTCCACCAGGCTCAGTGTTATCGACACAGTGGGGCCAGTCTGCTCTCCGTCTGGCTCAGTGATACATACAGAGTAGGGCCAGTCTGCTCTCCCTCTGGCTCAGTGACACATACAGAGTGGGGTCATTCTGCTCTCCCCTCACTCATTGGAGCCAGTCTTCTCTCCCCTGGATCAGCAATACAGACACAGTGGAACAGGACGTCTCCCCACAGGCTCAGTGATACAGACACCAGTGAGTCCAGTCTGCTTTCACCCAGTCTCAATGATACTGTCACCGCGGGGATTGTCTGCTGTACCCCAGTATCAGTGAAACAGTCACGGTGGGGCGGGTCTGTTCTACCCCAGGATCAGTGATACAGAGCACAGTGGGTCCGGTCTGCTCTACACCAGGCACAGTGACATAGACATTGTAGAGCCAGTCAGCTCTCCCACAGCTCAGTGATACAGACATAGCGGGAACAGTCTGCTCTCCCCCAGGCTCAGTAATAACGACACAGTTGAGCCGATCTGCTCTCCTCAAGGCTCAGTGATGCAGAAACAGTGGAGCCAGCCTGCTCCCCTTCGAGCACACTCATAAAAAGACAGTGGAGTTGGATTGCTCTTCCCCAAGAACAGACACACAGACGCAGTGGGACCAGTCTGCCCTTCTCCCCAGGCTCAGTAACGCAGATACTGGCGGGCCAGTCCACTCACCCCCAGGGTCAGTGTTACAGACACAGCAGGGCCAATCTGCTCCCACCCATGCTCAGTGACACAGAAAGAGCGGGGCGGGTCTTCTCTCCGTCAGGCTCAGTGATGCAGACAAAATGGGGCCAGTCTGCTCTCCCCAAGACTCACTGATACAGGCTCGTTGGGGCCAGTCTGCTCTCCCCCAATCTCAGTCATACAGACACAGTGGTGTCGGCCTGCTATTCCCCCACCCCCGGCTCAGTGATACAAACACGTCGGGGACAGTCTGCTCTCACCCCGTCTCAGTGATACAGACACAGTGGGGCTGGTCTGCTCTCCCCCAGGCTTTGTGATACAGACATAGAGGAGGCCAGTCTGCTCTCCCCAAGACTCACTGATACAGACACCTTGGGGTCGGTCTGGTCTCCCCCAATTTCAGTTATACAGACCCAATGGAGTTGGTCTACTCTCCCCAGGCTCAGTGATGCAGACACAGTGGGGAAAATCTGCTCTACCCCATGTTCAGTGATGCAGACAAAGTGGGGCTGTTCTGCTCTCCACAGTCTTAGTGATACAGACACATTGGGATGGGTCTTCTCTCCGTCAGGCTCCGCGATACAGACACAGTGGGGCCAGTCAGCCCTCCTCACAGGCTCAGTGATGCAGACGCTGATCGGCCAGTCCGCTCTACCACCAGGCTCAGTGACACAGACACAGAATGGTCAATCTGCCCGCCCCCAGGCTCAGTGACACAGAGTGGGACGTGTCTTCTCTCTGTCAGGCTCAGTGATACAGACACAGTGGGGCTGGTCTGCCCTACCCCAGCTTCAGTGGTACAGATACAGAGGGGGCCTATCTGCTGTCCCCCAATATCCCTCAAACTAGCACAGAGAGTCCAGTCTGCTATGCCCCAGTTTCAGTGATGCAGACACAGTGCGGCTGGCCTGCTCTCCCCCAAGTTCAGTGGTATAGACACAATGGCGCCCGTCTGTTCTCCCCAAGACTCACTGATACAGACACATTGGGGTCGGTCTGGTCTCCCCCAATCTCAGTGACACAGACCCAGTGGAGTTGGTCTACTCTCCCCAGGCTCAGTGATACAGACACAGTGGGGCCGCTCTGCGCTCACCAAGGCTCAGTGATACAGCCACAGTGGAGGCCGTCTGCTCTCCACCATGTTCAGTGATGTAGACAAAGTGGGGCCGGTCTGCTGTCCCTCAGACTCAGTCATACAGACACAGTGGGGCGGCTCTTCTCTCCGTCAGGCTCAGTGATGCAGCCACAGTGCGGCCAGTCTGCACTAACCCCGTCTCAGTGATATCGACACAGTGCGGCCAATTGACTTTCTCCCAGGCTCAGTGATAATGACACATTGGGGCCAGTCTGCACTTCCCCAGGCTCAGTGATGCAATCACTTCCAGAACTCTGAGTAACAGCTTCCTCCATCACCTACCAACTGGACACTCGAGCTACAGTTCCATCAACCAGAAGGCAAGGTTGGACCTCCCATTAGCCCGAGCCGCCGCACACCCATTCTGCATTCCCCCTTGTTACTACGATGTCTCTCCATGTAGTGGGCAGAGATGGTTCACCTAATTCCCAAGATTAAGCCTTGAATGCCCCAAGGTTCGAAACACAGCCTCATCACTATCCATATTGTGTTCTCCCCTTTAAAACATGTAACTAAGCATTGATGGGGAATTGAAGATCCTGTATCAGATCCAATGACCCCTACTCTTGTCCATATATGACACAATACTGCGTATTTTCCATGTTCTCCTGATCATTACAATACATCTTTTCGAAATTATTACAGCAAATCAAGAAGCTTGTGGCTTGTTTCAACAAACAGACCAACGACAGTTTTTGGGCGGCACAGTGGCACAGCCTCACTGCTCCAGAGACCCGGGTTCTCCCTTTGTCTGCGTGGGTTTTTGCTGGGTGCTCCAGTTTCCTCCCACATCCAAAGGGCTTGCAGGTGATAAGTAAATTGGCCATTGCAAATTGCCCGAGTATCAGTAGGGAATATGAGATTACTGTTGGATTAGTATAAATGGGTGGGTGTTGGTCGGCACAGACTCTGTTTCAGCGATGTATCTCTAAAAAACAAAAAAAAAAATACCTTCCCCACCTACCCTGTCATTTGCCTCTTTCAATTATTCGGTCAAAGGTTGAGGCCAGGATGAGATGGAATTTACTCTGGATGGATGACAGACGAACTGAAACTGTCTTCTTTCACTCCCACAAAAAACTCCGCATTTTTGCATTGTTTGCATCAGATTTCGGCTACTAAAAGGCAACTTAAAATCGCATCACATATTTGCCATGAAATGGCCTTGTCCAACAAGAGAGAATCTAACCACCTTCCCTTGATATTCATCTTCGTGGTCATTCCGCAATTACCATATTATTAATCGCATAGACGTTACCTTTGATTAGAAATTTAACTGGGCTAGACAAATAAATATTGCTGCTCCAGAGAAGATCAGACGCTGGGATACATGCAACAAATAACTCACTGATTGTTACATCCGCAATCGACAAGGCATAAGCCAGGAATAATGGAATACACTCCGCTTACCTGGATCTGTGCCGCCACCAAAGAAACTCAAGCGCCTCAGCAGGATCCATGCAAATGGGCTTGCTTGATGCACATCCGATGCACCAGACTAACACTTAACGCCTTCCACAACCAGCACACAGTGGCTGCCGTGTGCACCATATATAACATCACACCGCAGGAGGTTACTAAATTTATTTCGACAGCTCCTTTCAAGCACGAGACCTCTAACACATAAAAGGATAAGGGCGGCAGATGCATGGAAATATGAACACCTGAATGCTCCCTCCAAGCCACAGACATCCTGAGTTTGAACGACATCGTCATTTCTGCACTATTGCTGGGTACAAAATGCTGGGACTTCCTTTCTCATTGTACTGCGGGTTTACCTAAAGCAGATGGAGTCTAGCGTTTCAAGAAGGTGGCCCTCCACCACGTTCCCAAGAGAAACTAAAGATGGATAACAAACCCCAGCCTCACCAGCAATACCCACATCCAAGGAACAAGAAGGAACTGCCTTCACCTTGCTACCTCAGTCGAAGCCCAGATGCGTGGTACATTGGTGCCGTGCCCGGCCCTGAGCTCAGAACATTCTCCACCGTTTAGGAATAAGTGGTCTCCCAATTAAGACAGTGTTGAGGAGGAATTCCCTCCCTTGAAAGTTCCATTGCATTTAAAATTCACTTACACAGAAGTCAGTGGAGTCTGGGTCATTGAATATATTCAAGGCTAGTTTAGACTGATTTTTCATTTACGAGGGAGTAAAGACTTACTGTTGTCTTGCAGAAAATTGGAATTACGGCAGTGGTCAGATCAGCCATTATGGCATTGAATGCAGAACCTGACCTCGGGGCTGAATGGCCTACTCCCGCTTTTATTTCTAATGACCTTATGATCATCGGTGAAAGGAAATCTGTTGCATCTCTTGCATTTGCATAGAAAGGAGATGCGGGTAAGCAAACCAGATCTTGGGTGTGATGGAAGAGTGAATACAGATATTTTGTTCGCGATTTTATGCGGACATGGTGGAAATGGAGGATCATGATGTGTTGAATGTGCAGGCGGTTGGAGTGGAAAGTGAAAATAAGCGATTTAATAGCATGCTTCTTGAAGGTAGGGAAGCAGGTGAGGACAGTCACTCAAGGTGACTCACATATAAAGCTGAGACCTATGCAAAACTAATGTGAGGAATGCACGCTGAATGTGAAATGAAGAGACTGCAGAAGCTCTGGCTTGGAAGATGGCACCGTTGGGACAAACAGAAGGCGATGAGGAAACTGAGAGAATGGAAGTTATTATTTATGCAAAATGGAGTTTGAGGAAGTGTGGGCAAGATCATTGTGGAAGTTGGTGGATCATAGTAAATATTGATGCAGAGTCTGTCCACTTTTATTGAGGGAGGGAATTCGTGGAAGAGAAGTGAGGAGTCACAGATGGACCGTTTCAAGCGAGGGAGGAACAGCAAATTAAATGCAAAATTGATCAATTTTTCGAGCTCAATTTGAAAGAAGGGTTTGACACAACAACAATTATCGATGTGACGGATAAAAAGGTTGAAAAGGGAAACGGAGTACTTCGGACCGTGTGAGGGAGAGAACAATATTGAAAGTCCTGCCATTGTATCGGGTTCTGGGCACCAGAAAATGCTCAAGAGAAAATTTCTGGGGTGACAGATGTTTTATGCCGACAGATTGAAGAATCGGGCTTGTTCTCCTTAAAGAGGAAATTGAGAGTGTGTTTGATGGAGTTGTTCCAAACCATGGGCTGTTTAAACAGAGTCGATGGAGAGAAACTGCTCTCATTGGCAAACCGAGCGCAAAACAAAGGCCACAGGTTTAACGGATTGGCAAAAGAATCAATGGCGACATGAGGAAAAACGTATGTTTCCACAGCACATGTTTAGGATATGAAATGAACTGCCTGAGAGTGTGGTGTATACAGATTCAATCAGAAGCGAACTGAATAAACAACTGAAGAGAAAAACAATGCAGGTCAGTGATGAGGGGATGTGGGAGTCAAATTAGATGAGCTGCCCGTGCAAAGAGCTGACATGGACAAGAGAGACCAAATGGCCAACTGCTGTGTTGCAACCATTCTATGTTTCTTTTTGTTTTAATAATTGAATTGTTGAACGGAATTGCACAATTAAAGAGAGCGTCCAAAGTATAGACGAACATCCCTTAGAGGCTTCTCCGAAGTTAGGAATTTCATTTCTGAATAATCATACTGAGTGAAGGCGATCATGAAAACTACTTGAGATCTACAGATGGGACTCATGATTTATGTCAGACTTCCTTTATTTCTGTTTCAAGCGGCTTCCAGTTCTGATTAGTTGCTTATTATGATCAGATTTGTCCTGTCTTAGGGGTGGGGCTTGGTCCAAAACAATCTTAGTGCAAAATATATTCCATCAACAGGGAATCAATACAGCTGTCATAATCTGTTTGTTCAAAGATTAAGAAAAACTGTTTGAACAATTTTACAACCTCAGTATCCCCATGGAGCTCCGGGCCTGTATTACGGTAATGCACTGGGAATGTGTCACGTCAGAATTTATTTCAGAGATATTACCTGCAGCATGAACAGACCGATAACTCCATGCAGAAAATGCACCAACCACTTCAATGGGTCAGGAACATATTCTATGTGATCCTTGCTGCAGTTGGCGTTCCTGGTAATTACCTATAACCAATGAAGTTCTGCAAATCTGTGTGTGAGCTGGTTTCTTCCATTGCCATGGGAATATTAATATTACATGAGATCGAATGGTTACAGTTACACAGACACATATTCAATAATATAATTGCATTAATTTACTGAATTATCGGTGCAGTTTTAATCTGTTGTCTCAACTGTTTCTAGCTCAAGGCACTCTGCATTGCAAAGTTATTGATTTATGTGGAATGTTGTGTTCTGTAGAATCGCAGCTCAAAGCAGGAAAACCTCAGAGGGGAAGGATGACTTGAGTTATCTGTTAATGTAGAATTATACTGTGTGTGCACACTAACTGGAGTGGAGCACCTGACCTCAGCGATCATGCATACCTGGGAATCTCTGTTACTCTAGAATTGCATTGATTGTGGCTGACTAACTGGTGTGGACAACGTAACACGGGGTACCATGTATTTCCTGGAGTATCTGTCATTGTATTCAATACAGGTCCCCATTTACTCTTCGTCGAGTTGTTGACAGCACAATGGGGTGCTGATTAATTTCCTTCCCGATCACAGTCCTGAGAAGCGTTTGGTCATAAGTGCACTGCAATAATAAATAATCCTCTTCAATATTACGAAAAAAAAGCACTGATGACTATGACTTGTTCATAGACAAGTTACTGATTTTACAGCACAGAAACTGGGCATTCGGCACAACTAGATTAGGACTGTCTTCCTGCTCTTCACGAGCCTCTCTTCACTTCAGCTCATTTATCCTATCAGCATATTCTTCCAATATTGTCTCCCTCATGTACTAACCTCGCTTCTTCTAATATTGTTTCCCATTGCAACTACTCCAAGAGGTCTCAATTCCACGTTCTCAGCACTCTGAGTAAATAGGTCTCTCTTGAATTCCATCGTGCATTTATTGATGATCGTCTTATTTTCAGGAAATGCAGAAACTGGTCACCAGCAAAGGTGGAAATATCAGGTCTGCGTTTTCCCTCTCTAACCCCGATAGTATTTTAAAGTCCTCTATTAGCTCAACACACATCCTTCTCTGAACGACAGATCGAACCACGACATATCCCAATAACTATAATCTTTCAGTTAAGGTATTATTTTTGGAATAAGGTATGAACCTGCTGGTTACTCTGTATATTTTTATCATTTGTAGACCAGAAGAGCACACATTATTTATGTGCTCAATAACCACCTTTATAATAGGTTATTATAACATTTTTCTTTTAGTGATATTCCTGCAGAAATGAAACCTCGTGCTTTGATCACATTTGCATTGACTCATGAAACTCCCTTTTCACTTTAACTCATTTATACATCAGAGAGAGTTGTCCAATCTGGATGAGTGCCTCCGATCCGAGGGACTGGTTCGAGTCAGGAAGAAATTTCTTCGACCCTAGGGGTCGAGTCCGAGTCCGGGATGGGTTCCTACTTTGGGAGTGGTTGGAGACCTTTTCTCAAGTATACTCGTTTTTTGGCTCCTCATTGCTACATTTAACTAGTTGACCAGCGTCCGGTGAGCGGGGTGCTGTACCTCCCCATCCAGGATTTGTTAAATCTGGAAGTGCTGCGGTTGGAGGCAGGTTGGGGTCATGGACCCGATCTGACCCGATCTCAACCCACACGGTTTTGATGCTAAAATCCTTCCTGCCTGGGTTGAGAAGCGGACAATATTTTTCAGCAATTTACAGCCACTTCTCCCTTCTCTCCTTTCCAGTTAATTTGGTCTCAATTGTGATCCTGTCCAAGGGAAATTGCGGACTCTCGACCTGCACCACCCGCAACCTGGTGGCCATGTCAACGGCGGATCTACTGGTCATTATCACTGAGACCATACTCTGGGGAGTCAATAATCTTTATTTCCCATTAAATTTCCTGGACCTCACCTCTGTGTGTCGCTCTCGTTATGCCCTGACCCGTGTAGCCCTCGACTGTTCCGTCTGGTTCAACATCGCTTTCACATTTGATCGATTTGTCGCCATTTGCTGCCAGAAGCTGAAATCAAAATATTGCACCAGGAAAACTGCGACTGTGGTTCTGTCAACAACTGGCATTCTGTTCTGTCTAAACAATATTCCCACCTACTTTAGATATAAACCTAAATGGGTAATCGACAATGTAGGATGGTGCTGTTCTCATAAGCCAAGCTATTTTACTGACCTTCGACGGATTGGATTCAGAATGTTTGAAAAAGCTTTAACACCATTATTACCATTCATTTTAATTCTGTTACTGAATGCTCTGACGTTTTACTGAACAGTCGAGTTCGTCAGAGACTGAGGTGTCAGTGCAAGAAAGATAATCACAGTGACTCTGAAATGGACAGAAGAAGGAAGTCCATGATTTTACTCTTCAGCATATCTGGCAGTTTCATATTTCTGTGGCTGGTGTATATTTTATATATCTTTGATGCTGGTGATCTCTTAGATGGTGAATCTTTTGATATATTTGAAGATGTCGTATATATGCTGCAGAATTTAAGTTGCTGTACAAATACATTTATTTATGTGGTCACTCAGTCCGAGTTCAGAGAGCAGTTAAAAAATGCAGTGAAATATGGAGTTACATCAATTATTAAATTAATTAATTAACAAAGCAACTGAGACCAGCTTAAAGATCCAGTGGTGAATGGACAAGAGGTGACCACTGAAGGTCCAGAAGAAAATGGCCTGCAGGAGTGAATACAAACACTAGAGCTGAAGAGGGGGTCGAGAATAGGAGGATTGGAAGGAAATTAGCAGCGGCTATCTGATATACCAAAGACCAGTGAATAAAGAACAAACCGTGACATTCAGAGGACCTGAAGTAAATGAGCAGGAGTAGTCAGTCTTGCCAAGCAGTATTGGGAGAAGCGCAAGAAGTTACTTTCAGAGGATCAACAATAAATATGCAGCAGGAGTCAGACAGAGCATAGAGCAGCGGGTCGGGTTGGATGGGGGGCGGGGGTGTGGGGGAGTGGGGGGGGGGGGAGTGGGCGCCGAAAGGAGACACTGGGAGGACCGGAGGTACATGATCAGAAATCAAAAAAGTGGAAGAGCAGAGAGAAAAATGGAAAGAGAGGACCTTCGTCAAGGGGTCAGTAGGAGAGTGATTGTGCTCCCTAAAGGAACTTATGTGAAAGAAGCTTGAACTGGATATGACTCCTATCATTAAACAAGCACCATGCCATAATAAGTATGTTAAACTAACTTGATCAATTAACTATAGCTGTCGAAGCAAACATCTATTTTGAAAAAAATGCATTGTCTTCCTGATATTCCACTCGAAATATTTATTCTTAATTGCTTTGGCACCTTGGGAATTTTGAGGTGAATTGTTTACAATAGTTGACATGGTTGATAAGAAGATGAAACATTGATGTACAACTGCTTTGTATCTGCAAGGATGTATTATTTGTTCACACAATGAAATGTTAACTCTGGGGGCCGAGGAAATAAGCGATGAACATGCTTTCAGTGCACACCACTCTAATTACAGAGGTGCCAAGACAGCAGATGAACCTCATGTTAATCTAGTGGAAGAGGTGGTAATCTAGTGGAAGGCATGATAATAGCTTAGCAATTAACTGCACTCCTGTGAAAGGGTAATGACTGTCATTGACTGAGGTGATCAGCAGATGGGGTGACAGTCTTCAATATGAGGAGTGTCAATGAAGTTTTAACAGATAATAACATTCTTCATCATCAGTAGTCATTTGGGGTAATGATATTTTAGAAGATAACAACATGTAAAATTTGTGCAGATCACACCACTCATGAGCTACATAATAGAACGAGTGGTCAACAACAATAATGAGATAAAGCAGAAGGCAGATATTGTCCTCTGGGGAATTGGAGGTTCTTCGAATTGTGTTTTAAAATGACTAACGTTACTTAATCCTCATTAAAATTAATGAGCGGACTCATTAAGAAAGAAATTAATCAATGTCATACTTTGTGAATGATAACATGATTAGGAAATGGCCTGAAACGTTTCATTGGATTCACAATTACACATTCATCTACAATATAAATGTGCTCAGATGGTGTAAAGTCAGTTGCACTGCATGTATCTTTAAATAGACAACCATTGTGTTTCAACTTGCAATAAGTTATTTGAGTTATAAGAGAAAGCACTTTCTATTTTAACCTCACTTATATTAAGCCAATAGGAGAGAAATTATTTGAGTATGACCACTGTGATTTAGAAGTGCAACAACGACTGAGACAAAGACAAAGGAATTATTATTGGAGGAATCTAAATAAACTAAAAGATGGTAAGACCTGGAATCAAATGGAATGTTGATTCTTGAAGCAAAAACAAACCATTTTAAATATTGTATTGGATAATAAAGTTTCTTCAACGCTCAACAGTTGGTGAATGACAGTTGTTGGAGAATAGCTCCAAATAGCTGGGTTGGTAACTAAAGGTAAAGGGACAGGTCTGCAGATTTTTTTTTAATACAGGTAGGTTTGTTTTGAGGGAATCAAGGTCCATAGTTAATATAATATATGTTTTGGGAAATTAAAGGGGATAAATTAAGAGTGAGTCATGACAGGACAGCTCGACAACGTGGTGTGCGCCTCCTGTGTAATGTGTGACGTCAGGGACAATTCCAATGTCCAGGGCGAGCATGTGTACAGAACGTATCTCCAGCTGCAGCTACTCGAAATCCGCGTTCTGTATCTACAGCGGGCTGGGGAGCATCTGCGAGGCTGAGATCATCGTGGATGGCACATACATGGAGGGTGTCACACCGCAGGTGAGGACTGCTCATGCAGAAAGGAAATGAGTGACCGCCAGGCAGAGTAGAAGAACCAGGCAGGTAGTGCAGGAGACCCCTTGGTCCAGCTCCATATCCATATTCCGCTTTGGACACTGTTGGGGGAGATAGCTTCTCAGGGCAACGCGGCAAGAGCTAAGAGGGTGGCACCACGGGTAGCTCAACCACACAGCAGGGGAGGGAAAGGATTGGGGAACTATAGTAATAGGGGATTTTATCGTAAGGGGTACAGACAGGCGTTAATGTGGCTGCAAACGTGATTCCAGGCTGGTATGTTGCCTGCTTGGTGCTAGGGTCAAAGATATCATGGAACGGTTGCATGACATTCTGAAAGAGGAGCGTGAACATTCAGAGGTTGTGGTACTCATTGGTACCAACGATATAGGTAGAAAGAGGGATGAGGTCCTGCAACAAGTATTTCGGGTGCGAGGTAGCAGATTAAAAAGCAAGACTTCAAACGTGCTAATCTCTGGATGTTGAGGTTAGGGACAGATGTTTGATTACTCTAGGTCAAGTCGGCATAAGGAGGGAGGATGTGTCGGGTATTCTAAAAGGCATTAAGGTGGACAAGTCCCCAGGTCCGGATGGGATCTATCCCAGGTTACTGTGGGAAGCGAGAGAGGAAATAGTTGGGGCCTCAATAGATATCTTTGCAATATCCTTAAACACGGGTGAGGTCCCGGAGGACTGGAGAATTGCTAATGTTGTCCCCTTGTTTAAGAAGGGTAGCAGGGATAATGCAGGTAATTATAGACCGGTGAGCCTGACGTCAGTGGTAGGGAAGCTGCTGGAGAAGATACTGAGGGATAGGATCTATTCCCATCTGGAAGAAAATGGGCTTATCAGTGATAGGCAACATGGTTTTGTGCAGGGAAGGTCATGTCTTACCAACTTAATAGAATTCTTTGAAGAAGTGACAAAGTTGATTGATGAGGGAAGGGCTGTCGATGTCGTATACATGGACTTCAGTAAGGCGTTTGATAAGGTTCCCCATGGTCGGCTGATAGAGAAGGTGAAGGCGCATGGGGGCCAGGGTGTACTAGCTAGATGGATAAAGAACTGGCTGGGCAACAGGAGACAGAGAGTAGCAGTGGAAGGGAGTTTCTCAAAATGGAGATGCGTGGCCAGTGGTGTTCCACAGGGATCCGTGCTGGGACCACTGTTTGTGATATACATAAATGATTTGGAGGAAAGTATAGGTGGTCTGATTAGCAAGTTTGCAGACGACACTAAGATTGGTGGAGTAGCAGATAGTGAAGGGGACTGTCAGAGAATACAGCAGAATATAGATAGACTGGAGAGTTGGGCAGAGAAATGGCAGATGGAGTTCAATCAGGGCAAATGCGAGGTGATGCATTTTGGAAGATCCAATTCAAGAGTGAACTAAACAGTAAATGGAAAATTCCTGGGAAAAATTGATGTACAGAGAGATTTGGGTGTTCAGGTCCATTGTTCCCTGAAGGTGGCAACGCAGGTCAAAAGAGTGGTCAAGAAGGCATACGGCATGCTTTCCTTCATCGGACGGGGTATTGAGTACAAGAGTTGGCAGGTCATGTTACAGTTGTATAGGACTTTGGTTCGGCCACATTTGGAATAATGCGTGCAGTTCTGGTCGTCACATTACCAAAAGGATGTGCATGCTTTGGAGAGGGTGCAGAGGAGGTTCACCAGGATGTTGCCTGGTATGGAGGGCGCTAGCTATGAAGAGAGGTTGAGTAGATTAGGATTATTTTCATTAGAAAGACGGAGGTTGAGGGGGGACCTGATTGAGGTGTACAAAATCATGAGAGGTATAGACAGGGTGGATAGCAAGAAGCTTTTTCCCAGAGTGGGGGATTCAATTACAAGGGGACACGAGTTCAAAGTGAAAGGGGAAACGTTTAGGGGGGATATGCGTGGAAAGTTCTTTCCGCAGAGGGTGGTGGGTACCTGGAACGTGTTGCCAGCGGAAGTGGTAGACGTGGGCATGATAGCGTCTTTTAAGATGTATCTGGACAGATACATGAATGGGCAGGAAGCAAAGAGATGCAGACCCTTATAAAATAGGCGACATGTTTAGATAGAGGATCTGGATCGGCGCAGGCTTGGAGGGCCGAAAGGCCTGTTCCTGTGCTGTACTTTTCTTTGTTCTTTGTTATTTGTTCAGCTGATGGAATTCCAGTGGCTTATCCAGACCAGGAATTAATGTGAATTAAAGATTGCCGGGAATCAGAGCTACACCCAGGAAAGTGATGGAGGATGTAATAACACAGGGGTTGGGGGTGGTGATGTGCGGGCTGTTCACGGGAGAGATGAAACAGGAGGGGAATTAGTAGAGTGGGGGCTTTTACAGGACAAAGAGCGTATTAAGAAAGGGGGGAGTGTTTACAGTGGGGGCAGGGGGGAGAATTAGAGGGGAATAATCAAAGAGAGAATAAGTTATGTTAAAAATAGGAGGGAGGGGGAGGATTCGCCAGGTTTAAAATGGGATTGGGCAGTGGGGAGTCTCCAGGTTTAAATTGAGAGGGGGATGATTCTCCAGGTTTAAAATGTGAGGGGCAGTGGGGATTCTCCAGGTTGAAAATGGGAGGTGGCATTGTGGATTTGCCAGGTTTAAAATGGGATGGGGCAGTAGGCATTCTCCAGCTTTAAAGTGGGAGGGGGCAGTGGCGATTCTCCAGGTTTAAAATGGGAGGGGGCAGTGAGTATTATCCAGTCCGTTCATGGGGTGACGGGGGGGAGATTGGTGGGAGGTGGTTATATGTGGGACTCTTCACAGGGTGGATGGGGTTAATTACTTGGGGTGATGTTCACAGGAGGAGTATTAGATGGGGGTCTGTTCCTGGGGTTCTTTAGATTGAGGGGTCTGGTCACAGGAGGGTTATTGGATGGGGTTCTGTTTCTGTGGGTACTTAAATGGGGGTCTGGTCACAGGAGGGATATTTAAATGTGAGTCTGTTCCTGGTACTTAGATGGGGACCTGGTCACAGGAAGGGCATGGGATGCGAGTCTCTACACAGGGGGGATTTAGATGGGAGTCTGTTCACAGGAGGGGTGTGTAGATGGGCGTCTGTTCCTGGGGATATTCAGATGGGAGTCTGTTCACAGGAGGTGTATTCAGTTGGGAGTCTGTTCGCATGAAGGGTATTAGATGGGAGTCTGTTCACAGGAGGGGTATTTTGATGGGAGTCTCTTCATAATAAGGGTATTAGATGGGCGTCGCTTCGCATGGGGACATCATATAGGGTTCTGTAGACCAGGGGTATTTACGTGGTGGGTGGGGGGCGCTATTTGCAGATGTGAATAAATTACAGGGGGATATAAATTGTGGGGGGAAACAAATTGCGGGGGGCATAAATTGTGGGGGGATTAATTGCGAGGGGATATAAATTGCAGGGGGATATAAATTGTGGGCGGTGGAATGTAAATTGCCAGGGGGTATAAATTGTGGGGGGATATAAAAATTGCGTGGGAGATATAAATTGTGGGGGGTCATAAATTGTGCGGGGATACATTTCGGGCAGGATATAAATTGCGGGGTGGGATAAATTGCGGGGGGAGGTAAATTGCGGGACGGGATATAAATTGCGGCGCGATACTAATGGCGGGGGGTTAGGGTTAGGAAAAGAAAGAGAAAATGAAAGTCAGAAATAGTGATAAAGAAAGAGAAAAGACAGAAAGAGAGATAAAGAAAGAGAGAAAAAAAGAAAGAGAGGAAAGACAGATAGAGACAGAGGAACAGAAAAGAGAGAGAATGTCAGGCAAATAGAGACAAGACAAAGTCAGAAATATAGAAACGACAGAAATTAAGAAATAGAGAAAAGACAGAAAGTCAGAGAAATAGAGAAATGACAGAAAGTCAGGGAAATTGAGAAAGGCAGAGCCAGAAAGAGAAATAGAGACAAGACGGAGGGAGACAGAGAAATAGAGAAAAGACAGAAAGAGAATAAGAAAGAGAGAAAAAGAAAGAGAGAAAAGACAGAGACAGAGAAGCAGAAAAAAGGGAGAAAGTCAGACAATTAAAGAAAAGACAAAGTCAGAAATAGAGAAAAGACAGAAACTCAGAAATAGAGAAAAGACAGAATCTCAGAAATAGGGAAAAGACAGAAAGTCAGAGAAATAGAGAAAAGGCAGAAAGTCAGAAATCGAGAAAAAACAGAAATTCAGAGAAATAGAGAAAGAAACAGAGGGAGGAGTAGAGAAAAGACAGAAAGTCAGAGAAATAGAGAAAGATAGAAAGTCAGAGGAATAGAGACAGGACAGAAAGAGCCAGAGAAAAAGAGGAGGCAAAAAGTGGAGGGAAAGAACAGAGAGAAAAATAAATTACAGGCAGCAAAGAGACAGACAGAAAGCCAATGAGAAAGGCACACAGAGAATCACAGAGAGGTTGTGAGAGGGAAGGACAGAGAAAGCCATTGAGACAGAAAGACACACAATCACTCAGAGAGAAACACAACGTGAGAGAGGGAGGGACAGAGAGAGATGGAGGTACACAGAGAAGGCGAGAAACAGAGGTGGAGAGATTAACAGAGACTGATAGCGAGAAACAGAGACTGAGAAACCGGGAGAGAAAGAGAGAGAGAGAGAGAGAGAGATTGAGTGAGAGAGACTGAGTCAGAAGGACGGAGAAAGGCACAGGGAGACAATAAAGACGTGATACTCACTATCCCACATGGTATGGGCTCCATCGTTGGACTCCAGCACCTTCCCTCCATCAGCTCGTCCATGGGGAAAATATCCTGGAGAGGGGCATCGGGTTGGGAATTGGAGAAAAGGGTCAGGACTGGGGCAGAGAGAGGGGGATTTAGACTGAACTCTCTCTCTCTCTCTCTCTCTCTCACACACACACACACACACACACACACACACACACTGTAATCAGCTTGCAATTCACCTGGGCACAGAGTCTGAGACACAGGAACTCACTTTCACTAAGCAGCTGCATGGAAAGAAAGAATGGAGGCTGATGTTGTCCGAATAATTCCCAGAACCTGTCACTCAGAATAGACACTCCTCCCAAAATACAGCTCATCCAACCAGCTCTCAGCTTCCTCCTTCTGTACACTGCCTCCCAGGTTTGGGACATTCCAAGGTGAGTCTCTTTGCAAACAGGGAAAGGGGGAAAGAGGGATATTCCAGCCGTATCACAAATGGACCATTCCAGACAGAAACCTGTCTGTATGTCTCTCTGTCTCTCTCTCCCCTAAAAACCTCATTAACAGAGCAGAAAAGCTGCTGTAATCTAAAACCTGGAGGGTTTGCATAATGACTATTTAACACTAATTGCATTAGATGTCTTTAACTATTCACCTTCAGTTCACAGAACGTTCAGAAAACGACTGAAAATGTCTCACTGCAGTTACCTTGAAATTCTGGCAGTGCGTTTTTGCTGGAGAGGCCAGTTTGACTGCAGTTTTAACAGGCAGTTTTTATTCGAATTTTCAATTTCACTGTGTGATAAAGACTGAAAGTAGAGTCAGGTTAATGAAGCAGCCAAGAGAACCTTCACATCTGATGACATTTCACACAACAGTTCTGACCCATATTTACAGTTATATTTCTCAATGATTCTTTGTAATATATCTGATGCTGCTGTATTTATGCATTAGCCTGTAATCAATGGAAAAAACCTTCTTAACAGTTACAACTTTAATGTCACAAGGGGTTACAAAGTTGGGAAATGGACATTTATCACAACATTGTATGAAATATCTTCGCTTTTCACCTCCAGTTTGTATAAAGCTCAGCGATAACACCTGCACATTCTGACCAAGAATTTTTACTGCTGTAATAAAGTGTCACTTGTTTCCATTTGCTTCCTGACTTTTTCTTTCCTCTGCTGTCCTGGGGGATTCAGAAATGATTTTTGTTCATCGCTTGTCCACATTCAGGAGGTTCCAGCTCCTCTGCAGCTGCTGTCGTGGAGAAAATAATTGTATTCAAAATATTTCCCTTGGTTTGGGGACAAGAGGAGAGACTGTTTACACTAACATAGGGTGAATAAAATAGCCAGGGAGTTGTTCTGGTCTGGTATTCACTGTCCGACAGGTTCTGAAAGCAGATTCCATGTTAAAATAAAAAAGACAATCGGATCAAAACTTCAATTACTCTGAGTTATAGTGCAGAAGATCCCAGCATAGAGAGACAAGTGAGAGCGAAAGAGAGATGTCATAACGTTAGTGATGAAGAATTCAACACAACTTATTAGGAGAGTTTTTATTTGTGTAAATTGTTGTTGAGTTTTATTTCATGCTGTTGTTTTATTTATGAATTATCTTTAATCACTCAAAATATTTTTCGAAATAGGAACCAGTTTAATGTTACATAGTAGGAAAATAGCCATTTAACAACGATTGTATTGAAATTATTTTATTCAGCATCTCTAGTTTTCAGAAACTAAACTTCTCAAACCTTTTGAAACTTTCAGGCTTTCAGGAACACTGAATGTCCCATCAGCAATGGCCCATCATCGCCATCTGCTGGTGTTCCTGACTCATTGCAGTTACTGCCCCCTCTCACAATTTCCATCTCCTGGTGTCCCTGACTCACTGCAGTTGTTGTCCCCCCGCTCACCATCTCCATCTGCTGGTGTGCCCGGCTCATTGCATTTACTGTTCCACTCTCACCATCTCCATCTGCTGTGTCCCTGTATTACTGCAGTTACTGTCCCCCCCGCCTCACCATCTCCATCTGCTGGTGACCCTGTCTCACTGCAGTTGCTGTCCCCGCTCACCATCTCCATCTGCTGGTGTCTATGTCTCATTGCAGTTACTGTCCCTCTCTCACCATCTCCATCTGCTGGTGTCCCTGTCTCACTGCAGCTATTGTCGCCCCTCTCATCATCTGCATCTGCTGTTGTCCGTATCTCACTGCAGTTACTGTTTCCCCTCTCGCCATCACCATCTGATGGTGTCCCTGTCTCACTACAGTTACTGTCCCTCCTCCCACCATCTCCATCTGCTGGTGTCCCTCGATCGCTGCAGTTACTGTCCCTCTCTCACCATCTCTTACTGCTGGTGCCCCTGTCTCACCACAGCTACTGTCGCCCCTCTCATCATCTACATCTTTTGGTGCCCCTGCCTCACTGCAGCTACTGTCGCCCCTCTCATCATCTCCATCTGTTTGTGTCCCTGCATCACTGCAGTTACTGTCCCTCTCTCACCATCTCCATCTGGTGGTGTCCCTTTCTCACTGCAGTTACTGTCCCTCCTCTCACCACCTTCATCTGCTGGTGTCCCTGTCATGAGGGTGCGATGGCTCCCACAGTGGCATAGCATGTTGGATGTTTAAAATGGAGGGTACTGTTTCTGGACGCTTCCAGTTGCATAGACGACCACATGTTCAGGGAGTGTCACCAGCTACAGAAAGTGATCTCCTGGGATTTGAACTTGTGCCATGGCAGGAGACACTGTTTCGCATCCGTGAGGCTGAGAACCATTTAGATAGCATGTTTAGAGATGCATTCACACTGTAGGTGAAGAGAGTGCAGGCAGAGAGGGGATGGGTGACCACCAGAGAGACTAGGAGGACCAGGCAGGTAGTCCAGGTGTTCGCTGAGTCGATCTCGCTCACTGATAGATTTCCCACTTTGCATACAGGTGAAGATGATGGTTCCTCATGGTTTTGCAACCACAGCTAAGTGCCTGAAACCACGGACAGCTCAGCTGCACAGGACAGGAGGAAGAGAGGTGAAACAGTGGAAGTTGTAGGGGATTCAATAATTAGGTGAACAGACAGGCATGTCTGCGACCATAGATGTGACTCCAGGATGGTATGTTGTCTCCCTTGGTGACAGCATCAAGGATGTCACTGTGCAACTTCAGGGTGGGTGAACAGCCAGAGTTCATGGACCACATCTCTGCGAAAGACAGATAGAAAGAGGAGTGAAGGCCTGGAAACAGATTTTAGGGAGATAGGAAAGCTATTAAAAAGCAAGACTTCAAAAGGAGTCACTTCATGATTACTCCCAGTGCTGCACGCTAGTGAGTACAGAAATAGGAGTGTGGAGCAAATGAAGGTGTGGCTGGAAAGGTGGTTCAGGTGGGAGGACTTTAGATTCTTGAGGCATCAGTACTCGTTCTGGGCAGGTGGAAACTCGACAAGAAGGATGGATTATACCTTAGCAGGACTGAGACCAATATTCTCGCAGGACGATTTGCTGGTGATGCAGGCGAGGTTTGACACTAGCTTGGCAGAGGATAGGAACCTGAGAGGGATTTCAGATAGGAGAAAACGAAGCTGGTAATTGTAGTAACAAAGGAAGTAAGCGAAAGGGCAAGGCAGCAGAAACAAAGGGCAGCATCAAATCGGGTCAAAATATGGGGAAACAAGTTATGAAAGGCCAAATGTAAGGCACTCTGTCGACTGCATATAGCATTCGCATTAAGTTAGAATCGATGAATTGATGGTACATTAATTACCAAGGATGTTCTTTAACGGACATGTGGCTGCAGCTGACCAAAGCTGTGAACTGAAATTTCAATTTTATTTACCATTCAGGAAGGATAGGAAAAAGGAAAAGGATGTGGGGCTGTATTGGTAATGAAGGATGAGATGCTGCATTAGTTCAATTCTGCAATGCATAGTCACAAATAACTATTTTAATCACTTAATTGAAAGTCTACAGTTGAAGAAGCAGCCATCTCCCACAATGAAGAAAAGCAGCTTTGAGAGAGCTTCTCCACAAAGTTAAAGGGGACATCCACAATCCACAGTGAAGTAGAGCAGCCCTGAGGGAAACATCCACACATTGGGTGTTAAATTGCTGAATGGTCACAGTCGAGTGAAGGACATCACTGAAACAATATGAGACGAGAGAAATAATAGATGATGTTTGAAAGAACAACCTCATTGCTAGGAGAATAAGCTTCTAATTTCCATGAGTTAATTGATGTGATTAGAATAGTCCATTCTTAGCAGTTTTCCAGTTCAACTTCAGAAACATATGTATTTTATTAGAATAGGGATGGAACTCGATGTCGTAATCTGTTTGTTCAAATTTTTTTTAAAGTTGCAATTTCAATTTCCCCGTGGAGATCCCACAGGGTATAAATTATAGGCTCTGGGAATGTATCACCTCAGAGTTTAATATAGAGAGATTGCCTGCAGTACAAAGGGACAGATCATTTCATACAGAAAATGCTTGAAACACTGATCAGTATCAGGAAAATATATTACCTGATCCTTGCCATCATTGGTGTTCCTGGTAAGTGATTATTATCATTGAAGTTGTGTAAAACTGTGTGTGAACTGGTCTATATTTCTTGTCAGATAAAGAATGTTATTTGGTGATCTAGTGGGCAGCGATATACAGACAACCGATCACTGATATCATTTTCTTATGTCAAATATCGTGCATTATCGCTGCGGTTTTATTGTAATCCCTTAACTGATAATAAAGCTCTGATTGTAACTGATAGGCTCTCTGAATTGTCAAGTTATTGCATTTAGTGGAAAATCGTGTAATGTTAACTTAGATATCACTGAAACCAAATCTTTAAAAGAAGGTATTATTGGAACTATCAGTCACTGTAGAATTATACTGAGTGTGGGTCACTAACAGGAGCGAAACCTCTGATTCCAGTGTTCATGTACTATTGGGAGTATCTGTCATTGTGGAAATGTGCGGAGTGTTGGTCATGAACTGGAGTGGGACACCTGATCCCAGTGAGCATGTTTTACTGTAATGACTGCAATTGTCCAATCCATTTCTATATTGAAATCTTTGTTTCAGATGATGGATCTCTCTATTGAGATGCCTTTGGGTCTTGCGAATTGATTGCCAAGCGGAAGATGTTTACTGAGGTCTTCTAATCCATGTATAAATCTAAATGTATTGATATTTCTCTGTTTCCTTTTGAACTGTTCTGACTGAAACAGATTTAACTATTTACCGACAATTAAACCGCGGGTCAGCACTGAGACATCATTCTAATACTGTAATCATGAATTACTCACAAGCTGAGTATAGTTACTGTAAACACTATTTATTTTACTGCTGATTAATACCTTCACCCAACATAGTCCTGCGAAGCTGTGGGTCACGTGTGCTGAAGCCAATTACCTATTAATGGCACAGGATAAATATTGGGCTGTGTTTGATGAATCGTCCACTGCTGTAACAGATTAAGATTTGACGGATCAGTTCATATCTCAGTTTCAGAATCTCACCAGATGTAACCTGTACCAATCTCTGTCCTTGGTTCAGTGAGTTGTGTCCCTGTGAGGAAATACCTATAGCTTATGAACATACATATCCGGTTTTCATAATACAGAGATCAGTGCAAGGGAGGTAAATAATAACTTGGTAAAATATGAATGGTGAAATAAACAGTACACTTCTCTCAGCTCTGGTATTATCTGATTAAAAATAATTGCACCATCTCGAGTGCATCAGTATCCTTTTTGTAACATGGAGAATAGAACAACTCACAGTACGCTAAGTTTTGTAAAACCTTGGTTCTATTTCAGTATAAGATCAGCTCTTTGTTTTTTTTTAATTCCAATCCTCTGGAATTGAGCTCCTGTGATTGTTTTGTACTTTACGGGCCCGGTAACATGTGTTGCTACTTTAAATGATTTGAGAATCTGTCCCCTGAACCTCTTTCCCCTTTGACCCCATTCAGACTCTTGTCGTCCAAGCATTATTTCAGATGCTTATTTATCAGAACAAAATTAAGCAGCTCACACTTTGCACTCCTCAAAATAATTAGGCATTTAAATGCCCTTTGTGCAACTTTATCATTTCTTATTAATAATGTTTTAAGGTATTTGGTTGAATTCATACTCGGTATTAACGGTACTCTGAATTTGGACTTGGCTGGAAACTGTGAAATTGTGCTTCTGCTTCCCACATCCATATGGTTTATTTAAATGTTGAAGGACAGTATTTGCAGTGCTGATCTTTGTGCAAAACCACTTCCCAACTTCTGCCAGTCTGACAAAATACCTTTAACCCTTATTCCCTGTTTTCTGTTTTTGTAGTCAGATTGATGTCCATTCTGCTACTTATCCCCTAAATTCACTTGCTCTCTGATTAGTCATCAGTCTGACACATGGTCCCTTATTGAAGACCTTTCGAAAATTAAAGGCCATTACATCAACTGTATTACATGTATCTAAACTTTCTGACATTATTCAAAAATCCAATAAGGTTGGTCAAGTATGACCTTCATTTTGGAATATGTGCTCTTCTTTATTGAGGTGTTTCCAGGTGTTTATCCGTTACATCTCGGAAAAGGGATTCCAGAAACCTCTGTGCCACTGACGCTAACTGTTATATAGTTATTTGGACATGCTCTGCCTTACGTGTGAAATATAACAGCCACATTAACTGTCCACCAGTCCTCTGAGACTATTTCCTGACCTGCTGATTATTAATGAGCCGATAATAATGCCTCTTGTGCTTCTTCCCTATCTTTTTAGTATGTTTGGACACAAAGAATCTGAACCATAGACTTTTCCCACTCTTTGATTACTTTATCGAATATTTACTACTTTCTACCTTAAATGTTGCGAGATTTATTTTATTGGAATTTATTCACTATTATTGGACAGTTATTTCTTCCCCTCAGAGACCTATCTTCCCCTTCTTCAGGCTCTGAATCCTCATTCACTGGCTCATGTTGCCCTGAGTGTCCCCAAAACACATGAGACTTCCTATCTTCTGAGATCACAGATGTGCTCCTGAAATCCATTTCCATGTTTGTCCATGTCAGTTTGTCCTGGCTGCTCCAAAGCCCAGTAAATGCGAGCTGTCCCTAAACTCAGTGGATGGGATCATTCCCGACAGACGCGATGGGCTGGGTCCTGTGCAGGAGGCAGGATTCCCGGATTCGGCCTGAAATGTCACCCCTCACTCATCCCCCACCCCCGCCGCCGCCCCCAGGACCGACCCTCCTGTCTTTTAGTGTAAAGTTTAACGAGACGGAATCCCCATCCCATTAAAGGCTTTATAGGGCCGTGGGTTGCATAATCACAGGGCTGGCAGCTCAGCAGTAACGGCAGCACCACCGGGAGCCGTGGCCACTACCGGTACTAGAAACAGAAGAGCAGCAGTAGGCAATTCGGCCCTTCGGGCCTTCCCCACCATTCAGTACGATCATGGCAGATAATCCACTTCAATGCCTTTTTTACACACTATCCCGATATCTCCTTATGTCATTCGTATTTCGGAATCCCACAATTTCTGCTTTAAACATACTCAATGACTAAGGTTCCACAGCCCTCTAAGGCAGGAAATTCCAAAGATTCACAACCTTCTGAGTAAAGGAATTTCGACTCATCTATCTCCTAAATGATGTCCTTCTTATTTTGAAATTGTGTCTCCTGGTTCTAGACTCCCCACCCCGGGGGTAAAAAAACATTACTTGCAACTACCCTGTCTGTCCCTTTATGTATTTTTTTAGGTTTGAATGAGATCACCTCTCATTCTTCGAAATTCGAGAGAATACTCGCCCAGTTTCTGCAATTACTCTTCATAGGACAGTCCCGCCATCCTGGGAACAAGTCTGGTGAACCTTCGTTGCACTCCCCCTATGGCAATAAGATCCTTCCTCGGGTAAGTGGACCAAACTGCACACAATAATATTGGTGTGGTGCAACCAAGGTTCTATACAATTGAAGCAAGACTTCACTATTCCTGCACTCAAATCCTCTTGTGATAAAGGCGAACATGCAATTAGCCTTCTTAATTGCGTGATGCACCTGCATGTTAGCTTTCAGTGACTTATTGACAAACATATGCAGGTCCCTTTGTACTTCTGCACTTTCTAATCTGTTGCCATTGAAGATAAACTCTGCACATCTGCTGCTCCTGCCAAAATGGAGAACCTCACACTTTTCCACATTATATTCTATCTGCCAATTTCTTGCCCACTCTGTAGGTCGGTTCAAATCCCCTTCAAGCCAATTAGCACATTCCTCACAAAGCACATTCACACCTAGTTTTGTGTCATCCACCCACTTGAAAATATTACATTTGGCCCCCACATCCAAGATTAAGATTCATTGTGAACAGCTGGAGCCCGAGTACTGATCCCTGTGGTACTTCACTATTTGCAGCCTGCCAATGGGAGCCTGCCAATGCCAATGACACGTTTATTCCGACTCTGTTTTCAGCCTGTTAACTAATCCTTAATCCATGTCAATATATTGCCTCCTATTCCACGTGCTTTAATTTTGCTATCAATCTGCTGTGGGTAACGTTTTCTAAAGCCTTCGGAAAATTCAAGTATACCAGGTCCACCGACTCCCATTTCTCAATTCTGCTGATAAACTGTTCAAAAAGCTCCAACCGGCTCGTCAAACATGATTTCCCATTCATGAAACCATGTTGACCATGCCCAATCAGATAATTATTATCCGAGTCTCCATTTATCACATCCTGTACAATAGATTTTTATATTTTCCCTAACTACTGATGGAAGGCTAACAGGTCTATAATTCCCTGTTTTCTGTCTCCCTCCCTTCGAAAATAGTGTTGTGACATTTGCGACCTTCAAATATGCAGGAACCTTCAGCCCCATTCATTTCTCCAATACAGCCGTCATACTCAGACTAATTTCCATCATATTCCCTTTCTCCCGAGTCCCTTGGATCTCTAATTTTGGGAAATTTCTTATATCTTCCTCAGTGAAGAAAGGCACAAAGAAATCATTTAGCTTCTCTGCAATTTCTTTGTTCCAATGATAAATTTTGCTGACACGGCCGGCAATGGACCCACATTTGACTGAGACAAACGTTTCCTTTTTATGGACATAGAAGCTTTTGCAGTGCATTACTTTGTTTGTTTTTTGACTATTGTATTCATATTCTATTCCGTCTCTCTTTATTAGTTTTTGTTCCTACTTTTATGTATTCTCAAATCTTCCCATCCCACTGGTTTAATACTATTTCTGGCAACTTTATAGGCATTTTAGTTTAATCTTATACAACCATTAACCTCCTTTGTTAGCCACTGTTGACTGCCTATACATTTGTTTTTTTTTTGAACCTTGAAGTAATATACGGTTGCTGTAAACTATGAAATATTTCTTTGAAGACTATCCTTGCGTTTGTGCTGTCAGACCTTTTAATGTATTTTCCCAAACCACGGCAGACAATTTGCCCCTCATAGCTTCATAATTTCCTTTGTTCAAAATTAACACCCTGGCTTCAAGTTGAACTAACTCACTTTCAAACATAACGTAAAATTATATCATATATGGTCATTCATCGTGGAAGCATCTTTACCAACAAAATTATTAATTAGCCCTTTATGGTTATCTAATACTAGATCTAAAATAGCCTGTTCTCTGGTCTGTTCCACAACATATTGCTCCAGAAAACCATTCCTAACACTCCAACGACTCGTCCTCCACAGCATTAGTGTTCATTAGATTAACCCTGTCTATCTGCAGTTTGAAGTCACCCATAATGACTGCATTACCCATGCTAGATATTTCTAATCTCCTGATTAACACCTTGACCCACACTGTCACGACTGCCTGTTGGCCTATAAGCAACTTCTACCAATGTTTGCTACCCCTTTCTGTTTCGCAGCTCCACCCAAATACTACATTTTGTTTTTACGATCTGAGACCATCCCTTACTAAGATACTAATCCCATCCCATATTATCAGCGCTAATCCACCTGCTTTGCCTGCTTTCCTTTCCTTTCCAAATGTTGAATCTCTTTGAATCTTCAGTCCCCGGTCTTGGTCACCCGATAGCCACTAATGACAATGCGATCATACCCATTTACCTCTATCTGTGCCTTGAAATAACCTACCTTGTTTCGAATGCTGCTGGCATTCAGGTAGTGTGCCCTTAACCTTGGATTCTTAATATTATTCTGCATTCAAAAACTAGTTGAGGCTTGCCTTTGTTTCGCCTATCTTCTAATGCTCTGTTGTCTACTTTTCTACATGATGTTTTAAGCTCTAGTTTCTTCCAATTTGAGCTATGCCTCCGGGTCCCATCCCACTGACAAGATTGTTTAAACACTCTCCAGCAGCGCTACCCAATCTCCCTGTGAGGATATTAGTTGCAGTCCTGTGAAGCTGTAGTCCCGTTAATAGGCCACTCAAGGACCTCAGTTGGCCTCTGGGTGTGAAGGCATCATTGGGCCTATCCAGCTCCCGGGAGAATCAGAACCTGCAATCCTGATTCTGCCTGGATTCTCCAAACCCGCGCAATGAAACCCGACCTCGGGAGGAGAACAGGCTCCAGCACAATGAGCCCGATTCCCACCTCGTTTCCTTCCAGCATCTTTTGCTGGTAGATTCCGAGGGTCCCATTTGAAATTGATTGGTTTTGTGTCATTCGCTCACCATTTCCACTGGGACTCCACTCGTTGTCAGTGACTCTGGCATGGGAATCAAAACCAACCCCGTTTTGTGATCCTGACCCCTGTGCAGGAACTCTGTCGTAAATTAATGGTGTGTGGACCTCGGGTGTAAATAATCCTATATTACACACTCAAATAATGTCTCTGGAAGACTGTAAGTGTTAAGCTGTGCTTCATTTGCTTAGAATACGGGGACCATTCTTTGTTCCCTTCCTTCACATTTTTCCCGTTAGTTTGCTGACTGTACTGCTGCCTTTTTACTTCCTTTGCCTTGAACTGGAACATTTGCGCAAATTTTTCTCACAATGCCATCCGTCCCTGGGCTTCTCATAGCCGTCTCTGACACTTCCCTTTCCTTCCTCGACCATACTGCCTCTATTTCATGGATTGCCTATCCACGAATATCTAACTCCCACAGCTACCTTGATTACCTTTCCTCCCATCCCACTTCCCAGAAAGACTCTGTGCCATTCTCCCAATTTCTTGATCTCTATTCCATCTGTTCCGAGGATGTTACCTTTCACACCAGTGCTTCAGAAATGTCGTCATTATTCGTCATCCAAGGATTACCCTCCACTGTGGTTAATAGGAACTTTCATCATGTTTATCCTATTTTCCGTGTTACTGCCTTCACCCATTCCCCTCCCAGCCAAAGCCATCATAATGTTCCCCTTGCCCTCACTTTCCTCCCCACTCGCCTCCGCAATGAACACACCATCCTCCAACATTTCCACCATATCCGGTTAAGACCAGCACTAAACATATATTTCGCTCCCCTTCTACCACCCTGTTCCCTGCACCCTGGTCCACTCCTCAATTACCCACAATATCTGATCATTTTCCCTATCACATTCCCATGCAAGAGGTATCCAGGGCCCCACACAATCCTTCCCGGTGAAATAATGTGCTGTACTATTTACCATTTAGTAATAGTATTCAGTACGCATGGTGAAATCTACTGGACATTGGGACAGGAGCAAATGCAGATTGGATGATTGCATTGCATGACTACTCCGTTCAGTCTGCAAGTGTCACCCTGAGCTTCCAGTCACTTATCACTTTAATTCTACACCCTCCTCCACTCTGACCTCTCGACAGCTGACCCCCACCCCACCCACCCCCCGCCCCCCATCCTCTTCCACTGCAGCTCAAGTTCGAATAGGTGTTTTATCGCATCTCGAGTTCAACACTGAGATTAAAATATTCAGATAATAAACACTTTCTCGGACAGCCTGTGCTGTTATTGAGGGATGGTTACACCAGAGTCAGTCAGAGTGAAGGTGGTGTAGGGATTCTCTATTAATAAACAGCTGCTGGGTTTATCCACCATTCTGAGTCACTTTTTCTGGCTCGTCTTTGCCAGATTTTCGAGGTTCCTCCCTCCTTCTGTAATCTGCTGTAACCATTTAAGCCACCCACGTTTTAATCCTTTCCTTTTCCTTTGTCCCATTCGCCATATGTTTTTTGCCATTGTATCATTCCTGCCCTGCAACTGATCACTGACCTTCCCCGTTGTTCTTTCCACTCCCATACCCGACTTTTCACAGACTCGATCATTGCTTTAAAACCGTTAATCTCTAATATCGGCCAGTACTGGAGAAAACCTTTCAGATTGAATCGTTAACTCCCTTGCTGTATCCACAAATGTTGTTTGCCCTGCTGAGTGTTTTCTTTAATTCTTCCACTGGATGAGTGTGCTGCTGGTAAGGCCAGCATTGATTGGCCATCCCTTATTTCCTTTGACAACTGAGTTATTTGCCAGATCAGTTCAGAGGGAAGCAAAGAGTCAACTAGATTGCGCTTGGACTGGAGTCATATGTAGTCCAGGCCAAGTAAGGATGGCAGATTTCCTTCACTACAGGACATTAGTGAAGCAGATAATTTTTGACAATAAAAATGCTGGTGTCACTATTACTGAGACGAACCTTCAATTCTTGCTTTTTGTTGATTTGCTGACTGTATTAATTAAATTGAATCTGAATTCAACTAACTGCCATGGTGGGATTTGTATCCGTGTCCCCGGGGCATTAGCCTGTTCCTCCTGATTACTAGCTTACTGGCACGACAACACATTTTCCTCTTCAATATTGTCCTATTTCCAATCAGATTTACAGCAGTGTCAATATTTTGTTTTTACTTTGGTATAGATATTAAAGAGTGAATGACGTAGGTGAGGTTAGGTGTTCTGGAGTTTTAACTACATACCCTAACTTTTTAATCCTTGACAGTACACCATCTGATGTCACACCAACAGGCTTTGCTTCCAATTGGGCAGGAAGGAGTCTAGACCTGATCTTCGGAACAGGGTTGTTCAAATACTGACTCCGGGGTATGGGAGGAGCTGCCTGACATTGGGGTCTCCGAAGGTTAACTCGAGAGCGAGGTAGAGTCTTGAAATCTCCGATCACTGGGTTGCCAATACTGAAAGCAGGGGAGGGGACTCCTATCCTGAAGTGTGATCTCAGGCCAGGGAAGGATGGGTCCTGTAGATTATGTTATCCAAGAGACGACATATGGTCTGATCAAGAGAGAGGGGTCCAATCCTGGAGGGAATTCTGATCCTGGAAGGGCGGGTCTAATTCCAGGAGAGGGGTCTAATCTCGCCGTTCAGGGTCCAGTTCTGGTGGGGGTCGATTAGAATGGCCAAACCCGGCTTTCTTTGGACATGGGGTTCCACATACAAATGTTCCCTATGATAACAGGGAAAGCGGGCCGGCCAGAGTTAAACCTGTCAAACACAAAAAATCAGAAATTTCCAGCATGAGTAAAGTATTCCAATTGCTAACCTGCCTCCTTGGAACGTGGGTCTGCCTGTCCCCTGTCACAGCGCCATTAAAACCAGAAATGGACGGGTCAGAGTTGGTTGGTGATCGGAGTTGAGATTTTTAAAATTTTAACCTCCAACACGCCAGCAACTCACCTATCTGAGGTGATAAAATCCTGCCCTTACTGTCTGAAAAATGTTAATCATTAATTTTCAGTCATTATTCCCTGGTCTCTCTTCCAGTTAATTTAGTGGCGATTGTGATCCTGGCTCGGGGAAAATGCCAACTCCTCCACCTGCACAACTCGCTACCTGGTGGCCTTGGGAACGGCAGATCTACTGGTCATTATCACTGAGGTCATACTGTTGTGGATCAGTACTTATTATTTCCCAAGTTCCTTCCTGAAAATCACCCCTGTGTGTCGTGTTAACATTGTCCTGTTAGGTGCAGCGCTGGACTGTTCTGTCTGTTTCACCGTCACTTTCACCTTTGATCGATTTGTGGCCATTTGTTGGCAGAAGCACAAAACAAAATATTGCAATGAGAAAACTGCGGCTGTGGTTCTAGCAACAACTTGCATTCTGCTCTCTTCACAAAACATCCCTACTACTTTATCCTTGAACGTCGATGGATAATGGAAAACGCACCGTGGTTCTGTGCTATAAAAGCAAGCTATTATACTGAGCCCGGATGGGTGCGATTTGACTGGTTTAATACGCTTTTAACCCCATTGCTCCCATTCACTTTAATTGTGTTGCTCAATGCTCTGACAGTCAGACACATTTTAGTGGCCAGTCGAGTCCGTAAGGGACTGAGGGGTCAGAGCAAGGGGGAGAATCGCAGTGACCCACAGATGGAAAGCAGAAGGAAGTCTGTGATTTTACTCTTCTCCATGTCAGGCAGCTTCATACTTCTTTTGTTGGTGCATGTTATACATTTCTTATATTATAACATCACAGTATCTGATCCCAGGGATTACAACAGTTCTGAATCTATATTTCAACAAGTCGGATGGATGTTGCAGATTTTAAGTTGCTGCACAAACGCATTTATTTATGGGGTGACTCAGTCCAAGTTCAGAGAGCAGTTCAAGAGCGCAGTGAAATATCCAGTTACATCAATTATTCAACTAATGAATAAATAATACCACTGCGAGCAGCCCAGAGGCGGGTCCCAGTATTTCTCGTGCATGAATATAATATTTATCTGCAATGGGAAAGAGATAGTGACAGCGGGTTGAGACACAATACATTGGTGGGTTGGGGTCATGAAGAGACACACGCCGAAGAGCAGTGCAGCAACAGAGAAGATATGACAGAGAGCACGATGACTGAAAAACCACTGGTGTTGGGGTTGTCACAGACACCAAAGGGCAGCTGGGCAGCGTGCCAGAAGTGAACAGTTGGATACCGGAAATACACTAACCGGGTTTGGCGAGGTGGATGGTTGCACATGACAAATAACAGTGTGCTGGTAGGCTTGAATTAACCTTCGGAGCACCGACAGAAAAGGGGAAAGATAGAGAGTCAGAGTTCGCTCTGCAGAATATGAAGGGAAATAGCAATCGCAGTCGCCCCTCAATCACCACTGGTTCCATTCACAGTTCATCAGTGCAACTCAGAAAACAAAACTTAGTCGGACACAAGCAAAATGCTGCAGAGGGTGGAAAGCTTTTTGTGTCAGTCATTATTATTAATATTATTTGTTCATATTTTGTGGACACTTTATTGATTCCGTCTCCCTTACATTCCCCCCAGCTTGGTCACTGCTCTTACTCTTACTCTCTCTCTCTCTCTCTCTCTCTCTCTCTCTCTCTCTTGTAGGGTTTGTAAATATTAAAGGGATAGCGAGGATTGTAGGGGCTTGAGGAAGTTAGAGAGATTTGGCGGGCTGGAGGGTTGGAGGATTTTACCGAGGTAAGGGAGAAGATGGCTCATTCCTGTCTCCTCCCGGATTGTCTTTGCCAACAATAACGGCGATGGCCTGTCTTGTTGTCTGTCAGCGGCCGCCATCTTTGGAAGAGGCAAAGACAAAAAAAAACAAATGAACTTCAAATGAGCCAGATTAAAATACTGACCATTCCCAATGAATGAAAGAAAACTGAAAGTTTTTAAACTAATAATATTTTTAGGAGCCACATGGGTTAACACATTTACCCCAAACTCCACTCAATGTGACAAACGCACAAGTACAAATGCGCAGTCACATTCATAAACACCATCTTAAACACACACACACTGATACTAATTAAATATCACCGTGTCATTCTCACAAGCAACTAGACATGGGCAACAAATGCAGGCCTAACTAGCCACGCCCACAGCGCATTAAAGAATAAAATCAAAGCACACTCACATTCACACACACAAACGCTCACATACATATACACACACACACACATACATAAATACACATGCACGCCCCCCCCACCCCCACCCCCCCCCCCACACACACAATCCAGTGTGAGTCTTGTGGCAGTAGGAACTGACTTCTCGTGGAAAAAATGTTGCTGAGAAGAGAATGAGGAGAAATGAGGAGGAGAGGATGTTGGCATGAATGTGATAATCGTAGGTAGCAATCCTCAATCCACTTGGCGAGAAAAAAAAATCTTAATGGGTGAAGGGACAGATCAGCCATGATCTAACACGGATGGGACAGGATCAAAGAGCCGAATGACCTCCTTCCATCCCTGTGCCAGTCAGTGTGTGTCTGTATGTGTGTGTCTGTTTGATTCCCTGAAGCTGATGGGGAGCAGAGGTGAAACGCCTTTCGACAGAGAGGAATGTGTCTGTGCTGGGATCTTACTGTGCGTTAAAGGCTCAGAATGCTGTTAGCCTCTGGGGGTGGGGGACGAGGTCATTGCTCATTGCCCGGCCCTGCTGTTGGCTAGACAGGAGTTAAAGGTGCCAGTGTCCTGGGAGCCCGTTGATGGAACTCCAGTGGCTGATCCAGACCAGGACTTAAAGTGAATTAAGGACTGTCAGAAGACGGAGCCAAACCCAGGAAAGTGATGGAGGTTGGAAATACACGGGGGGCGGAGGGTGGACAGTTGCCTGGGACGGGAGTTACACAGGGAGGATGGCAGGGGTGCCTGTTCACGGGGCAGATGACGCAGGGTGGAAATTAGTAGAGGGGAGGCATTTACAGGACAGGGAGGGTATTTAGAAAGGGGGAGTTTTTATTGTGGGAGGGCAGGAGGAAAATTAGATTGGTGTCAATTAGCGGGGGTATCAGATGGGGATCTGTTCCCGGGGGTCGGGTGTGTATTAAGATGGTACCCTGTTCCTCGGGGATATTTGCATGGGGGTCTTTTAATAGGGGGGTATTTAGATGTGAGTCTGTTCCTGGGGGGATGCAGATGGGGGTCTGTTCACGGCGAGTATTTAGATTGGGGTCTTTAACAGGTGATATTGAGATGGGGGCCTGGTCTGAGGGGGGATAATGGGGGTCTTTTAACAGGGGGTATTTAGCTGGGAGACTGTTCCCGGGGGTATTCAGATATGAGCCTGTTTCCAGTGAGGTATTTAGATGGGAGTCTGTTTATGGGGTGTATTTAGATGGGGGTCTTTTAACAGGGGTGTATTTAGATGGGAGCCTGCTCCGGGGGGGAGGACACGGGGGGTCGGCGGGTGTCTTTTAACAGGGGGTATTTAGCTGGGAGTCTGTTCCCGGGGGTTATTTAGATGGGAGCCTGTTCCCAGGGGGTATGTAGATGGGGGATTTTTTAACAGTGGGGTATTTAGCTGGGAACGCGTTGCAGGGGGTATTTAGATTGGGATCTTTTAACAAGTCTGTATTTAGACAGGAGCCTGTTCTCAGGTGGGTATATAGATGGGGGTCTTTTATCAGTGGGGTAGTTAGATGGGAGCCTGCTCCCGGGGGGAATTTAGATGGGAGTCCATTCACTGGGAGTATTTAGATGGGGGTATTTTAACAGGGGGAATTTAAATGGGAGCCTGCTCCTGGGGGTGGGGGTGAGGGTTAATTGGATGGGGGTCTATTAACAGGGGGTATTTAGTTGGGAGTTTGTTCCCAGGGGGGTATTTAGAAGAGACTGTACTCCCAGGGGGCATTTCGATGCAAGTCTGTACTTGGGGGGCAGGGCGAGTAGTAATTAGATGGGTTCTGTTTTTACGGGGGGGAGGTGGTATATAGACGGGAGTCTGTTCCTGGGGAGAGGTATTTAGAAGGGAGACTGCTCCCAGGGGGTAATTACATGGGAGTTTGCTCCTATGGCGTATTTATATGGGAGCATATACCCCAGGGGGGAATTAGATGGGTGTATGTTAATGGGAGGTATTTAGATTGGCATCTTTTAACAGGGGGTATTTAGATGGAAACCTGTTCCCGGGCGGAATTTAGATGGGAATCTGTTCCGGGGTAGGGGGGTATTTCGATCGGGGTCTGTTTCTGGGGGTATTTGATCGGAGTCAGTTCACTGTGGGTTTTTAGATGGGGGTCTTTTCACAGAGGGTATTTAGATGGGAGCCTGTTCTCTTGGGGAGGTATTTAGATGGGAGATGCTCCCAAAGGGTATTTAGATGGGAGACTGTTCCTGGGGGGGGGGCGGGAGTCGGGGAGCAATTAGATGGGTTGTGTTTTAACAGGGGCGTATTTAGATGGGAGTCTGTTCACAGTGGGGTATTTAGATGAGAGCCTGCTCCAGGGTGGGTACTTAGAAGGGAGCCTGTTCCTGGGGGGGGATATGTACATGGGAGACTGCTCCTAGGGGGTAATTAGATGGGAGTTTGATCCTGGGGGGTATTTAACAGGCAGTATGTTCACGGTGGGTATGAAGGTGGGGGTCTTTTAACAGAGTGTATTTAGCTGGGAGTCTGTTCCCGGGTGGTATTTAGATGGGAGTTGTTCCAGGGGGGCGGGGGAATTACATCAGAGTCTGCTCCGAGGGGGTATTTAGATGGCAGTCTGTTCTTGGGGGGAAGCATTTATATGAGAGTCTAATACCGGGCGGGGGTGGTGGGGGGTATTTAGATGTGAGCCTGTTCCCGGGGGGTAATTAGATGTGAGCTTGTTCCCTGGGGGTGGGGGCATTTAGATGGGAGTCTGCTTCCAGGGGGTAATTAGATGGGAGTCTGTTCCTTGGGTGGAATATTTCGATGGGAGTCTGTTACCATGGTGGGGGGGAGTTATTCAGATGGGGACCTGTTCCCGGAGGGGGGGAGTATTTAGATGGGAGTCTGCTCCCAGGCGGTAATTAGATGGGAGTCTGTTCCTGGGGGGGAATATTTAGATGGGAGTCTGTTGCCTTGGGGAGGGGGGTGGGAGGTATTCAGATGGGAGACTGTTCCCCGGGAGGTATTTAGATGGCAGCCTGTTCCCAGGGTGGTACACAGATGGGAGCCTGTTCCTGGGTTTTATTTCAGATTGGAGCCTGTTTCCTGGGGGGTATTTAGATGTGAGCCTGCTCCAGTGGGGTATTTAGATGGGAGCCTGTTCCTGGGGTTTATTTAGATGGGACTCTGTTCCCTTGGGGGTATTCAGAAGGGAGTCTGTTCCCAGGGGGTATTTTGATGGGAGTCTGTTCCTCGGTGGGAGTATTTAGATGGGTTGTCTTTTAACAGGGGTGTATTTATATGGTTTGTCTTGTAACAGGGGAGAGGGGATAATTAAATGGGAGTCTGTTCACCGTGAAGGTATTAGATGGCGGTCAGTTAACAGAGGATATCATATAGGTGTCTGCAGACAAGGATTATTTAGTTGGGTGGGGGCGGGTGTCTGTCCAAGGGGGGATGGTTCCCAGGAGGGAAAATATTGCAGGGAAAAACGTTTGTGTGGTGGATTAATATTGCAGGGCAGAGAATTTGTCGGGGGGGGGGGGAATTTGGGGGCGGGTAAAAAAATTAGCATTGGGAAATTTGTGGTGGCGAATTTTGCATGGGGGAAATATGGCACCAAAATTTTGCGGGGGGAAAATTCACGTGGCGGGGAAGTGTTGTGGGGCAAAAAATTTGCAGGGGTACAAGTTTCTGGGGGAAGAATTTGCGGGGGGGGATATTTTGTGGGGTAAACAATTTGCCAGGGGGAAATTTTGTGGGGTAAAACATTTGTACGGGGGGGGGGTAATTTTGAAGGGGTAAAAAAGTTGGGGGGTGATATTTTGTGGTGTGAGGAAATATGCGGGGGGGGGGTAAATTTTGTGGGGTGAGGAAATTTGCATGAGGGATATTTTGTGGGGGTATAAATTGCAGGGGTATAAATTGAAGGGGGTATAAATTGCGGGGGTATAAATTGCGAGGGGTATAAATTGCGGGGGGTGAAATTGAGGGGAAATATAAATTGTGGGGGGAATATAAATTGTTGGGGGGTATAAATTGCTGGGGGGTATAAATTGCGTGAGTGTATCAATTGCAGGGGGAATTGCGGGTGGGAATTGCGGGTGTGGAATAAATTGCGGGGGAAAATTTGTGTGGTGGGGATAAATTGAGAGGGGGTATAAATTGTGGGGGTGATAGAGTTAGGAAAAGAACGAGGAAAAGAAAAAGTCGGAAAGAGATATAAAGAGCGAAAAAAGAGAGAAAGAGAGAAGACCAAAAGAGACAAATAAAGAGAGAAAAGAAAGAAAGAGACTAAGAAAACGAGACAAGATAGAAAGAGACAAAGAAAGAGAGAGAGAAAGAGAGAACAAATAGAAAGAAACAAAGAAAGAGAGAAAAGGAAAGAGAGAAAAGATAGAAAGACACAGACAGATAGAGAAAAGACAAAGTCAGAGAAATAGAGAAAAGACAGAACGTCACAGAAATGGAGAAAAGAGAAAGTCAGCAGACAAAGTCCAACTGTCCTATTATCTCAGGAATCTGTGGACATT
The DNA here is from genome assembly GCF_036365525.1 of Heterodontus francisci. NCBI lineage: Eukaryota > Metazoa > Chordata > Chondrichthyes > Heterodontiformes > Heterodontidae > Heterodontus > Heterodontus francisci. Next base: position 52,463,754 of record NC_090391.1, read on the forward strand.
TAGTCCAAGGTCCCTCTGTTCCCAGACAGAGAGATTGTTCGGTTAGATTGAAATAGCAAATGTAAAACATAATATTTCGATGTAATCCTTCACTGCAGTATACAAAGACATATCAGAGAGTGTCACGGAGTGTGAAACATCGGGGTAGAGGGAGAACATAGATGAAGAGGGTAACAAATAGGAAAAGAATGATAGGCACGGAGGGAGAGGTAATCTCTGGTAATCTCTCCCTTAGTAGTCTCCCTCCACTTTTATCTCTCTCATCCCCTCTTCCACTCTCTGAAACACAATTTCTTCTCTCTGTTACTCACTTTCCAATTCTATCTCTCCGCTTTTCTCTCTCTAAATCCATCTCCCTCTGTACACTATCTCAATCTCTACGTCTTGCTCTGCGGATGAGAAGAGGGAGAAAGAGTGCAGAGAAAGAGTGTCGCAGGCAGTAAGAGATGAGGAGAAAGAGAAAGAGGAAAAGTGAGGCTTGCATTGGTAGATGGAACTTTACTTTGCATCCAACCTCTGCTGCAAATGCCCAGGGAGTGTTTGATGGAGACAGTGTAGAGGGAGCTTTATTCTGCATCTAACCCCCGTGCTGTACCTGTCCCGTGAGTGTTTTATGGGACAGTACAGAGGGAGTTTTACTCTGTATCTAACACTGCACTACACCTGTCCGGTGACTGTTTGATGGGGGCAATACAAAGGGAGCTTTACTCTGTGTCTAATACTGACCAAGACACAGAAAGCAGAGAATAGTTGCGAACGGTTGTTTCTCCGACAGTGTAGAGATGTACAGCAGTACATCTAATTGTGCACAGCAAGATCCCACAAATAGCAATATGATAATGAGCAGAGCCTTATTTTAGTGATTTTGGTTGTGTGATAAATATTGGGCAGGACACCAGGGAGAACTTCACTGAGCCCACACGGGCACGATGGGTGACTGACCTCTTGCTGTGCTGGAGCATTCTGTGATTCGGTGAGTTCACAGCGGACTCTCCTTGATCACATATAAAAAGTGTTTCCTATGGTTTGTGATTATCCCAGTTAGCTTAACCCTTGGAGTCCAGGTATCATTCCAATCTGTTTAGACTATCCAATATTTCACACTCCTCATTGACCCTTAACCACAACGTCGGCATCGGCCCCCTCTTTTCTGACTATTTCGCAATATTGTTGCTCCTGTGATTAAAGGGACAGTGACAGAGAACAACCAACAGAAGAACAAAGAAACTAACAGCACAGGAACAGGCCCTTCGGCGCTCCAAGCCTGCACCGATCCAGATCCTCTATCTAAACATGATGCCTATTTTCTAAGGGTCTGTATCTCTTTACTTCATGCACATTCATGTATCTGTCTAGATACATCTTAAAAGACGCTATCGTGCCCGCGTCTATCACCTCCGCTGGCAACGTGTTCCAGGCACACACCACCCTCTGCGCAAAGAACTTTCCACGCATATCCCCCCTAAACTTTTCCCCTTTCACTTTGAACTCGTGACCCCGAGTAATTGAATCCCCCACTCTGGAAAAAAGCATCTTGCTATCCAACTTGTCTTTACCTTTCATGATTTTGTACACCTCAATCAGGTCCCCCCTCAACCTCCGTCTTTCTAATGAAAATAATCCTAATCGACTCAACCTCTCTTCATAGCTAGCACCTCCATACCAGGCAACATCCTGGTGAAACTCCTCTGCAACCTCTCCAAAGCATCTACATTCTTTTGGTAATGTGGCGGCCAGAACTGCACGCAGTATTCCAAATGTTGCCGAACCAAAGTCCTATACAACTGTAACATGACCTGCCAACTCTTGTACTCAATACCCCGTCCGATGAAGGAAAGCATGCCGTATGCCTTCTTGACCACTCTATTGACCTGCGTTGCCACCTTCAGGTAACAATGGACCTGAACACTCAAATCTCTCTGGACATCAATTTTCCCCAGGACTTTTCCATTTACTGTATAGTTCACTCTTGAATTGGATCTTCCAAAATGCATCACCTCGCATTTGCCCTGATTGAACTCCATCTGCCATTTCTCTGCCCAACACTCCAGTCTATCTATACTCTGCTGTATTCTCTGACAGTCCCCTTCACTATCTGCTACTCCACCAATCTTAGTGTCGTCAGCAAACTTGCTACTCAGACCACCTTTTCTTTCCTCCAAATCATTTATGTATATCACAAACAACAGTGGTCCCAGCACAGATCCCTGTGGAACACCACTGGTCACATGTCTCCATTTTGAGAAACTCCCTTCCACTGCTACTTTCTGTCTCCTGTTGCCCAGCCAGTTCTTTATCCATCCAGCTAGTACACCTTGGACCCCATGCGCCTTCACTTTCTCCATCAGCCTACCATGGGGAACCTTATCAAACGCCTTACTGAAGTCAATGTATATGCCATCTACAGTCCTTCCCTCATCAATCAAGTTTCTCACTTCCTCAAAGAATTCTATTAAGTTGGTAAGACATGACCTTCCCTGCACAAAACCATGTGGCCTATCACTGATAAGCCCATTTTCTTCCAAATGGGAATAGATCCTATCCCTCAGTATCTTCTCCAGCAGCTTCCCTACCACTGACGTCAGGCTCACCGCTCTATAATTACCTGGATTATCCCTGCTACCCTTCTTAAACAAGGGGAAAACATTAGCAATTCTCCAGTCCTCCGGGACCTCACCCGTGTTTACGGGTGCTGCAAAGATATCTGTTAAGGCCCCAGCTATTTCCTCTCTCGCTTCCCACAGTAACCTGGGATAGATCCCATCCGGACCTGGGGACTTGACCACCTTAATGCCTTTCAGAATACCCAACACTTCCTCCCTCCTTATGCCGACTTGGCCGAGAGTAATCAAACATCTGTTCCTAACCTCAACGTCCTTCATGTCCCTCTCCTCGGTGAATACCGATGCAAAGTACTCGTTTCGAATCTCACCCATTTTCTCTGACTCCAAGCATAACTTTCCTCCTTTGTCCTTGAGTGGGCTAATCCTTTCTCTAGTTACCCTCTTGCTCCTTATATATGAATAAAAGGCTTTGGGATTTTCCTTAACCCTGTTTGCTAAAGATATTTCATGACCCCTTTTAGGCCTCTTAATTCCTCATTTCAGATTGGTCCTACATTCCCGATATTCTTTCAAAGCGTTAGAGTCAGGGTTAGGGTTAGGGTTAGGGTTAGGGTTAGGGTTAGGGTTAGGGTTAGGGTTAGGGTTAGGGTCTTTCTTCAGCCACCTAGACCTTTTGTATGCTTCCTTTTTCCTCTTTGCTAGTCTCACAATTTCACCTGCCATCCATGGTTCCCTAATCTTGCCATTTCTATCCCTCATTTTCACACGAACATGTCTCTTCTGCACGCTAATCAACCTCTCTTTAAAAGCCTCCCACATATCACATGTGGATTTACCTTCAAACAGCAGCTCCCAATCTACATTCCCCAGTTTCTGCCGAATCTTGGTATAGTTGGCCTTCCCCCAATTTAGCACTCTTCCTTTCGGACCACTCTCGTCTTTGTCAATGAGTATTTTAAAGCTTACGGAATTGTGATCACTATTCCCAAAGTAGTCCCCTACTGAAACTTCAACCACCTGGCCGGGCTCATTCCGCAACACCAGGTCCAGTATGGCCCCTTCCCGAGTTGGACTATTTACATACTGCTCTAGAAAACCCTCCTGGATGCCCCTGACAAATTGTGCTCCATCTAGACCTCTAACACTAAGTGAATCCCAGTCAATGTTGGGAAAATTAAAATCTCCTATCACAACCACCTTGTTGCTCCTACATCTTTCCATAATCTGTATACATATTTGTACCTCTATCTCACACTCGCTGTTGGGAGGCCTGCAGTACAGCCCCAACATTGTTACCGCACCCTTCCTATCTCTGAGTTCTGCCCATATTGCCTCACTGCTCGAGTCCTCCACAGTGCCTTCCTTCAGGACAGCTGTGATATCCTCTTTGACCAGTTATGCAACTCCTCCACCCCTTTTACCTCCCTCTATATCCCGCCTGAAGCATCGATATCCTGGGATATTTAGTTGCCAACCATGCCCTTTTCTCAACCAAGTCTCTGTCATAGCAATAACATCATACTCCCATGTACTAATCCAAGCCCTAAGTTCATCTGCCTCACCTACTACACTTCTTGCATTAAAACAAATGCAGCTCAGACCACCACTCCCTTTGCCTTCATCATCTGCTCCCTGCCTACTCTTCCCCTTAGTCACGCTGACTTCATTATCTAGTTCCTTACAGGCTTTCGTTACTACCTCCTTACTGTCCACTGACCTCCTCATTTGGTTCCCATCCCCCTGCCACATTAGTTTAAACCCTCCCCAACAGCGTTAGCAAAAGCACCCCCCAAGGACATTGGTTCCAGTCTGGCCCAGGTGTAGACCGTCCAATTTGTAATAGTCCCACTTCCCCCAGAACCGGTCCCAATGTCCCAGAAATCTGAACCCTTCCTTCCTGCACCATCACTCAAGCCACGCATTCATCCTGACTATTGTATAATTTCTACTCTGACTATCACGTGGCACTGGTAGCAATCCTGAGATTACTACCTCTGAGGTCCTTCTTTTTAACTTGGCTCCTAACTCCCTAAATTCTGCTTGTAGGACCTCATCCCGTTTTTTACCTATATCATTGGTGCCTATGTGCACAATGACAACTGGCTGTTCACCCTCCCCCTTCAGAATGTTCTGCAGCCGATCTGAGACATCCCTGACCCGTGCACCTGGGAGGCAACATACCATTCGGGAGTCTCGTTTTCGACCACAGAACCGCCTATCTACTCCCCTTACAATCGAATCCCCAATGACTGTAGCCCTTCCACTCTTTTTCCCGCCCTTCCAAAAAGCAGAGCCAGCCACGGTGCCATGAATCTAGCTACTGCTGCCTTCCCCTGGTGAGCCATCTCCCTCAACAGTATCCAAAATGGTATGCTTGCTTTGGAGCGAGATGACTGCAGGGGACTCCTGCGCTGCCTTCCTGCTCCTTCCCTGCCTTTTGGTCACCCAATCCCTTTCTCTCTCAGCAATCCTAATCTGCGGTGTGACCAATTCAGAAACGGCCCAAATATATAGGGGTTTTCTTACCCAGCAGCCCCCTTGTCTCCGCCGACAACAAAAGGAAATTAAGTTTACTTTGAAACTGACCTTCCCAGCTGATCACTCGCTCGCACTCTCTGCTCCCGAATAAGCTGCTGCAATGAAAGGCAAGTTATTTTAAACGGCCCAAATATATAGGGTTTTACTTACCCAGCAGCCACCTGGTCTCCGCCGAAAACAAAAGGAAATTACGTTTACTTTGAAACTGACCTTCCCAGCTGATCACTCGCTCACACTCTCTGCTCCCGAATAAGCTGCTGCAAAGGGGTCATGACATTGGGGAAGAGACAGAACACAGAGAGTAGTGGTGAACGGTTGTTTCAGACTGGGTGGCGGGTGCAGAGTGGTGTCACCCAGAGGTTTACATTGGCATCGCTGCTCTTTTTGATGTTTATGAATGACCTGACTTGGGTTGCCAGAGCAGAACTTCAAAGTTTGCAGTTGACACAAAACTTTGAAAATGTCGTAAAGAGGGAAGAGAATAGTAGCGGATTTCAGGAAGCTATTGGCAGCCTGGTGAATTGGACAGACACATGGCAGGTTAACTTCAATGTTGAGAAATGTGAAGTGATGGATTTTGGAAGGAAGACTGGGAGAGGCAATATGAACAAAATGGTACAATGTTAAAATGGGAGCAGGAACAGAGAGACTTTACACATGCAAGAGCTAACAGACTCTCTCTCACTCTCTCTCTCTCTTTCTCCCCATTTCACTCACTCTCTTTCTCTTTCAATACCGATCCTGGCTTTTCTCGGAATCCTTCTTGGTTGAATAGTACCCTGAAATGTTTCAATCTCCCTGTTGCAAAGAACAAGTCACATTTCTATGGTATTTTCTATATCTTAATGATTCAATTTGGAGCTTGGATTGTGTCAGGTAAATGTAGTTTCTCATTAGGACATTCCTGCATTGTGGAACTGTCAGTTATCTGTGCAAGGACAGGACATCGGGGTGTTTGAATGGAGTTGAAGATTTTGGTTGCTTGAATAGGGTGTGAATTAGCTTGTGGATTGTGTCCCTGAAGGTCTTTTCGCCGATGTCCTGAGAGAATGAAGACGTTTACAATTGTCTGAATAAAATCAAAGTCTTTAGACACATGAAAGAACAGGATTGGGGACAATATGCAAAAGCTGAGACAGGAGGAAGGTGAATGTCTTTTGCAGTTTGTAATTAGAAAGCCTGTGCTAATGATTAAAAAAGCAAATCCCATTTTGGGCTCTTGTGAATTTAAATTTCACTGAAAATAAAAGACAGCTAAATCTGGAATAATAAATTCCGCAAGATAAAATGATTCATTATCACTGCTTTGACACTGATTTACCTTCAATAAACTTTTTCCAGTCCAGCTTTGCTAAATCGCCTTCCACCGGCCCATCATTATTCCTGAAAACTAAGTGTAAAACTGACCCATCTCTTGTTGGCCTTGCTACATACTGGCCTAAAAAATTTCCAGTGAATACATATTTAGAATTCTGTATTCTCGATACCTTTTACACAGTTATCAATGCATTAGTTAGGTCTGCATTAGACACCTTCCCTATTTATATTACATATAGCCTTATCTCTGCTATAAAAGTGGTTTAAAAAGTGGAGAGAACACTCTCCATTTTTTACACAAGATCATAAGAAATCGGAGAAGGAGTAGGCCATTCATCCCCTCGAGCCTGTTCTGCCATTCAATACGATCATGAATGATCTGATTGTGGCCTTATCTCCACTTCATTTGTACAAGTAAACACTCAACACAGGTGGGCATCTGAGGAGATGGTAGTTCCAGGGACGTGGGATTTTAGCACTTTCCTCTCTGCCCCCCACCCCCGCCCCATAACTCTTGACTCCCTTGTCGATTATCAATCGGTCTCACTCAGCCTTGAATATATTCAATGACCCAACCTCCTCTGCTCTCTGGGGAAGAGAATTCCGAAGTCAAACCACCAACTGAGAGAAATAAATTCCTCCTCGTCTTTGTCATAAATGGGAGACCCTTTATTTTTAAACTCTGCCGCATTTTTCTCGACTCTGCCACAAGGAGGGACATCCTCCCATCATCCATCCTGTAACGTCTCCTCAGAATCGTGTATATTTCAATAAGATCACTTCTCATTCTTCTAAACTCCAATGAGTATAGTCCCAACCTTTTCAACCATTCCTCATAAGACAAACCCTCCATCCCAGGAATCAGCCTAGTGAACCTTCTCTGAATTGATTCCAATGCCTTCAGGCCTGGCCATTTATCCAATTTCAAAGATGCCAAACACCTAATATTTCCCCTCTCATTCTGTTTATCCCATTCAATATTTCACACGCCTCCTCTTTAGCTACAATATCTTCATCCTTCCCACTCTTTTATGAACAAAGGCACAAGGTATTCATTAAGAACCATGCCCACATCTCCCACCTCCAAACACACATTTCCTATTTGGTCAATAATACTCTATCATTAGTTATCCACTTGCTCTTTGCGTTTTCCTTGATTTTACTTGGTAATATTTTTCTAGCCATCTCTTTGCTTTCCTAATTTAATTTTTAATTTGACCCCTACACTTTCTTCACTCCTCTCAGCTTACTGTGGTATTGAGCTCTCGGTATCTGACTTGAGCTTCCCTTTTGTGCCTTATCCTACCCTGTTTTCTCCTTGACATCCAAGGCGCTCTAAATTTGGGAGTCCCACCCTGTTTGTCTTTGTTTGAACATATTTGTTTTCAATCCTCACTACCTCTCACTGCTCTGCCACACATTTACATTCAGGTAGCTGTTTCCAATCCACTTTGCTAAAATCCCACGTCCCTGGAACTACCATCTCCTCAGATGCCCACCTGTGTTGAGTGTTTACTTGTACAAATGAATTGGCCATTTAATATTTTAACTTATTTAACCATTGTGGTCACACGAAGTTCAAGCTATGAAATTTAGCAGTGTCCAATGTGACTTGCTGGCATCGTGGCAATTTTACATTCTTACAGGATGGCAGGTACAACTGTCGTCATAGGATTTCAGTCCATATTTACAGTGCACACGGTACCTTACTGTTGTAATAAGGACATATAGTATCAATCAATCCTACTGGGGCAAAATTTCCCCTAACCCTGTCTCTCCCTCTCTCTCTCCCTCACCCTGTGCCTCTCTCTCCCACCCTCACCCTCTCTCTCTCTCTTTCTCTCTCTCTCTCTCTTCCCACCCCCTCTCTCTCTCTTTCTTTCTCTCTGTCTCTCTCCCTCACACTGCCCCCTCTCTCCATCACACTGTCTCACTCTCTCTAGCTCCCCTACCCTCTCTCTCTCTCACTCTCACTCAGCCTCTCACGCTCTACCCATCACCTTCTCTCACTTCTTCACTTTTTCTCCCCATCACCTTATCTCTCTTTCTCTCTCTCTCCACATCCTCTCACTCTTTCTCTCTTCCCTCAACCCCTGTCTCTCTCTCTGCCTCACCCTCTCTCTCCCTCACCCTCAACCTGTCTCTCTCTCTCTCTCCATCGCCCTCTCCCAGTCTCTCTCTCCCTCTCACTCACCCTGTCTTTCTCTCTTTAATTCCCTCACCATGTCTTTTTCTTTCTCCATTTCTCGCTCTCACCATGTCTCTTTCTATTTCTCTCTCCCCCTCACCCTGTCTCTCTCTCTGCCTCACCCTATCTCTCTTTCTGTCCCTCACCCTCTCCCTCTCCTCCACTCTGTCTCTCTGTATCTGTCTGTCTCTCGCTCTCTCAACCTGTCTTTCTCTTTCTCCCTCTTTCCCCTCACCCAGTCCCTCCCTCCCTCTCCGTCACTGTGTGTACGTCTCTCTCTCACCCTCACCGTCTCTCTCTCTTTGTCATTCACCCTTTCTCTCTCTCATTCAGTCTGACTTCCTCTCCCCCTCTCTCTCTCTGTCTCTATTCTTCACCCTCTCTCTGTCTTTCACCCTCACCCTGTCTTTCTCTTTCTCCCTCTTTCCTCCTCACCATGTCTCTCGCTCACTCTGTATGTGTCTCTGTCTCTCCCTCACCCTGTCTCTGTCTCTGTCCCTCACCCAGTCTCTCTCCCTCTCTCTACCTTCCCCATCATGGCCTCTCTCATTTTTCTCTCTCTGTCTCTCCTTCATCCTGTCTCTATCATTCTCTCTCTCTTTCTCTCTCTCTCTCTCTCTCTCCTTCATCCTGTCTCTATCATTCTCTCTCTCTTTCGCCCTCACCCTGGCTCTCTCTCTCTCTCTTTCTTTCCCTCTGTCCCTAATCCTATTGCTCGCTCTCTCTCCCTCACCATCACTTTAGACGTCGAGTGGGAGCTCCCTCCATTTAATACATAGAGAGGGAACTCCCTCCACTTTATACACGGATAGGCTGCTCTCTCCATTTCATACGAAGAGAGGAAGCTCCCGCCACTTTATACATATAGTGGGAGCTCACTTCATTTTATACAGTTGTCATGCTGAGATTTGAGCCCCTGTCCCCAGACCTTTAGGTTGGCCGTCTGGATTACTAACCCAGTGATAATATCACTCTGCGACTGCCTTCCTAATGGACGTGGACAGTGTCTGTCACCTGATATCACCCACAGTAGCTGTTAGCCTGTAGCCCTGAACATGGTCCTGAATCAGGGACTCAGAGTTCGCATTTTAATTGGGAAAAGGCAGAAACACGGGATCGCTTTTGTTCCTGGATTCAGTGGCTACTGCAGACAGATCAGTTACACTTACAATAGAAACGCCAGGAGTGAACAAGATCAAGAGAATAATATGGAAAATGTTCATGACGCCACTCATAATTGTAGCATCTATCCCGAATGAGTACAGATTTCAGGTTTATTCCCGAGAGAGGTCTCACAAAGAAAATGTCATTGAAATTGAAATGATTGTGTTTTATCCAGCACATTATTTACATCAATTTCAAAGATGCTATTGTCATGTTGTTGTTCAGGTGAGAGTAACTAATAGCAATGATCAGGGGTATAACCGTGTCAGTGGAGACTTATCCCCTGTATAAATCAGGACCCATTGGAGTGGATCAGCTCAGAGTGCCAGCTGGAGCTGTGGATTCCAGGCTAACAGACGTCTCAGCTTCTCACAGAAATGGGACATCCAGTAATGTATCAGATAGCAAGAATTTATTATCCAGTAATTACAGCAATTGGAGTTCCTGGTAAGCCAGTATCTCACCTGTTAATGGTGTAAATCGATGCTGTGCTGCTGTAATCGGTATTATTTCTCACGGTGTGTGTTACTCAGCCACCTGTTCTTTTCCAGCAATTTACTGATGGAAACTCCTCATTGTCTGTTCTTTCAGTCTTGCAGGTGTTGTATTATGTCTTTGATGGCATTGGTTTCAGTAACTGTGACATTGTTATTGTATTATTCCTTGTATTCGACTGCATTCAAATCAAGAATCTCGGTTAGGGTCAATAATCAGACCATCAGGAGCTTTGAACAGTTTCATGATGTGGATCTAACCGGTCCTGAAATATTTTTATGAACATTTTTTTTCTTTGATTGATAATGAGACATCACACGGTCTCAATGTTAAAAGGGGACAGCGCAATGTCCTCCGTCCCCAATGCCATGGTTCAGTTCAACGGGGATTTCAATGTATTTATTGGTTATCACTGTTATGAAACACTATTTCTCGATGTCAGAGTCTGACGTTGCTTCAGAGGTCTGTCTACTGATCTGAGTTTACTGCTGACACTTCCGCATCTCCTTCTCTGCTTCACTGTGGACCTTCACTGTCACTGGACTAAATTGTAAAATAGAAAGAATTGATGTGATGTTTTGTTGGTTTACACACTATCAGTTGGTATCAACAGTCTTTCCATTTATCTGCAGATTATCAGCTACGAGGTGATCTTGGTGTTTGATTAATTAAACAATCCCACATTCCAACAGATTACTTTGTAATTCCAGGAGAAGGAATTTCAATAATTGTGATTTTGTCAGGAAGAAGCTTTTTATCTTGTTTATTCCAGGCATTGTAGATGAAGTGAAGAGTCTAGGTGTACATGTGGAGACTTGGGTGTTCTCTAGATGCATTAAATTATTCACAGACGTTTCACCATTGAACAAACTGACCCTGAAAATAGAATCATTGCGCCAGGAGCTGGTGAACAGAACACAGGCGCAAAATGTTAGGAATAAACTGTCTGTGGAAAGTAGCATTAAGTAACAGTTTGCAGAGTGTGAGTACTCCAGAGAGATAGGGAAGTAGAAAAAGAGCAGAGAGAACGGAAGCTTGGGAACGAGATAAGTAGAAGTAAAGACATAGAGAGAAAAGCAGCAGTATGAATAATTCACCATCATAAAGTGCTGGAATGTCCAGAATAATTAGTGAGAGAAACTGTGAGTTGAAGTTTCTGTTGTCAGATTGTGTTCATTTTCCTGTTGAACTTGATCCTCTGTATTGATTTCTGTCAGGTCCACATTTTGTTTTGGAGAACGTTCCTATTCCTTACTTAGTGACTGAATAAACAGAATAGAATCAGTTCTTCACTGATGGTAATTCATTATTGAAATACTGCACTTTAAAATCGCTGTGACTGCTGAATTCAATAGGAGCGAGGCTGATATCAGAAATATATTTAAATTTATATTTAATAGCCTGTACAAATTAAATACATTAACGAAATTCAATAAGCAATGAACTGTTCTCCAACACCAATAACCATAGGGATAATTGTTCGAATGTATGCATTGAGTTGTATTACCGGGATCTATGGGTTATATTTCTCTAACACTATGTCTCTCCCTGTGAATCTCAGCCTCTCCTCGCACTGCGTTGAATCTTCAGTCTCCTCATTCATTGCTTCAGTTTATCCAAATTCCCAAACCATCTGCTCCAGTCTCCCCTCCTGCTCCAACATGTCTTTCTCTCTCTCCCAATCTCACTCACTGGCTCCACCTCCAGCTGCCTCGTCCAACCTGATAGGAACATAGGAGCAGAAAGAGGCAATTCAGTCTTTCGAGCCTGTTCCGCCTTTCTCGATCATGGTTGATACTCATACTCAGCGCTTCAGTTTTCAGTTTTTTCCCATTTGGTAACAGTCCATGTCGGTTCCCCGCCCCCAGAACAACAAACCAGCTGTACCTCCCGCTCTTGCCAAACCTTCACAAACAACAGACTGGAGGAAAACTTCACAATTAACCCATTGGATTACATCTGTGCAAAACCCCTTCCCATTTCTCCACAGCACTGCATCATCACTGAGTACTTGCAATGGATCCGGTGCTCACTTTATTCACTTTCTGTATCAATTTCCCAATTCATGATTAATAATTGTATTTTCAAACATTTCACTGCGGAAAAGCACTGCCCAGGCCAATGAATCAGTTTTGACTCCTCGATGCTGCAACAAAGCTGGAAATTTCAGCCCAGATCCTGTCAAACTGTTGTTTTGTCTCCAGGTCTGATCAGCAAATTCTCTGCTTTCTTTTCTCTCTCTTTCAGTTAACTTCGTGGCGATTGTGATCCTGTCCCGAGGAAAGTGCGGTCTTTCCAAATGTATCACTGTCTACCTGGTGGGAATGGCAGTGTCTGATTTTCTGGTCGTTATCACTGGTTGACTGATTATCACATTATCACATATTGACTGATATTGTTTTAATTTATTTCCCAGATTCATTCCTGGATATTACTCCTGTGTGTTCTCTCATTAACACTCTGCTTTGTGCGTCCATAGATGTTTCTGTCTGGCTCACAGTCGCTTTCACCTTTGATCGATTTGTGGCCATTTGTTGTGAGAAGCTAAAAACAAAATATTGCAGCGAGAAAACGATGGCTGTGGTTGTCGGAACAGTGAGTGTGCTGTGATGTTTAGAGTCTCTGCCCTTGTACTTTACACGGGAACAAGATTACATTGTTGATAATGTTCCCATGGGTTGTGATTATAAACTGAGCTTCTATACTTCCCCCATATGGGGGGCATTTGAATTGATTCAACTTATTTTATCCCCTTGTGTCCCGGTCTTTCTGAATTTGCTCCTCAATGTTCTGACTATCAGACGGATTTTATTCTCCAGTAATGACCGCAGGGGATTCTGGCATCACAGCAATGGAGAGAAGCACAAGGACCCAGAGATGGAGAAGCGCAGAAAATCAATAATTTTACTTTTCACTATTTCCGGCAGTTTTCCATTGTTATGGTTGACACTGATTGTGTTTATCATTGATAGGCGAATTGCAGATATTCAATATCATTCTTCTTACACTGACCCTTTCTGTATCATAAATCACACATCAGAAATGCTGCAGCTTCTCAGTTCATGCACCAACACATGTATTTACACTGTGACCCAGACGAAATTCAGACAGGAGGTTAAGAGTGGGGTGAAATACCCTCTCAATCTCATTGTTAAATTAGTGAAATCATAGAAAGAGCTGAATTGTTTCAAACACTGGAATGGTGGTGGTGGGGGGCAGTAACTGCAGTGAGAAATGGGCACCAGCAGATGAAGATGGTGAGAGGGTCAGTAACTGCAGTGTGACAGGGACACCAGCAGATGGAGATGGTGAGAGGGGATATTAACTGCAGTGAGACAGGGACGCCAGCAGAGGAGATCGTGACGGGGTCAGTTACTGCAGTGAGACAGGGACACCAGCAGATGGCGATGGTGAGTGGGGGACAGTAATTGCTGTGAGAGACAGTGCCACCAGCAGATGGAGTAGGTGAGCAAGGGTCAGTTAGTGCAGTTTGTCACGGACACCAGCAGATGGAGATGATGGTAGTGGGACAGTATCTGCAGTGAAACAAGGACACCAGCAAATGGAGATGGTAAGAGGGAACAGTAACTGCAGTGAGACAGGGACACCAGCAGATGGAGATGGTGAGAGGGGGCAGTAACTGCAGTGAGATGGGGACACCAGCAGATGGAGATGGAGAGAGGGAGAAGAAACTGCAGTGAGACAGGGAGATTCTGGGTCACTGAGTTTGTTGCTTTTCACATGTTTGAGCAATTTACTTTCTGTAAACATGAGGTGCTTAGTAAAATAATTTCAATGTAATTTGCCTAAAATGGCTATTCTCCAACTATGTGAACACTTGTAACATTAAACTCACTCCTGTGTAGAAAATTATTGTGAGTGACTAAAGTTAATGCATAAATTAAAAAAACAGCATAAAATAAAAGTCAGACAAACATTTATAAATAAAAACGTTCTAAATAAGTTGTGTTGAGTTCTTCATCAACAATGTGATGACATCCCTCTATCTCTCACCTGTCTTTCTATGCTGGTATCTGGTCTGGAGTTGAAAAGTGGAAGATCTTTCGGATAATTTGTGTTAAATGGCCATTTTGCAGCTTTGTAAAGCCTTGTAACATTAAGGTGGTAAATGTTAAGAAAGTTTTTTTTCCAATGATGACAGGGTACTGCATAAATACAGCAGCATCAAATAAACTACAAACAATCATTGACAAATATAACTGTAAGTATGGGTGAGAATTGTTGTGTTAAATGTCACCAGTTGTTAAAGTTTTCTTGGCTGCATCATTAACCTGGCTCTAGTTTCAGGCTTTGTCACACCGTGGAATTGAAAATCCGAATAAAAACTGCCTGTTTATATTGCAGTCAAACCGGCCTCTCCAGCAAAAACTCGTTACCAGAATTTCAAGGTAACTGCAGTGAGACATTTTCAGTCATTATCTGAACTTTCTGATATCTGGTGGTGAAAACTGAAAAACATTGAATACAATTTGAGTTCAATGGCCATTATCCAAACCGGCCCCTCCAGGTTTTAAAATAACAATAGCTTTTCTGCACTGTTAATGAGTTTTTGGGGAGGGGGAAAGAGCGACACACACACACACACACACACACACACACAGGTTTCTGTCAGGGACGGTCCATTTGGGATATGGTTGGAATATCCCTCTCTCGCCCATTCCCAGTTTACACAGCGACTGACCTTGGACTGTACCATACCTGGGAGGAAGTGTCCAGATGGAGGATGCTGAGAGATGGTTGGATGAGCTGTATTTTGGGTGGACTGGTTACTTTGAGTGACAGGTTCTGGGATATATTAGGACAACATCAGCCTCCATTCTTTCTTTCCATGCGGCTGGTCTGTGAAGGTGAATTTCTGTGTCTCAGTCTCAGTGCCCAGGTGAATTGGAGCTGAATACAGTGTGTGTGAGTGAGAGAGTCCAGTCTGAATCCCCCTCTCTCTGTCCATGTCCTGATCCTTTTCTCCTATTCCCACCCCAATGCCCCTGCTCAGGATCTTTTCTCCATGGGCGAGCTGACAGAGGGAAGATGTTAGAGTCCAACGATGGAGTGCAGACTGTGTTGGATGGTGAGTAACACATCTTTATTGTTTCTCTCTGCCTTTCTCCCTCCTTCTGCCTCAGTGTCTCTCACTCAATCTCTCTCTCTCTCTCTCAATCTCTTTCTTTCCGACTTTCTCAGTCTTTCTTTTTCTCTTTCTCTTCTTTCTCCATTTTTTCTTTCTCTGCATTCTCTCTCTTTCTTTGTCTACCCCCTCACCTGGCAAGTATTTTTCTCACCCCCACCCCCTGCAAATATTGCCCGCCTTCAGAAAATTCTCCCCCAGGCTAATTATTTGCTCCCATCAATTCGTTGACACTGTAATATTTCCACGACCGGAAAACATTCCCCCCACCCCGTGAAGACACCACCATAGCTGCAGATCCTTATCTGATATCCCTCTGTTGACTGACGCTTACTGTGAACAGACCGTCATCCCAATACCCCTCATGTGAACAGACCCCCATGTAATTAGACCCCCCACCCTCACCGTGAACAGGACAACATCTAAAACCGCAATGAACGGAATGGAGAATCCTCTACCGCTCCCATTTTAAACCTGGAGAATCCCCCCCACACCCCCCTACTCCCATCTTAGAGTCATAGAGTCGTACAGCATCGAAATAGACCATTTGTCCCTCCGCATCCATGCCGACCATGATGCCTATCTGTACTAATCCCACCTGCCTGCATCAATTCCATATCCCTCTATGCCTTGCTCATTCAAGTACCTGTCCAGATGCCTCTTAAATGTCGCTACTGTTACTGCCTCCACCACCTCCTCAGGCAGCTCATTCCAGATTCCCACTATTCTTCGTGTGACAAATTTACCCATTTGTTCCTTTTTAAACCTCCTCCCTCTCACCTTAAATCTATGCCTTCTAGTTTTAGTCACCCCGACAATGGGAAACAGGCTGTGGATATCCAGCCTATCTATGCCTCTCATAATTTTGTATACCTCTATCATGCCCCCTCTCAGCCTTCTTCACTCCAGGGAAGACAGGCACAGCCCATTCAATCTCTCTTTTAACTCAAGCCCTCCAACCTAGGCAACATCCTTGTGCCCTCTTTCTGCACCCTCTCTAGCTTAATCACATCTTTCCTGTAGTGCGGCGATCAGAACTGCACACAGTATTCAAAATGTGGCCTAACCAACGTTATGTGCAACTGTAACATGACATCCCAACTCTCGTACTCAGTGCCCCGGCCGATGAAGGCAAGCATGCCATACGCTTACTTCACCACCCTGTCTACCTGTGTTGCCACTTGCAAGGAACTATGGACTTGCACCCCAAGGTCTTTCTGCTCAACAACTCTCTACAGGGCCCTGTCATTCACTGCATATGTCCTGCCCTGGTTTCGTTTCCCAAAATGCATCACTTCACTCTTGTGTGCGATAACTTCCATTTGCCACTCCCTTGGCCACTTCCCCAGTTGATCTATATCCTGTTGTAACATCAGAAAACCTACTTCACTGGCCACTATCCGACCAATTTTCTGGTCATCTTAAAACTTACCAATCATGCCCTTTACATTCACATCCAAGTCATTAATATAGATGACAAACAACAGAGGACTCAAATCCGATCCCTGCAGCAAACCACTGGTCACCAGCCTCCAATCTGAAAAAGAACGCTCCACTACCACTCTCTGCATCCCATCAGCAAGCCAATTTTGTACCCAATTTGCTAGCTCACCATGTATCCCATGTGTTTGAATTTCCTGGACCAGCCTACAGTGTGGGACTTTGTCAAAGGTCTTGCTAAAGTTCATATCGACAACGTCCATTGCCCTGCGCTCGTCAATCCTCTTGGTCACCTCCTCGAAAAACTCCACCAAATTCGTGAGACATGATTTCCCACGTACAAAGCCATGCTGACTGTTCCTAATCACACCATGCCTTTCCAAATGCATATAAATCCTGTCCCTCAGAATCTCTTCCAATAACATTCCCACCACTGATGTAAGGCTCGCTGACCTGTAGTTCCCTGGCCTATCCCTGCTGCGCTCCTTAAATAAAGGCACAACATTAGCTATCCTCCAGTCTTTGGGTACCTCACCCGTGGTTAACGATAAAAGAAAAAGCTCTGCCAGGGCTCCAGCAATCTCCTCCATTGCTTCCCAGAGCATCCTAGGATACAGCTGGTCAGACCCTGGGGATTGTCCACCTTAGCCAATGTTGTTCCTTTGTTTAAGAAGGGTGGTAAGGATGATCCGGAAATTATAGGCCTGTGAGCCTTACGTCAGTGGTAGGGAAACTATTAGAGAGGATGGTTCGGGATAGGGTGTACTCCCATTTGGAAACAAACGAACTTATTCGTGAGAGACAGCATGGTTTTGTCAAGGGGAGGTGGTGTCTTACTAATTTGATTGAGTTTTTTGAGGCAGTGACGAAGATGATTGATGAGGGAAGTGCGGTGGATGTTGTCTATATGGACTTTAGTAAAGCCTTTTACAAGGTCCGCATGGTAGGCTGGTGCAAAAGGTGAAGTCACACGGGATTTGAGGTGAGCTGGCAGGATGGATAGAGAACTGGCTCAGTCACAGAAGACAGAGGGTAACAGTGGATGGGTGATTTTTTCTGAATGGAGGGATGTGACTAGTGGTGTTCCGCAGGGATCAGTGCTGGGACCTTTGCTTTTTGTAGTATACATAAATGATTTGGAGGAAAATGTAGCTGGTCTGATGAGTACGTTTGCGGACGACACAAAGGTTGGTGGAGTTGCGGATAATGATGAGGATTGTCAGAGGATACAGCAGGATATAGAAAGGTTGGAGACTTGGGCGGAGAAATGGCAGATGGAGTTTAATCCGGACAAATGTGAGGTAATGCATTTTGGAAGGACTAATGCAGGTGGGATGTATACAGTAAATGGCAGAACCCTTAGGAGTATTGACAGGCAGAGAAATCTGAGCGTACAGGTCGGCAGGTCACTGAAAGTGGCAACGCAGGTGGATAAGGTGGTCAAGAAGGTATACGGCATACTTGCTTTCATCGGTCGGGACATAGAGTATACAAATTGGTAAATCATGTTGCAGCTACACAGACACTTAGTCAGGCCACACTTAGAATATTGCGTGCAATTCTGGTCGTCACACTAACAGAAGGACGTGGGGGCTTTGGAGAGGTTTACCAAGATGTTGCCTGTTCTGGTGGGTATTAGCTATGAGGAGAGGTTGGAAAAACTCGGATTGTTTTCACTGGAAGGACGGAGGTGGAGGGGTGACACGATAGAGATTTACAAAGTTAAGAGCGGCATGGACAGAGTGGATAGTAAGAAGTTTTTTTCCCAGGGTGGAAGAGTCAGTTACTAGGGGACATAGGTTCAAGGTGCGAGGGGCAAAGTTTAGAGGGGATGTTCGAGGCAAGTTTTTTGCACAGAGTGTGGTGAGTGCCTGGAACTTGCTGCCAGGGGAGGTGGTGGAAGCAGATACGATAGCGAAGTTTAAGAGACATCTTGACAAATATATGAATAGGAAGGGAATAGAGGGATATGGGCCCCGGAAGTGCAGAAGGTGTTAGCTTAGGCAGGTTTCAAGATTGGCGAAGGCTTGGAGGGCCTAATGGCCTGTTCCTGTGCTGTACTCTTCTTTGTTCTCGTTCTTAATGCGCTTCAAAGCCTCCAACACCTCCTCCTTTGTCATGTTGATATGCTCCAGGATATCCTTTGATCTCACTAGCTTCCATGACCTTCTCCACGGTAAATATGGACGATAAATGTTCATTTCAGATCTCGCCCATTTCCCGTGGCTCCACGCATTGATTGCCACACTGATTCTTGAGATGACCTACTCTCTCCCTCGCTATCCTTTTACGATGAACATACTTATAGAATCTTTTCGGATTCGCTTTTATCTTTTCTGCCAGGGAAATCTCATGGCCCTTTGTCGTCCTCCTAATTTCCTTCTTAAGTGTAGTCCTACATCCCCTATACTCGTCGAGGGACTGGCTTGATCCCAGCTGCCTATACCTGACATATGTCTCCTTCTTTGTCCGAAACAGACCCTCAATATCCCTCATCAACTAAGTTTCTCTAAACTTGCCAGGCTCGCCCTTCCATGCAACAGAACATGCCGGCACTGAATTCCTCCGATCTCACTTTTAAAGGCCTCCCACTTGCCAGACGTCCCTTTGTACATGTAAACTGCCTCTCCCATTCAACTTTTGAGAGTTCCTGCCTGATGCCATCGAAATTAGCCTTACCCCAATTTAGGAATTCAACCTGAGGACCAGTCCTTTCCTTTTCCTTAACTATCTTGAAGCTGATAGAGTTATGGTCACTGATACCAAAGTCCTCCCCCACTGACACATCAACCACCTGCCCATCCGTATTTCCTAAGAGGAGTTCGAGTGTAGCTCCTGCAGAAAACTATCCTGGACACACTTAACAAATTCTTCCCCATCTGATCCCTGAGCACTAAGGCAGTCCCAGTCAATATTAGAGAAGTTAAAATCACCTACAATTACGACCCTATAATTCCTACACCGATCTCTGATTGCCCTAAATATATGCTCCTCCAATTCCCTCTGACTATTGTGGAGCCGATAGTACAATCCCATCAAAGTGATCACCCCTTTATTGTTGCTAAGTTCTACCCATATGGCCTCGCTGGACATTGCCCCAGGGATATCCTCGCTGAGTACTGCCGTGATGTCCACCCTAAACAATAGTGAAACTCGCCCTCCTCTCTTACCTCACCAATGTCACGCCAGAAAGATGGGTATCCCGGAACATTGAGCTGCCAGTCCTGCCAATCCATCAAGAACGTTTCTGTAATAGCTATAATATCACAATCCAAAGTACCTTTGCATGCTCTGAGTTCATCTGCCTTACCTGCAAGACATCTTGCAGTAAAGTAAATGCAGTTTAGCCGACCAGGCCTTCCACGCTCCCTCTTCTGTCCCCGCCCGGCCTGCCTACTGGACTTGCTTGCTTTAACCTCTGCATTTGCCTCAATTATCTCATTGGAGAGACTACTACATTGGGTCCCACCCCCCTTGCATGATGAGTTTCATCCCTCCCGAGTAGAAAAGGCAAACCTCCCCGGAAGGGTTCTGGTCCACCTGCTCTTTGGATGTAACCCGCCCTTCTTGTACAGGTCAACTCTGCACCAGAAGAGATCCCAATGATCCAACTAGCTGAAACTCTTCCTCTGTCTCTGTCTCACTGCAGTGACTGCTCCCCCTCTCACCATCTCCATCTGCTGGATTTCCTGTCTCACTGCAGTTACTGCCCACTCTCACCATCTCTCTCTGCTAGTGTCCCTGTCTCACTGCAGTTACTGTTCCCCTCGCACCATCTCCATTTGCTGGTGTCCTTGTCTCACTGCACTTACTGGGCCCCTCTCCCCATCTTCCTCTGCTGGTGTTCCTGTCTCACTGCAGTTAACGTCCCCCTCGCACCATCTCCATCTGCTGGTGTCTCTGTCTCACTGCAGTTAATGTGTTCTCTCAGCATCTCCATCTGCTGGTGTCCCTGTCACACTGCGGTTATTGCCCCTTCTCAGCATTTGTATCTGCTGGTGTACCTGTCTCACTGCAGTTACTGTCCCCCACGCAACATCTCCATCTGCTGGTGCCCCTGTCTCACTACAGTTACGGCTCCCTCTCACCATTACAGTGTTTGAAATCCTTCAGCTCTTTTTATGATTTGATTCATTTAACAATGAGATTGAGACGGTATTTGACCGCCTTCTTCAGCTCCTGTCTGAATTTAGTCTGTGTCACAGTGTAAATACATGTGTTGGTGCAGGAACTGAGACGCTGCAGCAACTTTGATGTGTGATATGTGATAAGGATAGGGTCAGTGTCGGAGGAATAATCCTGAATGTTTGCGATTCGCCGATAAAGGATAACCACAACCCGGGTCATACATAACAGAATAAAACTGCCCGAAATACTGAAGAGTAAAGTAATTGATTTCCTGTGATTCTCCATCTTTGGTTCCTTGTGATTTTCTCCATTGCTGAGGCGCCGGAATTCCCTGCGGACTTGACTGGAGAATTGGACGGCACACTGGTGCAGTGGTTAGCACCGCAGCCTCAGAGCTCCAGTGGCCCGGGTTCAATTCTGGGTGCTGCCTGTGTGGAGTTTGCAAGTTCTCCCTGTGTCTGCTTGGGTTTACGCCGGGTACTCCTGTTTCCTCCCACCACAAAAGACTTGCATGTTGATAGGTAAATTGGGCATTATAAATTGCCCCTAGGTATGTGGTGGGGGAATATCGGGATAGGTGGGGATGTGGTAGAAATATGGGATTAGTGTAGGATTAGTATAAATGGGTGGTTGATGGTAGGCACAGACTCGGTGGCCGAAGGGCCTGTTTCAGTTCTGTATCTCTAAATATAAAAAATATAATATAAAATCTGTCTGACAGTCAGAACATTGAGCAGTAAGATCACAAAGACCGGGCCACAAGGGGTTAAAATTCAACTGCCCCCCAGATGGGGGAGGTATCGAAGCTCAGTTTATTAACACAACCCATGGGAACATTATCAATAATGTAAATTGTTCTAATGTAAAGTACCAGGTGAGAGACTCTAAACAGCCCAGCACACTCACTATTCCTGCAACCACAACCGCCGTTTTCTCGCTGCAATATTTTGTTCTCACTTTATCACAACAAATGGCCACAGATCGATCAAAGGTGAGCCAGCCAGAAACAACTGTGGCTGCAGAAAGCAGAACGGCAATGAGAGAACACACAGGAGTAATTCTCAGGAATGAATCTGGGAAATAAATTGAAACAATTCAAGTCAATATGGGTTCAGTGACAACGATCATGAGATCAGACACTGCCATTCCCACCAGGTCGAAGGTGATACTTTTCGCGAGACCGAACTTTCCTCGGGACAATCTCACAATCGCCACCAATCTAGCTGGAAGAGAGAGAAAAGGAAGCAGAGGAATTACTGATCAGAACTGGAGACAAATCAGCAGATTGACAGGATCTGGGCTGAAATTTCCAGCTTTGTTGCTGCATCGGGCAGTGAAACTGGTTCATTGACCTGGGCAGTGCTTTGTCACAGTGAAATGTTTGAAAACACAATTATTAATAATGAATTGGGAAATTGATACAGGAAGTGAATAAAGTGAGCACCGGATCTACTGGAAGTACTGAGTGAGGATGCAGTGCCAGTGGGGAAATGAGAAGGGATTTTACAGAGATGGAATCCAATGGGTTAATTGGGAATTTGTCTCCAGACTGTTGGTTGGTAAGGTTTGTGGAGAGCGGGTTAGCTGGTTTGTTACTCTGGGTTCAGGGAACTGACAGAGACTATTACCAAATGGGAAATGACTGAAAACTGCAGCGCTGAGTTTGACTCTCAGCCATGATCTAGAATGGCGGAGCAGGCTCGCAGTGCTGAATGGCCTCCTCCTGCTCCGATGTTCCTGTATCCCGATCAGGTTGGACGAGGAAGCTGGAGGTGGAGCCAGTGCGTGAGATTGGGAAGGAGAGATGGCAAAGGACATGTTGGAACAGTAGGGGACACTGCAGCAGATGGTTTGGGAAAGAGGATAAAGTGAAGCAATGGATGAGGAGACTGAGGATTCAATACACTGAAAGGAGAGGCTGAGATTCACAGAGAGAGACTGCAGCAGCGTGTTAGAGGAAATCTAATCTGTAGATCTCAGTCAGTCAACTCAGCTAATACATTCAAACAAGAATCCCTGTGGTTACTGGTGTTGGAGAACAGTTCATTGTTTATACAATATAGTCGATATATTTAGTTTGTACAGGCAATTAAATATAAACTTAAATATATTTCTGATGTCAGCCTCGCTCTTTATTGAATTCAGCAGTCACAGAGATTTTAAAGTGCAGTATTTAAATAATGAATTACCATCAGTGATGAACTGATTCTGTTGCTTATTCAGTCACTAAGTAAGGATTATGAACTTTCTCCAAAACAAAATGAGGACCTGACAGAAATCAACACAGAGGATCAAGTCCAACATGAAAATGAGCACAATCTGACAACAGACAACTTCAACTCCCAGTTTCTCTCATTAATTGTTCTGGACATTCCAGCACTTTATGACAGTGAATTATTCACACTGCAGTTTTTCTCTTTCTCTTTACTTCTGCTTATCTCTTTCCGTCGGTTTCGTTCTCCCTGCTCCTTTTCTCCTTCCCCATCTCTCTGGAGTATTCACACTCTGCAAACTGTTATAAAATGCTGCTTTTCACATATGATTTATTCCTAACATTCGTTGCCTGTGTTCTGTTCACCAGCACCAGGTTCAATGATTTTATTTTCAAAGTCAGTTTGTTCAACTGTGAAACCTCTGTGAATAATTTAAATTACCTACAGAACACTCAAGTCACCACCTGTCCACCTACACTCTTCACTTCAGGAAGGTTCCAGATTCAATTTGCATTCTGTGCTATGTTAGTTAATCTCAGCTGGCATGGTGGTGGGATTTCCATAATTGGCCTCACCTACTCTTTAATTAGGGTGAGCAAAATGATCATGGCCCTTGCTCCTGATTGCTATTTATTAACATCCATGTGTTTGTATGACACGTGTTTGGTGTCAGTTGGGTTGGTGATCTTTGTCTTGCTTCTCCCCTCTGCTCTCAGTGTGGTCAGTTAGGCTGCGAGCATTCACTGTCCTGGCTCAAACGAAAATGGCTGCTTTGGAGAAGTGCCTCAAAGCTACAGGTACATGGAACCGTGCCACAGAAGGAGTTAATCCTTTCTTTGAGTGGAGGGAGGAAAATGGGCAGGAATAGAAGAGAAATAATCTATTATCAAAGTGTTGAAATGGATTTCTTCTACTTTTGAAAATGACTTCCCTACAGTAGACGTTTGTATGACAATTAAAAGTCACCTTCAGGTTACTGGTACAGGTAGAATAATCGTGATAAACAGCTGGCATCATGTTGGGATTGTCCTCCTCCTCGCGCACCCCCCGCACTCCCACCCACAACCCACCCTGACCCCACCACCAAGCGCTCGCTGCTCTCCATCCACACATGACTCACCTAAAGGTAATGCACCTCCAATTTTGTTGGAATCATACAGAGCAGCAAGAGGACATTCGGCCCATCGGAACATTGCCAGCTTTTTGAGAGAAATAGCCAATTGGTCTAATTCCCTGTTCTTTCCCCGTAGACCTGCAGATTTTTCCTTTTCAAGCGTACTGCCAATTCCCCTTCAAATGTTATGACTGAATCGGCTCCCGCCAATGTTGGACAGTAGATTCCAGATCATAACCTGCAACGTTTATTCAAAAAATTCTCATTCTCCTTCATGCCCACTGCAACCCGGCCCCAACACCCCAGAATTTTTGCCAATTAACTTACATCTGTGCCATCTGTTTCGCATCATTATTTACTCCATCAAAACACACCAAAGAAGAACAATCCTAGCCTCTCCAGTCAAACTACTTTGTAAGATATTTAAATTGACACACTAACATGCGAGATATTCCAATACATAGTTATGTCTCGGCGGCAAAAGAGGTAATTTCCACTCAATCCCTCAAGTTTGCTTTTGGCAATTGTATCAAAACTCTTGGTCATATTGAATGTCATTATCTAGTAAAACATAGGGTTCTCTAACTGAACATTGGCACAGGTGCTCTGTCAAATGCAATCGGTGATGAAAGGTGAAATATTCCATCAACTTCACAGCATATAACTGTTCAAGTATATTTCATTTCTTTGCTACCAATGTTTATATTTAAATGCAATAAGTTTTGGTCCTGCACATTGTGCAGCTGACCTCACAATGGTCTGGCTATGACAGCATAAACCAGTAACCATGTCAACACAGTTTATACCTAAGGATAGCTGTGAAGTGCCTCCATATCATCCAGAGTCAACGTGTGGAAACATCGTCGACTTCAGTGCTGCTTTATTTAAGCGTCCATCACTTTTTTTATCGGAATAGTTGTTGGTGTGATTTGCACTGGCACCCATTTTAACATTGTACCATTTCCTTTATATCGTTTCTCCTCAGCCTTCCTTCCAAAATGCATCATTTTACATTTCTCAGCATTGAGGTTAACCTGCCATGTGTATGACCATTTCACCCGACTGCTTCTATCCTCCTGAAGTCTACTACTGTTCCGTTCCCTGTTTATTACGTTGCAGATGGCACAATGTTGAAGTTATGCCCTGTAAACCCAAGTCCAAGTCATTAATATATATCAAAAAGATCAGTGGTCCTAATTCAAAGCCCTGGGAAATACCCCTGTACCACAATGTGCTCTGTATACAGTGAGTACAAAGGCAGGGAGGGTATGCTGAACATTTATAAAGCTCTGGTTAGGGCCCAACTGGAGGATTGTGTCCAGTTCCGGTCACCACACATTAGGAAAGAGGTGAGGGTCCTTGAGAGGGTGCAGGGATTTACCAGAATGGTTTCAGGGATGAGGGATTTTAGTTACAAGGTTAGGTTGGAAAAGTTGGGTTTGGTCTCCTGAGCAGAAAGCAGATTGAGGGGAGATTGAATAGAAGTGTATAATATTCTGTCAGGCAAAGATACCGTCCTCCAGTCTGAACAAACCATTCACCATTACTCTCAGTGTTCTGTCCCTAAGCCAATGTTGTATCCACTCTGTCCCTGTCCCGTTCATTCCATGAGCATTCATTTTGCGAATATGAGGCACCATTATAACGTCCCCATGAGGAAATTGATCCCAGAGCACAGAAAAACACACACACACATAAAAGACACACAGACAGGCAATAAGCAACTGCAACAAGAGATAATCCAACAAACTTCCCTTGGCATTCAAAGTATTATCCCATCGCTGAATCGCCCAGCATCAACATCCTGGGGAAACATTGACCAGGAACTGAATGAATAAATCACATCAAAACTGTGGCTACAAGTGACACACCCCCTGACTCCCCAAAGCATTTACACCTGCTACAAGATACAAATCAGGTGTGTGATGGTATCTCTCGACTTGATTGGATGAATGCAGCACCTACAACGCTCCATATAAACTGGAGGGAGCTCCCCCTCTACATATAAAATGGAGGGATATACCCCTCTACGTATAAAATGAAGGGAGATACTCCTCTAAGCATAAAATGGAAGGATCTCCCCCTCTTGTATAAAGTGGAGGGAGACACCTCTCTACGTATAAAATGGAGGGATATACCTCTATACATATAAGTTGGAGGGAGATGCCCTTCTGTGTATAATTTGGAGGGAGATACACCTCTACATATAACGTTGAGGGATGTGCCCTTCTGTGTATAAAATGGAGGGAGATCCCTGTCTATATAACAAATGGAGGGAGCTCCCTCTCTGTCTACAAAATGTTGGGAGTGCCACCTGTACAATTAAAATGGAGGGAATCCCATTTAAAAAAAATCTTTTTAACCATTTTTATACCAGAGACAGAGCCGAGTATAATATGTACACCCTGTCTATGTATAAAGAGGAGGGATTCCCCTCTATATGCATAAAAAGGAGGGAGCACCCTCTCTATGAATAAAGTGGAGGGAGCTCTCTCTGTCTCTGTATAAAGTGGGGGGAGCTCCGTCTCTCTGTATAAAGTGGAGGGAGCTTCCTCTCTATGTATAAAGTGGAGGGAGCTTCCTCTCTATGTATAAAGTGGAGGGAGCTCCCTCTCTATGTATAAAATGTAGGGAGCTCACTCACTGTGAAAAAGTGGAGGGAGCTCCCTCTCTATGTATAAATTGGAGGGAGCTCCCTGTCTGTTCATAAAGTGGAGGGAGCTCACTCACTATGTGTAAAGTGGAGGGAGTTCCCTCTCTATGAAAACGATGAGGGAGCTCCTGGAGTGTCAGATTAACCCGGGTCACTCACTGTGCCCGGCTCAGCCTCAAGACTCACCTGCTTCAGTCACTGAGACGCTCATCTATCACTTGCATTAATGTAAGCAGATGCCGGCTTTGGGAGCAGGACAGGCACACGGGATTAGGACGACTGCTCATGTGGAGGATAAGCATCAGTAATCCCTCAGAGAATCAGAACAGACGAGCAAGACTCAGAAAAAGAAACTTGTGTTGAATTTGTGAGCCTTGTATTGTGGAATGTTTTGGTGTTGGGTGAGCATGTTAGCCAGTGAAATCTTGCCCCAGTGGGATGGATCGATATTATATGACTTTATTACAACAGTAATGTGCCGTGTGTACTGTAAATATGGACTGCAATGACTGAAATAACAATGTAACTGATCAATTTTCTGCTGAATACTATGACGACAGTTAGAGTCATGGAGTCATAGTATTATACAGCACAGAAATCGGCCCGTCGGCCCATCGTGTCAGTGCTGGCCATCCACCAGCTACCTATTCTAGTCCCATTTTACAGCACTTGGCCCGTCGCCTTGTATGTAATTGCATTTCAAGTGCTCATCTAAATACTTCTTAACTGTTTTGATGGTTCCTGCCTCTACCACCTCTTCAGGCAGTGTGTTGCAGTTGCCAATCACCCTCTGGGTGAAGAATATTTTCCTCAAATCCCCTCTAAACCTCCTAACCCTTACCTTAAATCTATGCCCACCTTTTATTGACCCCTCCGCTAAGGGAAAACGTTTGTTCCTATCTAACCTATCACGTCCCCTCATAATTTTGTACACCTCAATCAGGTTCCACAGCCTTCTCTGCTCTAAGGAAAACAACCCTAGCCTATCCAGTCTCTCTTCATAGCTGAAATGCTCCAGCCCAGGCAGCATCCTGGTGAATCTCCTCTGCTCCCTCTCCAGTGCAGTCACATCCTTCCTGTAGTGTGGTGCCCAGAACTGTACACAGTACTCCAGCTGTTTTATACAGCTCCATCATAACTTCCCTGCTCTTATATTCTATGCCTCGGCTAATAAAGGCAAGTATCCTATACGCCTTCCTAACCACCCTATCTATCTTTGCTGCTGCGCTCAGTGATCTATAGACAAGTACACCAAGGTCCCTCTGACCCGCTGTACTTCCGAGGGTCCTATTATCCATTGTTTATTCCCTTGCCTTGTTAGTCCTCCCAACGTGCATCACCTCACAATTATCAGGATTGAAAACCATTTGCCACTGTTCTGCCCATCCTACCAGCCCATCTATATCGTTCTGCAATCTAAAGCTTTCCTCCTCACTATTTACGACACCACCAATTTTCGTGTCATCTGCAAACTTAATGATCATGCCTCCTATATTCACATCTAAATCATTAATGTACACTATTAACAGCAAGGGTCCCAGCACCGATCCCTGCAGTACAACATTGGTCAGTTATACCTGCTAACCTGTGAGACTGTACACCAGACACGATGTGATGAAGTCAAAGTGGACTTTGTTGAATTTGCGAACTTGATCTTTGTGGGAACACAAGTGTTAAGTAGTTAAAAATATTAAATGGTCAGTTCACTTGTACAAATAAATACTCAACAGAATTGGGTCTGGAATGTCCGATGTGCTGCACTCCTAGGACAAGATATGGACAGTAAATGACCAAAGACCTGGAATTACAAGAAGGCAGGATATGGATAATAAAAAGGAGTCTTTTAATGACAAGAAATAAGGTACGGGTGAGGCTTGGAATGTAGAAGCAAATGCAATGTGTGTGTGGGGTGATCCAGGCAGTAAAGCAAAAGATCACACACAGTGATTGATCATGCAGGGAAAGACCCTAACACTGATCCCAGTGACACGGTGCACGAGGGGAGAGTGAGGGTCAGTCCCGGATATAAGGGGGGTCCCTTTCCTTTATCTGACACTGCAGTCCGGATAGCCAGGCCAGCTATTGGAAGAAGATCCCTCCTGGTCATCGATCAGTGGGAACTTGGTGATATTGAAGGCACGGACAAGGTGAGAGCCTGTGGGGATCATTTGCAGCATTGATTTTTCCAGGAATATTCACTCGGATTTTAGTGTTATTTTACTGGGATTCTATGTAACCTAACCAAAGTGTAATCTTTAATTTGTAGTGCATGTGTGATGTTTAATTTCTGAAATCCACACAGAGTAAAGCTTAAGGTACTCCAACAAACTCAAGAGTGTTGGCATTTATTATCTTATCGGGTCGAATCTGCTGTTAAGTTGGACTAGACTTGTGAATAATTGTTTTGAAGTTGTTTGTCCTAACGTACAAGTGTAAATTGATTTGCAGCATCCCATCATGTAACATACTTTGCTGTCTATATTGTCCGAATACAAACATAAAATAGCCACAAATGTTGCTGTTCATTTCGGGGCAGAAAGGTGAAGTGTTTATTTTGTCTGTGATTTAACTCGACCCCTAATGATAACCCGGTCAGAACACAAAACCTAGGCAGATGCCACCCAACAGAAAATCAGAACAGACCAGCCAGACTCAGAAAAGGAAACTTGTGTTAAATTTGTGATCCTCGCATTTTGGAATGTTTTAGTGTTTGAGTAAATTTTTAATATTTACTGATGATTTCAAACTTGGGAGGAGATGCAAAGAGTGAGGATGATACCAATCGACTGCAACAGGACAGAGATAGTTGAGCAGAATGGGCAGGCAACTGGCAGTTGGAATTTAATACTGGGAGAAGTGAGGTACTGTATTTTGGCAGACGTGATTGGGAGAGTCAATATAGACTTAATGGGACAGTTCTAGAGAGTGTGCAGGGACAGAGGGACCTGGGGTACAAGTAAATACATCTTTGAAGGTGGCAGGACATATTGAGGATGTATTCAGTAAAGCCAATGGGATCCTGGGCTTCATAAATAGAGGTGTTGAGCACAACATCACGGAAGTTATGCTGAACCTTTACAAAGCTCTGGTTAGGCCACAACAAGAATATAGCACCCAGTTCTGGTCACCACACATTAGGAAGGATGTGAGGGTCCTTCAGGGGATCAGAGAAGATGGTAGTTTCAGGGAGGGGAGGGTTAGGCAAAGTGGACTTGAAACAGCTACCTGAAGGTAAATGAATGTCAGAGCAGTGAGAGTTAGTTAGGGTTGAGAACAAATATTTTCACACAAATTCAAACAGGGCGAGACTCCCAAATCTAGAGCCCTTTGGATGTCAAGGATCAAACCGGGTGGGATAAGGCACAACAGGGAAGCTTATGTCAGATACCGAGAGCGCAATACCACAGAATGCCGAGAGGAGTGAAAAAAGTGCAGGGGTGAAATTAAAAAGCAAATTAGGAAAGCAAAGAGATAGCCAGAAAATAATATTCCCAAGTGAAATCAAGGAAAACACACAGATGGTTGATAAATACATGAAGAACAAGAGGATAAGTAAGGATAGAGTATTCGGGATCAAAAAGGGAATGTGGGATTTGGGGGCACGGTTCCCCTTAAAATCACAACAACTTTGATCAAATCACCTTGATCCTCCTTAATTCCAGGGAATACATCCCTAGTTTGTGTAATATCACCACGTAATTTAACCCTTGGAGTCCAGTTATCATACTGGTAAATCTACACTGCACTCAAATGGACATGGAACCCCCCACCCCCCACCCCCCAAGTCTCTTTGGACCTCCAGTGTTTGTAGTTTTTCACCATTTATAAAGTACTCTGTTCTACTCTTTTTTACTGACATTGAAATCTATCTACCACAGTTTTGTCCATTTGTTTAAGACATTAATATCTCTTTGTAATTTGATGCCTCCAGCTACACTGCTTACAATGCTGCCTATTTTTGTGTCATTGGCAAACTTGGGTATGTGGCATTCTACCCCAGCATCTTAAATCGTTAATAAATACAGCAAAACTGAGACACACACGAACTTTGCACTCGTAGACAGGAGTGAATCAGTCCATCCGAGAGGTTTTTTAATCCCAGATTTATGTTTTTCTTTTAAGAAAATAACAGAATTCAAATGCACAACAGCCCAGTGTGGGATTTGAACTCCTGGATTTTCAATCATCAGCTCAGGCCTTCAAATTAAAACCCATAAAAAGAGATTCATTTTCCTACTGCTGTTGTCTGACCATCTCGGGTTTTGTATATTGTTCCCTTCTCCTCTTCTTCCATGTGTCTGAAATCTTTGAAGTTTGTCAGACATTGACAAACTACTTCATGTGGTGTTCTGTAAATACCTTCAATTCTGTGTATCTGCAAGGGACACAATTTAAATTCTCACCTTATTGCATCAACCAAAAGCTGCAGGTCCATTCAAACATCCCTATTTCCTGTCTCTGCAAAGATAGCTCACACTTCCACAATGCAGGAATGTCTGAATGGAAACAGCTTTTGACACATTTCCCAACACGTTTACTAACATTTTTCAGGATGAAACTAAATTCAACTGACAAGATTCCAAGCCCCAAATTGAATCTTTCAGATATAAAAAGTGACACAAATGCAATCCCAGATCTCTCTGTCCTGGCACACATTTTAACATTGTACAATTTCCTTAATGTCACGTCTCCTCAGCCTTCCTTCCAAAATGCATCATTTTACATTTCTCAGCATTGAAGTTAACCTGCCATGTGTCTGACCATTTCACCAGACTGCCTCTATCCTCCTGAAGTCTACTACTATTCCCTTCCCTGTTTATTGCATTGCAGATGGCACAATGTTGAAGTTGTGCCCTGTAAGCTCAAGTCCAAGTCATTAATATATATCAAAAAGATCAGTGGTCCCAATCCAAACCCCTGGGGAATATCGCAGTCCCACAATGTACACTGTACACAGTGAGTTAAAAAGCAGGAAGGTTATGCTGAACATTTAGAAAGCTCTAATTAGGCCCCAACTGGAGAATTGTGTCCAGTTCTGGTCACCACACTTTAGGAAGGAGGTGCGGGTCCTTGAGAGGGTGCAGAAGAGATTTACCAGAATGGTTCCGGAGATGAGGGATTTTAGCTACATAGTTAGGTTGGAAAAGCTGGGTTTTGTCTCCTTATAACAAAGCAGATTGAGGGGAGATTGAATAGAAGTGTATAAGATTATGTCAGGCATAGGTACCGTCCTCCAGTCTGAACCAACCATTCACCACTACTCTCTGTGTTCTGTCCCTTATCCAATGTCGTATCTACTCTGTCCCTGTCCCGTTCATTTCATGAGCATTCATTTTGCTAACTGGTCAATTATGAGGCACCATTATGACGTCCCCATGAGAAAATTGGTCCCAGAGCACAGAAGAAAACAGACATATAAAAAGAAACTCACAGACAGGCAATGTGCATCTGCAGCAAGAGAGAATCCAAACACCGCCCCTTGGCCTTCAAAGCATTATCCCATCGCTGAATCCCCCAGAATCAACATCCTGGGGAGACATTGACCAGGAACTGAACTGAAAAAATCACATCAATACTGTGGATACAAGTGACTCTCCCCCTGATTCCCCAAAGCCTTTCCACCACCTGCAAGACACGAGTCAGGTGTGTAATGGTGTCTCTCCACTTGCCGAGATGAATGCAGCACCAGATGCTCGACACCATTTAGGACAAAGCAGCCCACTTGATTGGCACCACATCCACCACTTTAAACTTTGATCAGATCACCCCTTAACCTTCTAAATTCCAGGGATACAGAGTAAAGCTCCATCTACAATGTCCCATCAAATGCTGCCAAGGTATTAGTGAGCTGTTGAGCAAATCTCTGTCTTCTCTGTTCTATCAGACACTCCCAGGGCAGGTACAGTGTGGGATTAGATACAGAGTAAAGCTGACTCTATATGTGCCTCTCTTTCTATTCCTCCATCCAGATGGAGAGAGTAACAGTCAGAGAGACAGGGATAGATATAGAGAGAGTATAACAGAGAGAGGGAAGGATAGCAATGGGAAGACAGTACCAGTGAGAAAGGGGAAAAGATTGGGATGGAGAGTGTCGGTCAGTGTTCCTGCAAATCTGTGTGCAGCAGACTGTAAGGTATGACACAGCGGGAGATTGGGATAGAGAGAGTAGAGAGTGACATAGAGATAGAGAGAGAAGAGGAATTTGATAAACATGGAGATAGTAGCAGAAAGGGGAACTAGTGATTGTGTGAGTAAGAGAGAGGGGAAGACGGAGATGGAGAGTGATTACCAGTAAGAGTCGCTCTCCACTTCTCTCTCCACGCCTTTCTCTCCCTTTCTCACTGTTACCCTCTCGTCATCTATATTTTCCTTCTCTCCTGATATTTCACACTCTATGCCTATTTCTTGGACGTCTGTGTATCCAGGATTACATCAAACTATGATTATATTTGACATTTGCCCTTTCGATCTAACCGAACAACGTGACCGTCTCCAACATTATCTCTGTGTCGGTGAACAGAGGAGTGAATGTTCACTGATTCCTGAGGCTGACAGGACAGATGTGATAAGCTGGTTAGGAAGGGATAAGGGAGACTTTCAGTTCCCGACCAGCGGAAATAAGCTCTCAGTGTCGACCCTATCCAGTCCCTTTAGAATCTGATATGATTCAATGCGATCACCGCTCATTCTTCTAAACTCCAGAGAATACAGGTCCAATTTACTCAGCCTCTCATCACAGGACAATGACAGAGAAACTAAACAAATACTTTGTGTCTGTCTTCACAGAGGAAAATACGAAAAACCTCCCAGAAATAATGGAGAATCAAGGATCTAGTGTAAATGACGAACTGAAAAATATAAATATCAGTAAAAAGAAGTACTAGACGAATGAATGGGACTTAAAGTAAATAAATCCCCTGGACCTGATGATCTGCATCCCAGAGTGTTGAAAGAGGTGGCTGTAGAGATAGTTGATGCATTGCTGGTCATCCTTGAAAATTCGATAGACTCTGGAATGGTTCCTGCAGATTGGAAGGTAGCAAATGTAACCCCACTATTTACAAAAGGAGGGAGAGAGAAAATAGGGTACTACGGACCTTTTCGTCTAACATCAGTCAAAGGGAAAATGCTCGAATCAATAATAAAAGATGTGATTACCGGACACTTGCAAAATAATGGTCGGATTGGGCAGAGTAAACATGGAATAATGAAAGGGAAATCATCCTTAACAAAGCTGTTGGAGTGTTTTGAGGATTAACTGGCGAAATAGATAAGGGGGAACCGGTGGATGTGGTAGATATAGATTTTCAAAAATCTTTTGTTAAGGTCCCACACAAGAGATTAGTAATCAAAATTAGAGCACATGGGATTGGGGGGTATATACTGGCATGGATTGAGAACTGGTTAATTGACAGGAAACAGAGGGTAGGACTAAATGGGTCATTTTCAGGTTGGCAAGATGTGGCTAGTGGGGCATTGCAAAGAGAGAGCAAAAGAGATTGAGAGAGGGGAGAGAATCACAGACAGAGGCAGAGATAGAGTGAGACAGTGATAGAGGAAGAGACAGAGACAAACAGAGAGACAGAGAGAGAGAGCAAAAGGGAGAGAGATGGAGAGACAGAGAGAGAGGGAGAGTTGGCGTTAGAGAGACACAGAGTAATGTACAGAGGCAAAGAAAGAGAGAGGGAGAGACAGAGAGAGAGAGTCAGAAACAGAGAGGGAGGGAGGGAGATAGAGAGAAACAGATAGGGAGAGTCAGAGAGAGAAAGAGAGAGAGAGATAGACAGAGAAGGAAGGAGAGTGAGACAAAGAGAGGGAGTGTGAGAGAGATGGAGAGACCAGTGAGAATTAAAGAAGGAAAGGACTGGAGGATTGCTAACGTTGTACCATTGATTAAAAAGGGAGAAAGGGATAGACAGTAATACCGCCACTCAGCCTAACCTCAGTGGAGGGCAAATGATTGGGATAAATTCTGAGAAACAGTAGTAATGGTCATTTAGAAAGATGCAGATTAATCAAGCATAGTCAGCATGGATTTGTTAAGTGAAGATCGTGTCAGACTAGCTTGACTGTATTTTTTGTGGGGGTAACTAGGAGGGTCGATGAGGGGCGCAGCTCATCACCACATTCTCAGGGAAATCAGACAATAAATTCTGGTCTTGTCAGTGATGCCCAGATCCCAGGAATTAATTTAATACAGTGTCAGCGCCTGTATACATACAGTTCACAATGGGTACAAGGGACTGATTCACTCCTTTCTGATTCTGTGTGTCTCAGTGTCTACATGTCTGTGTCTCTGTCACGTTTAAAGCACTAACAGTACATTAGTGAGGAATCAGTCTCTGAAATAAATGTCCCAGTGCTGTGGTAACATAAAATGGCCACCGTGAACAAACCTAAAATGGCTGACTGTTGTTTGTGGATTTCTAAAGATGTTCTGAGAGAAGAGGGAGAGAGAGAGAGAGACAGACGGAAAGAGAAACAAAGAGGGAGACACAAACCGAGACGGTGACCCAGACACAGAGATTGATAGCAGGATATTTGTCAGAGGACATTGGAAGAGGAGGAGGCCATTTGGCCCCTCAACCCTGTTCTGTCATTCAAAACGATCATGGCTGATCTGCGATCGAACTCCATATACCCGTGTTGGCCCTATATCTCTTCATACCTTTAACAAAAAAAAATCTAAAAATTAACAAGTGTATCAGCAGCAATTGCTGCTTGTGGAAGAGAGTTTCAAACTGATACCACACCTGGCGTGTTGAAGTGTTTCTTCATTTCACTCCTGAATGGTTTTAGACTACGTTTAGATTTTTAGAATATGCCCACAAGTTCTAGACTCCGCAGCCAGTGCGAATTGTTACTCTCTGTTTCACAAAGAGTCCTTGAATCCAATGTTGGACATTCCATGCTGTCACTTTCCCTTATTATTCTGAAAACTTTGATCAAATCACCCCTTAACGTTCTAAGTTCCAGGGATTCAGAGTAAAGTTCCATCTACACTGTCCCAATTTACACTTCCAAGCCAAGAACACTGTGAGGTTAGACACACACTAAGTTTCCCTCTGCACTGTCCCATCACACACTCCCAGGGCAGGGGCAGCATGGGGTTAGATACAGAGTAAAGGCAGGGCCCATTATATTATAAACAGAGAAATGGCGTTGTGCTGCACAAACTGAGACCGGCTGAAACGCAGCAGAAGCAAAGACGACTCCCAGGGCAGGAACATCATGGGGTGGATACAGAGTGAATCTCACTCTACACTGTCCGAAACAGAGAGAGAAAGACAGAGAGAACGACAGCGAGCCAGGCAGGATGACTGGGAGTGAAAGAAGGATATTTAACATCGGACATAGGAAAATGTGGAGGCAATTCAACCCCTCAACCCTGTTCCAGCATTCAATGAGATCAGGGCTGATCTGTGATCTAACTAATGCCATATATCCCACGTTTGTCCCTTGTCTCTTAATCCCTTTGGTTAACAAGAATCTATCAATCACAGATTTAAAAAATAACAATTAAGCCAGCATGAATTCCTGTTAGCAGAAGAGCGTTCCAAAAATGCAAAGAAATCCAAAGGAATGATTGGACAGGCTGGGGGTTGTTTTTTTGGAAGAGAGGAGGCTGAGGGGAAATTGAGTTGAGGCTTATAAAATTATGAGGGGCGTCGATAGATTGGGTAGGAAGGACTTATTTCCCTTAGCACAGAGGTTCATAAGCAGGGACATAGATTTCAAAATTTCCACAACCTATATCATGGTGGGGTGATGGCTCCCACAGTAGAATAGCTTGATGGATGTTTAAAATGGAGAATATTTCCTCTGAGTCTCTCCTGATGTTTCACTCTCCGTACCTATCTCCGATATGTTTGTGCACACAGCAGTGAAGGATTATATCAAATTAATATATCTTACATTCTCCCTTTCAATCCACCCCAACAATCTCTCTCGCCAACCCTGTCCCTCTCCGCAGCAGTCTCTCTGTCTGCATATCTAACCCTCTCTCCCTCTGTCTCACTCCTAGTGTCAGAGATAGCAGAGGGAGAGACAGAGGGAGGACGTTTAGATAGAATGTTGAAGGAACTGTACTCTGTTCCGAAGCTGTGCTGAACCTGCTCTCGGAGTGTTTGATGGGCTACATTAATCGGCTGTGTACAGTCCTGGATCAGGCTGTGAAGAAGCAGAGCATGTTCAGTGCACAATGGGTCAAAGGGAACGATTCACTCCTGTCTGCTACTGGGAAGAGAGACTGACCTTAACATCAAGGCAGCGTTTGACTGAGTGTCGCATCGAGGAGCCCGAGTAAAAATGAAGCCAGTAGGAATCCGCTGTTTGGAGTCATACCGAGCACGAAGGAAGATGGTTGTGTTTGTTGGAGGTTAATCATCTCAGTCCCAGGACATCACTGCAGGAGTTCCTCAGGGTAGTGCCCTCAGCCCAAGCATCTGCAGCTGCTTCCTCAATGACCTGCCCTTCATCGTAAGGTCAGAAGTAGGGATGTTCACTGATGATTGCACAGTGTTCAACTCCATTCACACCTCCTCAGATAATGAAATCCCAGCAGGAAATGCTGGAAATACTGAACAGGTCAGGCAGCATCTGTGGAGGGAGAAATAGAGTTAGTGATTCAGCTCTATGGTTTCTAGATTTGCAGCATCCACTTTGCCTCAGATAATGAAACAATCCATAGCCACAAGCACAAGACCTGGACAACATTCAGGCTTGGGCCGACCAGTGACAAGTAACATTCACGTCACACAAGTGCCAGGCAATGACCATCTGCAAAAAGAGAGAATCCAACCACCTCCCCTTGGCATTCGAAGCATTATCCTGTCGCTGAATCCCCCAGCATCAACATCCTGGGGAAACATTGACATCAAACTTAACTGAACGAAGCACATCAATAGTTTCTTCACCCAGTGGCTGGTGGGTGTCTGGAACTCACTGCCTGAAAGGATTAGTATAAAATGGGT
Source organism: Heterodontus francisci (assembly GCF_036365525.1). NCBI lineage: Eukaryota > Metazoa > Chordata > Chondrichthyes > Heterodontiformes > Heterodontidae > Heterodontus > Heterodontus francisci. The sequence continues at coordinate 52,501,687 of NC_090391.1, forward strand.
GGTTGATTGCCTGCACAGACTGTGTGGGCCGAAGGGCCTGTTTCAGTGCTGTATCTCTCTGTGGCTCTATGACTCTAAACCATGGTCGAGGCAGAAACCCTCACCACATTTAAAACAATCTCTTGGATATGTACTTGAAAGAATAACTTCTCCATATTTAAAGTGGTTAAGGAATAACTCTCCTCACTTGCACTGCCCCATCGAACAATCTCAGAGAAGGTACAGCACGGGTTAGTTACGGAGTACAGCTCCGTTTAAACATTCCCTGGAGTGCCGGATTAACCCGGGTTACTCACTGTGCCCGGCTCAGGCTCAGGACTCACCTGCTTCAGTCACTGAGACGCTCCTGTATCACTTGCCTTAATGTAAGTGATAACGGGTTTGGGAGCAGGACAGGCACACGAGATTAGGACGAATGCTCATGTGGAGGATTAGCATCAGTGATCCCTCAGAGAATCAGAACAGACCAGCGAGACTCAGAAAAGGATACTTGTGTTGAATTTGTGAGCTTTGTATTGTGGAATGTTTTAGTGTTTGGTGAGAATGTTGAGCCAGTGAAATTTTGCCCCAGTGGGATGAATAGATACTATATGACTTTATTACAACAGTGAGGTACCGTGTGTACTGTAAATATGGACTGAAATGACTGAAATCATAATGTAACTGATCAATTTTCAGCTGAATACTATGACTACAGTTATACCTGCTGTCCTGTGAGAATGTACATAAGACACGATGGGGTGAAGTCAAAGTGGACACTGTTGAACTTGCTAGCTTTATCTTTCTGGGAACACAAGGGTTAAGTAAGTTAAAAATATTAAATTGTCAATTCACTTGTACAAGTAAGCACTGAACAGAAATGCGTCTGGAATGTCCTATGTGTTGTATTTCTACTTCGACATCTACTCTGTCCAGACCCCTCATGATTTTAAACACCTCCATCAAATATAATCTCAGTTTCTCTTCTCTATGGAGAACAACCCCAGCTTCTCCAATCTATCCACGTAACTGAAGTCCCTCATCCCTGGAACCTTGCTCGTGAATCTTTTCTGCACCCTCTCTAATGCCCCCCACATCCTTCCTAAAGTACCTTGTCCAGAATTGGACACAATATTAGTTGAGGATGAACCAGTGTTTTCCAAAGCTTCATCATAACCTCCTTGCTTTTATACTCTAAGCCTTTATTTAGAAAGCCGTCTTCAAAGATTCTTCAAATATTTAAATGCACAACACACGAAAAACTAACTGGCCCTGCACAACAACTGAATTTTCTGGGAACATTGGAGACAGCTGTGGCTCCGTGGGTAATAATCCTGCCTCTGAATTATACGTTTTTGGGTTCAGGTCAGAACACAAAACACAATCTGATGCCACCCAACAGAAAATCAGAACAGACCAGCGAGACTCAGAAAAGGAAACTTGTGTTAAATTTGTGAGCCTCGCATTTTGGAATGTTTTAGTGTTTGAGTAAATTTTGAATATTTAGCGATGATTTCAAACTTGGAGGAGATGCAAAGAGTGAGGGTGATACCAATCGACTGCAACAGGACATAGATAGTTGAGCAGAATGGGCAGACAAGTGGCAGATGGAATTTAATACAGGAAAATGTGAGCTATTGTATTTTGCCAGAAGTGATTGGGAGAGGCAGTGTAGACGTAACGGAACAGATCTCGAGAGTGTGTAGGGACAGAGGGACCTGAGTGTACATGTACATACATCTTGGAAGGTGGCAGGACATATTGAGAGAGTAGTCAGTAAAGCCAATGGGATCCTGGCTTCACAAATAGAGGTGTTGAGCACAACATCACGGAAGTTATGCTGAACCTTTGCAAAGCTCTGGTTAGGCCACAACTAGAATATTGCATCCAGTTCTGGTCGCCACACATTAGGAAGCATGTGAGGGTGCTTCAGGGGGATCAGAGGAGATGGTAGTTTCAGGGAGGGGAGGGTTAAGCAAAGTGGACTGGAAACAGCGACCTGAAGGTAAATGAGTGTCAGAACAGTGAGAGTTAGTGAGGGTTGAGAACAAATATTTTCACACAAATGCAAACAGGGTGAGACTCCCAAATCTAGAGCCCCTTGGATGTCAAGGATCAAACCGGGTGGGATCAGGCACAACAGGGAAGCTGATGTCAGATACCGAGAGCGCAATACCACAGAATGTCGAGAGGAGTGAAGAAAGTGCAGGGGTGAAATTAAAAAGCAAATTAGGAAAGCAAAGAGACAGTCAGAAAATAATATTCCCAAGTAAAATCAAGGAAAACACAAAGATGTTTTCTCAATACATGAAGAACAAGAGGATAACTAAGGATAAAGTATTAGGGATCAAAAAGGGAATGTGAGTATGGAGCTGGGATTTGTGGGCACGGTTCCCCTTAAAATCTCAACATCTTTGAGCAAATCACCTTGATCCTCCTGCATTCCAGGGAATACATCCCTAGTTTGTGTAATATCACCTCGTAATTTAACCCTTGGAGTCCAGTTATCATTCTGGTACATCTACACTGCACTCAAATGGACATGGACCCTCAAGTCTCTTTGGACCTCCAGTGTTTGTAGTTTTTCACCATTTATAAAGTATTCTGTTCTACTCTCTTTTTTTACTGACATTGAAATCTATCTACCACAGCTTTGCCCATTTATTTAAGACATTAATATCTCTTTGTAATTTGATGCCTCCAGCTACATTGGTACATTGCTGCCTATTTTTGTATTATTGGGAGGGTATTTAGATGGGAGTTTGTTCCCGGGAGGTATTTAGATGGGGGTTTGTTCCTGGGCGTGTATTTAGATGAGAGTTTGATCCTGGGTGGGGGGGGGGGTGATATTTAGATGGGAGCTTGATCCTGGGGGTTATTCAGGTGGGAGTTTGTTCCGGGGGGTATTTAGATGGGAGTTTCTTCCCGGGGGGGTATTTAAATGGGCGTTTGTTCCTGGGTGGTTATTCAGATGGGAGTTATTCCCTGGGGGTGTCGAGCTGGGAGTTTGTTCCCGGGGATATTTAGATGGGAACTTGTTCCTGGGGGGGGGGGGGGTATTCAGATGGGAATTTGTTCCTGGGGTGGGGTATTTATATGGGAGTTTGTTCCTGGGGTGTATTTAGATGGGAGTTTGTTCCTGGGGTTGTTTAGATGGGAATCTGTCCCTGGGGGAGCGGCATTTAGATGGGAGTTTATTCCGGAGGGGAGGTTATTTCGATGTGAGTCTGTTCCTGGGGGTATTTAGATTGTGGTCTGTTCCGGGGGTGGGGGTTGTATTTAGGTGGGAGTTGTTCCTGGGGGGAGGGGTATTCAGATGGGAGTCTGTTCCCGGAGGGTATTTAGATGGGAGTTTGATCCCGGGGGGAGGGGTATTTAGATGGGAGTCTGTTCACGGGGGATATTTAGATGGGAGTCTGTTCCTGGGGGATATTTGGATGGGAGTTTGTTCCCGGAGGGTAATTAGATGGGACTCTGTTCCTGGGGCTTATTTAGATGGGAGTTTGTTCCGGGGTGGGGGGGGGGGGACATTTAGATGGGAGTCTGTTCACCGGGGGTATTTAGATCGGAATTTGTTCCAGGGGGATATTTAGATGGGAGTCTGTTCCTGGGAGGGTATTTAGATGGGAGTTTGTTCGCGGGGGTGTATTTCGACGGGTTGCCTTGTAACAGGGGGAAGGCAATAATTAGATGGGAGTCAGTTCATAGTGAGGGTATTAGATGGGGGTCAGTTAACAGGAGATATCAGATAGGGGTCTGCAGACGAGGAGAATTTAGATTGGGGAGGTCTGGACAAGGGGGGTATGTTTTCCGGGGGGAAACATTGCAGGGATAAAAATTGCGGCGGGAGGTGGGGTGGGGGGATATAAATTGCGGGGGGTTGGGGGATAATTTGCGGGGGGAGGGATAAATTGCGGGAGAGAAACACAAAGTAGGGCGGCACAGTGGCGCAGTGGCAACATCCTGGTAAATGGGGCGACACAGTGGAGTTTGCAAGTTCTCCCTGTGTTTGCGTGGGTTTTCGCCGGGTTCTCCGGTTTCCTCCCACAAGTCAAAAGACTTGCAGGTAGGTAAATTGGCCATTATAAATTGTCACTAGTATAGGTAGGTGGTAGGGAAATATAGGGACAGGTGTGGATGTTTGGTAGGAATATGGGATTAGTGTAGGATTAGTATAAATGGATGGTTGATGTTCGGCACAGACTCGGTGGGCCGAAGGGCCTGTTTCAGTGCTGTATCTCTAATCTAAAAAAAGTGAGAGAGAGAGAGAAGAAAAACAGAGAGAGAGAGATAAAAAAAACAGAGACATAGAAACACAGAGAGGGAGAAAGCGAGAAAAAAACAGAGAGAGAGAGAAACACAAAGAAAGAGAGAAAAACAGAGAGCGAGAAAGACGGAGAGAAGCAGAGAGATAGAGAAAGAGAGAGAGCGAAAAAAAGCAGAGAGAGAGAGAGAAAAACAGAGAGACAGAAAAAACAGAGAGAGAGCGAGAGAGAGATTGAGAGAGAGATTGAGGAACAGAGAGAAAGACTGGAGATTGAGAAAGAGATTGAGAGAGAGAAGTAGAGAGAGAGAAACAAAGAGAAATAGACACGGAGAGAGATTGAGAGAGAAGACAAGAGAGAGAGTGAGGGCGAGAGATTGAGTCAGAAGGAAAGAGAAAGGCAGAGAGAGAGAGACAATAAAGATGTAATCCTCACCATCCCACACGGTCTGCACTCAATCGGTGGACTCTGACACCTTCCCTCCATCAGCTCGTCCACGGGGAAAGGATCCTGGAGTGGGAGATTGCGGTGGGAATTGGAGAAAAGGGTCAGGACTGGGACAGAGAGAGGCGGATTCAGACTGGACTCTCTATCACAGACACACACTGGAATCAGCTTGAAATTTACCTGGGCACAGAGACTGCGACACAGAAGCTCACCTTCACAAACCAGCTGCATGGAAAGAAATAATGGAGGCTGATGCTGTCCTCATATATCTCAGAACCTGTCACTCAAAACAGACAGTCCTCCGAAAATACAGTTCACCCAACCAGCTCTCAGCTTCCTCCATCTGGCCACTGCCTCCCAGGTAGAGGACAGTCCAAGGTGAGGCTCTGTGTAAACAGGGAGTGGGGGAGAGAGGGATATTCCAGCCATATCCAAAATGGACCCTTCCGGACAGAAACCTGACAGTCTGTCTGTCTCTCTCTCTCTCACTGTCTCCCAAAAACCTTATTAACAGAGCGGAAAAGCTGCTGTTATTTAAAACCTGGAGGGGCCGCTTTGGATAACGGCCAATTAACACTAATTGTATTAAATGTCTTTCACTATTCATCTCCAAGAACAAAGAACAGTACAGCACAGGAACAGGCCATTCGGCCCTCCAAGCGTGCGCCGATCTTGATGCCTGCCTGAACTAGCACCTTCTGCACTTCCGGGGCCCATTTCCCTCTATTCCGCTCCTGTTGTTAAATATATATTCATATATTTAAGATGCCTCTTAAACGTCGCTATCGTATCTGCTTCTACCACCTCCCCTGACAGCAAGTTCCAGGCACTCACCACCCTCTGTGTAAAACACTTGCTTCGCACATCCCCTCTAAACTTTGCCCCTCGCACCTTAAGCCGATGTCCCCTAGTCACTGACACTTCCACCCTGGGAAAAAGCTTCTGACTATCCACTCAGTCCATGCCGCTCATAACTTTGTAAACCTCTATCATGTCGCCCCTCCACCTCCGCCTCTCCTCATAGCTAATGCCCTCCAGACCAGGCAACATCCTGGTAAATGGGGCGACACAGTGGCGCAGTGGTTAGCACCGCAGCCTCACAGCTCCAGCGACCAAGGTTCAATTCCGGGTACTGCCTGTGTGGAATTTGCAAGTTCTCCCTGTGTCTGCGTGGGTTTCCTCCGGGGGCTCCGGTTTCCTCCCACATGCCAAAGACTTGCAGGTTGATAGGTAAATTGGCCATTAGAAATTGCCCCTAGTATAGGTAGGTGGCAGGGAAATATATAGGGATAGGTGGGGATGTGATAGGAATGTGAGATTCGTGTAGGATTAGTGTAAACGAGTGGTTGATGGTCGGCACAGACTCGGTGGGCCGAAGGGCCTGTTTCAGTGCTGTATCTCTAAACTAAACTAAACTCCTCTGTACCCTCTCCAATGCCTTCTGGTAGTTTGGCAACCAGAATTGCATGCAATATTCTATGTGTGGCCTAACTAAGGTTCTGTGCAGCCGCAACATGACTTGCCAATTTTTATACTCTGTGCCCTGACCGATGAAGGCAAGCATGCTGTATGCCTTCTTGACTACCTGTACGCCCAGATCTCTCTGCCTGTCAATACTCCTACGGGTTCTGCCATTTACTGTATACATCCCTCCTGCATTAGACCTTCAGAAATGAATTACCTCACATTTGTCCAGATTAAACTCCATCTGCCATTTCTCCGCCCAAGTCTCCAACCGATCAATATCCTGCTGTATCCTCTGACAATCCTCATCATTATCCGCAAATCCACCAACCTTTGTGTCGTCTGCAAACTTACTCATCAGACCAGCTACATTTTCCTCCAAATCATTTATATCTACTACAAACAGCAAAGGTCCCAGCACTGATCCCTGCAGAACACCACTAGTCACATCCCTCCATTCTGAAAAGCACCCATCCACTGATACACTCTGTCTTCTATGACCGAGGCAGTTCTGTATCCATCATGCCAGCTCACCTCCGATCCCGTGTGACTTCACATTTTGTACCAATCTGCCATGCGGGAACTTGTCAAAGGCGTTACTAAAGTCCATATAGGTAACATCCACTGTCCTTCCTTCATTAATCATCTTCGTCACATCCTCAGAAAACTCAATCAAATTAGTAGGACATGACCTTCCCTTCACAAAACCATGCTGTCTCTCGTCAAAACGTTCGTTTGTTTCCAAATGAGAGTAAATCCCGTCCCGAATAATCCTCTCCAACAGTTTCCCTACCACGGACGAAAGGCTCACCGGCCTATAATTTCCTGGATTATCCTTGCCACCCTTCTTAAACAAAGGCATAACATTGGCTATTCTCCAGTCATCTGGGACCTCACCGATCGCAAATGAGGATGCAAAGATTTCTGTCAAAGCCTCAGCAATTTCTTCCCTTGCCTCCCTCAGTATTCTAGGGTAGATCCCATCAGGTCCTGGGAACGTATCTACCTTAATGCTTTGCAAGACACCCGACACCTCCACCTTTTTGATAATGAAATGACTGAGACTATCTGCACACCCTTCCCTAGGCTCATCATCCACCAAGTTCTTCTCTTTGGTGAATACTGATGCAAAGTACTCATTTAGCACCTCGTCCATTTCCTCTGGCTCCACGCATAGATTCCCATCTCTGTCCTTAAGGGGGCCAACCCTTTCCCTGGTTACCCTCTTGCTCTTTGTATGCGTATTAAAAGCCTTGGGGTTTTCCTTAATCCTGTTTGCCAATGACTTTTCATGACCCCTTTTAGCCGTCCTAATTCCTTGCTTAATTTCCTTCCTACTGTCTTTATATTCCTCAAGGGATTCATCTGATCCTAGCCTTCCAGCCCTTACAAATGCTTCCTTTTGCTTTTTGACTAGGCTCACAATATCCCTTGTTATCCAAGCATCCAGAAACTTGCCAAACTTGTCTTTCTTCCTCACAGGAACATGCTGGTCCTGGATTCTAATCAGCTGACGCCTAAAAGAATCCCACATGTCTGATGTTGATTTACCCTCAAACAGCCGCCCCCAATCTAAACTCTTCAGTTCCTGCCCAATATTGTTATAATTAGCCTTCCCCCAATTGAGCACCTTCACCCAAGGACTACTCTTATCCTTATCCACAAGTACCTTAAAACTTATGGAATTACGGTCACTGGTCCCGAAATGCTCCCCCACTGAAACTTCGAATACCTGGCCGGGCTCATTCCCCAATACCAGGTCCAGAAGGGCCCCATCCCTAGTTGAACTATCTACGTACTGTTTCAAGAAGCCCTCCTGGATGCTCCTCACAAATGCTGCCTCATCCAAGCCCCTAGCACTAAGTGAGTCCCAGTCAATACTGGGGAAGTTAAAATCACCCACCAGCACAACCCTGTTACCTTTACATCTTTCCAAACTCTGTCTGCATGTTTGCTCTTCTACCTCCCGCTGGCTGTTGGGAGGCCTGCCGTAAACACCTAACATCGTGAGTGCACCCTTCCTATTCCTGAGCTCCACCCATATTGCCTCGTTGCATCACCCCTCTGAGGTGTCCTCTCGCAGTACAGCTGTGATATTCTCCTTAACCAGCAATGCACCTCCCCCACCCCTTTTACATCCCCCTCTATCCCGCCTGAAATTTGTAAAGCCTGGAACATTTCGCTGCCAATCCTGCCCTTCCCTCAACCAAGTCTCTGTACTAGCAACAACATCATATTTCCAAGTACTAATTCAAGCTCTAAGTTCATCTGCCTTCCCTGTTATACATCTCGCATTGAAACAAATGCACTTCAGACCACCAGTCCCGCTGTGCTGATCAACATCTCCCTGCCTGCTCTTTCTCTTAGTCCGACTGGCCTTATTTACTATGTCCTCCTCATTTAATTCACTAGCTGTCCTACCGCTCTGGTTCCTACCGCCCTGCCACACTAGTTTAAACCCTCCCGAGTGACGCCAGCAAACCTTGCAGCCAGGATATTAGTGCCCTTCCAGTTTAGATGCAACCCGTCCTTCTTGTACAGGTCCCATCTGTCCCTGAAGAGAGCCCAATGGTCCAGATATCTGAAACCCTCCATTCTACACCAGCTGCTCAGCCACGTGTTTAGCTGCAGTATCTTCCTATTTCTAGCCTCACTGGCACATGGCACAGGGAGTAATGCAGAGATTACATGCCTACAGGTCCTGATGTTTTTAACTTCCTCCTAAGTCCCTGAACTCCCCCTGCAGGACCTCATCACTCTTCCTGCCTATGTCATTGGTACCGATGTGCACCACAACCTCTGGCTGTTCACCCTCCCCCTTCAGAATGCCCCCTGTCCGTTCATAAACATCCTTGACCCTGGCACCAGAGAGGCAACATACCATCCTGGAGTCTCTTTCACGCCCACAGAAGCGCCTATCTGTGCCCCTGACTATGGAGTCTCCTATAATTATTGCTCTTCTGCGTTTTGTCCCTCCCTGCTGAACAACAGTGCCAGCCGTGGTGCCACTGCTCTGGCTGCTGCTGTTGTTTTCCCCTGATAGGCTATCCCCCCAACAGTATCCAAAACTGTATACTTGTTTGAGAGGGGTATAGCCACAGGGGATTCCTGCACTGACTGCCTGCCCCTTCTAGCGGTCACCCATCTCTCTGCCTGCACCTTGGGTGTGACCATTTCTCTAAAACTCGTGTCTATGACACTTTGCGCCACATGCATGCTCCGAAGTGCATCCAGTTGCCGCTCCAACCGATCCATGCGGTCTGTGATGAGCTGCAACTGGGTACACTTCCTGCAGATGTGGTCGGCCGGAACGCTGGAAGCGTCACGGACCTCCCACATCTCACAGGTAAGGACTTCACCCCTCTAACAGTTATTTCTAGCACGAATTAGTTAATTAATATAAAATAAATGAATACTTATTAAATCCTTACTAAATTATGATACACTTAACTATATGGTCCATCGTGCAAGATTTCTACAATAAATACTGAATTAGAACTAAATACATTAATCTCCTCCATCTGGTTTAGTTGCTCTCCTTACTAATTAGTTAATTAGTGTTTTAATCATTTTTTATCAGTTAACAGAAATTTCAGAAAATGACTCACTACAGTTATCTTGAAATTCTGAGTTTGTGCTGGAGAGGCCGGTTTGACTGCAGTGGAAACAGGCGGTTTTTATTCAGATTTTCAATTCCACTCTGTGACAAAGACTGAAATTAGATCCAGGTTAATGATGCAGCCAAGAAAAGTTTAACAACTGGTGACATTTCACACAACAATTCTCACCTACATTTACAGTTATATTTCTCAGTGATACTTTGTACTTTATTTGCTGCTGCTGTATTTATGCATTATCCTGTATTCAATCCAAAAAAACATCTTAACATTCACCAGTGTATATATCTGTGAAACGGACATTTAATACAAATTGTATTAAAGATTTTCCACTTTTCACCATCAGCTTATATAAAGCTCAGCGATTACGACCTCTGCATTCTGACAAAGAGTTTTTCGCTGCTGTGATAAAGAGTCACGTGTTTCCATTTGCTTCCTGAATGTTTCTTTCCTATGCTCTCCTGGGGGATTCAGAGAATATTTTTGTTCATCGCTTGTCCACATTCAGCAGGTTCCAGCTCCTCTGCAGCTGCTGTCCTGCAGAAATTCATTGTATTCAAAATCGTTCCCGCAGTTTGGAGACGTGAGGAGAGACTGTTTACACTGGCAGAGAGGAGAAACAAATAGGCAGGGAGTTGTTCTGGTCTGAAAGGTTTCTGAAAGCAGATTCAATATTAACTTTCAAAAGACAATCGGATCAAAACTTCAATTACTCTGAGTTATAGTAGAGAAGATACCAGCACAGAGAGAGAAGTGAGAGCGAGTGAGATGTCATAACGTTAGTGATGAAGAACTCAACACAACTTATTTAGAGAGTTTTTATTTGTAAATTATTGTTGAGATTTATTTGATGCTGTTGTCCGCCTCCTGGCTCCCGCCCTACACCCACCCCAAACCATCCTTACCCCACCACCAAGCCCTTGCTGCTCTCCATCCCCACATGACTCCGCTAAAGGTAATGCACCTCCAGTTTTCTTAGAATCAAACAGCGCAAGAAGAGGCCATTCGGGCCATCGGAGCAGTGCCAGCATTTTGAGAGAAATAACCAATTGGCCTAATTCCCTATTCTTTCCCCGTAGCCCTGCAGATTTTTCCTTTTCAAGTGCACAGCCAATTCCCCTCTTCCTGCGCTGCATGATTCTAAGAAAACTGGAGGTGCATTACCGTTAGCAGAATCAGGTGGGGATGGAGAGCAGCATGCGTTTGGTGGAGGAGGAAGTGTGGGTTGGGATGGGGGAGGTGGGGTAACGAGGAGGCGGACAATCCCAACATGATGCCAGCTGTTTATCACGATTATTCTACCTGTACCAGTAACATGAAGGTGACTTTTCGTTGTCATACAAACTTCTACTGTAGGGAAGTCATTTTCCAAAGCAGAAGATATCCGGTGCAAAACTTTGATAATAGATTATTTTTTCTTCCGTTCCTGCCCATTTTCCTCCCTCCACTCTCTTTTTCGTTGTGCAGCTTTTCCAGGAGCACAGGCATTACGAGCGAGGAGGGAACAGCTGGGAAGTCAATTTCATCGGGAGTTTCGGTGGAGCAGGGACTGCTGGGTAAGTAGAAACCTATATATTTGGGCTGTGTAAATTCTCTTACCTTTTCGTTGTGCAGCTTTTCCAGGAGCACAGGCATTGCGAGCGAGGAGTGAACAGCTGGGCAGTCAATTTCATCGGGAGTATCGGTGGAGCAGTATCCAGGGACTGCTGGGTAAGGAGAAACCTATATATTTCCGCTGTTTCTGAACCCGAGACACTACTCTTGTAGTTTCTCCCACCCGCCCTCCTCCTCTTGCCAAAAAAAAGGACTTGGTTGTGTGTAGGCAAGGTAAGGCTTTTTTCTATTTCTCTTCTTGTTTTATCGTGTGATTGGTTAAAAACTTGGGAATTTAGAATAGAGGGAATGGAGGTTAAGGCAGTTGAATGTTCCTCCTGCAGAATGTGGGAGGTAAGGGTCGCCAAGGGTGTCCCTGCTGACTGCATCTGCGGGACGTGCACCCAGCTCCAGCTCCTCGAGGACCGCGTTAGGGAATTGGAGCTGGAGCTGGAGGAACTTCGGATCATTCGTGAGGCGGAGGGGATGATTGAGAGGAGTTATCGGGAGGCAGTCACACCTCAGGCAAAAGAAGAAGGTAGATGGGTTACCGTCAGGGGAAGGAGAGGGAACCAGCAGGCAGTGCACGGATCCCCTATGACCGTTTCCCTCAACAACAGGTATACCGTTTTGGATACTGTTGGGGGAGACGACTTACCAGAGGGAGGCAATGGGATACAGGTCTCTGGCGCAGAGTCTGTCCCTGTTGCTCAGAAGGGAAGGGGAAAGAGGAGCAGAGCATTATTCACTGGGGACTCCATAGTTAGGGGAACAGATAGGAGGTTTTGTGGGAACGAGAGAGACTCACGGTTGGTGTGTTGCCTCCCAGGTGCCAGGGTACGTGATGTCACGGATCGTGATTTTGGGATCCTCAAGGGGCAGCCCCAAGTCATGGTACACATAGGCACCAACGACATAGGTAGGAAGACAGATGGTGAGTTAAGGCAGAAATTCAGGGAGCTAGGGTGGAATCTTAGAGCGAGAACAAACAGAGTTGCTATCTCTGGGTTGTTGCCCGTGCCACGTGCCAGCGAAGTGAGGAATAGGGAGAGAGAGGAGTTGAATACGTGGCGGCAGGGATGGTGTAGGAGGGAGGGTTTTGGTTTTCTGGATAATTGGGGCTCTTTCTGGGGTAGGTGGGACCTCTACAAACAGGATGGTCTTCACCTGAACCAGAAGGGTACCAATAACCTGGGGTGGAGATTTGATAGTGCTCTTCGGGGGGGTTTAAACTAATTCAGCAGGGGGATGGGAACCTAAATTGTAGTTCCAGTGTGCAGGATGTTGAGAGTAGTGAGGTCAGGGATAAGGTTATAAGGACACAAGAGGGCACTGGCAAGCAAGAGCTTGGTTTAAAATGTGTCTACTTCAACGCCAGGAGCATCCGGAATAAGGTGGGTGAGCTTGCAGCATGGGTTGGTACCTGGCATCTCGATGTTGTTGCCATTTCAGAGACATGGGTAGAGCTGGGACAGGAATGGATGTTTCGGGTTCCGGGATTTAGATGTTTCACTAAGAACAGAGAAGATGGTAAAAGAGGGGGCGGGGGGTGTGGCATTGTTAATCAAGGAAAGTATTACAGCGGCAGTAAGGACGTTTGAGGACTCGTCTACTGAGGTAGCATGGGCTGAGGTTAGAAACAGGAGAGGAGAGGTCACCCTGTTGGGAGTTTTCGTGTAGACCTCCAAATAGTTCCAGAGATGTAGAGGAATGGATAGCAAAGATGATTCTTGACAGGAGCGAGAGTAACAGGGTAGTGGTTATGGGGGACTTTAACTTTCCAAATATTGACTGGAAATACTATAGTTCGAGTACTTTAGATGGGTCTGTTTTTGTCCAGTGTGTGCAGGAGGGTTTTCTGACACAGTATGTACACAAGCCAACCAGGGGCGATGCCACATTGGATTTGGTACTGGGTAATGAACCCGGCCAGGTGTTAGATTTAGAAGTTGGTGAGCACTTTGGTGATCGTGATCACAATTCGGTTAGGTTTACCTTAGCGATGGGCAGGGACAGGCATTTCCCGCAGGGCAAGAATTATCGCTGGGGGAAAGGAAATTATGATGCGATTGGACAAAAGTTAGGATGCGTAGGATGGGGAAGGAAACTGTAGGGGATGGGCACAATCGAAATGTGGAGCTTATTCAAGGAGCAGCTACTGCGTGTCCTTGATAAGTATGTACCTGTCAGGCAGGGAGGATGTTGTCGAGCGAGGGAGCCGTGGTTTACTAAAGAAGTTGAAGAGCTTGTCAAGAGGAAGAAGAAGGCTTATGTTAGGATGCGACGTGAAGGCTCAGTTAGCGCGCTTGAGAGTTACAAGCTAGCCAGGAAGGATCTGAAGGGAGAGATAAGAAGAGCAAGGAGAGGACACGAGAAGACATTGGCTGATAGGATCGGTTGTGGGTAAAATGTTGGAAAAGGTTATAAGAGATAAGATTTATAATCATCTTGAAAAGAACAAGTTCATTAGAGATAGTGAGCACGGTTTTGTGAAGGGTAGGTCGTGCCTTACAAACCTTATTGAGTTTTTTGACAAGGTGACCAAACAGTTGGAAGAGGGTAAAGCCGTGGATGTGGTCTATATGGATTTCAGTAAGGCGTTCGATAAAGTTCCCCACGGTAGGCTATTGCAGCAAATACAGAAGCATGGGATTGAAGGTGAATTAGTGCTTTGGATACGAAATTGGCCAGCTGAAAGAAGACAGAGTGTGGTGGTTGATGGTAAATGTTCATCCTGGAGTATAGTTTCTAGTGGTGTACCGCAAGGATCTGTTTTGGGGCCACTGCTGTTTGTCATTTTTATAAATGACCTGGATGAGGGTGCAGAAGGGTGGATTAGTAGATTTGCGGATGACACTAAGGTCGGTGGAGTTGTGGATGGTGCCGAAGGATGTTGTAGGTTACAGAGGGACATAGATAGGCTGCAGAGCTGGGCTGAGAGATGGCAAATGGAGTTTAATGCGGAAAAGTGTGAGGTGATTCACTTCGGAAGGAGTAACAGGATTGCAGAATACTGGGCTAATGGGAAGATTCTTGGTAGTGTAGATGAGCAGAGAGATCTTGGTGTCCAGGTACATAAATCCCTGAAAGTTGCCACCCAGGTTAATAGAGCTGTTAAGAAGGCATATGGTGTGTTAGCTTTTATTAGTAGGGGGATCGAGTTTCGGAGCCACGAGGTCATGCTGCAGCTGTACAGAACACTGGTGCGGCCGCACCTGGAGTATTGCGTGCAGTTCTGGTCACCGCATTATAGGAAGGATGTGGAAGCTTTGGAAAAGGTGCAGAGGAGATTTACCAGGATGTTGCCTGGTATGGAGGGAAGGTCTTCCGAGGAAAGGCTGAGGGACTTGAGGTTGTTTTCGTTAGAGAGAAGGAGGAGAAGAGGTGACTTAATAGAGACATATAAGATAATCAGAGAGTTGGACAGGGAGGACAGTGAGAGCCTTTTTCCTCGGATGGTGATGGCAAACACGAGGGGACATAGCTTTAAGTTGAGGGGTGATAGATATAGGACAGATGTCAGAGGTAGTTTCTTTACACAAAGAGTAGTAGGGGCGTGGAACGCCCTGCCTGCAACAGTAGTAGACTCGCCAACTTTAAGGGCATTTAAGTGGTCATTGGATAGACATATGGATGAAAATGGAATAGTGTAGGACAGACGGTTACACAGTTCGGCGCAACATCGAGGGCTGAAGGGCCTGTACTGCGCTGTAATGTTCTATGTTCTATGTTCTATAAAAAGTGAATCCCTTCTGTGGCACGGTTCCATGTACCTGTAGCTTTGAGGCACTTCTCCAAAGCAGCCATTTGTGTTTGAGCCAGGACAGTGAATGCTTGCAGCCTAACTGACCGCACCGAGAGCAGAGAGGGGAAGCAAGAGAGAGATCAGCAACCCAACCGAACCCAAACTCGTGTCATACAAACATCAGAGAGCAATCAGGAGCAAGGGCCATGATCATTTACCTCTCCCTAATTAAAGAGTAGGTGAGGCCAAATGTGGTAATCCCACCAACATGCCAGCTGAGATTAACTAACGTAGCACAGAATGCAAATTGAATCTGGAATCTTCCTGGTCTGCACTGAGTACTGCTGGAGGGCACAGAGTGTGAAGAAGGGAGTTCGGAAAGGAGGGGAACTATAAATTAATTGACAACAAATAAATTCAAGTAGCACAATAATGATGGCAGGAAAGGTTATGAGTCACGGATATAGTATGTGGAAGCTCAGGAATGCCACAGCAATCCATGGCAACCATGTCTGGGATAAGTGTCTTTGGCTTGAGGAGCATCGGCTCAGAGTAGTTGAGTTTCAGCCGGAGCTGTAGATACTATGATGCATCAGGGACGGGGTAAGTTAGCTGAACTCTTTGTTCCAGAAGGTAGTCACACCCCTTAGGATAGGGTCTTTTGTTTTGATCACTGGTCAGGGTCAGGAGGGTGTGACTGCGAATGAAGCAGGTAAAGGGATCGAGAAGGTGGGAGTGGAAGAGCTTCAGCCCTTGCAATTGAGCAGCAAGTTTGAGGTTTTTTGGCTTGCATGGACAAGAGCGAGGGCTATCGTGTGGATGAACAGACTGACAGTGGTACCATGGCACAGGAAACAGTACAAGTGGGGGGAGAAAAAAGAATATAGTGGTAGTAGGAGACAGTATAGTGAGGGGGAATGACACTGTTCTCTGCAGCAAACTGCGAGAGTCCAGAAGGCTGTGTTGCCTGCCTCCTGCCAGGGTTCAGGACATCTGCTTAGGGCTAGATAGGAACTTACAATGGGATGGGGATGATCCTGCCTCATGGTCCATGTAGGTACCAATGACATAGGGAGGACAAGGAAAGATGTTCTGCATAGTCAGTATGTGGAGCTAGGCACCAAATTAAGAAGCAGAACCGCAAAGGTAATAATCTCTGGATTATTACCGGAGCCACGTGGAAATTGAAGTAGGGCAAATCAGATTAGAGAAATGAATCTGTGGCTCAAAGACTCGCGTGGTATAAGTGGGTTTCGGTTTGTGAGGCAGTGGCACCAGTACTAGTGAAAGTGGGGGCTATACCGTTGGGACGGTCAACATCTGAACTGTGCTTGGACCAGTGTTCTAGCTAGCCACAAAACTGGAGAAGTAGCGAGGGTTTGAAGCAAGGGATCAAATTTAGGTAGATGCAGTTAATCAAACAGTTGAGACAAGGCCAGAGATAAAGGTATGAAAATGGGAAAAGATAAATACACACCAAGACAGAAGGGACAGTGAGTACAAATCGAAGAGTAAATCAGCAGACAGACTAGAGGTTACAAAAATAATAAAAGGACAAAACTAAAGGCCCTGTATCTGAATGCATGTCGCATTCAAAACAAAACAGATAAACAGATGGCGCAAATAGAAATAAATAAGTACCATCTGATAGAAACATGGCTGCAGGATGCCATTGATTGGGACCTGAATATTGAAAGGTATATGACATTTAGGAAGGAAAAGGAAGGTGGGAAAAGGTCGAGGGGTGGCTCTGTCAATTAATGATGGTATTAACACAATAGAAAGGGATGACCTAAGTTCAGGAAACCAGGATGGAGAAGTGATTTGGATTGAAATGAGAAATGATAAAGGCAAGAAGTCACATGTGGCAGTAATATACAGGCCCCCTAATCGTAAGCACATGATAGATATTAAGGAAGAAATAATGGGTGCTTTTGCCAGAAAGGTGCAGCGATAATCATTGGGGATTGTAATCTACATATAGACGGGAAAAATTAGATGGGCAAATGTAGCCAAGATAAAGAGTTCATAAAATGTTTTCAGGATAGTTTCTGAGAACAGCATGTTCTGGAGCCAACCAGAGAGCAGGCTACACTAGACCTGGTACTGTGCAACGAGATAGGATTAATTAATGTCGGAATAGTGAAGGCGCCCCGAGGCAGCAACAATCATAATATGATTGAATTTTACATTCAGTTTGAGGGAGAAAAGAGTGGGTCTGAAACTTAAATAAGGGCAATTATAAAGACATGAAAGCAGAGCTAGTAAAAGTCAACTAGCAAAGTATGTTAACGGATAGATCAATAGAGATGCAGTGGCAGACATTTAAGGGAATATTCCCGAATACACAGAATAGATACATTCCAATAAGGAAGAAAAATTCCAAGGGGAGGACCCACTATCTGTGGTTAACTAAAAAGGTTAAAGATGGTATCAAACTTAATGAGAAAGCATATAGTTGCACAAACATGGATGGCAGGCCTGAAGATTGGGCAGAACATAAAAAGGAACAAAGAACGATTAAAAGAGTAATGAGGAGGGAAAAGTTAGAGCACAAGAGAATAATGGCGAGAAATATAAAAACAGATAGAAAGAATTTCTATAGATATTTTTTTAAAAAACGAATTTAATAAAGTGAGTATTGGTCCAATAGTAAGTGAGTCTGGGGAATTAATAAGGGAAAATAAGGAGATGGCAGATGAATTGAACAGGTATTTTGCATCGGTCTGCACTATAATGGATACAAGTAACATCCCAGAAATAGCTCTAAATCAGGAAATGGAAGGGAGGGGGGAACTCAAGAATATTACAATAACCAGGAATGTAGTACTGAGCCAATTGTTGAGCTGCTGGATGCCAAGTCCTCGGGTTCTAATGGACTTCATCCTCGGGTCTTAAAAGAAGTGGCTAGCGAGATAGTTGATGCGTTAGTTTTAATTTTCCAAAATTCCCTCGAATTGGGGAAGATTCCATGAGACTGGAAAATAGCCAATGTAACTCATATACTCAAAAAGTGAGGGAGACAGAAAGCAGGAAACTACAGGCGAGTTAGCTTAACATCTGTCATCGGGAAAATGTCAGAAGCAATTTTGAAAGACGTTATAGCAGGGCACTTAGAAAAAATCAAGGTAGCCAGACAGAGTCAGTTTGGTTTTGTGAAAGGGAAATCATGCTTAACCAATTTATTGGAGTACTTTGAAGAAGGAACGTACTGTGGATAAAGGGAAACTGGTGGATGTACTGTACTTAGACTTCCAGAAGGCATTTCATGAGGTGCCACATCAAAGTTTATTGTGGAAAATAACAACTTCATGCGTAGGGGGTAACGTTTTGGCATGGATAGAAGATTGACTAGCTGACATGAAACAGAGAGTAGTATTACAAGAGGCTTTATTTTTGTACTATAATCTTCGTATTCGATGTGTTTTAAAAACAGAAAAAAGGATTTTCAGTGGACTTGGACACCTGCAAGGAGCTGGAATTTTTGGATGTTGACTTTGCATACAAGGATAGGAAAAACAAGCAATTTCAAAGAAACAGCAAGGGATTTTGACTTCCTAAGAGCAACAATTTGAATGACAGGGGAGACTGCGATGATATTGCTTTCACATTTTGATCTGACACAGCTGATTTATTTTCCACCGATCTGTGGTGTCAATCAAATAATTTACTTTACCCACTCTTTTGACCACTTTATATGGACCATACTTTTAATAGTTCACCCTGCGAAGTTAATAATGCTAATATTTCATCCTCTGGTTGAAAAGTTTGGGTCTTTGCATTCCTGTCTGACCATGTTTCATAGTGGTTTGGGATGCTTTGAGGTGTTCCTGAGCCATATTTTAAGCTTTAGTGAGCCCTTCCCGGAACACAGATACATAGTCTAGTATCTGAGATTAACTCCTTTGTTCTAAGAACCTGTCTTTGATTAGTTTTAGAGGACCCCTCATCACATGTCCGTAAACCAATTCGAAAGGAATAAAACCTGTAGAATCATTTGGTGAAACTCTCGTGGCATTTCTCTCTCTCTCCTTCCCCCCATCTCTCTCTCTCTCCTTCCCCCATCTCTGTCTCTCTCCCTCCCACCCATTTATCTCTTTCCCTCCCCCATATATCTCTCTCTCCCTCCCCTAATCTCTCTCTCTCTCCCTCCCGCATCTCTCTGTCGATGAATGTTTTTGCGAAAGGATTGCTGTTTCCAGTGCTGTTCCACAGGGCGCACTGATGGGTCCCTTGCGTTCTGTGGCATATATTAATGATTTGGACATAAATGTAGGAGGCATGATTGATAAATTTGTCAATGACATAAAAATTGGCTGTGCACTTGATAGTGAAAAGGATAGCAGTGGACTCCAGAAAGATATCCATGGTTTGGTTGAGTGGGCAGAAAAGTGGCAAATGGAATTCAGTCCAGAGAAGTGTGAGGTAATGCTTTTGGGGAGGGCAAATAAAGTGAGGGAATACACAATAAAAGGGAGAATATTGAGAACAAAGAACAAAGAACAATGAAAATTACAGCACAGGAAAAGGCCCTTCGGCCCTACAAGCCTGCGCTGATCCAGATCCTCTATCTAAACATGTCGCCTATTTTCTAAGGGTCTGTATCTCTTTACTTCCTGCCCATTCATGTACCTGTCTAGATACATATTAAAAGACGCCATCGTGCCCGCATCTACCACCTCCACTGGCAACGCGTTCCAGGCACCCACCACCCTCTGCGTCAAGAACTTTCCATGCATATCCCCCCGAAACGTTTCCCCTTTCACTTTGAACTCGTGTCCTCTAGTAATTGAATCCCCCACTCTGGGAAAAAGCCTCTTGCTATCCATCCTGTCTATACCTCTCATGATTTTGTACACCTCAATCAGGTCCCCCCTCAACCTCCGTCTTTCTAATGAAAATAATCCTAATCTACTCAACCTCTCTTCATAGCTAGCGCCCTCCATACCACGCAACGTCCTGGTGAACCTCCTCTGCACCCTCTCCAAAGCATCCACATCCTTTTGGTAATGTGGCGACCAGAACTGCACGCAGTATTCCAAATGTGGCCGAACCAAAGTCCTATACAACTGTAACATGACCTGCCAACTCTTGTACTCAATACCCCGTCCGATGAAGGAAAGCATGCCGTATGCCTTCTTGACCACTCTATTTACCTGCGTTGCCACCTTCAGGGAACAGTGGACCTGAACACCCAAATCTCTCTGGACATCAATTTTCCCCAGGACTTTTCCATTTACTGTATAGTTCACTCTTGAATTGGATCTTCCAAAATGCATCACCTCGCATTTGCCCTGATTGAACTCCATCTGCCATTTCTCTGCCCAAGTCTCCAATCTATCGATCTTCTCCTGTATTCTCTGACAGTCCCCTTCACTATCTGCTACTCCACCAATCTTAGTGTCGTCTGCAAACGTGCTAATCAGTCCACCTATACTTTCCTCCAAATCATTAATGTATATCACAAACAACAGTGGTCCCAGCACGGATCCCTGTGGAACACCACTGGTCACACGTCTCCATTTTGAGAAAAAGAAGGGTAGAAGAAGTGAGACACTTTAGAGTGCATGTTCACAGATCCCTGAAGCTGGCAGGACAGGTAGATAGAGTGGTGAAGAAGACATATGGAATTCTTTCCTTCATTTGCCGTGGTATAGAATACAAAAGCTGGGATGTAATGCTGGAACCATATAAAATGCTAGTTGGGCCACAGCTGGAGTAATGTGTACAGTTGTGGTCACCGCATTGCGAAAAGGACATAATTGCTCTGGAGAGACTATGGAGGAGATTAACAAGACTGTTGCCAGGGCTTGAAAGTTGCAGTTATGAATAAAGATTGGATAGGCTAGGGTTGTTTTCCTTAACACACAGGAGGCTGAGAGGTGACTTAATTGAGGTGTACAAAATTATGAGGCGCCTAGATAGATTAGACAGGAAGAACCTGGCTCCCCTAGCGGAGAGGTCAATTACCAGTGGGCACAGGTTTAAGTCGATT
Organism: Heterodontus francisci; assembly: GCF_036365525.1. Lineage (NCBI taxonomy): Eukaryota > Metazoa > Chordata > Chondrichthyes > Heterodontiformes > Heterodontidae > Heterodontus > Heterodontus francisci. The sequence continues at coordinate 52,522,792 of NC_090391.1, forward strand.
GGTCGAAGAATTGGAAGGGAAATTCGGAAAACCCTTTACACCCAGAGGGTAGTGGGTGTCTGGAATTCGTTAGCAGGAATGGTGGCAGAGGCAGAAACCCTCAATTATTTTAATAAGGTACCTGGTAATGCACCTGAAGTTCTGTAACCTGCAAGGCTATGGACCAGGTGTCGGACGGTGGGATTAAATTGGGCGGCTAGTTTCTTCGGCCAGCACAGACAGCATGGGCTGAATGGCCTCCTTCTTGCCATAATCGTTCTGTGGTTCAACGGTACAAAGCAAAATTGTATTAACTACCAGTAGAGTGAGTTAGGGGCATGAGTGCAAACAAATGTTTAAAAGGTTTTCATCTTCTGTTTTTACATTGTAATGAAATGCATTCAAGAATGGCGTTTCATTTCACCAAGGGCAGAGGTGTTAAGATAGGTTTTATTTTTGCAATAAAATCTTCAAATTCTGTGTGTTTTAAAAACTGAAAAAAGAATTTTCAGTGGACTTGGACACCTGCAAATAGCTGGAATTTTAGATGATGAATTTGCACACAAAAATAGGAAAAGCAAGCAGTTTCAAGGAAACAGCAAGGAGTTCTGACCTCGAAGAGCAACACTTTGAATGACAGGAAAGACGGTCTGGTCACGTGATCAGCTCACAAAGGCTTTTTAATTTCTCTTTGAACTTATAAAAATCAGTGAATTGGACAGAGACCAGGCATTTAAATCTGACCTGCCTGGAAGGCTGGAGAAAATGACCTCTCTCTGTAAAGGAAACCTGCATCTCATGAAAAGAAATCCTGAATTTGAAAGGTGGCAGATTCCTCTTGCTTCCTGTCGCTGATAAATTCCGGCAACCAGTGTGTGGTTCCTGTTGCCTGCTGTAGTTGCTGATATGAGTCCTGAGCAGACTGGTTGCTGCCCCACTGCTGAAAGACCTGTGTGATGCCTTCTGTAATCGAATTGCGTTGAGCACCAAACCATCAAAGACTACTCTTATTGGTGATCTCTCTCCATCTCTGTCTTCCCCCCTCTCTTACTCACTCAATCACTAGTTCCGCTCTCTGCTACTCCCTCCATGTTTATCTCTCTCCTCTTCTCTGTCTATCTTTATCTCCCTATGTACCCTCTCAATCCCAATCTCTCACTGTGTCATACCTTCCAGGCTGCTGCACAGAGCTTTGCAGGAACACTGACCAACACTCTCCATCCCAATCTCTCCCTCTTTCTCGCTGGTACTCTCTCCCTCTCCTTTAACATCAGAATCCCAGTCTCTCACTCTGTGTTACCCTCTGAATCCCTGTCTCTCCCTCTCCGTTGCCCTCTGAATCCCAGTCTCTCCCTCGCTGTTGGCCTCTGAATCCCAGTCTCTCCCTCTCTGTAACTCTCTGAATCCCAGTCTCTCCCTCTCTGTTACCCTCTGAATCCCAGTCTCTCCCTCTCTGTCACCCAACCAGAGCTTTATAAATGTTCAGCATAACCTCCCTGCTTTTGTACTCACTGTATACAGTGCACATTGTGGTACAGGTGTATTCCCCAGGGCTTTGGATTAGGACCACTGATCTTTTTGATATATATTAATGACTTGGACTTGGGTTTACAGGGCATAACTTCAACATTGTGCCATCTGCAGTGTGATACACAGGGAATTGAATAGTAGTAGACTTCAGGGGGATAGAGGCAGTCTGGTGAAATGGTCAGACACATGGCAGGTTAACTTCAATGCTGAGGAATGGAAAATGATGCATTTTGGAAGGAGGGCTGAGGAGAAGCGATATAAACTAAATGTTACAATGTTAAAATGGGTGCAGGGACAGAGAGATCTGGGATTTCATTTGCGACACTTTTTATATCTTAAAGATTCAATTTGGGGTTTGCAATCTTGTCAGATGAATTCAGCTTCATCCTGAAAAGTGTTAGCAAACGTGTTGGGAAATGTGTCAAAAGCTGTTTCCATTCAGACATTCCTGCATTGTGGACGTGTGAACTATCTTTGCAGAGACAGGAAATAGGGGTGTTTGAATGGACCTGCAGGTTTTGGTTGATGCAATAAGAGGAGAATTTTAATTGTGTCCCTTGCAGATACACAGAATTGAAGGTATTTGCAGGACACCACATAAAATAGTTTACCAATGTCTGATAATCGTCAAAGACTTCAGACACATGGGAGAAGAGGAGAAGGGAGAAATATACAAAACCTGAGACAGTCAGACAACAGCTGTAGGAAAATGAATCTCTTTTTATGGGTTTTAATTTGAAGGCCTGAACTGATGATTGAAAAAGCAGGAGTTCAAATCCCACACTGGGCTGTTGTGAATTTGAATTCTGTTTCTTCTAAAAAAAAAACATAAATCTGGAATTAAAAAACCTGTCTACCAGTGCAAAGTCCGTGTGTGTCTCAGTTTTGCTGTATTTATTAACGATTTAAGATGATGGGGTAGAGTGCCACATACCCAAGGGCATTTATACACACATCACTGAAGGTGGCACGGCAGCTTGAGAAAGTGGTTAAGAGGTATAAAGAGTCCTGGGGTTTATAAATAGAGACAGAGAGTACAAAAGCAAGGGGGCTAAGCCAGACCTGTGTAAAACACTGGTTTGGCCTTCTTTCTCTGTCAGTCACCCTGTCACTCGATGTCTCCCTGTCCCCAGGACATTAGGTTGAGCCACTAGATTACAAGCGCCATGATATTATCACTACGTGACTGCCTCCCCAATAGACGTGGACACTATGTGCCCCTAATATTACCCACAGTAGTTTCTGGGCTGTAACCAAAACGTTCCAGGCTGTAACCAAAACATGGTCTCGATTCGGTTCCTCAAAGTTCACAATTTAACTTGGAAAATGCAGGAACAGAATGAGATGGGATTGCTTTTGTCCCTGGATTCAGTGTCCACTGCAGACAGATCAGGTACATTTACAACAGAAACGCCAAGAATGAGCAAGGCCAATACAATAATATGAAAAATGCAAATGACGCTACTCATAATTGTAGCATCCATCCCCGTATGAGTACAGATTTCAGGTGAATTCCCCAGAGAGTTCTGACTCAGAAAATGTCATTGACACAGAAATGATTGCTCCACTTTATATATAGAGAGGGAGCTCCCTCCACTTTATATATAGAGAGGGCACTCCCTCCACTTTATGCAGAGTGAGGGAGCTCGCTCCACTTTATATATAGAGAGGGAGCTCGCTCCACTTTATACAGAGAGAGGGGGCTCCCACCACTCTATATATAGAGAGGGAGCTCCCTCCACTTTATGCACAGAGAGGAAGCTCGCTCCACTTAAAACATAGAGAGGGGGCTCCCACCATTTCACACATAGAGAGGGTGCTCCCTCCACTTTATACATAGATAGGGAGCTCCCTGCACTTTATGCTTCGAGGGAGCTCGCTCCACTTTATTAATAGATAGGGAGCTCCCTCCACTTTATACATCGAGGGAGCTCCCTCCCCTTTATGCAAAGAGGGGGAGCTCCCTCTACTTTATACATAGAGAGGGAGCTCCCTCCACTTTATATACATACAGAGGGAGCTCCCTCCACTTTATACAAATAGCGGGAGCTCCCTCCACTTGATATGTGGAGAGGGAGCGCCCTCCACTTTACACATAGAGAGGGAGCTCCCTCCACTTAATACATGGAGAGGAAGTGCCTCCACATTTCACATAGAGGGGGATCATCCTCCAAATTATACATCGAGGAAGCTCCCTACACTTTATATACAGAACGGGAGCTCCCTCCACTTTATATGCTGAACGGGAGCTCCCTCCACTTTATATACAGAACGGGAGCTCCTTCCACTTGATATACAGAGAGAGGGCTCCCTCCCCTTTACACGTAGAGAGGGAGCACCCTCTACTATATACGTAGAGCGGGTGCTCACTCCACAGTATACATTGAGATGGAGCTCACTCCACAGTATACGCAGTGAGGAAGCGTCCTCCACTTTATACATAGAGAGGGAGCATTCTCAATGTTTGCAAAGAGAGGGAGCTCCTTCCACTTTATACATAGAGAGTGAGATCCCTCCACTTTATGCATAGAGAGGGTGCTCGCTCCACTTGATATATAGAGAGGGTGCTCGCTCCACTTTATCTATAGAGAGGGAGCTCGCTTCACTTTATACACAGAGCGGGAGCTCCCTTTACTTTATATATAGAGATGGATCTCCCTCCACGTTATGCACAGAGAGGGAGCTCCGTCCACTTCATATAAAGAGAGGGAGAACCCTCCACTTTATATACATAGAGAAGGAACCCACTCCATTGTATACATTGAGAGGCAGCTCACTCCACTTTGTATATCGAGACGGAGCTCCATCCACGTTATACATCGAGCGAGCTCCCTCCACTTTATACATGGAGAGGGAGCTCCCTCGCTATGTATAAAGTGGACCGAGCTCCCTCTCTATATATAAAGTGAAGGGAGCTCCCTCTCTATGTATAAAGTGGAGTGAGCACACTCTCTTTGTATAAAGTGGAGGGTGACCCTCTCTATGTATAAAGTGCAGCGAGTTCCCTCTCTATATTTAATGTGGAGGGAACTCCCTCTCTGTGCATGAAGTGGAGCCAGCTCCCTCTCCATATACAAAGTTGAGGGAGCACCCGCTCTATGTATAATGTGGAGGGAGGGAACTCGATGTACATAGTGAAGGGAGCTCCCTCTCTATGTATAAAGTGGAGGGAGCTCGCTCGATGTATAACGTGGATGGAGCTCCGTCTCGATATACAAAGTGGAGTGAGCTGCCTCTCAATGTATACAATGGAGTGGGTTCCTTCTCTATGTATATAAAGTGGAGGGTTCTCCCTCTCTTTGTATGAAGTGGACGGAGCTCCCTCTCTGTGCATAACGTGGAGGGAGATCCATATACATTACTTTACATATAGAGATGTATCTCCCTCCACGTTATGCATAGAGAGGGAGCTCCCTCCACTTTATACATAGAGAGGGAGATCCCTCCACTTTACACATAGAGAGGGAGTATCCTGCAAGTTATACTTCGAGGAAGCTCACTCCACTTTATAAACAGAACTGGAGCTCCCTCCACTTTATGTATATAGAGGGAGCTCCCTCCAATTTATACATAGAAAGGGTGCTCGCTCCATTTTATACACAGCGAGGCAGCTCCCTCCACTTTATATGCAGAACGGGAGCTCCCTCCAATTTATATTTATAGAGAGAGATCCCTCCACGTTTTGCGCAGAGAGGGAGCTCCCTCCACTGTATACGAAGAGAGGGTGCTCACTCCACATTATACATTGAGAGGGAAGTCACTCCACAGTATTCGTCGTGATGGAGCTCCCTCCACTTAATACATAGAGAGGGAGCTCCCTCCACTTTATACATAGAGGCAGTGCTCCCTCCACATTATACGTACAGAGGAAGCTCTCTCTATTTTATGCAGCTGTCATGGTGAGATTTGAACCCCTCTACCCAGACCATCAATTTGGGCCTCTGCATTCCTTGACGAGTGATATTATCACCGTGCGACAGCCTCCCCAATGGACGTGAACAGTGTCTGTCTCCCAATGTCACCCACAGTAGTTTCGAGGCTGTAACCCTGAACATGGTCTCGAATCGGTTCCTCAAAATTCACATTGAACTGGGAAAAGTCAGGAACAGAGTGAAACGGGTTTGCTTTTGTCCCTGGATTCAGTGCAAACTGCAGACAGATCAGTTACATTTACAATAGAAACCTGAGAGTGAACAAGGTCAATACAATAATATGGAAAATATAAATGTTGCCACTTATAATTGTAGCATCTATCCCGAATGAGTACAGATTTCAGGTTTATTCCCGAGAGAGGTCTTACTTCGAAAATGTCATTGACATTATTTACATCAGAGTCAAAGCTGCTGAAATAATGTGTTTGTTCAGGAGAGTGTAACTAATAACAATGATCAGGGCTATAACCGTGTCAGTGGAGACTTATCCCCTGTATAAATCAGGACCCATTGGAATCGATCAGCTCACAGTGCCTCGTGGAGCTGTGGGTTCCAGGCTAACAGAAGTCTCTGCTTCTCACAGAAATGGGATATCCAGTAATCATTCAGTTCATCTTGATTTACTATCCTGTACTTGCAGCAATTGGAATTCCTGGTAAGCCTGTATCTCAGTTTTTCATGGTGTCAATCGATATTAACTGTGCTCCTGTACTCGGTATTATTTCTCACTGTATGTGTTACACAGCCACCTTTTCTTTTCCAGAAATTTACTGATGGAATCTCCTCATTGTCTGCACTTTCAGTCTTGCAGGAGGCGTATTATGTCTTTAATGATAGTGGTTTCGGTAACTGTTGCTTTGTTACTGGATTATTCTGTGTATATTGAGTGTATTCAAATCAAGCATCTCGGCTAGGATCAAGATCAGACCATCAAGAGCTTTTAACAGTTTCATGATGTGGATCTAACCGGTCCTTGAACATTTTTATGATTTTTTTTGAGTGATTGATAATGAGACATCTCACAGTCTCGGTGTTACAAGGAGACAGCACAATGTCATCCCTCCCCAATAACATGGCTCAGTTTAACTGGGATTTCAATTTGTATATTGGTTATCATGTTATCAAATATTATTTCATTCTGTGTGTGTCTGACACTGCATCGGAGGTCTGGCTATTGAACTGAGTTTGGTGCTGACACTTTCACATCTTTTTCTCTGCTTCACCGTGGACCTTCACTGTCACTGGCCGACATTGTAAAATAGAAAGTACTAATGTGATGTTTTATTGGTTTCCACTCTATCAGTTGGAATCAAGAGTCTTTCCATTTATCTGTAGATTATCAGCTGCAGCGCTGATGTTGGTGTTTTACTAATTAAACAATCCCACATTCCAGCGGATTACTTTATAATTCCAGGAGAAGGAATTTCAATGTTTGTGAGGTTTGTCAGGAAGAAGCTTTCGATCTTGTTTATTCCATGCATTGTAGATGAAGTGAAGAGTAGAGGTGAACAGGTGGAGCCTTGGGTATTCCGTAGATATATTAACTTATTCACAGAGGTTTCACCATTGAACAAACTGGCCCTGAGAATAGAACCATTGAACCTGGGGCTGGTGACAAGAACAGAGGCGCAGAATGTTAGGAATAAACTGTCTGTGAAAAGTAGCATTAAGTAACAGTTTGCAGGTTGTAAGTACTCCAGAGAGATAGGGAAGGAGAAAAGGAGCAGGAAGAATGAAACCAAGGGAAAGAGATAAGCCAAAGTAAAGAGAAAGAGAAAGAAGCAGCAGTGTGAATAATTCTCTGTCATCAAGTGCTGGAATGTCCAAAACAAATAGTGAGAGAAACTGGGAGCTGAAGTTGTCAGATTGTTCTCATTTTCCTGTTGGACCTGATCTTCTGTATTGATTTCTGTCAGCTCCTCATTTTATTTTGGGGAAAGTTCCTATTCCTTACTAAGTGATTGGAGAAACAGAATAGAATCCGTTCTTCACTGTTTTTATAATTCATTCATGGGATTTGGACGTCACTGGCTATGCCGGCATTTGTTGCCCATCCTTATTTGTTCTTGAGAAGATGGTGGTGAGCTGCCTTCTTGAACCGCTGCAGTCCATGTGGGGTAGTTACACCCACAGTGCTGTTAGGAAGGGAGTTCCAGGATTTTGTCCATGCGACAGTGAAGGAACGGCGATATGGTTCCAAGTCAGAATGGTGTGTGACTTGGAGGGGAACTTGCAGGTGGTGATGTTCCCATGCATCTGCTGCTCTTGTCCTTCGAGGTGGTAGAGGTCGCGGGTTTGGAAGGTGCTGTTGAAGGAGTCTTGGAGCGTTTCTGCAGTGCATCTGGTAGATGGTACACACTGCTGTCACTGTGCGTCTGTGGTGGAGGGCGTGAATTTTGTAGATGGGGTGCCAATTAAGCGGACTGCTTTGACCGGGATGGTGTCGAGCTTCTTGAGTGTTGTTGGAGCTGCACCCATCCAGACAAGTTGAGACTACTCGATCGCACTCCTGACTTGTGCCTTGTAGATGGTGGACAGGCTTTGAAGAGTCAGGAGGTGTGTTACTCGCCTCAGGTTTCATGGCCTTTGACCTGCTCTTGTAGCCACGGTATTTATATGGCTCCAGTGCAGTTTCTGATCAATGGTAGCTCCAAGGATGTTGCTCATGGGGATTCGGCGATGGTAATGCCGTTGAATGTCAAGGGGAGATGGTTAGATTCTCTATTGTTGGAGATGGTCATTGCCTGGCACTTGTGTTGCGCAAATGTTACTTGCCACTTATCAGCCCAAGCCTGGATATAGCCCAGGTCTTGCTGCATTTCTATGCATGGTAATTCAGTATTTAAATACTGCATCTTAAAATCTCTGTGTCTGCTGAATTCAATAAAGAGCGAGGCTGATATCATAAATATATTAAAATTTATATTTAATTGATTGTATAAACTAAATATATTGACTATATTGGATAAACAATGAACTGTTCTCCAACACCAATAACCACAGGGATTATTGTTTAAATGTATGAATTGAGTTGTATTACTGGGATCTATAGATTAGATTTCCTCTAACACTCTTCTGCAGACTCTCCTTGTGAATCTCAGCCTCTCCTCTCACTGTTTTGAATCCTCAGTCTCCTCATCCGTTGCTTCAGTTTTTTCACTTCCCCAAACTATCTGCTCCAGTATCCCCTCCTGCTCCTACATGTCCTTGACCTTCTCTCCCTCCCAATCTCACTCACTGGCTCCACCTGTAGCTGCCTCGTCCAACCTGATAGGAATACAGGAGCAAATGAGAAGGAGGAGGCCATTCAGCTCTTCTAGCCTGCTCCACCATTCTGGATCATGGCTGATGCTTAACTCAGCGATGCAGTTTTCAGTTTTTTCCCGTTTGGTAACATTCCCTCCGGTTCCCTGAACCCAGAGCAACAAACTGGCTACACATCCCACTCTGTACAAACCTGACCAACCAACAGTCTGGAGAGAAATTCCCAATTAACCCATTGGGTTCCATCTCTGTAAAACCCCTTTCTCATTTCCCCACTGGCACTGTATCCTCATTCAGTTCTTCCAGCAGATCCGCTGCTGACTTTATTCACTTTCTGTATCAATTTCCAATTCATTATTAATAATTGTGTTTTCAAAAATGTCACTGTGTCAAAGCGCTGCCCAGGTCAATGAATCAGTTTTCACTGCAAGATGCAGCAACAAAGCTGGAAATTTCAGCCCTGATCCTGTCAAACTGCTGCTTTGTCTCCAGGTCTGATCAGTAAATTCTCTGCTTCCTTTTCTCTCTCTTCCAGTTAACTTGGTGGCGATTGTGATCCTGTCCCGAGGAAAGTGCGGTCTCTCCAAATGTATCACTGTCTACCTGTTAGGAATGGCAGTGTCTGATTTCCTGGTCGTTATCACTGATCCCATATTGAGATGGATTGCTTTCATTTATTTAGCAGATTCATTGCTGAACTTTACTCCTGTGTGTACTCTCAATGCCGTTCTGCATTCTGCATCCACAATTGTTTCTGTTTGGCTCACAGTCACTTTCACCTTTGATCGATTTGTGACCATTTGTTGTGAGAAACTGAAAGCAAAATATTGCAGCCAGAAAACGGCAGCTGTGGTTGTCGGAACAGTAAGTGTACTGGGCTGTTTAGAGTCTCTCCCCTGGTACTTTACACTGGAACAATATTACATTATTGATAATGTTCCCATGGGTTGTGATTATAAACTGAGCTTCTTTACTTCCCCCCTTTGGGGGGCATTTCAAATGTTTGACCTCATTTTAACCCCTTGTGTCCCGGTCTTTATGATTTTGCTGCTGAATGTTCTGACAGCCAGACGGATTTTATTCTCCAGTAAAGTCCGCAGGGGATTCCGGCACCATAGCAATGCAGAGAATCACAAGGACCCAGAGATGGAGAATCGCAGGAAATCAATTATTTTACTGTTCAGTATATCCGGCAGTTTTATACTGTTCTGGGTGACCTGGGTTGTATTTGTCATTTATAGGCGAAGTGTAGATATTCAGTATTATTTCTCCGACACTGACCCTCTCTTTATCACAGATCAGACATCAAAGATGCTGCAGATTCTCAGTTCCTGCACCAACACATGTATTTACACTGTGACCCAGACTAAATTCAGACTGGAGCTGAAAAAGGCGGTGAAATACCCTTTCAATCTCATTGTTAAATTAGTGAAATCACAGAAAGAGCTGAATGGTTTCAAACATTGGAAGTAAATCCAATTTCGCCCCCCCCCCCACCAACACCCCACCCCCGCCCCGCTCCACCACCCTCCTCCCCTCCGCCCCCACCCGCCTTTGATTATTTTACCGGCGCCATCTTTAGTCCTGGCAGCTGCCTGAACGTGGCAGTCCAAGACGTTTCGCCGCAACAGGCTGCATTTGCGCATGTGCTAGTACAGCGCCACCTAGTGGTTGAGTTGTCAACGAAGGCAGCCAGTGGGTAAATCTGCAAATCGCAGCGATTGTGAGGTGGTGAGAGGGGGATAGTAACTGCAGTGTGCCAGGGACACCAGCAGATGGAGATGATGGGAGGGGGGCAAGAACTGCAGTGAGACAGGGACACCAGCAGATGGAGATGGTGAGGGGGGGGGGGACAGTAACTGCAGTGTGTCAGGGGCACCAGCAGAGGGAGCTGGTGAGAGGGGGACAGTAACTGCATTGAGAAAAGGGCACCAGCAGATGGAGAGGGTGAGAGGGGAACAGCAACCGCAGTGCACCAGGGACACCAGCAGATGGAGATGGTGAGAGGGGGCAAAAATTGTAGTGAAACAGGGACACCAGCAGATGGAGATGGAGAGGAAGTCAGTAACTGCTGTGAGACAGGGACACCAGCAGATGGAGATGGTGAGAATGGGGCATTAACTTCAGTGAGACAGGGACATCAGCAGATGGAGATGGTGAGAGGGGACAGCAACTGCAGTGTGACTGGGGCACCAGCAGATGGAGATGGTGAGAAGGGGACAGTAACTGCAGTGTTTCAGATGCACCAGCAGATGGAGATGGTGAGGGGGGGGACAGTAACTGCAGTGAGACAGGGGCACCAGCAGATGGAGATGGTGAGAGGGGGACAGTAATTTTAGTGAGACAGGGCCACCAGCAGATGGAGATGGTGAGAGGGGACAGTAAGTGCAGTGAGACAGGGACACCAGCAGATGGAGATGGTGAAAGTGGCCAGTAACTGCAGTGAGACAGGGACACCAGTCGATGGAGATGGTGAGAGCGGGACAGAAACTGCAGTGAGACAGGGACACCAGCAGATCGAGATGGTGAGAGTGCACAGTAACTGCAGTGAGCGAGGCACACCAGCAGATGGCGATGGTGAGCCATTTCTGCTGGGAGAATCTGTGTTACTGGGAATTTTAAAGTTTTAACAAGTTTGAGGAATTTACTTTCTGTTAACTTGTGATGCTGAATAAAATGATTCCAATACAGTTTGTGTTAAATGCCTATTTTCTACTATGTAAGCACTTGTAACATTAAAATGATTCGTGTTTGGAAAATTATTTTCAATGATTAAAGGCAATGCATAAATAAAACAACAGCATCAAATTAAACTGAATCATTTACAAATAAAAACTCTCTAGATAAGTTGTATTGAATTCTTCATCACGAACTTTATGACATCTCTCTCTCGCTCTCACTTCTCTATGCTGGTATCTTCTCTACTATAATTCAGTGCAATTGAAGTTTTGATCCGATTGTCTTTTGTAAGTTAATATTGAATCTGCTTTCAGAAACCTGTCAGACAGTGAATTCCAGACCAGAACAACTCCCTGACCATTTGTATCTCTCTTCTGCTAGCATAAACTGTCTCTCCTCACGTCTCGAAACTGCGGGAAAAATTTGAATACAATTAATTTCTGCAGGACAGCAGCTGCAGAGGAGCTGGAACCTCCTGAATGTGGACAAGCGATGGACAAAAATCATCTCTGAATCCCCAAGGAGAGCAGAGGATAGAAAAAGTCAGGAAGAAAATGGAAACAAGTGACACTTTATTACAGCAGCAAAAACTCTTTGTCAGAATGTGGAGGTCGGTATCGCGAAGCTTAATATAAACTGGAAGTTAAAAGTGGAAGATCTTTAATACAATTTGTGCTAAATGTCGGTTTTCCAGCTTTATAAACCCTTGCAGCATTAAACTGGTAAATGTTAAGAAGGTTTTTTTGATTGAATACAGGCTAATGCATAAATACAGCAGCAGCAAATAAAGTACAAAGAATCACTGAGAAATATAACTGTAAATATAGGTGAGAATTGTTGTGTGAAATGTCACCAGTTGCTAAAGTTCTCTCGGCTACATCATTAACCTGGCTCCAGTTTCAGTCTTTGTCACACAGTGGAATTGAAAATCCGAATAAAAACTGCTTGTTTATACTGCAGTCAAACCGGCCTCTCCGACAAAAACTTTTTCAGAATTTGAAGGTTACTGCAGTGAGACATTTTCAGTCATTTTCAAAACTTTCTGTTAACTTGAGGTGAATAGTGAAAGAGATTTAATACAATTCGTGTTAAATGGCCATTATCCAAACCGGCTCCTCCAGGTTTTAAATTACAGAAGTTTTCTGCTCTGTTAATGAGGTTTATGGGGGAGGGAGTGAGAGAGACAGACAAACATAAAGGTTTCTGTCTGGAATGGTCGATTCGGGATATGTTTGGAATTTCCCTCTCTCCCCCACTCCCTGATTACACAGAGACTCACCTTGGACTGTTCCAAACCTGGGAGGCATTGTCCAGATGGAGGAAGCTGAGAGCTCGTTGGATGAGCTGTATTTTCGGTGGACTGTCTGTTTTGAGTGACAGGTTCTGGGATATATTAGGGCAACATCAACCTCCATTCTTTCTTTCCATGTGGCTGGTTTTTGAAGATGAGTTTCTGTGTCTCAGTCTCTGTGTCTCTGTGCCCTGGTGAATTGCAAGCTGATTACAATGTGTGTGTGTGAGAGACAGTCCAGTCTGAATCCCCCTCTCACTGTCCTGACCCTTGACTCCAATTCCCACCCCTATCTCCCTCTCCAGGATCTTTTCCCTATGGATGAACTGATGGAAGGAATGTGTTCGAGTCCAACGATGGAGCGCAGACCGTGAGGGATGGTGAGTACCACATCTTTATTGTCTCTCTCTGCCTTTCTCTCTCCTTTTGACTCAATTTCTCTCTCTCAATCTCTCTTACTCAATCTCTCTCTCTCAATCTCTCTCTTTCAATCTCTTTCTCAATCTCTTTCTCAATTTCTCTGTCTATTTCTCTCTGTTTTACTCTCTCTCTCTCTCTGTTTCTCTCTCTCTCTCTCTGTCTCTCACTCTCTCTGTTCCTCAATCTCTCTCTCTCAAACTCACTCTCTCTCTGTTTCTTTCTCTTCTCTCTCTCTCTCTCTCTCTCTGTTTCTCTCTCTCTGTGTGTTTCTGTCTCCGTGTGTTTCTCTCTCTCGCTCTCTGTTTTTCTCTCTCTTTCTGTTATTTTTTCTCTCTCTCTGGTTCTCTCTCTCCCTCTGTGTTCCTCCATCTCTCTCTCTCTCTCACTTTGTGTTTCTCTCTATCTCTCTGTTTCTCTCAGAGTGATTGTGTGTCTTTCTGTCTCAATGGATTTCTCTGTCCTTCTCTCTCTAAATCTCTCTGTGATTCTCTGTGTGCCTTTCTCACTGGCTTTCTGTCTGTCTCGTTGCTGCCTGCAATTACTTTGTGTCTCAGTTCTTTCCTTCCACTTTTTTCCCTCCTCTTTTCTATGTCTCTTTCTGCCTTTCCTCAATTTCTCTAACTTTCTGTCTACTCTATTTCTGACTTTGTCTTTTCTCTATTTATATGACTTTGTCTTTTCTATATTTCTGACTTTCTGTCTTTTCTGCACTTATGACTTTCTGTCATTTCTGCATTTATGACTTTCTGTCATTTCTCTATTTCTGACTTTCTTTCTTTTCTCGACTTCCCTGGCTTTCTGTCTTTCTCTCTTTCTCTGACTTTCTGTCTTTTCTCGACTTCTCTGACTTTCTGTCTTTTCTCTATTTCTGACTTTCTGCCTTTTCTCTATTTCTGACTTTCTGTCTTTTCTCTATTTCTGACTTTCTGCCTTTTCTCTATTTCTGACTTTCTGTCTTTTCTCTATTTCTGACTTTCGATCTTTTCTCTATTTCTGACTGACTGTCTTTTCTCTATTTCTGACTTTCTGCCCTTTCTCTATTTTTGACTTACTGTCTTTTCTCTATTTCTGACTTTCTGTCTTTTCTCGACTTCTCTGACTTTCAGTTCTTTTCCCTGTTTTTGACTTTCTGTATTTTCACTATTTCACTTACTTTCTGTCTTTCCTCTATTTCTGACTTTCTGTCTTTTCTCGACTTCCCTGGCTTTCTGTCTTTTCTCTATTTCTCTGACTTTCTGTCTTTTCTCTATTTTTGACTTTCTGTCTTTTCTCTATTTCTCTGACTTTCTGTCTTTCTCTATTTTTGACTCTCTGTCTTTTCTCTATTTCTCTGACTTTCTGTCTTTTTCTCTTTCTCTGACTTTCTGTCTTTTCTCTATTTTGACTTTCTGTCTTTTCTCTATTTCTCTGACTTTCTGTCTTTTCTCACTTTTTCTGACTTCTGTCTTTCTCTATTTCTCTGTCTGGTTCTATCTTTTCTCTCATTCTTTTTCTCTCCTTCTTTGTCGCTTTCTTCATTCTCTCTTTATTTCTCTCTGTCTATCTTCTTTCTTTGCTCTTTCCATCTTTCTCCACTTCTTTCTCTCTCTTTCTTTGTCTCTTTCTCTTTCTATCTTTTCTCTCTTCTTTTTCTCTCGTTTTCTTTTTCTAACCCCATTCCCCCCCGCAATTTATACCCGCCGCAATTTATAATCCCCCCAGAATTTATCCCCCCCGCAATTTATCACCACCCGCAAGTTATCTCCCCCCCAACAATTCCCCCCACCAATTTATCTCCCCTGCAAAATTTGCTCCCCGTGCAATTTTTATCCACCACCCAAATTTTTATCTCTGCATTATTTCCCCACCCGAAGACATCCCCCTTGCACAGACCCCACAACCGAAATAATCCACGTCTGCAGCCCCCTATCGGATATCTCCCTGTTAAATGACACCCATCTAATACAGTCACTATAACAGACCACCATCTAATTATCCCTTAGCCAGTTACAAGACAACCATCTTAAAACCCACCCCCCACCCCCAGAACAGACTCCCAGCTATATAACCACCCCCAAAAACAGACTCCCATTCTAAATACAACCCCCCCCCCCCCCCAGGAACAGACTCCCATTTAAATACCCCAGGGACAAACTCCAATCTAAATACCCGCCGCCCCAAACAGGACACCCATTAAATATCCCCAGGAACAGAATCCCATCTAAATACCCCCCCACTCCCGAAACAGACACCCATCTAAATACCCCCGGGAACAGACCCCCATCTAAGTACCCCCTGGGATCAAATTCCCATCTAAATACCCCCCAGGAAGAAACTCCCATCTAAATAACCCCCCAGGAATAGACCCTCATCTAAATACCCCCTGGGAACAGGCGCCCATCTGAATAGACCTCCAGGAACAAACTCCTATGAAATAGCCTCTCAGGAACAGCCTCCCATCTAAATACCCCGGGAACAGGCTACAATCTGAATAACCCCCAGGAACAAACTCACATCTAAATACCCCCCCGGAACAAACTCCATCTAAATACCCCCCACAGGAACAGACTTCAATTTAAATACCCCCCCGGGAGCATACTCCCATCTGAATACCGCCCCCCCCAGGAACAGAACCCAATCAAAATACCCCCTCTCTGTGAACAGGCTCCCATCTAAATGCCACACCAAGAGCAGACTTCGATCTAAATACCCCCGGGAACAAGCTCCCTTCTAATACCCCCTCCTGTGAACAGACGCCCATCTAAATACCCCCCATCAACTGACAAATCTAATTCTCCCCGAGCCCTCCAATGTAAACACTCCCCCTTTCTAAATACCCTCCCTGTCTTGTAAAAACCCCCTCTACAAATTCCCACCCTGTAACATCTCCCCCATAGAACAGCCCCCCTTCCCACCCCCCATGTTATTCCCACCTCCATCACCTTCCTGTGTTTGGCTCCATCTCCTGACAATCTTTCATTCACTTTAATTCCTGGTCTGGATAAGCCACTGGAATTCCATCAACTGGATCCCAGATCCCTGGCACATTAACTCCTGTCCGATCAAGCACAGGGCTGGGGCATAGAGCAAGGCTCTCCAGAGGCTAACTGGCATTCTGAGCCTTTAACGCACAGAAAGATCCCAGTGCCAGACACATCACTCTCTGCAGAAAGGTGTTTCACCTGTTCTCCCCATTGGCTTCAGGAAATCAAACCGGGGGAGACACACACAAACACACACACACTGCCTGTCACAGGGACGATGTTAGATCATGGCTGATCTGTCCCTTTCCCCATTGAGCCATAAGGAGACAGGCAAAGACAGTCGGGAGCAGATACACAGAGAGGCAAAGAAACACTGGGCTGGACTCGGACTTGGTGCCAATGGTGCAAACCATTGTTCAACACCAAGGCAGCGAGATCAAATCCACCCCGAGACAGAGGGACAGAGACACAGCAAACAGATCCCAGGATTAGGACAGAACAGAGAGAGATAAAGAAATAAATGGAAAGGGAGATGGAGAATGAGATGCAGGGAGTGAGTCCGAAACCAAGGAGAGAGAAACTGAGAACAGAGGATCAGAATACCGAGAATGAGAGAGAGAGAGAGAGAGAGAGAGAGAGAGATGAGAGAGAGAGAGAGAGAGAGAGAGAGAGAGAGAGAGAGAGAGAGAGAGAGAGAGAGAGAGAGAGATGAGGAGAGAGAGAGAGAGAGAGAGAGAGAGAGAGAGAGAGAGAGAGAGGAGAAGAGAGAGAGAGAGAGAGAGAGAGAGAGAGAGAGAGAAATGGAGACATATGCAGAGAGATGTTGATATTGAGAAAGATCACCAACAAAGAGAGAGATGCAGAGTCAGAAAGACGTGGAGGGGCAGTGGTACAAAGTAAGATGCATTTACAGAATAGAGAGGGGTGTCCCGAGACAGGGGGATGGGGGAATTGCAGACATAATTTTGCAGGAAAGGAGCAGCAGAGATGGAATGATTCTGGGATTTGGAAGACATAAAGATGCAGAGTGTAACAGAAAGAGAGTGAAAATGGAAACTTGTGAGACGCTAGAATGAGGCAGAGATAGAACGGATGTTGAGAGATACAGGGATAGGGATTTAAAGATGTGAAGAAACAAAAGTTAGGAACAAGGAGGAAGGTGCAGGGATCAAGTTGCAGCAAGAGATGGAGAGAGGGAAATCTAAAGGATTGCATTGACTGTTCTGGAGCAGCGCTTCCCAAACTATTCCCTTCGGAGCACCCTCCAGCCCCCTCCCTTGTGGTAAAAAATCCACAGACCCCGAAAACACAAAATCAAAATACTGTGTATGCTGGAAATCTGAAATAAAAACCGTGCTGGAAATACTGAGCATTTCAATCAGCCCCGAAAATACACAGTCGTCTTCTCTGTATTGAGAAATGAATTTGACAATGACACATATATATTTATTATTATTTTTCTCTCTGGTTCAAGCTCTTGTCTGAGAGTTCCACGTGGACAAAAGATTCTTCCTCTGCATCATCACAGCTGCAGCTTGCGAAAGATTCTCCTTGGGAATAAGAGAAATAAAATTGATTCAAACA
Organism: Heterodontus francisci; assembly: GCF_036365525.1. NCBI lineage: Eukaryota > Metazoa > Chordata > Chondrichthyes > Heterodontiformes > Heterodontidae > Heterodontus > Heterodontus francisci. Next base: position 52,540,434 of record NC_090391.1, read on the forward strand.
AAGCAAAGCATTTTTTAACAGAAATAAAACACAGCAAGAGCCCAGGGCTCTTTCTCTCAATCACTGATATAAAACAATCTCTCAGTGACTCCCCGTCTTACAAACACATCCCCCTCCACAGAGCCAGAGACTGGGAAGTTTGGATGTGTTTACCCTGTCATTTCCTGCTCTCTGTCTGTCTATTTCACTGTGTGTCTCTCTACATCTGTTTCTGCCTCATTGTAAAAACACACAAACACTGCTGACCACCATCCCCTCTCCCGTAGAATGATAGAGAGAGAAATCCACATTCCCATCCCTGAAAATCTGAATTCAAATGGCCCCCAGGCATTTCATTACACTATCAAATTCAGCCCACAGCCAAAAACACCAGCAATATTCGGGAATGAGAACAAGCCTTTATAAACCGTCACATTTCAGCCATTTCATTGCTGATTCACAGAAGTATTTGACACTCAATGAATTAATTTTTAAAGTGGTCGGTAATGTTGGAAATGCTGTAGGCCAATGGTGCATAGCTAGATCCGACAAGCAGCAGTGAGATGACAGCCGGCTACCTCTCCTCTCCCCCTCCCATTCCCTCCATGTTTCCCTCACTCTCCTGCGTCCCTCTCTCTCCTGTTACTCTCATTCAGAGAGACAGATGGAGAGAGAGAGAGAGAGAGACAGAGAAATCCACTCTCAGAACGTCACTCTCAATTCAAATGGCTGCTGCACATTTCATTTCACCCTCAAATTCACGGCGCTGCCCAAAACACCAGCATTATTTGGGAATTATACCGGCTCCAAGCTCAGGACTTTAATTCCAGGCCTTCAGGAGAGCTTTACACGCAATGACTTCACATCTAAAATGCAGTCACTGTTACAATGCAGGGAATTCTGCAGGCAAGCTTTGCACAGCAAGATCCCAGCAACGGTGAACCTTCAACATTCAGTTTACCAAGTTTTTGCGTGTGGATCTCTCTCTCTCTCTCTCTCTCTCTCTCTCTCTCTCTCTCTCTCTCAGTGGGGGCAGTGGGGATTCTCCAGGTTGAAAATGGGAGGGGCAGTGGGATTCTCCAGGTTTAATATGGGAGGGGGCAGTAGGGATTCTCCAGGTTTAAAATGGGAGGGGCAGTGGGGTTTCTCCAGGTTTAAAATGGGACGGGCAGTGGGATTCTCCAGGTTTAAAATGGGAGGGGCAGTGAGATTCTTCAGGTTTAAATGGGAGGGGGCAGTGGGGATTCTCTAGTCCGTTCATGAGGAGGGTTTATATGTGGGACTGTTCACAGGGGGATTGGGGCAAATTACTTGGGGTGCTGTTCACATGGTGGTCAGCAGTGTTCACAGGAGGGATATTAGTTGGGGGTCTGTTCCTGGGGATATTAGATGGGGATCTATTCACAGCAGGGGTATTTAGATGAGGGTCCGCTCCTGGGGTTAATTCGATGGGGGTCTGGTCACAGGAGGGGCATTTAAATGGGAGTCTGTTCCCAGGAGGGGTATTTAAATGGGAGTCTGTTCCTGCTGGTACTCAGATGGGGGTCTGGTCACAGGTAGGGTATTTAGTTGGGAGTCTGTACACAGGGGGTATTTAGATGGGAGTCTGTTCCTGGGGGTATTTAGATGGGCGTCTGACCCTGGGGGGTATTTAGATGAGAGTCTGTTTACAGGGGTTATTTAAAGTGCGGTCTGCTCCAGGGGGTATTTAAATGGGATTCTGTTCACAGGAGGCGTATTTAGATGGCAGTCTGTTCACACGAAGGTTATTAGATTGGAGTATGTTCAAAGGAGTGATATTTAGATGGGAGTCTCTTCAGAGGAAGGTATTAGAAGGAGGTATGTTTACATGGGGATATCAAAGAACATAGAACAAAGACCAGTGCAGCACAGGAACAGGCCATTCGGCCCTCCAAGCCTGCGCCGATCTTGATGCCTGCCTAAACTAACACCTTTTGCACTTCTTGGGCCCATATCCCTCTATTCCCTTCCTATTCATGTATTTGTCAAGATGTCTCTTAAACGTCGCTATCGTATCTGCTTCCACCACCTCCAATGGCAGCATGTTCCAGGCACACACCACCCTCTATGTAAAAAACTTGCCTCGTGCATCCTCTCTAAACTTTGCCCCTCGCACCGTAAACCTGTGTCCCCTAGTAACTGACTCTTCCACCCTAGGAAAATGCTTCTGACAATCCACTCTGTCCATGCCACTCATAACTTTGTAAACCTCTGTCATGTCGCCCCTCCACCTCAGTCATTCCACTGAAAAGAATCCGAGTTTTTCCAACCTCTCCTCATAACTAATGACCTCCAGACCAGGTAACATCCTGGTAAACCTCCTCTGTTCCCTCTCCAAAGCCTCCGCGTCCTTCTGGTAGTGTGGAAACCAGAATTGCACGCAATGTTCTAAGTATGGCCCAACTAAGGTTCTGTACAGCTGCAACATGATGGCCAATTTTTATACTCTATGCCCAGACCGATGAAAGCAAGCATGCCGTATGCCTTCTTGAGTACCTTATCCACCTGCGTTGCCACTTTCAGTGACCTGTGGACCTGCACGCCCAGATCTCTCTGCCTGTCAATACTCCTAAGGGTTCTGCCATTTACTGTATGCTTCCCACCTGCATTAGACCCTCTAAAATGCATTCCCTCACATTTGTCCAGATTAAACTCCATCTGCCATTTCTCCACCCAAGTCTCCAACCGATCTATATCCTGCTGTATCCTCTGACAATCCTTATCATGATCCGCAACTCCACCAACCTTTGTGTCGTCCGCAAACTTGCTAATTAGACCAGCTACAGTTTCCTCCAAATCATTTATATATACTACAAACAGCAAAGGTTCCAGCACTGATCACTGCAGAACACCACTGGTCACATCCCTCCATTCAGAAAAACACCCATCCACTGATACCCTCTGTCTTCTGTGACCGAGCCAGTTCTGTATCCATCTTGCCAGCTCACCTCTGATCCCGTGTGACTTCACCTTTTGCACAAATCTGCCATGCGGGACCTTGTCAAAGGCTTTACTAAAGTCCATATAGATAACATCCACTGCCCTTCCTTCATCAATCATCTTCGTCACTTCCTCAAAAAGCTCAATCAAATTGGTAAGACACGACCACCCCTTCACTAAACCATGCTGTCTCGCGCTAATAAGTTCGTTTGTTTCCAAATGGGAGTAAATCCTGTCCCGAATAAGCTTCTCTAATAGTTTCCCTTCCACTGATGTAAGGCCCACCGGCCTATAATTTCCTGGATTGCCCTTGCCACCCTTCTTAAACAAATGCACAACATTGGCTATTCTCCAGTACTCCGGGAGCTCACCTGTCGCCAATGAGGATGCAAAGATTTCTGTCAAGCCCCAGTATTTTCTTCCCTTGCCTCCCTCAGTATTCTAGGGTAGATCCCACCAGCCCTTGGGGACTTATCTACCTTAATACTTTGCAGGACACCCAACATCACCTCCTTTTTGGTACTGAGATGACTGAGACTCTCCCTTCCTTAGGCGCATCATCCACCAAGTCCTTCTCTTTGGTGAATACTGATGCAAAGTACTCATACAGCTCCACGCTCATTTCCTCTGGCTCCACAGATAGATTCCCATCTCTGTCCTTGAGTGGGCCTACCCTTACCCTCTTGCTCTTTATATATGTTTAAAAAGCCTTGGGATTTTCCTCAATCCTGTTTGCCAATGACTTTTCATGATAGATCAGATAGCGGTCTGTGGACGAAGGGTATTTATATGGTGGTTGGGAAGTTATTCACGGTCGTGAATAAATTGCAGAGGGGATATAAATTGTGGGGGGATATAAATTGAGGTGGGGATAAATTGTTGGGGGGTGGGGGTTAGGGTTAGCAAAAGTAAGATGAAATGAAAGTCAGAAATAAAGGCAAAGAAAGAGAAAAGACAGAAAGAGAAATAGAAAAAAAAAGAAAGAGAAAGTCAGACAAATAGAAAAAAAAACAAAGTCAGTAATACAGAAAAGATAGGAAGTCAGAGAAATAGAGAAAAGACAGAAAGAGAGAAAAGACAGAAATTCAGAGAAATAGAGAAAAGACAGAGAGAGTGAGAAATAGAGAAAGGACAGAAAGAGCCAGACAAAAAGAGGAGGGAAAAAGGGGAGTGAAAGAGCAGAGACACAAAGAAATTGCAGGCAGTAAAGCGACAGACAGAAAGCCAGTGAGAACGACACGCAGAGAATCACAAAGAGATCGAGAGAGAGAAGGACAGAGAAAGCCATTGAGACAGAAAGACAGAGAAGGCGCGTCCGCGCCTTCCATTTTATATGTAGAGGGGGAGTTCCCTCCATTTTATATGGAGAGTGGAGCGCCCTCCATTTTATGTGCAGAGGGGGAGCGCCCTCCATGTTATATGTAGAGAGGGAGCGCCCTCCAGTTCATATGTACGGGGGAGCGCCCTCCATTTCATATGTAGAGAGGGAACGCCTTCAATTTTATATGTCGAGGGGGAACGCCCTCCATTTTAGATGCAGACAGGGAGCTCCCTCCATTTTATATGTAGATGGGTAGCGCCCTCTATTTTATATGTAGAGGGGCAGCACCCTCCATTTTATATGTAGAGGGGAACACCCTCCATTTTATATATAGAGGGGAACACCCTCCATTTTATAGTGAGAGAGGGAGCTCCCTCCATGTTAGATGTGGAGGGGAAGCTCCCTACATGTAATTTGTAGAGGGGGATTGCCCACTATTTCACATGTAGAGGGGGAGCGCCCTCTATTTCACACGTAGAAAGTGAGCTCCCTCAATTTTTTTCTACAGATAAGGGTCTCCCTCCATTTTACACATATAAGTCTCTCTCTCTCTCTCTCTCTCTCCCTCTATCTCTCTGTGCATGACTCTGTTTGTGTCTCTCCCACACCATTTCTCTCTCTCTCTGTCTCTCTCTCTGCCTCTCCCTTACTGTCTCACTTTCTCTGCCTCTACCTATTACTCTGTATCTCTCCCCCTCGATCTCTCTCTCTCACCCTGTCTCCCTTTGTCGCTGTCTGGACCTATCCATCTCCCTCTGTCTCCGTCCATCTCCCTTTGTAGTCTATTTCAGTCCTCCTCACTGCTCACATTCCCACCTAACCTTGTATATCTCTCCTTTGTCCGGTTCACTCTCTCTGCCCCTCACCCCAATGTTAAAACAGTATTTGTCCATCCCTCGGTTTATGTTATCCTGGCCACTGTCTCTGGTATAAAATGGAAAAAAGTGTTTTGAAATGGGATCCCCTCAATTTATCTTGACAGGTGGAGCTCCCGCCATTTTATATATAGCGAGGAAGCCCCCTTCATTTGTTATAAAGACAGTGATCCCGCGCCATTTTATACACAGAAGAGCATCTCCCTCCACGTCATATGTAGAGCGGTAACTCCCTCCATTTTATACGTAGCGAAATATCTCTCTCCATTTTGTATATCGAGGAGGAACTCCCTCCATTTTGAACGTAGAAGGGTATCTCCCTCCATTTTATATGTAGAGGGTAAGCTCCCTCCATTTTATGCATAGAGGGGTATCTCCCTCGCCTTTAAACGAGGAATAGGGAGAGAAAGAGGAGTTGAATACGTGGCTGCAGGGAAGGTGTAGGAGGGAGGGTTTTGGCTTCCTGGATAATTGGGGCTCTTTCTGGGGTAGGTGAGACCTCTACAAACAGGATGGTCTTCACCTGAACCAGAGGGGTACCAATATCCTGGGGGGAGATTTGCTAGTGCTCTTCGGGGGGTTTAAACTAATTCAGCAGGGGAATGGGAACCTAAATTGTAGTTCCAGTGTGCAGGATGTTGAGAGTAGTGAGGTCAGGGATAAGGTTACAAGGACGCAAGAGGGCACTGGCAAGCAAGAACTTGGTTTAAAGTGTGTCTACTTCAACGCCGGGAGCATCCGGAATAAGGTGGGTGAGCTTGCAGCATGGGTTGGTACCTCGGATCTCGAAGTAGTGGCCATTTCGGACACATGGGTAGAGCAGGGGCAGGAATGGATGTTGCAGGTTCCGGGATTTAGATGTTTCAGTAAGAACAGAGAAGATGGTAAAAGTGGGTGGCGGGTGGGATGTGGCATTGTTACAAGAGCCGCACAGGACCAAATAAAACAAATTGCCACAGTATTTGTTTTCAATTTAGCATTTAAATCAAAGTTTTGCACATGTCCCACCTGGCAATTTAGAAGACGTGTTAATCAGATGCAAGATATTATAAAAACAATGTTTTCTGAGGGCGAAAGAATGGATAATTGTTCCCTATTTAATATTGATGGAATGTACAATCAAACCAACAGCCCAAGATTCGTATTCAACGTGAATTCTACAAATGAGATAAACTATTTCAATATTCGCTTCATATGATAGCAATGAATCACAGTGTTTTTTGTCATAAAGCATGCCTGCTTTTTAAAAATGATTCTGAGCAACTAGCGATTGGAGAAAAGGATACAGGGAGTCATGTGCAATTCATTGTTTATCTTTTCATGTTTCTTGAATAGAAATTTCTTCAAATAATCCACAAAACAGGCTTTTACGATCCAATTAGTCAATATTCACGGAAATACAATTCGTTAAACACATAAAGTATCTGATAACACTGGGACTAAGCTGGCCTGTCAGCAAACCAATAAAGTTTGTAACAGACAGAGATTAATAAATGTAACCAAAAACACACGGGAAATAGTGAGAAACAGAATGGAATCATCAATGGAATAAAACAACAAATATCGAGCCGTTGGAGCAATCATAAAGAACAATATCGCTAACTCTTTACACACAACATGACACTGTGTGAAAGTATGTGATTAGGAAATCTTAACTATCTTTAGGCACTGTACAAAAAAAATGGAGGCATTAGAATAATTAATTTAATATAAAAGATACTAATTTTGAAGATCATCAAAAACTGATCAATAATACAGAGCAAATTCCCCAACGATTTACGAACTTTTAGTAACATGGGTAGAGCAGGGGCAGGAATGGATGTTGCAGATTCCGGGATTTGGATGTTTCACTAAGAACAGAGAAGATGGTAAAAGAGGGGGCGGGGTGTGGCATTGTTAATCAAGGAGAGTATTACAGCAACAGAAAGGACGTTTGAGGACTCGGCTACTGAGGTAGTATGGGCTGAGGTTAGAAACAGGAGAGGTGATGTTACCCTGTTGGGAGTCTTTTATAGACCTCCGAATAGTTCCAGAGATGTAGAGGAAAGGATAGCGAAGATGATTCTCGATAGGGGTGAGAGTAACAGGGTAGTTGTTATGGGGGACTTTAACTTTCCAAATATCGACTGGAAATACTATAGTTCGAGTACTTTAGATGGGTCAGTTTTTGTCCAGTGTGTGCAGGAGGGTTTTCTGACACAGTATGTGGACAGGCCAACCAAGGGCGATGCCACATTGGATTTGGTACTGGGAAATGAACCCGGCCAGGTGTTAGATTTAGATGTAGGTGAGCACTTTGGTGATAGTGATCACAATTCGGTTAGGTTTACCTTAGCGATGGGCAGGGACAGGTATATACCGCAGGGCAAGAATTATAACTGGGGGAAAGGAAATTATGATGCGATTAAGCAAGATTTAGGATGCGTAGGATGGGGAAGGAAACTGCAGGGGATGGGAACAATCGAAATGTGGAGCTTATTCAAGGAGCAGCTACTGCGTGTCCTTGATAAGTATGTACCTGTGAGGCAGGGAGGAAGTTGTCGTGCGAGGGAGCCGTGGTTCACTAAAGAAGTTGAAGCGCTTGTCAAGAGGAAGAAGAAGGCTTATGTTAGGATGAGACGTGAAGGCTCAGTTCGGGCGCTTGAGAGCTACAAGCTAGCCAGGAAGGATCTAAAGGGAGAGCTAAGAAGAGCAAGGAGAGGACACGAGAAGTCATTGGTGGATCGGATCAGGGAAAACCCTAAGGCTTTCTATAGGTATATCAGGAATAAAAGAATGACTAGAGTTAGATTAGGGACAATCAAGGATAGTAGTGGGAAGTTGTGTGTGGAATCAGAGGAGATAGGGGAAGTGTTAAATGAATATTTTGCGTCAGTATTTACTGTAGAGAAAGAAAATGTTGTTGAGAATACTGAGATTCAGGCTACGAGGCTAGATGGGATTGAGGTTCACAAGGAGGAGGTGTTAGCAATTTTGGAAAGTGTGAAAATAGATAAGTCCCCTGGGCCAGATGGGATTTATCCTAAGATTCTCTGGAAGCGAGGGAGGAGATTGCAGAGCCTTTGTCCTTGATCTTTATGTCGTCATTGTCGACTGGAATAGTGCCGGAAGACTGGAGGATTGCAAATGTTGTCCCCTTGTTCAAGAAGGGGAACAGAGACAGCCCTGGTAATTATAGACCTGTGAGCCTTACTTCGGTTGTGGGTAAAATGTTGGAAAAGGTTATAAGAGACAGGATTTATAATCATCTTGAAAAGAATAAGTACATTAGAGATAGTCAGCACGGTTTTGTGACGGGTAGGTCGTGCCTCATAAACCTTATTGAGTTTTTCGAGAAGGTGACCAAACAGGTGGATGAGGGTAAAGCAGTGGATGTGGTGTATATGGATTTCAGTAAGGCGTTTGATAAGGTTCCCCACGGTAGGCTATTGCAGAAAATACGCAAGTATGGGGTTGAAGGTGATTTAGAGCTTTGGATCAGAAATTGGCTAGCTGAAAGAAGACAGAGGGTGGTGGTTGATGGCAAATGTTCATCCTGGAGTTTAGTTACTAGTGGTGTACCGCAAGGATCTGTTTTGGGGCCACTGCTGTTTGTCATTTTTATAAATTACCTGGAAGAGGGTGTAGAAGGGTGGGTTAGTAAATTTGCAGATGACACTGAGGTCGGTGGAGTTGTGGATAGTGCCGAAGGATGTTGTCGGGTACAGAGAGACAGAGATAGGCTGCAGAGCTGGGCTGAGAGATGGCAAATGGAGTTTAATGCGGAAAAGTGTGAGGTGATTCACTTTGGAAGGAGTAACAGGAATGCAGAGTACTGGGCTAATGGGAGGATTCTTGGTACTGTAGATGAACAGAGAGATCTTGGTGTCCAGGTGCATAAATCCCTGAAGGTTGCTAACCAGGTTAATAGGGCTGTTAAGAAGGCATATGGTGTGTTAGCTTTTATTAGTAGGGGGGTCGAGTTTCGGAGCCACGAGGTCATGCTGCAGCTGTACAAAACTCTGGTGAGACCGCACCTGGAGTATTGCGTGCAGTTCTGGTCACCGCATTATAGGAAGGATGTGGAAGCTATGGAAAGGGTGCAGAGGAGATTTACTCGGATGTTGCCTGGTATGGAGGGAAGGTCTTACGAGTAAAGGCTGAGGGACTTGAGGTTGTTTTCGTTGGAGAGAAGGAGGAGGAGAGGTGACTTAATAGAGACATATAAGATAATCAGTGGGTTAGATAGGGTGGATAGTGAGCGTCTTTTTCCTCGGATGGTGATGGCAAACACGAGGGGACATAGCTTCAAGTTGAGGGGTGATAGATAAAGGACAGATGTGAGAGGTAGTTTCTTTATTCAGAGAGCAGTAAGGGCATGGAACGCCCTGCCTGCAGCAGTAGTAGATTCGCCAACTTTAAGGGCATTTAAGTGGACATTGGATAGACACATGGATGAAAATGGAATAGTGTAGGTCAGATGGTTTCACAGGTCGGTGCAACATCGAGGGCCGAAGGGCCTGTACTGCGCTGTAATGTTCTAATTCTAATTCTAATCATTTTTTGCAGAGTGCTCTTGATAATTATACTAATTATGAAAACGAATTGAAAAATATTGGTTCCACCTCCAGTTGAGTGGTTATTATAGATTGAAGGTAACACTTCAACATTGAACAAATTATTTTAAAATATTTAGTTTCATGAACTGTATCACTAGGAGAGCAGATAACACTTGTGTTGAGAAACATCTGTGACAGAATTGTGTGTGGCGGTTCATGGCGGCAGTAGATGTAGTTTTGACTGGTGATCTACACTCAGTGAGATAACTTACACCCAGACTCTGATACACTCTATTCAAACAAAGACGGCGCTCTACTTCTATCAGACTCGCTTTAAATACTCAGATTAGAATTTCAATTCCAGCTGGCTGTGTCAGTGTAAGAAACACAGGGGGAAATATAAAACAAACTCCTGCAGTCTTTGTGTTCGATACAAATTCAACTGGGAATTTAAAATACCTGTTAATTATTTGTAGAATATTCCAAACTCGTTTGTTGTCACCAAAACAATATTACTGTTAGCAATAGCTCAATTGCTCGCACTCTCGCCTCTGAGTCAGGAGAGGGTGGGTTCAAGTCTAATTCCAGAGACTTGAGCACAGAATCTAGGCTGCCACTCCAATGCAGGACTGAGGGTGTGCTGCACTGCCCAAATGCTTTCCATCGGAGGAGAAGTTAAACCGAGGCTCCGTCGGCCCTTTCAGGTGCACTATTTGGAGGAAGGGCAGGGGAATTATCCCCAGTGCTCTGGCGAATGTTGATCCCTCAATCAACATGTCACACACAAAAAAAACATTCTGGTCATTATCACATTGCTGTTTGTCGGCGCTTGCTGTGTGTAAATTAGCAGCCACGTTTCCGATATTACAGTATGGACAACACTACAAAACAATATCGAATTGACAGCAAAGCCCTTTTGGACGTCCTGACGTCGTAAAATGCGCTATATAAGCGCAAGGCATTTTAATATAAATGGAGGTTTATTCCTATTTGTAGTTGAAAGAATTTAAAATTGAAACATTCAATCCAAAATTTGTAGTAAATGAAACTACTCCAAATTATATTACACAGTATCCATTTCATACCATCCCAATGAATGACAACTGTAAATAAAATAGATCTGTTTTCCGTAAATTGATCTCAGACACTGACATATTCTATTCTAACAGCGAAGTGGCTATTTTTCTAACAGACCCTGCTTAAATCGACCCATGAGATTTTCAACGCCTGTCTGCTCTGTAGGAGTGGCTGGGAGAAGGCAATAGACAAGTGCCGATATTTCATTAAACTCTGCACAAGAAAATTAAAATGCATAAAGCATTATTTACTTTCTACATCTCCTGAATTTGTTCTGTATTCAAGATGATAATTAGATTAATAATATACATCTTGCAATCATAATCATCGTATCAGTAAATAACATAATGCATTCAATAATCTGTAACTTACAGTTCAAAAGCTGCAGCAGAGACAGGGTCAGGAAGGTTTGCATCATGGTTCTGGCGCTGGGTACAGCGATGAGAACAGAACATTACCCGAACGCTGTTCTCAGACACGAAGAGCTCCTGACAGCAGCTTCTGAAACTTTGGCTGTTGTGGAAATTAATACTTTGACAGAGGTTTCTGCAGAAACCAATGTTTCCTTCCAAGTAACCAATGGATTTTGACTTGTGTGAACCGTGAATTACAAGCTGGTAAAATACATCAATGAGACGAAATGTGACCATTAATGGATAAAATGAACCTTGGTTCCAACTACCAGCCTATCCTGCGAGGATAATGACGTGTGACTGTGTAAAAAGTAAATGAATCACTGATCTGGCGTCCAGATCATCGATGCACAGGAACGGCCATTCGGCTACTTTAGTCAGAGTCGTCCCTTTGAAAGAGCTGTCAAATTTATTGTCACATATGTAGCTTTTTCTCGTAACCCTGCAAATTATTCCATTGCAAGCACTCGTTTAATTGTCTTTATAAATTCCTCTGGAATCTGAATTCATCACTCTTTCAGGTCGTGCTTTCCAGATCTAAAAAAGCCTCAGTGTGAAGAAATGTCTCTTCACTACCTTTCTAGTTATTCTGCCGGTTCTACAGAAGGTCTCGGACCTAGGCCCATCTCTGGAACCGCAGAGAAGAGGTAGGTGAGGCGGTATCACCAGAGCCAGTACGCAAGGCCCCGGCGAGAGGGCCTGGGCGGTTTTCTTGTGGTGCAGGTGGAGGGAGGTCCCAGGAAATGAACTGGTTCCTGGTGAGGGTGCTCTTTGCGTCACAAATAGGCCATGAAGGAGGCAACGCCCCACCTCACCCACAAGGCCACAGGGAGAATGCTTCGTTTTACAAGGTGTCCTCTCCATATGGTGGAGGACATCGCTGCTGGTAAGATCCCAGCGGCAGTAGAATGATCCCATAATTGCCCCTAAATTGGCCACTGAAGATCCTCAATCTGCCACTGGGCGAGAAGGCTGTTGTCGGCCTATCCTGCCTCCTGGATCACTGGAAGACGGTGAGGCGATGGGATCTCCATCCTGCCAAATCCCTTGTCACATAACACATTTCTCCGTGCCCCCTCCCCACCCCTCCCGGCTTCCAATCACGCCTCTGGGGGCCAGTAAAATCATGGCCATGATCTCTGGTGACAAACTTATTCATGAGAGGAAATAATTTCCTCATTCTTACGCTACCATAACCCCTCATTATTTTGAACTCTGTTAGATCTGGGATGGCGGGACTGCCGTATGAGGAGAGATTGAGTCGGTTAGGATTATATTTGCTGGAGTTCAGAAGAGTGAGGAGGGATCTCATGGAAGCCTACAAAATTCTAAAAGGACTTGACAGGGTAGTTGCAAGAAGGATGTTCCCGATGTTGGGGGAGTCCAGAACCAGGGGTCACAGTCTAAGGATACAGGTAAGCCTTTCAGGACAGAGTTAAGGAGAAATTTCTTCACCCAGAGAGTGGTGAGCCTGTGGAACTCGTTACCACTGAAAGCAGTTGAGGCCAAAACATTGTATGATTTTCAAGAAGGAGTGAGATACAGCTCTTGGGTCTAAAGGGTTCAAAGGGTATGGGGCGAAAGCGGGAACGGGTTACTGAGTTGGATGATCATCCATGATCATAATGAATGGCGGAGCAGGTTCGAAGGGCCAATTGGCCTACTCCTGCTGCTATTTTCTATGTTTCTATCCCACTGAACTTTCCCTGCTCCAATAAGTAAAATCCAAGCTCCTGAATTCTCTCCATGTAAATGAATTCCCTCACCCGTGGTGCCTTCTTGATAATCCTCATTTGTACGTTTTGCAGGGCCTTGAAATTCTTCCAAGGTATTCATGCCCGGAATTGCACACAGGACGCCAGCTGAGTCATAACAATTGATCTATAAAGTAGCAGCTTGATGCCCGTTATCTTTGAATTCAATAACCCCATTTTCAAATCAAATATCTCGTACACTTTCTCAATCAGCTTCTCTACTTGCCCTGCATTCCTTAAGGATTTATGAACATGCATTCCCCTGTCCCTCTGTTCTTGCACCTCCTGAAAATGGTACTATTTTTGTTATATCGACATGATGTTTTCACAATGAACATCACTTCTGACTTGACCACAATAAGTTACATCTACCGTTGATCTGCCCATTTCAGCAGAATGTCTACCCTGAAGTCTGCAATAATAATATTCACGATTTAATGCAGAGCCATGTTTTTCACTATCCACAAATGTAAAAATTATACATTCTAAACCGAAGTCTATGTAATTTGCATGTCGAAGGAAAAAACAGCTGTCTCAAAACCAACCCCCGGTCAACAGTCACTCTCGCCTGTCAGAAGAACATCCATTCACCACTGTTCTCTACCTCCTATCTCTTACCCAATCGACTACTCGAGCTGACATCGTCCCTTTAATGATATGCATTCCCATTTTCTGAATAAGTCTGTTATGAGGTACTTCGTCAGCATTGGATGCCCAAATACACAAGGCCTACTTCAGTCTCTTACTTGATTAAAGAACTCAATCAGCTAAGTTACACGCAATTGACCTTCAACAAATCCGAGATGGTTTGCTCATCTTACTCCATGCTTCTGCCAGTGAGAATTAATTTTGTCGTTGATGAAAGCCTCTAGTAGATCTCTCAACCTTCACTGTGGTTAGACAGATGAGCGTGCAGTCACAAGGTTTGCCCTGTCCTCTCGTTTTGAAAAGGAGTCTAACATTTGCCAAATTCCAATCCTTTGGCCCCAGTGCGATATACAAGGAGGATTGAAACATTGTGGTAAGAGCTGATCTCATCTCCAACCCAGCTTCCTTTATCTCCCAGAATGCTTCCCATCTGGACCAGGGATGTTGTCAACATTTAGTGACAAACTGTTTAGCAACGCGTTCCCATCTATTTTATCCTCTGCAGGATCTCTAGTTCCCTCTCCTCGATTGCAACGTTAATTTCAGCCTCTTCTTTTTTGAAGGCAGTTGCTAATTAGTCATTCTGTACCTCAGTCATGTCCTCTGCCTCGACAGGAATATTTATTTGCTTCTCCATAATCGGCTGCACCATTCCTGTATTTTTACTTGTATATGTTTTAGAAGATTTCTGAGCCCCTTTACAGTTAGCTGCTAATCTTTTCGATGCTTTCCCTTTGTCCTTCTTGTATTCTTTTCCAATTCTCCCTGTACACTCTGCTTCCTATTTGATTTGAGATTATATTCTTGAATTGGAATTTGTAATGAATCTCTTCTTTCTCTTTTCCTTTAACTGACAATTCATTTTTCATCCAGAGATGCAGCATTTAATTTCCCATCTTCACCTCTGGACTTGAGTATTCCAATGCATTCCTGGCCAACCTCCCTGTTTGCATCCTCAGTCATTCTGAGGACATCCAAACCTCTGCTGCCGATATACAACTCTCGCAAGGAGACGTTCATCCATCACCTCTGCACTCGCATTAGCTTCTGGTCATGCACCTTAACAATATTGAAATTCCCACGTTTATTTTATAATCTCCCCATGAGCTCTTCTCTCCCTATCTCTGTAATCTCTTTCAGCCCTATGAGATATTTGTGCTCCTTCAATTCCGGATACCTGAGCATTCACAAATTTAATCGCTCCACCGCTGGTGGTCTTATTTTCATCTGCCAAGATCCGAAATTCTGGAATTCCCACCATAAACCTCTGCCTCTCGACATATTTTTCCTCCTTTAAGATGCTGCTTACAACTTACCACCTTGACGAAGCATTTGGTCATCTGCCATAATATCTGTTAACGCTGCTCGCTATCAAATTGTGTTTGATAATATGACTTAGATATTTTAACTATGTAAGGGCACCTCATAAATAAGAAGTTGTTGATCTTGTTTTCCACCTTCTCCTTTACTCTTCTCCAGTTAGAAGTGTGCTTTCGAATGAAGTGTATTTAGCTCTCGGTGGCTGAAAGGGCCTTTGAACCTCTCCATTCCAGTTCCACTATTATTCCTTCCATCCTTCCTTAACCATAATGAACTTGCCCTTACCCTCAACTTTCACTCCACCAGACTCTACATTCAATGAAATATCCTCCATCACTTCTGCCAACTTCACTGCAATGCACCCACCAGACATCCTCTACTCCATTTTCAACATTCTGAAGGTACAGCTTGACCCACTGTTCCTTCACTAAAAACACCCACTACTCTCCCAATGTCACCTTCCCATGCAAGTGTTGGTGATGCATGACCTGCCCTTTCACCTTCTCTCCTTCAACTGTCAGGACCACAAACAGTGATTTATTTGTATTTTTGTTTTTGTTTAATCAATGTATTAATTCTTAACAATTGTCCTCGACACCATGGAGATGAAGCATATCTTCTGCAATTACTTTTCTGAGTACTTCCTTTAAGTCCCTTAGCTTCCATTCACTTGCCATTGTAATTCGCTGTCCCACTCACAGCTGACCTCTCTGTACTCAGCCTCCTACATTGTTCCAATTTTTCTGACTCAGCATCAACTTCAAAAATAAACACGTGGGAACTACTGCCCCCCATTTGTTTTTGAAAGCAGGTTCTGGTAATGATTCTGTTCTTCATTTAATCACTACTGCCTTCCACCCCATCACAGTTTCTCTCTTTATCTCCTTCCTCTGTTCCCATTTTCCCAGCCTCTGTCCTTACTGAAACACGGTTACAGCACAAACCTTTCCTGTTCTGAAGAAAATTCTCTTTCTCAAAATGCTGCCTCGCCTACTAAGTAGTTCCAAGATTTTCAGTTCATGATTTAGATTTCCAACATCTGCAGTATTTTGACTTGTTAAAGAAGTTGATGTCATAGAGAAATGTGGTGAGGTTGCAATTGAATGTAAATACATACACACAATAGATAAATAACTTCGGAGAGAGTGGCAAATGGGAATATGATGGGATCAGGAAAGTAATCTTCTTCGGCACACACTTGGTCAAATGTTGACTTGTTGCCCAGGGCAGTCACCTCGATTACCATTACCACCATTGCCAGCAATACAGCAATCACTGCCTTTCTGCTCAGTTTTGCTGTATTTGCCCACTGCAGAACAGCAGAGTGTATCTGAGACATTCCTCTCAAAACTTCTGCACTCCATGTCAGGACTGTGCAGCTTTATTGGGAAAACTGCCAAATATTTGAGGAAATGTGATCTCTATTTGAGACTGTCGAGAGATGCAGAACACACTGAGACACTGACTGGTCATCATAAGTTGTGAATATTCACCATCATTGAACTATACAGGGAGGGATGTGATGTGTTTCCTCTAAAACAAAGGAATCTGTTTTCTGGAAGGTGATCACTTGGATTCAGGAACGGCTTTCCATTGCCGAAATATGTGAAAAGCAGCTCACCGTCTGCAGAGCCTCAGAACAGTCACTGTGTGTTGTTCTGTTCTGTTGAAATGAGAGGAAGCACCTGGCATTGTGGTGATTTCTCTGCTTCCGTTTTTCTTGCCTGCTGCTCTGTAATGTCAAGAAACCGCAGCAGCATATTCAAACTCGGAATTTGAAATTACATTGTTTAAAATCCAGAAGGCCAAAGTATCGGGGGAAGCATTTCTGGGCAATATCATTAATTCATTGGAAATATTTGACAGCTTAGTGTCTGCAAATAAACGTACCTCTTATCACAAAAACTGAATCACAGCACAGAATATCTGTAATCTGTGTACAATTTCCAAATGTATAACACACAATATCAACGGGCCATGATAAATCACTCTGAGTCCAAATCAATCAGCAAAGTCAGATACACCAATGCATCAATTCTCGCTGTGGTTTTAATTTAAAATAGAAGATGCCATGCGATGTTGAGGCTGTTTCCTGTGTAGGTTAATGAAGCAGGAATACTGTTAACAATCAAATACAATCAGGAGGATTGAGCCTGTGTTAATGTAAAGTGTTAACTCGCTGTGATCCGATCACTGGAAATGCAGCCTGTGTCAATATCAGTAGTTAACTTGCTGTGATTCAATTCAAAGAGGGTATCTGAAGGTAGACAGTTGCTTCAATAAATTGTCCACTGTGCCCCAATAAATAACATTTAATGTCAACCTGATTTCTCTGGGAATGAAAGTAAATCTGGGGAATGAAAATAGTCTGAAGAACTAAAACAGATCAATAAATGAACACAGCTGAGCAGCCACTATAGAGTTATCACAGATAGAAAATGTTCAAATGATTAATTCCTCTAGATCTCGCATAGAATGAAAAAAAAACTCCCCAGAAATGGACATTTAATAAAATAATTCCACATACTGCATTGTCAATCTCGACAAAAATGATTTGAAACAAGGTAAAGCCCCCAAAAACACTGCCACCTACTCTTTGGTTTCTGAGGATATGTCCGGTCCTTTCCCAATATGATAGACTTGTCCCCCTGAGGTGTGTTTTGCAGAAATCACAGACTGACAACTTCAGTATGAGCCAAGGGTGTTGACAGCAACTGGTTGTCAGAGAAACTTGAAACACACGCACAGAATGGTGGGGATTGACGATATTTGGGTCAATCTCTTGTATCTGTGAGGAGTTAATCGATCCTGTAAACAGTGGCACTTACACATGAACATACTGAGAAATGGTAGCACTCACCAAGGAACTTGCAGGAAGCACTGATACTCAGCAAAGAACCTATATAAATTATGTTATACATGCAAGAGCTCCTCAGACTTTCTCAAATACTTAAGAGAATGCAGTATGAAAGTAGCGATCTGAGGATCTCTCTGCCAACACTGTCATTTTCTGGGGTCCCTGTTAATAATGTGACACGCAGGCAACCTAATAAACACTGACCTTAAATCAGAAAGTGCTGGAACTACTCAGCAGATCTGACAGCATCTGTGGAGACAGAGTTAGCATTTCAGGTCTGTGACCTTTCATCAGAACTGGAATAGGTTAGAAATGTAATAGTTTTTTTTCCAAAGTGAAAAGGAGGCGGCAAGCAGAAATAAAATTAAGATGTGTGACAGGACGGAGGGCAGGAGAGATTTTTGTTCTTGTTGTTATTCATTCATGGGGAGTAGGCGTCCCTGGCGAGACCAGCATTTATTGACCATCCTTGATTGCCTTTGCGATGGTGTGAGTTGCCTTCTTTAAGTGTTGCAGTCCTTGGGGTGTAGGTACACCGACAGTGCTGTAAGGAAGGGAGTGCCAGAATTTTAATCCAGCGACAGTGAAGGAACGACGGTCTTGTTCTTAGTCAGGATGGTAAATGGCTTGGAGGGGAATATTAAGGTGGTGGTGTTCATCTGCATCTGCTGTCCTTGTTCTTCTAGGTAATATGCGTAGCGGCTTTGGTAGGTGCTTGGTGTGTTGCCACAGTGTACATTGTTCTTGATACACGCTGCTTCCACTGTGTGTCTGTGGTGGAGGGAATGAATGCTGGAGGTTGTGAATCGGGTGCCAATCAAGCGGACTGCTTTCCTGGATGGTGTCGAGATTCTTGTGTGTTGTTGGAACAGCACCCATTCAGGCAAGTGTAGAGTATTCCATCATACTCCTGACATGTGCCTTGTAGATGGTGGACAGGCACTGGGGAGACAGGATATGAGTTACTTGCGGCAGAATTCCTAACATCTGACTTGTGTCTGTAGCCACAGTGTTTACCTGGCTGATGCAGTTCAGTTTCTGGTCAACGGTTATGCACTGGGTATTTATAGTGGGGGATTCAACAATTCTAATCCCAGTGAACATCAAGGGGAAATGGTTAGATTACCTCTTGTTTGAGATGGTCACTGACCGGCACTTGTCTGGTGCGAATGTCACTTGCAACTCATTAGCACAAGGCTTGATGTTGTCCATGTCTTGCTGCATATGAACACAGGCTGCTTTAGTATATTATGAGTCACAAATGGGGTTGAACATTGGACAATCATCAGAAAATATCCCCACATCTGGCTTTATAATGGAGGGAAGGTCATTGATGAAGCAGCTGAAGATGGTTGAGCCGAGCACACTGCCCTGAGGAACTCCTGCACTGATCTCCTGGTGCTGAGATAATTGACCTCCAACAACCACAACTAACTTCCTTCGTGCTAGATACTACTCTAACCAGTGGAGAGCGTTCCCTCTGATGTCCTTTGGTTCCAGTTTTGCTGTGGCTTCTTAATGCCATGCTCAGTCAAATGTTGCCGTGATGTCAAGAGCAGTCACGCTCCCCTCACATCTAGCATTCAGCTCTTTTGCCCATGTTTGGACCAAGGCTGTGATGAGATTAGGAGCTGAGTGGGCCTGGCGGAAACTAAACTGAGCGTCAGTGAGCATATTATTGCTGATCAAGTGCTGCTTGAAAACACGATTGATCACCCCTCCCATCACTTTGCTGATGATCGAGAGTAGTCTGATAAGGCCAGTTTGGATTTGTCCTGCTTTTTGTGCACTGGACATACCAGGGCAACTTTCCACATCGCCAGGTAGATGTCAATGTTGTAACCATAATGCAACAGCCTGGTTCGGCGTATGGCTAGCTCTGGAACACAAGTTATCAGTACTATTGCCATAATATTGTCAGGACCCAGAGCATTTGCAGTATCCGGTGCCTTCACTATTTCTTGATATCAGGTGGAGTAAATAAGATTTGCTGAAGACTGACATCTGTGATGCTGGCGACCTCAGCATGAGGCAGAGATGGATCATCTATTCTGCACTTCTGGCTGAAGATGGATGTAAAGATTGCAGACTTGTCTTTTGCACTGATGTGCTGGGCTCCACTATTAGCGAGGATGTGGATATTTGTGGAACCTCTTCCTCCTGTTAGTTGATCATTTGTCCACCACCATTCGTGACTGGATGCGGCAGGACTGCAGATCTGTTTCAGTTTTATTGGACCTGCACTCATCCAGGCAAGTGAGTGGGTACAGTATCAAGAATGATTTTTAACTGTTAGCTTGTAGGTTGAAGAGCGTCCACAAAGCTTGTGGGATGGGTGGTGGTGTGGAGTTTTATATGAACTGTGGGAAAAATGGAGTTCATCGACCAAAGGACTACCTGTTTTCTCTACAAGTTAATTTATCTGGTGTGTCATGTGGCTGGAAGCCTTGCCTGATTCAACGGGCTGAATTTTTAAAGCCTTTTGGAGATAGCCTGGGAGTCAGGATGGCTGGCAATACTCGTGGGGAAGGCATCGGGTTGGGAGCTGATCTGTGTGTTGTGGAATTGTTTAACTCTGTCTATCACATGTTGCTTCCTCTGCTGGGCATGCAAGTAGTTCTGTGTTGTCGCTTCACCAGGCTGACACCTCATTTTTAGGTGTGCTTGGTGCTGCTTCTGGGAAGCCCTCCTACACTCTCATTGAACCAGGGTTGATCCTGCGGCTTGATGGTAATGGTAGAGTGGGGGATATGCCGTGCCATGAAGTTACACATTGTGGTTGAATATAATTCTGCTGTTGCTTATGGCACAAAGCGCCTCATGGATACCCAGTTTTGAGTTGCTACATGAGTTTGCAATCTATGCCATATAGCATGGTGGCAGTGCCAGACAGCACAATGGTGGGTATACCTCAATGTGATGACAGGACTTTGTCTCCAGAGGGACTGTGCGGTGGTCAATCATAGAGTCATAGAGTCATAGAGTTAGACAGCACAGAAACAGGTCCTTCGGCCCAACGTGTCTGTGCCAGCCATCAAGCACCTAACTATTCTAATTCCATTTTCCAGCACTTGGCCCGGACCATTGTATGCTATGGCGTTTCAAATGCTCATCTACATAATTCTTAAATGTCGTGATGGTTCCTGCCTCTGCCACATCTTCAGACAGTGCGTTCCAGACTCCAACGAGTTCAAATTCGTTCCCTCAAATCCCCTCTAAACTCCCTGCCCCTGACTTTAAATCTATGCCCCCTGGTTATTGATCCCTCAGCTAAAGGAATACGTTTCTTCCCACTTAACCTATAAATGCCCTCAGAATATTGTATACCTCAATCACGTCCCCCACAGCCTTCCCTGCTCCAAGGAAAACAACCCTAGCCTTTTCAGTCTCTCTTCATATCTGAAATGCTCCAGCACAGGCAACATCCTGGTGAATCCCCTCTGCAATCTCTCCAGTGCAATCACATCCTTCCGATAGTGTGGAGACTAGAACTGTACACAGCACCCTAACTTTGGCCTAACTTACATTTTATACAGCTCCATCATAACCTCCCTGCAATTATATTCGATGCTTCAGCTAAAAAAAGCAAGTATCCCATGTGCCTTCAGAACCACCTTATCTACCTTTGCTGCTGCCTTCAGTGATCTATGGACAAGTACACCAAGGTCCCTCTGATCATCTATTTGCTAGGGTCCTACCATCCATTTTATAGTTCCTTGCCTTGTTAGCCCTCCTAATCATCACCTTTTCAGGATTAAACTCCATTTGCCACTGCTCCACCCACCTCACCAGCACATCTATATCGTCCTATAATCTAAGGCTTTCCTCTTTCATTATTTACAATGTCATCAATTTTAGTGCCATTTGCAAGCTTACTGATCCTATTTCCTATATTCACGTCTGAATCATTAATGTACACTACACACACAAGGGTACCAGCACCAATCCCTGCGGTGCAACACTGGTCACACGCCTGCACTCCCAAAAACAACCCTCGGCCATAAGCCTCTGCCTCCTGCCACTAAGCCAAATTTGGATCAAATTTGCCAAATTACCCTGGAACCCATGGGCTCTTACCTTCTTCACCAATCTCCTATGCGGGCTCTTATCAAAAGCCTTACTGAAGTTCATGTAGACTACATAATCTGCTGGGCCCTCAGCTACACATCTAGTCACCTCCTCAAAAAATTTCAATCAAGTTCGTTGGACAGGAAAATCCTCTGACAAAGCCATGCTGTCTATCGCTGATTAATCTCTGTCTCTCCAAGTGAAGATTAATCCTGTCCCTCAGAATTTATTTCCCAATAGTTTCCATACCACTGATGTAATTATATGTTAGATCCTTGCTCCCCTTCTTGAATAATGGTGCCACATTCAGTGGCCTCCTGTCCTCTGGCAACTCTCCTGTTTCCAGAGAGGATTTTAAAATTTGTGTCAGGGCATCTGCTATCTCCTCCCTTGCCTTATATAACAGCCTGGGATGCATCTCGTCTGGGCCTGGGGATTTATACACGTTAAATCCCACTAAAACAGCTAATACTTCCTCCGTAACAATGCTAATCTGGACAAGTATATCACAATCCCCCTCCCTGATCTCTATGCCTACATCCTCCTTCTCCATAGTCAAAACAGATGAAAAGTAATCATTTAAAACCATACCTATGTCCTCCGGCTCTACACACAGATTGACACTTTGGTCCCTGATGGGCCTAATCTTTCCCTAGTTATCCTCTCGCTCTGAATATCCTTAAAAAACGCCTTGGGGCTTTCCTTTATCTTGCCCAGCAGTGTTTTTTATGTCCCCTCTTCGCTCTCCTAATTATTTTTTTAAGTACACCCCCCTGCACATTCTACAGGCTCGAGGGGCCGAATGGCCTACTCCTGTTCCTATTTGCTATGTTTCTATTCTCCTCTATGGCTTCCACTGTTTTCAGCGCTCGAAATATGCCACAAGACCCCTTTTTTCCTCATCCAATCCTTGAGATCCTTTGACATCCAGAGTTCCCTGGACTTGTTAGACCTACCCTTCATCTTAACGGGTACGTGCTGGCTCTGAACTCTCACTATTTCCTCCTTGAATAACTGCCAACGGCCTGATGTAGACTTTCCTTCAAGTAGGTGCTCCCAGTCCACTTTAGCCAGATCCTGTTTTTCATATTGATATTTGCCTTCCCCCCATTCGGTACTTTTAGAATTAGAATTAGAATATTACAGCGCAGTACAGGCCCTTCGGCCCCCGATGTTGCGCCGATCATCTGACCTACACTATTCCATTTACATCCATATGTCTATCCAATGACCACTTAAATGCCCTTAAAGTTGGCGAGTCTACTACTGTTGCAGGCAGGGCGTTCCACGCCCCTACTACTCTCTGCGTAAAGAAACTACCTCTGACATCTGTCCTATATCTTTCACCCCTCAACTTAAAGCTATGTCCCCTCGTGTTTGCCATCCTCATCCGAGGAAAAAGACTCTCACTATCCACCCTATCTAACCCTCTGATTATCTTGTATGTCTCTATTAAGTCACCTCTCCTCCTCCTTCTCTCTAACGTAAACAACCTCAAGTCCCTCAGCCTTTCCTCGTAAGACCTTCCTTCCATACCAGGCAACATCCTCGTAAGTCTCCTCTGCACCCTTTCCAAAGCTTCGACATCCTTCCTATAATGCGGTGACCAGAACTGCACGCAATACTCCAGGTGCGGCCTCACCAGAGATTTGTACAGCTGCATCATGACCTCGTGGCTCCGAATCTCGATCGCCCTACTAATAAAGGCTAACACACCATATGCCTTCTTAACAGCCCTATTAACCTGGGTAGCAACTTTCAGGGATTTATGTACCTGGATACCAAGATCTCTCTGCTCATCTACACTACCAAGAATCTTCCCATTAGCCCAGTACTCTGCATTGCTGTTACTCCTTCCAAAGTGAATCACCTCACACTTCTCCGCATTAAACTCCATTTGCCATCTCTCAGCCCAGCTCTGCAGCCTATCTATGTCCCTCTGTACCCTACAACACCCTTCGACACTATCCACAACTCCACCGACCTTCGTGTCATCCGCAAATTTACTAACCCACCCTTCTACACCCTCATCCAGGTCGTTTATAAAAATGACAAACAGCAGTGGCCCCAAAACAGAACCTTGCGGTACACCACTAGTAACTAAACTCCAGGATGAACATTTGCCATCAACCACCACCCTCTGTCTTCTTTCTGCTAGCCAATTTCTGATCCAAAGCTCTAAATCACCTTCAACCCCATACTTCCGTATTTTCTGCAATAGCCTACAGTGGGGAACCTTATCAAACGCCTTACTGAAATCCATATACACCACATCCACGGCTTTACCCTCATCCACCTGTTTGGTCACCTTCTCGAAAAACTCAATAAGGTTTGTGAGGCACGACCTACCTTTCACAAAACCGTGCTGACTATCGCAAATGAACTTATTCTTTTCAAGATGATTATAAATCCTGTCTCTTATAACCTTTTCCAACATTTTACCCACAACCGAAGTAAGGCTCACAGGTCTATAATTACCAGGGCTGTCTCTACTCCCCTTCTTGAACAAGGGGACAACATTTGCTATCCTCCAGTCCTCCGGCACTACTCCTGTCGACAATGACGACTTAAAGATCAACAACAACGGCTCTGCAATCTCCTCCCTGGCTTCCCAGAGAATCCTAGGATAAATCCCATCTGGCCCAGGGGACTTATCTATTTTCACTCTTTCCAAAATTGCTAACACCTCCTCCTTGTGAATCTCAATCCCATCTAGCCGAGGAGGCTGTATCTCAGTAATCCCCTCGGCAACATTTTCTTTTTCTACTGTAAATACTGACGAAAAATATTCATTTAACGCTTCCCCTATCTCCTCTGATTCCGCACACAACTTCCCACTACTATCCTTGATTGGCCCTGTTCTAACTCTTATCATTCGTTTATTCCTGATATACCTATAGAAAGCCTTAGGGTTTTCTTTGATCCTATCCGCCAATGACTTCTCGTGTCCTCTCCTTGCTCTTCTTCGCCCTCCCTTTAGATCCTTCCTGGCTAGCTTGTAACTCTCAAGCGCCCGAACTGAGCCTTCACGTCTCATCCTAACATAAGCCGCCCTCTTCCTCTTGACAAGCGCTTCAACTTCTTGAGTAAACCACGGCTCCCTCGCTCGACAAGTTCCTCCCTGCCTGACAGGTACATACTTATCAAGGACACGCATTAGCTGCTCCTTGAATAAGCTCCACATTTCGTTTGTGCCCATCCCCTGCAGTTTCCTTCCCCATCCTACACATCCTAAATCTTGCCTAATCGCGTCATAATTTCCTTTCCCCCAGCTATAATTCTTGCCCTGCGGTATATACCTGTCCCTGCCCATCGCTAAGGTAAACCTAACCGAATTGTGATCACTATCGCCAAAGTGCTCACCTACATCTAAATCGAACACCTGGCCGGGTTCATTACCCAGTACCAAATCCAATGTGGCATCGCCCCTGGTTGGCCTGTCCACATACTGTGTCAGAAAACCCTCCTGCACACACTGGACAAAAACAGACCCATCTAAAGTACTCGAACTATAGTATTTCCAGTCAATATTTGGAAAGTTCAAGTCCCCCATAACCACTACCCTGTTACTCTCGCTCCTGTCGAGAATCATCTTCGCTATCCTTTCCTCTACATCTCTGGAACTATTCGGAGGTCTATAGAAAACTCCCAACAGGGTGACCTCTCCTCTCCTGTTTCTAACCTCGGCCCATACTACCTCAGTAGACGAGTCCTCAAACGTCCTTTCTGCCGCTGTAATACTTTCCTTGATTAACAATGCCACACCCCCGCCTCTTTTACCCTCTTCTCTGTTCTTACTGAAACATCTAAATCCCGGAACCTGCAACATCCATTCCTGCCCCTGCTCTACCCATGTCTCTGAAATGGCCACAACATCAGGATCCCAGGTACCAACCCATGCTGCAAGCTCACCCACCTTATTCCGGATGCTCCTGGCGTTGAAGTAGACACACTTTAAACCAAGTTCTTGCTTGCCAGTGCCCTCTTGCGTCCCTGTAACCTTATCCCCTACCTCACTACTCTCAACAGCCTGTACACTGGAACTACAATTTAGGTTCCCATTCCACTGCTGATTTAGTTTAAACCCCCCCGAAGAGCACTAACAAATCTCCCCCCCTAACAAATCTACCCCCCTAACAAATTTCCCCCCCCCTAACAAATCTCCGGTCTCTCCTGACCTTTTTCCATAGCTATCTTAAATCTTACAGAGTTATGACCACTAAGCCCGAAATGCTCCCCCACTGATACGTCTATTACTTGTCCTACTTCATTCCCTCGGTTTAGGTCCAGTGCTGCCCTTTGTCTTGTCGGAAGTTCGACATACTGGCTCAAAAAACTCTCCTATATGCATTTTTAAGAATTCTGCCCCCATTAAGCCTTTTGCACAAAGAATATCCCAGTTAATATTGGGGGAACATGAACTCCCCTACTATAGCCCTGTCAGTCTTACACCTGCCTCAGATTTGCCTACGTATCTGCTCTCCATCTCTCTCTGACTGTTTGGAGGCCTGTAGTACACTCCCAGCCAAGTGATTCCCCTTTTTCTGTTTTGAATTTCTACCCATATGCCCTCATTTGAGGATCCCTCTAAGATATCATCGCTCCTTACTGCAGTAATTGACTCTTTGATCAGCAGTGCCTCCTCTTTTACCCCCTCTTCTGTCTCCCCTGAAGATTCTATACCCTTGAATACTGAGCTGCCAGTCCTGCCCTTCCCACGAATATGTTTCTGTGATTGCATTAATATCATAATCCCGTGTGTTAATTAAAGCCTTCAAATCATCTGCCTTGCTAGTAAGACTCCTCGCATTAAAAAGATAGATGCAATCCATCCTTGCATTATTCGCTCGTGCCTTAACAGGTCTGTATTTGCTCTGCCTTCCAAAGTGACTTAGATTTTCTTCTTTATTTGACTGTGCATCCCCCCGACTGTACCTCCAGTCTTATACCATTGTGCTGCCAAATTAGTTTAACCCCAACAGCCCCCCTCCCACCCCAACAGCACCAGCAAATCTACCAGCAAGGATGTTGATAAAACACACACACAGGCAAACACACACTGATCAGACCCCAGGCACTGGGAGAGACAGATATACTACCACATACACAGCCAGACAAAGAGAATCATGCACACACACAAACACACACACACACCGATCATCCCCCAGATTCTGAGCCAGTCAGATATACAAACGCACACACACAAACAGAGATACACACACACACACACACACACTCACGGAGGGAGGGGAACTTTTGCAAAGAGTCAGAGGAGGGATGATCAAAGACAAGGACAAAAGACAGTAAGGGGGATAGGAAAAGTGAAAGGCAGAGAATTCAAGGGCCAGAATCAAACAAGGCCGCAGTGAAAAATAGTGGAAAGGGGCAAAATAATGTTAAAAAGACAAGCCTTAAGGCTGTGTGCCTTCACGCGTGGAACATTCCAAATATAGTGGATGAATGAATCGCGCAAATAGATATAAACGAGTATGATACAGTCGGGATTATGGAGACATGGCTGCAAGGTGATCAGGGATGGGAAATGAACATCCAAGGGTATTCAGTATTTTGGAAGGACAGACAAAAAGCAAAAGGCTTTCGAGTTGCATTGCTGGTTAAAGAGGTTTTTAATGCAATAATGAGGAAGGATATTAGCTCTGACGATATGGAATGTGTACGGGTAGAGCTGAGAAAATCTAAGGAGCAGAAAAGGTTAGTGGGGGTTGTATAAGGAACCCCAAACTGTAGTGGTGATGTTCGGATTGGCATGAAACAGGAAATTAGAGACGCATGCAATACAGGAACATTTGTATTTTCAGGTGTCTTTAATCAGCCTAGAGTGGGCAAATCAAATCAGTCACAATACCGTCGAGGAGGAATTCTTGGAGTATATACGGAATGGTTTTCTGGACCAATACGTTGAGGAACCAACTGGAGAAGAGGCCATCCTAGACTAGGTATTGCGTAATGACAGAGGAATATTTGACAATCTGGTTGTGCGAGACCCCATGGGGAAGAACAACCATAATATGATGGAATTCTTCATCAAGATGGGGAGTGACATAGTTGACTCTGAGACTAGGGCCCTGAATCTTAGTAAAGGAAACTATGAAGGTATGAGGTGTGAGTTGGCTATGAGGGATTGGGAAACGTTACGTAAAGGGATGATGGTGGAAAGGCAAAGGCAAACATTCAAAGTGCGCATGGATGGACTGCAACAATTGTTTATTTCTGTCTGGTGCAAAAGTAAAACGGGAAAGGTAGCCAATCAATGGCTTGCAAGGGAAATTAGAGAAAGCATTAGATCCACGGAAGATGCAGATAAATTCGCTGGAAAAAAAACAACAAACCTTAGGATTGGGAGCAGTTTAGAATTCAGCAAAGGAGGATCAAGGGATTGATTAAGAAGGGGAAAATAGAGTACGAGAGCAAGCTTGTGGGGAACATAAAAACTGACTGTAAAGGTTTCTATAGGTATGTGAAGATAAAAGGATTAGTGAAGACAAATGTAGGTCCCTTACAGTCAGAAACAGGTAATCTATGATGGGGAACAAAGAAATGGCTGACGAACTCAATGTATACTTTGGTTCTGTCTTCACAAAGGAGGACACTAATATCGTACCAGAAATGTTAGGGAACACAGGGCTTAGTGGAAGATGGGAACTGAAGGAAATCGGTATTAGTCGAGAAATGGTGTTGGGAAATTGGTGGGATTGAAGGCTGATAAATTCCAAGGGCCTGATGGTCTGAATCCCAGAGTACTTAAGGAAGTGCCTAGAAATGTTGGATGCATTGGAGGTCATCTTCCAAGATTCTGTAGATTCGGGAGCAGTTCCTACAGATTGGAGAGTAGCTAATGGAACTCCACTATTGAAAAAGGGAGGTCTAGAGAAAGCAGGGTATTATAGACCAGTCAGCCTGACATCGGTAGTGGGGAAAATTCTAGATTCCATTATTGAAGAATTTATAGCAGAGCACTTGGAGAACAGTGGTAGAATCGGCCAGAGTCAGCATGGATTTACGAAAGGGAAATCATGCTTGACAAATCTACTAGAATTCTTCAAGGATGTAACTAGTAGAGATGATGAGGGGGAGCCAGTGTATGTGGTTTATTTGGACTTTCAGAAGACATTTGAAAAAGTCCCACATAAAAGATTAGCAAGTAAAATTAAAGCGCATGTGATTGGGGGTATTGTATTGTGATGGGTAGAAAATTGGTTCTCAGACAGCAAAAAAGGAGTAGGGATAAATGGGTCTTTTTCCGAGTGGCAGGCAGTGACTAGTGGGGTACCTCAGGGATCGGTACGAGGACCCCAGCTATTCACAATATATATTTATGATTTAGATGAGGGAACTAAATGTAATATCTCCAAATTTGCAGATGACACAAAACTGGGTGAGAGTTGATTGAGTGGGCAAATGCATGGTGGATGCAGTCTCATGTGGATAAATGTGAGGTTATCCACTTTGGCAGCAAAAACAGGAAGGCAGATTATTATCTGAATGGCTATAAACTGAGAGAGGGGATTATGAAATGAGTCCTGTGTGTTCTCATACATCAGTCGCTGAAGGCAAGCATGCAGGTCCAACTGGTGATAAAAACTGCAAATTGTATGTTGGTCTTCATAGCGAGAGGATTCCAGTACAGGAGCAGGGCTGTCTTGCTGCAGTTATACAGGGGCTTGGTGAGACCACACCTGGAATATTGTGTGCTGTTTTGGTCTTCCTTTCTGAGGAAGAATGTTCTTGCTATCGAGGGAGTGCAGCGGAAGTTTACCAGATTGATTCCTGGGATGGCAAGACTGACGTATGAGGAGAGATTGAGTGGGTTAAGATTATATTCGCTGGAGTTCAGAAGATTGAGGGGGGATTTCATAGAAACCAATAAAATTCTAACAGCGCTTGACAAGGTAGATAAAGGAATGATGTTCCGATGGTGGGGGAGTCCAGAACCAGGGGTCATCGTCTAAGTATACGGGGTTAACCTTTCAGGACTGAAAGGAGGAGAAATTTCTTCACCCAGAGAGTGGCGAGCCTGTGGAATTCGCTACCACAGAAAGCAGTATGTTTTCAAGAAGGAATTAGATAGAGCTCTTGGGTTTAAGGGGTTCAAAGGATATGGGGCAAAAGCGGGAACAGACTACTGAGTTAGGTGATCAGCCAAGTTCATATTGAATGGCGGAGCAGGCTCGAAGGGCCGAATGGCCTACTCCTGCTCCTACACACATACACACACCGATCACACCACAAGCACTGAGCCAGACAGATATACACACACACACATTCACTGATCAGACTCCAGGCAAAGAGCTAGAGCGATATACAAACACACACTCACAAAGAGAGACAGACAGACACAAACACACAGCATACACACACATACACTAACACACACACACACGCACATGCACACATCGATCAGACCACAAGCACTGAGCCAGACAGGTGCACACACGCACACACGCACACACAAACACACACAAGCAAACACACACAAGCACTGATCAGACTCCAGGCACTGAGCCAGAGCGATATACAAATAAATGCACACAAACTGAGACAGACACCACACACCCACAGACACACACCAATCAGAACCCCGGCACTGAGGCAGACAGTTTTGCAAACACATAGACACAAACAGAGAAAGACACAAACATACACACACCGATCACACCACAAGCACTGAGCCAGACGGATATATACACACACACACATGCACTGATCAGACTCCAGGCACTGAGCTAGAGCGATATGCAAACACACACTCACAAAGAGAGGGACAGACACAAACACACAGCACACAGACATACATCAACACACACACACACGCACAGGCACTCACCGATCAGACCACAAGCACTGAGCCAGACAGGTATACATACACACACACAAATAGACACAAGCACTGATCAGACCCCAGGCACTGAGCTGGAGCGATATACAAATAAATGCACACAAAGAGAGAAAGACACTACACACCCACAGACACACACCAATCAGACCCCCGGCACTGAGGCAGACAGTTATACAAACACTTAGGCACAAACAGAGACAGACAGACAGACACAGACACAGACACACACACACTGATCAGACCCCATGCACTGAGCTAGACCGATATACAAGCACAGACACACACCACACGCCCACAGATGCACACCGATCAGACCTCAGGCACTGAGCCAGACAGATATACAAACAGACACACGCACGCATACACACACACACACGTACGCATACACACACACATACACACGCACACACACACAAACATAGGCAGACAGACAAATACTCACCATGCACACACTAATCAGACCATAGGCACTGAGCCAGACAGATATGGAAACAGATACACATAAACACAGACACACATATACACAAACGCACACACACACACTCTTATCAGACTCCAGGCACTGAGCCAGACAGATATACAACCACAGACACATAGACACACAGAGAGACAAACACACCGAACAGACCCCCAGCTATGAGCCAGACAGATATACAAATATACATATGTAAACAGAGATAGACAGATGCAAACAACAAACACACACACAGACACGCGCACACACACACACACACGCGCACACACACACACACACACAATCGCACCAAGCAGAACCCAGGCTCTGAGCCAGACAGATCTGCAAGCACACAGAAACAAACAGGGACAGACTCACACACAAACACGCACACACACACACCGATCAGAACTCAGGCAATGAGCCAGACACATAGGGCCTGTACTGCGCTGTAATGTTCTATGTTCTATAGTGTAGGTCAGATGGTTTCACAGGTCGGCGCAACATCGAGGGCCGGAGGGCCTGTACTGCAGTGTAATGGTCTATGTTCATACATACAGACACACACACAAACACACACACAAACACACAAACACACACAACAATGAGACCCCAGGCACTGAGCCAGACAGATATACAAACACACACACACACACACAACAATCAGACCCCAGGCACTGAGCCAAACAGATATACAAACACACACACACACACACAAACATGCACCAACCCACACAGGCCAGATTTGATTAAAGCCTAACCTGCTGCTGTTGGGGCATTGATTTCTACAATCCCTTCCAGCCACGAAAAGTAGAGAGGCAGCATTGACAGATTTAGTGGTTCGAATGGAGAGGAGCTTTGGTCGGATCACTGATGTCCTTTAGTTTTCTGTCATGCTGATCAGTGAGAGATAATGTACAGCCCCATGGGTGCAGACTGGTGCTATGGGAGCTGCAGACGGTGTCCTCTTTCAAGAGGGAAGTGCATCTGCGCCCTTGACAGACCCTCGTTCGATGTCCATGCAGGCACCACCAAGTTAATCGAGATGCACCAACCTGCATTCAGTCGCCACTCTCGGTCGCACTGCCGAAAATGCAGGTTGTAAGTATCTGCAGTGCCATTTTTACAACTGCAGCAAGCGTCCACCACGCTAAAGTCAAAGGGGCAGCTCTAGAATTAAAAAACACAAAGCCTTCAAGGAAACACTGTTGGGTGGCACATGAATGAATATTAATTTGAGTGCTATTTGTTAACATCATATTAGTCAAATGTTTATCCATGTCAATTTGTGCAGATTGTTTTGTTAATATCTTTAGGGCCATCACAGCATGTGAAGGATTTTCTCTGTCCAAGTACAGTGGAGATCTGAGCTAAATATAAGAGAAGAATGATGTTCGTGGATCACTGGGTGAAGGGATGAGAGGAAGGAGTGTGGGTAACATTTCAATACATCCTATGTTTAATCATTTGTTCTCAGACATCTCTTGTTACTCGCTGTATCACCGTGCAATGACAGGCACCACATGGTCAGCTCTCGGTGTGGTCTCCAATTCGGCCTGCACGATGACAGTGCAGTGACTGGCTCGACAGAGCCATCCCTCAGTGTGGTCTCCAGGTCTGGCTGCTGTCACAGGGCAGTAGGATGGAAATATGAAATATCTGTCAAAGAGGAGAAGTGCTCTTGTCATCCCCCACTGTGGTCGGAAAGAGGAAGGTTGATCCCAGGGTAACTGCTCCTGCTGCGTGTCGATAAGGGATCCCCACACCGACCATGAACCCACACCTCCTGCAATTCACCTTGCGCATCCATTACCAATACCCGCTATTCAAAAACACAGGAGCGCTTTTCAGGCTGAAAAGTGCCAATAGAAAGTTGACGTGTTCATTGACGCCTCAACCAATCTACCTACCTATCCTCAGTTTGGTCTCTGCAAAGCAGACTGTACTGTGAGTAACGAATACCATGTACTCAGTTGGAAGAAGTACAATTATATACCTGTTTCATCAAGAAGGAATGTTTGGGAGACTCTCTGTGAAAAGGGAGGAGAGAAAAGTATGTGGCATCATTCGACAGTTGCATGAGATGTTTTTGTGGGAACAGGAGTGATTCTGGGATTGACAGAGGATTAAACTAGAGCTTCACAGAGGGAATAGTGCCTTTGGATTGTTGAAAGGGGAGGGGAGGGAATTTTGCATTTGAAGGTCGAAATTGCAGAACACTGTTGAATGTGTAGGTGTTGCTGTGGCAAGTGAGGACAAGGCGAACCGGATCATGGCTCAGGTGGTGGTGCGGAGGGATGAGGGTGGAATTGCAGGTTATGTGCCGAAAGAAGGGAACTCTTCAGTTGAACAAAGACAGAAGCCAATTCGGAAACAATGACGTGGAAGGTGGCATCGTTGGTACTGATTAAACAGAGACGTAGATGCCTGGAGAACAAATTATTGACCTGGCACGAAGCAGGATGTGGGAGGTCGGGGAGCATATCAAGGGAGGTCTCTGAGTAGGTGGCTATAAATAGACATTGTGAGCTACCTACCTGTCCTCAGTTATGGCGATAGGAATTCGAGGAATCGAATTGGAGATGGGTCGTGTAAAGGTACGGTAGGGTTGGCAGGTCGAAGCAAATTTAATTCCTTTCAGTTGAGAACGAGGTCAGGAAAGGACACTGAAACAGTCATCAGTGTAGCTAAACAAGATGCCATGGGCTGGTGGGAGATAAAGGTGTCAAATGAATGGATGGCGAGGCGAGGGATAGCGAAGCAGAGAGGCTGCACGTCCTGGTAAGAGGTGCAGGTGTAGGTGGAAGACATATCCTGGTGAAAGATGAACTGTAAAGCGACTGGACATCCCGGTGTGCGATGGGAAAGTAGAGACCTGAATATTTTGAATGGGTTAAGCTGTAGATGGTTTGAACATCCTGGTAAGAGATGTAAGTGTTGAGGGACTGGCCATCCTGATTAGGGATAGAGTTGTCGGGACCCGAATTTCTTGAATGGATTGAGTTTTAAAAGGATTGATTGTCCTGGTGAGAGATAGAGGTTTAGCAGAATTACATGTTCCGGAGAGAGAGAGAGAAGTTTACAGGGAATGGACATCTTGGTGAGAGATGTAAATATAGAGTGTTTTTTTTTGATTTAGAGATACAGGACTGAAACAGGCCCTTCGGCCCACCGAGTCTGTGCCGACCATTAACCACCCATTTATACTAATCCTATACTAATCCCATATTTCTACCACATCCTCACCTGTCCCTATATTTCCCTGCCACCTACCGATACTAGGGACAATTTATAATGGCCAATTTACCAATCAGCCTGCAAATCTTATGGCTGTGGGAGGTAACCGGAGCATCCGGAGGAAACCCACGCAGACACAGGGAGAACTTGCAAACTCCACACAGGCAGTATCCAGAATTGAACCCAGGTCGCTGGAGCTGTGCTAACCAATGCGCCAATGTGCCACCCTGTGGAGCTGTAGGAGTCTAACTGTCCTGTTTACAGTGTTGGACTGGTTGCCAATGGCGAAATGGAGACTGTTCTGAACAGGAAACCAGAATAGCTAAAATCGTGGATGGCAACAGAAGAAGAAAAGCGGAGAAAGTAGTGTTGTGATAGGAAGAATTAAGATCCATCGGAAAGGAACAGGTTGTAATGTTAAGTCTATTGAGGTAGCCTTGTTAGTTGATGTTCGGAAAGATTTAGAGGGGGCTGTGTGAGGTTGGTAGACAGTGTGGTTGCAGGCTGTGAGGTGAAGATCTAAAGAGGAGATAGGTTCAATGATAATATGGGAAAGGATGACATGATGTTCGGTGGCGGGGTCATGATCCAGAGGGAGGTGGGATGAAATGTCAGAGAGTTAGTGTTTAGGCTTCCCAAGGTATTGGTCTTTTCAACAAATAACAGCAGCGATTCCATTATCAGTACTTTGAATGACAATGTCAGGGTTGAGAGATTGAAGTGCTGTAGATCAAAGGGGCATAGATAAGAGAGATTAATGAGGGTGGGGTTCATTTAATCACACATGCCTCCATCTTAACACAAGCCTTAACTATTTCATTCTCTCCATACCCCCTTTTCCCTGGTTCTGTATTTGCTAAAAGTAGTTTATCTCTAATGTTATGTATTTCTCAAGAAATCGCATTAACGTGCAAAGCTAGTTCTATGTCTCTCTCCACAGATGATACCTGACTGTTAAGTGTATGCAGCATTATCTGTTTTCAATTCTAATAATGGCCGCCCTCTGCTGGTGGATACGGGTATTTCAGTAAGCCTGCCAATCACAAAAATCACAATCTGCTGGAGAGTCATGCACGGAACTCCATAATATCATTAGTAGCATCCCCAACACCGGACACCTATTCCTGCTGGGGAACTTTAATGCCATGGTTGGGACCCACCATGACTCATGGCCTTCCTGCCTTGGGCGAAATGGCATTGGAAGGATGAATGAGAATGGACAGAGACTGCTTGAGTTGTGTACCTATCATAACCTCTGCATCACCAACTCATTCCTTCACACTGAAGCCTGTCACCAGGTTTCTTGGAGGCACCCAAGACCACGTCGTTGGCACCAACTGGACCTCATCGTCAGAAGGCGAGCCTCTTTAAACAGTGTTCAAATCACACGCAGCTTCCAAAGTGTGGACTGCGACACCGACCACTCCCTGGTGTGCAACAAGGATATACTCAAACCAAAGAAGCTGCATCACTCCAAGCAGAAGGGCTACCCACGCATCACCACTAGCAGAATTTCACATCCACAGCTGTTACACAAGTTTCTAAATTCACTTGAAAATTCCCTCCACAACACTCCCACAGGGATGCAGGTACCATTGGGCCCACATCAGAG
Organism: Heterodontus francisci; assembly: GCF_036365525.1. Taxonomy (NCBI): domain Eukaryota; kingdom Metazoa; phylum Chordata; class Chondrichthyes; order Heterodontiformes; family Heterodontidae; genus Heterodontus; species Heterodontus francisci. The sequence goes on from NC_090391.1 coordinate 52,576,405, forward strand.
ACGCCATCTATGATTCAGCAATGACCACCTATGGCAACTGTGTGACGTGGAATGCAGACTGGTTTCAATCTCACATTGAAGAGCTGGAACCTGTCATAGCCGCTAAGCACATTGCACTGATGAACTACAAGAAGGCCCCCAGCGAGGTAACATCCATAGCATTAACGCTGCCAGAAGCGCTGCACAAAGAACAGCCAGGCGCTGCGCAAATGACTACTGGCAACACCTATGCAGTCATATTCAGCTGGCCTCTGACACAGGGAATATCAAATGGCATTAAGAGAGCTTTTGGGCCAACCGTCAAGAAGATTGCCCCCCTCAAATCTAAATCAGGGGACACAATCACTGACCAACGCATGCAAATGGAACAGTGGGTGGAACACTACGTAGAACTGTACTCCAGGGAAAATGCTGTCACTGAGACCGCCCTCAATGCAGCCCTGACTTTGCCAGTCATGGATGAGCTGGACGTACAGCCAACACAATCGGAACTCAGTGATGCCATTGATTCTCTAGCCAGTGGAAAAGCCCCTGGGAAGGACGGCACGAAGCCTGAAATAATCAAGAGTGCCATGCCTGCTATACTTGCAGTGCTCTACGAAATGCTTTGCCTGTGCTGGGATGAGGGAGCAGTACCACAGGACATGCGCGATGCCAATATCATCACCCTCTATAAGAACAAGGGTGAATGCAACAACTACCGTGGAATCTCCCTGCTCAGCATAGTGGGGAAAGTCTTCGCTCGTGTCGCTTTAAACATGCTCCAGAAGCTGGCTGAGTGTGTCTATCCTGAGGCACAGTGTGGCTTTCGAGCAGAGAGATCCACCATTGACATGCTGTTCTCCCTTCCCCAGCTACAGGAGAAATGCTATGAACAACAGATGCCTCTCTGCATTGCTTTCATTGATCTCACCAAAGCTTTTGACCTCGTCAGCAGAAGTGGTCTCTTCAGACTACTAGAAAAGATTGGATGCCCACCATAGCAGCTGAGTATCATCACTTCATTCCTTGACAATATGAAAGGCACAATTCAGCATAGCGGCACCTCATCAGACCCCTTTCCAATCCTGAGTGCCGTGAAACAGGGCTGTGTTCCCGCACCTACACTGTTTGGGATCTTCTTCTCCCTGCTGCTCCCACATGCATTCAAGTTCTCAGAAGAAGGAATTTTCCTCCGCACAAGATCAGGTGGCAGGTTATTCAACGTTGCCCGTCTAAGAGCGAAGACAAAAGTACAGAAACTCCTCATTTGGGAACTTCTCTTTGCTGAAGATGCTGCATTAACATCTCACAATGAAGAGTGCCAGCAGAGACTCATCGACAGGTTTGAGGCTGCCTGCAATGAATTTGGCCGAACCATCAGCCTCAAGAAAACGAACATCATGGGACAGGACATCAGAAATGCCCCATCTATCAATGTCGGCGACCACACTCTGGAAGTTGTTCAAGAGTTCAACTACCTGCCTCTCGATGCAGAATTAAACAAGCGCATGGGAAAGGCTTCCTCTGCTATGTCCAGACTGGCCAAGAGAGTGTGGGAAAATGGCGCACTGACACAGAACACAAAAGTCCAAGTGTATCAAGCCTGTGTCCTCAGTACCTTGCTCTATGGCAGCGAGGCCTGGACAACGTATGTCAGCCAAGAGCGACGTGTCAATTCATTCCATCTGCGCTAACTCCGGAGAATCCTTGGCATTAGATGGCAGGAGCATCTCTCCAACACAGAAGTCCTCGAAGCGGCCAACATCCCCAACATATATCCCCTACTAAGCCAGCGGCGCTTGAGATGGCTTGGCCATGTGAGCCACATGGAAGGTGGCAGGATTCCCAAGGACACATTTTGCAGCGAGATCGTCACTGGTACCAGACCCACCGGCCGTCCATGGCTCCGCTTTAAATACGTCTGCAAACGCGACATGAAGTCCTGTGACATTGATCACAACTCGTGGCAGTCAGTTGCCAGCGATCGCCAGAGCTGGCGGGCTGCCATAAAGGCGGGGCTAAAGCGTGGTGAGTCGAAGAGACTTAGCAGTTGGCAGGAAAAAAGACAGAAGCGCAAGGAGAGAGCCAACTGTGTAACAGCCCCGACAGCCAATTTTATCTGTAGCACCTGTGGAAGAGTCTGTCACTCTAGAATTGGCCTTTATAGCCACTCCAGGCGATGCTGCACACACCACAGACCATCTCCAGGTGCTTACCCATTTTCTCTCGAGACAAGGAGGCCAAAGAAGAAGAAGATTCACTGTGCAGCGTTCCCCCGTGCCCTGTGTTTAATCTTGTGAGTATTCACTGTGCAGCATTCCCCCTCGCCCTGTGTTTAATCTTGTGAGTATTCAGTGTGCAGCACTCCCCCTCGCCCTGTGTTTAATCTTGTGACTATTCACTGTGCAGCACTCCCCCTCGCCCTGTGTTTAATCTTGTGAGTATTCACTCTGCAGCATTCCCCCTCGCCCTGTGTTTAATCTTGTGACTATTCACTATGCAGGATTCCTCCAGGCCCTGTGTTTAAACTTGACATGACTGACTGTGCAAGATCCCCCCTCGCCCTTTGTTTAATCTTGTGGCTATTCACTTTGCAGGAAATCCCCGGGCCCTGTGTTCAAACTTTACACGAATCACTGAGCAGGATCCCCCGAGCGCTCTGTTAAACTTGACTTGAATCACTGTGCAGGTTCCCCCCGGGTCCTGTGTTTAAAATTTACACGAACCACTGAGCGGCATCCCCCGGGCCCTGTGTTTAAACTTTACACGAATCACTGAGCAGGATCTCCCGGCGCTCTGTTTAAATTTGACACGAATCACTGGGCAGGATCCCCTCGGGCCCTGTGTTTAAACTTGTGACTATTGACTGTGCAGATTCCCCTCGGGACCTGTGTTCAAACATGTGACTATTCATCCTGCTGGTTCTCCCGGGCCCTGTGTTTAAACTTGACACAAATCACTGAGCAGGATCCCCCCAGGCCCTCAGTTTAAAATTGTGTCTATTCACTATGCACGTTCCCCCGGGCCCCATGTTTAAACTTGTGACTATTCACTGTGCAAGATCCCCCGGGCCCTGTGTTTAAACTTGTGACTATTTACTGTGCAGTATCCCCTGGGACCTGTGTTTAAACTTGTGACTATTTACTGTGCAGTATCCCCTGGGACCTGTGTTTAAACTTGTGACTATTTACAGTGCAGTATCCCCTGGGACCTGTGTTTAAACTTGTGACTATTCACTGTGCAGGATTCCCCAGGCCCGGTGATTAAACTTGTGAAATTCACCGTGCACGTTCTTCCCGGGCCCTGTGTTTTAACTTGTGAATATTTCCGATGCCGTATCCCCTTGGACCTGTTTTCAATCATGCGACTATTCACCTTGCAGGTTCTCCCTGGGCCCTGTGTTTAAACTTGTGACTTTTCACTGAGTAGGATCCCCCGGCCCTGTGTTTAAACTTGCGATCATTCACTGTACAGATTCCCCCCGGACCCTGTGTTTAAACTTCTGACTATTCATTGTGCAGATTTCCCCCACGGTGCCCAGTGTTTTAACTTGTGGTAATTCACTCTGCAGGTTGTTCCGGGCCCTGTTTTAAAAATGTGTCTATTCACTGTGGGCGTTGGTCCCGAGACCGTCTCTTTAAACTGATAACTTTTCACTGTGCAGATTCCCCTCGGCCTTGTTTTCAAACGTGTGCATATTCAATGTGCAGACATCCGTATTTTTTGCAACCATATTTTTTGCAACCTTGGTCATTTGGTTGACCTCGGGATGAGCTTACAACCACAAGCATGCGCCATCTCAATGACCCATTCCTCGTCCCCCCTTTCACGTCAAATGCTGCTGAAAACTCATCAGTGTCTTTGCCAGCTCCAGATTTGAATGTTCAAACACACTCCTGGCCGACCTCTCACATTCTACACTCGTATTGTTTCCTCTATTTATTTGGAGGAATCATACTCACTGTGTCCGCTGTCAGAATCAGCTGCTGCCCACGTTCACGAAAGCTCATGAATGCTAACCAGGGAGGAAATCTGATCACAAAGCCAGGAGCTAATCAAACAGCAGCCAGCACAAGTTACCCCAACTTCCAGTAAGTCAGGGTCACATGACCAGGCTCTGCTCCTGGTCAATCCCACCATCCCTGTCTCCGACTCCAGTTTTTGTCTATCCACGACCAAATCAGGAGCACAGCCTAAACAACAGGTATCCCGAATGCCACAGCTCAAATCCTGACCAGGAATAAGACCCCAATCCCTGTCCAGTACCATTCCACCAAATTCCCCTTGTCCTCATTGCTCCACTGAAATAATTTGAAGAATAGTGAACGACCATATAAATCCTGTTGTAGATGACACCCTGTCAATCACAACAATCTGCCAAGATATAAATCCTTGTGAACTTATTCCACTCCTCCCTTGTCATCTGTTGTCGAACAGTATTTGTTATGCACCACTGTTTCTGCTGCGCCGTCAACAAGTGTTTCCCAATAAACTGTACCCAGGGCATCGGAAATTCCAGCACACCATCATTTCAACTCTCTTCTTGTCTTCAAAACTCGCCTGGAAGTCGATATCTCTCACTACGTGCTCAACAATCTCGCACTCTCTCTATTTTTCCACTTGCTCTTGATGTCACGCTGTTTTAACCTGCTCTATTCTGTCTTCTGAGATTTCTATTTGGATGTGTGTAGCACTTTGTTAATGTAAATTGTAACGGTTGTGGTCGGCGACCATTGCGCTGCAGGTCACCACCACCCCATACTGTACGGTCTGGGATCACCCACTTCTTTCTTCATTGCAGTGGAATGCATGTTGCAAAGTGCATACGTAAAGGAGGAGAGGAACCATCACAAGTCGAGTGATACTGGGCGGCACAGTGGCGCAGTGGTTAGCACTGCAGCCTCACAGCTCCAGGGACCCGGGTTCGATTCTGGGTACTGCCTGTGTGGAGTTTGCAAGTTCTCCCTGTGTCTGCGTGGGTTTTCTCCGGGTGCTCCGGTTTCCTCCCACAAGCCAAAAGACTTGCAGGTTGATAGGTAAATTGGCCATTAGAAATTGTCACTAGTATAGGTAGGTGGTAGGGAAATATAGGGAAAGGTGGGGATGTTTGGTAAGAATATGGGATTAGTGTAGGATTAGTATAAATGGGTGGTTGATGGTCGGCACAGACTCGGTGGGCCGAAGGGCCTGTTTCAGTGCTGTATCTCTAATCTAATACTGGTGAGCTGTCGTATAATTGCAGGAGCCTGTTTAGATTGGAGGATCTGTGCAATGGGATTTGTGTCTCTTTTTTTCAATATATTTTAGCACTAATATCATTTGACACAATTATTTTAATATTATTGCCATGCCCAGGAGAGCCATGTCAAATTCATATCTTTTAAAATAGAATTTCATTGAGTGTGTAGCATTTTGTCACTGACCTTTCTTTTAAAGTGGACCATACGAGCCGCAAATGATGGCCACCAAAGGTCATCTGACCTGATCAGTGAACTTTTTAAACAGCCATACTGTCTCGCAAGGGCAATATGATACATTCCAGATTAAGAAGTGGCGACTCCACGTATCCTGAGACAATCCAAAAGGCAATCCTGAACTGAATGGGTCTTTCTGAAACAAAGTCCGGAATCAAGCAATAAGGCAGATAATAAATAATATGCCGAATTCCAACATCATGTTGGGAAAGGGAAATGTGATAATGCACATAATAAGGTAGCCATATTGGTTTCTTTTTATTCTTTAAGTGCTGTCTGAAGAAAGACACGACAGCAACAGCAGAAAGGGCAGCAGAAAGGGCAGCAAAATATATGCCTTAAGAATTTGAGACTGTAACATGGTGAGGATTCCAAGCCTGTTCCATTTCGAGTCCACAAGTACTGTAAACTGACCACGTGGTAACGAGACGACAAGCAACCAAGTTTGTGGCCTGCAGAAATGCTATCCCTTTAATAGAATCCTTAAAGCCACTTCAGCACCTGACTCTGGCTGCTGAACTCAGCGAAGCTACACTTCAGGAGTGACGTATTTTTCATAAGGTCTGCAACGTGTCTTTTCGAGAATGAGCCGTGTGAATTATGAAGTATTATTTTGCTTCTCAGCTGTAAAATTTCACTATTCTTTTCAACTGTACTTTCCTTAAGTGTGTTTCTGTGTGTCGCTGTGTGAGTGAGTGCCGCAGCGTTAGAAGTCGGGGTGAGAGTTGAATGAACAGTCCAGAGGGTGTGCATTCATGCAATGCGGGACATGTGAAGAGCAGCTCTGTTCTTCAAACGGAGCTGAAACGCTCACATGTGGCTTGTATATTCGAACAGGAATCACAAGAAAAATAATAATGTACAATGGACACATTGATGGACTGCTAACAAAATGCTGCGAATGAGCCAATGTTGCAAATGATTTGTCAAATGAGTATGTATAGCTGCATGCTCTAACTGTGATTAAGAGCAGCTGATACTAATTGTGGAAAGATCAGAGTACACACGGAGCACTGTGAATAAACCTATGTGGAAGTAAGACTGGCTCCTGCTTTGTCCTTTGGCAGATGCATGTTTACCAAATTAACAGAATGGTCCTGCATTTTGCGCCTTCCCAGGACCTGATCTTGTAATTGGGATGTTTTATGCTCCTTCGTTGATCTCTGTCAGGGCGTGGGATTTACCTGGTTTCAGGCCTGTGCAGGGCAGGTGAACGAAATATTCTATGAGGCTGTCAGTCACGCCCTCAGGGTAATTCAAACCAACACGGAGCTTCCTCACCACAAAGTAAAAATCTGCAATAATTGCAATTTATGTGAAGGAGAGGCAGAAGGAGGTGGACATGCTTTTGTTGGTAGGTTTGCCTTATAGATTTTTGGGGGTTTGTTGAATGTCAAGTTAGTAAGTGTAGAACTGATCCATCCTGATATTGTGCGAAATCGAACATGAAATCACGTAAATATTTGGGAACAAAATGTAAAATTAGGGTGTCAGGGAGAAATAGATCTTCCCAAGAATGGAAACGAAATTATTGAAACAGGCAAATGTTTGAATTTACAAAGAATTGAATCTGATTTACCAGAGAGTCCGAGTGTTTGATTTCTGCTTGACATGAATGTGAAATCTGTGGCAGCTTTGCCTTTATGGACAACTGGAATAGTCCTCGGGATTAAAGGTTTCTTGTTACTGTGTTTAGGTAACCCAGAAGATACAATGAATTCCCAGGGCTGGAGTTGTATTACTCACTTTCCGTGGAACTCCTTCAACCTGTTGTCAATCACATTCAGAACTCTGAGCCAGAGCTGTGCTGTTAACATCTTCCTCCATCACCTCCCAACTGGACCCTCAAGCTACAGATCCATATACAAGAAGGTAACGATAGGCCTCCCAAATCCCCCGACCCTGCACCACCGCATTTACCCCTGTTACTCCGACGTCCCGCCATGTCGTGGGAAGAGACGGTCCATCTAATTCCCCAACGTACGGTTTGCAAGCCCCATGTTTCGATGGATAGCAGCATAACTCTCCATCTTGTGTACTCCCCTTGACAACATGTAACGAACCGTTAACGGGGAATATAAGAGCCTGCATCAGATGCAATGACCCCTCTGCCTGTCCATATATGATACAACCCTGCGAATTGTCCTCGTTTTTAGTTTAGTTTTTGCTTAGTTATGAGATACAGCACTGAAACAGGCCCTTCGGCCCAGCGAGTCTGTGCCGACCATCAACCACCCATTTATACTAATCCTACTCTAATTCCATATCCCTGCCACATCCCCACCTGTCCCTATACTTCCCGATCACTTACCTATACTAGGGGCAATTGCTAATGGCCAATTTACCGATCAACCTGCAAGTCTTTGGCATGTGGGAGGAAACCAGAGCACCTGGAGGAAATCCACGCAGACACAGGTAGAACCTGCAAACTCCACACAGGCAGTACCCAGGATTGAACCCGGGTCGCTGGAGCTGTGAGGCTGCGGTGCTAACCACTGCACCACTGTACCGCCCACCTGATTATTAGAATGTATCTATTCGAAATTATCAAAGCCAATCAAGAAGCTCGTGCTTGTTTCAACAAATATATCGATGACAGTTTATATTTCCTCCATCTACCCTATAAGTTGCCTCTTGCAATTATTTGGTCAAACACTGAGGCCAAGATGAGATGAAGTCCACTCTGGTTGAATGGTGGACAGATTGAACCTTTCTTCCTTCACTCACGCAAAAACACATCACATTTTTTGCATTGTTTGCATCCGGCTTGTGCTGATAAAAGGAAGCTAAAAATAGCATCACACATTTTCCAGGAAATGGCCATGTCCAACAAGAGAGAATATAACCACCACCCCTTGATATTCATCATCGTGGCCACTCCCCAGTTACCACATTATCAATATCATAGGCGTTACCATTGATCATAACTGGGCCAGACAAATGAATGCTGTTGCTCCAAGAGAAGATCAGACGCTGGGATTTATGCAGAAAATAACTCCACTGACATTTACATCGCAATCTACAAGGCATAAGTCAGGAATAATGGAATGCACTCCACTTTCCTGGATCTGTGCCACCACCAAAAAAACTCAAGCGCCTCAGCAAGATCCAAGCAAATGGGTTTGCTTGATGTACATCTGATGCACCATACTAACACTTAACTGCTTCCACCACCAGCACACAGTTGCTGCCGTGTGTACCATATACAATATCACACCTCAGGAAGTTACTAAAATGTTTTTGACAGCTCCTTTCAAGCATGAGACCTCTAACACCTAAAAGGATAAAGGAGGCAGATGCATGGAAACATGAACACCTGAAGGTTCCCTCCATGCCACAGACATCCTGAGTCGGATCGACATCACCATTTCTTCATTGGCTTCATTTACTTCGTTATGTGTCAAAATCCTGTAACTTCCTTTTTAATTGCACTGCGGGTATACCTTAAGCTGATGGAGTCCAGCGTTTCAAGAAGGTGGCTCTCCACCTCGTTTCCAAGGAAAACAAATGATGGATAACAAATCCCAGCTTCGCCAGCAATACCCACATCCAAGGAGCAAGAAGGAACACTCTTCACCTTGCTAACTTAGCCTAATGTACTGGTGTGATACATTGGTGCCCTGCCCGGCCCTGAGCTGAGCACATTCTCCACCATTTATGAATAAGCGGTCTCCCAATTAAAATCGTGATGAGGAGGAATTGCTTCTCTTGAAAGTTCCATCGCATTTGGAATTCATTTACCCAGAAATCAGTGGAGTCTGGGTCATTGAATATATTCAAGGCTGGTTTAGACTGACTTTTCATTTGTGAGGGAGTGAAGATTGACTGTTCTCTGGCGGGAAATTGGAATTACAGCCATGGTCATGTCAGCTATTATGGTATTGAATGCAGAACATGATCTATGGGCTGAATGGCCTACTCCCACTTTTATTCCTGAAGACTGTATCATCAGAGGTGAAAGGTAAACTGTTGCATCTCTTGCACTTGCATAAGAAGGAGCTGCGGGCAAGCATGCCACATCTTGGGTGTGATTGAAGAGTGAATACAGATATTTTGTTCGCGATTTTAGTTGGACATGGTGGAAAGGAGGAGGATGATGTGTTGAAGGTGGAGGAAGTTGGAATGGAAAGTGAGAATAAGTGAATTAATATCATGGTTCTAGAAGGTAAGGAAGCGGTGAGGACAGTCACTCGGGTGATGGAACAGATACAGCTGAGGCCTCTGCAAAATTAATGTGAGGAATGCACGGTTAATGTGAAATGAAGAGACTACAGAAGCTCTGGTATGGAAGATCGCATCGTTGGGATAAACAGAAGGATGAGGAAACTGAGAGAATGGAAGCTATTATTTATGCAAAGTGGAGTTGGAGGAAGTGTGGTCAAGATAACTGTGGAAGTTGGCGGATTATAGTAATTATTTATGCAGTATCCGTCCACTTAAAATGAGAGAGGGAATTCGTGGAAGAGAAGTGAACTGTCACAGGTGGACCGTTTTCAGGCGAAAGAGGTACAGATTTAAATTCCATTATGATTAAAGTTTCGAACTCGATGTGACAGAAGGGTTTGACACAAAAACAATCATCGATGTATCAGATAAAGAGATTGAAAAGGGAAACAGAGTAGCTTGGACTGAGTGAGGGACAGAACTATATTGACAATCCTACCATTGTGTCCCGTTCTAGGCACCGAACTTTGAGGAACAATGTGTAGTCTTCACAGCGGGTGCAGAAAATGTTCAAGAGAAAATCCCAGGGCTAACAGATGTTTTATGCCGATAGAGTAGAGAATCGGGGTTGTTCTCCTTAAAGAGGAAATTGAGAGACAGTTTGATAGAGTTTTTCCAAACCATGGCGGTTTAAACGGAGTCGACACAGAGAAACCGTTCCCATTGGCAGAAGTGCCGAAAACCAAAGGACACAGGTTGAACGGATTGGCAATAGAATTCATGGCGACATGAGGGAAACGTATTTCTACACAGCACGTGTTTAGGATATGAAATGAACTGCCTGAGAGTATGGTGAAGACAGATTCAATCAGAAGCGAATTGAATAAACAACTGAAGAGAAAAACAATGCAGGTCAGTGATGTGCAGCTGTGGGAGTGTGATTAGTTGAGCTGCCTGTGCAGAGAGCAGACACGGTCAAGACAGACTAAATGGCCAAGTGCTGTGTTGCAACCATTCTATGTTCCTTTTTGTTTGAATATTTGAATTGTTGAACGGAATTGCACAGATAAAGAGAGCATCCAAAGGAGAGACGAACATCCCTTCGAGGCTTCTCTGACGTTAGGAACTTAATTTCTGAACAGTCATGCAGAGTGAAGGCAATCACTAAAACAACATGAGTTCTAAAGATAGGGCTCAAGATTTACGTAGCATTTCCTTCATTTCTGTTTAACACATTTTCCAGTTATGATTATTTGCTAATTGTGATCAGATTTGTCCAGTCTTGGGGGTGGGGATGGGTCCAATTCAATTTTCATGGAAAATACATTCCATCAAGAGGGAATTAACCCAACTGTCGTCATCTGTTTGTTCAAGATTAAGAAAAACTGTTTGAACAATGTTGCAACCTCAGTATCCCCTTGGCGATCCGGGAGGCTATAAAGTTAATGCACTGGGAATGTGTCAGCTCAGAATGTACTTCAAAGATATCACCTGCAGCACGAACAGACCGATCACTCCAAGCAGAAAATGCACCGACCAATGCAATGGGTGCGGAACATATTCTATGTGATCCTTGCTATAATTGGTGTTCCTGGTAAGGATCTATAACCAATGAAGTTTTGTAAATCTGCGTATGAGCTGGTTTCTTCCCTTACCATGGGAATAATAATATTACATGAGATCGAACGGTTACAGTTACACAGACACACATTCAATAATTTAATTACATAATTTTCCTGAATTATCTGTGTAGTTTTAATCTGTCGTCTCAATTGTTTCTAGCTCAAGGCACTCTGCATTATAAAGTTATTGAATTGTGTGGAATGTTGTATTCTGTAGAATCAGAGCTCAAAGCAGGAAAATCTCAGAGGGGAAGGATTACAGCAGTTATCTGTTAATGTAGAACTATACTGTGTGTGCACACTAACTGGAGTGGAGCACCTGACCTCAGCGATCATGTATAACTGGGAGTCTCTGTCACTCCAGAATTGCACTGATTGTGGCTGACTAAATGATGTGGACCACGCAACACTAGGGACCATGTATTTCCTGGAGTATCTGTCATTATATTCAATGCGGGTCCCCATCTTACTCTTACTCTAAGTAGAGTTGCTGACAGCACTATCAGGTGCTGATTAATTTCTTTCCCAAGCACCGCCCTGAGAAGCCTTTGGTCATGAGTGACTGCAATAATAAATAATCCTCTTCAATATTACGAGAAACACTGATGGCTATGACTTGTTAATAAACATGTTACCGATTCTACAGCACAGAAACTGGGCATTCGGCACAACTAGATCACAACTGTCTTCCTGCTCTGTAAGAAGACATTGCAGCTCATCTAATGCTATCAGCATATCCTTCCAATCCTGTCTCTCTCATGTACTAACATCGCTTTTTCATTTTTTCTTGCATTACAACTACTCCAAGAGGTTAAATTCCACGTTCTCAGCACTCTGAGTAAACAGGTCTCTCTTGAATTCCATCGTGAATTTATTGATGACCGTCTTATTTTGAGGAAATGCAAAACTGGCCACCAGCAAAGGTGGAAATATCAGATCTGCGTTTACCCTCTCTAATCCCTATATAATTTTGAAGGCCTCTATTAGTTCAACACGCATCATTCTCTTAACGACAGAATAGAGCCACAGCATATCCTAATAACTATAATCTCTCAGTTATGGTATTCTGTTTGTGAAGAATACGTGCACCTGCTGGTTACCCTGGATATTGTTCATCATGTGTAGTCCAGAAGAGTACACATTATCTCTGTGTTCAATAACCATCTTTATAATAGGTTATTATAAAACTTTTCTTTTAATGATATTCCTGTAGAGATGAAAGCCCATGCTGTGATCACATTTGCATTGACTCAGTAAATTCCCTTTTCAAAATAACTCATTTATACATCAGAGGGAGTGGTCCAAGACATATGTGTGCCTCCAATCCGAGGGACTGGTTGGAGTCAGGGAGGGATTTCTTCGACCCCAGGGAGTGATTCGAGTCCGGGATGGGTTCCTACAGTGGCAGTGGTTGGAGACCGGGTGCAGGTCTCCAATCTACCCTTTTTTAGCTCCTCATTGCGATGTTTAACTTGCTGGCCAGCGTTCGGTGAGCGGGGTGCCGGACCTCCCCGTCCAGGATTTGTTAAATCTGGAAGTGCTGAGGTTGGAGGAAGGTTGGGGTCGTGGACCTGATCCCAATCCACACAGTTGTGGTGCTGAAATCCTTCCTGGGTTGAGAAGCGGAGAATATTTTTCAGTAATTTACAACCACTTTTCCCTTCTCTCCTTTACAGTTAATTTAGTGACAATTGTGATCCTGTCCAAGGGAAATTGCGGACTCTCCAGCTGCACCACCCGCTACCTGGTGGCCATGTCAACGGCAGATCTACTGGTTATTATCACTGATATCATACTCCGGAAAATGAATGATTATTATTTCCCATTAAATTTCCTGGACCTCACCTCTGTGTGTCGCTCTCATTATTTCCTGATCCGTGCAGCCATCGACTGTTCCGTCTGGTTCACCATCGCTTTCACATTGGATCGTTTTGTCGCCATTTGTTGCCAGAAGCTGAAATCAAAATATTGCACCAGGAAAACTGCCACTGTGGTTCTATCAACAACCAGCATTCTGCTCTGTCTAAAAAATATTCCCACCTACTTTAGATATAAACCTAGACGGGTAATCGACAATGCAGAATGGCGCTGCTCGAATAAGCCAAGCTATTTTTCTGACCCTCGATGGATTGGATTTGCAATGTTTGAAAAAGCTTTAACACCATTACTGCCATTCATGTTAATTCTGTTGCTGAACGTTCTGACGTTCAGACACATTTTAGTGACCAGTCGAGTTCGTCAGAGACTGAGGGGTGAGAGCAAGAAAGATAATCACAATGACTGTGAAATGGAGAGAAGAAGGAAGTCTTTGATTTTACTCTTCACCATATCTGGCAGTTTCATATTTTTGTGGTTGCTGTATATGTTATATATTTTTCGTATTGGTGATTTCTTAGATGATGAATCTTACTATATATTTGTAAAGGTTGCATATATGCTGCGGAATTTAAGTTGCTGTACAAACACATTTATTTATGTGGTCACTCAGTCCGAGTTCAGAGAGCAGTTAAAGAGCACGGTGAAATATGCAGTTACATCAATTATTAAATTAATTAATAAACAAAACAACTGAGACCAGCTGAAAGATCCTGTGGTTAATGGACGAGAGGTAACCGCTGGAGGTCCAGAAGACAATGGCCTGCAGGAGTAAAGACAAACAATAGAGCTGTCAGTGACGGGAAGAGGGGGTCGAGAGCAAGAGGATCGGATGTAAATTAGCAGAAATCAAAAAAGATAACGAGCAGTGAGCAAAGGGAAAGAGATGACCTTCGTAAAGGGGTCAGAAGGAGAGTGATTGCGCTCCCTAAAGGAACTGCTGTGAAAGAGGCTTGAACTGGATATGACACCTATCATTAAACAGGAACCAAGTAGTTTTAATAAGTGTGCTAACTGACTTGATCAATGAAATATATCTGTAGAAGAAAACATTTATATTTAAACGCAAAAGTTTTCCTGATATTTCACTAGACACATTTATTCTTAATTGCTTTGGCACCCTGGGAATTTTGAGGTGAATTGTTTACGATAGTTGATATTGTTGATAAGAAGATGAAACGTTGCTTGTACAACTGCTTTGCATCTACAAGGATGAAATATTTGTTGACACAATGAAATGTTAACTCTAGGAGCCTAGGAAATAAGAGATGGACATGCTTTTAGCATACACCACTCTATTTACAGAGGTGCAGTGACAGCAAATGAAACTCACGTTAAATTAATGGAAGAGGTAATTCAAAGGATTTCATAATAAGGAATCAGAATCCCAAAAGTTGGAAACTCAGAGTCTTTGCTCGCACTGTTTACAATGGTGTCTTTGTTGTAATTATTCTGAAACACAGTTCAACGTAATGCCAATTCAGAGACAGGAGAACAAAGGGACAGCTTGTGGTGACAACATTCAAGGAATCCTGGCCTTGAAAGATAAAAAACTTCCATGTTGTCTTCAGTGCTTTTTTTGTTAAGTATTTATAACATCTTGTTTCATAAATTATACTGGATTCTTAAGTAGCCATAATTTGTAACTTGTTAGGTCAGGCATAACTGAGGACCCCAGTGTAATAAATTGAAAATTCAGAACTGAGAATTTTTAAATAAAAGTGTTTTAAGCCTCAAAACCCCAAATCATACAATGGTGCAACTTGGGGCCAGACGTTGAAAAAGGCTAAAACGAAATGACTGGTTGTGAATTTGAGTGTAATCTTGCTCTGATTAGTCTGACCAGCTTTATTCTTTCAAGGAAGGGAACCCATAAGAGGAACAACCAGACATAGATCCGCAAGACCGGGGAGTAAGACGCCATTTGAATTATGAGGGAAAAGATTGGTCAAAAACATAGAACGAATATCAGCAGAAAAGAGGAATAATTTAGCATTTTAAGCTTGCACGAACCATCGAATCATAGAAACAGAGAATGTTTAAGGCACAGAAAGAGGCCATATTGACCCATCGTGTCTGTGCCAGCCGAAAAATGATCCAGCTATTCCAATCCCACTTTCCAGCATTTGGTTCTTCGACCTGCAGATTATGGTAGCCGAGGTACATATCCAGACGCCTTTTCAATGAGTTGAGAGTTTCTGCCTCAAATATCCTTTCATGCAGTGAGTTCCAGATCTGTACCAACCTCTGGGTGAGCAATGTTTTTCCTCATCTCCCCTTTATTTTTCTAGTAATCTAATGCCCACTCGTCACTGACCTCCCTGCTAAGACGAATAGATCCCTCACCTGCACTCTATTCAGGCTCCTACTGATTTTGTACATTTCATTCAAATCTCCCCTCAGCCTTTACTGTTCCAAGGTGAATAACCACAGCCTATCCAATCTTTCCTCCTACCTGAATTTTTCCAGTTCTGGCAACATCCTCGTAAATATCCTCTGTACCCTCTCCAGTGCAATTACATCCTATCTGTAATGACGTGACCAGAACTGCACACAGTACTCAAGTTGTGGCCTAATCAATGAGTTATGCAGTTCCAGCAGAACCTCCCTGTTCTTATATTCTATACCACAACTAATAGAGGAAAGGATTCCATATGCCTTCTGAACCACATTATTGATCTGTCCTGCTACCTTCTGGGATCTGTAGACATTGACTCCAGGATCCCTCACTTTCTCTGCACTTCTCAGTATTTTCTCATTTATTGTGTACTCCTTTGTCGTGTTTCACCTCCCAAAAAGCATCACCTCGCATTTCTCTGGCTGGAATTCCATTTGTCACTTGTATGCTCATCTGACCATACCATAAATATCTTTCTACAGCCTATCCACCAAACAGCCAATCTTCGTCTGGTCTGCAAACTTCTTGATCATGCCCCCTACATTTACGTCCAAATCGTTATGATATACCAGATAAAGGGGGGCCCCAGTGCTGAGCCCCGCGGAATACCACTGGAAACAGCCCTCCAGTCATTAAGACACCCGTCAACAATTACCCTTCGTTTCCTGCCACAAAGTCAATTTTGTATCCACCTCGGATTTTGTGATAATTACTGAAGGGCATTGAAGTGGTCATTGGATCGACATATGGATGAAAATGGAATAGTGTAGGTCAGATGGTTTCACAGATCGGCGCAACATCGAGGGCCGAACGGCTGCGCTGTCATGTTCTAATTCTAATTACTGTTTCTGAATTACCACATATTTCTGGACGGAATGATATCATCTCGCTCCAAGCCGAATTGACCTTGTGTTCTTTATTTCTCTAAATATGTGGACCGTATGATCACAGAGATCAATCAACTTCAGCAGCTTATGACTTTTGCAACATTTATGACAGCATGGTAATATTTTGATCTGAAGGCTTGGCCTTCTTTTTTAAAAATTCAGGAATTGACATTAATTTATTCCTACATTTGTTTCTGTTTGTTATCTTTATCGAGAAAGCTTTTGTAATTATTTGCAGTCAGCTTCCATAACAACTGCAGACATTACTGTCTCTGATAAATTCATCTGAAACCACGAAACATGGAAATAAATGTTCATGACTTTTAAATCAATAATAAATACATTAATATAGTTGCTATTCCAAGCACTCAAAAGGAAATCTACCTGAGTTTAAAGGGATATAAACATACGTCAATTTCAAAAAAAGGTTCAAGGGAATACCGTCCAGGGGGTTGCTGAGAATTGAGGGAAAATTTTTTTTTGAAGATAAATAAATGAAAGATATTATCAACTGACGACACCATTATTTGAATTTGGGAAACAGATGAAAAACAAATCAGCATAATTCGGTGCATTTGCTATCAACAGTAAAGGGGTATCTGTGGTAAATAATAAGCCAGCGTGCATAATCTGCTGTTTTCATTGTCCGTACATACATGATAATAGTTTGGAATTAACAGCACTCCTGTGAAAGGATACTGACTGTTATCGAGTGAGGTGATCAGCAGATTGGGTGTCAGTCTTCAATCTGAGGAGTGTCAATGAAGTTTTAACAGATAATAACTTTCTTCATCATCAGTAGTCATTTGGGGTTATGATAGTTAGAAGGTAAGAAAATGTAAAATTTGTGCCGTTCGCACCACTCATGAGCTTGACAATAGAAAGAGTGGTCAACAACAATAATGAGATTAAGGAAGAGGCAGATTTTGTCCTGTGGGGAATTGGAGATTCTTGGAATGGTGTTTTAAAATGACTAACGTTATTTAATCCTCATAATAAATAATAAGTGGACTCATTCAGAAAGGGATTAGTCAATGTCATACTTTGTGAATGATAACATGATTAGTAAATAGTTTGCAACTTTTCCTTGGATTCACAATTAAACATTCATCTACAATATAAATGTGCGAAGATGCAGTAAAATCAGTTGAGCGACATTTATATTTAAATAGGCAACTATTGTGTAGCAACTTGCAATAAGTCATTTGAGTTATAAGAGAATCCAGTTTCTGTTTTAACCTAAATGATATCAAGAAAATAGGGGAGAAATTATTTCAGGATGACTGTTGGGATTTAGAAGTGCAACAACAGCTGAGACAAAGACAAATAAATGATTATTGGAGGAATCAAATGAATAGACAAACAAAACATGTCAAGGCCTGGAATCAAATGGAATGTTGATTCTTGAAAAAAAAGAAGCATTTCAAGTGTTGTATTGGATAATAAAGTTTCTTCAACGCTCATCAGTTGGTGAGTAACAGTTGTTAGGGAATTAATGCAAATAGCTGGGTTGGTAACGAGAGGTAAAGGGAAACGTCTACAGTTTTCTTTTAATATAACAGGTAATTTTTTGGGGGAATCAAGGTCCCTCGTGTAAATAATCTAATTGTTGGGTAATTTAAGGGTATAAATTAAGGATAAGTCGTGGCAGGGCAGCTCGGCAATCTATATTGCTCCTCCTGTGCAATGTGGGAAGTCAGGAACACTTCCAATGTCCAGGGCGAACACGTGCGCAGGAAGTCTCTCCAGCTGCAGCTACTCGAAATCCGCGTTTCGGATCTGGAGCAGCGGCTGGGGACGCTATGGAGCGTCCGTGAGGCTGAGATCATCGTGGAGAGCACGTACAGGGAGGTGGTCACACTGCAGTTAAAGACTGCTCATGCACAAAGAGCATGGGTGACTGCCAGACAGAGTAGAGGAACTAGGCAGGTAGTACAGGAGTCCCCTTGGTCCAACTCCATATCTAACAGATGTTCAGCTTTGGATACTGTTGGGGGTGTTAGCTGTAGCACCACGGGTGGCTCAGCTGCACAGGAGGGGAGGAAAAGGAGTGGGAGAACTATAGTGAAAGGGGATTCTATCGTAAGGGGTACAGACAGACGGTACTGTGGCCGCAAACGTGACTCCAGGATGGTATGTGCCTGCCTGATGCGAGCATCAAGGACGTCAAGGAACGGCTGCAGGACATTCTGAAGGGGGAGGGTGAACAGCCGGAGGTTGTGGTACACATTGGTACCAACGGCATAGGTAGAAAGAGGAATGAGATCCCGCAACAAGCATTTAGGGTGCTAGGTAGCAGATTAAAAAAGCAGGACCTCAAACGTTCTAATCTCTGGATTACTCCCAGTGCCACGTGCTAGTGAGCATAGGAATAGGAGGATAGAGCAGATTAACGCGTGGCTGAAGAGATGGTGCAAGAGGGAGGGCTTTAGTTTCCTGGTTCACTGGGTCTGTTTCTGGCAAAGGTGGGACCTGTCCAAGTTGGACACATTACACCTGAACCGGAATGGGAGCAACATCCTTGCTGGGAGGCTTGCTAGCGTTGTTGGGTGGTGGTTAAAGTAATTTGCATGGTGGATGGGATACAGAGTGGAGGTGCAGTAGGTGGTAATTTCTCCACATCTCTGTCCTCAATGATTGGCCCCTTATGCTGATACTGCCCCCGCATTCGAGATTCCACGACCAATGGATCAATCTCTCAGCATTTACCCTCTCAAGCCCTTTCAGCATCTTGTCTCTCTCAATTAGATCACCTGTCATGCTTCTAAACTCCAGAGAATATAGGTCCAATGTACTCAGCCTCGCATCATAGGACAACCCCCTCGTCCCAGGAACCATTTTAGTAAATCTTCACTGAACGCCTCCAGTGCAACTATATCGCTTGTCAAATGTGGAGACCAAAACGGCACACAGTATTCGAGGTGCAGTCTTCCCAAAGACTTGTACACTTTTAGCAAGTTTTCAAAATTACTTACTCCAATCCCCTTATAATTAAGGCCAACAAGACATTTGCCTTCTTAATACCTTGCTGCGCTGCATCTGCATGTCAACTGTGTGTGTTCCCTCGAGAAGTGCCCTCATGCCTCTCGGATCATCAACACTTACCAGTTTCACACTTTAAAAATAAAAATAAAAACATCTGCTTTTCTATTTTACGACAAAGTGAACAACTTCACACTTCCTTACATTATGCTTCATTTGCCATCATGTTGCCCACTCAATGATCTTGTCCATATCTCTTTCTAGCTCTCTATCTCCTTCCCTCAGCTTACCTTGTACCGATCTTTGTATCATCAAATAACTTGGATACATTGTTCTCTGTCTCTTCATCCAACTCATTAATATGGAGTGCAAATAGCTGAGGCTACAGCACTAATCCTTGCGGCATAACGCTATTCACTGCCTGCCAACTTGAAAATGCCCCATTTGTTCCCACTCTCTGCTTCCTGTCTGTTAACTAGTCCTCCACCTGCGCTAATATATTACCCACAACACCATGCGCCCGTATCTTGCCGATTAATCTTTTGTGTGGCACCTTATTGAATGACTTTTGGAAATCCGGGTATACTATATCTACTGGTTTCCCTTTATCTACCCTATTAGTTACATCCTCTGAAAACTCAGATTTTTTTTGAAACAGGATTTCCCCTCAGTAGAACCATGCTGACATTTTTCTAATCATACTGTGCTTTTCCAAGTGCAATGATAAGATTTATTTAACAATAGTTTCTAGCATCTTCCCAACGACTGTTTTTCCCTGTTTTCTCTTCACATTCATTCATGAAAAGCGGTGTAACATGTGCCAACTTCCAATCTGACGGGACCATTCCAGAATCTAAGTAATTCTGGAAAATCATAGCCTATGCATACCTTATCTCTGCAGCTATCTCTTTTTGAACACTAGGGTGTAGGCCATCTGGTATCGGAGACATGTCAGATTTTAGTACCTCAAATTTCTCCAATTTCTCCATGTTTCTCGGATGATATCAACTTTCTTAATTTCCTCACTCTTATTAGCCCTTAGGTTACTGCCTATTTCTCGTGTGGAACCTGTGTCCTCTACTGTGAAGACAGAGACAAAATATTTGTTCAAAGGCTCTGCCCTTTCCTCATTCTCCATGATGATTGCTCCTGTCTCAGCCTCGAAGGGAACAACGTCTACTTTAGCTGCTCTCTTCCTTTTTATGTACTTATAAAAGCTCTTACAATATGTTTTATATTACTGGCTGCTTTGCTCTCACGTTCATTTTTTTCTTGTTTTATCAACTTTTTGATGGTCCGTTGCTGATTTGTAAAACACTCCTGATCTTCAGACGTGCTACCATTTTTGTTACTTGGTAAACCTCTTATTTTAATCTCATACTCTCTTTAACTTCCTGAGTAAGTCAAGGATGAGCCACTCTTGACGAGTTTTTGTTCTTATAACGGAATGCACTTTTGTTGAAGCCTTCGAATTGTTTCTTTAAATGTTTTTCACTGTTAATTTACCACCATACATACCTTCCAGTCCATTTACTCAATTAACCGTGGCCAGTTCTGCTCTCACCCCTCGTAATTGGATTTGTTTCAGTTTAAATTTGTTTTTGATTGAATTGTGTCACTTTCAAACTGAACATGAAATTAAATGGTATTGTGATCGTTATTTCCCATTGGATCTTTTACTATGACATTAGGTATTAACCCGCTTCATTGCACAATACGAGATCTAATATACATATTTCCCCAGTCTATTCGACAACGCATTTCTCCAAGAAACTGTCATGAAAACATTGTGCAAACTCATCTTCTACACCATTGCTGCCAATTTCACTGTCCCTGCCTATATGCATATTAAGATCCCCCACAATTCATACATCACCTTTTTTACACGTTCCAATAATTCCCCATTTAATGTTCTGTACAAGAATATACCTATTGTTAGGGGGTCTGTAAACTACTGCTGCCAGTGCTTTTTTCTGACTCCTGCTGTTCCTAATTGGCACCCAAACTGATTCTGCATCATGATCTGCTTGAGACCAGATCCCTTCTTATTAATGTCCTTATGTCATCCTTTACTATCAGGGCTACCCCTCCTCCTTGGGTTTTCCGTCTGTCTCTCCGAAATATTGTTCACCATGGAATATTCGTTTCCCAACTTGATCTCATTGTAACCATGTGTCACGAAAGTCAATTTGATCTAGATAATATACCTCTATTCGTGACAGTAGTTCATCAATATTATTACGGACGCTTCATGCATTTAGATAAAGGAACTTTAATGTATTTATTTACCTCCATTGTCTGCAATGTCGGTATTTGCCAATATACATATTTTGCTAAACTCTCCGTCCCTTCTTACCCCATTCTGTTGGCATTTACCCACATCACTAACCTGCTCTGATACCCTGACCTCTCTATTTGAATTTCTACATTTGCCTTTACCCAAACGCGCATGCACCTGCTGTTATTTTAAAGCCCTGTCCACATCCCTAGTCTTTGCCACCGGCACTGGTTCCACCTCGGTTCAAGTGAAGCCCAACGCAACGGAATATCTCCATCTTCCCTGATTACTGAAGCCAGTGCACCAAGAATCGTAACCCCTTCTTCCCATACCACTAATGCCCCGTTTCACTGCAGTTACTGCGCGCTCGCACCATCCCCATCTGCTGGTGTCCCTGTCTCACTACAGTTACTATCTCCCCTCATCATCTCCATTTGCTGGTGTCCCTCTCTTACTGCAGTTACTGCCCTGTCTAACAATCTCCATCTCTAACCATAACTTTAAGACTAAATCTAACACTTGCACTTTTTTTCTATTCATTCATGGAATGTGGGCGTCGCTGGCTAGGCCAGCATTTATTGCCCATCCCTAATTTCCCTTGAGAAAGTGGTGGGAAGCTGGCTTCTTGAACCATGGCAGTCCGTGTGTGGTAGGTACACCCACAGTGTTGTTAGGAACGGAGTTCCGGGATTTTGACCCAGCGACAGTGAACGGCGATATAGTTCCAAGTCAGGATGGTGTGTGTCTTGAAGGGGAAGTTGCAGGTGGTGGTGTTCTAAATATCTGCTGCCCTTGTCCAAGATGGTAAAGGTTGCGGGTTTGGAAGGTGCTGTCTAAGGAGCCTTGGGGCATTGCTGCAGCGCATCTTGTAGATGATACACACTACTGCCACTTTGATTCGGTCATGGGAGGAGTGAATGATTGTAGATGAGGTGCCAATCAGGTGTCCTACTTGGTCCTGGATGGTGCCGAGTTTCTTGCGTGTTGTTGGAGCTCTACCCATCCAAGCAAGTGAAGCGTATTCCATCAAACTCCTGGATTGTGCCTTGCAATTGCTTGACACGCTTTGCGGAGTCAGGAGGTGAGTTACTCGCCGCAGGATTTGTAGCCTTCGACCCGCTCTTGTAGCCACAGTATAGCTGCTCCAGTTCAGTTTCTGGTCAATGGTAACCCCCTGGACGTTGATAGTGGGGGACTCAGCGATCGTGATACCATTGAATGTCGAGGGAGATGGTTAGATTCATTCTTGTTGGAGGTGGTCATTGCATGTCACTTGTGTGGCGTCAATGTTACTGGCAACTTATAAGCCCAAGCCTGGAGATTGTCCAAGTCTTGCTGCATTTCTACATGGACTTCTTCAGTATCTGAAGAGTCGCGAATGGTGCTGAGCTTTGTGCAATCATGAATGAACTTCGTCACTTCTGACCTTTTGATTAAAGGAAGGTCTTTGATGAAGCAGCTGTAGATGGATAGGCCCAGGTCACTACCCTGAGGACCCCTGCAGTGATATCCTGGAGCTGAGATGATTAAACTTCAACAACCACAACCATCCTCCTTTGCACTATGTATGACTCCAACCAGCGGAGAATTTTCCCCCTTATTCCCATTTACGCCTTGACAGGGCTCCTTGATGCCATACTCGTTCAAGTGCTGCCTTCATGTCAAGGTCAATAACTCACCTCACTTTCTGAGTTCAGCTCTTTTGTCCATATTGGAACCAAGGCTGTAATGAGGTCAGGAGCTGAGTGGCCCTGGCAGATCCCAAACTAAGCGTCATTGAGCAGGTTATTGCTGAGCAAGTGCCACTTGATCGCACTGTCGATGACACCTTCCATCACTGAACTGATGATTGAGAGTAGCATGACAGGGCAGTAACTGGCCAGGTTTGACTTGTCCTGCTTTTTGAGTACGTGACATACCTGGGAAAGTTTCCACATTGCCGGCTAGATGCTAATGCTGTAGCTGTACTGTAACAGCTTGGCCAGGTGCCTGGCAAGTTCTGGAGCACCGGTCTTCAGTACTATGCCAGAATGCTGTCAGGGCCCATAGCCTTTCTTCAGTCATTTCTTGATATCAAGTGGAGTGAATCAAATTGGCTGAAGACTCGTTTCTGTGATGCTGGGGACTTCAAGCGGAGGCCAAAATGGATGATGCCTCCTGCCCCTTCTGTCAGTTATTTAATTGTCCACCACTACTCAAACTTGGATGTGGCATGATTGCAGAGCTTAGATATTATCCGTTGGTTATGGGATCACTTCCGCTATCTATCAAATGATGCTTCTGCTGTTCGGCACGCAAGTAGTCCTGTGTTGCAGCTTCAGCAAGTTGACCCCTGAATTTGAGATATTCCTAGTGCTACTCCTGCACTCTTCATTGAACCAAGGTTGGTCTCCAGGCTTCATAGTAATGGTAGAGTGGGGAAATGCCGGGCCATGAGGTTACAGATTGCGCTTGAGCACAGTCCTGCAGCTGCTGATGGCCCACAGCAGCTCCTGGATGCCAAGCTTTGCATTGCCAGATCTGTGCGATATCTATCCCATTTTACACGGTGGTAGTGCCACATAACACGATGGAGGGTATCCTCAATGTGAATATGGGACTTTGTCTTCATAAGGACTGAGCGGTGGTCACTCCTGCCATTTCTGCCATGCATCTGCGGCAGGCAAATTGGTGATGATGAAGTCAAGCATATATTCTCTCATGTTGGTTCGCTCACCACATGCTGCAAACACAGTCTATCAACTACGTCCTTTGGGACTACGCCAGCTCGGTCAGTACTAGTGCTACCGAGCCACTCTTGGTAAGGGAGATTGAAATCACCCACCCAGAGTACATTCTGCACCCTTGCTACTCAATGCTTCCTCTAAGTGCTGTTCAACATTGAGGATTACTGAATCATCAGTTCAGGAGGGCGGCAGGTGGTAATGCGCAGGAGGTATTTTTGCCCATGTTTGACCTGATGCCTTGAGACTTCATGGGGTCTGGCGTCGATATTGAGGACTCATCAGGGCAGCTCCCTCCCGATTGTACATCACTGTGCCGCCAACTCTGCCGGGGCTGTCCTGCCGGTGGAACAGGGCATTTACAGGGATGCAGTGACTGGGGCATTGCCTATAAGGTGTGATTGTAACCATAACCAAAAACTAACTGTAAACCTAACCCTAACCCTATCTGTGGCACAATTGCTAACCCTATATGTAGCCCAAGATCCATCCTAACACTAAATCAAACGACAGCAATACTAATCATGTGTCAATCCTTGCATCAGCTCGAACCCTAAAGCTAACTGTTACTCTAACCATAAATTGGTCCTCATACTAAGTGTAACCATAACAGTAACTCTAAAACCACACCTAGGTTTAACAGGATCCAAAACATTCACCCAACCAGTACAACTAACCCTAAAACTGATTCTAATGCTAACGGTAAATATAAACCGAAACATAGCTGCAACTGAAATGCTAACCCTAACCGTATTCTTCATCCTTACGCATAATATATCTCAAGTCCATACCCATACACTAAACCGAAACTTAACCTTAACCCGAAGCCTAACTTTAAAGCAAAACCTAATGCCAATATTATCTGTAACCTTAACCCTAATTGTAACTCGAACTGCAACCCTAACCAAAAATGCAAACCTAAACCGAACTCCGGCCCTTATCATAACTATAACTGCAACTCGAACCATAACCCAAGCCTCACCCTGGGGCTCATCCTAACCCTAACTGTAACCATAAACCTTACCCTAAGAAAAACACCAATATCAATTCCTTTCCTAAACCGAGCCCTAGCTGTAACCTTGACCCTAACTCTAAACCTAAATGCAACCCTAACGATAAATGCTACCCTAAATTGATCTGTATCCATAAATCATAACCTAAACATAAACCTAGCAGTGACCCTAACTGTAAGCATAACTCTAATCCTAACCCGAATCTCAACCTAACTCTCGATCTAAATGCCAAGTTCCAAACTAGCTGGAATGGAATGTAATGCTAAATCAGGTCTGGTGAAAGCTGACCCTCAGCTGAACATTGACCCTTCACTCACTCCTGAAGTTCTGGGAACTAGGGCCATAAATATCATTGAGCCACATATTTAGCTCTTATTTCCCCTGTGCCAATTGGCTCGTGGTTCAGACGTAATTCAGAAATCATTAAGTTCAGTCATCTGCAGCACAGGAGTACATTCGGACCATAGAGTTCATGACGGCTTTCGAAGGAGCAATCGAGGTTGTCCTATTCCCCCGTTCAATCTCTGAAGTCCTGCAAGTGTAGTTCCTTCAAGTGGCCATCCAATTTCCTTTAGATGTGATTGTCTCTGCTTCCAATCCACTGTGATCAATGAGTTCCAGGGCATTACCATGCACTGCCTAAAAAAATGGTTCATCCTCATATCCCCCTATATCTCTTGCGCAAAATCTTCAATCTCTATTCCCCCTAGTACTTTCATCATTAGTCAATGGGAACCAATTTTCCTTGTCTAACTTATCTGAGCCTGTCAAAAGCCTGTACAGCTCTATATGATCTCCTCTCAATCTCTTTTTCCCTCAGGAGAACAAGACCAGGTTTCCAAACCGTATCATGCAAGCAAAATCCCCCATCCCTAGAACCATTCCTGTAAATCTCTTCTGCACCCTCTCAAGGAATCTCACATCCTTCCTGAAGTGGGGTGACCAGAACTGCATGCAAGACTCCAGTCGGGGGCGAACCACAGCTTTGTAAATGTGCGTTTTAAGTTGAACTCTAGCTGATCATACGCCCACGGAAGGAAATCTTTCTTAGTGTCCACTATGTCGTTGGTACCCACATGGACCATGACAACTGGATAAGCCCTCTCCCTTTCTATATTGCTCCCCATCCCCGAAGAGATTTCCTGGATTGGCTTTGAATCTCCAGGAATTGAAGATTACCGAATATTTGCTTGAATGGAAACGATCTGACACACCTCCACCCCTAGAAAAACAAAAATCATCGTGGTCTATTAAAAATTAATAATTTTCATTCTAGTTTTGTTTCTTGATACTGACAGCGATGGTGATGGGAGGTGGCGTTAAAGATGGGAGGTGGCCTGTTTAATTGATAGCCAAGAATAATCAAATTGGCAAACCCTATGCAATCAATATGCAGTACCACGAACATGAAAACTTCGGAAAAATGATGGTCGAGGCGTAATGCTGGGGAGGAGGCAGTTGGCAAAGCCAGTCTCGGGTGCAATTTCATGCAATGTGCCTCTGGCAGCAAATAATACAAATAAAATGATTGCGAGAGAGAAGAAGATGAAAAGCGTCTGATGGTCTGGTATAGGGAGAATTGTATCCTGTATCTAACCCGTTATATACTTGCCCTGAGAGACAGACGGCAGTCACACCTCTTCGGATAGTGTCTTCTGATTTGGTTAGTTGTCAGGAACAGAAGGGTATGACTGTCAGTAAGACAGGTAAGGGATCAAGAGGGAAGAAACAGAGGAGCCTGAGCCCTTGCAACTGTCCAACAGGTCTGAGGTTGTTTCAGCTTGTATGGATAGTGCTACAGTATGTATGAACATGCAGCGGGAGTCCAGAGGCAGTGTTGCCTGCTCGGTACCAGGGTGTGAGATATCTGCTCAGTGCTGGAGAAGAACTTGCATTGGGAGGGGGAGGATTCAGTTGGTCCAGGTTGGTACCAGCGACATTGATAGGACTGGAAAGGAGATTTTGCTTAGAGATTACGTGTAGCTAGGGGCCAAGTTGAAAATGCAGAATCTCAAAGGTAATAATGTCTATATTGTTACCAGAGGCACGAGCAAACTTGCAGAGGTTAAATAAGATCAGAGTCTTCAGTGAGAGGCACAAAGAATGATGTGGGAGAAATGAGTTTCGATGCATGAGTATGGAGGAAAGTGGGAGCTGTAGCGTTGGGATGGCATTAACCTGAACCTTGCTAGGACCAGTGTTCTGGTGAGTCATATAACTAGGGTGGTAGAGAAGACTTTAAACTAAATCGTGGGGCAAACAATCAAGTGAGGGTAGATGTGATAATTTACAGAGAATGGAAAAGGCAAGAGGGCAAGCTGAGGGAATGGAACATCTGAGTGTGGCAGGAAGGGAAGGTCGGAGGGAAGCAAACATGTCAACAGGAAGTAGAAAGGTAGTGAGCGGAATTTTAGGCCACATAAAGTGGAAGAAGGCATCAAATAGGCTCATAATGCGGAATATTGTTAAAAAGACCAAGTTAAGGTCACATTATCTGAATACACGCAGCATTCTCAACAAAGCAAATGATTTGAAGGCACAAAAAGAGCTAAAGGAGTATGATTTAACAGTCATTAGAAAGACTGGGAACTGAATATTCAAGAATATTCCTAATTTCAGAAGAAAAGGCAAAGAAGTAAAGGAGGCCGGGTAGCGCACTGAACAAGGTGTGAGATGACTGCATCAGTGAGAGACGATTGAAAATCAAACGATCAGGATTTTGAATCAATTTGGGTTCAGTGCAAAAACAACAAGGGGCAGTTTTTAGGCAACTAAACAGTAGTGGTAATGTTGGGTATGGTGTAACTCAGGAAATTAGAGGTGCATGTAACATGCGTTAAACAGCAATAATGGCGTCTTCAGTTTACGCATGGTAAACCTAATTAGCGCTAGCGCCATGGAGGATCTATTCCTGGATTGTATATGAGATGGGTTTTTGCAGCAAAATGTTGAATCACCAACTAGGGATCTGGGTATTTTGGATTCAGCATGTGTTGTGAGAAAGGGCTAATTAGTAACCTCGCTGTAAAGGAGTCTTTGTGAATTCGTGACCAGAATATGATAGGATATTGCATTGAGTTTGAAAGTGATATAGTTCATTCTGGAATTAGGGGTTTTATCTGAACAAAGGATTCTATGAAATTATGAGGGGCTGGTTGGCTGGGGTGGATTTGGAAAAGTCACTGAAAGATTTGTTGGTAAACAGACAATGGGTAGTATTTGAAGAAGTATTATGCGGACTACAATAAATATACATTCCCCCTAAGACACGAAAACCAAACAGGAAAGATGAATTAACGGTGGCTAACAAAGACGTTAACGTTTGCATTTTATCAAAGGAAGCGGTTATTAGGTATGGCAGAAAAATTTGCAGGCCGGAAGATTGTGAGCAATTTAGAATCCAGCAGAGGATGATCAAGAAACGGAAACAGGAAGGGAAAGAGAATAAGAATACAAGCTAGCGAGAAATATAAAGGCGGACTGTAAATGCCTCTTTATATATGTGAAAGGGTAAAAAGTAGCAAGGGGAAACGTGGACCCATTACAGGCGGAGACAGGAGAACTTATAATGAAGGATCAAGAAATGTTGGAGTAACTGAAAGAAGTACTGTGTGTCTGTCTTCACAGAAGAAGATCTAGAAAATCTCCCGGAAATACTAGGGAATCAATGGACTTACGAAAATTAGGACCTGAAAGAACTTTGTGTTAATAAAGATGTAGCACTGGAAAAATTAACTGGTTGAATATTGATAAATTCCTTGGACCAGATGAGCTACATCAAACAGTGTTGATGGAGTTGGCTACAGATATCATAGATGCATTGATGGTTATCTTTCAAATTTCTTGAGATTCTGGAAAGCTTCCTGCAGACTGGAAAGAAACAAATGTGACCCCACTATTGAACATAGGAGGGAACGAGAAAGCGGGAACTACTTATCAGCTACTTATCAGGGTTTCAGCTATTTACAAAGTACTATTTAGTTAGTGGAGATTCATTTTATCTTTGTTATTATAATAAAAGTCTTCAAACTTGACATGTTGCCGTGTAATTCTTTAAATTGGTCTAGGGGTTCTTATTTCGTATTTTTCTCGTCAGAAATCTTACTGATATAGTAACGGCTGTCTTCTCGAAGCCAAGCAATTAGGATGAGATCAGTGTGGCATGAGGAGATATTGAGTAGAATGGGCATCATTCCCTGTAGATTATAAACATGAGAGGTGATCTGATTGTAATGTATACAGTTCTTGGAGGATTTGTGAGGCCATATGTTGGGAGCCAGTTTTGTATGTCTGGAGAGTTCAGAAGCAGGGTTCATGATTAAAGGAGGAGAAATGGCTTCGCAGAGTATGGTTAATCTTTGTAATTCTCTACCACTTAGAGCTCTAGCTGTT
Source organism: Heterodontus francisci (assembly GCF_036365525.1). Taxonomy (NCBI): domain Eukaryota; kingdom Metazoa; phylum Chordata; class Chondrichthyes; order Heterodontiformes; family Heterodontidae; genus Heterodontus; species Heterodontus francisci. Next base: position 52,606,195 of record NC_090391.1, read on the forward strand.
CATTCTTTGAGTATAGTCAAAATGAGCACGATTTGATTACAAAAGTAATCGAGGGATACTGAGATACTGCAGGAATGTGGCGTTGAGGTACAACATCAACCATGATCCTACTGAGTGACAGAACAGCGTCAAGGAACCAATTACCTCCTCCTGATCCTATTTCTTATTTTGCCATTTATCTTGCAGTTACATGGAATCTGTATGGTAGTAACACGTCCCAACGTGCATCAAATAACGGATTATGCAAAGTCATATCGAGCCAAGCAGGGAGGTATTGGGACTGGTGAACAGAAGCTTGGCCAGAGACATAAGTGTTAAGGTGGATATTAGAGGAGGAGAGAAAGAGAGGGCAGAGAGATTCAGGGAGGGAATTCCAGAGCTTAGGACATAGGTGGCTAAAGGAAGAGCAGAATTCTATCTCTTTTTCGAGGTATCGGAAGAAACATGTATTTCAAGTAGAGTGCCTTTCACAAACTCAGGGCATCCCAAAGTGTTTCACATAGAAGTACATAACATTAACAATGCAGGAACAGACCATTCAACTAACATGTCACTGGATATTTATGCTCCTCACAAGCCTCCTCCCACCCATCTTCTTCTCACTCGATCAGAATATCCTTCTATTTATTTCTCCCACGTGTGTTAACCTTCGCGAAATGCATCTATATTATTCGCACTCTGTAGTCGGGAGTGACAACATTCTCACCCCTCTATGGGTAAAGAATTGCCTGTAGGATTTGATAATCTTATAATTTTTTTATTATATTATTATATATTACATCTTATATCGTCCTAGTGTCTGCCACAAGTGTCTGCGACTGCACGAGCGAACCTTTCAGGAACTTCAAGACATCAACCAGGTCAACCAACAGAAAAAAAGAGCTGCAACCTATTAAACCTTTCTGGAAGGCCATAACTCTTGAGTTTGTGATCATCCTTGTGAATTAATATTGTAGCTTCCCAATATGTCAAAATTTGTTTTATGATGGAGAAATTAAAATTGGATGGAAACGGTATGTTTCGCAGTCTGTTAAATGCTATTTTTCAAATTTAGTCAGCGTTGTAATGTTGGACATGTGACAGCCAATGTTTGCATAGCAAGTTTCCACAACCAATAATGGGATAATTAGCAGAAAATATGAAAAAGATTTTGTTAGTTGCTGAATAAATATTGGGCCCAGGAATTGGGAAAAAACTTTCCCTTGCACTTCTTAATCATTCATGTCCACTTGAGAAGGGAGACAGAACGTCATTTTATCGTCTCAGACAGAAAACACGCTTCAGGCTTGCAATCAACAGCAACAGCGTAAATTGCAGCAAAAAAAAGCAAGTCCCAAGGCACTTTACAGGAGTGATTACCATGCAAATCTTGACTCAAATTCACATTAGCCGCTATTAGAACAGCGTGGCCAAAGACTTCGGTTTTAAAGAGCGTCAAAGGAGCAGTGAGACAGGCGAAGTGGTTTTGGAAGGGAACACCAGAGTTAAGGGCTTGGTCAGGTGAAAGCATAGGCTCCAATGTTGGAGGAGGAGGCTGGTGCAGAAGAGCCAGTATTGGAGGAATGCAGAAATCTCAGATAATTCCAGGGGCTAGAGGAAGTTACAGAGATAGGGGTGTTGGTAAGGCTGGAAGAGGTCACAGAGATATAGAGTATCGTAGGGGCTAGTGGAGCACACAGAGCTAAGGATGGTTATGTGGCTGGATGAGGGTACAGATTTAGGGACGGTTTAGGATCTGGTGGATGTTCCAGAGATAGGGATGGTTATAGAGGCTGGAGTCGTTTGCAGAAATAAGGAAGGGTTTGCTGCTGGTGGAAGTTCTAGAGATGGGGAGGGTTGTTATTTTGGAAGCGGTTACATTGCTAGGGAGAGTTGCGGATCTGAAATAAGCTACAGAGATAGGGTTGCAGTGCTGGAGGATGTGACAGAGATAGAGAGGGTGATAGCACTAGAGGACGTCTAGAGAGAGGGACGGTTGCAGGGCGGGGAGACTTTTCAATGATAGGGAGCTGAGTTGCACTGGAGGATGTTACAGAGATTGAGAGACTGTATTCCTGAAGGAGGCGACACAAGTAGAAAGGATATTAGCTTGGGGTACAGTTCTGGCATCTCAAGGGATTTGCAGAATAAGTGAGTATTGTAGGACAGGAGGAGTTGACAGAGAGTAAGAGTGCCACGGCGTGTTTTGTAAACGAGGACGACAACTTTAGAAGTAGCTTGACTGGGAACCAATGTACATCAGCGAGGGCAGGTGCTGATGCGTGAATGGGCATTGCTGTGAGTCAGGATACGGGACCGTTTGAATGATGCATAGCACGTTGCATAACGTTGCTGTTCGCAGTACTGGTGAACGGCCTAAATATGTTTATTACAGAAGGCAGCATTGCGTTTTCTGTGGTATTTCACACCATCTAAGGAAAGTTTTCTTTCATCACATGGCAAGGCATTTCAGAGGAAGGAGTAAAAAAAATAAACACAGAGCCTGCTCCCTTGCTGTTCACAATTCCGGCACACTCTCCCCCTCCTTCCTATGCTTGTAACACGTCTTCCATCCGGCATTTTTGCAGGGTTCTAACCCACTTAATACTAATGTGTCAAAATATCGGAGCATAGAAATATTTATGGTACAGAATGAAGTCATTTGACCTGCTGTGTTGACCATAAAGGGCCTATCCAGCCAAATTCTGTTTCCCAGTTTTTGTTTTCAATTTTTTTTTGCCATTTTTGCCATGTTAGAGTGTCTTTCTCAGGGCTGTTCCACTGCATTTTTTGGATGTGGCTGCCCCTTCAACCTCAGACAGTTAGTTAAATGATTAAAATGGGATATTCAAATGAATACATCAATAGCGTATATTTGTGCTTTTGTAAGTTGATGAGGGTATCAGCATTGACAATCCTTTCATATAGTAAGTTTGCAACACACACCACTCTCTGGGAGTATATATGTGAGGTGAAGTTACATACAGGACAGCAGAAAAATGCATTTTAAACTTGGAAACATTGTGAATTGTGAAATGGATAGTGTCGAAGATCAAAAAGAATGACACACTATTGGAATGGGCAGACAAGTGGCAGAAGAATTCTGAAGTGATTGATTTCGGTAGGAAAAACCTAGAGAGACCATATAAAATGAAGAGTGCCATTTTAAAGGAGGGGGCCAGAGCTGAGGGAGTTGTGTGTAAATGTACAAATTATTGAAGGTGACAGGATAGGTTGAGATAGCACTTAATGGAACATCCTGGGCTTCATTCATCAGGCAGTAGAGTCCTGAAGTTAGGACGTTATGTTAAACCTGTATGGAACCACTGGTCCGGACTCAACTTGTGACTCGTTCTGGGCACGGCACTTCAGGAAAAATGCGAAGGCATTAGGCAGAGTGCAGAAAAGATTCAGGAGAATAGTTCAAATTGTTGAGGAGTGTCATTTACGTGGATAGATCGGAAAAGTTGGGGCTGTTTTCCTTGGAAAGAGAAGGTTGTGAGCAGACTCTATAGAGGTGTTCAAAATGATGAGGGGGCTGGACTGAAAGTGGTTGAATGTGAGGGGCCACGGAGAGCATGTGGGGTAGCGGCAGGAGGTAAATTTCTTTTTCTCAAAGCCGATTGGCTTCCCTCCGTGCTGTGACAATTCTGTGAATATCCCATTTTAATCATTTAGCTCAATGTCTGAGGTTGAGGGGGAAGCTACATCCAAAGAAATACTGTTGAACAGCCCTGAGAAAGACACTCTAACATCACTACCATCAGTTAATCGGAACAGTTTTACCTTTATCTTGTCTAACATATCTAAGCCTGTCATAATCATGTCCCCCTCTGTCAAATCTCTCCTCAGTCTTGTATGCTACAGGAGAGCAACACAGCTTTTGAAACGTAACTGTGTAGCTCAACTCCGGGATATCCAGAAAAGGTCCTGGAAATCTCCCTTTTTGCCGTATCCTCACATCACTGAAACAGCATCAGATCTAGAGATTGGACTGACGTTGTTTGAGAGAACAACATCATGGCTGGAACAATATAGATGCTAATTTTCTTCAGTTAGTTAATGCGATCATAAATGTCCAGTCCTTGGAGTTTTCCAATGAAATCTCAGAAATAAATATATTCTATCACAACATAACATTAACTTGATGGAGTAATCAGTTTGTTCAAATTCAAAATTCCCATGAAGATACTGCAGAGTATAAATTCAGGAGGACATCGCCTCAGAGCTTAATACAGCGAGATTTCCTGCTGGACAAAGGAACAGAACACACGCACACACAATTATGGAAGTATTTTACAGTATCAGGAAAATATATTGCATGATCCTTGCCGTCATTGGTGTCCCTGGTAAGTAACGATAATCATTGAAGATGTGTAAGTCTGTGTGTGAGCTTGTGCCGGTTTTACTCTGTGAGTGATGTTAAATGCAAATCTAGTTGTCTCCGTTAATCAACATCCGATCAGTGATATAATTTTCTGGCAACAAATGTCTTGAATTTCCCCTATGGTTTTATTCCATTTCCTCAATTGATAATAAGCCTCTGTTTGTATCTGGCCTACTCACTGAATTAGCGATGTATTGCATTTCGTGGAATATTGTGTAAATGTTGAATTAGAGCCCGGCAAAGACAGCTGTCTGAGTGCAGGCATTAGCAGGAACAACATTCAGTGTAAGACCACACTGAGTGGGCTCACTAACCAGAGTGGGAAACCGTCCCCCAGTGGCCATGGGAGCATCTACCAATGTAGGTTTGGACTGAATACAATTGTGCAATCCGGTTCTATTTTGATTTCATTGTTTCATGTGACTGATTGATCCTTTCCATAGAGCTGACACTGTGTTTTATGCATGTAATTAATTACAAAGGGGACAATTTTTGTTGATATAAAATGAAAATGCTGCGATGGTGGAAATCTGCAGTAAAATCAGAAAGTGCTAACAATACTCAACGGTATTGAATATTGGGCTGTGGTTGTTGGATCGTCTAATGAACTTTTGACGGTCAGCTGTGATGCATGATTAAGGGTCTCCTAATTTGTAACCCGCACTTATACAGGCCCTGAGCTCAATGAAGTGTGTCCCTCTGAGAAGAGACACTTGTAACTGAAGAACATATATATTGGGTATTCACAATACAGAGATCAGACAATAAACTGTTAATGATGCAAAACACAGCACACTTCTCTCCGTTCTAGTATCATCTTGGTTAAAATAACTGCAAATTTTCCAGTGCATCATTTTGCTTTTTTAATATGGAGACAAAAATTGTATACAGCAGGCTCAGTGTGGTCTGAACCAACTTCTATATTTGTTTCATCACATATCTTTGTTTTTCTTTTCCCAAAACTGCTTCTCTAGAAATGAATTCCAATGTTCTGTTTGCATTTTACGTCCCGACTAATCTGTGTTGCTACATTAAATAATTTTTGAATCTGCACCCCTGAACTCCTTTTCCCTCTATAACAGTCAGTTGCTTATTATTATTATCCAAGGGGTATGCGAGAAAGTATTTTGCCGGCCAAAACTCAGCACCACACACTTAACTATATTGAAATTAATTTGCAATTTTAACGCCTATAATATTAAATATAATTATTAAGGCCTTCGGTTATTTTGTTGCATTCCGCCTCTGCACAAAGTTAACTTAGATTTGTCTGAACGTTTTGAAAATGAGCTCCCACTTCCCGAGCCTTTATTGTTTATGCAAATTGTGAACTACATTGTTCCCGGCGCTGATTCCTGCTGAACAACAATTTACACCTTTCACCAATCTGAGGAAATGCCTTCAACCCCTTCATCCGATTTTCTTTGTGTTTCTGCAGCCAACTTGCTATTCATCCTGATGCATGCCCCCCAAATCCACTTGACCTAAAATTAGTCATGAGTCTGCTGTGTGGTACCCTATCGATGTCCTTTAGAAATTTAATGTATATTACATCTACTACATTAGTCTTAGCCACTCGTTCTGTTACTTATTCAGGGAATTCAATAAGAGTGGTTCAGTATGACATGCATTTTGGAATATGCAATAACTACTCCTTATTAGATTATGTGTTTCTAGATTTTTTTTCTGTTGAATGTTTGAATACGGATTCCATAATCTTTCCCAAAACTGACATTAGATTAACTCGCCTCTCGATTTTTGCTCTTGCTTTGTCTTCTGTTTTAACTGCAAGAATCAGTTCTCAGGCACTTTTCAGTTTTATGATGGTGATCACTGACCAGGTTTGTTTATTATCTCGTCCCTGTCTTCTTAGTATGCGTGGATGCAACCAGTCTGAACCAGTGAGTTGACCCTCTTTGGATACTATTTCAAATCTCCCCCCACTTTCTACCTAAATGTTTTGATTTTGTTTTTATTGATTCACTATTATTTGATTGTTTAGTTTCTCCTCTCAGAGATCTCTCTCCTTTCTTGATGTTCCGAATTTTCATCCACTGTGTGATACTGGTTTGACAGTCCCACAATATGCGAGACTTCATTCCTTCTGACTTCAGAGCTCTGCCCCAGCCGTCCATTTACATTTCTGTCTCTGCCAGTCTGCACCTCTTTCGTCCAAAGTCCAGTAAACTAGATCCGTCTTTAAACTCACAGTGGTTGTGTCCTTAATAAAATATAAGCAAAAATACTGCAGATGCTGGAAATCTGAAATAAAAACAAGAAACGCTGGAAATACAAAGCAGGTCTGGCAGCATCTGTGGAAAGAGAAGCCGAGTTAGCGTTTCAGGTCAGTGACCCTTCGTCAGAATTGGCAGGTATAAGAAATGTAAAATATTTTAAGCACTTAACGGGGGCGGTGTGGGGGGGGGGGGGCGGGGGGATTGGGGCAAACGATAACAAAAGGGAAGGATTTAATAGGGCAAGGTCACAGAATAGCTGTCTAAAAAGACATTTGGCAAAGGCAAACAATATGATAATTTGCTGCTGAAACACAAAGCATTAGTACAGATAGGGTTTTAATGGGCTGAAAACTGAACAGCCAAAAGCACAAACACGAAAAAAAACAAACACAGTGGGCAGGCACAGCAGAAACAAAAGAAACAAACTAAAATAAAATAAACACAAAAAGAAAGCTAAAAATAAAATTAAAATGGGAGGCCCGTCATGCTCTGAAATTATTGAACTCGGTGCTCAGTCTGGTAGGCTGTAGGGTCCCTAATCGGTAAATGAGATGCTGTTCCTCGAGCTTGCGTTGAGGTTCACTGGAACACTGCAATCCCAGGGCAGAGATGTGAGCATGAAAGCAGGGGGTGGTGTTGAAATGGCCAGCAACCGGAAGTTCGTGGTTATGCTTATGGACTGAGCGGAGGTGTTCCGCAAAGTGGACTCCCAGTCTACGTTTGGTCTCCCCAGTGTAGAGGAGATCACATTGTTAGCAGTGAATACAGGATACTACATTGAAAGAAGTGCAATCAAATCGCTGCTTCACCTGAAAGGAGTGTTTGGCGTCTGGGATAGTGAGGAGAGAAGAGGTAAATGGGCAGGCATTGCACCTCCTGCGGATGCAGGGGAAGGTGCTGTTGGAAGGGGAAGATGTGGTGGGGGTAATGGAAGAGTGTTCCAGGGTGCCGCAGAGGGACCGATCTGCAGGGCAAGAGAGGGGAAGATGCCTTTGGTGGTGGCATCACTCTGTAGGTGGCGTAAATGGCAGAGGGTGATCCTTTGAATATGGAGGTTGTTCGGGTAGAAAGTGAGGACAAGGGGTACCCTGTTCCGGTTCTGGGAGGGAGGGGAAGGGAAGAGGGTAGAGGTGCGGGAAATGGGCCAAACACATCTGAGGGCCCTGTCAATCACAGTGGGGGGGGGGCGGGGGGACTCCTCGGTAGAGGAGAAAGAAAGACATATCAGAAGCACTCTCGTGGAAGGTAGCATCATCAGAGCAGGTGCGTCAGAGGCAGAGAAACTGGGAGAATGGAATGGAGTCCTTACAGGAGGCTGGGTGGACGAAGTGTAGTCGAGGTAGCTGTGGGAGTCGGTTCACTTATAATGAATATTGGAGAAGTTGAGGAAGGGGAGGGAAGTGTCGGAGATGTACCATGTAAAGGTGAGGGAACAGTGAAAATTAAAAGCAAAGTTGATTAAGTTTTGCAGTTCGGGGCAGGAGCAGGAAACGGCATCAATGTGCCGAAAAAAGAGTTGAGAGAGAGGGCCCAAGTAGGAGTGGGACAAGGAATGTTCGACATATCCCACACAAAGACAGGCATAAATAGGGCCCATGCGGGTACCCAGAGCAATACCTTTTACATGAAGGAAGTGAGTGGAGTTGAAGGAGAAGTTGTTCAATGTGAGCCTGCCTGACAGACACAATGTGGCCATTTGGCCAGCAAGTTTCCTTCCACCATCTCCTGCTGGTACATTCCCTGGGCACCGTTTGAAATTCGTTATTTTTATTCCATGACTTACCCTTCCGACTTGAACTCCTTTCTTCCTCACCGGCTCTCCTCTTGGAATGAAAACCCTCACAAATTCCTAATCCTGGCCACTGTGCAGGGTCCTTGTTGTAATGTGTCGGTGTGTGGATCTAAGACGCAAAAATTGAAACATTGCATAATGAAAAGGTAACTCTGTGGGAGCTCGGTTGCATCCTAGTTATGCTGTCTTTGTGTAGTATTTGTGATCATTCTTTGTCTCGCTCTGACTCAGACCCTCTCCTTCATATATTTTTCTGATACTTTGAAGACTGTGCTGATGCCATTTCCTTATTTTACCTTGAATTGCAAAATTTCATAAACTTTGCTTCTTATTTACACCACCCATCTCTTGCTCTTCTCATGTTCCAGCTCTAACACATCCCTGCCCTTCTGTGAAATTTCTACATCCATTTCAGGGTATTGGTTGCTCACCAGTATCTGCTATCATCCCACAAATTACCACAGGTTCTATGATTATACCTCCTGCCACCCAGCTTCCTGGAAAGACTCTGTTCCATTCTCCCAGTTTTTGCAACTCTTTTTCATCCATTGCATCATATTCCTGGCGCAAGAATTACCCCTGCTCTGTGGTGAACAGGGCCCTCTACCATGTCCATCCCATTTCCTGTATTACTGCCAGCCCACCTTTTTCTCTCTACCAGCACCAAATACCTTGTCCTCACCATTCTCCACATTCCACGCAACGTCCTCCAACATTTCTGCCACATCCGGGTAAGTCCAACACCAACCAGAAATGCTGCTCCTTCCTGTCTCCCAGCTCACTGTGAAGGAATAATCCACTCGTCAATGACAACCAACCTCCGCATGCAAGGACAGGAGGTGTAACAACTGCCCATTTAACTCTGCCCTTGCCCCTATCCAAGGCCCGGAAGCCTCTTTACAATTCAGACAACGATTCGCTTCTAGTTCTTACCATTCTCTCTGCACGATGGCGTCTCCTGTACATTGGGAAAGGATCAAACACAGCTTAGGTGATTGATTTGCTGGACTTCTCCCATCAGTCTGCAAGTATGACCCTGAGCTTCCAGTCGCTTGACTCTATAATTCTACATCCCTGTCACACCAATGTGCCTTGTTTAATGATCATTTCCTTTAATCCCCTGACTGGAGATCCGAATTTTCTTTCTTTTAGGACATTTGAAATTAAAGAACAGCTAAAAAGATGACTTTGCTAGCAGCTTAGGATGAGCATCTAATTTTCGATCAGTATCTTACATTGTAACGCTTGTGAGGAGGGACACGACATGACTGCTCATTTCCAAGCAAGAAGAAAGTCCCACAAAATTTAAGATGAGTGCGTGCTATTGTTTCCTTTTAAAAAGAGGGAATACTGTCAACTACTATGTTTGAATGACCGAGTGATATTCACGTGACAATCCCCTCCCCAGCTGTGATTTTAAGGTAGTATTTGCTTTGCAGCAGAAGTGAAGTTTTTGGACTTTGACACTTACAGACCCATGTGGGGGTCTCGCATTCCCTCTGCCTCTGTCTCCACCTCTGTCTGTCTGTCTGTCTGTCTCCATTCCAGCTTCAAAGCTTTCAAATCCTACTTGATGACCTTTGCATGCTGCTGTTGCAATCATAAATCCAGTTGGAGGAAATCATCCACATCGCTGTCTCCAAGTGACCCACCGAACCAGTCATCTAGCTCTTCAAACTAAAGACATCAGCACCGCCAAATTTAGCTGGACGACAGCCTCATCACCAAACGCCACAGACTGTAAACCCTATATCTATGTATTCTAACTCAACATATCTACCTTCCTCCACTTTTTAAGCTATGTGCTTGCGTGTAAATATCTAGTGTGTGTGTCTGAATGAAATATTTAATAGTTTATTATTTTCCGCAGTTACGTTTTGGTGTAATAACATTAACCTCTTCCGTTGTTAAACCTTTGAAAATCTGCCTGATTGGTTCTTGTGGTGATCATAGCAAGTAAGTAATCAAGCACATACTGAATTGGTCAGTACAACCACTTTAAGAAAGAATTCAACCTGTTGTGGTCAAACAAGGAGAGGAAAAACAGTGAAGGCCTTCGACCCCTCCCCACTTGACTGTCACATAAGTTTGGGGGCTCACATCAGAGATCAAGCCCAAAGCCCAACGGGCAATTGGAACTGGAAACCCAAATTAATCCCGGGAAAATAATTAACAAAAAAATTTAAATGCACGCTTTCTTCTTGTTTTTAGTACTGGTGTACGAAAATATTTCCATTCCAGGACAGTACCTTTCCAGAATAGAGTGATGTAATTTGGGCCCAGTTAAAAACGTCATCTATTGGAGAGTTGAGGAATGTTGCTGGGCAGTTAGAAATTGTTCTCCTTCATTAAGCGAGGAAGACTGAAATGCTAAAATGTGTGGGCAATTGTTTGAAAATTGATTTGTTTATTTGTTTTAGAGATACAGCACTGAAACAGGCCCTTCGGCCCACCGAGTCTGTGCCGACCATCAACCACCCGTTTACACTAATCCTACACTAATCCCATGTTCCTACCACATCCCCACCTGTCCCTGCCACCTACCTATACTGGGGACAATTTATAATGGCCAATTTACCTACCAACCTGCAAGTCTTTTGGCTTGTGGGAGGAAACCGGAGCACCCGGAAAAAACCCACGCAGACACAGGGAGAACTTGCAAACTCCACACAGGCAGTACCCAGAGTTGAACCCGGGTCGCCAGAGCTGTGAGGCTGCGGTGCTAATCACTGCGCCACTGTGCCGCCCGATTTTGAACAACTGGAGATAAGCATGCAATCTGAAACAGCCAACATTACTTCTACTAAGTTAAAATTCGAATATTAGAATTAGAATTAGAACATTACAGCGCAGTGCAGGCCCTTCCGCCCTCGATGTTGCCCCGTCCTGTGAAACCATCTGACCTACACTATTCCATTTCCATCCATATGTCTATCCAATGACCACTTAAATGCCCTTAAAGTTGGCGAGTCTACTACTGTTGCAGGCAGGGCGTTCCACGCCCCTACTACTCTCTGAGTAAATAAACTACCTCTCACATCTGTCCTATATCTTTCACCCCTCAACTTAAAGCTATGTCCCCTCGTGTTTGCCATCACCATCCGAGGAAAAAGACTCTCACTATCCACCCTATCTAACCCTCTGATTGTCTTGTATGTCTCTATTAAGTCACCTCTCCTCCTCCTTCTCTCTAACGAAAACAACCCCAAGTCCCTCAGCCTTTCCTTCGTAAGACCTTCCCTCCCTACCAGGCAACATCCGAGTAAATCTCCTCTGCACCCTTTCCAAAGCTTCCACATCCTTCCTATAATGCGGGGACCAGAACTGCACGCAATACTCAAGGTGCGGCCTCACCAGAGTTTTGTACAGCTGCAGCATGACCTCGTGGCTCCGAAACTCGATCCCCCTACTAATAAAAGCTAACACACCATATGCCTTCTTAACAGCCCGATTAACCTGGGTGGCAACTTTCAGGGATTTATGTACCTGGACACCAAGATCTCTCTGCTCATCTACACGACCAAGAATCTTCCCATTAGCCCTGTACTCTGCATTGCTGTTACTCCTTCCAAAGTGAATCACCTCACACTTCTCCGCATTAAACTCCATTTGCCATCTCTCAGCCCAGCTCTGCAGCCTATCTATGTCCCTCTGTAACCTACAACACCCTTCGATACTATCCACAACTCCACCGACCTTCGTGTCATCCGCAAATTTACTAACCCACCCTTCTACACCCTCATCCAGATCATTTATAAAAATGACAAACAGCAGTGGCCCCAAAACAGAACCTTGCGGTACACCACTAGTAACTAAACTCCAGGATGAACATTTGCCATCAACCACCACCCTCTGTCTTCTTTCAGCTGGCCAATTACTGATCCAAAGCTCTAAATCACCTTCAACCCCATACTTCCGAATATTGGAGACAAGAATTAAAATTCTGGAAAGAGTAAGAGCCACAACAGTTCCACAACAGTTTTAAGAAATATAAAAAGAGAGATATTTCCAGAGAAAGAATTCCAAGAAAGAGGGAAAGGCGAGGAGGAAAGGGGTAAAGGAAAAGCTTTCCAAAGTGAGCTAAAGCAAATCAAAATGAATAGGGGAGGACCCAATGTACCCAGTGAAGCAACAATTAGTGAGAGTACTACTCCGAGATCAGGACTGGTGACTGAGCTCTTAAATTTCTCCCAATTGATATCATAGTTTAACGAGGGGGAGACTGCTTTTCATCTCTTTTGAAAATCTTGCAAAGCAATTGCAGTGACCAGCAGAAAGCTGGATAGTATTATTGCAGAGAAAGCTAACAGAAAATGTCCATGGCGTTTATTCGCTGTTGCCTGATGAGAGTTCTTCAGATTATGAGATGACTAAAAATGCTATCCTGTGTGCATACAAGCGACGATCGGATGCGTACACCAAAAGTTCTAAACTCTCCGATGGCAACCAGAACAAACTTACCTTCCGCTCGAAAAGGGTTAAACAACATGCTTTCGACCGATGGATAAGGGCACTCAAGATGCAGTTCTCCTATGAAAACCACACAGAAGTGTTCCTCCTTGAGGAGTTAAAAAACTTGCTTCATCTTTTCATAAGAATCGACTTGGAGGTACAAAAGATTCCAAGAGCCAGGCAGGCAGCAATCCTGGCTGATGATTATGAATTCCTTCACAAGCCCTTTCCCCAACGGAAACCTTCAGTGGTAACCTGCAAAAACTGGAAAAGGTTGACGGTGGGTGGGTGACAGGCGGATGATCAGTCATGGGCGAGAAGGGAGATTGCCCATACATTTTTAGAGTACACCTGGAGTGAGACCTTGCTGCAGGACCAGTAGCCTTAGTCCTGCTCCTGTGTAAGGATCGTGTGGTAGCGAAGGTGGTAGCTTTCCCATTGGTTTTGGAGAAACAAAAAGACGACAGACAGACAGAGCAGTTGCAGAAAATTGTCCCTGGCATTTTTCCAGACTGGAAGGTGAGCCGGTCCATGGTTCAACATGCTCTGTCAGACTGCAGTCAGAAAATCCTGCTGTCTGGGTATCTAAAACATTCTTTGGGAAGTTTGAAGACTAACAGAATGGTTAAACAAGTCTTTCCTCGTAATGCTAACATTCAAACATACGAATTAGGAGCAGGGCAGGCCACACGGTCCCTCGAACCTGCTCCGCCATTCAACAAGTTCATGGACGATCTGATAGTAACCTGAACTCCACTTTTCCACCTACCCAAATAACCTTTCACTGCCTTTCTTATCAAGAATCATTCCAACCACGCCTTTTGTGGAAGAGTTCCGATGACACACAACCCTCTGAGACAGAAAAAAATATCTCCTTACCTCTGTGTTCAATGGTCGACCCCTTATTTTTAAATTGTGACCATTAGTTCGAGATTCACTCACAAGAGGAAACATCCTTTTCAGATCTACCCTGTCAAGACCCCTAGGATCTTATATGCTTTACTCAAATCGCCTCTTACTCTCCTAAACTCCAGTGGATGTAAGCCTAGCCTGTCCCATCGTTTCCTCATAATTCAACCCACATATTTTTGTATTTGTCTAGTAATCCTTTTCTGAAGTGCTTCCAATGCATTTACATCCTTCCTTAAATCAGAAGAACAATACTGCACACAGAACTCCAGATGTGGTCGTACAAATAATGCCTTGTATAACAGAAGGATAGCATCCCTACTTTTGCACCCCATTCCCCTCGAAATAAATGATAACATCTTATGAGCTTTCCTAATTACGTGCTGCACCTGCATACTAACCCTTTGCGATTCATGCACTAGGACACCCAGATCCGTCTGCATCTCAGAGCTCTAAAATATCTCACCATTTAGAAAATATGCTTCTTTTTATTCTTCCTGACAAAATGGGTAATTTCATACATTTCCACATTATTACTCGGTTTGCCATATCTTTGCCCACTCATTTAACATATGCATATCCATTTGCAGAGGTTATGTCCTTTTCACAACTTACTTTCCTACCTATCTTTGCGTTATCAACAAATTCCCTTCATCTAAAGTTATTTACATAAATTGGAAAACGTTGAGATCCCAGCACTGATCCCAGTGGCACACCACTCGTTCCATCTTGCCAACCAGAAAATGTCCCATTTATGCTTACTCTGTTTTCTGTTAGCTAGCCAATATTCTATCCATGCCTATATGTTCACCCCTACAACATGAGCTTTAATTTTCCAAAATAACCTTTTATGTGGTACCTTATCAAATACCTTCTGGAAATCTAAGTACAATACACCCACCGGTTCCCCTTTATCCACCGCACATGTTACTTCTTCAAAGACTCCAATAAATTGTTAAAACGTGTTTCCCCTTTCACCAAACCATGTTGAATCTGTCTAATTGCCTTGAAGTTGTCTCAGTAAGCTGCCATATAGTCTTTAATAACAGCTTCAAACATTTCCCATAAGACAAATGTTAAACTAACTGACCTTTAGTTTCCTATTTTCTGTTTCCCTACACTTCTCACGAACAAAGTGACATTCGCTATTTTCTAATGTAATGGAACCTTCTCCAAATCTAGGAAATTTTGGAAAATTAAAGCCAACTTTTCACCACCTTCGGATGAATTCCATCAGGTCCCAGGGATTGCCCACCCGCAGTCCAATAATTTGCTCAGTACCACTTTGCTGTTGATTGCAATTTTCTCGATTTCCTCCCTCCTGTCCACTTCCTAGTTTACAGCTATTACTGAGATGTTACTTTATTTTCTATAGTGAAGACGGGTAAAAATTACCTATTCAATGTATCTGTTAGCTCCTTATTTTCACGTATTCATTCCCCAGACTCACTTTTGATAGGGCCAACGTTCACTTGGTTACCTTTCCCATCTCTGTGCTATTATATGCCTTTTGTTAAAGTGTTATACTACCTTTATATCTTTTTATTCATCCAAGGGCGGTGGATCCTACATTTTGAATCTTTTCTTTTCTCGTTGGAATGTATCTATTCTGTGTTTTCTTACATATCACATTATATGTCTGTCACTGCATCTCTACTGACCTATCCCTTAACCTACTTTCGTACTCGTTCACTTCAGCTAGCTCTGCGTTCATGCCCTCGTAATTGTCCTTATTTAAAGTTGACATAATAGCGTTGGACACTCTCTTCTCTTCCTCAAACTGAATGTAAAATTCAATCAGATTATGATCGCTGCTGCCGAGGAGGGGGGGGGCGGGGTTCCCCTATGAGTTCATTAATTAACCCTATCGCGTTGCCTAATACCATGTCTAGTATATCCCGCTCTCTGCTTGGCACCAGAATGTGGTGTTCGAAGAAACTATCCAGAAACGATTCGATGAACTCTTCATCTAGGCTACCTTTATCCATCTCATTCTTCCGGTCGATAGGTAGATTAAAGTCCTCCATGATTATCACCGTACCTTTCTGACCAGTACCAATCGTATCTTCCTTCATGCATCACCCTGCCCTCTGGTTACTTTTCGCTGGTATCTGAACGTCTCCCACAAGTGACCTTTTGCTTTTCTCATTTCTCATCTCGACCCAGATCGGTTCTTCACCCTGGTTGCCTGAACTTAAGTCATCTCTCTCTCTATTGTGCGAATATCATAATTAATTAATAGAGCCACCCCTTCAACTTTTTCCAGCTTCCTGCCCTTCTTAAATGTCATGTACCCTTCAGTATTGAGGTCCCAATCTATGTCATCCTGCAGCCATGTCTCTCTGTAAAGGCAATCAGACCTTACTTTTTTTTCTATTTGTGCTATTCGTTCATCTGTTTTATGTCGAATGTTACGTGCATTCCGCTACAGAGCCTTTAGTTTTGTCCTTTTGTTACTTTTGTACCCTCCAGTCTTGTTTGCTGATATCCTGCTGGATTTGTACTCACCGTCTCTTCCTGTCATGGTCTGTTTATCTTTCCTCATATTAGTACTTTTCTCTCTTGCCTTATCTTCCCAAATATGGTCGAAGCTCAGCAAGGATTAAAAAAGTTAGCACAGACCACCCAAACTGAAGCTGAAGCAGAGCGAGTCCCGGAGTGCTACTATTTAATTGATGACATGATGATGAGGAAGTGAAGACCTCCTCACAGACCTGCAGACAAGGAGTGGACAGTGCTTCACCAGGAAGTGACGCCACCGAGGCATCATATATTGAAATATTGAGAATAGCTTAAGAGATTCCAATGGCTGGACATGTCTATAACAGGAAAGAAAAATAAATACAAGTACACAGAAGACAGTATTTGCACTGACAACAACGCAATGAGAATGTGGCAGAGTTCTGTCAGACTGTCCAAGCTTGCCAGATTGTGGGAAAGTCTCAACTTGCAATAAAACCTGCATCCCTAATTGCCTACTGGAGGTTAGGGAACCACTCGGTTGTGTGCTGAGTGGATTATGTGGGAACCCTGCTGAAAACGAAAGGTGGTTATCAGTATCATCTCACCATTATGGATGTGGCTACCCGATTTCCAGACTCTAACCCTATAATAACGATGTCGGTCCAGATATGGTGGATGGGCTAACCCAGTTCTTCATCCGCTATGGGGTTCCCGCTGAGATCTAATCCGGTCAGTGCACAAACTTGATGTCCAATATTTTCAAAAGGACATGGGCAATTTGGGCATAACCCAGCTACACTCCTCAGTTTACCACCGACAGTCACAAGGGCCTTTGGAACTTTACACACAGACCCTAAAGAGAAAGCTGATGGTATTCTGCTATAAGAACCCCCATGACTGAAAGGCAGGGCTAAGACTTCTTCTGTTTCCCACCAGGGACTCAGACAATGTGCCCATTGGATGTCGTCCCCTTGATTTAGTTTTTGGATATAAGGTGGTGGGTTCCTCTAAAACTAATCAAATAGAATTTTTGGGGACACAGGGATGAATCGTCCCTGTGGGACTGCAGCTCCACGTTCTGAGTACGGATCGCAAAAGCTTGTTTTGTAGCTAAAGACCACCTAAGAAAAAAAAAACGACCCGACAACTATGAAAAGGCAGGTGGATAAACATTTCATGGCCAGAAAATATTTAACATGGCGAACATGTGTTCGTGAGATTACCAATGGAGGGAGAAGCACTGAGAGCGAGGGTCAGTGGCCCATACAGTGTAATAAAGGAAAATAGCAAGGTGACTTATATAATTGATATATTGTGGAGTTGTAGTGCAATTATCACTTGGTCTAAAAACCCAGAAACCTCGAGTATTGGTCAGAAGAAAAGTGTTCGAATTCCACGATGGCAGAAGTTTGAATTTGAATCCAATTAATAACAAAACTGGAATTAAAAGTTTGTCTAACACTGGTCATGAATCCATTGATAAATATTGTTAAAAACCCATCTGGTTCACGAATGTCCTTGAGGAAGGAAACCTGCCGTCCATACCTGGTCTGGCCCACATATGACTTCAGACCCACAGCAATGTGGTTGGCCTTAAATTTCCTCTGAAATGGCCCAGCAAGCCACTCAGTTGTATCCAACTGCTACAAAATCAATAAGGAATGAAACCGGATGGACACCAGCATTGATCTGGGCACGGACAAAGGAAAATGGCAAACACAGCACTGTCGATTCTGCAAAGCCCTCCTTACTAACATCGGGGGGCTTGTGGCAAAGTTGGTAGATCTGTCCCACAGACTCGTCAAGCAACAGCTGACAAAGTCATATTCAGCGTATCAATCCTAGCAGATAATGTACCATGCACCACCATCTCCAACCATGGGCATTTCTTGTCCAATGGCAGGACGGATATGGCAGTGCACAGTGGTATGCAGTCCGGAGGAATTTGCCCTAGTACTCTGCAACATCGACTCCGGACACCATGAAGTTTTTGGCATCAGGTCAAACATGGGCAAGGAAATCTCCTCCTGATTACCACGTACCACCCTCCGTGTTGAACACCAATTAAAGGAAGCACTGAGGTGGGAAGGGCGCAGAATGTACTCTGTGTCCATCACCAATAGTGGCTCGGTAGCACCACGACTGACAGAGCTGGCCGAGTCCTTAACGGCATAGGTGCTAGACTGGGTCTGTGGCAGGTGGTGAGGGAACCAGTAAGAGGGAAAAAACATACTTGACCTCGACCTCACCAATCTGCCTGCCACAGATGCGTCTGTCCATGGTAGTATTTGTAGGAGTGAACTCCGCATAGTCCTTGAGGAGGCGAAGTTCAGTCTTCACATTGAGGGTACCCTCCATCGTGTTTAGTTTAGTTTCGAGATACAGCACTGAAACAGGCCCTTCGGCCCACCGAGTCTGTGCCGACCATCAACCACCCATTTATACTAATCCTGCACTAATTCCATATTCCTACCACATTCCCACCTGTCCCTATATTCCCCTACCACCTACCTATACTAGGGGCAATTGCTAATGGCCAATTTACCTATCAACCTGCAAGTCTTTGGCATGTGGGAAGAAACCGGAGCACCCGGAGGAATTCCACGCAGACACAGGGAGAACTTGCAAACTCCACACATAGCAGTACCCGGAATTGAACCCGGGTCGCTGGAGCTGTGAGGCTGCGGTGCTAACCACTGCGCCACTGTGCCGCCCCTGTGTTGTGTGCCACCGTGCTAAATGGCAAAGATTCCGAACAGATCTAGCAATGCAAAACTGGGCATCCATGAGGCTCTGTTGGCCTTCAGCAGCAGCCGAATTGTATTCAACCACAATCTGCAACCTCATGGCTCGGCATATCCACCGTGATAACATTACCATCACTCCGGGGTACCAGCCCGAAGTCAATGAAAAGTGCAGGAGGGCATGCCAGGAGGAAAACCAAGCAAAAATTAAAATGCCTTGCCAACCTGGTGAAGCTGCAATACTGGACCAGTTCCGTGCTAAATAGCGTAAGCAGCATGCGATAGACAGCTAAGTGATCCCACAACTAACGGATCAAATCTAAGTGCTGCAGTCCTGCCACATCCAGTCGTGAATGGTGGTGGACAATTAAACAACTAACTGGCGGAGTTGGCTCACAATAATCACCGTCCTCAATGACTGGGAAGCCCAGCACATCAGTGTGAAAGATCAGGCAGAAGTATTTGCAACACTCTTCAGCCAGATGTGCAGAATGGATGACCCATCTCGGCCTCCTCCTGAAACCCCCAGCATCAGAGATGCCAGACTTCAGCCAATTCGATTTCAAGAAATGACTAAAGCCAACGGATATTGCAAAGGCTACGGACTGTGAGAACAGTCCAGCAATAGTACTGAATACCTGTGCTCCAGAACCTGCCGCACCCCTAGCCAAGATGTTCTAGTACAGCTGCAAACTGGCATCAACCCGGCACTTTGGACAATTGCCGAGTTATGTCCTGTACATAAAGGCAGCACAAATCCAAACCAACCAACTTCCTCCCCATCAGTATACTCTCGAATAATCAGTAAAGTGACGGAAGGTGTCATTGACAGTGCCATCAAGTGGCACTTGCTTAGCAATGACTTGTTCACTGACACTCAGTTCGGATTCCGCCAGGGCCACTCAACGCCTGACTCATTACAACCTTGGTTCAAACATGGGCAAAAGAGCTGAACTCCAGAGGTGAGGTGAGAGTAAATGCCCTTAACGTGAAGGCAGCATTGGCGGAGTAAAGGATCAAGAATTCAGAGCAAAGCTGCAGTGAATGGGAGTCAGGAAGGAAACTGTCCGCTGGTTGAAGTGATACCCAGCCCAATGGAAAATGATTGTGGTTGCTGGAGGTCTATTATCTCAACTCCATGACATCACTGCGAGAGTTCCTCTGGATAGTGTCCTAGTCCTAACCGTCTTCAGCTGCTTCAATGACTTTCCTTCAATCTTCAGGTTAGAAGTGGGTTGTTCATTGATGATTGTACAATGTTCAGCACCAGTCGTGACTCATTAAACACTGAAGCAGTCTGTGTAGAAATGCAGCAAGACCTGGACAATATCCAGGTTTTTGGCTGATAATTGGCAAGTAACATTGGCGCCACAAAAGTGTAAGGCAATGACTATCTCTAATACGAGAGAATGTAACCATCTCCACTTATCTTTCAATGGCATTACGAACGGTGCATGTTCCACCCTCAACATCCTGTGGGACACCATTAACCAGAAGCTGAACTGGAGTTGCTACCTAAATAACATGGTTACAAGTGTCGCTCTGAGGTTCGGAATCCTGCGGTGAGTAACTCAATCTCCCGTCTCCCCAAAACCTGTGCACAGTCTACAAGGCACAATGCAGCAGTGCGATGGAATACTCTCCACTTGCCCTAATGGGTGCAGCTCCAGTAACACTCAAGAAGCTCGATACCATCCAGGACAAAGCAGTCCACTTGATTGGGACTCCGTCGACAAACATTCACCCCCTCCACCTTCAAATGACAGTGACAGCAGTGTGTAACATCCACAAAATGCACTGCAGCATTGCACCAAGGCTCCATCGACAGGGATTATAATAGATAGGTGCTTGATGGCCAGCACGGGCACTATGGGCCGAAAGGCCAGTTTCTGTGCTCTCTAACTCTATGACTATGACAGCAACTTCCAAACCTGCGACATCTGCCACTTAGAAGGATAAAGACAGCAGTTGCATAGGAAAACCACTACTGCCAATTCCCCCCCAGTCCACACACCATCCTGACATGGAACTAGATCGCTGTTCCTTCACTGTCGCTGGGTCAAAATCCTGGAACACCCTTCCTTACAGCACCGTGGGTATACCTGCCTCACATGGACCGCTGTGGTTCAAGAAGGCAGCTCACCACCACCTTTTCAATGGCAATTAGGGATGGGCAAGAAATGCTGTTCTCGCCAGAGATGCCCTCATCCCATGAAAAAAAATATATTAAAAAAATTTGTAGGGAAAGGAACACACTGTTTCCCACCACCATATTACAATGGTTTCACAGCCGGAAGGGGGCAAAAAAGTACAAGTCAGGCAAGTCAGGCAGTCAGGAAAGAGGAAGGCAAAAGGGACAGTGAGGATAAGTTAGAGGCAAGCCGGAAGGATTCAGAAATTGAACCCGATACCATTCAATAAGCCCACACCAAATCAAATTAGTCACAATACCATAAAGGAATAATTCTTGGCCTGTATACGGGATAGTTTTCTGGACCAATACATTGAAGAACCAACTACAGAACAGGTCATCCTAGACTGGGTACTGTGTATTGAGAGAGGAATAATTGACATTCGAGTGGTGCGAACCCCTTGGGGATGAGAGACCATAATATGATAGAATTCTTCATCAAGATGGAGAGTGACGTAGTTGATTCGAAGACTGGAGTCCTGAATCTTAGTAAAGGAAACGACGAAGCTATGAGGTGCGAGATAGCTATGAAGGATTGGTAAAGATTACTTAAAGGGATGACGGTGGAAAGGCAATGGCAAAAATTTAAAGAGCGCATGGATGAACTGTAACAATTGTTTAGTTTTGTCTGGCGCATAGTTAAAACGGGAAAGGTAGCAAAACCATGACTTACAAGGGAAATTAGAGATTGCATTAGATTCAAGGAAGAGGCATATAAATTCGACAGAAAAAAGAAAAATTCCTGAGGATTGGGAGCAGTTTCGATTTCAGCAAAGGAGCACCCAGGGATTGATGAAGAAGGGGAAATGGAGTACGAGAGAATGCTTGCAGGGAACAGAAAACACTAACTGTAAGAGATCTATAGGTATGTGCAAAGAAAAAGATTAATGAAGACAAATGTAGGTCCCTTAGAGTCAGAAACAGGGAAATTTATTATGGGGAACAAAGAAATGGCTGACCAACTAAATGCAGACTTTGGCTTTGTCTTCACAAAAGAGGACACCATTATCATGCCAGAAATGTTGACGAACACAGGGTTTAGTGAGGGAGAGGAACTGAAGGAAATCAGTATGAGTAGAGAAATGGTGTTTGGGAAATTGAGGGGATTGAAGGCGGATAAATCCCCACTGCCTGATGGTCTGCATCCCAGGGTCATTAAGGAAGTTGCCCTAGAAATAATGGATGCATTGGTGGTCATCTTCCAAGATTCTATCGACTCTGGAACAGTTCCTACCTACTGGAGAGTAGCCAATGTAATCCCACTATTTAAAAAGGGAAGTAGAGGTAAAATAGGGAATTCTCGACCAGTCAGCCTGACTTCGGCAGTGGGGAAAATTCTAGAGTCCGTTTTCAAAGATTTTATCGTAGAGCACTTAGAGAACAGTGGTAGAATCGGGCAGAGTCAGCATGGATTTACGAAACAGTAATCATGCTTGACATATCTACTAGAAAATTGGTCCAGTATGTAACTAGTGGTGTTGATGAGGACTTTCAGAAGACCTTCGACAAAGTGCCACCTAAGAGACTATCATGTAAAATTAAAGTGCATGGCATTGGATGTAATGTATTGTGATGGATAGAAAATTGGTTGGCGGACAGGAAACAAAGAGTAGGGTTTTTCTTTTTTTTTCCGAATGGCAGGCAGTGATTAGCGGGGTACTGCATGGATCGGTTCTAGACCATGGCTAGTCACAATATATATTAATAATTTAGATGGGGTAACTAAATGAAATATCTCCAAATTTGCAGATGACACAAAACTGGGTGTGAGGGTGAGTTGTGAGGAGAATGCAGAGGATTCAGGGTGATTTAGACTAGTTGAGTGAGTGGGCAAATTCATGGAAGATGCAGTAAAATGTGAACAAATGTGAGGTTATCCACTTTGGTAGCAAAAAACAGGAAGGCAGATTATTATCTTAACGGCTATAAACTGAGAGAGGGGATTATGCAGCGAGAGCTGGGTGTTCTCGTACACCAGTCGCTGAAGGTAAGCATGCAGGTCCAGCAGGTGGTACAAAAAAAGGCAAATGGTATGTTGGGCTTTGTAGCGTGAGGATTCGTGTACAGAAGCAGGGATGCATTGCTGCAATTATACAAAGCCTTGGTGAGACTACACCTGGATATTGTGTGCAGTTGCGGTCTCCTTATCTGAGGAAGGATGTTCTTGCTGTAGAGTGAGTGCAGCGAATGTTTATCAAACTGATTCCTGGAATGGCGGGAGTGATGTATGAGGAGAGATTGAGTCGGTTAGGATTATATTCACAGGAGTTATGAAGAGTGAGGAGGATCTGATAGAAACCTATAAAATACTAACAGGATTTGACGGTGCAGATGCAGGAAGGATGTTCCCAATGGTGGTGGAGCCCAGAACCAGGGGTCATAGTCTAAAGGTACGAGGTAAACTATGAAGGACTGCGATGAGGAGAAACTTCTTCACCCAGAGAATGGTGAAACTGTGGAATTGGCCACCACAGAAAACAGTTGAGGCCAAAACATTGTACGTTTTCAAGTAGGAGTTAGATGGAGCTCTTGGGTTTAAAGAGATAAAATGATATGTGACGAAAGCAGGAACGGGTTACTGAGTTGGATGATCAGCCATGGTCATAATTAATGTTGGAGTAGGCTCGAAGGGCCGAATGATCTACTCCTGCTCATATTTACTATGTTTCTATTTTAGATAAATTCGATAACATACTGTGCTATTTAGATGGAGAAGAGAAAGAATACTAACAAGGCTACTCACGGCGTTTCAGGTGATATGCTGGTCCACACTAGGCTATGCAACCCTAACCCCACATGATGTGCATGTAGGAGAGCACCCTTCCATAAGAAATGCCTATCATATAGGACCTAGAAAACTGATCCAATTTCGGGAGGAATTTCCCTATATGTTGGACCACAGGCTGGTTGTGCCTATTCAGACAAGTTTGTCGTTCCCAAGTTGTGCTGATGCCCAAACCCAATGGCTCAACAAAGCTTAGCATTGATTACAGAAGAGTAATGCAATGCCCAGAGCTGATATCTACCCAATTCCCCGCCCGGAATACTATACAAATAGAGTAGGGAGCGCCACCTACATAACCAAAATAGAATTATTAAGAGGGTACTTGCAGGTTCCATTAACCACTAGAGCTAATGCGACCTCAGCTGTTGTTAGGCCGCATGGATTATTTTAATGCTGGTTTGTGCCCTTTAGGTTAAGAAATGACCCAGCCACCTTACATAGGTTGATGAACCAGGCAGTTTCTGGCCTGCGCAATTGTGTAGTGTACCTGGATGACATGTGTGTGCAGTGACTGCTGGGGGGACCAGCCTAGACCGTTGCATGCCATCTTCCAAAAGTTACAGTCAACTGGCCTCCTAGCAAATTTTGTACAGAGCGAGTTCACTGAAGCTGATGCAACCGACCTAGATCATATGGTGCATCAACGGCCAGTGTAGCCGAGAGAAGCAAAGGTCCAGTTGTTGAGAACATGTTCACGACTCCACGACTGAACGGGAGATAATGCTACTTTCGGGGATGTGTGGGTTTTATTTGTTTATTTAGAGATACAGCATTGAAACAGGCCCTTCGGCCCACCGAGTCTGTGCCGACCATTAACCACACATTTATACTAATCCTATATTAGTCCCATATTCCTACCACATCGCCACCTTCCCTCAATTCCCCTATCACCTACCTAGACTAAGGCAATTTATCACCGCCAATTTACCTATCAACCTGCACCCAGCAAAAACCCACATGGTCACAGGGAGAACTTGCAAACTCAGTCCAGGCAGTACCCAGAACTAAACCCAGGTCGCTGGAGCTGTGATGCTAGCCACTGCGCCACTGCAACTTACTGTAATCATGCCCCAAATCTCGTCACTTTAATCACCCCTGGCATACTTATTCCAGAAAAAAACAACAACAAAACAAAGTTGTGTGGTTAGGGAGATGACAAACAGCTATCGAGAGGTTGAAAACAGTGCTGGGGGTGGCTCACTTTAACAAACCATTTAAAGTGTCAGTGAATGCTCGTAACCTTGGGTAGGTGCTGTCCTGTTCCAAGATGATAAATTAGGCATTGCGGGAGACCAGTTGGATTGTTCTCCCAAGACAATACACAAACATCAACTGAGATACTCTGCTGTGGATAATAAAGCCGTGGGACTGGTCCTAGCTCTCACACAATTGAGGTATATGTCCAAAATGGATATCGAAAGGCCGCAGCTCATACTAACTAAAATCCATTGACTTTTGCAGAGAAATTCAAAACCGATATTACAAGTTTATTTTTGTCAGAACCTGCTTCTGCAAACTTACCACCTAAAGATTGGATACATTGTGAGGACAAAAAATGTGTTAGCTGACGCTTTATCTAGGGTTTAGCTCAGTACGGATATATATATATATATATATTAGCCAGACAAATCACCAAACTCCTCAGACTTCATGCCCCTTTTTCCATGTACTCTAACTCAACCAACCTACCTTTCCAAACTCTCTACCTATTTCTGTGCTTGTAACCATCTACCGTGTGTATTTGTGAGTGAAAGTTGGCACGTATCTTTTTTTTCTTTTCATCAGGACAATTAGGTACAATAAGATTACCCTTTTTTGTTAAACTGTGGAAAACCTGCACGATTAGTTCTTTTGGTGATCATAGAAAAGTAAATGACCAATCGCCTCCTGAATTTGTCAGTACATCCTCTTTTAGAAATAAGTTAACCAATTGCAGTCAAACCAGAGAAGGGAATAGAGGGAAGCTCTTAGACCCCTTCTCACTTTGACTGTATTAACCTCACTCCCACTCTGACCTCTCTATCCTCGAATTCGTCAATGTTGCACTGAGGTTCAACGGGAAAGAACATCATATTTTTAATTCGGCGTTTCACTGCGTGTCAGACTTAACTCAGATTAGCATCTTCAGGTCATACCCATTGCTCCCTTTTGCGGACAGCCAGTGCTGGCAATGGAAAATGGCTACTCCAGAGTCACTGGAAATGGGGGCCGGGGGGTGGGCAGGGTTCTGGGCTGGTGTATTGTGTGGGGATCTCGCATTGTTACACAGATGGAAGAGTGATCCACACTCTTGCCCTCCACCCATCATTCTCCATCACTTTTCAGGGACACTGGAGCAGTTTCATCTTTGTTGGAATTTCCGTGTTCCCTTCTCACTCTGCTGTTCTGCTGTAACCATGGACACCTCCTCTGTACCCATCCTCTTGTTCTTTAATTGTCCACTTTGCCTTGCAACATATCCCTTTTGTCACTGCATCACTCCTTCCCTCCACCCGATGACGGACCTTTCCTCCTTTTGCATTTATCCAAATTCTCCCTGGATCTATCATTGCTTTAAAATAGTGAATATCTAAACTCCTTCAGTTCTGAAAAAAAGACTTGATGCCTGAAACGTTGGCTCTGTTTCTCCACAGATGCTGCCTGAAATGTTGAGTTTTTTCAACATTCTCCAGGGGATAGTTACATTTCTGGGGAGTGGATTTTCAGAGCGTTAACTTCACAGACGGCCTCTTGTATTCTGGAAAGTTTCACCACCCTGAGGTCAGCCTGCCTGACAGGACAGTGACAACTCCCGAGCAGACCTCTGAATGAGGACAGAACAACCATGACCCCTGGGATCTGGGTGCTTTCTGATATTGGCGAGAGTCCAATCACCAACTCTGGAGGTGGATAATGGTGTGACATCTACAATCACTGAGTTGTGCGTCACCAACCTCGGGGAGGGTCCGCCTACCCAGGATCATGGTCCAAGTACGGAAACGGAGGGAAGAGTGACCGATGGACTGTCTGATACCCAACCCCAGGCAGGGTTCTCCAATGCTGGAATCTAGTGCTGGTCTTGGAAAGGAGAAGGTATGAGGGGGCTGGTATCAGATTCCCCTCCCCGAGTTGGCGCCTCATATCCTGTAATGGGCTCTGACGCTAGGGAAGGAGGGGAGTAGGGACATCCCCAATACCGGAGAGGGTTCTCCTAGCCTGCTCTTTGGTCCGACTCTTGAGTGGCAGAGGTGACGTGGGCGTGTGCCTGATGGAAATTACGGTTGGGAAGACTTGATATCTGGAGTGTCGGATCCTGCTGCTGGGGAGGAGGAGGAGGAGGAGAAGGAGGAGGAGAAGGAGGGGGAGGAGGTGGGGAGGAAAAGGGGGAGGGGAAGGAGAGGAGAAGGGGAGGGGGTGGGGGAATGGGACGGGGAAGGGGAGGGGGCGGTGCCGATCGCGGGAAATTCATGCAAAGAGGCGGTTCGATGCTGGGTTGCGGGGGTGGTGATTTAATCCCGGGCGAGGGTGGGTTCCAATACCAGAGAGTGGAGTGCGACGCTCGAGCGGGGGAGGGGTGGAGTCTGATCCCCAGGGAGATCCAATTCTGATTGTCTTTTTTGTATCTTGCGTAGCATTCGACGGGGAAACGCGAATGGTCAGCGTTAAACATGTAAAACAGATTCAGTCAGAGCCTCGCAGACTCATCAAAATATTAAAATTGCCAACCCACCTCCTGGGAGCCATTGTCTGCCCGTCACCTGTCCAGGCCCCATTAAAAATGGGAGTGATGGGTCGGACACGATTTGTAGCCATGGTTGAGATTCTCAGTTAACCTCTGAACTGCCCCCAGCCCACCGAATATTGTGCTAAAATAATGCCCTTTTAGTCTGGGTTAGACACTGAGAATGTTTGATCAATAACTTCCAATCTCTTTTCCATTCTCCCTCTTACAGTTAATTTATTGGCGATTGTGATCCTTTCCTGGGGAAAGTGTGGCCTCTCTACCTGCACCACGCGGTACCTGGTTGCCATGGCAATGGCAGATCTACTGTCCGTTGTCACTGAGGTCATATTGTGGAGGATCAGGAATTATTATTTCCCGAGATCAATCCTGGACATTAACCCTGTGTTTGCAGTATCATCCTTGTCCTAAGTAGCACTGTGACCGACTGCTCTGTCTGGTTCACCGTCACTTTCTCCTTTGATCGATTTGTGGCCATTTGTTACCAGAAACTGAAAAAGAAATATTGCACAGGGAAAGCTGCAGCTGTGTTTCTAGCAGGAACCTACATGCTGCTCAGTTTAAAAAACATCCCCCTCTACTTTACATGTGAACCGAAATGGGTAATCGATAATATACCATGGGGCTGTGATATAACACCAGGCTATTTTACTGAGCCCGGATGGATGGGATGTGACTGGTTTGATAAGTTTTTAAACCCATTGCTTCAATTTGTTTTAATTCTGTTATTCAGCGCTCTGACAATCAGATATATTTTAGTGGCCAGTCGAGTCCGTAAGTGACTGAGGGGTCAGAGCAAGGGAGAGAATCGCAGTGACCCAGAGATGGAGAGCAGAAGGAAGTCTGTGATTTTACACTTCAGCATATCCGGCAGCTTCATACTTCTGTGGTTAGTGTATGTTATAGAATTCCTAAATTATAGAATCACAGAAAGAGGTACCAGGAATTACAATGGATCTGAATATATTGTTCAGCAAATTGGATACATGTTTCAGAATTTACGTTGCAGCACAAAAACATTATTTATGGGGCAACTCACTCCAAATTCCGAGAGCAGGTAAAGAGCACGGTGAAATATCCGATTACAACAATTATTCAATTAATAAATAAACAAATCAAATGACAGCATCTCTGAGGCGGGTCTCACTGTTTGCAGTCGACGGATGTAATATTTTTCTCCAATGGGTAAGAGATGATCAATAGCTGGATGACCCATAATACACCAGTGGGGAGGTGCCTCACCCATGCCAAAGAACACGGGGTCGGTGAGCAAGAGCTGACTGACAGCTGGCTGGCCAGATATAAACCATCAGGCAATGCAAAGTCACATAAGCTAAAGAACAGCAGGGCAGCAGGAAAGAGGACAGGACTAAAGGAGGGTAAGAGCAGAGTCAGTGATCCCCCCCTGCATGATATCGAGAGGCACCTCCTCCACCACCAGCGGTTCGATTCACAACTCCTCACATCTGCTATGTAACAACACTTGTTCTTAAAATCAAATAACACCACTGCCGGGAATCATCTCGTGTGAGTTGATTTATGTTTGGAAACACTTTATTTAGTCCATCTCCCTCCCATTCCCCTCACCCGGTCACTGCTCGCTCTCTCTCTCTGTCTCTCTGTCTGAGTCAGATGATGGGTTGCAGGGCGTTTGGACCTGGACGAGCCCAGCCGAGGGGTTTGAGCAATGAGATGGGAGCCGCGGTGAAGGAGGGGGACCGAGCCAGGCAGTGGCAACAACAGTCTCGCTCCCTTAGCTTCTTGGATGAACAGGGCCGTTTCCCTGTGGGAACTCATGTTTTCTGACATTGTTAACAGTTCCCTCTCTCATTTAACTCCGCCCTTATCACCCATCCCTTCAAAAATAAAAATAAAACAACTCTTGACCTCTCTGCAGTTGCAAACTGCCATGTCATCTTTGACCTTACTTCTCCCTCCAAGGTCCGTGAATATTTTATCACATTCGAAAACTGTGCCTGTCTTTCCTGGAACCTCATGTTTGAAACCCTCTAATCCACTTTTCGCGTCTGCCAGAGTGTCAAAACGAATCTTATCACAAATGACATCCTGTGTGACTGTGACAAATTTGAACTGTTCCCTCATCCTTCTTGACCTATCTGCATGCCGTGACATGCTTGCAAATAGTATTCTCCGATAAAGCCTCTCCACTGTCGTCCAGTTGTGTGCGACTGCTCACACCTGATTCCAATCTAATCTACCTAATCGTAGCTGGGGTGTAACGTGCAATGTCTTTTTATCATTCTTCTGCACTGTTATCTCTGCTGTTCATTAAAGATCTAACCTTTAATCCCTCTCCGTGGCAGCAAATTGACAATTACCAAGACTGCCCACAACGTTCGTGTAATATTTGATTCCAAATTGAACTTCTCAGCACATATCCACACCATCACGAAGACCATCTATTTCCACGTTTGTAACACTGCCCCATTTCAGCGCTGATTCAGATCATTTGCGGCTGAGACCCTCACCACCCTCACAACCCCCAACCACCACCCCGACACCCCCCACCCTCACCACCACCCGTCTTTGTTAACCGCGGACTTGGCAATTCCAGTACATTTCTGGCAGTATCGCACATTGTAACCGCAGAAAACTTGAGGTCATCCAAAATGCTGCGACTCATGCACTTACTTGCACCAAGTTCCATGCACCATCACTCGGTGTGCTTGCCAACCAACATATGCCCTCAGGCAAGCAATAATTCTATATTCAAATCTACATTCTTGTTTTCAAATCTGTCCATGGCCTTGCTTCTGCCTCTGTAATCTCTTAGATCACTGCAACCCTCGCCAGCTATGTAACCTCCTTGAGCACTACAACCATCTCGATCTCTGCAGAATCCCACAATCCTCTTTATATTTGGAAATTTCCCAAGGGAAAATTGATGTACAGAGAGATTTGGGTGTTCAGGTCCATTGTTCCCTGAAGGTGGTAACGCAGGTCAATAGAGTGGCCAAGAAGGCATACGGCATGCTTTCCTTCATCGGACGGGGTATTGAGTAAGAGTTGGCATTTCATGTTACAGTTGTATAAGACTTTGGTTCGGCCACATTTGGAATACTGCGTGCCGTTCTGGTCGCCACATTACCAAAAGGATGTAGATGCTTTGGATAGGGTGCAGAGGAGGTTCACTAGGATGTTGCCTGGTATGGAGGGCGCTAGCTATGAAGAGAGATTGAGTAGATTAGGATTATTTTCATTAGAAAGACGGGGGTTGAGGGGGGACCTGATTGAGGTGTACAAAATCATGAGAGGTATAGACATGGTGGATAGCAAGAGGCTTTTTTCCCAGAGTGGGGGATTCAGTTACTAGGAGTCACGAGTTCAAAGTGAGAGGGGAAAAGCTTAGGGGGGATATGCGTGGAAAGTTCTTTACGCAGAGGGTGGTGGGTGCCTGGAATGAGTTGTCAGTGGAGGTGGTAGACGCGGGCACGATAGCGTCTTTTAAGATGTATATGGACAGATACATGAATGGGCAGGAAGCAAAGAGATACAGGCCCTTCGAAAATAGGCGACAGGTTTAGATAGAGGATCTGGATTGGCGCAGGCGTGGAGGGCCGAAGGGCCTGTTCCTTTGCTGTAATTTTTTTTGTTCTTTGTTTAATAACCTGTTCGCGGTTTCCTCACATGTCGTTTTATCCCCTTCGCCCCAAGACCTATATTTAACTCCTTCTTGAAAACATTCAACATTTTGGCCTCAACAGCTTTCTGTGGTAGCGAATTCCACAGGTTCACCACTCACTGGGTGAAGAAATTTCCTCTCATCTCAGTCCTGAAAGGTTTAACCCGTACCCTTCTTTCCGAATGTCCCAGGGAGAAAGATAAAAGTAAATAATTTCAGCAAATAAACTTCCAAACTGGAGTGCATTACGATACTGAACATATCCAAAGGAAGACAGAGAATCCATCGTTCCAAAATATTTCATCATTTGTTTTTGTTGGCTTTTATTTTATGCTCACCCACCCTTTACCAAAAGTCATATTCCGCATTGGGGAAGCAAAATTGCATATTTCAGCTTTTCCCCTCCCCCACCTCCTCCAAGCCCCGGCTCCCCTCTACTGGCGGGGTTCAGGGACATTAGGCGGGGGTGGTGAGTAGCTGATGATATTAAATGAGCTGGGAGGAGCTGATAATAGAAGATGGGCGTTGGAGGAGGAGATGAGGATATTAACCAGGGGTTCAGAAGGAGTTCAGAATCTCATTTGGGTTGAGGGAGCACCTGAACATACTTGCCTGAGTAGGGTGCAGCTGTGGATATTAGATGAGGTTGGGAGGCGCTGCTAAGGTCATTAGCTGGAGGAAGGAGGAACTGAGGATATTAACTATGCGTCGGGACGAGTGGAGGATATTACTTGGTGATGGGGAGAAGCTGAGGATGTCAAGTGTTGTGATTGGAGCAGCTGAAGATATTAGATGGTGTTTAGAGCAGCTGGGCATATTAGGTAAAAGAGGTGGATGAGCAAATGAGGACAGTAGCTGCGGATTCGGAGGAGTTGAGTATATTAGATGGGTGGGATGGAGCTGAATATATTAGGTGGGCATGGGGAGGAGCTGAGGATGCTCGTTCTGGGTGGGGAGGAGCTGAAGATATTAGGTGGGATCAGGAGGAGCTGAAGATACTAAAAGGGGGTGGATGGAACTTAGCATATCGGTGTCCTGAGGGGATGCTGAGTATATTAGGTGAGTAGGGAGGAGTTGAGTATATTAGGTAGGGTGGTGCGGAGCTGAGTATATTAGATGAGATTGAAGAGGAGCTGAGGATATTAGGTGGTGGAGGGAGGAGCTGAGGATATTAGGTGAGGTGTGGAGAAACTGAGGGCATTTGGTGTGGTGGGGAGGAGCTGCGCATATTTGGTGAGATTGAGGAGGAGCTGAGGATATTAGGTGGGGCAGGGATCAGCTGAGGA
Organism: Heterodontus francisci; assembly: GCF_036365525.1. NCBI lineage: Eukaryota > Metazoa > Chordata > Chondrichthyes > Heterodontiformes > Heterodontidae > Heterodontus > Heterodontus francisci. The sequence goes on from NC_090391.1 coordinate 52,638,784, forward strand.
TATTAGTTGGGATAGGGAGAATCTGAGGATATTAGGTGCAGTTTGCCGAAGCTGAGGATATTTGATGGGGTCAGAGAGTTATAGAGTTTTACAGCACAGAAACAGGCGCTTCAGCCCATCGTGTCTCTGCCGGCCATTCAAAACCCAACTATTCTCATCCCATTTTCCTGCCCTTGGTCCGTCGCCTTGTATGCTGTGGCGTTTCAAGTGCTCATCTAAATACTTCTGAAATATTGCGAGGGTTTCTGCCTCCAGCACGTCTTCAGGCAGTGCGTTCCAGATTCCAATCACCCGCTGCATTTATTTCCTTCAAATTTCCTCTAAACCTCCGACCCCTTACCCTAACTCTATGCCCCCTGGCTCTTGAACCCTCCACGAAGGGAAAAAAGTTTCTTCCTATCTAACATATCAATGCCCTTCATAATCTTGTACACCTCAATTATTCTGCATCCCCGCCCCCGCTAGCCTTCTTTGCTCCAAGGAAAATAACCTAGCCTTTTCAGTCTCTCTTCATAGCTGAAATGCTGCAGCACAATCAAAATCCTGGTGAATCTCCTCTGCACCCTCTCCAGTGCAATCACATCTTTCCTATGGTGTGGTGACCAGAACTGTACACAATATGCCAGCTGTGGCCTAACTAGCGTTATATTCAGCTCCATCATAACCTCCCTGCTCTTGCATTCTGTGCCTCGGCTAATAAAGGCAAGTATCCCATATGTCTTCCGAACCACTTGATCTAGCTGTGCTTCTTCCTTCAGTAATCCATGGACAAGTACACAAATGTCCCTCTGACCTTCTGTGCTTCCTAAGGTCCTACCATCCATTGTATAATTCCCTTGGCTCATTAGTCCTCACAAAATACATTACCTCACACTTCTCAGGATTGAATTCCATTTGTCACTGCTCTGCCCATTTTGCCAGCCCACCTATATCGTCCTGTAATCTAAGGATTTCCTCCTCGCTATTTACAACACCATCAATTTTCGCGTCATCTGCGCACTTACTGATCCAACCTCCGATATTCACGTCTAAATCATTAATGTACACGACAAACAGCAAGGGTCCCAGCACTGATCCCTGCGCTGCATCACTGGTACTAGACTTCCATTCGCAAAAACAACCCTCGACCATCACCCTCTGCCGCCTCCCACTAAGCCAATTTTGGATCCAATTTGCCAAATTGCCCTGGGTCTCATGGGCTCTTACTTTCCTAACCAATCTCCCATGCCGAACCTTATCAAACGCCTAACTGAAGTCCATGTAGAACACATCAACTGCTTTACCCTCAACTACACATCCAGTCACCAACTCGAAAAATTCAATCAAGTTAGTTAGATACAATCTCCCCCTGACAAAGCCATGCTGACTATCCCTGATTAATCCGTGCCTTTCCAAGTGGAGATTAATCCTGTCCCTCAGAATTTTTTCCAGTATTTTCCCAACCACTGATGTCAGACTCACCAACCTGTAATTACCTGGTTTATCAATGCTACTCTTCTTGAACACTTTCGCTGCCCTCCAGTCCTTTGGTACCTCTCCTCTGGCCAGAGAGCATTTGAAAATTTGTATCAGAGTCCTTGCTATCTCCTCACTTGCCTCACATAACTGCCTGGGATACATCACATCTGAGCCTGTGGATTTCTCCAATATTAAGCCCGCTGAAACCGTAATACTTCCTCCCTTTCAATGCCAATATGTTCAATTACATCACAATCCCCCTCCCAGATCTCTACACCTGCATTGTCCAACTCCATAGTGAACAGTGTTGAAAAATAATAATCTAAAACCTCACATCTGTCCTCCAGCTCCACACAAAGATTACCACGTTGGTCCCTAATGGGCCCTACTCTTTCCCTGGTTATCCTCTTAGCCCTAATATACTTATAAAATGCCTCAGGATTTTCCTTTATCTTTCCCGCCAGTGTTTTTTCATGTCTCTTCTTCGCTCTCCTAATTAATTGCTTTTAAGTGCCACCCTACACTTTCTATACTCCTCTACTGCCTCCGCTGTTTTCGGTGTTTGGGATCTGCTGGAAGCCTCCTTTTTATTTCCTGATCCAATCCTCCATATTCCTTGACATCCAGGATTAGATTAGATTAGAGATGCAGCACTGAAACAGGCCCTTCGGCCCACCGAGTCTGTGCCGAACATCAACCGCCCATTTATCCTAATCCGACACTAATCCCATATTCCGACCAAACATTCCCACTGGTCCCTACCACCTACCTACACGAGTGACAATTTATAATGGCCAATTTACCTATCAACCTGCAAGTCTTTTGGCTTGTGGGAGGAAACCGGAGCACCCGGAGAAAACCCACGCAGACACAGGGAGAACTTGCAAACTCCACACAGGCAGTACCCGGAATCGAACACGGGTCCCTGGAGCTGTGAGGCTGCGGTGCTAACCACTGCGCCACTGTGCCGCCCAATCCCTGGATCTGTTGCTCCTACCCTTCACCTGAACGGGTACATGTTTGCTCTGAACTCTCACAATGACCTCTTTGAATGACTCCCAATGATGTGATGTTGACTTTCCTGTAAGTAGCTGCTCCCAGTTCACTTTGGCCAGATCGTGTTTTATCATATTGAAATCGGCCTTCACCAAATTCAGTACCTTTATTTCTGGTCCATCTTTGTCCTTCTCCATAACTACATTAAATCTTACAGAGTTATGGTCACTATCCGTGAAATGTCCCCCACTGGCAGTTCGACCACTTGTCTGGCTTCATTCCCCAGTATTCAGTCCAGTACTGACCCTTCTCTTTTAGGACTTTCTACGTACTGGTTCGAAAAGGTCTCCTGTACACATTTTAAGAATTCTGCTCCTTTTAGCCTTTTGTAGTAAGACTGTTCCAGTTAATATAGGGGAAGTTGAAATCCCCGACGATTAATCCCCTATAATTTTTACACCTCTCTGATATTTGCCTGCATATCTGCTCCTCTATCTCTTCATGACTGTTTGGAGGCCTGTAGTACACCCAGCCAAATGATCACCCCATTGTTATATTTAAGTTCTACACAAATTGCCTCATTTGAGGAACCTAATAAGACATCAACCCTCCTTACTGCAGTTATTGATTCCTTGATCAACATTGCAAGGCCTCCTCCTGTTCTATCCCCTCCCTTATCACGCCTGAAGATTCTATCCCCTGGAATATTGAGCTGCCAGTCCTGTCCCTCCCTCAGCCATGTCTCTGTGACAGCAGTAATTATATAATCCCATGCGCTAATCAATGTCCTCAAATCATCTGCCGTACTAGTAAACTCCTTCCATTGAAATAAGAACAAAGAACAAAGACAATTACAGCACAGGAACAGGCCCTTCGGCCCTCCAAGCCTGCGCTGATCCAGATCCTCTATCTAAACACGTCGCCTATTTTCTAAGAGTCTGTATCTCTTTGCTTCCTGCCCATTCATGTATCTGTCCAGGTACATCTTAAAAGACGCTGTCATGCCCGCGTCTACCACCTCCGCTGGCAACGCATTCCAGGCACCCATCACCCTCTGCGTAAAGACCTTTCCACGCATATCCCCCGTCAACCTTTCCCCTCTCACTTTGAACTGGTGACCCCGAGTAATTGAATCCCCCACTCTGGGAAAAAACCTCTTGCTATCCACCCTGTCTATACCTCTCATGATTTTGTACACCTCAATCAGGTCCCTCCTCAACCTCCGTCTTTCGAATGAAAATAATCCTAATCCACTCAACCTCTCTTCATAGCTAGCGCCCTCCATACCAGGCAACATCCTGGTGAACCTCCTCTGCACCCTCTCCAAAGCATCTACATCCTTTTGGTAATGTGGCCACCAGAACTGCACGCAGTATTCCAAATGCAGCCGAACCAAAGTCTTATACAACTGTAACATGACCTGCCAACCCTTGTACTCAATACCCCGTCCGATGAAGGAAAGCATGCCGTATGCCTTCTTGACCACTCTATTGACCTGCTTTGTCACCTTCAGCGAACAATGGACCTGAACACCCAAATCTCTCTGTACATCAGTTTTCCCCAGGACTTTTCCATTTACTGTATAGTTCACTCTTGAATTGGATCTTCCAAAATGCATCACCTCGCATTTGCCCTGATTGAACTCCATCTGGCATTTCTCTGCCCAACTCTCCAATCTATCTATATTCTGCTGTATTCTCTGACAGTCCCTTTCACTATCTGCTACTCCACCAATCTTAGTGTCGTCTGCAAACTTGCTAATCAGACCACCTATACTTTCCTCCAAATCATTTATGTATATCACAAACAACTGTGGTCCCAGCACAGATCCCTGTGGAACACCACTGGTCAAACGTCTCCATTTTGAGAAACTGCCTTCCACTACTACTGTCTGTCTCCTGTTGCCCAGCCAGTTCTTTATCCATCCTGCTGGGACACCCTGGACCCCATGCGACTTCGCTTTCTCCATGCGCCTACCATGGGATCCTTATCAAATGCCTTACTGAAGTCCATGTATATGAGATCAACAGCCCTTCCCTCAGCAATCAACTTTGTCACTTCCTCAAAGAATTCTATTAAGTTGGTAAGACATGACCTTCCCTGCGCAAAACCATGTTGCCGATCACTGATAAGCCCATTTTCTTCCAAATGGGAATAGATCCTATCCCTCAGTATCTTCAAAAGCAGCTTCCCTACCACTGACGTCAGGCTCACAGGTCCATAATTATTATCACTGCTACCCTTCTTAAACAAGGGGACAACATTAGCAATTTTCCAGTCCTCCGGGACCACACCCGTGTTTAACGATGCTGCAAAGATATCTGTTAAGGCCCCAGCTATTTCCTCTCTCGCTTCCCTCAGTAAGCTGGGATAGATCCCATCCGGACCTGGGGACTTGTCCACCTTAATGCCTTTTAGAATACCCAACACTTCCTCCCTCCTTATGCCGACTTGACCCAGAGTAATCAAACCTCAACATCCGTCATGCCCCTCTTCTCGGTGAATACCGATGCAAAGTACTCTTTTAAAATCTCACCCATTTTCTTTGACCTCACGCATGACTTTCCTTCTTTGTCCTTGAGTGGGCCAATCCTTTCTCTAGTTATCCTCTTGCTCCTTATATGTGAATAAAAGGCTTTGGGATTTTCCTTAACCCTGTTTGCGAAAGATATTTCGTGACCCCTTTTAGCCCTCTTAATTCCTGGTTTCAGATTGGTCCTACATTCCCGATATTCTTTCAAAGCTTCATCTTTCTTCAGCCTCCTAGACCTTACGTATGCTTCCTTTTTCCTCTCAGCTAGTCTCACAATTTCACCTGTCATCCATAGTTCCCTAATCTTGCCATTTCTATCCCTCATTTTCACAGGAACATGTCTCTCCTGCACGCTAATCAACCTCTCTTTGAAAGCCTCCCACACATCAAATGTGGATTTACCTTCAAATAGGTGCTCCCAATCTACATTCCCCAGCTCCTGCCGAATTTTGGTATAGTTGGCCTTCCCCCAATTTAGCACTTTTCTTTTAGGACCACTCTCGTCTTTGCCCAAGAGTATTCTAAAACTTACAGAATTGTGATCACTATTCCCAACGTAGTCCCCTACTGAAACTTCAGCACCTGGCCGGCCTCCTTCCCCAACACCAGATCCAGTATGGCCCCTTCCCGAGTTGGACTATTTACATACTGCTCTGGAAAACCGTGCTGGATGCTCCTTACAACTTCTGCTCCATCTAGACCTCTGACACTAAGTGAATCCCAGTCAATGTTGGGAAAATTAAAATCTCCTATCACCACCACCCTGTTGCTCCTACATCTTTCCATAATCTGTTTACATATTTGTACCTCTATCACACGCTCGCTGTTGGGAGGCCTGTAGTACAGCCCCAACATTGTTACCGCACCCTTCCTATTTCTGAGTTCTGGCCATATTGCCTCACTGCTGGAGTCCAAACAGATGCAATCCAGCCCTGCATTTTTCACTTGTGCCTTACCAGGTCTGTATTTGCTCTGCCTTCCATCCAGCCTCAGTTTCGGTTCTATATTACTCCCTACTGTTCCTCCACTCTGTATCCCATCCCTCTGCCAAATGAGTTCCCCACCACCCGCCCCCCCCCCCGCACCCTCGCCCACCAGCAGCAGCAAGTATTCCGGTTCAGGTGCAACCCATCCAACTTTTACGGGTCCCACCTTTGCCAGAATCAGACTCAGTGATCCAGGAAACTCAGGCCCACCCTCCTGCACCATTTCCTCAGCCACGCATACATCTGCTCTGTCCTCCTATTTCTGAACTCATTTGCATGTCGCACCGGGAGCAATCTAAAGATTGCAACCTTTGGGGTGCTGTTTTTTTTAATCTGCTACCAAGCTCCCTAAATTCTTCTTGTAGGACCTCATCCCTTTTTCTACCTCTGTCGTTGATACCAATGTGTACCACGACCTCTGGCTGCTCCCCCCATCCCTTGAGGATGTCCTGCAGCCACTCTGTGACATCTTTGACTCTCGCACCAGGAGAGCAACATACCATCTTGGAGTCCGGTTTGCGGCCACTATAAAGCGTATCTGTCCCCCTTACGATAGAATCCCCTATTACTTTAGCTCTTCCACGCTTCCCCAACACCACCCTCCCCTCCCCACTGCCCCTGCTGTGCAGCAGAGCCATCCTTTCCCACATAGCAAAGGGGGAGCCGACCACGGGTGTGAGCTCTCCTGGTAGGACATACCTTTAAATTGACTAATTACCCGCTTTAAAACATATTAATTACATTCGGGGCCTTGTTCTACTCCCAACACTATCCTCTACAATCTAAGGTCCTTCATAACTTACACTCATTAAAAACAATTACAAAAACGTCCTTTCGTACTACTCGTCTTATCACTTGAGTTTTTTTTAAACATTCCATTTTTTAAAATCCATTTAAAGGCACTAACCGCTGTTAAATACCCAACCAATCGCCTTGCAGAATTCCCGTGATGTCACTGCAGGTTTTCTTTTCCTCTTTGGAGTCTCAACGGATGCCAAGAGACACAGGGAGCGAGAGATAGCCTGCCGCCGCTCCAACTCAGCTTCCTCGCCTTTCCGCCAGCCACCGCTCCCAGGAAAGGGGTAGGGAGGAGCTGAGGATCTTATCTGGGTTAAGGAGGAGCTGAGGATATTTGTTGCAGTGTGGAGAAGCTGAGGATATCAGATGGGGCAGGGAGGAGCAGAGGATATTAGGTGCTTTGAGGAAAAGCTGAGGATATTAGATGGGGAAGGGATGAGCTCAGGATATTTGGTACAGTGTGGAGAAGCTGAGGATATTAGATGGGGAAGGAAGGAGCTGAGAATATTTGGTGGGATATGGATGAGCCGAGGATATCAGGTGGGGTGGGGAGGAGCTGAGGATATTTGGTGGGGTAGGGAGGAGCTGAGGACATTTGGTGGAGTATGGATGAGCTGAGGATATTAGGTGGGTAGGGAGGAGCTGAGGATATTTGGTGGGGTAGCGAGGAGCTGAGAATATTAGGAGAGATCGGGAGGAGCTGATGATATTTGGTGGGTTAGGGAGGAGCTGAGGATATTAGGTGGGATCGGGAGGAGCTGAGGATATTAGATGCGATAGGGAGGAGCTGAGGATATTAGGCGGTGTAGCGATGAGCTGAGATATTAGGAGGGGTAGGGAGGAGCTGAGGATATCAGGTGGGGTAGGGAGGAGCTGAGATATTAGGAGGGGTAGGGAGGAGCTGAGGATATTAGGAGGGGTAGGGAGCAGCTGAGGATTTCAGGAGAGGTAGGGAGGAGCTGAGGATATTACCTGGAGTTTAGACAGACTCTGAGTGAAATGGTGTGAGGATAGGAAGTGGAGTGGGGAGGAGCTGAGTTTGTTTGGTGGGGTGTGGAGGCGCTGAGGGTATTAGGTGGCGTTTAGAGAGGTGCTGTGGAAATTACTGTCAGGATCAGAAGGAGATGCCTTTATTAGGTGTGGTGGGGAGCAGCTTAATATATTACCAGGGTTGAGGAGGAGTTGGGATATCAGTTGGGCTGGGAAGTGGCGGTTCAGGGGATCTGAGGAATTTTTTTTAGGTATTCTATCATGGGATGTAGATGTGACTGGCTATGCCAGCATTTATTACCCATTCTCAATTGGCTTGCTAGTCCATTTCAGAGGGCAGTTATGAGCCAACCACATTGCTGTGGGTTTGGAGACACAAGTCGGCCAGACCATGCAATGAGAGCAGATTTCCTTCCCTAAAGAACATCAGTGAACCTGACGAGTTTGTGCAATAATCGACAATGGTTTCACGGTCAGCATAAGACAAGCTTTTTAAAAATGAATCCGGATTTATAATTTGAAGTTAAATTTCACTCTCACGGATTCAAGCCCCTGCCCTCAATAAAGTAACCTGGACCTCTCTTCTCATGCATTTACCACACTACTATCGCCTCTTACCATGTGAGCTCAGGAGGAGCTGAGAATGTTATTTTGGTTGGGGAGGACTGATACAATTACTTGTCACTGTGAGGATAAGGGACAAGCTGAGGATGGGGTAGAAATTAGAATATTAGTTGTCGGTGGATGGTGGGGAGAAGGTCAGGATGTTAGGTGCTGTGGGGAGCATCTGAGAACATTAGGTGGTGTGCAGAAGGAAATGAGGATGTTAGGTGGGAGTGGACATGGGCTGAAGATGTTCTGTGTGTGAGGAGTAGTTGAGGATCTTCGTCAAAGTTGGAGAGGAGCTGAGGAAAGTAAGTTTATTGCACAACGCAGTTTAAAAGAGCAGGAGAAAAGACAACCCAGAGTGCAGTACCATTTAAATGGATAAGGGAGAAGAGGACCCGGAGAGTGCCACAGTTTGAAAGAGTTGGAGAGAGGAGGACACGGAGAGTGGCACAGGTAAAAATAGCTATCTTAGCCAGTCCAGTGCAGTCCAGCAGAGCGGAACGACAGCATTCTGAGAAAAGATCAGTGTCTGCAACTCGATGAGCTTCGGCTCAGAGTCAGTGAGCTGGAGGCCGAGCTAAAGACAATGCCATGCATCAGGGAGGGGGAAAGTTACCTTGACACTTGGTTGCAGAAGGCAGTCATAGCCCACACAGGCTTTAGCTTTCTGATTTCGTCTGTGATAGGTGGATGAGACTGCAGCTGAGGCAGCTAGGTGACCCAGAGAGCAGGAGTGCAGGAGTCGCAGCCTTTACGATTGTCGAACTGGTTTAAGTTGCTTTCAAACTATATGGGTGAAAAAACAAGGTCTGCTGGGTGGATGGGCAGGCTGACCATGGCACCATAGTACAGCAAAACATTCAAGTCGGGGGTGGAGCAGAAAAGAATGCAGTGGTTTAGGGAACAATATAGTGAATGGGATTAGTATGCTTCTCTGCAGCAAAGAGCGAGAGACGAGACGTTTGTGCTTCTTGACCGGTGCCAGGGTTCAGCCATCTGCTCATGGCTGGAGACAAACTTGCAGTGGGAGAGGCAGGATCCAGTCGGCGTGGTCCATGTAGATCCCAATGACATAGTCATAACAAGGATGGAAGTTGAACATCGTCAGTATGAGGAGCTCGGCACGAAATCAAGAAGATGAACCTCAAAGGTAATAATATCTGGATTTATTATCTGAGCCACATGCAAATTTGCATAGGGAAAATACGATTAGAGAAATTAATTCATGGTTCAAAGTGTGGTGTGGTGGAATTGGGTTCCAGTTCATGGGGCACTGGCACCAGCATTCGGGAAAGTGGGGGCTGTACAACTGGGACGTTCTACAACTGAACCATTTTGAGACCTGTGCTCTAGAGAGTGGCATAACTATGGAAGTTCTGAGGGTTTTAAACTCCAGAGTAGGGTCAAGAGATCAAATTTGGGAAGACGTCGTAAATCGAACAGTCGTGACAAGGCAAGAGAGAAAGGTATTACGATGGGAAATGTTAAACAGATGGTGACAGGAAAGGGCAGATAGTAACAAACCTATGAATAAATCAGTAGTCAAGGCTAGATGTTGCAAAAAATGATAAAAGGACAAACTAAAGGCTTTGTATCTGTATGCAGGTAGCATTTGATACAACTGTACTGATTTGTACTAATCACACAAATAGACATAGATCAGTACGATCTGATAACCATTAGAGAGACATGTCTACACCCTGACATAGATTGCCACCTGGATATTGAAGAATACATGACATTTAGGAAGGACAGGAAGCTGGGAAAAGGTGGAGGTGTGGCTCTGTTTATTAATGATGGCATTCGCACATTAAAGACGGGTGACCTAAGTTCTGGAACCCAGGATGTAGAAGCGGGTGGGGTACAGAAGAGAAATGATAAAGGGAAGACGTCACTTGGGGAGAGTGCGTCCAGCCCCCATAACAGTACCACACGGCAGGACCGAATGTAAAAGAAGAAATAATGATAACTTGACAGAAAGGTATGTGATAATCATGGGGTGCATATGCAGTGTATACCTCAGATGGCAAAGCCGAGATGAGGAGTTTATCGAAAGTTTTCAGGATAGTTTCATGGAAAAGCAGGCTCTAGAGCCAATCAGAGAGCCGGCGATACCAGACCTGGTATTGTGCAACGAGATTAGATTAATTTATGGCCTCATAGTAAAGGCACCCCTGGGTAGCAGGGATCATATTATGATTGAAATTTATATTTAGTTTGAAGGAGAAAGGAATGGGTCCAATTCTAGTATTTCAAACTGAAATAAGGGAAATTAAAGGGCATGAAAGAAGAGATAGCTAAAGTCAACTCGAAAATTCGGTTAAGGGATACGTCAATAGAGATGCAGTGGCAGACATTGAGAGAATATTTCAGAATACACAGAATAGATATATTCGACAAAAAAGAAACATTCCAATGGGAGGACCCACTACCTGTGATTACCTAAAAAAGATGGCTTAAAGAAAAAACATATGATTGCACAAATATGGGTGAGAGGTCAGAAGATTGGACACAATATAAAAAAAAGAATGACTAAAAGATAGGAGGGGACATTTAGAGTATTTGAGAAAGCTAGCTAGATATATAAAAACAGATTATATAGTTTTTTTTTAAAAGAAACGAATTAAGAAAGTGAGCGTTGGTACGATGGAAAGTGATTCGGAAAGGAAAATAAGGAGATTGCAGATGAATTGAACAGGTATTTTGTATCAATCTTCAATATAGAGAATACAAGTTACATTTCAGAAATAGCTATAAGTCAGGAAATGGAATGGTTGCGAGGAAATCGACAAATGTAATCACTAGGGAAGTGGTACTGAGCAAATTGTTGGAGATGCGGGTTGACACGTCCTCTGATCTTGATGGACTTCACCTTAGGTTCCAGAAGATGTAGCTGGTGAGAAGTGCATTTTAATTTTCCAAAATTCCCCAGATTCGGCGAAGGTTGCTTTAGTTTACAAAAAAGCAAGTTAGATAGTTGATGCGTTGGTTTTAATTTTCTAAATTGTTGCAAATTAGATTGGACTATAGAGAATGTAACTCCTGTATTCAAGATAGAGGCAGACAGAAAGCAGGGAACTACAGGCTAGTTAGCTTCACATCTGACATAGGGAATATGTAAGACGCTAATATTAAAATATTATAGCAGGACACATAGAAAAATACAAGGTGATCAGGGAGAGTCAACTTGGTTTTGTGAAAGGGAAATCTTGTTTAATCAATATATTGGAGTTCTTTGAAGAAGTAGCATGTGCTGTGCGTAAAGGGGGAACTGTGGATGTATTGGACTTACATTTCCAGAATGCATTTTATAAGGCGCCATATCAATAACAATTTGCAGTGAGGCAGTTTACAATTTCTCAGCACTGAAACTGAAGTCAAGATCTTATATTGTCGCATTGGTGTGCAAACATTTTTTGCATGTGTATGTGTCTGTCACATTACCTGTGCTGTGATTAGCATGTGCCGATTGCCGCGGGTGTGTGTGTGTGTGCACGTGCGTGTGCTTGTGTGTATGTGCACATGTGTGTGTCTGGCTCAGTAGCTGATGTGGAATATGGGTGTGTGTGTGTGTGTGTGTGTGTGTTTATATTTTGCTCAGTGTCTGGGCTGTGATTTGTATGCGTGTGTGTGTGTGTTTGGCTCAGTACCTGGGGTGTGACCGAAGTGTGCCTGTGTGTGTGTGTTTGTGTGTGGGTGTTTGTGTGTGTGTGTGTGTGTGTGTGTGTGTGTGTGTGTGTACTTTGCTCAGTGCCTGGGGTATGATCTTTGCGAGTGTATGTGTGTGTGTGTGTGAGAGACAGAGATTCCGTGTATGTGCGTGTTTGTGAGAAAGATTGTGTGTATGTCTCTTTCGATTTGCATCTGTGCGCGTGCATCTTTTGATCAGTGACTGGGTATTTTGTGTTGGTGTGTGTGTGTGTGTGTGTGTGTGTGTGTGCGTGAGTGTGCCTGTGCGTGTATGTATTTGTGCGTGTGTGTGTGTGGCTGCGTGTGTGTGTATTTGTCTGTGTGTGGATATGTGCGTGTGAGTGTGCCTGTGCGTGCGTGCGTGCGTGTGTTTGGTTATGTGTCTGTGTGTGCCTGCGAGTGTGTATTTGTCTGTGTGTCGATACGAGTGTGTGAGTGTGCCTGTGCGTGTAGGCCATTTGTCCTTTCCAGCCTTGTCTGCCAGTGGTTTCCTATTGATGTCTTGGAGCTTAAATTGCCTCGTTATTTATTGAGAATTTGAGAATCATAATTTTCCATCTTACACACTTCAGAATGTTCAATAACTGCATTAGATTTCCTCTCTGCTCCTGCTCCTGCCGGCGTAAAGCCACATCCCTCTTTGCCATCGAAGCATTGACAACGATATACATTTGTTACAACATCTCTAACCTCTTTCCAATATCTGGCATTTCATTCAATAGTTCAATTGCAATCCAACCCGTAATTTGAACAGATTAAACAGATGCACCTGGCTTTTCATATTCTATTCTCCGAATCCATTCTGATTTTATGGTTATTTCTCCTTGTTCTCCGATCTTCAAATTTGTGTGTGTTTGGAAGTGTATTTTCTCCAGGCCAGAGTGAAGACCGAGTATTGTTCAATGGAGGTTGGGATATGCAGTACAGGCCAGTGGTAGCAGCTGAACTTGTTCAGTGGAGATGGGGTATTTCCTATTTCCTTCATTGTGCAATGCCTCGTATTGCGAGCTGGGAGAGAGCTGGCATCGTTCAATGGAGATGGGAATTTGTTCATTCCCACATTGTAGAACTGCCAGTTATCCAGGCCAGAGAGTTGAGCTCGGATTTTTCACTGCAGATGGGGCATTTGATTATTCACGCATTGTGGGCCTGTCTGTTATCCCGGCTAAGGAGAAGTGCTGGGATTATTCAATGGAGATGGAGGTTTTATTCATTCCCGCATTGTGGAACTGCCAGTAATCGGTGTCAGGGACAGAATCTGGAATCTTGCAATGGAGATCGGGATATGTTCCCAACGGCAAATGGTGGAACTGCTTGCTTTCCAGGTCAAAGGAATGAGCATGGATTGCTCACTGCAGGTGTGGATATGTTCATTTCCGCATTGGGGACAGTTTGTTAATGGTCCAGGGAGAGCAGCTGGGTTTGTTCAATTGTCGGGTGTGATTTGATCATTCCACGTTCCTGATCTGCTAATTGTCGGTATATGTGAAGGAAGATAGGCTTTTAGGATGGAGATCTGAATTTGTTCATTCTCCATATTGTGGAACTGCCATTCTTGTGTTTCAGAATGAGGAGCTGGGATTGATCACTTCAGACAGAGATTTTCATTCCCGCCTTGTGGAACTGAGTGTTTTCAAGGCAAAAGCAAGGAGCTGGGAATATTCAGAGAAGGCTGGGGAATTATTCATTTCCGCATTGTTCTACTGCCTGCTATCCCGGCCAGAGAGAGGACCAGGCAGTTTTAAGTGGGGATGGGATCTGTTCATTCCGCATTGTAGAACGGCCTGGTGTCCGGTGACAGAGAGGAACTGTGATTGTTCAATGGAGATTGGGGATTTATTCATTCCCATATTGTGGAACAGTCTGTTATCCGGATCATAAAGAGGTCTGTGGTTGCACAATGGAAATGGGAACATGATTATTCCTGCATTGCAGAACTGCCTATTACGCAGGTCAGAGAGAGGAGCTGAGATTGCTAAATGAAGGCATGAGATTTGTTAATTGCCTCATTGTGTAACTGTCTGGTATCTGGGTCAGAGAGAGGATCTGGTATTGTCCAATAAGGATGGGGATTTATTCATTCCAGCATTGTGGAAATGACACTTTTCTGGGTCAGAAAGATGTGATTGGATTGTTACATGGAGATGGGTGACTTGTTCATTTCCGCATTCTGTAACATCATAAGATCATAAGGTCATAACAACTAGGAGCAGGAGTAGGCCATCCGGCCCCTCGAGCCTGCTCCATCATTCAATGAGATCATGGCTGATCTTTTCGTGGGTTCAGATCAACTTAGCCGCATTCTCATCGTATCCCTTAATTCCTTTATTGTTCAAAAAGACATCTGCCTTAGCTTTAAAAAACGTTTACTGAAGAAGCGTCAACTACTTCACTGGGCAAGGAATTCCATAGAGTAACAACCCTCTGGGTGAAGATGATCCTTCTTAATTCAGTCCTAAATCTTCTCCCTCTAATCTTGAGGCTATGCCCTCTTGTCCAAGCTTCACCTGCCAGTGGAAACATCCTCTCTACTAGTATGTTATCTATTCAATTCATGATTTTATATGTTTCTATAAGATCCCCCCTCATTCTTCCGAATTCCAATGAATATCATCCCAATCTACTCAGACTCTCCTCATAAGCCAACCTCCTCAACTCCGGAATCAACCTAGTGAACCTCCTCTCCAGTGCCAGTACATCCTTTCTCAAGTAAGGAGACCAAAACTACACAAAGTACTCCAGGTGCGGCCTCACCAGTAAATTATACAGCTGCAACATAACCTCTCTGCTTTTCAACTCAATCGCTTTTGCAATGAAGGACAAAATTCCATTTGCCTTCCTAATTACTTGCTGTACCTGCAGACCAACCTTCTGCGATTCATGCACAAAGACACCCAGGTCCCTCTGCATAGCAGCATGCTGCAACTTTTTACCATTCAAGTAATAATCCTTTTTCCTATTACTCCAACCGAAATGAATGACTTCACATTTATTAACATTATATTCCATCTGCCAGACCTTTGCCAACTCACTCAATATATCTATGTTCCTCTGCAAAGTTTCACAGTCATCTGCACACTTTGCTCTGCCACTCATCTTACTGTCATCTGCAAACTTTGACACCCAACACGTGGTCCCCAACTCCAAATCATCTATATAAATGGTAAATAATTGTGGTCCCAACACCGATCCCTGCGGCACACCACTAGTGACTGATTGCCAACCAGAGTAGCACTCATTTATCCCCACTCTCTGCTTCCTGTTAGTCAACCAATCCTCTATCCATGCCAATACTTTACCCCAAACGCCATGCATCCTTATCTTATGCAGCAGCCTCTTGTGCGGCACCTTGTCGAAGGCCTTTTTGGAAATCTGGGTACACCACATCCACTGGCTCCCTATTGTCTACCTTGCTCGTAATGTCATCATAAAATTCCAAAAGATTTGTCAAGCATGAGCTGCCCTTCATGAACCCATGCTGCGTCTGCCCAACGGGACAATTTCTATCGATATGCCCTGCTATTTCTTCCTTGATAATAGGCTCAAGCATCTTCCCCACTGCAGAGGTTAAGCTAACCGGTCTATAATTCCCCATATTTTGTCTTCTTCCCTTTTTAAACAGTGGCTTCACATCTGCTGTCTTCTAATCGGCTGGGACTACCCCAGAGACTACCCCAGAGTCCAGCGAATTTTGGAAAATTACCGCCAGTGCACCTGCTATTTCTCCCGCCATCTATTTTAGTACCCTGGGATGCATTCCATCAGGGCCAGGAGACTTATCAATCCTTAGCTCCATTAGCTTGCCCAACACTACCTCTTCCGTAATAATAATTGTTTCCAGGTCCTCACCTACGTTCGTCTCTTTGTCAATTACTGGCATGTTATTAATGTCCTCCACTGTGAAGACCGATACAAAATAGCTGTTCAATGCCTCGGCCATTTCATCATATCCCATAACTAAATTCCCCTTCTCATCCTCTAAAGGACCAACGTTTACTTTAGCAACTCTTTTTCGTTTTATATATTTATAGAAACTTTTGCTATCTGTCTGTATATTCTGTGCTCGTTTTTTCTCATGTTCTTTCTTACTTTTCTTTATAGGTCTTTTTGTGGCTTTCTGTTGACCTTTAACGTTTTCCCAATCTTCTAGTTTCATGCTGTTTTTGGCCACTTTGTATGCCTTCTCTTTCAATTTGATATTTCTTCGACACCCATGGCAGATTACCCATTTTCTTCCAGTCCTTCCTTTTCACTGGAATATACTTTTGCTGAGCACTTTGAAAAATTGCTTTGAAAGTCCCCCACTGCTCGTCAACTGTCCCACCATAAAATCTTTGTTTCCAGTCTACTTTAGCCAAGTCCTCCCTCATTCTATTGTGATCCCCCTTGTTCAAGCACAGGACCCTGGTATTGGATTTTATCTTCACACTCTCCATCTGTATTCTAAATTCAACCATATTGTGATCACTCCTTCCAAGAGGATCCCTAACTATGAGGTCATTAATTATTTCTCAGAGCCGATCGACTGAACTCTGGGATGTGGCTCTCCACGGTCTACACGGCCATTCAGTATGTAAATTCCAACAGTTTGGGTGTCTTTTTCAGGGCTGTTCTACTGCACTCATGGATGTGGCTCTCCTCTGCAACTGCTTTAATCGATAATTAATCTCCAAATTTTTGAGCCCTTCTCTCAGACCAGATCTACTGCAATCCGAGATGTGGCTGTCCTCTTTTACTGTTGCAATTCAATATTGAAATTTCAAGTGGTAAGATGTCTCTCTCATGGCTGCATTACTATACTATGGGATTTGGATCTTCTCTGTCACTGAGACCATTCAAAAATTAAATTTCAAACGTTGGACCACCACTCAGGACTGATCTACGGCACTCTGGAAAGTGGCTTTCATCTTTAACCACGACCATTCATCAATTAAGCTACAAATGTTAGAATGCCTCACTGAGAGCTGCTCCACTGTTCCCTGTGATGTATCTATACTGTTCAACTGTGTCCATTTAGTTACGAAATTACAGAATGTTAGAGTGTCTATTAAAATCTCACATTTCGTTGTGTTAATAACATGAAAAGAAAACGATATTCAGAGGACTTGGACACCTGCAAATAGCTGGAAGTTTTGGATGTTGACTTTGTATACAATAATAGGAACCCCATCATTTTAAAGAAGTCAGCCAAGGGATTGATCTCCTCAAGAAAACACTTTGAATGACAGTGAAGACACTGCTATGTTGCTACTTTGAGCCCCAGCAGACCTGTTACAGCACCCCTGCTGAACTACCTATGTGATGCCTGCTGCAGACGAATTGCCCTGAACGCCTACCTATCACAACTGTTCATCAACCTCACTCGGAGAGACTTCACAGAATCGTTATCGCGCAGTAGGAGGCCATTCGGCCCATCGTGTTAGCACTGGCTCTCTGAAAGAACAGTTCCCTCAGTTGCATTCCCCTGCCTTCTCCCGATAACCCTGCGCATTCTTCCTTTTCATTTAACTGTCTTGCTCCCTTTTGAATGCTTAATTGAATCTGCCTCCACCACATTCTCAAGGAGCGCATTCCAGACCTCAATCACTCGCTCCATGAAAAGGTTTTTCCCCATGTCACTTTTGATTCTCTTACCAAACACTTTAAATCTCTGCCCTCTCGTTCTCGATCCTTTCATGGGAGAAAACATTTTCTTTCTATTTACACAGTCCAGACCCCTTATGAGTTTGATATTTGTTTTTATTCTATCATGAGATGTGGGTGCCTTTGGCTGGGACAGCATTTCATGCCCATCCATAATACCCTGAAGATATAAAAGGTGAGCCGCCTTTTGTGCCGTTATTGACTTTGCAGCGGTTTGATACAACTGCCCATTTCAGAGGGAATTTCAGAGTCAATCAAATTACTGTGAGTCTGGACTCACCTGTAGATTGGACCAGATAAGGACAGCAGATTTGCTTCCCGAAAGCACATTAGTGAATCAGATAGGGTTTTACAACAATCGACAATGGTTTCATGGCTATCATTAGACTAGCACTTAATTCAACATTTATTAATTGAATTCAAATTCACCTTCTGCTGTGGGATCAGCCCTACTCTTCCTTTTACCAAATTTTTGCTATGTATATGCCTACAGAAAACTGTGGGATTTCCTTTAATGCTAGCTGCCAGTCTCTTTTCATACTATCTCTTTCCTTCTCTTATTTACTTTTTCACATCCCCTTGGATCTTCTGCATTCAGTCTGGTGGTCAATATTTTTTTCTACATGGCATCTGTCATAAGCAAACTGTTCTTCTTTATCGTAATCACCACCTCTTTTGTCATCCAGGGGTTTCTGGATTTGTTTGCCCTAATTTTCCCCTTCGAAGCAACATACCTTGACTGTGCCCGATCTATCTCTACTTTGTAGGTTTTCCTGCCAGCTTTTGACTCCAATTTAACCGGTCCAGCTGAATTCTTAACCCACTGAAGTTGGACGTCCCCCAGTTAATTATTCTTACCCTGGATTGCTCTTTGTCCTTTTCCATAGTCAGCCTAAACCTGATGATACAATGATCACTATCCCCTAAATGCTCTGTAACTGTTACTTGATCCACTTGGCCCACCACTTTCCCAAGAGCAATGTCTAGCAGCGCTTCCTCTCTCGTTCGACTAGCAACATACTGTTGTAGAACATTTTCCTGAACACACTCTTGGAGCTCTTGCCCCTCACGGCTCTTTACACTGCAATTATCCCAGGCTATGTTGGGATAATTAAAGACCCATTATAACTATCTTATAACTTTTGCACCTCTCTGCAATTTCCTTGCAAATTTGTTCTTCCACATCCTTCGCCCAGCTGGTGGCCTATGGACAACACCGAGCAATGTAACTGCACCTTTTTTGTTCCAGAGTGCTAGCCAAATCCAAATTCATTCTGGCCTCGACCCATCTCGGACATCCTTTCTCCCTAGAACTGCAATGATCTCATTAACCAATGCCACCACCCCTCTCTCTTTCTTTTTCCCTTTCCTACCTTTCCTGAACACCTGTTATCCAGGTATATTTAACACCCAGTCCTGCCCCTCTTAGGGCCAGGTCTCTGTTATAGCCACAACATCATATTTCCAAATGGAAATCTGCGCCTATCCCTCGCCAGTCTTATTAAGCACACTCCGTATATTCACGTGCATGCACATTAACCCTGATTCAGACTTTATTGCTTTCTCCGTTACTCTGACCCCACCTAATAATGTACAATTCGCTCCTCTTGTGCTATCTATCTACCCGAGTATTCTGAACTCTTTGGCAGTCCTCTCTGATACTTGCACCCCTGACAAGTTATCAGTATAACTTTCTCCAATCTGAGCTCCCTCTCAGGTTCGCATCCCCCTGACAATTTGGTTTCAACCCTCCTCAATAACACTAACAAATCACCTTGCCAGAATATTTGTCCTCGTCATGCTAAGGTTTAACCCATCCATCTTGCACAAGTCCCACCTGCTCCAGAAGGCGTTCCAATGTCGTAGAAATCTGATGCCCTCCCTCTTCCACCAGTTATCCTGCCATGTGTTCAATCGCTCAAATCTTCCACTCCTATACTCAGTTGCACGTGGGACTGGGAGGAATACTGAGATTACTGCTTTTTGAGATCCTGCTTTTTCATATCCTACTTAGCTCCCTAAAATCTGCTTTCAGGACCTCATCCTCCCTCTTACCACATTTCATTCGCATTGTTTCTTCATATGCCCGAGTCTCTATCGACTGAGGAATTTGAAATTATGCCCGTTATATATATATATAAGTCTAGGCAGTGCTTCTTGTACTGACGCCTGGGCAACGCCACTCCATACTCTATGAGGTACCCTCGAGTGTCCGAGCAACAAACGTTCACCGCTTCTCTCTGCATTTTGTTATTCAGCTGATTTCATCTCCATGCTCCCACTCCCCCTGTAATCCACGAGGTTCAGAGTCCCCAAATGGCTTTATTAAATGTTACTTGATTCCATGGCTTTTTATAGTCCAAATAAAAAGCATCAACCGTGCAATCCTCATCAACTCTCTCCAATGCATCAGCAAAGGACTATACGGCCATTGGCAGACATGATTTACCATTAACATATCTGTGTTGCTTCTCATTTATAATCTCATGCTTTCTGAAAAGCACAATTTTCTTGTCCCAGATTATAGACTGGAAGGATGTCCCCAACATTTCACCGAGGTTTGGCTGATAGACCTCTAATTACATGGTTTAGCACATCTCCACTGTTTAAAAGAGGGTTTAGCATTTGCCTCCCCCAGCCCTCTGGCACTATTTTATTGTGATTCAAGCTGTGTTTGAATGGAAGGAGTAAACTGCACCTGGCTGTTCAGTGACTGCGATTAATGTCAGCCTCCATGGACCCAAATAATGTCACTGGAGATTTCACCACTTCTTTTAATAAAGGACTCCTTTCAATGTGTTACCCCATCGTGTTGGAGCGAACATCACCTCTGGCACCAACAGAGATCAGTGGCATCAGAGACACGGAGCGAATACATTTGAGTCTGAGAAAAATAGATTGGAATGCTGCAACAATGGGTCTTAATCTGAGAACAATAGATCGGAATGCTACAACAATAGACAGGAGTTTCTCCTGGGAGATTGTCTATCTTTCTGCATACTATGATCAACTATCTTTAAACTGGCGGATTTTGCTCTCACTTGCGATTATAAAGTACTTTTATTACCCCATCCTGGCTATTGTTGCTGTCCCTGGTAAGCTTCGATATCCAACTACTGAATTTATAAACCATCTTCAACTGCATTACTTCTCCTGTCATTTACTCTGCCCTACTTGTTGTTGCTATTCCTGGTAAGTCTCTGCATTTGCCTGAAATCTGAAAAAACTTTGCCAGCTGTTCTTCTAACATACTCTCATCTTGACTACTGTTGGTGTCTCTGTAAAGGCTCTATATGCAGCTATGAGATCTTTGAAAGTGATGCATTATATGTGTCGACCACATTTCACAGAATTACTCTTCTTCTCATTTAAGCTTCATATTTATTTATGTTTTTATTTACTCATTGGATGCGGGCGTCACTGGCGAGGCTAGCATATATCACCCATCCCAAACTGGCTTTCAGTAGGTGGTTGTGGGCTGACTTGCTGCAGTCCATGTGAGGTAGGTACATCCACAGTGCTGTTAGAAAGTATGGTTTCAGGATTTTGACACAGTGACAGTGAAGGAACGGTGATATAGCTCCAAGTCAAGATGCTGTGTGGCTTGGAGGGGAACCTGCAGGTGACGATGTTTCCATGCATTTGCTGCCCTTGTTCTTCTCGTTGGTAGAGGTCGTGGTTTTGGAAGGCGCTGTCAAAGGAGCGTTGGTGTGTTGCTGCAGTGCATCTTGTCGATGGTGCACACTAATGCCACTGTGTGTCAGTGGTGGCGGGAACGAATGTTATTGGATGGGATATCAATGAAGCAGGTTTATTTATTTCTGATTTAGGGATAATCACTGATACAGGCCCTTCAGCCCACCGAGTCTGTGCTGACCAACAACCACCCATTTATACTAATCCTACATGAATCCTCTATCCCCTGCCACATCCCCACCATTGGCCTACCTACAGTAGGGGACACTTACATGGGCCAATTTACCTATCAACCTGCAAGACTTTGGCAATTTACCTATCAACCAGCAAGAAACCGGAGCACCCAACAGAAACTCACGCAGTCACAAGGAGAACTTTCAAACTCCACACAGTGCAGTACCCAGAACTGAAGCCGGGTCGCTGGAGCTGTGAGGCTGCGGTGCTAACCATTGCACCAGTGTGCTGCCTGTGTTGTTTTGTCCGGGATGTTGATGAGCTTCTTGAATGTTGTTGGAGCCGCATCAATCCAGCAATTGGAAAGAACTCCATCACACTCTTGACTTGTGCCTTGTAGGTGATGGACATGTTTTGGGAGTCAGGAGCTGAGTTACTCAACGCAAATCCCGAGCCTTTGACCTTTTCTTGTAGCCAAGAAAATTTATATGGCTGCTCCAGTTCAGTTTCTGGTCAATCTTCCCAGATACAACCTTCATAAATCACAGCCCAGCCAACACTGTACTGCTCGTATCCCAGATACAACATATCCCAATCGACAATCACTTCTGAGCTGACTGAACTACAATGGTTCCCCATCCAGCAGAACCTCAGTTTTAATACTCTCAGTCTTGTGTTTGAATCCATCCATGGCCTCCCCCTCTAATTAATCCTCTTCCCCTATCCGCTCCCCACATTCCTACAAGTTGTCCCCTTTCAGCATTCATCAATTCTCTGTTCAAAGAGAATTTGTTTCCCCTCTGTATCTCTCCCTGACCGTTGTTTTGGGCTCCATCGAGACATTGATGCCAGTGCTGCAAAACCAGAAATTACGCAAATGTATGTGAGAATCTGCCAGCCACAACCGCAATGTCCCATGTTCTGCTCCATGTTGGGCAGTGGATTCTTGCAGCGTTGATACACGTCTTGGAAGCTTGATCTCTGTGTGTCCCCTGACCACGTGTGTTAGTCAGTCTCAGGTGAAAATGCGTTTAGAAGCACCAGGAACACCGCTTCTCGCGTTATTTATAAGGTCCAGGCATTCAGCATGCAGGTGAGGGGCTGTTGGCTTACTTCCACAATGGAAAAGCTGGTGGATGTTCTGTGAATGTTGTTTCTTGCACTGGGTGGCGGGGGGTGGGGAGGGACGAGGTCAGGGGATTGTGGGTGTTATTAGTTGTTGTGAGCTGCTGCATACACGAATGGAGCCCAGAGGATTTGGTGACTCAGTTCTGGACGAGGTATGATACAGTGCATCTTGGTCTGATCACCGAATGGAGCAAAGGTTGCAAAGAGAAGATTCTCTGCAAAGAATGAGGGGTAGGAGGAGGAGGAATCTTCCCTACCTACCCAGCCTTAGCCAAGAGCAAATGCTCTACCTACAACTAACCCAGGATGAGTGCATGAGGCAAATCTGATTCAATAAGGAGGTAGTCACAGAACTGTTGCAACTCCTACAACACGAGCTAGATATGCGCACCAGGGCAATTAAGGCATGGCCAGTGGCCTTTAATGTTGCAGTTTCATTGAACCTCTCTGCACCAGGAGCTATCCATGCAGGATCCGGCAACGTACCCAACGTCTCACTGTATACTGTTCATCGATACTTCCGGGAGATGACAGATGTCATCTATACTGGATGAGGTGAATTCATTGTTTTCTCCCTCTGTAGGGAGCAGCACGAGGTGAGGTCCCATGGATTTTCCAGGAGAGTGGGATTCCCAATGGTGTACGTGGCTCTGTGGAGCCTCATATGTCAATGGGGAAAGGTACAGGATCTGAAAGAACTCTCTCTCCATTACTGAACAGTCGCCATGTGACCATGCACAATCTATCATTTCTGTGAATGTCCACTCATCTGGCAGCAGCCATGATACCTTCATTCTGAAGCAGTGAGTGTTCCCAACGTCTGCGACCCTCCAAGGGGAACCAAAATGTGGTTTTCCAGAGCCCAACACCACCAACTCTATCCATAGTCAATGAATTCTCCTCGCCCAAACACACCCCCTCTGCCGCCAAGCAACCATGCAAAAATAACACAGGTTTAACGTGAAAAATGGAGCCAACAGATACATCATGCAGCAAACAAGGGGCGTGATGAAACATTGCTTCCAATGCATGAACCGCTCATGGGGAGCCCTGCAGTACACGCTGGAACAGGTGCACAACTTTGTGGTTTTCTGCTGCACACTTCAAATCATTGCCATCATGACAACACAGGAATCGGGAGGCCACCTCATGTGGAGGAAGAAGAGGATGTAATCTGGTTCCCTTCAACACAGACAGGCTGTGAGACAGTTCCTGATTACACTCCAGTACAAATAGGATAACTTTTCTTACACCAATGGATCCCCCATTCAGCAAGAAACCTCCATCAGAGACGCCCCATCACAGGAATAGAGTTAGAATTAGACGTAAACCATTCGGCTTCTCGAGCCTGCTCCACTATTCAATAAGATCAGGCATGCTCTGTTTGTGTCTCGAATTTCACAATCTCATCGACCCCCGATAACCACTGATTTCCTCATCTAATAGTAATCTATCTACTTCACCTTGAATAATATTCAATACCCTGCCTCCACCATCTGTACAAAGAAATTTCTTTTGGACCAAGAGGTGTCTGACAATGAACCATAGAAAAATTACAGCACAGAAGGAGGCTATTCAGCCCATCGTGTTTGTGCCAGCCACAAAAACCTAGCCGCCCAATCTAATCCCACCTTCCAACACCTGGTCCATAGCCTTACAGGTTTCAGCACTTCAGATGCTTGTTCAGGTACCTTTTAAAAGAATTGATGCTTTCTGCCTCCACTTCCGTTCCTGACAGTGAATTCCAGACACCCACCACCCTCTGGTGAAAAACATTTCCTCATGTCCCCACTAATCCCTCTACCAATCAGATTAAATCTGTGCCCCTAGTAATTCACCTCTCCACTCGGGGAACCAGATCGTTCCTGTCTGCTCTATCTAGGCCCCTCATCATTATGTGCACGTCAATTAATTCACCCCACACCCTTCATTATTCTAAAGAAAACAAACCTAGCCTATTTAATCTTTCCTCATAGCTGAAATTTTCAAGCCCTGACAACATTCTTGTAAATCTCCTGTGTACTTCTTCCACAGCAATTATGTCCTTTCTTCAATGAGGTGACCAGAACTGTATGCAGTACTCCAGCTGTGATCAGCCAGTGTTTTATACTGTTGCAGAATTATATCCCTGTTTTTGTATTCTATACCTGGCCAATAACGAAAAACATTCCATGTGCCTTCTTCACCACTCTATCTGCCTATCTACCTCCACCTTCAGCGACCTGCAAGGTCTCACACCTCTTCTAACCCTATCAATATCCTGCCGTTTACTGTATATTTTCTTGCGTTATTTGCCTTCCCCAAATGCATTACCACACACTTATCTGGGTATAATTCTATTTGCCACTTTTCTGCCCACTCAACCAAACCACTGATATCTTTCGGGAGGTTATGAATATCCTCTTCACTATCAACTGCACGGCCAATTTTTGTGTCATCAGCAAATTTGCCAATCATTTAATTGCAAATCATTAACATATACTGTAAACAGCAAAGTTCCCAACACTGAGCCCTGTGGAACGCCTCTGTAAACAGCTTTCCATTCAAAAAAACAACCGTGGATGACTAGCCTATGTTTCCCATCTCTGAGTCAATTTTGGATACAAAGTGCAAAATTCTCCTGCATCTCATCGGTTTTCTTTTCACTGATCAGTCTGCCATGTGGGATCTTGTCAAATGTCTTACAAAAATCAATGCAATGCTTTGTGCAGAATATGGAATTTATTTTTGATTTACTTTGAAATGCTTGTACGTTTTAAACTCTAAGCTTTATTTAATGAAAGAAAAAGAAGGATATCTCTTAATTAATGGCAAGGGCTCGCCTTCCCTGTCTGTGCTTAATGACCCAGCCACAATCATAGGAGATCCGGGTATCCAGCGATGGTTATGGTTCCAGACCAAGTGGAGGACACGCAATGTACCCTGAATATCAACGGAACACCACCACACTTAACAGGCATCTGGGTCTCCAGCAATAGACCTGGCCCAGGTCCTGGTATGGAACTGACTGTGGCAAAGCTTCCTCAGTGACTGACCACACTTAAGTGGTTTCTGGGGATCCAACGATGGGTCTGGTCCCTGGCCTGGTATAGCACAAGACGTAGGGCCTGCTTCCTGACTGGCGCGCCATCCCTGTCACACTTACCTGGTGCTGGGTCTCCAGTCAAAGGCATGCTCCCAGGCCTGGTGTAGTACTGGCAGCAGCCACCCATCCCAGATTGGCTCTGGTGACCACAATGCAATGAAATAGTAATTGCGGCTCCAGTGATGACCTGGTCCCAGGAATGGTTTAGTACCATAAGTAATACCTGCTCAGTGACTGACCCCAGTGAACCGGCCATGCTTAGCTGGGTACAGGTCACCAGCAATGTTCCTGCCGCCAGGCCTGGTGTCGAATCAGCAATGGGTCCCACTCCCGGACTGATCCAGGCACCACGCTACGCCTGGTGTTTGGGACTCCAGTGATCGGCCTGGTTCTGAGGGCTGATGTACAATTGTCAGTGGCTGCTGCTCGGTGGTTGCTTTTGGCATCCCTGCATCATTTCTCGGGGATTCATATGCCCTGAAATGGTCCTGGATCCAGGGCTGCTGCAATAATGGCAATGGCCCCTACGCTCGAACAGGCCCCAGTGACACCACCACACTTATCAATGGTCCGATTCTCCTGCTATGGTCCTATTTTCAGGCTTGGTTTAGTGCCTGCAGTGGCCCCAAACCCAGTTCTGAAGAAGGGTCCCTGACATGAAACGTTGACTCTGCTTCTCTCTGTGCAGATGCTGCCAGACCTACTGAGTACTTCCAGCATTTCTTGCTTTTATGCCCCAAACCCTGTATGGCCCTGGAGATGCTGCGGTACTCAACTGAAGTCTGTACCTTCTTTGCTGGATCTTCTCCTAGGGCTGGCACAATATGAACTGTGGCCTCCTATCCCTGACTGTCGCTGTTGACCCTGCGTCACTTTACTGAAGTCAAGATTCCAGCCCTGGTCCTGGTAACGGACCGAGTGTGGTGCCAGCAGTGGCTCCCTTGCACCCTGATGGCTCCCGGCCACCTTTCTTCACTTACCTGGGTTCCGTGTCTCCAGCAATGCTCCTGGGCTCAATCCTGGTTTAGTGCTGGCAGCATCCACCCCCTATTGTTCCCAGCAAATCTGTCTCACCTTTATATGATCCATGGCTCCAGCGATGTATCACCTTCCAGGTCTAGTACAGTACGAGCATTCGGCCGTTCACTGCTGGACCCGGTGACCTCGCCATATTTCCCTGGAGTTCAGGTCACCACGATGGTCCTGCTCCCAAGACTAGTTCAGTACCGGTAGTGGTCCTGATCTCCAGTGATTGCGCTGCTCCTAGGCCTAGTGCTCTAATGGTAGAATTGCCTGCACCCTGACTGACCCTGGTGGCCGCATCACATTACCTGGGGCTTAAACTACAGCAGTAATCTTTTTTCCCAGTACCAGCAGTGGCCCCAACTCACTGACCGGCCCCAATGACTCTGCTACACTCACCTGGGTGTGAGGCTCTTGCGATGGTCCCAATCGCAGGCCTGGTGTATTACTGGCAGCGGTCCTCCCTCCATGATTGTTCCCTCTGACCCCACCACACAAATCTGGGTCTGTATCCCCAACAATGGTCCTGGCCCATGGCCTGGTTTCGTACTGTCAGTTGCCCACGCTAACTGGCTGGCGCCAGCAACTCTGCCAGACTAAACTGTCGTCTTGAGCTCCAGCAACTCATCTGTTCCCATTACAGGTGTAGTATCGTTAGTGGCACCGCTACCTGATGGGTCGCAGTGTTGCTGATGCATTTATCTGGAGTCTGGTCTCCAGTGATGGTTGTCATCACAGACCTGCTGTAGTACCATCAGCTCCACTGCTTCCAGTGGCATTGCCAATAGTACTGAGCTATTGGTCCTGTGACTGTTTAACTCGTTTAAGCAGGCGGGATCTCCATGATTAAATAGACTGGGACCAGGCACCAGGCAGTTAATTGCCCTAGTGCCGCTCAACTGAGCTGTGGGATGGTCCAAAAGACCGCGGCGGGGTTTCGTTCACCTTTTTGTCCTGCCGTGGGGACCCTGTCACAGGCGAGGGAATCTCTCAGTCAATCCAGCACTGAACGTTCTGTACAGGACCAAAGTGCAGCAGATGCTGGAAAGCTGAAATAAAAAAAAAACACAGAAAGTGCTGGAGCTGCTGAGAACGTCTGGTAGCATCTGTGGTGGGAGAAACCGACTTAATCGTTTAGGTCACTGACCCTTTGTCAGGACTGCGAGTTCTTTGAGACAGAACAGTCGTGAAACCAGGCAGAGAAAGGCCGGATGGGGAGGATTATAATCAGCGTTGAGTTGAACAACTTCAGCATCATCCTTTTGTCTTTTAATCTCTCCCTCCTTCCAAGTTGTCACAGGTATTCTCATTTTTTGCTTCATTGTCAATCAATGAATCGCTGGACACAGTAACACACCTGAAAATCTCAGTCAGTCCTCAATCAAACTGGTAAATTTACTCCCAGGCTGATAAATAATTTGCCTATTTATTTCCTTCTTCACAGTAAACCTGGCGACGATTGGGATCCTGGCTCGAGGCAAGTGTGGTCTTTCCAAATGTGTCACTCACTATCTGGTGGCCATGGCAGCAGCGGATCTACTGGTCATTATATTCGACGTGATACTGAGGCACATTCCCGTTGTTTGCCATGAACAGTTTTATTTCCGGGAGTCCATCCACGTTTGCAATATCCATGCCATCCTACTTTTTGCAGCCACAGACTGTTCTGTCTGGTTCACCGTCACTTTCACCTTTGACCGATTTGTGGCCATTTGCTGCCAGAAGATGAAAATCAAGTATTGCACCGAGAAAACGGCAGCTGTGGTTCTGGGAACAGTGACTGTGCTGAGCTGTTTAAAGAACATTTTCTGGTATTTTATGTTAACAGGTCAGTATATTTTGTACAACCAACCCTGGTTTTGTGATATAACAGATGATGCTCGCTTCTCTCTTGTCTGGGCAGCAATCGAGTTCCTCCATAACATTCTGACCCCGGGGGTCCCATTTGTGGTGATTCTGCTGTTAAATGCTCTCACTATCAGACACATTTTGGTCAGCAGCAGAGGGCGCAGGAGACTCTGGACGCACAGCAGTGCCAAGAGTGCGAGAGACCCAGAGATGGAGAGCCGACGGAAATCTATCATTTTACTGTTAGTTATCTCAGCCAATTTCATACTTTTGTGGGCAATGTTAATGGTGGTTTTGATATGCACCAGAATACGGTATATGAAATTTCATTCTGGGTCCGTGGCCGCAATTCCTGGTTCTGTGCGGGAAGTGGCCTTCATGCTGCAGCCCCTTAGCTGCTGCACAAACACTGTGATTTACGCCGTGACCCAGACTCAGTTCAGAGAGCAGTTGAAGAAAATGCTGAAATATCCCTTTATGCGAATTGTTAAGTTCATTCAATGATAAGAGGGACTGTAATCACTGACCGTTTCTAAAAGATTCTCGTTTTATTTCACATTTTCAAACAGCCGGGGGCTGGGTCTGTCACAGCAGGGGCAGGGTCTGTTCACAAGGTGACGGGTAGTTGGTGCAGGTTCTTTTTCCCATGGTAATGGGAGAGTGGGGGGTGAGTACTGTTCCCATGGTGACCAGAGTGGGGGCGCTGCCTGTTCCCAATGGTGAAGGCAGAAGGGACAGGGGGTGGGGTCTGAGGTCCCCAGCCCCGCCCACCGTGCTCATGCATTGGAGCAGAGCGACAGCGCCAGCGTAATCCGTCAGGAGCGGCCCCACCTACCAGCCGTCTCCAAAGCAACTGGGATGAAAACAATTCAAAGAGAAAAGATAGTGGGAATCTTCAGCCTGAATTCTTCATCATCATTTCCAACACATTAGAACACTTTATAATTCTTTGTAACTCTTTGTAATTCTTTATAACGCATTATGACATGCTCTAACACTTTATAACACTTTGTTAGCCTTTATAATTCTTTACCATCCTTTAAAATTCCTTATAAACCTTCATAGCCCTTCAGCCACTTCATAACACATGGTGAACGTTAATTACACTTCATAATCTTTCATAAATAGTTATCGCACAGCATAACGCTTGATAGTAGCTAAAAGCTTTCCAAAGCATGGTTAAACTTCAGAATCCTTCAAATCATGTATAATCCTTTGGAATCGTTCAAAATTCTTTAACTTCCTTTCGTAACTCCTTTCCAATACTTTTTAATCCTTTGTAGCCCTTAATATCCTTCATAACAATTGATAGCAATTTAGAAATCTTTGCAGACCTTTGGCCTCTACTGAGTGTTGAAGGAGGGCACAGATTGTAAACAAGGGAGTTTGGTAAGTGAGTATTTTTAAGGCTTAAACTCTTTAAAGTCCAGTTTTTATTGTGTTTACATTTGGCAATTAATTGAAATTACTGTTTAAGTTAAGAGGCAAGTGAGGTTTCTTACAATTTTAACCAGGGATGTGCAAGCTCTCGAAGTGAAGCTGTAACTAGTTAATTAGGTAGCCAGCTTAAACTGCTTTCTGAGCTCCAGTAAAGCTGACAGATCATTGTTTTCAGAGAGTGTAAATTCAGTGGAGTCTCAGAGCTGGCGTTTCCATTGAGTGCTGCTGGAGGGCACAGAGTGTGAAGAGGGAGTGTCTTAAGTGATGGAGTTCGGTTATGGGGGGAGGCTACAAATTAATTAATGGGAAATCAATGTTATTAAATTAACACTAAAGATTACAAGAAAAGCGGTATGTCACGGCTGCAGTATGTGGGAATTCCATGGCAACCACGTCTGTCATACGCGTCTGCAGCGTGAGGAGCTATGTCTCAAAGTCAAAGAGCTGGCGGTCAAGCTGCGGATACTGCGATGTATCAGTGAAGCGAAAAGTTACCTGGACGCTTTGTTCCAGAAGGCAGTCCCTTCGGATATGGTCACCTATTTTGGTCAGTCATCAAGGACAGGAAACTGTGACTGCGAGTCAGACAGGGAAGGGGGTCAGGAATGTAGCAGTGGCGGAGCCTCAGCCCCTGCAATTGTGCAACATGTTCGAGGTGCTTGCAGCTTGGAGAGACAGAAGAGAGGGTTGGATGTGGATTCGCAGACTGAGCATGGCAACATGGAACAGGAAGCCGTTCAAGTGGCGGGAGCAAAATCAAATGTAGTTGCAGAAGAGGACAGTATAGTGTGTGGGATGGACATTGTTTTCTGCAGTAAAGAGGGAGAGTTCAGAAGGCTATGTTGTCTGCCGGTGTCAGGATTCTGGACTCTGCTCAGGGCTGGACATGAAGTTAAAGTGGGAGGGAGAGGATCCAGTGATCGTGGTCCATGTAGGTACTAAGAACATGAGGAGGGCAAGGAAAGAGCTTCTGCTCAGTCAGTACGAGGAGTTAGGCAACAAATTACAAAACAGAACCGAAAATGTAATAATCTCATGCATATTACCTGCGCCATGTGCAAACAGAAGCAAGGCAAATGAGATTAGTGGAATGAATGTGTGGGTCAAAGACTGTGGGTGAAGTGGTATCCTATTCGTGGGCACTCGCACCAGAACGGGGTAAGAGGGACAGCCTACACCTGAACTATGCTTTGTCCAGTGCTCTAGTGAACCGATAACCCAGCAAAGTAGAGAGGGTTCCAAATTAAAGAGTGGAGGAAAGGGAAGATGTGCTGAAACACAGAGTAGAGGCAAGGCAAGAGAGAAAGGAATGTGTATGGAAAAGATAGATAGACCGTGACAGGAAGGGACAGGAAGGACAAATCAAAGCTTAAATCAGCAGACAAGGCTAGACTTTACAAAAATAATAACAAGACAAAACTAAAGTCTCTGTATCGAAATACACATACCATCCAAAACAAAACAGATTAACTGTTATCGCAAATAGAAATAAATAAGTAAAATCTGATAACCTTTATGTCGACATGGCTGCAGGATGACATGGCCTGGGATGTGAATATTGAAGGGTACATGTCATTTAGGAAGGACAGGACGTTAGGAAAACGTGGAGGGATAACTCTGTTAATTACTGATGATATCAGAACATGTGAGATTTTTGACCTATGTTCAGGAAACCAGAATGTAGTTGCGGTTTGGGTGGAGATGAAAAATTGTAAAGGCAAAAAGTAACTTGTGGGGGTGTTGGACAGGCCTCCTAACTGGAACCACAATGTAGGCCGGTCTATAAAGAAATAAATAATAGGTGCTTGTCGTAATGGTATGCGATAATTAAGGCAGAAATTAATCGGCATATAGATTGGGAAAAAAAATCAAATGGGAAAGCTATCCTAGACGGGAAGTTCATCGAATGTCTTCAGGACAGTTTCTTAGAACAGCGCGTTCAGGAGTCAACTAGAGAGCAGGCTACACTGGACCAGGTATTGTGCAACGAGATAGGATTAATTAATGACCTCATCGTGAAGTGGCCACTAGGCAGCAGCGAGCATGTTATGATTGAATTTTACATTCAGCTTGATCGAGAGAAGAGTGGGTTCATGACTATTATTTTAAACTTGGCTGCATTTGATGACAACGCAACCACTAGTTGTCACTGTACAGCAACATGCACAAATGCAGTCTGTTCCACTTAACCGTCACAGTCTGCGACCTGAAGGCAGTTGCCAGGACTAAAGATGCTGTTGCTCAAATAATCAGAGAATGACAAAGTAAACATTTGGCAGCACGCAATGGAAATCCAAAGTACAGCACCTCTGACAGTGCTGCACAATTTTAATTGTTTTCCGTGCCATTCCACTCTGGCCGCTCGCCCCCTGCCCCCTGTTTCCTTTCCGCACCGCACCACCCTAAGAATCAAGCGATATAGGAGCACGCGGCGGAGAGGAGGGATGTGGCGCCGCCTCGAGCTAGCGTCTGGAAGGATGAGGGAGAAAGCAGGTGGTGGGGGGAGTGAGGCGGGGTAGGGGATCGAGCAGAGCGCCGGAAGAGCGGCGGGGTAGGGGGGATGGTGGGGGAGTGGGGCAGACCGGGCGTGTTGCACGAAAATGTACACGTTACGTGATAAAGTTGTGGGTGCAGGCAGTAACCAGTCCTGACATGTCAGAACGCCACGCACGCGCAGGTAACATGAGCCCATCTGCGCATGTGCGCATTTGGCGTCGACTGATGACGTCAGCGGCCGGCTGCATTGTCAGGATTAACTTTGGGTAAACGTAATAAGCGAAGTAAGAGCGCCTAGAAACAGAGCTAGAAAAGGTGAACTGGCAAAGAGGATTAAGGGTAGATCAAGGGAGATGCGGTTGCAGACCTTCAAGGTGATATTGCAAAGTATACAGAATAGATACATTCCAGCGAGAATTAAAAATTCCAAGGGGAGGACCCACCATCCGTGGTTAACAAAAATAGTTAAAGTTAGCATCAAACTGAAAGAAAAAAACACAATTGCGCACAATTGGGCAACAGGTCAGAAGATTGGACAGAATATAAAAAGCAGCAAAGAACGACTAAAAGATTAATAAGGAGGGAAAGATTAGTGTACAAGAGAAAAATGACGACAAATATTTAGACAGATAACAAGAGTTTCTTTTTGTTAAAGAAAAGATTTAACCAAAAGATCGTTGGTCCGATGGAAAGTGTGTATAGGGAAGCAATAAGGGAAAATAAAGAGATGGCAGATGACTTGAACAGATACTTTGCATTGGTCTTCACAATAGAAGATAGAAGCAGCATCCTCGAACTAACTGTAAATAATGAAATGGAAGGGAGGGAAGAACGTTACATTGCAATCACCAGGGGAGTGGTGCAGAGCAAATTGTTGGACTTGCAGACTGGCAAGTCCTCGGGCCATGATGTTCTTCATCCTAGGGTCATTAAAAGAAGTGGCTTGTGAGATCATCGATGCGTTGATTCAGATTTCCCAAAATTCCCTACATTCGGAGAAGTATACATTATTCTGGAAAATTCCAACTTAAGTCATTTATTCAAAAAAGGAAGGAGACAGAAAGCAGGAAAGTACCTGCCAATTAACTTAACATCTGACATAGGGAAGATGTTACACGTGATTCTTGAAGACGTTATTGATGGCACTTAGAAAAGTTCAACGGAATCAGGCAGCGTCAACATAGTTTGGTGAAAGGGAAAACATGTTTAACCAATTTATTGGCGTTCTTTGAAGTAATAACACGTACTGTGGATAAAGGGGAACCTGTGGTTGCACTGTACTTAGATTTCCAGAAGGCATTTGATAAGGTGCCACATCAAAGGTTTCTGTGTAATATAAATGTTCATAGAGTAGGGGAAACACAATGACATGGATAGAAGATTGGTAAGCCAACAGGAAACATAGAGTAGCATAAATGTGTCTTTTTCCTGGTTGGCAAGTTGGAACGAATGGTGCACCAGAGGAATCAGTGAACGGCCTCACATTTTTACAATTTATATAAATGACTTGGATCAAGGGTCCGATGATATTTTTGCTGAATTTGATGGTGACACAAAGATAGGTAGGAAAATAAGTTGTGAACAGCACATAAGGCGGCGACAAAGGGATATAGATAGGTTGAATAAGTGGGAAAATATCCGACAAATGGAGTTAACGAGAAAAAATGTGAAATTGTCCATTTAGGCAGGTTGAATGAAAAATAATTATTTATCTAAATGATGAGAAATTGCAAAGTGCTATGGGTGTCCTCTTGCATGAATCACAAAAGGTTAGTTTTCAGGTATAGCAATTAATAAGGAAAGCTAAATACTTTTATTATTTATTGCGAAGGGAATTGCATACAAAAGTAGGGATGTTATTCTTCAGCTATACAGGACATTGGTGAGACCACATCTGCATTGCTGTGTACAGTATTCGTCTTCTTATTTAAGGAAGTATGGAAATGCATAGGAAGCAGTTCAAAGAAGGTTTCCTAGAATGTGTGGGTTATCTAATGAAGAATGGTTAGACAGATAGGCTTGTATCCGCTGGATTTAAGAAAAGCAAGAGGCGACTTGATGGAAACATAAAAGATTCTGAGGGGTCTTGACAGAGTGGATGTGGAAATGATGTTTCCTCTTGTGGGATAATCTAGGACAAGGATCACTGTTTATAAATAAGGGGACGCCCATTTAGAATTCGATTTTCCATTTAGAGATACAGCACTGAAACAGTCCCTTCAGCCTACAGAGTCTGTGCCAACAATTAACCACCCATTTATACTAATCCTGCACTAATCCCATATTCCTACCACATCCTCACCTGTCCCTATATTTCCCTACCACCTACCTATACTAGGAGCAATTTATAATGGCCAATTTAACTACCAACCTGCAAGACTTTTTGGCTGTGGGAGGAAACCGGAGCACCCGGAGGAAACGCACGCAGACACAGGGAGAACGTGCAAACTCCACACAGGCAGTACCCAGAATTGCACCCGAGTCGCTGGAGCTGGGAGGCTGCTGTGCTAACCACTGCGCCACTGTGCCGCCTAATTTAATGCACAGATGAGGATTTTTTTTCTCACAAAGGGTCGTGAGTCTTTCGAACTGTTCTTCAAAAGGCCTCAGAAGCAGAGTCTTTAAATATTTTCAAGGTGGAGATAGATTGATTCTTGATAAACAAGAGGGTAAAAGGTTATTCAGGGTAGGCGGGAATGTGGAGTTGAGGATACAAATCTATCAGCTATGGTCGTATTGAATGGCGTAGCTGGCTCTAGGGACCGAATTGCCTACTCCTGCTCTTAATTTGCATGTTCGTCTGTTCATATGTAACTGGCTATGTTCCTAAAAGTCGTTCTAGAACAGTTACAACACTGGCAGCAACGCATCAATGTGGAAAACTATCCCGCTATGTCCTCTCCACAAAAAGCAGAAAGAACTGAACCAGGTTAATTGCGAACAGATCGGTGTGCTGTCAGTCATCAGCAAAGTGATGGAATAAACATAGAAACCTAGAAATATTGGAGCAGGAGTCGGCCATTCGGCCTTCCTCCGTCATTCAATACGATCATGGCCGAGCATCCAAACTCAGTAACCTTTTCCCGCTTTCTCCCCGTATCCCTTCATCCCATAAGCCCTGAGAACTATATCGAACTCTTTCTTGAATATATTTAATGATTTGTCCTCAACTACTTTCTTTGGTAGATAATTCCACAGGTTTACCACTCACTGGGTGAAGAAATCTCTCCTGCTCTCAGTCCTAAATGGTTAATCCCAATCTATTGACATGGACACCTGGTCCTGGACTCCCCACAATTCGGAACATCCTTCCTGCATCTAGACTATCCAGTCCAGTTAGGATGTTGTAGGTTTCCATGAGAACCCGTCTCATTGTTCTGAACTCTAGCAACTACAAGCCTAATCGACACAATCTCCCTTCATACCTCAGCCCTGTCATCCCAGGAATCAGTGTGGTGAGCCTTCGCTGCACTGCCTCCATAGCAAGAACACCCTTCCTCAGATTAGAAGACCAAAACTGCACACAATACTCCAGATGCGTGCTCACCAAATACTTTTTTATTTTTTATTTGTTTAGAGATACAGCACTGAAACAGGCCCTTCAGCCCACCGAGTCTGCGCCGACCAACAACCACCCATTTATACTAATCCTACATTCACCCCATATTTCCAACCACATCCTCACCATTCTCCGAACACTTACCTACACTCGGGTCAATTTACAACGGCCAATTGACTATCACCTTGCAAGGCTTTGGCCGTGGGATGAAACTGGAACACACGGCGGAAACCCATACTTTCACAGGGAGAAGTTGCAAACTCCACACAGGCAATCGCGAGAACTGAACGCAGCTCGCTGCAGCTGTGAGGTTGTGGTGCTAAGCACTGCGCCACTGTGCCGCCCAGCACGTGGACTTGTGTAATTGCAACAGCACCTCCTTGCTCACGTGCTCGAATCTTGTCGCTGTGAATTCCAATATACCATTTGCCTTCTTAAGTGCCTGCTGCACCTGCATGCTTATTTTCAGCAACTGGTGCATAAGGACACTAAGGTCACGCCGCACCTCCCCCTTTCCCAATCTATATGCCTTCCTGTTTTTGCCACCAAAGTGGATAGCCTTGCATTTATCCACATTATACTGCATCTGCCATGTATTTACTCACTCACTCAACGTGTCGAAATTGCACTGGAGCTTCTCTGCATCCTCCTCATAGTTTGCACTCCCATCCAGTTTTGTGTCGTCTGAAAACTTGGATATACTACATTTAATTCCTTATCTATATCGTTAATATATACTGTGAATAGCTGGGGTCCCAGCACTGATCCCTGCGCTGACCCACTAGTCACTGCCTGCCACTCAGAAAACGACCCATTTATTCCTACTCTTTGTTTTCTCTCAGCCATCCAGTTCCCCATCCATGTCAGTGCCATTCCCCCAATCCCATGTGCTTTAATTTTACACGCTAATCTTTTATGTGGGATCTTATTGAAAGCCTTCTGAAAGTCCAAATACACCACATCCACTGCTTCTCCCTTACATATTCTATTAGTTATGTACTCAAAAACTTCCGGTAGATTTGTCAAGCATGATTTCCCTTTTGTAAAACAATGTTGACTTTGTCCGATCCAGTCATTACTTTACAAGTGCTCTGCTATTCCATCTTTTATAATGGACTCTTGCATTTTCCAAACTATTGATGTCCGGCTAACCGGTTGATAATTCCCTGTTTTCACTCCACCTCCTTTTTTTAAATAGTGGGGTTACACCATCTGTCCTCCAATACTATATATCCTTTAAGTAACGGTCCCCAATGAATCATAGCCAACTCGTCCCTCATACCTTCATAATTACCTTTATTTAGGTTCAGGACACTGGTCTCGGAATCAACTTTCTCACTCTCCACCTTA
The DNA here is from genome assembly GCF_036365525.1 of Heterodontus francisci. NCBI lineage: Eukaryota > Metazoa > Chordata > Chondrichthyes > Heterodontiformes > Heterodontidae > Heterodontus > Heterodontus francisci. The sequence goes on from NC_090391.1 coordinate 52,676,286, forward strand.
ATCAACAATTCGAACATGTTAAGGTCGCTCTTCCACAAGGGACCCCACTCGACAAGATTTTTGACAAATCCTTTCTCATTACACAGTATCCAGTGAAGGATGGCCTGTTCTCTAGTTGGTTCCTCAAAGTATTGTTCCTTAAAAAACATCATGTACGTACTCTAGGAATTTCTCCTCTGCAATATTATTGCTAATTTGTTTTTTCCAATCTATATGTCGATCAAAGTAACCCAAAATTACAGTGGCACCCTTATTGCATGCATTGGTAATTTCCTGTTTAGTATCATCCTCTACATCACCACTGCTGTTTGGGGGTCTATATAGAACCAACACCAACGTGTTCTGCCCCTTCGTGTTTCTGAACTGCACCCATACAGATTCCACATTGGGATTCTCTGAGCTAATATCCTTCCTCACTATTGCATTGATTTTCTCTTTTACTAACAACGCTTCTCCACTTCCTTTCCCTTTTTGCCTGTCCTTCCTAAATATTTAATGCCTTTGAATGTTCAGTGCCCATCCTTGGTCACCCGGCATCCATGTCTCCATAATTGCAACTGTATTGTATCTATTTATATCTATCTGCGTGGTTAGCACTACCTTATTGTGAATGCTCCACACATTGGGATACAGCGCCTTTAGGCTTGCCTTTTTAACATTGTTAGTCATCTTATCATTCTTTTACACTGTGGCCCTATTTGTTTCTTTCCCATGATTTCTATGCCTTCCACTTTATTGTTTCCTGTCTTTCGCTTCTATACTTGTTTCCTCCTCCTCAGTCTCTCCGCTCAGGTTCCCAACCCCCTGCCATTCCAGTTTAAATCCTCTGCAACAGGACTAGCAGATGCCCCTGTGAGGTCATCAGTTCCTGTCCTGCCTGAGTGCAAGCCGTCCCGCTTGAACAAGTCCCACCTGCCCCAGAACCGGTCCCGACGTGCAAAAAATCTAAATCCCTCCCTCTTGCCCCAATTTTTCCAGCCATGCATTCATCTGGTCTATTATGCAGTTCCTATACTCACTAACACGTGGCACAGGAAGTAATACTGAGATTACTACCTTTGCAGTCCTGCTTTTTAATTTAGCTCTTAACGCCTTCAATTCATTTTGCACGAACACATCCCTTTTTTAAGCTATGTCGTTGGTACTGACATGCACCACGACCACAAGTTATTCACCCTCCCCCTTCAGAATGTCCCGCAGCCGCTCCGGGAAATCTTTAACCCAAGCACCATACCATCCTGAAGTCTCGTTTGCGGCCACAGAAACGCCTGTCAGTTCCCCTTACTATTGACTCACCTTTCACTATGGCTCTTCCAGTCTGCCACCAGCCCTCCTCCCCAGCTGTTCAGCGGAATCATCCTAGGTGCCATAAACTTGGCCTTCCCCCCAACAGTATTCAAAGTTATATATCAGTTTGAGAGGCGAATGGTCAGAGGGGACTCCTGCACTACCAATCTGCACCTACGTCTCCGCCTGGTGGTCAATCATCCCCTTTACGGTCTGTGAAGCCAATACCAGAGGTGTGACAACCACGGTATCGCTTCCTCTCTATCTCTCTCTCTATCTATCTATCTATCTATCTATCTATCTATCTATCTATCTATCTATGCATCGATCTACCGTGTGTCTCCATATTTCTTGACTCTCCATCGATCTTCCTGTTTGTCTCTCTACCCATCTATCTATCTGTCTGCAACATCTGTCTATTTACCTGTCAGTCTGCCTATCTATATCTATCTATTTTGTGTCTCCATCTTGCTTGTGTCTCCACTTGTCTTCCTGTCTCGCATTTCTATCTACCTACCCACCTATCATCTCACTCTCTATTTAACTGTCCGCCCATCCATCCATCCATCTATCTATCTATCTATCTATCTATCTATCTATCTATCTATCTATCTATCTATCTATCTATCTATCTATCTATCTACAAGAAATGCCGGAAATACTCTGCAGGTTTGGCAGGATCTGTGCAGAGAAAAGCAGAGTTAACGTTTCTGGTGAGAGACCCTTCGTCAGAACTGGCAAATGTAAGAAATGGAAAAGGTTATCGGATAAGGTCACAGAGAATTACTGACCAGAAGTCCAGGGATAAAATGCGGATGTTATGTTAATGGTGTGCTGAAAGACAAAGTGACAGGATGTGATTGACTACAAAGCACAGAGCCCAACAATCAGAAACATAAAAAATACATTAAAAAAACAGGTGGGCAAGCACATTGGAAACAAACTAAACAAACAAACCACGGTGTGTGTGGGGGTGGGTGGTGTTGCGGGGGGTTGGTGGATCCTCGGTTAAGGAAAAGGAATACATATCGGAAGCACTGTCGTGGAAGGTAGCATCATCAGAGCAGATGTGTCGGAGATGGAGAAACTGTGAGAATGGAATGGAGTCCTTACAGGAGGCAGGGTGTGAAGAAGTGTCGTCGAAGTACCTGTGGGAGCCAGTCGGCCTGTAATGAATATTCGGAGACAGCGTATCCCCAGAGATGTAAATAGAGAAGTTGAGGAAGGGAAGGATAGTGTCAGAGAATTTCCATTTGAAGGTGAGAGAAGGGTGGAAATTAGAAGCAAAGTTAATAAAGTTCTCTAGTTCCGGGCAGGAGCAGGAAACGGCACCAATACAGTCATCAATGTACCGGAAAAAGAGTTGGGGGAGAGGGCCTGAGTAGGACTGGAACAAGAAATGTTCGACATATCTCACAAAAAGACAGACACAACTGGGACCGACGCGGGTACCCACGGCAACACCTTTTACTTGAAGGAAGTGAGTGGAGTTGAAGGAGAAGTTGCTCAATGTGAGAACAAGTTCAGCTAGGCGGAGCAGTGTGGTGCTGGATGGGGACTGGTTGGGCCTCTTTTTAGTTTTTAGTTTTAGAGATACAGCACTGAAACAGGCCCTTCGGCCCACCGAGTCTGTGCCGCCCATCAACCACCCATTTATACTAATCCTACACTAATCCCTTATTCCTACCACATCCCCACCTGTCCCTATATTTCCCTACCACCTACCTATACTATGGGCAATTTATAATGGCCAATTAACCTACCAACTGTTCAAGGAACTGTACTCCTCTGTTCAAGGAAGAAGCGGAGCGCCCCCAAACCGTCCTGGTGGGGGATGGAAATGTCGAGAGATTGGACGTCTATAGTGAAGAAGAGATAGTTAGGGCCAGGAAACTGGAAATTGTCAAAATGACATAGGGCGTCAAAAGAGTCATGGATGGAGGTGGCAAAAAGACTGGACCAGCAGAGAAAGGATAGAGTCAAGATAGGAAGAAATAAGTTCAGTGGGGCAGGAACAGGCTGAAACAATGGGTCTGCTGGGACAGTCCTGTTTGTTGATTTTGAGAAGGAGGTAGAAGCGGACTCTCCGGGGTTTCGGGATTATGAGGTTGGAAACTGTAGAGGGAAGATCTCCAGAGGAGATGAGATCAGTGACAGTAGCCTGATGTTCGGTAGTGGGGTCATGATCCGAGGGAGGCAGGAAGAAGTGTCTGAGAGTTGGCGCTGAGCCTCGGCAAGGTAGAGGATGATACACCAGACAACAACATCAACACCCTTATCTGCAGGTTTGATGACCATGTCGGGGTTAAACGTGAGGGAACGGAATGCGGCAAGTTTAGAGGGGGGCAGGTTAGAGTGAGTGAGGGGGCAGAGAAATTGATACGGCTAATGTCTCGCTGACAGGGGTCAATGAAAAGATCAAGAGCGGAAAAGAGGCCAGAGGGAGGTGTCCAGATAGAGGGGGAATGCTGGAGGCGGGTGAATGGGCCCGCTGGTCGGGGTGGGGGGGAAACTCATGGTCAAAGAAGTGACCACGGAGGCGAAGGCGACGGAAGAAGAGCTCAACATCATGCCAAGCTGGGAATTCATTGAGATGGGGACGTAAGGGGATAAAATTGAGTCCTTTGCTGACTATGTGACCTGAAACGTTAACTCTGCTTCTCTCGGCACAAATGCTGCCAGACCTGCTGATTATTTACAGCATTTCTTGTTTTTATTCCGGATTTCTGGCATCTGCAGTGTTTTGTTTTTATTATCCATCTATCTATAAATCTATCTTGCTATCTGTCTTGCAATCTGTCTATCTGTCTATCTATCTATCTATCTATCTATCTATCTATCGATCTATCTATCTATCTATCTATCTATCTATCTATCTATCTATCTATCTGACTATCTATCTATCTATCTATCTATCTATCTATCTATCTATCTATCTATCTATCTATCTGTCTGTCTGTCTGTCTGTCTATCTTTCTGTCTATCTGTCTATCTATCTATCTATTTTATATGGAACCAACCAGAGAGCACGTTATATTATACTTGGCATTGTGTAATGTGACATGATTAATTAATGACCCAGAGTAAAGGCATATCGAGCTCGCAGTGACTACAAAATGTTTGAATCCAGTTTGAAAGAGAGAGCAGTTGGTCTAAGACCAGTATTTTAAACTTAATGAAGGACAAATATTTTTGTATGAAAGCTGAACTGGCTGAATGAACAAGGCTGCTAGGCTAGCTGACAGATCAATAGAGAAGCAGTGGCAGACATTTAAGGGGATATTTCAGAACACTCAGAATATGTTTCTGCCTACTGTAAAGAAAGATTCTAAGGGGAGGACCCACCATCCGTGTTTAACTGAGGAAGTTAAGGAAACCATCAAACTTAATGAAAAAGCTGATAAGTGTGCAAAGATGAGTGGCTGGTCAAAATATCAAGAATGACAGAGCATGACTGCAAGGTCAATGAGGAGGAAGAAATTAGAGCATGAAAGGAGGCTAGCTAAAAATGTAAAAATGAATACCAAGAGTTTCTACAGGTATTTAAAAAGGAAAAGTGTAAGTAAAGTGAGTGTTGTTGCTATAGAGAGTGAGCATTGAGAGTTAATAGTAGACAATGAGGAAATAGTGGATGAAATGAACAAATACTTTACATATACGTTCACTATAGAGGATACAAAAACATTCCAGTAATAGCGGCAAATCAGGAGGTGGAAGGAAGAGAGGAACTGCTGAAAGTGCAATCATCAGGAAAGCAGTACTGAGCAAAGTGATGGAGCTGTGGGCTGGCAGGTCCCCGGGTCCTGATGGGCTTTATCCTAGGGTCTTAAAAGAGGTGTTAAAGAGGTAGGAGATGTGTTGGTGTTAATTTTGCAAAATTCACTTGATAGAAAGGTTCCATCAGATTGGAAAGTAGCAAATATTCTATTCAAGAGGGTGGGGAGGCAGAAAACAGGTAACTATAGGTCCATTAGGTTGACGTCTGTCGTGGGGAAGCTGTTAGAATCGATCATTAAGGAGGTTGTGGGTGGGCGTTTCGAAAAGTGGGCAGCACAGTGGCGCAGTGGTTAGCACTGCAACCTCGTAGTTCTAGGAACCCGGGTTAGATTCTGGGTACTGCCTGTGTGGAGATTACAAGTTCTACCTGCAACCGCGTGGGTTTTCGCTGGGTGCTCCGGTTTCCTCCCACCGCCAAATACTTGTAGGTGACAGGTAAATTGGCTGTTGTAAGTTGCTCCGAGTTTAGATAGGTGGTAGGGAATATGGGATTACTGTCGGGTGAGTATAAATGGGTGGTTGCTGATCGGCAGAGTCTTGGTGGGCCGAAGGGCCTGTTTAAGTGCTGTATCTCTAAATAAAAACTCAAGGTAATCGTAAATAGTCAGCATGGCTTTGTGAAAGGGAAATTATGTTTAAACAATTTATTGGAGTTCCTTGAGTGAGTGACATGCGCTGTGGATAAAGGGGAGCCTGCGGATGCACTGTACATGGATTAGCAGAAGACATTTGACAAGTTTCTAGATAAAAGGCTATTGCGCAAAATGGGAGCTCATGGTGCAGGGGGTAATATATTAGCATGGATAGAAGATTAGCTGGCTGGCACAAAATAGAGAGCATGCATAAATGCGTCATTTTCTGATTGGCAGGAAGTGACGAGTGGAGTCCCGCATGGGTCAGCGTTGGGGCCTCAACTTTTTTCAATTTATATCAATCACTTTGATGAGGGGAGCAATGGCATAGTAGCTAAATTTGCAGATGACATAAATATGTTTATTTATTGATTCAGCACTGAAACAGGCCCTTGGGCGCACCGAGTCTGTGCTGACCAACAACCACCCATTTATACTAATCCTACAGTAACCCCATATTCCCTATCACCTACCGACACTAGGGGCAATTTATAACAGCCAATTTACCAATCACCTGCAAGTCTTTGGATGTGGGAGGAAACCGGAGCAGACACAGGGAGAAAATGCAATCTCCGCACAGGCAGTACCCAGAATCGAACCCGGGTCTTTGTAGCTGTGAGGCTGCGGTGCTACCCACTGCGTCACTGTGTTGTGAAGAGGGCATATCGAGCTTGCAGACCGTTATCGATAGGTTGAGTGAGTCGGCACAAAATCTGGCAGATGGAGTAAAATGTGTAGAAATGTGAAGTTGTTCACTTTGGCAGGAAGATCAAAACACAAAGTGTGTCTTAAACGGGGAACTACTGCAGAATTCCGAGGTGCACAGAGGTGGGTCCAGGTGCTCTCGTGCATGAGTCACAAAAAGGTAGGTTTTGGGTATAGCAAGTAATAAAGAAGACCAGTGGAGTGATATCCTTTATTCCGAGCAGAATTGAAATAAAGGTAAGGATGTTATGATTCAGTTTTCCAGGGCATTGGTGCGATCACATCTCCAATTCTGTATACAGTTTTGGTCTCCATATTTAAGGAAGGATGTGAATGCGTTGGAGGCGGTTCAGAAGAGGTTTACGAGATTGATACTGAGAATGAGCGGGTTTTCTTATGAGGAAATGTTGGACAGACTGGGCTTGTTTTCACTGGAGTATAGAAGAGTGAGGGGAAACTTGATTGAAGGACAGAAGATCCTGAACGGTCTTGACAAGATAAATATGGAACGGATGTTTGCTCTTGTGGGTGAGCCCAGAACAAGGGGGCACTGTTTGAAAATTAGGGATTACCGTTATAAGACAGAGGCAAGGAGATTTTGTTTTCTTTCACAGGGTTTTGCGACTTTGCAATTCGGTGCCTCAGAAGGTGGTGGAGGCGTGGTCATTGAATATTTTTAAAGCGGACGTAGATAGATTCTCGTTAGGCAATGGGATGAACGATTATCGACTGTCGATGGTAGTATGGAATTCGAGATGGAAATCGATCATCTATGATCTTATTGAATGGCGGAACAGGTTTGATAGGCCGAATGGCCTACTTCTGCTCCGAACTTGTATGGTCTTTTGGTCGCGGGTTTAGAAAATGCTGTTTTAGGAGCCCTCGTGCGTTGCTGCAGTTCATCTTGCATATGGCACTCACTGCTGCCACTGTGCATTGGTGGTGAAGGGAGTGAATGTTAGTGGATGGGTTGCCGATCAAGAGGAGTGCGTTGTCCTGGATGGTGGTGAGCTTCGTGAGTGTTTTATACCTGCACCCATCAGGGAAAGGGGAGAGTATTCCGTCACAACCCTAAATATTTCCTTGTAGATGGTTGACAGGCATTGGCGAGGCATGCGATGAGTTATGTGCTGCAGAATTCCTAGCCTCTGACCTGCTCTTGGAGCCACGGCATTTATGTGGCTGGTCCAGTTCAGTATCTGGTCAATGGTATCCCCCAGGATGCTGATAGTGTGGTTTCAGAAATGGTAATGCCAGTGAATGTCAAGCGGAGATGTTTGAATTCTCTCTTTGTGGAGATGGTCATTGTCTGGCACTTGTGTGGTGCAATTGTCACTTGCCACATATCAGCCCAAGCGTGAATGTTCTCCATGCCCTGATGCATCTGGGCACGGACTGCTTCAGTATCTGCGTAGTCGTAAATGGTGCTGAGCATTGTGCAATCATCAGTGAACATCCCCACTTCTGAACTTAAGGTGGAGGGAAAGCCAGGAGTGATCTTGGTCACTCTTTCCCACTCTCTCTATCTCTGTGTACCCCTTCTCTGTGTTGTTCCCCCCTCTCTGTGTTGTTCTCCTCCCCACTGTGTCGTCCTCGCTCTCCGTGTACCTCTCTTTCTCTCCATCCCCACACACTCTCTCTCTCTCTCTGCCCCCTCTATCTCTGCCCTCTCTCACCCTCTCTATCCCGCCTCTCTGTATTTCACTCTGTTCCCTCTCTCTGTCCCCCTGTTCCCCTCCCTGCCTTCCTCGCTCTCTGCCCCCTCTCTCTGCCCTGTGCTCTCTCTCTCTCTCCCTCTCTTTCTTTTTCTGCTCCCTCTTTTCTCCCCATTCGCTCTCCCCTTCTCTCTCTCCTCCCTTTTCGCGCTCTCTGCTCCCCTCTCTCTCTCCCCATCTCTCCCCCTCACCTCTCTCTCTCCCTTATCTCTCTCTCCCTACCCAGCCGCCACTCTCTCTCTCTCTCTGCACCCTCTCTCTCTCATTTTCCCTGTCTGCTCCACTCGCTCTTTCTCTCTTTTCACCTCCTTCTCAGTCTCCTCCCCTCTTTCTCTCTCTCACTCTCTCTCTGTACATCTCCTGCGTCCCCTTCTGTCGCTCCCTGTTCCCCCCTGTCAAGCACACCCCCACCTACCAAGACTGAGGCACGCATGATTTCGTCACATGAACATTAAAACTTAAAATTGCAAGCCCCTGACAGGAAGGCTATTTGTCTCGTACCAGCAGTGTTGGAACAAAAGAGATCCAGTAGTTGCTTCCCCAATACACAGAAGAAGTGGTCAGAACAGAGCAGTTTTAGTCATCGAGATATACAGCACAGAAAGAGGCCTTTCAGCCCATCGTGTCTGTGTTGGCCATCAAGCACCTATCTATTCTAATCCCCTTTTCCAGTCCTTCGACCGCAGCCTTGTCTGCTATGGCATTTCAAGTGCTCATCTAAATACTTCTTAAATGTTGTGTGTGTTCAGGCCTCTACCACCCCTTAAGGCAGTGTGTTCCTGATTCCAAACACTCTCTGGGTGAAAGATTATTTCCACAAATCCCCTCTAAATCTCCTGCCCCTTACCTTAAATCTATGCGTCCTGGTTATTGCCACCTCTCTTAAGGGAAACGTTTCTTGCTATCTACCCTATCAATACTCCTCATAATTTTGTATACGGCACTCAGCTCCCCCATCAACCTTCTCTGCTCCAAGGAAAACAACCCTAGCGTTTTCAGTCTCGCTTCATCGCTGTAATGCTCCAGCCCAGGCAACATCCTGGTGAATCTCCTCTGCACCCTCTCCAGTGCAATCACATCCTTCCTATAGTATGGCGACCAGAACTGTACACAGTACTCCAGCTGTGGCTGAACTAGCATTTTATACAACTCCATCATAACTTCCCTGCTCTTATATTCTGTCCCTCGGCTAATAAACGCAAGTATCTGTATGCCTTCCTAACCACCTAGTCTAACTATGCTGCTGCCTTGAGTGGTCTATGGACAAGTACACCAATTTCCTCCGACCTTCTGTGATTCATAGGGTCCTACCATCCATTGTATTTTCCCTTGCCTTGTTAGTCCTTCCAAAGTGCAACACCTCACACGTCTCAGGATTAAATTCCATTTGCCACTGTTCTGCCTATCTTTCCAGCCCATCAATATCGTCCTGCAGTCTAAGGCTTTCCTCCCCACTATATACAGCACCATCAATGTTCGTGCCATCTGCGAACTTACTGATCATACCTCCTTTATGTTAATTAATGTGCATCACAACAAGCACAGATACCTGTGGCACACCGATGCTCACAGGCTTCCAATCACAAAAACAACCTTCGACCATCACCCTCTGCCTCCTGCCACTAAGCCAATTTTAGATCCAATTTGCCAAATTGCCCTGGATCCCATGGCCTCCTACCTTCTTGACAATCTCCCATGTGGGACCTTATCAAAAGCCTCACTGAAGTCCATGTGGACTATAACAACTGCTTTACCGTTAACTGGACACCTAGTCACATCGCAAAATTCAAACACGTTAGTTAGACATGATCACCATCTGACCAAGTCATGCTGATTATCCTTTCTTAATCCCTGCTTCTCCAAGTGAGGTTAATCCTCTCCCTCAGATTTTTTTCCAATAGTTTGCCTATCACTGATGTTGGTCAGCGAACTGGCCTGTAATTACCTGGTTTAACTCTGGTACCATAGACTAATGGTACCACATTCGCAGTCCTCCAGTCGTCTGGCACCTCTCCTGTGGCCAGAGAGAATTTGAAAATTTGTATCAGAGCTCCTGCTATCTCCTCCCTTGCCTCACGTAATAGCCTGGGATACATCTCATCTGGGCCTGGGCATTTATCCACTTTGAAGCTGGCAAAAACGGCCAATATCTCACCCCCCCCCCCCGTTTATTGCTATTTTTTTCAAGTATATCACAATCTCCCTTCCTGAGCTTTACATCTACATCATCCTTCTCCATACTGAGCATAGTCATGATACTAGCTGGCTGTTGAGATTTGAACTTCCAACAAAGGATTCGAACTGAGAAAACTACTGGCGCCTGTTTTGATAAGACCGCTCTCCTGTCTGCCCTCATCTCGCTGTCACCAGCTTCGGAAACCATTGAAGACACGTAAACTCAAAGAGAAAAACAGTCTCCTACGTGAACCAGCTTTAAAAGGAACACTGGACTCCACTGAAACGCAAGACCATATCTTCAAACAAGGACTGCAGCGAGCTCGAGAAACAGTAACAAGATATTGCCTCTAACTACTCTACTTATCTTTCCGTCTGCTCTTTTTTGTCCCTTTTCGCATGTTTATATTGCGTGTTCATGCTGGCATGGGCGAGTCGTTTCTCCGCAGGCGTTAACCGTATTAGAGTTTATGTATAAGGTTTAATAAATTTCATCTTTCTTCTTTAAACCTAAGAAAGCCTTTTTGTGCTCATTCCGTTGCCTTATCATTGGAAAGCGGTGAACAAGGATCCACCAAGGGGGAACTCAAAACACATTGCATTTAAAATTAAACGCTACTATAAGACCAGGTGAAGACAGTAACAGACCCTTAGAAACCTTTCTCATACGACCATAACACCCCCTATCTCTCGCCCTCTCTCCCCCATGGTTTCTCTCCCCCCAGCTCTCTCTCTCACTCTCTTCCCCCTCGCTCGCTCTCCTCCCCTCCCCCTCTCGTCCCTTTCTTTCTCCCTCTGTTCCCCCTCTCACACACCCTCTCTCATTCTCTGTCCCCTTTCCTTGCCCCTGTCTCTCTCTCATCAACTCGCTGTCTCTCCCCCACTCTCTCACCTCCCCAGCTCTCTCTCCCCATCCCTACCCCGCCCCCAACTCTCCTTCTGGCAGAAGAGACGGGGAAAGGCTATGTAACCTTAATAGCACAGTTCTAGGAAGTGTGCAGAGACAGAGGGACCGGGGTGTACATGTACTTACATCTTTGAAGGTGGAAGATCATATTGATAGATACGTCAGATAATTATAGGGGAGCTTGGGTTTCATAAATAGTTGTGTGTACAGAAGCATGGAAGTTATGCTGAACCGTTACAACGCTCTGGTTAGTCCAGAACTAGAATATTGCATCCAGTTCTGGTCACCACACATTAGGAAGCATGTGAGGGTCCATCAGGGGAATCAGAGGAAATGGTAGTTCCAGAGAGGGGAGGGTTTAGCAATAAAAACAAGAAATGCTGGAACCACTCAGCAGGTCTGGCAGCATCTGTGGAAAGAGAAGCAGAGTTAACGTTTCGGGTCAGTGACCCTCTTTGGATTTAGCAAAGTGGACTGGAGATAGTTACCTGAAGGTGTCAGTGTCGGGAGAATTAGTGAGGGTTCAGTACAAATATTTTCACACAAAGACAAATAGGGTGGGACTCCCAAATCTAGAGCCTTTTGGATAAGGGACAAAAGGGAAGCTTATGTCAGATACCGACAGCTCAATACCAGAGAATGCTGAGACGAGGGAAGCAAGTTCAGGGGTGAAATTAAAAAGCAAATTAGGAAAACTAAGAGATAGTCAAAAAATAATATTACCAAGCGAAAGCAAGGAAAATGAAAAGATGTTTTATAAATACACAAAGAGCAAGAGGATAACTAAGGATAGAGTATTCGGGACCAAAAAGGGAATGTCTGCATGGAGGTGGGAGAGGCATGGCATGGTTCATAATGAATACTTTGTGTCTGTCTTCATTAAAGCGGGGGAACGAAGCAGACATTGTAGTTCAAGAGGATGAGCGTGAAATATTGGATGGGATAAACAGAGTGAGACGGGAAATATTAAGGTGTTTGGCATCTTTGCAAATGTATAAATGGTGAGGCCTGGATGCATTGGAATCAGTTCAGAGAATGTTCATTAGGCTGATTCCTGGGATGAAGGGGTTGTCTTATGAGGAAAGGTTGCACAAGTTGGGCCTGTACTCATTGGAGTTTAGAAGAATGAGAAATGATCTTATTGAAACCTATAACATGCTTAAAGGGATGGACAGGGGGGATGCCAGTAAGATGTTTCCCCTGGTTCAGGAGCCTAGAAGCAAGAGACACAATGTCAAAATAAGGGCGAAGCCACTTAGGACTGAAATGAGGAGAAATTTCTTTACTCAGAATCTTTGGAATTCTCTAGCCCAGAGGGTCGTGGAAGTTCAGTCATTTACTATGTTGAAAGCAGAGTTTGACAGATTTCTAAATACCAATGATATCAAGGGATATGAGGATAGTCTGGGAAAAGGGCATTGAAGTGTATGATCAGCCATGATAGTATTGAATGGTGGAGCAGGCTCAATGGACTGAATGGCCTCCTCTTGTTCCTGTGTTCCCAAGCTGCTGAAATAGTTTCTCCCAAACTACCCCATCAGTTTCCCTTAATATCTCAACAACGTTGATCAAATGATCTTGATCCTCCTAAATTCCATGGAATGCATCCCTCGTTTGTGTAATATCACCTTGTAATTTAACCCTTGGAGTCCAGTTATCATTCTGGTAAATCTATACTACACTCAAATGGGCATGGCCCTGCCAAGTCTCTTTGTATGTCCAGTGTTTCTAGCTTTTCATCATTTATAAAGTACTATGTTCGAGTCTTTTTTGCTGACATTGAAATCTATCTATCACAGCTTTGCCCATTCACTTAAGATATTGGTATCTCCTTGCAATTTTATGCTTCCAGCTACACTGCCTACAATGTTGCCTATTTTTGTGTCATTTGCAACGCTGGCATTTGGCATTCCACCTCATTATATTATATCGTTAATAAATACAGCAAAACTGAGCCACACACGGGCTTTGCATTAGTCGACAGAAGGGAATCATTCCATCCTCGAGGTATTTTTTTTTAAATTCCAGATTTACGTTTTTTTCAAAGAAAAATCAGAATGCAAATTCACAACAGCTCAGTGTGGGATTTGAACTCCTGCTATTTCAATCATCAGTTCAGGACTTCATATTAAAACCCATATAAAGAGATTAATTTGCCTACTGTTGTCGTCTGTCTGTCTCAGGTTTTGTATATTATTCCCTTCTCCTCTTCTTCCATGTGTCTGAAATCTTTGAAGTTTAAACTACATCATGTGATGTTCTGTAAATGCCTTCAATTCAATGTATCTGCAAGGGACACAATTTAAATTCTCACCTTATTGCATCAACCAAAACCTGCAGGTCCATTCAAACACCCCTATTTCCTGTCTCTGCAACGATAGCTGACACTTGCACAATGCAGGACTATCTGAATGGAAACAGCTTGTAACACATCTCCCAACAAGTTTGCTAACACTTTTCAGGATGAAGCTAGATTCAACTGAAAGATTTGAAGACTAAAATTGAATCTTTAAGATATGAAAGGTGACACAAATGAAATCCAAGATCTCTCTGTCCCTGCACCCATTTTAACATTGTACCATTTAGTTTATATCGCTTCTCTTCAGCCTTCCTTCCGAAATGCATCCTTTTACATTTCTCAGCATTGAAGTTAACCTGCCATGTGTTTGACCATTTCACCAGACTTCCTCCATCCTCCTCAAGTCTACCACTATTTTTGACCATGTTTATTACTGCGGATGCTGGAAATCTGAAATAAAAACTGTACCCTCTGAATCTCAGCCTCTCGCTCTCTGTTTCTCTCTGAATCCCAGGGGGGAAATTTGCAGGTGTGGGAAAGTTGCGTGAGTGAAATTTGACTGGGAGAAATTTGCAGATGGAAATTTGTGGAGGGGGTAGGGGTGGGATTTGTGGGGGAGATTTTTGCTAGGGGAGATTTGGGGGCATCAACATTTTCCGAGGGATGGGGGTGGGGGACGAAGCCGAGAAAGACTGTAAAAGCCACACAGAAAGAGATAGAGAGAAAGAGAGACAGAAAGAGCCAGAGAGAAAATAACGCAGAAAAACAGCTGCAGAGAAGACCAGAGAGAGTGAGAGACAGAGAGAGGCACAAAGAAAGAGAGTCACAGAAACAACTAAAGAGAAAGCCATTGAGACAGATAAAGAGCCAAAAGGAAGCTGCAGAGAGTGAGTAAAAGAGAAAGTCAGAGAGAGAGAGAGGAAGGGAGCAAAAAAGCAAAGAAAAAAAGTGAGAGAGTCAAAGAAAGAGAGAAGGAGCCAAAGACAGAAAAACAAAAGCGACAAAGAGGGAACAAAAAAGGCAGAGAAAGAAAGTAATACTGAGAAGGAGAGAAAAAGCATCGAAGACAAAGCTGAGAAGAGAGCAAAAGACTGAGGGGAAGAAATAAGGAGAGAGAAAGCAGGAGAAGCGAACGAGCCAAAGAAAAGCATACCAGAGAAAAAGAAAGTTAGAGAAAGAGAGAGCTAGAGAGAGATAAAAATCCTGAGAAAGAGAGTCAGAAAAAGAGGCAAAGAGAAAGAGAGTCGCAGAAACAACTAAAGAGAAAGACATTGAGACAAATAAAGAGCCAAAAAGGATTTCACAGAGAGTGAGTAAAAGAGAACGTCAGAGAGAGGGCGAGAGAAAGAGAGTAAAAAATCAAAAGAAAGAGAGAAGGGGCCAAAGAAAGAAAAAAAGCGACAAAGAGGGAACAAAAAAGGCTGAGAAATAAATGCTAAGAAAAAGAGAAAAAAGCGGCGAAGACAAAGCTGAGAAGAGTGCAAAAGAGTTAGGGGGAGTAATAAGGAGATAGAAAGCCAGAGAAGTGAAAGAGCCAAAGAAGAGGGGAAAAACAGAGAAAAAAGGTTAGAGAAAGAGAGAGCAAGGGAGAGATAAAAATCCTGAGAAAGAGAGAGAGAGAGAGGCTAAGAGTGAGGGGGAGAGAGTGAGAGAGACATAAAGAGAAAGAGAGACAAAGAAAAGCCTGAGAATGCGAGACAGAGAGCCTGAGAGTGTGAGAGAGAAATAAAGAAACGCAGAGAAAGAAAGAGCCAACCAGAGAGAAAATAAAGTCTGAGAGAGACTGAGAGTGAGAGAGAAAGAGATAGAAAGAGGGAAAGCCAGAGAAAGAAAGAGAGAGCCAAAGAATGAGAGAGAAAGGGAAGACTGAGAATGAGAGCATGAAATAAAGCGAAAGAGGGAGACGCACAAAGAGGGAGAGAGAGAAAAGGGAGAGAAAGAGAGAGCGGGCCAAAGAAAAAGAAAGGAAAGCATGAGCGGGAGAGAGAGAGAGTGACTGAGACAGTGAGAGAGACACTCACACAGTGGGAGAAAAGAGACACACAATGAGAGAGATTGAGAGAGAGATTGAGACGAGGGAGGGAGAAAGGAAGTGTGGGACATGAACGATTTAATACGCACCATCCCACACAGTCTATGGTCCATCGTTGGACGTTTTATTTAATTTGTAACTGGTTGTTTGGACTTTATTTGATGTTGCATTTCTGCATTAGCCTTCAATCACTCAAAATAAATTTCCAAACAGGAACCTTACAAGCGTCTATAAGTTGCAACATAGCTATTTAACACAAATTGTATTTAAATAGTTTTATTAAGCATCTCAAGATTTCATGAAGTCTAACACAAGTGTCGCACAACCTTAAGTTCCTCTCGTGAGAGCAAACTTTCAAAGTCTCAGCAACACAGAAACTCCCCATCAGCAATGGTTCAGCATCTGCATCTGCTGGTGTCGCTGTCTCACTGCAGCTACAGGCCTACTCACCAGCAACATCTGCTGGTGTCCCTCTCTCACTGCAGTTACTATTCTTTCTCACCATCTCCATCCGCTGGCATTCTTGTCTCACTGCACTCAGTTCCTGCCCCCTTCTCACCATCTCTATCTTCTGGTGTCCCTGTCTCACTGTCGTTACAATTCTGTCTCACCATCTCCATCTACTGGCATTCTTGTCTCACTGCACTAAGTTCCTTCCTCCATCTCACCATCTCCATCTTCTGGTGTCCATATCTCACTGCAGGTACTGTCCCACTCTCCATCTACTCGTGTCCCTGTCTCACTGCAGTTACTGTCCCGTCTCACCATCTCCATCTGCTGATGTCCCTGTCTCTCTGCAGTTATTGCCGCCTCTCACCATCTCCATGTGCTGGTGTCCCTGGCTCACTGCTGTTACCACCGCCTCCCACCATCTCCATGTGCTGGTCTCCCTGTCTCAGTGCAGTTACTGCCCCTCTCACCATCTCACAATCACTATGATTTGCAGCTTTGTCCATTTTAGCTCTGGGTCCAGGGTGGGTTTAGTTGAATCCAGCTGAGCTTCTTAGTGATGCCTTTCTGAGAAACAGTTCATGTATCTTCTGCAGAGCCACAAGAAGTCAGATTATCAATAAAATATAATTTCAGAATCAGATTTTAAATCATTTCAGGGCTCTGTGCTGTGAATATAAAATGTACTTCCTGTCCTCTGGGGAGTGTAGGGAATGGAATGTCAAATTGGATTTGAAACCCTTCAGCTCTTCCTGTGATTTCCCTAAATTAACATTGAGAGGGTATTTCACAGCCTTCTTCAGCTCCTGTCTGAATTTAGTCTGGGTCACAATGTAAATACAGGTGTTGGTGCAGCATTATTGATGTTTGATCTGTGATAAAGAGAGGGTCAGTGCAGGAGGAATGATACAGAATATCTGCAATATGCGCACAAATGTGATACACAACCCGAATCTCCCATAACAGTATAAAACTGCCAGATATACCTAAGAGTAAAATGATTGATTTTCTCCGATTCTCCATCTCTGGGTCCTTGTGATTCTCTTCATTGTTGTGGCCCCAGAATCCCCTGTGGACTTCACTGGCGAATAAAATACGCCTTACGTTCAGAACATTGAGCAGAAAAATCAGAATGAACGGCACACAAGTGGTTAAAATGTAGTCAAACAATTCAAATGCCCCCCGCATATGGGGGAAGTAAAGAAGCTAGATTTATGGTCACAACCGATGGGAACATTATCAATAATGTACTGTTGTTCCAGTGTAAAGTACCAGGGGACAGACTCCAAACAGCCCAGCGCACTCACTGTCCCTGCAACCACAGCCGCCGTTTTTTCACTGCAATATTTTGTTTTCAGCCTCTCACAACAAATGGCCACAAATCGATCAAAGGTGAAAGTGATTGTGAGTCAGACAGAAAGAACTGTCTGAACCCAGAACGACAATGAGACAAGACACCAGAGTAAATCTCAGGAATGAATCTCGGAAATACATTCCAACAATCCAGTATAATATGGGACCAGTGACAACGACTCGGAGATCAGCCACTGCCATTCCCAGCAGGTAGAGAGTGATACATTTGGAGAGTCCGCACTTTCCTCGGGACAGGATCACAATCGCCACCAAGTTAACTGGAAGAGATAGAAAAGGAAGAAGATAAATTGCTGATCAGACCTGGAGTCAAAGCAGCAGTTCGATAGAAACTGGGCTGAAATTTCCAGCTTTGTTGCTGCATCGAGCAGTTAAAACTGATTCATTGACCTGGGCAGTGCTTTGCCACAGGGAAATTTGTGAAAGACAATTATTTATAATGAATTGGGAAATTGATACAGAAAGTGAATACACTTAGCTCTGGATCGACTGGAAGTACTGAGTCGGTGGGGAAATGAGAAGGGTTTTTACAGAGATGGAATCCAATGGTTTAAATGGGAATTTGGCTCCAGACTGTTGTTCGGGAGGGTTTGGGGACCGCGGGAAATGCAGCTGTTTTGTTGCTCTAGTTTTAGAGAACCGACTGGGACTGTTGCCAAATGGGAAAAGACTGAAAACTGCAGCGCTGTGTTTCAGTGCTGGTATCAGATATGATCTCGAATGGCAGAGCAGGCTCGAATGGCTGAATGGCTTACTCCTGCTCTAATGTTCCTATGTTCCTATCAGGTTGGATGTGGCATCTGGAGGTGGCGCCAGTGAATGAGATTGGGAGGGAGAGAGGGAAAAGGACCTGTTGGATCCGGAAAGGAGACAGGAGCAGATGGTTTGGGAAAGTGGATAAACTGAAGCAGTGGATGAGGAGACAAAGGATTCAATACAGTGAGAGAAGAGGCTGAGATTCACGGAGAGAGACTGCAGCAGAGTGTTAGAGGAAATCTAACCTCTAGATCCCAGTAATACAACTCAATTGATACATTCAAGCAATAATCCCTGTGGTTATTGGTGTAGGAGAACAGTTCATTGTTTCTACGATAGAGTCAATACATATAGTTTGTAAAGACAATTAGATATAAATTACAAGTGATTTATGATATCAGCCTGGCTTTTCATTGATTTCAGCAGTCACAGCGATTTTAAAGGTCAGTATTTAAATAATAAATTACCATCGGTGAAGAACAGATTCTATTATGTTTATTCAGTAAATCAGTAAGGAATAGGAACTGCCTACAAAAAAAATGAGGACCTGACAGAAATAAACACAGAGGATCAAGTTCAACAGTAAAATGGACACAATCCGACAACAGACAACTTCAACTCACAGTTTCTCTCACTAATTGTTCTGGACATTCCAGCACTTTATGATAGTGAATTATTCACACTGCTGCTTCTTTCTCTTTCTCTTTACTTTTGCTTATCTCTTTCCCTCGGGTTCGTTCCCCCTGCTCCTTTCCCCCTTCCTTCCCTCAGTCGCTCTCTGTATCTCTCTGGAGGACTCACACCCTGCAAACTGTAACTTAATGCCAGTTTTCACTTACGTTTTATTCCTAACATTCTACGTATGTGTTCTGTTTACTCGCCCGGTGTTTCAATGATTCTATTAGCAGAGTCATTTTGTTCAATAGTGAAATTTCTGTGAATATTTTAATGTGTCCACAGAACACTCAAGTCTCCACTTGTTCAGCTACAATCTTCATCTCAATTACAATGCATGGAATAAACAGGATGAATAGCTTCTTTCAGGCAAACCTCACAATCATTAAAATGCCTTCTCATGGAATTATAAAGTACACCGCTGTAATGTGGGATTTTTTACTTACAAAACACGAAAATCAGCGTGCAGCTGATAATCTAAAGATTAATGAGAGACTCTTGATTCCAACTGATAGAAGATAAAGCAATAAAACATTATATCAATGTTTCCTATTTTACAAAGTAATCCAGTGAAAATGAAGGCTCCACAGTGAAGCAGCGAAAGAGTCAGCAGCAAATACAGTTCATTCGCCAGACCTCTGAAGCAACGTCAGACACACAAGGAATGGAAAAAATATATATAACAGCAATAAGCAATAAATTGTAGTGCAGTGTACAGGACGTTGAGAGTAGTGAGGTAAGGGATAAGGTTACAAGGACGCAAGAGGGCACTGGCAAGCAAGAACCTGGTTTAAAGTGTGTCTACGTCAACGCCAGGAGCATCTAGAATAAGGGGGGTGAGCTTGCAGCATGGGTTGGTACCTGGGATCTCGATGTAGTGGCCATTTCGGAGACATGGGTAGAGCAGGGGCAGGAATGGATGTTGCAGGTTCCGGGATTTAGATGTTTCAGTAAGAACAGAGAAGATGGTAAAAGAGGGGCGGGGGTGGCATTGTTAATCAAGGAGAGTATTACAGCGACAGAAAGGACGTTTGAGGACTCGTCCACTAAGGTAGTATGGGCCGAGGTTAGAAACAGGAGAGGTGAGGTCACCCTGTTGGGAGTCCTTTATAGACCTCCAAATAGTTCCAGAGATGTAGAGGAAAGGCTAGCGAAGATGATTCTCGACAGGGGCGAGAGTAACAGGGTAGTTGTTATGGGGGACTTTAACTTTCCAAATATCGACTGGAAATACTGTAGTTCGAGTACTTTAGATTGGTCAGTTTTTGTCCAGTGTGTGCAGGAGGGTTTTCTGACACAGTATGTAGACAGGCCAACCAGGGGCGATGCCACATTGGATTTGGTACTGGGTAATGAACCCGGCCAGGTGTTAAATTTAGATGTAGGTGAGCACTTTGGTGATAGTGATTACAATTCGGTTAGGTTTACCTTAGCGATGGGCAGGGACAGGTATATTCCGCAGGGCAAGAATTATAGCTGGGGGAAAGGCAATTATGATGCGCTTAGGCAAGATTTAGGATGCGTAGGATGGGGAAGGAAACTGCAGGGGATGGGAACAATCGAAATGTGGAGCTTATTCAAAGAGCAGCTACTGCGTGTCCTTGATAAGTATGTACCTGTGAGGCAGGGAGGAAGTTGTCGAGCGAGGGAGCCGTGGTTTACTAAAGAAGTTGAAGCGCTTGTCAAGAGGAAGAAGAAGGCTTATGTTAGGATGAGACGTGAAGGCTCAGTTAGGGCGCTTGAGAGTTACAAGCTAGCCAGGAAGGAGCTAAAGGGAGAGCTAAGAAGAGCAAGGAGAGGACACGAGAAGTCATTGGCGGTTAGGATCAGAGAAAACCCTAAGGCTTTCTATAGGTATATCAGGAATAAAAGAATGACTAGAGTTAGATTAGGGCCAATCAAGGATAGTAGTGGGAAGTTGTGTGTGGAATCAGAGGAGATAGGGGAAGTATTAAATGAATATTTTGCGTCAGTATTTACAGTAGAGAAAGAAAATGTTGTCGAGGAGAATACTGAGATTCAGACTACTAGGCTAGATGGGATTGAGGTTCACAAGGAGGAGGTGTTATCAATTTTGGAAAGTGTGAAAATAGATAAGTCCCCTGGGCCAGATGGGATTTATGCTATGATTCTCTGGGAAGCTAGGGAGGAGATTGCAGAGCCTTTGTCCTTGATCTTTATGTCGTCATTGTCGACAGGAATAGTGCCGGAAGACTGGAGGATAGCAAATGTTGTCCCCTTGTTTAAGAAGGGGAGTAGAAATAGCCCTGGTAATTATAGATATGTGAGCCTTACTTCGGTTGTGGGTAAAATGTTGGAAAAGGTTATAAGAGACAGGATGTATAATCATCTTGAAAAGAATAAGTTCATTTGAGATAGTCAGCACGGTTTTGTGACGGGTAGGTCGTGCCTCACAAACCTTATTGAGTTTTTCGAGATGGTGAAAAAAACAGGTGGATGAGGGTAAAGCAGTGGATGTGGTGTATATGAATTTCAGTAAGGCGTTTGATAAGGTTCCCCATGGTAGGCTATTGCAGAAAATACGGAAGTATGGGGTTGAAGGTGATTTAGAGCTTTGGATCAGAAATTGGCTAGCTGAAAGAAGACAGAGGGTCGTGGTTGATGGCAAATGTTGATCCTGGAGTTTAGTTACTAGTGGTGTACCGCAAGGATCTGTTTTGGGGCCACTGCTGTTTGTCATTTTTATAAATGACCTGGAAGAGGGTGTAGAAGGGTGGGTTAGTAAATTTGCGGATGACACTAAGGTCGGTGGAGTTGTGGATAGTGCCGAAGGATGTTGTAGAGTACAGAGGGACATAGATAGGCTGCAGAGCTGGGCTGAGAGATGGCAAATGGAGTTTAATGCGGAAAAGTGTGAGGTGATTCACTTTGGAAGGAGTAAAAGGAATGCAGAGTACTGGGCTAATGGGAAGATTCTTGGTAGTGTAGATGAACAGAGAGATCTTGGTGTCCAGGTGCATAAATCCCTGAAGGTTGCTACCCAGGTTAATAGGGCTGTTAAGGTGTGTTAGCTTTTATTAGTAGGGGGATCGAGTTTCGGAGCCACGATGTTATGCTGCAGCTGTACAAAACTGTGGTGAGACCGCACCTGGAGTATTGCATGCAGTTCTGGTCACCGCATTATAGGAAGGATGTGGAAGCTATGGAAAGGGTGCAGAGGAGATTTACTAGGATGTTGCCTGGTATGGAGGGAAGGTCTTACGAGGAAAGGCTGAGGGACTTGAGGTTGTTTTCATTGGAGAGAAGGAGGAGGAGAGGTGACTTAATAGAGACATATAAGAGAATCAGAGGGTTAGATAGGGTGGATAGTGAGAGTCTTTTTCCTCGGATGGTGATGGCAAACACGAGGGGACATAGCTTTAAGTTGAGGGGTGATAGATATAGGACAGATGTCAGAGGTAGTTTCTTTACTCAGAGAGTAGTAGGGGCATGGAACGCCCTGCCTGCAACAGTAGTAGACTCGCCAACTTTAAGGGCATTTAAGTGGTCATTGGATAGACATATGGATGAAAATGGAATAGTGTAGGTCAGATGGTTTCACAGGTCAGCGCAACATCGAGGGCCGAAGGGCCTGTACTGCGCTGTAATGTTCTAATTCTAAAAAAAGTTCTAATTCTAAAAATGTACATTGGCCTCCTAGTTAAATTGAACCATGTTATTAGGGAGCAAGGATATTGTGCTGGTCCATTGCAACACTAAGACCATGAGATATTCATTATCAATCACCGAGAAAACATCCATAACAAAATATTCCAAACTTTTAAAAATTCCTGATGTTCTGATTATTGATCCTCGCTGAGGCATCTCATTTAATTACATTCAATACAGAGAATAATCTAGTAACAATACCAGTGTTATTTAAACCAAAACCATTCAAGACATAATGCAGTTCCTGCAAGACCGAAAGAGTAGACAGTGAGGATATTCCATTTGTAAATTGCTGGAAAAGAAAAGCTAGCTCTCTGAAACAAACAGTGAAACATAGCACTCAGTTAGCATCGATTTACACCATGAACAGCTAAGAAACAGGCTTACCAGGAACTACAATTGCTGCAAGTACAGGATAATAAATATGTCATATCTGATACATTAATGGATATCCCATTTCTGCGCTGACTTATATAGGTTCACAATTGGCAAACACCTGTACCGTATAATTTGCATCCTCCTGTTCATATCCTTCCATGCCCAAGCACCTCGTTATATCTGTTTTTCACCTTCAGGTGCACTGTCCAACACTTCGTTTTCCTCTTATTCCAAAAATGTGGTGTCCCCAGCCGCCAAGCTGTCGACCTCCTTTAATCTCTTGGCCTCTTCATTTGCTTCTCCTCCTTTAAGACGCTCCTTAACCAAACTGTACTGTGAAACATGCTCTGGCTACCCTCCAACCATGTCCTTCCCCGTTTGTATCAGCCTTCCTGAGAGCAGCAATCTGGGAAGGACCTTGTGAGATTTTTCTATGCTATCGTGTGAATAAAACACAAACCACAATCAGCAACAGGGCCCTCATCTTACTGGGTGACTATCAGGAACGTAGAATCTAGAGTAGCGCTATAGACGGTCAAGGAGATAGGTTGGGAACTTTAAATAGGAAGCTGGACAGCGGATTATGTGGGTATAATGTTTTCCATTTGGTGAGCTGCAATGCCCTCACTCACTGGGTCCCTGCAGAGAGGGGGGAGTTCCACTTCCTAAATATCCTTAACAAAGTGACTGGTCTTGAGATCAAGGTCGCATTTTACCGACTGTGGCATAAAGGAACCTTAGCAAAACTGGAGTAAATGGGAATCAGGGGAAAACTGTGCACTGTTTGGAGTCATAGCTAGCACAAAGGAAGATGGTTCTGGCTGTTAGACGTCAATCATCTCACTCCCAGGATATCCCTGCAGGATTTACTCAGGAGGAGGGAGGCTGGATAAGGAGTATTCACTGCTCTGGGCTACAGATTCCACCAATATATAGAGGGATCTGAGCACGAAAATAAAGGCTGACATTCCAGTGCAGTCTGACAGAGCG
This sequence comes from Heterodontus francisci, assembly GCF_036365525.1. NCBI lineage: Eukaryota > Metazoa > Chordata > Chondrichthyes > Heterodontiformes > Heterodontidae > Heterodontus > Heterodontus francisci. The sequence goes on from NC_090391.1 coordinate 52,700,104, forward strand.
CACTAAACGAGGGCTAGTACTGAGGAAGCGCTAGACTGTCATAGAAACATTACTGAGGGACAGCTGCACTGTCGAAGATGCCTTTTATCAAATGAGACTTTAAACTGCCCCACCCCCCTCCCCCCGAAATTTCTATCTCAGCTACAGGTGGGAAATCCAATGGCATTATTTTACGAAAGAACAGAGCAGTTCGCCACGATGTCCTGGCCAATATTTGTTCCTGAATCAGCGTGACACAAAAGGATGATCTGGTTATTTCCATATTGCTGTTTGTAATATGTTGCGGTGCTCAAATTGGCAACTGTGCTTTCCACATTGCAATAGTGACCCCACTTCAGAAATACTTCATTGGCTGTAAAACACTTTGGGACGTTCAGTAGTTGTGAAGTGGCATTCTAAATGCATGGCTTTCTTCCATATAATTCTTTCCTATCAGTTAAATGGCTGCAGCAAATATCATGTAAACCAGCCACAGCAACATTTCTTCTAGAATGGCCGCAATAAATGTCATGTAAAATGGTTCCTGTGCATATGAGATAAAATGGCCTCTGCACATATCACTGAAAATAGCGACAGCAAATATCTCTTGAACTCAACAACATGAATACAACTTTAAATAGTCATAGCATACACCACTTAAATGCCGACAGAACAGATCACTTAAATTGGCCACAGTGCTGATGAGTGAAAATACCTGCCATGAACACCACGTAAATTCACTGCAGTGAACATAACGAAAAAAGCCCGCAAAAAATATCACTTCAAATGTCCGCAGTGCATGCCACTTAAAATGGCAGGTCTGTATATCACATAAAATCACGTCCAAGAACACATATCACTTAACGTGACCACTGCAGATCGAGCTCAATTTAAAAAAGGATGCTGTGCATATCTCCAAACCATTGAGTTCATGTCATCGCTTGAAACAGAAGCATTATTCTGGAATCATAAGAAACCTTCACATGGGTTCTCATTGAAGAATTCAGCATCCTCTCTGAGGACGAACAGTCCATTTCCTGTATCGTGGATTAACATTTCTGTGTCACACTGAAAGACCAGTACTAAACTGAAAAAGCTTTAAACAGCTTTAAAAATCAAGGGCTGCAAACCAGCTGGTACAAATGTAAGCAAGGCATCAGAAACCAGGGTCCTGGAGAGGCAATTCACCCCCAAAGTAATAAACAGCCGCACACACACACAGATTCCTATTGGATGCTGCCTCAGGGTGAAGGTCTCTGTCCAATGAGGAGGAAGATCCTGTCTAATAACCTGCCTATCACAAAACGCTCTCACTGCCTTTGTATCTTGTCATTACAGTTGTAACAGAAAAGGAAAATAGGAGTGGGAAACCAAATTGGGCAAATGAAATCAAGATAATGATAAAATAAGGTACATGAAGATCCCAGAGCTTGCTCTCGCAGTCACACAGATAATCAGTCAGAAATATCTCATTACAACAAATTCAGGTTCTAAAGCCAGTATTAAAGGCAGTCGAGACTGAGATAGAGAGACATTAAAAGCACACAACTCACACACACACACCAGACTGACAAAGATGTCCTTTACTCTGGAGAAGCCGATTGAGTAAAAGGGGGGTTGGGATTGGGACCTCATCCAGCCAGAATCATCGCAGGTCAGCTGTTTGCTTCACCTCATGAGTCTCTAACATGATGGAATGTCTTTCAATCTGTTCGCTTGGGCCTCTCCATTGATATGTTGCTCCAGGACAATTCAGCACAGAACTAGTTTGACCAAGAAATCTGATGTGAAAACGAAAAACCCTTGTCGAGAACATTACTGCAGTTTGAAAATATCTGATGACGCTCACAGGCTCCACACTGGTACGGGGAAATAAACAGGACCCAATGACACAAGTTAATACCACTCACAACTCAACCCTCACATTGCATAAATGCAGCTCCATCTCTCTCTCTCTCTCTTTCTCTCTCATTCTAACATGTTTATTCCCTTTCTGTATCGCTCACGTTCTTTTTATTTCTGGCTCGCTCCTCCTCTCATTCTGTCTCTCATTCCCTGTATTTCTCTCTCTCCCATGATCTGTCTGTCTCATTCACTCCCTCACCATCTCTCGCTCTCTCTTTCTCTCTCTCTTTCTCTCCCACACACAGAGTCCCTGACTCTGTCTTTTTTCCCTCAGGTTCTGTCTTTCTTACTTCACTCTCTCTCTGTCTCTCTCTCATTTCATGTCTTACCCTCTCTGCCTTTCCCTGTCTGTCTGTCACTCTCGCCCTATCCCTCTCACTCCTTGTCTGTATCTCTCTCTAACTCCCTGTCTGCTTCATTCTCACTCCTTCGACCTTACTTGATCTCTCTCTCTATCTCCCTCTCTCTGTCTGTCTTGCTCCTTACCTGTGTCAGTATGTCTCACTCATTCCATCTCTTTTTCTGTCATGCTCCATATGAATCACTCCCACTCCATCTCACTCTCGCTCTCTCTTTCCCGCTCTCATTCTTCATCCCTGTATGTTTTTGTCTTTCTCTCTATTGCACAATGCCTCTCGTACTCTTGTGCTCTCTTTCACTCTTTTGTTGTCTTTCTCTCTCAGACACTTTGGCTGTCTTTCTCTCTCTCTTTCATTCTCTTTGCACATCTCTCCCTCACTCTGTTCTGCATCCTCGTTTTTTCTACCGGTCTCTTTCCGTGCATCTCCCTCACTCCCTACCAGTATTTCTCTATAATCCTGTTCCTTTCCTTTCTCTGGATACCTCTCTCACTGTCTCTTTTGCTGTTCTGTTCTGCCACTGTCTCTGAATCATTCGCTGTTTCTCTTTATCCTTCATAAAAGATGTTATAGCAGAGCACTTGGGAAACAATGACATGATCAGACAAAGTCGACATGGATTTAGGAAAGGGAAAAAGGATGACCGGCACAGACTCGGTGGGCCGAAGGGCCTGTTTCAGTGCCTTATCTCTCTCAATGAAACCATGCTTAACAAATCTACTGGATTTTTTTTGAGGATGTACCTGGTATATTAGATAAGGGAGAACCAGTGGATGTGATGCATTTGGACTTTCAGAAGGTTTTCGATAGTGTCCCACATAAGAGATTAGCGTGCAAAATTAAAGAAAATTGGATTGTGGGTAAGGTACTGACATGGAAAGAGAACTGGTTGGCAGACAGGAAACAAAGCGTAGGAATAAAAGGTTCATTTTCCAAGCGGCAGATAGTGACTGGTGTGGTACAGCTGGGATCAATGCTAGGACCCCAGCTATTCACAATATATATTAATGATCCAGATGAGGGAATTAAATGTAATATATCCAACTTTGCAGATGACACAAAGCTGGGTGGGATGTCATCTGTGCGGAGGATGCAGAGACGTTCCAGTGTGATATGGGCATGTTGTGTGAGAGTGGGCAAATACACGGCAGCTGCAGTATATTGTTGATAAATGTAAGGCTATCCACTATAGTGGCAAAACAGAAAGGCAGATTAATATCTGAACGGCGATAGACTGGGAAAGGCGAGGTGCTGCGAGACCTAGGTGTCCCTATGCACCATTAGCTGAAAGTAAGCATGCAGGTACAGCAGACAGTGATGAAGGCAAATGCTATGTTGGCCTTCATAGCGAGGGGATTCTAGTAAAGGAGTAAGGATGTCTTACTGCTATTTTAAAAGGCCTTGGTGAGACCACATCATGAGTATTGTTTGCAGATTTGGCCTCCTTATCTGAGAAAGGCTGTTCTTGCTATGGAGGGAGTGCAGCGAAGGTTCACAAGACTGGTTCCTGGGAGAGCAATACTGACGTATGAAGAGAGATTGGGTCGAATAGGCTTGTATTCGCCAGAGTTTAGAAGAATGAGAGGAGATCTCATTGAAAGCTACAAAATTTGAACAGGATTGGACAGACTAGATGCAGAAAAGAGGTTCCTGATGGCGGGGCAGTTCAGAACCAGGGCTCACAATCTACGGATATGTGGCAAGCTATTTAGGACTGAGATGAGGAGGGATTTCTTGACCCAGACAGTGGTGAACCTGTGGAATTCTCTATCACAGAAAGCAGTTGAGGCCAAATCATTACATATATTCAAGATAGAGTTAGATATAGTTCTTAGGGTTAAAGGAATCAAGGGATATGGGGAGAAAGCGGGAACAGGATACTGAGCTTGGACAATCAGCCATGATCGTATTGAATGGCAGACCGAATGGCCTATTCCTGCTTCTATTTTCGATGTTTCTATGGTTCTATGTCTCTTCCTCCTTCAGTCATTTTCCCCGGATTGCAAAGTACCCTGAAGTGTTCCAGTATTTGAAACAATGCCCAATCATATTTTCGCTGCATTTTAATGTATTACAGCGTAATATCTGGGATGGAAATCTATCAGGTAAATATCGTATTTTAGGCAAAAAATAAGCTAGTGTTTGAAATGTGCAGCGGCTTGGGATCAAAATCTGTTTCCATTCAGACATTCCCATCTTGTGCAGCTGTCTGCTATTTGTGTCAGATAGTGGAGTTGGAATACTGCAATCAATAGAGTCATAGAATCGTACAGCATAGAAAGAGGCCCTTCAGTCCACCGCATCCATGCCGAACATAATGCCTATTTATACTAATCCCACCTGCCTGCATTAATTGCATATCCCTCCATTCCTTTCTCATTCAAGTACCTGTCCTGATGCCTCTTAAATGTTGCTGCTGCTCCTGTCTCCACCACCTCCTTTGGCTATTTATTCCAGATACCCACTATTCTTTGTGTGAAAATTATCCCTCTTTGATCCCCTTTAAACCTCCTCCCTCTCACCTTAAGACTATGCCCTCTAGTTTTAGTCATCCCTACCATGGGAAACAGACACTGGCTATCAACCCTATCTTTGCCTCTCATAATTTTATATACCTCTATCATGTCCCCTCTCAGCCTCCTTCCCTCCAGGGAAAACAGACCCAGTCTATCCAATATATGTTTATCACACAAGCCCTCCAAGCCAGGCAACAACCTTGTGAATCCTTTCTGCACCTTCTCTAGCTTAATCACATCTTTCCTGAAGTGCGGTGAACAAAACTGCGCACAGTACTACAAATGCGGCCTAACTAACGTTATGTACAACTGTAACATGATGTCCCAACTCCTGTACTCAATGTCTCGGCCAATGAAGGCAAGCATGCCATACGCCTTCTTCACCACCACGTCTACCCGTGTTTCCACTTTCAGGGAACTATCTACTTGCACCCCAAGATCTCTTTGCAGAACAACACTCTCCAGGTCCCTGCCATTCACTGCATATGTCCTGCCATGATTTAACATCCTAAAATCCATTACTTCGAAATTTTCTGCGTTAAATTCCATTTGCTGACCCCTTGCCCACTTTCCCAGTTGATCTGTAGCCTGTTGTAATCTTAGACAACGTTCTTCACTGTCCACTGTACCACCAATTTTGGTGTCATCTGCAAACTTACTAATCATGCCCCCTACGTTCACATCCAAGTCATTAATATACATGGCAAACAACAGATGGCCCAGCACCGATCCCTAAGGCACACCACTGGTCACCGGCCTCCAATCTGAAAAACAACCCTCCACTACCACCCTCTTCCTCCTCTCACCAAGCCAATTTTGTATCTAATTGACTAGCTCACCCTGGATCCGATGTGTTCGTACCTTCCGGACCAGGCTACCATGCGAGACCTTGTCAAAGGCCTTGCTAAAGTCCATGCAGACAACGTCCATCGCCCTGCCCTCGTCAATCATCTTGGTGACCTCCTCAAAAAAATTCAATCAAATTCGTGAGACATGATTTCCCACGCACAAAGCCATGCTGACTATCCCCAATCAGACCTTGCCTTTCCAAATGCATATAAATCCTGTCTCTCACAATCCCTTCCAATAACTTTCCCACCACTGATATAAGGCTCACTGGCCTGTAGTTCCCTGGCTTATCCCTACTGCCCTTCTCCAATAAATGCACAACATCAGCTATTCTCCAGTCTTCCGGTACCTCACCCGTTGCTAACGATGATACAGAAATCTCTGCCAGAGCCCCAGCAATCTCCTCCCACAGCATGCTAGCGTACACCTGGTCAGGCCCTGTGGATTTATCCACCTTAATGTGCTTCAAAACCTCCAACACCTTCTCCTTTGTAATGTTGGTATGCTCCAGGATATCGCAGTCCACCCGCCACCACCCCCCCCCACCCCTGCAACCACCACCACCACGAACTCACTATCTATCTTCCAGGACCTTCTCCACGGTAAATGCAGATCAGAATTATTCATTATAAGACCTCACCCAATTCCCTTGGCTCCTCACATAGGTTACCACAGTGATCCTTGAGAGGACTGACTCTCTCCCTAGCTTCTCTTCTACTATTAATCTGCTTATAGAATCTTTTAGGATTCTGCTTTATCTTAACTGCAAGGGAAAACTTATGGCCCATTTTTGCCCTCCTAATTTCTTCTTAATTGTACTCCTACATCCCCTATACTCCTCGAGGGACTCGCTTGAACCCACCAGCCTATACCAGACATATGCCTCCTTCTTTGTCCTGACCAGACCCTCAATATCCCTTGTCAAGCAAGGTTCCCCAAAACTTGCCAGCCTTGCCCTTCAATCTAACAGGAACATGCCGGCCCTGAACTCTTCCTATCTCATTTTTAAAAACCTGACATTTGCCAGACGTCCCTTTACCTGTAAACAGCCTCTCCCATTCAACTTTTGAGAGTTCCTGTCTGATGCCATGGAAACTAGCCTTTCCCCAATTTCGGACTTCAACCTGAGGACCAGTCCTATCCTTTTCCATGACTATCTTGAAGCTAATAGAGTTATGGTCACTGGTCCCAAAGTGCAACCCCAGTGACACATCAAACATATTTCCTGCCCATCCTTATTTCCGAAGAGGAGGTCGAGTGTAGCCCCTTCTCTAGTAGGGCCATCCACATACTGCCTCAGACAACTATCCTGGACACACTTAACAAATTCGTCCCCATTTTATCCCTTAGCACTAAGGCAGTCCCAGTCAATATTGGGGAAGTTAAAATCACCTACAATTACAGCTCTTTAATTCCTACACCAACCTGCTATTTCCCTGCATGTATGCTCCTCCAATTGCCTCTAACTATTCGGGGGTCTATAGTATAATCCCATCAATGTGATCACCCCGTTCTTATTTCTCAGTTCTACCCAGGTGGCCTCACTGGACATCCCCACTCCCCACCCCCCCCCCCTCGCCCCACTCCCGGGATATCCTCTGTCAGTACTGCCGTGATGTCCTCCCTAATCAATAGTGCAACTGACCCTCCTGTCTTAACTCCACCTCACGTCGGAAGCATCAGTACCCCGGATCATTGAGCTGCCAGCCCTGCCCATCCCTCAACCATGTTTCCATAATAGCTATAATATCACAATTCCATGTACTCGGAGGGCGGAGTTCCAGAGCGGTAAGTATGTAAAACTTACCTCGGAGATTCTCGGAACAGACTCGGCGGGTGGAGTTCCAGAGCGGTGAGTTCCCTCGGGTGGGAAAAACACTGAAAAAGTGACGTCACAGGAAAGCTGTGACCTGATTGGCTGGTAGGGAATCTGTACCGAATTTGAAAATAAAACTGATAAAAATTGATGAAAACACTAATTAACAAGTAGAATAACTAAACCAGAGGGAGGAGATTACTGTATTTAGACAACATTTAATATTTATTGTAGAAATCTGGCACTAGAGACCACATAGTGAAGTGTGTCATAATTTAGTAAGGATTTAATAAGTATTTATTTATTTTGTATCAATTAACTAATTGACAGTTAGAGGGGTGAAGTGCTTCACCTGTGAGATGTTTCGAAGTCCGTGACGCTTCCAGCGTTCCGGGTGACTACATCTGCAGAAAGTGTACCCAGTTGCAGCTCCTCACAGACCGCATGGATCGGTTGGAGCGGCAACTGGATGCACTTAGTCGCATGCAGGTGGCGGAAAGCGTCATAGACAGGAGTTTTAGAGGAGTGGTTACACCCAAGTTGCAGGCAGATAGATGGGTGACCGCTAGAAGGGGCAGGCAGTCTGTGCAGGAATCCACTGTGGCTATCCCCTCTCCAACAAGTATACCGTTTTGGATACTGTTGGGGGGGATGGCCTATCAGGGGAAAACAGCAGCAGCCAGATAAGTGGCACCATGGCTGGCACTGTTATTCAGCAGGGAGGGACAAAGCGCAGAAGAGCAAGAGATATAGTGGACTCTATAGTCAGGGGCACAGATAGGCGCTTCTGTCGACGTGAAAGAGACTCCAGGAAGGTATGTTGCCTCCCTGGTGCCAGGGGAAAGGATGTCTCTGAACGGACAGAGGGCATTCTGAAGGGGGAGGGCGAACAGCCAGAGGTTGTGGTACACATCGGTACCAATGACATAGGCAGGAAGAGTGATGAGGCCCTGCAGGGGGAGTTTAGGGAGTTAGGTAGTAATTTAAAAAACAGGTTCTCGAGGGTTGTAATCTTGGGATTACTCCCTATGTCACGTGCCAGGTAGGCTAGAAATGGAAAGATAGTGCAGCGAAACACGTGGCTGAACAGCTGGTGTAAAAGGGAGTGTTTCAGATATCTGGACCTTTGGGATCTCTTCAGGGACATATGTGACCTGTACAAGAAGGACAGGTTGCATGTAAACTGGAGGGGCACAAATATCCTGGCTGCGAGGTTTGTTAGCGTCACTCGGGAGGGTTTAAACTAGTGTGGCGGGGGGTGGGTGTGGGTGGTGGGAACCAGAGCAGTAGGACAGCAAGTGAAATAAATGAGAGGGAACTTGTCAATAAGGCCAGTAAGCCTAGAAGAATAGCAGGCAGGGAGATGTTGTGGAGCACAGCGGGACTGGTTGTCTGAACTGGATTTGTTTCAATGCGAGAAGTATAACAGGTAAGGCAGCTTGGATTAGTACTTGGAACTATGATGTTGTTGCTATTACAGAGACTTGGGTGAGGGAAGGACAGGATTGGCAGCTAAACGTTCCAGGATTTCGAAGCTTCAGGCGGGATAGAGGGGGATGTAAAAGGGGTGGGGGAGTTGCATTGCTGGTTAAGGAAAATATCACAGCTGAACTGTGGGAGGACACCTCGGAGGGGTCGTGCAGCGAGGCAATATGGGTGGAGCTCTGGAATAGGAAAGGTGCAGTCACGATGTTGGGGGTTTACTGCAGGCCTCCCAACAGCTGGCGCGAGGTAGAGGAGCAGACATGTAGACAGATTTTGGAAACAGTGTTGTAGTGGTGGGTGATTTTAACTTCCCCGATATTGACTGGGACTCACTTAGTGCTAGGGTTTTGGTTGGGGCAGAATTTGTAAGGAGCATCCTGGAGAGCTTCTTCAAACAATATGTGGACAGTCCAACAAGGGATGGTGCCGTACTTGACTAGTTATTGGGGAATGAGCCCGGCCAGGTCTTCGAAGTCTCAGTCGGGGAGCATCACCGGAACACTGACCATAATTCCATACGTTTGAAGGTACTTATGGATAAGGATAAGAGTAGTCCTCGGGTGAAGGTGCTAAATTGGGGGAAGGCTAATTATAACAATAATAGGCAGGAACTGAAGACTTTAGATCGGGGGCGGCTGTTTGAGGGTAAATAGACATCTGACATGAGGGAGTCTTTCAAACGTCAGGTGATTAGAATGCAGGACGGCATGTTCCTGTGACGATGAAGGATATGTTTGGCAAGTTTCGGGAACCTTGGATAACGTGGGACATTGTGAGTCTAGTCAAAAAGGAAAAGAAAGCATTCGTAAGGGCTAGAAGGCTGGGAAGAGACGAAACCCTCGAGAAATATAAGGAAGGTAGGAAGGAACTTAAGCAAGGAGTCAGTAGGGCTAAAAGGGGTCATGAAAAGACATTGGCAAACATGATTAAGGAGAATCCCAAGGTTTTTATACGTATATAAATAGAAAGAGGGTTACCAGGGAAAGGGTTGGCCCACTCATGGACAGCGGAGTGAATCTATTTGTGGAGCCAGAGGAAATGGGCGAGGTACTAAATGAGTACTTTGCATCAGTGTTCACCAAATGGAAGGACTTGCTGGATGATGAGTCTAGGGCAGGAAGTGTAGATAGTCTGGGTCATGTCGATATCAAAATGGAGGAGGTGTTGGGCGTCTTGCAAAGCATTAAGGGAGATATGTCCCCAGGGCCTGATGGGACTACCCTAGAATACTGAGGGCTGCAAGGGAGGAAATTGTTGGGGCCTTGACAGAAATTTTTGTATTCACATTGGCTACAGGTGAGGTCCCAGAGGACTGGAGAATAGCCAACGTTGTTCCTTTGTATAAGAAGGGTAGCAAGGATAATCCAGGAAATTATAGGACGGTGAGATTCACGTCAGTGGCAGGGAAATTAATAGAGAGGATTCTTCGCGACAGGATTTGCTCCCATTTGGAAACAGATGAACTTATTAGCGAGAGGCAGCATGGTTTTGTGAAGGGGTGGTCGTGTCTCACTAACTTGATTGAGCTCTTTGAGGAAGTGACGAAGATGATTGATGAAGGAAGGGCAGTGGCTGTTGTCTACATGTACTTCAGTAAAGCCTTTGACAATTCCCCTCATGGTAGACTGGTACAACAGGTGAATTCACACAGGATCAGAGGTGAGCTGGCAAGATGGATACAGAACTGGCTCTCTCATAGAAGACAGAGGGTAGCAATGGAAGGGTGCTTTTCTGAATGGAGGGCTGTGACTAGTGGTGTTCCACAGGGATCAGTACTGGGACCTTTGCTGTTTGTAGTAGATATAAATGATTTGGAGGAAAATGTAACTGGTCTGATTAGTAAGTTTGCAGACGACACAAAGTTTGGTGGAGTTGCGGATAGTGATGAGGATTGTCAGAGGATACAGCAGGGTATAGATCGGTTGGAGACTTGGGCTGAGAAATGGCAGATGGAGTTTAATACGGACCAATGTGAGGTAATGCATTTTGGAAGATCAAATACAGGTGGGATGTATGCAGTAAATGGCAGAACCCTTAAGAGTATTGACAGGCAGAGAGATCTGGGCGTACAGGTCCACAGGTCACTGAAAGTGGAAACACATGTGGACATGAAGTCAAGAAGGAATGCTTCATGCTTGCCTTCAGCGTTCGGGGCATGGAGTATCGAAATTGTCAAGTCATGCTGCAGCTGTACAGAACCGGAGTTCGGCCACACTTAGAATATTGCGTACAATTCTTAACGTCACACTACCAGAAGGACGTAGAGGCTTTGGAGAGGGTACAGAAGAGATTTACCAGGCGGTTGCCTGGTCTGGAGGGCATTAGCTATGAGGAGAGGTTGTATAAACTCGGATTGTTTTCACTGGAACGACGGAGGTGGAGGGGCGACATGATCGAGGTTTACAAAGTAATAAGTGGCATGGACAGAGTGGATAGTCAGACGCTTTTTCCCAGGGTGGCAGAGTCAGTTACTAGGCGACATAGGTTTAAGGTGTGAGGGGAAAGTTTAGAGGGGATGTGCGAGGAAAGTTCTTTACACAGAGGGTGGTGAGTTCCTGGAACTTGCTGCCGGGGGAGGTGGTGGATGCAGGTACGATAGCGACATTTAAGAGGCATCTTGACAAATATATGAACAGGATAGGAATAGAGGGATATGGTCCACGGAAGTGCAGAAAGTTTTAGTTTAGACTGTCATCAAGATCGGCGCCGGCTTGGAGGGCCGAATGGCCCGTTCCTGTGCTGTACTGTTCTTTGTTCTTTGTTCTATAACCTCTGCATTACGTGATACTATTGAGATGGTACTAGTGTCCTCCACCGTGAAAACTGAAGCAAAATACAGATTTAGTGTCTCTGCCATTTCTGTGTTACCTTCTATTTTCTCCTTAGTCTCCTCCTCCAACGGACGACCATTCACTTTAGCTACTCTCTTCCCTTTTCTATGCTGATAGATGCTTTTGCTATTGTTTTTTTATTTTGCGCTAGTTTTCTTTCCTAATTTACCTTTGCACTTTGTATTACATTATTACTAACCCTTTGTTGATCTTTAAAAGTTTCCCAATCTTCCAGCCTGCCACTAGCCTTTGCAATTTGGTATGCCTTCGTCTTTGTATTTATGTTATCCTTAACCTCCTTGCTCAGCTATGGATTTCCATTCCAACTCCTAGAATCTTTCTTCCTCTCTTAAATCTATTTTCGTTGGGATAAACTGAATATCTCCTTAAAGTTCTGCCACGGCTTGTCAACTGTCCTATCTTGTAGTCTTCCTGCCCAGTCCACTTGGGCCAAATCTGTCCTCATGCCCAGAACGCTCTTGTGTGACTCCAGCTTCTCGCCATCAAACTGAATTTGAAATTCTAGCATGCTCTGATCACTTTCCCTGGAGCATCATCGATGTAAAAGTGATCATAACATGCTATAATTTCAAATTCAGCTCCTCTGGATTAAGAATGCAGCCAAGTGAGCTTTTACAACCGGTGGCATTTCAGACAACAATTCTGACCCATATTGACAGTTATATTTGTCAATGATTGTTTGTCTTTATTTGATGCTGCAGTATTTATGTATTAGCCTGTAATTATTCGAAAAACAACGTTACATTTATCACTTTATTATTACAAGGGTTCACCAAACAGGAAAATGGCCATTTAACACAAATTGTTTTAAAGATCTTCCACTTTTCACCTCCAGTATATATAAATCACAGCGATAACGACCTCCATATTCTGACAAAGTGTTTTTGCTGCTGTAATAAAGTGTCACTTTGTTTCCATTTGCTTCTTGACTGTTTCTTTCCTCTGCACTCCTGGGAATTCAGAGATGATTTTTGCCCATCGATTGTCCGCATTCAGGAGGTTCCAGCTCCTCTGCAGCTGCTGTCCTGGAGAAATTCATTGTATTCAAAATCTCTCCCGCAGTTTGGAGACGTGAGGAGAGACTGTTTACATTAGCAGAGGGGAGAAACAATTAGGCAGGGAGTTGCTCGGGTCTGAAATTCACTGTCTGACATGTGTCTGAAAGCAGATTCAATTTTAACTTTCAAAAGACAATTGGATCAAAACTTCAATTAATCTTAGTTAGATATAGTAGATACCAGCATTGAAAGAGAAGTGAGACAAAGAGATGTCAATAACGTAAGTGACGAAGAACTCAACACAACTTATATAGAGTGCTTTTATATCATATACAGTGTTTTTATTTATAAATGATTGTTTGAGTTTTATTTGATCCTGCTGTTTTATTTATGCATTACCTTTAATCACACAAAATAATTTTCCAAACAGGAATGAGGTTAATGTTACAAGTGTTCACATAGTAGGAAAATAGCCATTTAACAAAAGTTGCAGTGAAATTATTTTAATCAGCATCTCAAGTTTACTTAAAGTATATTCCTCAAATTTGTGGAAACTTTCAACCTCGAAGGAACACAGAATCGCCAATCAGCAATGGCTCACTATCTCCATCTGCTGGTGTCTCTGCCTCACTGCAGTTGCAGTCCACTCTCACCATCTCCATCTGCTGGTGTCCCTGTCTCACTGCAGTTACTGTCCCTCTATCACTATCTCCATCTGCAGCTGTACCTGTTTCACTGCAATTTCTGCCCCTGTCACCATCTCCATCTGCTGGTGTCCCTCTCTCACTGCAGTTACTGTCCCCCTCTCACCATCTGCATCTGCTGGTGCCCCTCTCTCACTGCAGTTACTGTCCCCTCTCATCTTATCCATCTGCTGGTGTCCATGTGTCACTGCAGTTACTGTCCCCTCGCATTATCTCCATCTGCTGGTGTCCCTGTCCAGCTGCAATTACTGTCCCCCTCTCACCATCACCATCTGCTGGTGTCCCTGTCTCAGTGCTGTTCCTATATCCCTCTCACCATCTCCAACTGCTGGTGCCCCTCTCTCACTGCAGTTACTGCCCCTTTCTCACCATCTTCATCTGCTCGTGTCCCTGTCTCACTGCAGTTACTGTCCCCCTCTCACCGTCGCCATCTACTGGTGTCCCTGTCTCACTGCTGTTTCTGCCCCCACTCTCATTCGCCATCTACTGGTGTCCCTGTCTCACTGCAGTTACTGACCCCCTCTCACCATCTCCATCTACTGGTGTCCCTGTCTCACTGCAGTTACTGTCCTCCTCTCACTATCTCCATCTGCTGGTTACTCTGTCTCACTGCAGTTACTGTCCCTCTCTCACCATGTCCATCTGCTGGTGTCCCTGTCTCTCTGCAATTACTGTCCCCCTCTCACCATCTCCATCTGCTGGTATCGCTGTCTCACTGCAGTTACTGTCCCCCTCTCACCATATCCATCTGCTGGTGTCCCTGCCTCACAGCAGTTTCTGCCCCCTCTCACTGTCGCCATCTACCGGTGTCCCTGTCTCACTGCAGCTACTGACACTCCCTCACCATCCCCATCTGCTGGTGTCCTGTCTCACTGCAGTTACTGTCCCCCTCTAACCATCTTCATCTGTTGGTGACCCACTCCACTGCAGTTACTGTCCTCCTCTCACCATCTCCATCTGCTGGTGTCCCTGTTTCAATGCAGTTACTGTCCCTCTCTCACCATGTCCATCTGCTGGATTCCCTGATTCACTGCAGTTACTGTCCCCCTCTCACCATCTCCATCTGCTGCTGTCCCTGTCTCACTACAGTTACAGTCCCCCTCTCACCATCTCCATCTACTGGTGTCCCTGTCTCACTGCATTTTCTGCCCCCTCTCACCTCTTCAATCACTGTGATTTGCAACTTTGACCACTGGCTGCCTTTGTTGACATGCGCACATGTAGCCTGTTCCACAAAACGTCATGGACTGCCACGTTCAGGCAGCTGCCATGACTAAAGATGGCGCCGGTCAAATAATCACAAAGGCGGGTGTGGGGGGTTGGGGGGTGTGGAGGGTGGTGGAGCGGGGCGGGGTGGGGGGGGGCGGAATGGGATTTAATTCCAGTATTTGAAACCCTTCAGCACTTTCTATGATTTCACTAATTTAACAATGAGATTGAGAGGGTATTTCACCGCCTTCTCCAATTCCTGTCTGAATTTACTCTGGGTCACAGTGTAAATACATGTGTTAGTGCAGGAACTGAGAAGCTGCAGCATCTTTGATGTTTGATCTGTGATAAAGAGAGGGTCAGTGTAGGAGGAATAATACTGAATATCTGCAATTCGCCTATAAATGATAAACACAACCCGGGTGACCCATAATAGTATAAAACTGCCGGATATACTGAAGAGTAAAATAATTGATTTCCTGCGATTCTCCATCTCTGGGTCCTTGTGATTCTCTCCATTGCTGTGGTGCCGGAATCCCCTGCGGACTTTACTGGAGAATAAAATCCGTCTGACAGTCAGAATATTGAGCAGCAACATCAGAAAGATCGGGACACAAGGGGTTAAAATGAGGTGAAACAATTGAAATGCCCCCCCATATGGGGGAAGTAAAGAAGCTCAGTTTATGGACACAACCCATGGGAACATTATCAATAATGTAATCTTGTTCCTGTGTAAAGTACCAGGGGGGAGACTGTAAACAGCCCAGCACACTCACTGTTCCTGCAACCACTGCCGCTGTTTTCTCACTGCAATATTTTGCTTTCAGCTTCTCACAACAAATGGTCACAAATCGATCAAAGGTGAAAGTGACTGTGAGCCAGACAGAAACAACTGTGGATGCAAAAAGCAGAACCTTAATGATAGAACACAGAGGAGTAATTCTTAGGAATGAATATGGGAAATAAAGTAAAACAATCCTGTACAATATGGGATCAGTGATAACGACGAGGAAATCAGACACTGCCATTCCCACCAGGTAGACAGTGATACATTTGGAGAGGCCGCACTTTCCTCTGGACAGGATCACAATCGCCACCAAGTTAACTGGAAGAGAGAAAAGGAAGCAGAGAAATTACTGATCACACCTGGAGACAGAGCAGCAGTTTGACAGGGTCTGGGCTGACATTTCCAGCTTTGTTGCTGCATCGAGCAGTGAAAACTGATTCACTGATCTGACCAGTGCTTTGTCACAGTGAAATGTTTCAAAACACAATTATTAATAATGAATTGGGAAATTGATACAGAAAGTGACTAAAGTCAGCACCGGATCCACTGGAAGTACTGAGTGAGGATGCAGTGTCAGCAGGAAATGAGAAGGGGTTTTACAGAGATGGAATCCAATGCACTAACTGAGAATTTGTCTCCAGACTATTGGTTGGGATGCTTTGGGGAGAGCGGGATGTGTAGCTGGTTTGTTGCTCTGGGTTCGGAGAACCAACAGCGGCTTTTACCAAATGGGAAAAGGCTGAAAACTTCAGTGCTGAGTTTGAATATCAGCCATGATCTAGAATGGTGGAGCAGGCTCGAAGGGCTGAATGGCCTCCTCCTGCTCCTATGTTCCTGTATTCCTATCAGGTTGCTCGAGGCAGCTGGAGGTGGAGCCAGCGAGTGAGATTGGGAGGGAGAGAAGGAAAAGGACATGTTGGATCAGGATGGGAGACTGGAGCATATGGTTTGGGAAAGTGGATAAACTGAAGCAATGGATGCGGAGACTGAGGTTTCAATCCAGTGAGAGGAGAGGCTGAGATTTTCAGGGAGAGACTGCAGCAGAGTGTTAGAGGAAATCTAATCTATAGATCCCAGTAATACTACTCTATTAATACATTCAAATAATAATCTCAGTGGTTACTGGTGTTGCAGAACAGTTCATTGCTTATACAATGTAGTCAATATATTTAGTTTGTACAGGCAATTAAATATAAATTTAAATATATTTCTAATATCAGCCTCGCTTTCTATTGAATTCAGCAGTCACAGAGATTTTAAAGTGCAGTATTTAAATAATGCATTAACATGCATAGAAATGCAGCAAGACCTGGACAATATCCAGGCTTGGACTGATAAGTGGCAAGCAACATTTGCGCCAAAGTGCCAGGCAATGACCATCCCCAACAGGAGAGAATCTAACCATATCCTCTTGACTTTTAATGGCATTACCATCGCTGAGTTCCCCATGATCAGCATCCTCGGGGCTACCATTGACCAGAAACTGAACTGGAGTCGTCATATAAATACTATGGCTACAAGAACAGATCAGAGGCTCGGAATCCTGAGGAGAATAACTCACCTCCTGACTCCACAAAGCCTGTCCACGATCTACAAGGCACAATTCAGGAGTGTGATGGAATACTCTTCACTTGACTGGATGGGTGCAGCTCCAATAACACTCAAGAAGCTCGACACCATCCAGGACAAAGCAGCCCGCTTGATTGGCACCCCATCCACAAACAATCACTCCCTTCAACACCGACGTGCAGTAGCAGCAGTGTGTACCATCTAAAAGATGCACTGCAGAAACGCACCAAGGCTCCTTCGACAGCAACTTCCGAACCCGCGTCCTCTACCACCTCGAAGGACAAGAGCAGCAGATGCATGGGAACACCACCACCGGCAAGTTCCCCTCCAAGTCACACACCATCCTGAGTTGGAGCTATATCACCGTTCCTTCTCTGTCACTTGGTCAAAATCCTGAAATCCCTTCGTAACAGCACTGTGGGTGTACCTACCTGACTTGGACTGCGGCGGTTCAGGAAGGCAGCTCACCACCACCTTCTCAAGGGCAACTAGGGATGGGCAATCGATGCTGGCCTGTCCAGTGACGCCCACATTCAATGAATGAATAAAAAAAACAGTGAAGAACTGATTCTATTCTGTTCATTCAGTCACTAAGTTAGGAATAGGAACTTTCTCCAAAACAAAATGAGGACCTGACAGAAATCAATACAGAGGATCAAGTCCAACAGGAAAATGAACACAATCTGACAACAGACATCTTCAAATCCCGGTTTCTCTCACTAAATGTTCTGGCAATTCCAGCACTTTATGGTAGTGAATTATTCACACTGCTGCTTCTTTCTATTTCTCTTTACTTCTGCTTATCTCTTACCCTCGATTTTGTTCTCCCTGCTCCTTTTCTCCTTCCCTATTTCTCTGGAGTAGTCACACTCTGCAAACTGCTACTTAATGTGACTGTTCACACACAGATTATTCCTAACATTCTGCCCCTGTCTTCTGATCACCTGCCCCAGGTTCAATGATTGCATTCTGTGAGGCAGTTTGTTCAATGGTGAAACCGCGCTGAATAATTTAATGTATCTACAGAAACTCAAGTCTCCACCTGTTCACCTAAACTCTTCACTTCATCTGCAATGCATGGAATAAACAAGATCAAAAGCTTCTTCCAGACAAACCTCACCATCATTGAAATTCCTTCTCGTGGAATTATAAAGTAATCCTTTCGAATGTGGGATTGTTTACTTAATAAAACATCAACATCAGCGCTGCAGCTGATAATCTACAGATAAATGGAAAGACTCTTGATTCCAACTGATCGAGTGCAAACCAATAAAACATCACATCAATACTTTCTATTTTTCAATGTCGTCCAGTGACAGTGAAGGGTCCACAGTGAAGCAGAGAAGGAGATGTGAAAGAGTCAGCAGCAAACTCAGTTCAGTAGCCAGATATCTGAAGCAGCGTCAGACACACACAGAATGAAATAATATTTGATAACAGTGATAACCAATATGCAAATTGAAATCCCAGTTAAACTGAGCCATGTTATTTTGGAGGGAGGATATTGTGCTGTCCCCTTGTAACACTGAGACCGTGAGATGTCTCATTATCAACCACTGAAAAAAAATCATAAAAATATTCCAGGACGGGTTAGATCCACATCATGAAACTGTTAAAAGCTCCTGATGGTCTGATTCTTGATCCCAGCTGAGATGCTTGATTTGAATGCTCTCAATATACAGAATAATCCAGTAACAATGCCATGGTTACCAAAACCAATAACATTAAAGACATAATACTACTCCTGCAAGACTGAAAGAGTAGACAATGAGGAGATTCCATCAGTACATTTCTGGAAAAGAACAGGTGGCTGTGCAACACATACAGTGAGAAAAAATACCGAGTACAGCCGGACAGTTAACATCGATTGACACCATGAACAGCTGAGATACAGGCTTACCAGGAACTCCAATTGCTGCAAGTACAGGATAGTAAATGGATATGAACTGAATGATTACTGGATATCCCATTTATGTGAGAAGCAGAGACTTCTGTTAACCTGGAATCCACAGCTCCACCAGGCACTCTGAGCTGATCGATTCCAATAGGTCCTGATTTATGCAGGGAATAAGTGTCCACTGACACGTTATACCCCAGATCATTGCTATTAGTTTTACTCACCTGAACAAACACATTACATCAGCAACTTTGACTCTGATGTAAATAATGAGGTGGATAAAACACAATCATTTCAATGTCAATGACATTTTCTGAGTATGACCTCTCTCGGGAATAAACCTGAAATCGGTATTCATTCGGGATATATGCTCCACTTATGAGTGGTATCATTTACATTTTCCATATTATTGCATTGACCTTGTTCACTCTCAAGTTTCGATTGTAAATGTAACTGATCTGTCTGCAGTGGGAACTGAATCCAGGGACAAAAGTAACCCCGTTTCAATCTGTTCCTGCCTTTTCCCAGTTAAAATGTGAACTTTGGTGATCTGATTCGAGACCATGTCAGGGTTACAGCCTAAAAACTACTGTGGGTGACACGAGGGTACAGACACTGTTTACGTCCATTGGGGAGGCTGTTGCATGGTGATAATATCACTCGACAAGTCATCCAGAGCCCTAACCTGATGGCCTGTGGACAGGGGATCTCATCCCGCCATGACAGATGTATAAAATAGAGGGAGCTCCCGCTGTACGTATAAAGTGGACGGAGCTCCCTCTCTGTGTATAAAGTGGAGGGAGCTCCCTCTCTGTGTATAACGTGGAGGGAGCTCCCTCTTTGTGCATAACGTGGAGGGAGCTCCGTCTGGGTGTATAAAAATGAGGGAGCTCCCTCTCTATGTCTCAAGTGGAAGGAGCTCACTCTCTGTGTATAAAGTGGAGGGAGCTCCGTCTCGGTGTATAAAAATGACAGAGCTCCCTCTCTATGTCTCAAGTGGAAGAAGCTCCCTCTCTGTGTATAACGTGGAGGGAGCTCCCTCTTTACGTATAAAGTGGAGGGAGCACCCTCTCTGTGTATAACGTGGAGGCAGCTCCCGCTCTGTGTATAAAGTGATGGGAGTTTCCTCTCTGCTTATAAAGTGGAGGGAGCTCCCTCTCTGTGTAGAAAGTAGAAGGAGCACCCTTTCTATGTAGAAAGTAGAGGGAGCACCCTAACTGTGTATAAAGTGGAGGGAGCTCTCTCTCTATGTGTAATGTGGAGGGAGCTCCCTCTCTGTGTATGAAATGGAGGGAGCTCCCTCTCTGTGTAGAAAGTGGAGGGTTCGCCCTCTCTGTGTGTACAGTGGAGGGAGCTCCCACTCTATGTATATAGTGCTGGGAGCTCCCTCTCTATGTATAAAGTGGAGAGAACTCCCTCTCTGAGTATAAAAACGAGGGAGCTCACTCTCTGTGTATAAAGTGGAGGGAGCTTCATCTCTATGTATAAAGTGGCGGGAGCTCTGTCCCTGTGTATAAAGTAGAGGGAGCTAACTCTCTGTGTATAAAGTGGAGGGAGCTCCCTGTCTATGTATAAAGAGGAGGGAGCTCCGTCCCTGTGTATAAAGTGGAGGGAGCTCCCTCTGTGTGTGTAAAGTAGAGGGAGCGCCCACTCTGTGTATAAAGTGGAGGATGCTCCCTCTCTATGTATAAAGTGGAGGGAACTCCCTCTCTGAGTATAAAAAGGAGGGAGCTCACTCTCTGTGTATAAAGTGGAGGGAGCTCCATCTCTATGTATAAAGTGGCGGGAGCTCCGTCGCTGTGTATAAAGTGGAGGGAGCTCACTCTCTGTGTATAAAGTGGAGGGAGCTCCCTGTCTATGTATAAAGAGGAGGGAGCTCCGTCCCGTGTATAAAGTGGAGGGAGCTCCTTCTCTATGTATAAAGTGGAGGGAGTTCCCTCTCATCTATGAAGTGGTGGGACTCACTCTCATTGTACAAAGTGGAGGGAACTCCTTTTCCATGTATAATGTGGAGGGCGCTCTCTCGCTACGTATAAAATGTTGGGAGCTCTCTCTCTATGTATAAAGTGGAGGGGGCACCCTCCCTCTGTATAAAGTGGAGGGAACTCCCTCTCTATGTCTCAAAAGGATGGAGCACCCTCGCTGTGTATAAAGTGGAAGGAGCTCCCTCTCTGTGTAGAAAATGGAGGGAGCTCTGTCTCTATGTGTAATGTGGATGGAGCACCCTCTCTGTGTATAAAGTGGAGTGAGCTCCCTCTCTGTGTTTAAAGTGGAGGGAGCTCCCCCTCTGTGTATAAAGTGGAGGGAGCTGCCTCTCTCTGTATGAAGTGGAGGGAGCTCCCTCTCTGGGTTTAAAGTGGATGGAGCTCCCTCTCTATGTATAAAGTGGAGGGTGCTCCCTCTCTGTGTATAAAGTAGAGGGAGCTCTCTCTCTCTATGTGTAATGTGGGAGGAGCTCCCTCTCTGTGTGGAAAATGGAGGGAGCTCTGACTCTCTGTAGGAAGTGGAGGGAACTCCCATCTGTGTATCAAGTGGAGGGAGCTGCCTCTCTATGTCTCAAGTG
This sequence comes from Heterodontus francisci, assembly GCF_036365525.1. Lineage (NCBI taxonomy): Eukaryota > Metazoa > Chordata > Chondrichthyes > Heterodontiformes > Heterodontidae > Heterodontus > Heterodontus francisci. Next base: position 52,721,592 of record NC_090391.1, read on the forward strand.
GATGGAGCACCCTCTCTGTGTATAAAGTGGAGGGAGCTCTCTCTCAATGTGTAATGTGGGGGGAGCTCCCTCTCTGTGTATAAAGTGGAGGGAGCTCGCTCTCTATGTCTCAAGTGGATGGAGCACCCTCTCTGTGTATAAACTGGAGGGAGCTCTTTCTCAATGTGTAATGTGGGGGGAGCTCCCTCTCTGTGTACAAAGTGGAGGGAGCTGCCTCTCTATGTATAAAGCGGAGGGAGCTCCGTCTCTGTGTATAAAGTGGAGGGAGCTCCCTCAATATGTATAAAGTGGAGGGAGCTCTGTCTCTGTGTATAAAGTGGAGGGAGCTGCCTCTCGATGTATAAAGTGGAGGGACCTCCCTCTCTATGTATAAAGTGGAGGGAGCTCCCTCTCTGTGTATAAAATGGAGGGAGCTCTGTCTCTCTGTAGGAAGTGGAGGGTACTCCCATCTGTGCATAAAGTGGAGGGAACTGCCTCTCTATGTATAAAGTGGAGGGAGCTCCGTCTCTGTGTATAAAGTGCAGGGAGCTCCCTCAATATGTATAAAGTGGAGGGAGCTTTGCCTCTGTGTATAAAGTGGAGGGAGCTGCCTCTCTATGTATAAAGTGGAGGGAGCTCCGTCTCTGTGTATCAAGTGGAGGGAGCTCCCTCTCTATGTATAAAGTGGAGGGAGCTCTGTCTCTCTGTAGGAAGTGGAGGGAACTCCCATCTGTGTATAAAGTGAATGGAGTTGCCTCTCTATCTATAAAGTGGAGGGAGCTCCGTCTCTGTGTATAAAGTGGAAGGCGCTCCCTCTGTGTGTGTAAAGTAGAGGGAGCGCCCGCTCTGTGTATAAAGTGGAGGGAGCTCCCTCTCTATGTATAAAGTGGAGGGAGCTCCCTCTCTATGTGTAAAGTGGAGGGATATATCCATATTGATATCAATGGTTTGGCTGAGTGGGAAGAAAAGTGGAAAATGGAATTTAATTCAGATAAGTGTGAGGTAATGCATTTGGGGAAGGCAAATAAAGCACGGGAATGCACAATAAATGGGAGGATAGTGAGAGGGGTAGAAGAAGTGAGAGACCTTGGAATGTCTGACAACAGGTCCCTGAAGGTGACAGGACAGATAGTTAAAATAGTGAAGAAGGCAGACGTAATGCTTTCCTTTATTGGCCGAGGTATAGAATTCAAAAGCTGGGATGTAATGTTGGAACTGTATAAAACGCTGGTTAGACCACAGATGGAGAATTGCGGACAGTTCTGGTCACCACATTATAGAAAGGACATAATTGCACTGGAGACAGAACAGAGGAGATTTAAAAGTATGTTGCTAGGGCTCGAACGTTGTAGCTATGAAGAACGATTGGACAGGCGAGGGTTATTTTCCTTAGGGCAGAGTAGGCTGAGAGGTGACGTAGTTGAGGTGCACAAAATTATGTGGAGCCTTGATAGAGTAGACAGGAAGGACCTGTTTCCCCCAGCAGAGATATCAATTACCAGGGGGCAGATGAAAGGAGTTTTGTGGAATGATTAGAAGGGACATGAGGAAAATCTTTTTCACCCAGAGCGTGGTGGGTGTCTTGAATTTTCTGCTAGGAACTGTGTTGAAGGTAGAAGCCCTCAATTCTTTTAAAATGTACCTGGTCATGTACCTGAAGTTCTGTAACCTACACGGCTCTGGACCAAGTGCTGGAAGTGAGGATTAGATTGGGTGGCTAGTTTCTATTTTTTTTTCTTCTAGGCCAACATAGACACAAAGGTCTGACTGGCCACCTTCTGGGCCGTAATGCTTCTATGGTTCTATGGTTCCATGGTTCTTTCTATGGGAGCCGGAAGAACCAGTTGTCGCAGTCCAAGTAGGTACCAACGGCATAGGTATGACTAGAAAAGAGGTTCTGCTTAGACTGCCTGAGGAGTTAGCGCCAAATTGAAGAGTAGAACCTGAAGGGTAATAAACTCTGGAGTATTAACTGAGCAAAGTCCATTTGGCAGAGGGCACATAAGATTCCTGAAATGAATACGTGGCTCAAAAACTGGTGCGGGTGAGGTGGGTTTCGGTTCCTGGGGCACTGGCACCAGTACTGGGGGAAGTGGGGCCTGTACTACTGGGACGGTCTGCACATAAATCGTGCTGGAACCAGTCTTGTAGCAAACTGTATAACTGGCGAAATAGAGAGGGTTTTAAACTAAAAAAAGGGGGTTGAAGGATCATGCCGTAGTAGATGTAGCAAATAAAGGGGTAGAGCCAAGACAAGAGAGCAGAACAGTAACATGGGAAATGAAGGTCGGAGAATCGTAAAAATGGACAGGACGAAAGAAACCTAAGAACATACCAACAGTCAAGACTAGATGCTACACAGATAACAAAAAAGAACAAAATAAAGTCTCTGTATCTGAATGCACAGAGCAATCATAACATCGTCGACAAACTGATAGCGAGCAATGAAGGAAATACATATTATCTGATGGGCAATTCAGAGAAATGGCTGCAGGATGACGAGGAATGGGTCGTCGATATTGAGGGGCATATAACATTCAAGAAAAATAGGAAGCTAGGTAAATGTGGAGGGGTAGCACTGATAACCTAAGATGGCATTGCTGCAATAGTTCGAGATGACATTGGTTGAGGAGATAAGAATGCAGTATCGGTTTGGGTAGAGATGAGGAATAGTAGGGGAAATAACTCAATTGTGCGAGTGGTCTACAGCCCACCTAACAGTAACTACAGTGTCGGACGAAGTATTGACGAAGAAATAGAGGGTGCTTGTGATAAAGGGACAAGAACAGTCCTGGGTGATTTTAATCCGCACATAAACTGGAAAAATCAGATTGGCAATGGTAGCCTAGATGAAGAGTTCATAGAATGCTTTAGAGATAGTTCCTAAAGCAGCACGTTTTGGTTCCTAAAGCAGCACGTTTTGGAACCAACCAAAGAGCAAGTTTATTCGACTTGGTATTGTGTAAAGTGACACAATTAATTAATGAGTTCAGAGTAAAGACACCTCTAGGTAACAGCCACCATGATATGATTGAATTTTACATCGAGTTTTAAAGAGAGAGGAGTGGGTCGAATGCTGGTATTTTATAGGTAACTAAGAGAAATTATGTGATGTGATAGCTGAGCTAGCTGATGTGAACTGGGTTACTATACTAGGAGATAGATCAATAGAGAAGCAGTGGCAGACATTTAAGGGGATATTTCAGAAAATGCAGAATAAGTATATTCCTACTATGAAGAAAAGAATTAAGGCGAGGACCCACCTTCCATGGTTAACTAAAGATGTTAAGGAAAGCATCAAACTTAAGGAAAGGTATACAATTGTGCAAAGATGACTGTCAGGTCAGATGATTGGTCAGAATAACGAGAACGGCAGAGAATGACTAAAAGGTTAATGAGGAGAAAGAAGGTAAAGTTTGAGAGGGAACTAGCTAGAAATGTAAAAACGGATAGCAAGAGTGTCTGCAGGTATTTAAAAAGGAACAGAGTAAGTAAAGTGAGTGTTGGTTCTCCAGAGAATGAGAATGTGGAGTTAATATTAGATAATAAGGATGAAATGAACAAACATTTTGCTTCTGTCTTCACTATAGAGGGTACGAAAAACATTCCAGTAATCGCTGTAAGTCTGGAGACGGAAGGAAGTGATGAACTTAGTGAAATTACAATCACCAGAGAAGCGGAACTGACCAAACTAATGGACCTGCTGGCTCACAAGTCCCCGGGTCCTGATGGGCTTCATCCTAGGTCTTAAAAGAGGTAGCCAGTGGCGTAGTAGATACGTTGGAGTTATTTTCTTTATCAAAATTCGTTGATTCTGGAAAGGTTCCATCTGACTGAAAAGTAGCAAATATAACCTCTCTATTCAAGAAGTGGGGGAGAGAGAAAACAGATAACTATGGGCCAGTTGGCTCGACGTCTGTCTTGGGGTATGTGTTATAATCGATTATTAAGGGGGCTACATCTGGGCACTTGGAAATTTCAAGGTAATTGGAATAGTCAGCATGGATTTGTGAAAGGAAAATCATGTTTAACCAACTTATTGTATTTCCTTGAAGGAGTAACATGCGCTGTGGATAAAGGGCAACCCGTTGACGTACTGTACCAGAATTTTCAGAAGGCACTTGAAAAAGTGTCACATAAAGTGTTATTGCGCAATGTAGGAGCTCATGGTGAAGGGGGTAACATGTTAACATTTATAGAAGAGGGGCTGGCTGGCAGAAAACAGAGAGTATGCATAAGTGTGTCAGAGAAACAGTCCCTTCGGCCCACCGAGTCTGTGCTGACCATCAACCACCCATTTATACTAATCCAACATTCGCTGCCAGATCCCCACCTTTCCTCCCACCTACCTACCTACACTAGGTGCAATTAACAATGGACAATTCATCTATCAACCTACAAGTCTTTGGCTGTGGGAGAAAACCAGAGCACCTGTCAGAAATCCACGCAGGAACAGGGAGAGCTTGCAAACTCCGCACAGAAAGTACCCAGAACCGAACGCGGGTTGCTGGAGTTGTGAGTCTGTACTGCTAACCACTGTGCCACTGTCCCACCTTTTCAGATTGGCAGGAGTCCGACAGGGATCTATGCTGGGGCCTCAACTTTTTTACAAATTATATCAATGACATAGATGAGGGGAGCGAAGGTCTGTTAGCTAAATTTGCAGATGGCACAAAGATAGGTAGAAAGGTATGAGCTGAAGAGGACATAAGGAGGTCGCAGACCCATATAAATAGGGTGAGTGAGTGGGCAAAACTCTGTCAGATGGAGTATAATGTGGGTAAATGTGAAGTTGTTCACTTTGACAGGAAGAATCAAAAAGCAGAGCATTTCTTAAACGGGGAACCACTGAATAGTGCTGAGGTGCAGAGGGATCTAGGCGTTGTACTGCAGGAGTCACAAAAGATTATTATGCAGGTACAGCAAGTAATAAAGAAGGCTAATGGGATGGTATCATTTATTACGAGAGGAATTGAAAATAAAAGTAAGGATATTATGCTTCAGTTATACAGGGCATTGGTGAGACCACATCTCGAATACTGTGTGCGGTTTTGGTCCCCTTATTTAGGGAAGGATGTGCTGTATTGGAGGCGATTCAGAGGAGGTTTACTAGATTGATACCTATCATAAGTAGTTTGTCTTATGAGGAAAGGTTGGACAGATTGGGTTTGTTTTCACTGGGGTTTAGAAAACTGGGGGACACTTGATAAAAGTTTATAAGTTCCTGAAAGGTCTTGACAAGGTGGACGTGGCGGCGATGTTTCATCTTGTGGGTGAGTACAGAACTAGGAGGCACAGTTTGTCAATTCGGGGTCGCCCTTTTAGGACGGAGACGAGGATCTTTTTTTCTCTAAGAGGGCTGTGCGACTTTTGAATTATCTGCCTCAGAAATTGATGGATTCGGAGCCATTGAATATTTTTAGGGTGGGTGTAGATACATTCTTGTTAGGCAATGGAATCAAAGATTATCGGGGTAGATGTGAGTGTGGAATTCGAGTCAGATGTTGATCAGCATGATCCTACTGAATGGCGGAGCAGGCTCGGTGGGTTGAATGGCCTACTTCGGCTCTTAATCTTTATATGTGCATGGTCATGTGGGATCTGCAGACATTCACTCCGAAGTCCTTCACTTCTTCTACACCTCTTAGTATTCTCCCATTAAATTTGTATTCCTTGGGCTTGTTTGACCTACCCAAATGCATCACCTCACACTTCTCCGAGTTGAATTCCATTTGACACTTTTCTACCCACCTGACCAGTCCATTGATACATTCCTGCAGTCTTCACCTATCCTCTTCGCTATCAACCACATGATCATCTTTTGATGCGTCTGCAAACTTCTTGATCATGCCCCCTATACTTATATCCAAATCGTTAATTTCTACCTCAAAAAGCAGGGGATCCAATACTGAGCATTGCGGACCGCTGCTGGAAACAGCCTGCCAGTCTCAAAAAAACACCTGCCTACACTTAACCTTTGTTTCCTGCCACTGAGCGAATCTTGTAACCACCTTTCTGCATTTTCCTGGACAGCATGGGGTTTTATTTTGTTAATTAGTCTGCCATTTGGGAACTTGTCAATACCCTTGCTAAAATCTATGCAGAAAACAACAACTGCACTGCCCTCATCTTTCTTCCTTTTCACTTCTTCAATAAATGTAATGAAGTTGCTCAGACAAATATTCCCTTACTGAATCCATGCTGGCTGTCCTTGATTAATTCGTGCTCTCTAAATTACAGTCTCTCAGAATAGATTCCAATAATTTGCCCACTACTGAAGGTACCCTGACTGGCCGATAATTATTTGGTCTATCTTTCGCTTCCTTTTTGAACAAAGATGCAATGCTTGCTGTTCTTCAATCCTCTGGCACCACACCTGTATCCAGTGAGTACTGGAAAATGATGGACACACTCGCTGCTATTTTCGCCCTGGCTTTCTTTTACATCCTGAGGTGCATTACATCCAGCCTTGGTGATTTATACATTTTCAAGAATACCAATCCCATTAATACTTCCTTTCTTCCTATGTTTATCACAGTCATACTTCACATCCTTTTCCTTAACTACAATGTCTGAATCATCCCCCTCTTCTGTGAAGACAGATGCAAAGTATTCATTAAGAACCACACTAGCAGGTAGTTAATTTCACTTTTTCTCTATGAACAAGTTTCCCTGTTTTTTCGACCACCTGTCCGTAAATAGATTGATGATTGAATTTTGTTCTCCCTTAAACCCTGATAGTAAGTGACTGCAAGACAATGCAGTTATTAAAGTAAAAACATAGAGATAGGGTTTATTAACACTATTTAAACTCGGCAACGGGTTTAACTTCGCCACATTACTTACAGACATTCAAGGAAAGGTTAAAGGCATAAAAGGGCAAGGACATTCACTAAATAGAGCGAAACACTAACACGAATTTCAGTGAAAACTAGTGTCCATTTTATTTATTAAACAAAGCCAAAAAATTGGAGATCACGGAATTCAAATGCTGGTTAGAGGGAGGGGACGCTGAAAATAACAGAGAATGACAATTTATCCATCCTCTGGCATTCTCAGATATAAATGGATGTAACTGAAAAGTCACCTCCTCTTTGATGGAGAGGGAACTAACAGAAAGCAGGCTTCCCGGCTGTTTTTTTTACTTATTTCTTTGCAGCTTGGCTTCTTGTAGATTTTTTTGCTGAATTTTTCAAAGAGTGGAGTCTTTTTTTTATTTTTTTGTTCTTTATGAAATGGTCTCAGAGAGAGAGCTGTGAAGGGTCAGACAGGTTGTGGCATCTTCTCGGCAGGTGTGTCTTCCGAAATGGATGTTCCCTGAATCGCTGCAGTTTCAAATTCTGCAGGCTCTTGGACAATCTGGACCACATGATCTCCCTCCCCCATTTTAGCAAGTGGAACAAAGAAGTACAACGTAAAACACGCTAAAGAAAATGCTGGTTGACGTTAATGCTCAAGTTCATAAAAGAAACGTTGCAGAGAGTTCGCATCTATTCACAACATTCAGCCCCTACACATAGGCTCCCTTTTTGGTCTTTTATGGGCCCTACTCCTGCCTTAGTTATCCTCTTACTCTTAATGTTTAGAAAAAACATCTTTGGGTTCACCTTGATTTTTCTTGTCAATATTCTTTCATGTCATCACTTTGCTTTTCTAAATTTCTTTTTGATTTTACCCCTCCACTCTATATACTCCTCCCGGCTTTCTGAAGTATTGAGCTCTCAGTGTCGGACATAAGCTTTTCCTTTCTGTCTTATCTTACCCGGTAAGTTCCTTGACATCCATGGAGCTCCTGATTTGGCCATCCACCGTTTTTTCTTTCTGGCAACATGTTTACTCGGAACCCCACGAATCTCCCCTTTGAATGTCTCCGCTGCTCTGACACTGATTTACCTTCAACTAGCTGTTTCCAGTCCACTTTCGCTGCCCTCTGCTACCTGCAGGCCTTGGCAACCCTGCTATACTTACCTGGGGTCGATGGCACCAGCAACAGGCCTGTCCCAAACCTGGTGTGGTACTAGCACTATCCCACACTCCCTGATTGGCTGCACATACCCCACACTTATCTGACATCCAAGACTTTAGCCATGACCCCAGTCCCAGGCTCCGTGCCTTACTGGCAGCGCCCCCACACCCTGACTGGCACCAGTATCCTCGACACAATTACCTGGAGTTCAGGGATCCAGCGATGGTCTTGATCCCAGTTATGGTGTGTTCCTGGCAATTCCCCCACCAAGCCCCCCCACCCACCATTTGCTGATTGGATGCAGCAACCCCGTCACACATACCTGGGGACCGGGGTCTAGCGATGCTCCTCGCCCCAGGTCTGGTGCATTACTGGCAGTGGCCCTACTCCTTGACTGGGCCTGGCGTCCTCGCCATACTGATCTGGGTCTAAGGCTGCAGCCATGGTCCTGCACCCAGGCCTGGTGTAGTACTGGCAGTTTCACTGTTCCCGGTGGTATTGCCGATACTTCTGTGCTGCGAGCCGTCTGATTGTTCAGCAGCTTCGCCAAGCGAGATCCCCATCCTTAAATGGGTGTGGACCACTGCGCCAGGCAGTTAATCACCCGAGCGCCATTGAATTGTGCCGGCTATCGGCTCTAAATTGCCAAGATGTGATTTCACTCACCAAGAACCCCACAGGCTCCACTAAATTCAGCTCCTTGACTCCAGATGAAATCACTGTCATTGGCACAATAATTAGTTACATACTGAATGTTGTAGCAAATGATGTTTTTACAGTCAACCTTTGTATAGTTTCCTGATAATTTCCCCTGATTACAGTTAACTTAGTGACGATTGAGATTATTTGTTTCATTGACTTTTCAGTGGATTCATTTCCAATGATTGCTTTGAAATAATTGAATTCCGTGCTGCCTGTCACAGGTGAGGGAATCTCTCAGCCTCAGTGCTGCAGATGCTGCAAATCTGAAGTAAAAACAGAAAATTCTGGAAATATTCAGCTGGTCTGGCAGCATCTGTGGAGAGAGAAACAGAGTTAATGTTTCAGGTTGGTAATCCTTCATCAGAACTGGGAGAGATTAGAGATGGAACTGCTTGTAAACCAGAGAGGGAAAGGAGGAATGGAAAGGATTCTGAACAACATTGAGTTTAACCATTTCAGTATCATCATTTTGTCAATGAATCTCTCATGCCTTCCACTGTGCTGCAGTCCATTCCATTTGTTGCTTCATGTACGATCGTTTGAGTACATCAGTGGATACAGGAACACAATTGTAAATATCAATAAGTCATCAATCAAACTGGTAACGTTGCTCCCAGCCTGATATATAATTTCCCTGTTTATTTCCCTTCCTCACAGTTAACTTGCTGACGATTGGGATCCTGTCTCGGGGAAAGTGCGGTCTCTCCAAATGTGTCACTCGCTACCTGGTGGCCATGGCAGCGGCAGATCAACTGGTCATTATCCTCGACCTGCTTTTGAGGCACATTCCCATTGTTTACAAGGAACAGTTTCAGTTTCTGTATTACACCCCTGTGTGTAACATCCACGCCGTCCTGCTTTACACAGCCACAGACTGTTCTGTCTGGTTCACCGTCACTTTCACCTTTGATCGATTTGTGGCCATTTGTTGCCAGAAGCTGAAAAGTAAATATTGCAGCGAGAAAACAGCGGCAGTGGTCCTAGGAACAGTGACTGTGCTGAGCTGCCTAAAGAACATCTTCTGGTACTTTATGTTAACAGGTCGGTATTGGCTGCAGAACATCCCTTGGTTCTGTGCAGTAACACCGGATATTGCATTCTCTGTGGCCTGGGGAACAATCGAGTTCCTCCATTACATTCTAACCCCGGGGGTCCCATTTGTGGTGATTCTGCTTCTCAATGTTTTCACCGTCAGACACATTTTAGTGAGCTGCAGATCACACAGGAGACTTCGGGTTCACAGAAGTGGGGACAGCCTCAGAGACCCAGAGATAGAGAGCCACAGGAAATCCATCATTTTGCTGTTAGTTATCTCGGGAAATTTCATCCTGTTATGGACAGTGCTGCTGGTGTATTCGATATGGCAGCGGATGGATTGCATGGGGTATTTGTCCGTAATTCTACCTCTGTTTCAGAAGGAATTGGCCTTCATGCTGCAGCTCCTGAGTTGCTGCACAAACACTGCGATTTATGCCGTGACCCAGTCACAGTTCCGAGAGCAGTTGAACAATGTGCTGAGCTATCCCTTTACTCGAATTTACAGCAGCTGGAGGGCGCAGCCTGACGCTGAGATCACGGAGCGAGGGATGGCCTTGCGCTCCGGTGACTGAGTGGGGACAAGGCCAATCGTCATGGTGACAGACTCGGGGATGGTTCCTGTGGATATGGTGATAGAAGGGGATGGGCCTATCAATATGGTAGCGGAACAGGGCCAGGGTTTGTTGGTATGTTGACAAGGCGGCGACAGAGACTCTCGCCACTGTGACCGAGTGGGAGCGGCTGCAGTCGCCATAGTGGCAAAGAGGCGAGTGGAGCCTGTCCCTCGGTTGATAGGGGAGTGAGGCGGGAGCCTGTTTCCAAGGTGATGGGGGTATTGGGCCATTTGTTATCAGGGCGACTGGGGAATGAATCGGGGCCTATTCCCAAGGTGACACGAGTGGAGATGGTGCATACTACTGGGGGAGTAGGCGGCGGAGCCAGTTTCCCAGGGTACCGGGGTGTTGGGGCGCAGCTTGTGCCACAGTTACGGGGAAGTGTAGGGGGCGCCTCTTCCCAATGGTGATGGAGCAGTGTGGGCAGGGCCTGTTCCTCATGGTAACGGGGGAGTGGGGGCAGTGGCGCTTCTCCATGTTGATGTTGGGGGAGCGCAGGCGTGTCCTGTTCGCAGGATGATGGGAGGTTGGTGGCGGGGCATGTTCACCATGGTGACATGACATCTGCAGCCAGAATTCTTTGTAACCATTTATAATCTTTATAATCCCTTTATAATACTCAGACACATTTATAATCCTTGTTAGCTGTTTATAATCCTTTATAAAAGTCTTTAATACCTTACAAATATTTATAATCCTTTATGATCGTGTATAACACTTTATCATTCTTCGTAACAAATTCTAACCCTTGATGACATTGATAAATCTTTATTATCCTTTTTGAGTTATACTTATTTATAACCCGTTACGTTTCATATATTCGCTGACATAGACATGTAACACTTAAAATGACAACAATTAATTGCTCTCATTGGAATATGGTAACACTGCATAACATTTAAAATGGCCGCAGTGCATATCACTTAAAAGAGCTGCAGTCCATGTCACTTCAAATGGCCATATTGTATTTTATTTAAAATGAGGCACTGCATATCACTTAAAATGGTCGCACTGAATACTTTAAATTGGCGGAATGGCATGTCAATTAAAATGATGGCAGTGTATATAATTTAAAATGGCCACAGTGCGTAATCACTTAAAATGGTGGAAGTGTCTGTCACTTAAAAGGGTTGCACTACATATCCCTTAAATGGTCGTACTGCATATCCCTTACACTGGTCGCACTACATCGCGCTTAAAATGGCTGCAAAACCTATCAGCTTAAATGGCCACAGTGCATATCACTTAAAATGGTCAGCCTGCATATCACTTAAAATGGTCAGAATGCCTGTCACTTATAACATCCATAGTGCATACTACTTAAAACTGTGGCAGAGCGACAACACTGGCATCTACCCGGCAATGTGGAAAATTACCCAGGTATTTCATGTACACAAGAAACTGAACAATTCAACCCTGACCAATTAGCGCCCCAGCAGTCTACTCCCAATCATCAAAGAACAAAGAACAAAGAACAATACAGCACGCGAACTGGCCATTCGGCCCTCCAAGCCAGCGCCGATCTTGATGCCTGCCTAAACTAAAACCTTCTGCACTTCTGGGGACCGTATCCCTCTATTCCCATCCTATTCATGTATTTGTCAAGATGCCACTTAAACGTCGCTATCATACCTGCTTCCACCACCTCCCCCAGCAGTAAGTTCCACCCTCTGTGTGAAGAACTTGCCTCTCACATCATCTCTAAACTTTGCCCATCGCACCTTAAACCTATGTCCCCTTGTAACTGACTCTTCCACCCTGGGAAAAAGCTTCTGTCGATCCACTCTGCCCATGCCGCTCATAACTTTGTCAACCTCGATCATGTCGCCCCTCCACCTCCGTCGTTCCAGTGAAAACAATCCGAGTTTATCCAACCTCTCCTCATAGCTGATGCGCTCCAGACCAGGCAACATCCTGGAAAACCTCTTCTGTACCCTCCCCAAAGCCTCTACGTCCTTCTAGTAGTGTGGCGGCCAGAATTGCACGCAATATTCTAAGTGTGGCCTAATTAAGGTTCTGTACATCGGCAGCATGACTTGTCAATATATATACTCTATGCCCCGACCGATGAAGGCAAGCATGCCGTATGCCTTCTTGACTACCTTATTCACATGTTTTGCCACATTACCTCACATTTGTCCCGATTAAACTCCATCTGCCATTGTATAATTGCAGCGCAGATTGAAGCAGGAATCTCAAGCTTTCAAAATGTCTTCAAATTTGTCTGATGTCTCTGTAATACTTGTTTTGCTTTAACATCATCAGTTATAGCACAAATTAAATAAAATAGTGTATTCACTTCTCTGCTTCAGACCGGATACAATTCTATATCTAAGAAACATTTTTCTACATAATACTCAATTTCGAGTCTGATTGGGTCCCTCATGCTTTTTAAAAGTCTCTGGCATTCCCAATGTCTTATGCATGTTATTTTACTTTATATAATCTTTCAAGTGCGGTCCACTTTAATAAACTCAGCTTTGTTGCAGGCTAGCTTGCTTTAAATGAGTACATCCCGCACCTTTGCGTGTCGCTTGCTGTTTTAATTGGCATAGAGTCATAGAGTTATACAGCACATGGACAGGCCCTTCGGCCGATCGTGTCTGTGCCAGCCATCAAGCACCTAACTGTTCTAATCCCATTTTCCATCACTTGGTCCGTAGCCTTGCTTTTCAAGTACTCAAGCTCATCTAACTACTTATTAAATGTTGTGAGGGTTCCTGCCTCAACCACTTCTTCAGGCATTGCGTTCCAGATCCCAACCACCCTCTCAGTGAATTTATTGTTTTCCTCAAATCCCCTCTGAACCTCTTGCCCTTTTGGTAAATCTATGCCCCCTTGTTATTGACCCCTCCGCCAAGGAAAACATGTTTATTCCTATCTAACCTATCAATGCCCATCATAATTTTATATAGCTCAATCAGGTCCCCCTTCAGCCTTTGCTGCTCCATGGAAAACAACCCAAGCCTTTTCAGTCTCTCTTCATAGCTAAAATGCTCCAGCCCAGGCAACATTCTGGTCAATCTCCTCTGCACACTCTCCAGTGCAATTCCTATGTTGTGGTGCCCAGCACTGTACACAGTACTGCAGCTGTGGCCTAACTAGCGTTTCATACAGCCCCATCATAACCTCCCAGCTCTTATATTCTATGCGCTGGCTAAGAAAGGCAAGTATCCCATATGCCTTCCTAACCACCTTATCTACCTGTGCTGCTGTCTTCACTGATCTGTGGATTAGCACACTAAGGTCCCTCTGACCCTGTGTACTTCCTGGGGTCCTACCATCCATTGTATATTCCCTTGCCTTGTTAGTCCTCACAAAATGCATCAGCTCACACTGCTCAGGATTAAATTACATTTGCCACTGCTCTGCCTATTTTATCATCCCCATCTATACCGCCCTGCAATCTAAGGCTTTCCTCCTCACTATTTACGACAGCACCAATTTTCGTGTCATCTGTGAACTTACTGATCATACCTCATATATTCACATCTAAATCATTAATGTACACTGCAAACAGCAAGGATCCCAGCACCGATCCCTGCGGTACACCACTGGTCACAGGCTTCCACTCACAAAAGCAACGCTCGACTATTACCCTCTGCTTCCTGCCACTAAGCCAATTTTGGATCCAATTTGCTAAATTGTCCAGGATCCCATGGGCTCTTAACTTTTTAACCAATCTTCCATGCGGGTCCCTTTCAAAAGCCTTACTGAAGTCCATGTAGACTACATCTACACATCTCGTCACTGCCTCGAAAAAATCAATCAATTTAGTTGGACAGTTCCGAAGAAGGGTCACTGACCCGAAACGTTAACTCTGCTTCTCTTTTCACAGATGGTGCCAGACCTGCTGAGTGGTTCCAGCATTTTTTGTTTTTATTTCAGATTTCCAGCATCCGCAGTATTTTGCTTTTAGTTAGACACGATCTTCCCCTGACAAAGCCATGCTGACTATCCCTGATTAACCCCTGCCTCTCCAAGTGGAGATTAATCATGTCCCTCAGATTTTTTTTCCAATAATTTCCCACCACTGATGTTAGACTCACTGGCCTGTAATTACATGGTTTATTCCTGCTACCCTTCTTGAATAAAGCTAACACATTCACTGTCCTCCAGTCGTCTGATATCTCTCCTGTGGCCAGAGAGGATTCTTAAATTTGTGTTAGAGCCCCTGCCATCTCCTCCCTTGCCTGCGATACATGTCATCTGGGCATGGGGATGTATCCACTTTTAAGCCCGCTAAAACAGCTAATGCCTCCTCCCTTCCAATGCTAATATGTTCATGTACTTCGCACTCTCCCTCCATGATCTCTACACCTACCTCGTCCTTCTCCATAGTGAACTCAGATGAAAAGTAATCATTTAACACCTCACCTATGTCCTCCGGCTCCACACACAGGTAGCCACTTTGGTCCCTAATGGGCCCGACTCTTTCCCTGGTTATCCTCTTGGCCCTAATATGCTTATGAAACACGTTAGGATTTTCCTTTATCTTGTCCACCAATGTGTTTTCATGTTCCCTCTTCGCTCTCCTAATTACAGTTGATAAGTACCCCCTTCACTTTCTATACCCCTCTCGTGCCTCCGCTGTTTGCAGTGCTCTGAATCGGCCATATGCCTCCTTTTTCTCCTCATCCAATCCTCTATTTCGGTGACATCCAGGGTTCCCTGCACCATTTGGTCCTATCCTTCACCTTAATGGGTACAGGTTGGCTCTGAACTCTCGCTTATTCCTCTTTGAATGACTCCCACTGATCTGATATCGACTTTCCTACAAGTAGCTTCTCCCAGTCCACTTTGGCCAGAATCTGTTTTATCATCTTGAAATCGGCCTTCCCCCAATTCAGTACCTTTATTTTCGTTCCATCTTTGTCCGTTTATATAACTACCTTAAATCTTACAGACTTATGGTCACTATCCCCGAAATGCTCCCCCACTGATGCTTCAACCACCTGCCTGGCTTCATTCCCTAGGATTAGGTCCAGCACTGCCCCTGCTCTTGTAGGACTATCTACGGATGGCTCAAAAAGCTCTCCTGAATACATTTTAAGAATTCCACCCCCTTTAAGCCTTTTGCACGAAGACTATCCCAGTTGATTTTGGGGAAGCTGAAAACCCTTACTATTATTACCCTATTATTTTTACACCTGTCTGAGATATGCCGACATATCTGTTCCCCTATCTCTCCCTGCCTGTTTGTCGGCCTGCAGTACAATGCTAGCAAAGTGATTGCACCCTTCTTGTTTTTAGGTTCTACCCACATGGCCTCATTTTTGGAACCTTCTAAGATGTCATCATTCCTTACTGCAGTAATTGACTCCGTGTAGATTCTATACCCTGTAATATTGAGCTGCCAGTCCTGCCCCTCCCTCAGCCATGTCTGTTTGATAGCAATAATATTATAATGCCATGAGCTAATCAATGCCTTCAATTCATCTGCCTTACTAGTCAGACTCCTTGCATTAAAATAGATGCAATCCAGCACAGCAATGTTTCACTTGTGCCTTACCAGGTCAATATTTGCTCTGCCTTCCAGACTGACTCACTTTCTCTTCTATATTTGACTTTGCATCACCCCCAACTGTAAATCCACTCTGTAGCCCATCCCCCTGCCAAATTAGTTTCACGCCCTCCCCCCCCCCACCACCCACCCCCCACCCCCCAACAGCACTGGCAAACCTCCCAGCACGGATGTTGGCTGCCTTCAATTTCAGGTGCAAACAGTGCAATTTGTACTGGTCCCACCGTTGCCAGAAACAGACCCATTGATCCAGGAAACTAAAACCTTCCCTCCTGCACCACCTTCTCAGCCATGCATTCATCTGCTCTATCCTCCTATTCCTATACTCTCTGGCACGTGACACTGTGAGGAATCCAGAGATTGCAACCTTTGAGGTCATGCTTTTTAATCTGCTACCGAGCTCCCTAAATATTTTTTGCAGGACCTCATCGCACTTTCCATCTATGCCGTTGGTACCAATGTGTACCAATACCTCTGAGTGTTCACCCTCTCCCTTCAGAGTGTCCTGCAGCCGCTCCGAGACATCCTTAACCCTAGCACCAGCGAGGCAACATGCCATTCTGGAGTCCCATTTGCAGCCACGCAAACGCCTGTCTGTTCGCCTTACGATTGAATCCCCTGTCAGTATGGCTCTGCCATTCTTTTTCATCCCCTCCTGAGCAGCATAGCCATCCGTGGTGCCACGAACTTGGCTATTGCTGCTTTCACCTGGGAGGCCAACCCCCACCCACCTCCCCGCCCCCAACAGTATCCAAAGCGGTATATCTGTTTGAGTGAGGGATGGCCACATGAGACCCCTGCACTACCTGCCTGCACATACTACTCCTCCTGGTGGTCACCCATCCCTTTTTTGCCACTGCAGCCATTACCTGCGGTGTGAACATGCTATCAACAACGTCTCAGCATAGCTGCTGCTCCACATTGAGTCCATCCGCAGCTCCAGCTGCGCAATGCGGTCAGCTTTTAGCTGCAGCAGGACACACTTCCTGCACACATGGTCGCCAGGGACAGTGGAATGTCCCTGATCTCCTACCTGGCACAGGAGGAGCATGCCACCGGGCTGAGCTCCCTGCCGTGACTTAGCCTTAGATTTAGTTCCTTGGTTACTCCCTTTAATTTTGAGTACTAATTTGGATAGGGACCTTATTCTACTCCGGACACTGCCTACTACAACCTAAATTCCCTACCTTTACTTTTACTTCGTCTATTGAAAGTAGTAAAAAAGGGTAGAAATATTCACCTCTTCCTACTCACCAATCAGCTACCTCCCCTTGATATTCACTTTCTGAACAGTTTTGAAACCCTCTCCCTGGCCCTGTGAGAGTGTGTGAGAGTATGCCTCTTTTAACCTGCTGGAACTCCCGCTTGCGGATGCCTGGCTCCTCGTATGCCCACTCAGTCTCGCTCTGTCCCTGCTCTCTCCCAGCCTCTTTTAAGCTTTAGGTGATATTCAGTGTGACAATTTTAAATGATATGCAGTGAGAGCATTTTAATTGACAGGCACGAGCGCCATTTGACGTGGCATGCACTGTGGCTATTTTAAGTGTAATGCAGTGCGACAATTTTCAGGGCATGCACTGTGGCCCTTTTAAGTGATATGCACTGTGATAATTTTACGTGAAATGCACGGAATAAATTTTAAGTGACATGCACTTTGTCCGTTTTATGTGATATGCTGTGTGACCATTGGAAGTGACATGCACTGCAAAAAATTTAGCTGACATGCACTTTGGCCATATTAAGTAATAAGAAGTGCGACCATTTTAAGTGACATGCAGTGCAACCATTTTAAGTGATATGCAATGCAGCCATTTCATGTGCTCTGCTCTGCAGATATTTTTTTTGATATGCACTGCAGCCATTTAAAGTGACGTGCAGTGCGACTATTTTAAGTGATATGCTCCGTGACTATTTTAAGTAAAATATGCAGTGCAACCACTTTAGGTGATATGCAGTGCGCTCTTTTTATCTGATATGAAATGTGACCATTTTAAGTGTCATGCATTTATCTGACAGTTTTATGAAGCATTATCAAGGGTTATGAAGAAGAAAAGTGTGTTGTAAAGAGTTTTAAAGCATTATAATGTTTTAAAAAGCATGATTATGAAGGGAAAAAAGCGAAGTAAAGTATTATGTCTGGTGACAAAGGATTACTGAGGGTTAAAATGATTATAAGGCATGATAAAGGAGTATAAATGTTATACAGTGTCATAATAGATGAGAAAGAATTGTGAAGCATTATAAAATATCATAAACGAATTTAAATGATTAGAAGGGTTGTAAAGAATTATAAAGAGATGATAAAGATTGTAAATATTTATGAAGAATTCTGTCTCAGCCTTACGCACCCATCGCTATGGAGAACAGGCCATACACACACTCCACATCGGCAAAGGGAACACTTCCCGATACAGTCACCGTCAACACGGGAACAGGCTTCGTCCTCACACCCGTGTCACCCTGGGAGAAAGCTCCACCAGTACTACTCGCACCATGGAGATCAGGCCAAGCACCCACACTGCTGTCATCACGGGAAGCAGCCTCCACCACACAACGCCCCACCAACCCCCTCCCCTCCACCATTGGGAAACAATCCCGCCCCCAGCATTCCATCACCACGGGGAACAGGCCACGCCCCATTCTACCACCTTAAAGGCCCCGCCCCGCTCAGTCACCATAGCGACAAACCCGCCCCCAAACTGCTGGAAATAGTAAGTGATGCAGCGGGTCTCATCCTTAAGTGAATTTAACAATTGGAGTAAAGGGATATTTCATCACAGTTTTCAACTGCTCTCTAAACTGAGTCTGGGTCACGGCATAAATCGCAGTGTCTGTGCAGCAACTCAGGAGCTGCAGCTTGAAGCGCACTTCCTTCAGATAGGCATGTAAATAAACGGACCGTTATCCTAAATCATGTATTCGGCCCCAAATCGAATATACCATTAACTCTGCCCATAACAGTATGAAATTTACCGAGATCACTAACAGTAAGATGATGGATTTCATTCGAATCTCCATTTCTGGGTCTTTGCGACTATCCCCACTGCTGTGAGCCCGGAGTCTCCCATGTCCTCTGCTGCTCACTAAAATGTGTCTGACTGTGACAGCATTGAGCAGCAGAATTAGCACAAATGGAACAATTAGGGTTGGAATGTGATGGAGAAACTGGACTGTTGCCCAAACAACAGAGTACTAAACGTTGCCTGTTACAGAACAAAACCAGGGCTCGTTCCACAGCCAATACTGACAGTTAACATCAAATACCAGGTGATCTTCTTTTAACAGCTCAGCACAGTGACTGTTCCCAGAACCACAGCAGCCGTTTTCTCGCTGCAATATTTACTTTTCAGTTTCTGAAATAAACAGGGAAATTATACATCAGGCTAGGAGCAAAGTTGCCAGTCTGATTGAGGACTTACAGAGATTTACAAATCTGTTACAGTGATGTGTGGAAATGATTGGATCTGAAAGCACAAGCAGACCCGTTTGTGAAGGCAGGAGAGAATAAACAACAAAAAGGATGATATTGAAATGGTTGAACCCAATGGTGATCATAATCCTCCGCTTTCCGCCTCTCCCTGCCTGGTTTAAAAAGCGTTAAATTTCGAAGCAGCCCCATTTCTGAAGAGGGGTCACCGACCTGAAACATTAACTCTCTGTCTCTCTCCACCGATGCTGCCGGAACTGTTTTCTGTTTTGTTTTCTGTTTGTTTTATTCAGATTTGCAGCATCTGCAACACTTTTCTCTTGTATAGAAAGTTAAATGTTGGACTGACTGAGAGATGACCTCACCTGTGACGGGAAGTACGGAATTCAATTATTTCAAAGCAAAATTTGGAAATGCATCCACTGAAAAATTAATAGAAAAAATAATCTCAATCAGTCACGAAGTTAGCTGTCAGCACGGGGAACTATCAGGAAATGATGCATCAGGTTGGTAGTAAAAACTACAGTTTAAAGCAGTTTCGGGATCCATTTGTACATGTTTAAACACATTCAGTACGTAACTACTCATGGTACTAGTGACAGGGATTTCAGCTGGAGCCAGGGAGTTGAATTGAGTAGACACAACAGGGGGCAGGATGGCGGGCCGTAAATATGAAGGGAACCCTGCCTTGGCAATTTGAAGCCCACACCGGGCGTAACTCAGTGGCGCTCGAGAAGTTCCCTGCCTCGTATCGGGGTCCACGTCCCTTTAAAGATAAGGATCCGACCTCCGAAAACTGCTGAACAATCAGGGAGGGCAGCAGCTCAGTATCGGCAACACCACCGGGAGCAGTGGAACTACAAGTACTAGACCAGGTCTGGGTGCGGGACCATCGCTTGAGCCACCAAAACCAGGTAATTGTGGCAAGGACACAAGGGCCAGTAAGCTAGTGAGGGCCATTGACGGTCATACACCGGACCTGGGACCTGGAACTTCGCTGCAGTCCTGATCCCAGGTAAGTATGGCAAGGACAGGAGGACCAGTCATCCAGTGGGAGTCAAGTGGGGCGGCACAGTGGCGCAGTGGTTAGCACCGCAGCCTCACTGCTCCAGCGACCCGGGTTCAATTGTGGGTACTGCCTGTGTGGAGTTTGCAAGTTCTCCCTGTGCTGCGTGGGTTTCCTCCGGGTGCTCCGGTATTCTCCCACATGCCAAATACTTGCAGGTTGATAGGTTAATTGGCCATTATTAATTGCCCCGAGTATAGGTAGGTGGTAGGGAAATTTAGCGACAGATGGGGATGTGGTAGGAATATAGAATTAGTGTAGGATTAGGATAAATGGGTGGTTGATGGTCGGCACATACTCGGTGGGCCGAAGGGCCTGTTTCAGTGCTGTATCTCTAAAATGAAACTAAATTAAGACTAGTAATAAATCAGGCCTGGGACCAGGACCATTACTGGAGACCGTGGAGCACAGCTAAGAGTTTTGATGTCAGCGTGGCCTGTCAAGGAGCTGGGCCCGTGAAAGAATTATTCCCAATCTGGGACCTGGGCTATCGCTGCAATTCATGCTGGCTGCTTGGCTGGAGACCCACAACCCAGGTGATTGTGGTGAGGTAGTTGCAGGCAGTGAATGACCGTGTCCAAATGCTTTTGAGGCACCAGGCTTGGAAGAAGGCCCATTGCAGGAGCCCCGGATCTCCCGTAAGTGTGTCGAGGACACTGGTGCCACTCACGGAGTAGGGGGCATTGTTGGAACAACGTATCTCCTGGGTCAAGGATCATCATTGGAGACCCAGACCTCAGATCAGTGTGGTGGGGTCGCCAGTGCCTGTCAATAAATGGGGCAACTGCATATACCACACCAGGCCTGGCACCAGGACCATAACTGGAGATTGGATGAGAGTTAAGTGTAGCGGGTTGTGGCTGGGCTCAGTCAGAGACTGGATGCTACTGCTGGAATTATACCAGGCCTGAGAGCAGTACCTTAACTGGAGGTCGACCCCAGATAAGCTTGCCAGCATAGCTGGGATCATTCAGGGACCGTGGCCACTGCCGGTATTCCAGCTGACCAGGACCATTGCTAGAGAACCATAAGCAACGTAAGTGTTGCAGAGTCGCCTGGGCCAGTAAGGAAGTGGAGGCCACGGCCAGAACTACAGCAGCCCTGGGAACAGACCCTTCATTAGCGAATTGTACCCCTGGGTTGTTTGCCGATTCTGCTGCGCCAGTCAGTGAGCAGGGGCCATTGCCAGCCATTCACCAGGCCTGGCAGCAGGAGGATCGCTAGTGCCCAGTACCCAGGTAAAGGTACCTTCATATCCCTCCAACTATTCAGCTATGTCAGGCACTTCACCCAAACACAGTGCAACACAATCACGAGCAGATTCCGCCCTCCCTGTTGCAGGACAAGGAGGCTCTTAATCACAGGGCACTGCTGTGAACTGGCGAGAGCCAGATATACCTTCATCCCCTGAGTCTGAGGGGGGAGATTATTCTCAAAATCATGGAAGTGGCTGTGACAGAGCCCGTAGCATCCAGCATCACCGAAAGCATACTGGATGACAGCTATGTTCCTGCCTTATGTCCCTTCTTAACTCCCAACTTCCCCTCATACTGCTGTCTGGGATGATGTACAATTTGTAAATGGTGGCCCCATGGAGCTCCTGCTTTCCATCCCGCCCACAATCCCTCAGCCTAACCCTCCCCTTCTGATTTTGACACTTCCCAGTTGTAACCCAAAATTGCCAGCTTCCCAGTCCCAGTAGCTCCAGTGGACAGAGGGAGAGCAGCAGCACAGCATTGATGGTGAAGCCCCAACACTTGGTCTGATACTCACAGTCACCAGATAAAATACTTACACTACGTATAGCTTACAGGATGGTATTGATTCGGAATCTGCACGTGGTGAGTCACCGGGCAGATGTGACCTGCAGCTAGGCCCGGGGAAAGGATAGCTCATGTTACAGCTCACCGGAGGACGAGTTCACGAACGAGTTATATTACACAGGAGTCAGATGTGAACATTGCTGCAGCAGCTTACAGGAGAATGCTGATGGACATGTACACTGAGATACGTTGTCCATTGACAGGCCTGTCACACAATCTGTTGTCTTTGTCAGGGAACATAGAGGAGTCCAGTTCCAACATGGCAGAGGATATTGCACAGAGCTTGAACTCCCTTCTTTCCCTGAGGAAGTGGTCACTAACTCCACGACAGCACTAGTGGACCCAGCAGTGATACAGTGCCTGGTAGCCATTGTGTCAGCTTCCACTGCAGCACAGACAGCGGACAACCAACGCCTCACTGCTGCAGGGGAAGCTCCAACGGAGGCCACGAGATCCATACTTTCTGCCATGCAGGATCAGACTGCTGTCATCATGGCTGTGGATCGCAAAGGGTTTTGCAAGCTCTCATCGCAGTCCAGCAATCTGTGATCCAGTAGAATACTACGATTGCTGAGGGGTCATCCCATAGGAGTGACGGTGCCTCAGTGGAGCAGGAACCTGTTGTCCTTCCTCAGGATGGCAGTATTTGTTACCCCTAAACTGCCACTCCACCCATGTCCTTGCTGTTAGACATCAGCCAGTCCAAGCTGCTGCTGCCTATGTCGAGTTGGTGCTGTCCGAATCCGAGCCCTCAAGACCCAGAGCTGCTCGAGGAAATCCTGCAAGGCCATCTACAGTCTGCCGCAGTGAAAGTCAGCAGCCTTCCACCAGTCATGCTACAGCCACTGAGGAAACACTGTGTTCGAGCACTGGGCAAGTCGAGGGAAGCCACAATACAGGCACGAAGGAAATACACAAGGGTGAATAGTTCAAATTTGTTTGCATAATTGGATGTATTGTCAGATGTAATAATAATGAAAAGCTTTTTGTTGGTGTCTTTTGTATTGCAGGATGGTAACTAAGGGGACGCTGTGATGGGCCATCTCAGATGGGTGTAATGGTGGAGAATGGGGGATCCATGCTGGTAAAGGGAAGCTGTCCTGTATTGGCATAAATTTTAGCAAACACTCTCCGACAGCCTGTCCATCGAAGACATCTAGGAAATATCCTCCCTGCCTCCTCCTCCTCCCCTTGAGGTGGCCTCTGGATACCTCGTGGCAATGTCTGTGTCCTCAGGATGTTGATGATATAGCGGGTGCAGCAGAACACCATAGACTTGGACACCTGCATCAGTGTGTAATGGAGGGCTGTCGCTGAGCAGTTCATAGATCGGAAACATTACTTCATCACGTTGATTGTCTGTTCCACGATATTCCTTGCGACTCCATTGTTCACTTTGGTTGGCGGTGGCGGTCGCTTCTTGGGGGAGAATCATCAGCCATGTAAAGAGGGAGTAGCCACTGTCTCTGAGGAGTCACATTTCGGTTCTCCATAGACTCCTGAAGACGTTGGGACTGTGACTGCTTCAGAATGAAGGTATTGTGGCTGCTGCCAGGATAGTGTACATTCACCAAGATGATGCACTAGGCATGCTCGCACACGAACTGTACAATAATGGAGTGGGAGTCCTTTCAGTTCCGGCACCTCTCCCCGTTAACATGAGGGCCCCGCAGAACCACTTACACCATCAGGAATCGGGCTATCCTGACAAAGCCACAGGGACTCTCATCCTGCTTCTCCCCACTGAGGGAGAAAATAATGACATAGATGGCCACACTCACCTCCTGGAATTATCAATGGACAATACACAGGCCTCGCAACTACTGGCCAGTTAGTTTAACAGCAGTGGTGAGTAACGTTTTAGAAACAATAATCAGTGGAAAAATCAACACACACTTGGAGAGGTTTGAGTTAATTAAGGATTGTCAGCATGGATTTAAAAATGAAGGCCATGCTTCACAAATCGAACTGAAATTTTTGATGATGTAACAAAGAAGCTTGATGAAGGGAATGTGATGATCTTGTCGATATTGGTGTGAACAATGTGTTTAATAAAGTACCACATAAATAGTCAATTACCAAAATTGAGTCTCATGGAATGGGAGGGTCAGTGTCCAATAGGATTATTAAAAAATGAATTATGTACAGAAAACAGTGTGTCATAGTAAATGGCTATTTTTCAGACAGGAGGATGTAAGGCAGTATGTGTTCCCCAAGGATCAGTGCGACGGCCACTGTTTTATTTTGTTGTGTATAAATGACTTGGATTTTGGAATACAGAGTAGAATTTCAAAACCTGTTTCTGATACCAAACTTCGAGCTGTGGCAAAAGTGAGGATGTTATTGCCCACCTGCAACAGGACATAGATTGGTGAGCAGAATGGGGAGACATCTGTCAGATGGAAGTGCGAGACAAGTGTGAGGTGATGCATTTTGACAGAAAGGATAGCAAAGCAATATAATCTTAATAGTACAATTGTAAACAGTTTGCAGGAATAGAGAGACATTTTTTCATCCAGTGGGTGTTCCTGATCTGGAATTCACTGCCCACAAGTGTGCCGGAAGCAGAGACACCCAATGATTTAAAAAGAAAGATGATGGGCACTTGAAGGAAATGAATTTGCTACGGGCTATGAGCGGGGGAGTGGGGCTGACTACACTGCTCCATGGAAAGCCAGCATGCAATTGATGGGATGAATAGCCTTCTTCCGTGCCATAAATAACTCTATTACTCTCTCACTCTCTGCGACTCTGTGTTGGATATGTCTTCTGCTCCTGCCTGGGAAGAACCAGATCCTGAGAAGTTCAATGAAACTGTGACCTTAAAACCCATTGGCAGCTCCGTGCTTACAATGGTGTGAGGTTCCAGGTCGTGTTGCAGTCGGTGACACAGATCTGTGACCACCTCTGTATTGAAACAGAGTCGCCTCATACACTGCTCCTGGGTTAGATGTAGATAGGAAATGTGCTATTGTAAAACCCGGGGTGCGTAGGGCAGAGCCAGCTCCTCCTCCCTTTTTTACAGAGCTTCACCTCCCTGCAGTCTCTGCTCCATTTGTTGGTTATGTTACAGACTCAGAGACACTGAACTACAGCCCCCAGTCCTCGTCCAGAGTTGGGTCATCAAATCCTCTGTCCACCCTGAATGTCTGAAGCAGCTAAGATCACAACCTCCAGAAAATCATCCACAGCACCTCCACTAACTTTACAACAGCAAAAGGCCACTCACCTGTCAATTGTATGCCTGGCCCTTCTAAATAACACTAGATGGGGATTCCTCATGCTGCTGAATGCATGTTCAGCCGAGAGTAACTAACACAGCCGGTCAGTGGACATGCACAAGTCAAGTTTCAAAGACGCACATCAAAGCTACTAGAAACAGTTTGACGTGATATTCCACAACTCCGCATGCTACCAGTGCACACAATGTTCAGACGCGCTGGAGGTGGGTGGTAGCTCAGCTCGCACCCTTTTACGGATCCAGGCTTCCATAGTGTCAGCAACAGTGGTGCTGTGGAACGGTTCAGAACGGCCAGGGAGAGATACAGAGGGAAGAAAATTCACTTTAAATGGGAAAATGCAAATAAACTTTTGGCAAAAGATTTGCTGGAATATGGGAAATGGACAAATGCACTGGGGGGGGGGGGGGGGGTGGCGGGTGAGGCCATTGAGAAATTCAAACACAAGAATGAGAATATTAAAATTAAAATACTGCCAGACAGAGAGTGAATGTCGATCAGTTAGCACATGGGTGATGGGATTTAGTCTGAATGAGGATACAGACAGCAGAGCTCTGGACGTGCTGTGATTTATGGAGGTTTGTAACTGGAAGGGATCGCAGGATAGAATTGGAATAGACAAGTGTGGATTTACAAAGGCACGAATGAGGGTTCATGCAGCAGATGGGCTGAGGTAGAGGTGGAGACGGATGATATTACCGAGGTGGTAGTAGGCAGGGTTGGTGATGGAGAGAATATCGAGTTGAACTCAGCTCAGGGTTAAATAGATCACTGAGGGTGTAAACAATCTGGCTCAGCCGCAGACATTGGTCAGAGTGGGGGATGTATTTCACAGCTAAGCGATGGACTTTGTGATGGAGACCAATGACACTGTCTTCAGTCTTCCTAAAATTTACATTACAGAACAGTATTTCAGTGAAACAGTGTTTACAGATCTCCTAGCTCTAAAGAAATACTTACCATGGACGCCAACAACAATAAACACGAGAGAATAAATTACAAGAACAATAATACAATTGACACTAGTTTAGAGAGACAGCATTGCCCGTCTCAGAGCGAAGACCAAAGTACGGAAAGTCCTCATCAGGGAACCCCTCTTTGCTGGCAATGCTGCATTAACATCTCACACTGAAGAGTGTCTGCAGAGTCTCCTCGACAGGTTTGCGGCAGCCTGCGACGAATTTGGCCGAAGCATCAGCCTCAAGAAAACGAACATCATGGGACAGGCCGACAGACATGCTCCATCCATCAATATAGGCGACCACGCTCTGGAAGTGGTTCAAGAGTTCACCTACATAGGCTCAACTATCACCAGCAACCTGTCTCTCGATGCAGAAATCAACAAGCGCATGGAAAAGGCTTCCACTGCTATGTCCAGACTGGCCAAGAGAGTTTCGGAAAATGGCGCACTGACACAGAACACAAAAGGCCACGTGTATCAAGCCTCTGTCCTCAGTACTTTGCTCGACGGCAGCGAGGCCTGGACAACGTATGTCAGCCAAGAGCGACGTCTCAATTCATTCCATCTTCGTTGCCTCCGCAGAATCCTTGGCATCAGGTGGAAGGACGGTATCACCAACACAGAAGTCCTCGAGGCGGCCAACATCCCCAGCCTATACACCCGACTGAGCCAGCGCCGCTCGAGATGGCTTGGCCATGTGAGCTGCATGGAAGATGGCAGGATCCCCAAGGATACATTGTACAGCGAGCTCGCCACTGGTATCAGGCCCACCTGCCGTCCATGTCTCCACTTTAAAGACGTCTGCAAACGCGACATGAAGTCTTGTGACATTGATCACAAGTCGTGGGAGTCAGTTGCCAGTGATCGCTTGAGCTGGCGGGCAGCCATAAAGGCGGAGCTAAAGTGTGGCGAGTCGAAGAGACTTAGCTGTTGGCAGGAAAAAAGACAGAAGCGCAAGGGGAGAGCCAACTGTTTAACAGCCGCGACAACTAATTTTATCTGCAGCATCTTTTGGAGAGTCTGTCACTCTAGAATTGGCCTTTATAGCCACTCCAGGCGCTGCTGCACAAACCACTGACCACCTCCAGGCGCTCACCCATTGTCTCCCGAGACAAGCAGGCCAAAGAAGAAGAAGAATAAGAAGATGAAGACGCGAATAGCTGGAAATTAGCTGCACAGCTAATAGATATTCACCTGGAATAAGACAGAAACAAGGAGGGCAGAGTAAATTACAGGAGCAGTAATGTAGTTAATTATGTATTATCGAATTAATAGCGTTTCGAGAGACTAACCAGGGGCAACAATGGCAAGGATGGGCTTGTAAATGTATTGAATAATCTCAAGTACTTATAGGACCCTCAATTCTAATGGTATCCAATCATAATACGTATAAATATGATGAAGGTCCGAGGAGAAGATGCTGATTCATTGTTGCAACATTCCACTCTATTCTTCTCATTTTCTGATCTATCCTCTCTCTCGCTCTCTGGAGCTGCTGATGACTGTTAGTGCTGGGCATGATGCTCCCGCTGACACTATGGGTAACACATTTAAAGGAGTCCTATATTAATGGAAGAGGGGACGCTCCAGTGATGCTGGTAGGGTCCATGGAGACTGACATTAATTACTAAGTCACGAAACAACAGCAGGTTCATTTAACCCCTTTCAATCCAGCCATTTTTGTGCCACAATGAGCAGTCTGGATGGGATGTATGAGGGATGCTGAGGGAGGGAAAGGTGGAAATAGCAGATGCAGTAGCCAGAATCTTCCAATCCTCCTTGGATATGGGAATCGTGGCAGAGGACTGGAGGGTTGTAAATGTTACACCCTGTTTAAAGAAGGAGAGATGGGGTAAACCCTGTGCATACTGATCAGCCAATTTCTGATCGGGAAATTGCTGGAGTTCGCATCCCTGGACAAAATTACTCGTTACTTACAAAACAAAGATAGGCAATAAATGGCAAGCGGTAAGGATATGGTAAGACAAGCCATGTCTGGTAAATGCCAACAACAACAACTTATATTTATATTGTACCTTTAATGTAATAAAACATCGCAAGATGTTTCACAGGATCATTATTAAACAAAGTCTGACACGAGACAGAACAGGAGATATAAGGTCAGATGACCAACAGCTTGGTCAAGGAGGAAGTTGTTCAGTATGTCTTAAGGAAGGACCGTGAGACGGAGAGGCAGAGACAGTGGTAACGTCACTGAACTAGTAATCCAGAGGCTCAGGGTAATGTCCTGGGGACATGGGTTCAAATTGCACTACAGCTGCTGATGGAAGTTAAAACTCAATTAATTAACAAATTCAATCGTTAAGCAAAAATCTGGAATTGAAAGCTGGACTTAGTAATGTTGCCATAAAACTTTCATCGATTTGTGTAACAATCTCACTGGTTCACTATTGTCCTTTCGGGAAAGAGAGCTGCCATCCTTACCTGATCTGGTCTATATGTAACCCAATGTGGTTCACTAT
Organism: Heterodontus francisci; assembly: GCF_036365525.1. Taxonomy (NCBI): domain Eukaryota; kingdom Metazoa; phylum Chordata; class Chondrichthyes; order Heterodontiformes; family Heterodontidae; genus Heterodontus; species Heterodontus francisci. The sequence goes on from NC_090391.1 coordinate 52,750,414, forward strand.
TAACTGCCCTCTGAAATAGGCTAGCAAGCTACTCAGTTGTCAAAGAGAATTATGGATGGACAACAAATGCTGGGTTTTCCAACGACGCCCACATCCCACAAACATAAAAGAAAATGAACTTTAGAAATGGTATTCCAGAGTTTTTCATAAGGGTCGTTATCCAGTCAAGGATATAACACTGGACACAGGTGTTTGTGTCAACATTCCTGGGAATTAGAATGTGAAGCCTCATGTCCACAGTCTTAAACAACAGTTGTTTATAAATTGTCATCTTTTTTGATGGGTTACTCTATGGTTCGACCATGTGAATTACAATAAATAATGAGACAGCACTCAAAGATGGAATTAAACACCAATGACTCTACTTGATTCAGTAGGAATACGACCAGCTAACAATTAGACAAAATACCCCTTCACAATGCACCTATTAGCAATACACCCATTAGTCACAAACATGTTACAAAGATTCATGCATCCATGATCATGTAGTGAGCATTTACCTCCCTGTCAATCGTTCAGTAGCTGCTCAAGCTCCTCGACCTCATCACTGAGTCAATATTTGCAATGATTTTTGCACCTTTAACACCAAGGTGAGCGAGATGTTTAACTGACAAGATCACACTGTCCTATGAAAATTCACATAAAGCTACAATTGTCCAATGAGATGTCTAATTCTTTGTTCAGACTAGCATACGAGAGGCTGCCTTGATGGTGAGCATGGGTTTAGAGTTCCTTCAGCAATTACATCACGTTTGTAGATATTACACATGCCACAGGATTGTTATCAGCACAAACAATAGCAGCTTTCCCTCCTGGTCACATTTTAAACCACAGAACAATTAAACAATGCAAATCCCTTACATTCCTGACGTGTAACAAACTGCTGCTCAGAGAATGTCTAGTTTATTTGCACTACAAAACAAGACAGACTCTGACATCATCAATCAATGACAGTTTGTGTCACTCTCTCAGTTCATAAAGATACTTTGGAAAACTTAGGCCAGGTGAATGAACATTTTAACAGCTGTTCATCATTTAAATCTCTTATCTTCGTGTTTGCAGATAATATGACATCTTTGTGCTTGTGAAGCTTCTGTAAATCACTAACATGGGATCAAAGTGAAAGGGAACTAATTTGATATAATGTGATGTCTATGACTGTTCTGCGAAACATTCCACAGACTAAAAGTGTTTGCTTACAGTCGAAACTCTGTTAATCTGAAATGAAGACAGTTTGTAGCTGTAACAGGTTACTTTAACTGGGAAACGCCGCTTTGGCCTTCACAATTCATGCTGGCCAGGTTCAGGCAGTTTTCGGAACACCCGTCGACAGCAAAGGGCAACTCAAGGGCAATTTGGGATGGAGATTAAATGCTGGTCTTGTCAATGATACTCTTATCCCATGAAAAGAATAAAGGAAAGCAGAGCTTCCTCTACATCATTTAAACTGTCAATTCTACTGGTATAATAGCCCCACAAGTCTCAAGCACATATCTTGATTAAAGTAATATTACCATCTCTCCAACTGCCTCAAAGAGTCAAACAGTCGAACAGCATAGGGACAGGACATTCGGCCCACCGCGTCCATGCTGACCATAATGCCTATCTACACTAATCCCACCTGCCTGCATTAATTCCATTTCCCTCTATGTCTTTCTCATTCAAGTATCTGTCCAGATGCCTCGTAAATGTTGCTACTGTTGCTGCCTCCACCACCTCCTCTGGCAGCTCATTCCAGATACTCACTATTATTTGTGGAAAAATTTACCCCTTTGATTCCCTTTAAACCTCCTCCCTCTCACCTTAATTCTGTGCCCCCTAGTTCCAGTCACCCCTACCATGGGAAACAGACTCTGGCTATCGACTCTATCTATGCCTCTTATAATTTTATATGCCTCTATCATGTCCCATCTCAGCCTTCTTAGCTCCAAGGAAAACAGACCCAGTCTATCCAATCTATCTTTCTAACTCACGCCCTCTAAACCAGGCAACATCCTTGTGAAAATTTCTGCACCCGCTTTAGCTTAATCACATATTTCCTGTAGTTCAGCGACCAGAACTGCACACTGTACTCCAAATGCGGCCCAACCAACATTATGCATAACTGCAACATGACGTCCCAACTCTTGTACTCAATGCCTCGGCTGATGAAGGCAACCATGCCATACGCTTTCTTCACCACCCTGTCTACCTGTGTTGCCACTTTCAGGGAAATTTATGCTTGCACCCCAAGGTCAACAACACTCCCCAGGGCCCTGCCATTCACTCTATATGTCCTGCCCTGGTGTAACTTCTCAGAATGCATCACTTCGCACTTGTCTGCATTAAATTGCATTTGACAATCCCTTGCCCATTTTCCCAGTTGCTCTATATCCTGTTGTAACCTTAGACATCCTTCTTCGCTTGCCACTGCACCACTAATATTGATGTCATCTGCAAACTAACTTATCATGCCCTCTACCTTCTCATTCAAGTCGTTAATATATATGACATACAACAGAGAGCCCAGCACTGATCACTGCAGCACACCACTGGTCACCGGCCTCCAATCTGAAAAACAACCCATCGCTACCAAACTCGGCCAACTATCACCAAGCCAATTTTATATCCAATTGGCAAGCACACCTGGCCCCCATGTGTTTGAACATTCCGGAGCAGCCTACCATACAGGACCTTGTCAAAGGCCTTGCTAAAGTCAATGTAGACAACGTCCACCTCCCTGCCCTCGTCAATCCTTGCCCTCGTGAAAAAACTCAATCAAATTCGTCAGACATGACTTCCCACGCACAAAGCCATGCTGACTATCCCTAATCAGACCTTGCCTTTCCAAATGCATATGAATACTATCTCTCAGAATCCCTTCCAATACCTTTCCCACCACTGATGTAAGGCTCATCGGCCTGTAGTTCCCTTGCTTATCCCTGCTGCCTTTCTAAATTAAAGGCACAACATTAGCGATCCTCCAACTTCCGGTACATAACCCGTGGCTAACAATGATACTAAAATCTCTCCCAGGGCCTCGCAATCTCCTCCCTCGCTTCCCATAGCATCTTGGGATACACTTAATCAGGCCCTGGGTATTTATCAACCATAATGCGCTCCAAAACCTCCAACATCTCCTCCTTTGTAATGTTGATATGCTCCAGGATGTCGCTGTTCCCTCCCTTGAACTCACTAACTCCCATGACCTTCTCCACAGTAAATACAGACCAGAAGTATTCATTTAAGACCTCACCCTTTTCCTGTGGCTGCACACATAGATTACCGCACTGATCCTTAACGGGACCTATTCTCTCCCTAGATACCCTTTTACTCTTAATATACTTAAAGAATCTTTTCGGATTCTCTTTTATGTTACTTGCCAGAGAAATCTCGTGCCCCCTTTTCGCCCTCCTATTTTTCCTTTTTAAGTGTAATCCTACATCCCTTATACTCCTCGAAGGACTCGCGTGATCCCAGCTGCCAATACCTGACATATGCCTCCTTCCTTGTCCTGACCAGACACTCAACATCCCTCGTCAACCAAGTTTCCCTAAACATGCAGCCTTGCTCATCCATCGAACAGGAACATGCCGGCCCTGAACGCTTCCTCTCTCACTTTTAAAAGCTTCCCACTTGCCAGACGTCCGTTTACTCTAAACAGCCTCTCCCAATCAAATTTTGAGAGTCCCTGCCTGATGCCAAATAAATTAGTCTTCGCCCAATTTAGGACTTCAACTTGAGGACCAGTCCAATCCTTTCCCATAAGTATCTTGAAGCTCTACATCAACCACCTGCTCAGCCACGTTTCCCAAGAGGAGGTCGAGTGTAGCCCCTTCTCGAGTAGGGCTGTCCACATACTGCTTCAGAAAACTATCCTGGACACACTTAACAAATTCGTCCATATCTGATCCCTTAGCATCAAGGCAGTCCCAGTCAATATTAGGGAAGTTATAATCACCTACTATTACAACCCTATAATTCCTACACCTATCTGTGATTTCCCTACATATATGTTCCTCCACGTCCCTCTGAATATTGGCGGACCTATAGTATAATCCCATCAAAGTGATCACCCCTTTCTTATTTCTAAGTTCTACACACATGGCCTGGCAGGACGACCCCCCACCCCGCCCACCACACCCCCCCACCCCCCGCCGGGATATCCTCCCTCATCAATCGTAGAACTCCGGCTCCTCTTTTACCTCCATATCTGTCAAGCCGGAAGCAGTGGTACCCCGGAACATTGAGCTGTCAGACCTGCCCATCCCTCAACGTCGTTTCCATAATAGCTATAACATCACAATCCCATGCGCCGTTCCATGCTCTGAGTGCATCTGCCTTACCTGTAAGGCTTCCAGAATTAAAGCAAATGCAGTTAAGCCTACCAAACCTTCCACGCTCCATTTCCTGCCCCTTCCCGGCCTTCCTACTGGAATTGCTTGCTTTAACCTCTGCATTTGCCTCAACTATCTCATCGGAGAGATTACTATTTTGGCTCCCACCCGCCTGCCAGACCTGTTTAAATCCTCCCGAGTAGTACTAGCAAATATTCCAGCAAGTATATTGGTCCCCTTCCAATTTTGATGCAACCCGTTCCTCTTGGACAGGTCACCTCTGCACCAGAAGAGATCCCAATGGTCCAAATATCTAAAGCCCTGCTGCCTACACCAGCTCTTCAGCCTCGCATTCATTTGCCATATCCTCATATTCCTACCCTGACTAGCACGTGGCACAGGGAGTAATCCTGAGATTACAACCCGAGAGGTCCTGTTTTTTAACCTTCTGCCTAACACCCTATATTCACTTTGCAGGACCTCATCTCTCTTTCTGCCTATGTCGTTAGTACCTTTATGAATCACGACCTCTGGCTGCTCACCCTCCTTTTTCAGAATACCCTGTGCCCGCTCAGAGGCATCCTTGACCCTGGCACCAGGGAGACAACACATCATCCTGTATTCTTGTTCGCGGCCACAGAAACGCTTATCTGTGCCCCTGCTGAAAGTGTTCCCTGTCACTACTCCTTGACTACACTTTGACATTCCCTGCTGTAAAACAGAGCCAGTGGTGCTGCTACTGACCTGGCTGCTGCTGCTGCTTTCCCCTGAGAGGCCATCCCCCAAACAGCATCCAAAAGAGCATACTTGTTATTGACGGGAATAGACACAGGGGCACTACCTGCCTGACCCTCCTGGCGATCATTCGTCTATCTGGCAGAACCTGCGGTTTGACCACCTCTTTGAAACTCCTATCTATAACACTTTCTGACTCCTTTATGCTCCTCAGTAAGTTCAAATGCCGCTCCAACCGATCCATGCGATCCGAAAGGGCTGCAGCCGGAGATACTTCCTGCCAATGTAGTCGTCTGGTGCATTTCGATTCTACCTGATCTCCCACATTTCACAGGAGGAGAATGCTACCACACAGACTCCCATTTACACCCCTTGCGTTACTTCTGGCTTAAAAGAAAGAAAGAAAGAAAGACAGAAATTGGGAATGTAAAAAAAAACCTAAGCGTTGCGTGGTCAATACTCACCCTCCTCACCGAAGCTCGACGTACACCAAAGGCTTCACTTTGACCATTCCAACAGCACTGCGACCTCGCAAGCCCTTCCAAAGATGGCCAGTCTCAGATCTTTAATCGTGCTTTTGGATTTTACCCTGGTTCCAAAATATCCTCCACAAAAAATATCTGTGTGGCCTCAAGTGATCCTTTTACAGGACTCTGCTTTGGCCGTTTTCAGCTTGAGCTCAATGGGAGAGGTTTACAGAGTGCATCTCCTTAATATCGCAAAAGATTTGATTAAATCACCTTGATCCTCCTAAATTCCATGGAATGCATCCCTAGTTTGTGTAATATCACCTCGTAATTTTGCCCTTGGAGTCCTGTTATCATTCTGGTAAATCTAAGCTGCATTCAAATGGACATGGACCCCCCAAGTCTCTTTGGACCTCCAGTGTTTCTAGCTTTTCACCATTTATAAAATACTCTGTACTCGTCTTTTTTGCTGACAATGAAATCTATCTACCACAGGTTTTCATATTCAATTGAGATATTAATATCTCTTTGTAATTTTATGCTTCCCGCTACACTGCTTACAACGCTGCCTATTTTTGTGTCATTGGCAACATGAGTATGTGGCATTCTACCCCATCATCATAAATTGTTAATAAATACAGCGAAACTGAGACACTCACGGGTTTTGCATTCGTAGACTGGAGTTAATCATTCCATCCTGGAGGTCTTTAATGCCAGATTTATGTTTTGTTTTAAAAAACAAAACAGAATTCAAATTCACTGCAGCCCAGTGTGGGATTTGAACTCTTGCTTTTTCAAACATCATCTCAGACCTTGAGATGAAAACACATTTAGAGAGATTCATTTTCCTCCTGCTGTTGTCTTTTAGTCTCAGGGTTTGTATAGTGTTCCCTTCTCCTCGTCTTCCATGTATCTGAAGTCTTTGACGTTTGTCAGACATTTGTAAACTACTTCATGTGATGTTCTGTAAATACCTTCAATTCTGTGTATCTGCAAGGGACACAAATCACATTCTCACCTGTTGCATCAGCCAAAACCTGCCGATCCATTCAAACACCCCTATTTCCTGTATCTGCAAAGATAGCTCACACTTCCACAGTCCAGGAATGTCTGAATGGAAACAGCTTTTGTCACATTTCCCAACACTTTTGCTAACACTTATCAGGATGAAGCTAAATTCAACTGACAAGATTCCAAGCCCCAATTGAATCTTCAAGATATAAAAAGTGAAACAAATGAAATCCCAGTTCTCTCTGTCCCTGCATCCATTTAAACATTGTACTATTAGTTTATATCACTTCTCCTCAGCCTTCCTTCCAAAATACATCATTTTACATTTCTCAGCATTGAAGTTAACTTGACATGTGTCTGACCATTTCGCCAGACTTCCTCTATCCTCCCCCATTATTTCCTTCCCTGTTTATTGCTGCGGATGCTGGAAATCTGACAATAAACTGCACCCTCTGAATCCCAGTCTCTCCCTCTCTGCCACCCTCTGAATGTGTTCAAGTACATCACCCCACTCCCGAACTCCTCACCTGCATCGCCCTTCTCCATAGTAAACACAAATGAAAAGTAATCATTTAAAACCTCATCTGTGTCCTCCGGCTCCACACACAGATTGCCACTCTGGTCCCTAATTGGCCTTACTCTTCCCTGGTTATCCTCTTGCCCTTAATATACTAATAAAACGCCTTGGGATTTTCCTTTATCTTGACCACCAGTGTTTTTATGCCCCCTCTTCGCTCTCCTAATTAGTTTTTTTAAGTACCCCCCTACACTCTCTATACTTCTCTAGGACTTACGCTGTTTGCAGGGCTTTGAATCTGCCATGAGCCTCCCTTTTCTTCTTTATCCAATCCTCTATATCTCTTGGCACCCAGAGTTCTCTGGACTTGTTGGTCCTACCTTTCACTTTGACGGGAACATGTGGCCTCTGAACTGTCAGTATTTCCTTTCTGAATGAGTCCCACTGGTCTAGTGTAAACTTTCTGACAAGCAGCAGTTCCAAGTCCACTTTGGACAGATCTTGTTTTATCATATTGGAATCGGCCTTTCCCCAATTCAGTACTTTTATCTTCGGTCCCTCTTTCTCCTTTTCCATAACAACCTTAAATCTTACAGAGTTATGATCACGATCCCAGAAATGCTCCCCCACTGACACTTCCACCACTTGTCAGGCTTCATTCCCCGGGATTAGGTCCAGTACCGCCCCTTCTCTTGTAGGCATTTCTACGTGTTGGGTCAAGAAAGCTCACCTGTATGCAATTTGAGAATTCTGCCCCTATAATCTTTATTTCACTATGACTATCCCAGTTGATACGGAGGAAGTTGACATCCAGTACTATTATTACCCTATTATTTTTAAAACTCTCTGAGATTTGCCTACACATCTGCTCCTCTTTCTCTCCCTGACTGTTTGGAGGCCTGTGGAGCACTCCCAGCAAAGTGATTGCCCGATTTATGTTTTTAAGTTCCACCCATTTGGCCTCATTTGAGGAACCTTCCAACATATCATCCCTCCTTACTACAGTAATTGACTCCTTGAGCAACAGTGCAATACCACCTCCTCTTTTATACTCTCCCCTGTCACGCCTGAAGATTCTATACCCTGGAATATTGAGCTGCCGTTTCTGCCCCTCCCTCACTCATGTTGCTGTGATAGCAATAATATCATATTCCCATGTGTAAAAGAACGCCCTCAATTCATCTCCCTTGCTAACAAGGCGCCATGCGTCAGAACAGATGCAATCCAGCCTTGTATTACTCGCTTGTGTCTTAACAGGTCTATATCTGTTCTGCCTTCCAGATTGTCTCAGATTCCCTTGTATATTTGACTGTGCATCACCCCCTACTGTGCCTCCACTCTGTATCCCATCCCCTTGCCAAATTATGTTAACCACCAACCCCTACCCCCACCCCCCACCACACCCACACCGCTCGCCCCCCCCTCCCCCCAGTTTCGGGTTTTCCTGGAGAACATCAACAGAGTTTTTCATTCACAGGTGCCCATCTTCAGCAATGATAGGCCTATATGGGTATGGTCAGCAGGCAGGGTTCGAATCTTGTAAGGTGGTGTGGATAGAGAGAGAGAGAAAGAGAGAGAAAGGTAGACTAAGAGGGAAAGAGAGAGAGAGAGAGAGAGAGAGAGAGAGAGAGAGAGAGAGAGAGAGAGATCCCACATGGGCCTTCCCTGGCTGGTGCTTACTTGCTTGTCTGGTTTCCAGATTGAGAAAATAAGCGGCTTAAACAAACACATCGTGGGGCTTCAAATGACCATCACCCACTCCGTCAACGTTATGCCTCAGTGTGTATTCCCTCTTGCAACTTAATTCCAAGATGATTGACTTTAATGTCTTGTTAATGGGGACTGGACAAGTAGTTCACTCGATATTCTCAGGTCATTGTTTCTGTAGGGACTGGCAGACAATTGGTCTCCACCTGCTGCATTGGAAAGCCGTGGAATTGTGATGCTAATTGTTGTGGCCATTTTGCCTGCTAGCAGTCATCGTTTATCCATTGTATTGAAAAAAATCTTGTTCCCGGCTGGTGGAATAGCAACAAAAATCATAATTTGGCAGAGTACGTGTTCGTGACAGCACACGCTGACACACAAACATGCACTCATATACACACACTCATTCACACACAAACGTGCACTCACGTATACACACTCTTTCACATCCACACATTCACAATCTAAACACACTCTCGCGGATACACTCACTCACATACACATTCACGCTCATGTGCATACACTTTCAGACAGACACTCATGCTCAAACTCGTGCTTTCTCTCTGGCTCTCACACACACGCATACACACATTCGCACATTCACAAACACACACTAACAAACCAGTATTCAATTTCCCCGTTCTCTAGTGGAACCATTACACATATGTGGAGGAGAATTGAATGGTAGAAGCGGGTAGATGAAGATTTTCGTGTTCTTGTGATAATCCTGGATGGCAGGCACATCAACCGTGATTCTGCAAATACATCCAAAAAGGAATGAAGGAATGAAAATCATTCATGACACAGAATAACCGGAGCCAACCTGCTCTGTTTAGTGCGATGAATGCTTGGACGTATAGAAACATCAGGAGGCGGTTCAGCTTGTTGAGCCTGTTCTGCTATTCAGTGATATCAGAACTATCTGGTATCCAAACACAATCCACCATACCACTTAGTTCCCTTGGCGATCAAAATCTATCCAGCTCAGATTTAAAAGGATGAATTGAACACCAGCATTCACAGCATTTTTCTGGAAGAGAGTTCCCCAAATTTACAATCCTGTATGTGAAGAACAGTTTCTTCAATTCACTCCTGAGTGGCCTGGCTGGGATTGACGGGTGTCTCCCATTGGCCTGGAATCCACCGTCAGCAGGAAAAAAGTTTCCCCCCATCAACCCTTCCCAATTCTCTTCATAATCCGCATAATCCTCTATCATATAGAGGCCGATACAATCCTTATCTCTATAACATCCTCCAGGGTCGAGATCCCTCCCTACCTTTGTTACCTCCTCCAAACCCTTCAACCCTTCTTATCACTGTAACCACCACCATTCCCTACTACCCTCAGTTTATCTGTAACGTCCTCCAGCCCCGACACCCCTCACGATCATTGTAACCTCCTCTACCACGTAAAACGTCATTTTCTCTGTATCCTCCCACAGCAATACAATCCTCCCTATGTCTGGAAGATCCTCCAGGCCCTTCACCCGGCCCCATAGCTGTAATATTCTGCAGTCCCTACAAATCTCCCTATGCCTCTAACTTGCACCAGCCGCTAGAACAATTCTTTGCTCTGCAAACTCTTTCAGCCTCGACAACCCTCCCAATCACCACAATCTCCTCCAACCCAATCACCCTTCATACTTCTGTAATGTCCGCGAGCAACTACTTCCCTCCTTATCTATGCAACCTCCGTCCGAGTCCACAACGTGTCTTATTACAATAAACTCTGCCAGCCCGGACAACACTCCCCATCTCTGTAGCATCTTCCAGCTCGTGGAATTCTCCCTATTTCAGAACCCCCCCACGCCAGCCCGTGCAACCGTCCCTGTCCCTGGAAACTCCTCCATGTGGTCCGACGGCACAGAAATTACATGTATTGAGATCCTTCAGTCCTTCAGGATCTCGGGAGGAAGGTAAAATGCAAGACCTCGAAGGTAGTAATCGCTGAATTACTTCCAGTGCTTTGCGCTAGCGAGAGTAGCAATAGGAAGCAAGGGAGGATCAATGCATGCCTTGAAGCATGGTACAGGAGGCAGGGCTTCACATTCTTCGTGCATTGCCCCATGTCTCTGCCAGGAGGCACCTATTTAAAACAGACAGGTTGTGGATCAACAGGACCAGGATCAAAGTCATCATGGGGAGATTCACCAGCATGCTTGGGGAGTGTCTAAACTAAATTGGCAAGGGGATGGGCACGAGCATATAAAAGAAGAAAATCCGAATAAGGTGCGCATGTGAGAGTGTTAAACAGTACCAGACAAGGGAACAGTTCCATATGGGGTAGACCGAGAGGGACTACAAGGATTGCAAAGACTGAATTACAATAAATGTGTGTAATCACACTGTGTGGTGAATCATGTCGGTGAGCTACACGCACAAATAGCAGTTTGGGAATAATATGTAATGGGAATAACCGAAAGCTGGTTTAAACATAGTGAGGCCTGGGTGCTTAATGTGGAATGATATAAAGATAGAGAAGAAAAAAGTTGAGGTGAGGGAACAATACTGATTAGGGAAGAAATTGCAGTGTTGGAAGGGGAGGGTGTCCTTGAAGGGGAAAGGTCAGAATCGATTTGCTTAGATTTGAAGTGCAGAACGGGTAAGGAGGTTGACGAATTTCTGAAATGTGTTCACGGAAAATTCCTTGATCAGTATGTTCTCAGCCCAACTGGAAATGAGGCAGTGCTGGATCTGGTGCTGGGAAATGAGGTTGGACAAATCGACCACGAGTATGTCGGGAAACAGAATGTTAGAATGGTAATACAGAAAAGCATGGAACCAAACAGGGTAGTATGTCTAAGTTGGAAGCGGGCTAATTTCAATTTGATGAGAAGGCTTCTCGCCAGGATAGTGTTAAATGGATCCAAGCCAAACAGTGAAGAATGAAACTAGACACAGATCCTTTTCTTTATACTCAGTGTATTGACAGAATGCAGCATTGCCCTTCCCTGCCTTCTGTTCACCAAACCACCGACTACCCCCCCCACCCGCCCCCACCGTGTCTACCAAACTATATTTGTACTGACTTCAAATCCTTAATTGAACAAAACCTTTCAACTGTTTAACTTCATCACTATAATTAAACATTGACAGATTCCTCTTTCTTTAAAGGAAACTTAAACAATTACAGCAAAAGAGAGAAAAATGATTTTCCAGATTCAGTAAAACTCATTGTACAAGTTATCCCTCTTCTGAAACAAGCATTTCTTCTCGTAAAGCAGTCTGATAATTCGTGACTTGCGTCAACACTTTGAATCTTCGAGATTTCATTTCTCTCCCACATTCCTTTTCTTTTATTATTTTCTCAGCTTCCCAAACCTAGGGGCAACACTTGTCATCTTTTGCCAAAACTAATATGATGAACCTGGCTGTACTCGAATATCCAACACGAGAAGGATATCGAAAAATTACTTTTTTTTCTGTCTTTCAGATCACCTAATTCTGGAAACTTGAGTATGCATTAATCTCAGTTTAATTTCTTCAATGTTTTATTTGCTCTCAATACTTCCTCAGTTGCAACGTGTTTCATCATCGAACGAAGTTCTGATAAGTTCATTCTTTCCTCTCGTTTGCTGTAACTGTTTGTTTTCTTTAAAGAAAGAGGAAACTGATACTGGTACCAAACATTTTCTCAGTGCATAACCATCTTCACTGTCCAATAAGGCTTCTTAGCTGCTCTGCTTCGGCTTTAGATGTAAGATCATCATTATGTGCTGACCTGGCCCTGTGTATGGGTATCCGTTTCATATTTTGTACATATAAGTTTGTTCCCGACTTATTCTGATCAACATCCAGCCCATTCTTCTTCAAGGCATCCGAAGGCTTACTTCCAATCTTAACCTCCCCTTTGAATTTATCTGTAACCAATTGCTCAAGTTCCTCAGAACCTCCCACTGGAAAATCATCGACATGCAGCATAAAGATGCTTGCGAGTTTGTCTTTGTGATACCAGTAGAACATTGTTGAATCTGCTTTCTGTTCAACACAGCCTACTTTCAGCAAGACAGATATATCCGAGAAATTCCATACGTTTGATACATTAATCTATCCAAAAACACATTTGCATAATTTCCACAGCTTCCCTTCTACCTTATTCGCTACCGTAGATGGTTTCAAAACACTTTGTTTTCACCCTGTAAAAAAACTGGGTTTGTATCTATCGATCTACATTCCCTAAGATATCACCCTTTGCGTGAAGAAGTGCTTCCTAACATCTCTCCTGAATGGTCTGGCCCTAAGTATTTGGACTATGCTCCCTAGTTTTAGAATCTCCAACCAGTGGAAATAGTTCATCTTTATCTAGCCTGTCTTTTCATGTTAATATCTTGAAGACTTTAATCAGATCACTCCTTAAGCTTCCAAATTCTAGCGAAAACCGGCCTAATTTGTGTAATCTCTCCTCGTAACTTAACCCCTGAAGGCAAGGTATCATTCTTGTAAACCTACGTTGCATTCCCTCCAAGGCCAATATATCCTTCCGAAGGTGCAGTGCCCAGAAGTGCTCACAGTGCTCCGAGTGGGTTCGAACCACGGTTTTGCACTCCAATAAAGGGAAGCACTCAATTAGCCTTTTTGCTTATTCTCTGCACTTGGTCGTGGCATTTTAAAGATCTGTGCACCTGGACCCCGAAGTCTCTTTGGTCATCCACTATACTGAACCTCTTCCCATTTAGAAAGTACCCTGCTTTATCCTTTTTTGATCCGAAAAAGGTAACCTCACACTTGCCCGCATTGAAATCCATCTGCCACAGTTTTGCACACTTACCTAGTCTGTCAACATCTCTCCACAATTTTATGCTATCCAGACTGTCTATAATGCCGCCTAACTTTGTATCATCAGGAAATTTGGATATATGACTCACTATGCCATCATCCAAGACGTTAATGAATAATGTGAATAATTGAGACACCAACACAGATCCCTGCGGTTCACCACTAGTTACATCCTGCCAATCGGAGTACTTACCCATTATCCCCACTCTCTGTCGCCTACCACTCAACCAACTTTCTAGCCATGATAATAATTTGCACTCAACTCCATTTCCAAGAGTTTCGAGAAAGCAGATTGAGGTGTGAGAAACTGAGATTTTTCAGGAGGAACATCATAGATTGTTTACAGATTTTTTGGAAATTAGGTCTCAAGCTCGTAAGTCTAGACAGAATGACGATGAATCAATTGACATAGAGGATGATTCCAGGTGTTCGGTTAGCTAGGACTTTTAAATGAGGATAAAACGCTTTAAAACAGAGAGCTAAATGATTGAGCTGGTCTTCATTGATTGGGGCCCTACAGGCAGATCCTGGTTTGAAGGGTTTGTCTCAGTTAATGTATTCTGAGGAAGAATCAGAAAAGATCTCTGAATGCTATTAATAAAACAGGACATGTTAATGAATAAGTGGAAACCTCCTGAGAAATGAAAGGGTAAGGAGTGGAGAATAATCCATAACATTGTCGTCCCTCATGGTTGCCACAGGGAAATAGTAAGAATTGCCCGTGATATTCCGATGAAAGCTCATTTAGAAATAACAGAGACTCGGTATTAAAGTATTGAATTATGTCTGTCGGCCAGGAATGTAAGTAGGTGTGTTTGAATTTTGCAAGATATGTCACTCATATCAAATGATTGGGAAGCCCCAGCCGTCGATTAAGCAAGCTCCATTGATCCCTACTTCAACGTTGAATAATCCATTCAGTCGGGTTCCAGTAGGTTGCGTGGGACACCTGCACAAAACTAAGATGTGGTATCAACATCTTTTAATCATCATAGATTCTTTTTTACTCGGTTCCCAGAGACATTATTCTTAAGAGGGTTGACTGCAGATGTGATAATCGAAGGTTAAGTTTAGTTTTTCACTAGTTATGCTTTTCTCAGAGAGGATCAATCTGATAATGAATGAAATTGTATCTCCAGAGCATTCCGAGAGACAATGTGTTGCTTAGGAATAAAACAGTTTAACTCATCTGCATAACATCCATATTCTCAGAGGGCATAGGAAATATGTCATCAAACATTTAAAAAGTGTGATTAGACCTTATTTCCAAAAATATCCCGCAGATTGGAATAAGGGAATTTCATTGTTATTATTTACAATTAGAGATGAACCTATTGAGCCTCTGGTGTCTTCCAGAGAGTCCCGGGGTGACAGAGCCAAGCTGCTAAAGAACAGGAGGTAGTATGAATAGATAGACCAGGGAGAACATCTTTGGCATTGCATGGTCTCGATCTGGGAAATGCTACACACATCAAACAAAACCCTAACCGACTCAAACCTGGAACATTCATTATGACCACGGCTGATCATCCAACTCAGTAACGTGTTCCCGCTTTCACCCCATACCCTTTGATCCCTTTAGACACAAAATGAGGAGAAAGAGACAGAGGAAGATTGTGGCTAGCATTGGTAGATGGATCTTTACTCTGTATCTAACCCAGTGCTATACTTGCCCAGGGAGTGTTTGATGGGGACTGTGTAAAGGGAGCTTTACTCTGCAACTAACCCCGTGCTGTACCTGTCCTGGGAAAATTTGATGGGGACTACGAATAGGGAGCTTAATTCTGTATTTAATCCTTTTTTAAAAATCAAACCCCTTTTTTTACAAGTTGGCATCTTTAATAATTTTACGTCGAGGGGGCCTTTAATCCTCAGGCCCATTTTATATACATATTTTTTTTTAAACTTTGTGAAAGACAGATAAATAAACAAAAAAAAACGCAAACTAAAATGCCATTCTCGGCGTTGACAATGCACTCCAGTCCCTGCGCTGTCTACTGGTTACGGAAGGCCACAAGTGTAACGGCGGACACCGCATGCTCCTTCTCCAGGGACACCCGGGCGCGAAGGTAACCGCAGTGTGAACTGCCACCATGGCCACGCCCAGGAGCAGACCGACGAGGAGATCCTCCTCCCGGCCCACAGCCCTCCACACCGGGTGCCCACAGATCAGGAGTGTGGGACTGAAGTGCAGCCAGAACCTAAGGTGCAGCCCCTTCAAATACTCAAAGAGGGGCTGCAACCTTGCACAATCCATATGTACACGGAACACAGACTCGCCCAGACCTCAGAAATTACAGGCAGCCTGGGAGTCCGTGACTCAACTTAAAAGTCTGTTGCTCGGGACTCCCCTGTGCAACACCCTCCACACCAGGTACCCGATGTAAAGGGGGAGGATTCCCGCATAGAGAGACCTCCATCGGGGTTTCCCCTCGCTGTCAGATGACAACGAGGACCGCCAGGGTGTGTTCGGCCAGCCGATGAGGGCGAGGAAGTGGAGAGGGTGTAGGAGCAGCCCATGGAGGAAACCCGCTCGGCACCGTTTAAAATGGCACAGAGGGCATTTCCAAGAGGTGGCTCGGGTTGTGTGGGACCGGCTGCCGAGGAGGGTTTCGGGGCATTGGGTCTGATGAGCAGTTCCGGCCGAGCGGTGGTCACGTCGGCCAGGAGCGCTCCGCACTCCCGAGCAACCTTCCCACCCGCAGTGCGGGGCATCCCGGGGGCTTTGGCTACTCCTCCACCTGCCAGTCCGTCCCCAGAGTCGGCCGCCCGGGCAGCCGAGGCACTCTCCTCCGCCGGGGGGAAGCGCCCTGACTCCATGCGACCATGATCCCTACTCGGAGTGGATCCTGGTAAAAGACAGGCAACTCCCTCAGAGATGTGCGGTTAACGGACTATGACGGGAACTGCGTGACATCTTTAAGGCAGTGACACTGGCAGAAAAAGCACATCGCCAGTGCACACCATCTGGGAGGATGCTCGAAGTACAGATATCTCTGCTGGGTCCGAAGGTGGAGAGCGCCCCAGCAGAGTGGTGACTTTCACCTCCAACTCCTGCCAGGTTGCGGCCAAGCTTCCTCAGCGGGGCTAAGGTGGACTCCCAGATAAATGAGGTGAGTGGTGCTCCAGGAAAAGGTGCCAACTCCTCCGGCAGGGAGTCCACCCGCCACTGACCCACCAGGAGCCGGGAACATTTCACCCAATTGATCCTCGCAGAGGACGCGACAGAAAAGGTCTGCTGGCAATTGCACATCCTCCACAAGTAAACGGGATCTGTGAACGTGATGAGCATGTCGTCAGCGTAAGCCAAGAGGACGACCCGCATGGCCGGCTCGCGCAGAGCCAATCCCGTCAAGCTCCTGCGAAGCAGGCACAGGAATGGCTCCACGCAGAAGGTGTAGAATTGGCCGGAATTGGGGCATCCCTGACGCACTCCTCTCCCAAAGCGAAGGGATGCCGTCAAGGCCATGTTAACCTTGACCAGACACTCTGTGGTGGCATGTAACAGTCGGACCCAGGCCACCAAATGCGGTCCAAGTCCGAAAACGTGCAGAGTCCCAAAAAGATAACCTTGATCCACCCTGTTGAACACCTTCTCCTGATCGAGGGAAAGAAAGGAAACCGACTGAACAGTCCTCTGGGAAAGATGGATAAGGTCCCAGAGCAGGTGGATGTTGTCCTGGATGGACCGGCCCGGGACCATGTCGGACAGGTCGGGGTGGATCATGTGGGCCAGCACGGAGTCCAGGCGTGTATGCATAGCCATGGGTCAAATCTTATATTCCTTGCTGTGGATGGAGACCGGACGGCAGTTTTTAAGCAGGCAGAGATCGCCCCTCTAAGGCAGCAGGACGAGCCACCACGAGAGGGGCATCTCCCCGGTCGCCAGGCTTTCCCCCAGGAACGCACGTATTCGTCCCCCAGGACGTCGCAGAACGCCCTGACGAATACACGGTCAACGCATTTAGCCCTGGGGATTTGTCCCTCGAAAGCCGAACCAGCCGATAGGGAAATAGGCAGATTGGCTTTTGGGTCGGGCACTTCCCGGGCGGAAGAGTCAGGCTGTAGGAAGGGCGGACTCTCAAAGGTCTCGCTCCCACTCAGGACACTAGACCCATCGGCCAAAGGAATGATTTCTCACGTGGGGTCCACCGATTTCCCCTACCAAGGGCGGGCCCCCCACCTTAGGAGATGACAAGATCACAGGGACTTCTCCCACAACTCCGTTCTGAGTGATGGAGGGCTCCCTCCCAGGGCTCGAGGCTCCAATCGTGCGGATGGCAAGGGGTGTCTGAGGACCCACGCCAGGAGATGGACCACGTGGTTCAGGGCCTTCGTCATGGGAGGGACATCTCCTCCTCTCATGTCGTCAGGGGCCTCTGCCTCCCAACCCGCCTTCTGCCTGGTTACCCTTTGTTTGAGCACAGCCATGGGGCACGTGGATTCCCCGGGAGTGGGCCTTGGGCTGAGCTCAGGCTCGGGATGTGTCAGTGTCCAGAGGACGTTCGTCTCGATGCTTACTTCCCTCCACACCTTCCTCCCACTTGGACAGGCAGTCCCCACCCCGACGGAGGCTGTGAAAATCACAGCCTCTGGCACCGACTGAACGGTATGTGGTGCAGTTGTGGCGGGGGGGGGGGGTGTGGGCGGCGGTGGGAGGAAGTGCAGCGGCGCCACCCTGAGCTGCCGAGGTGGAGTTGCCAGCGGGGTGGTTGGGGCAGTTCTTACAAGCATGCCCCAACCCCTTGCAGACATGACATCGTGCCCCGTCCAAGGTCCAGAAGATGCGAGAGGCCTCCCCTGGAACACTACATTGAAATGGTCCTCTGTGACTTCCTCCCGCGTCAGCTGCGTGAGGAGCAGGCGGCAGAAAGAGTACATTTGCTGGAGGCTGTTCTTCCGAAGACCGAGCGGGACTGAGGTGAGCCCCGAATTTACGTCCCCCAGATGGTGCAGGTGGGGAAGGAGGAGCTCACAAGAAATGAAGGGTGTGACATTTGACAAAATGACTCTTTTTGCAGTGGCCTTCAGGCTGTCCACTGGCAGAAAGGTCCCGCCCACGGTGAGCCCCTTGCTCAGAGCCAGGGACACCGCCCGCTCGGTGTTCACAAAAAACATTGGCTTCCCATACATTTTAGGGGCTGAAACAATGGCCGAAGGGCCGACAACCTCGGCCATTGCCTGAACACATACCTCCATCGTTATGTTTGGATGGACGTAGAACTTGACCCCATGCTTTGATGTTATTAGTGCAAACGATGGTGGGGCAACAGCTGCATTATTCACAGTAGCATACGTGCGAGAAAGCCCCGCCACCGGTGAAAGCTGACTTGCCATGGGGTCGCAGAGCCACGGCCACCCTTCAGAAATAAACGAACAGTTTTTAAACTAAAGAAATATGATGGGACGGGTGGGGGTAGAGCAGAATAGTGGTGCAAAGGAAAAGGACAAGGAGTGGAGAGGATAGACAGCCGAGTGTTGGAAGGAAGAGTTGACCAGTGAGGATCTTGCTGTGCTTGGGTAGTTGGAGCACCTTATTTCAGAGTTCACAGTCCTGTCTTCCAGTAATGGGAGGGTTCTTCGCCCGGGTTAGTCAGAGCCGCCCGGTTCTCTCCTTTTCCACTGTTCTGTAAAGACTGTGAAGACTTTCTTCAGGCGGGCAGTTCCAGCCTTCCCGAGTCACACAGTTGGGGGTGGGATTGGACTTTCTTTTGTGCAGATTAGCAGACAAACGCAAGAGCAAATACAACTATCGGGGCGATAGAATTTGGCAGCCCCACCCCTAGTTCTCCCCCAACAGTTCAAACAACAAACAGTTCTCTCGTGCTCCAACACCCATCTCTCCAAAATGACTTGCAGGTCTTTTAGTCTTGAAAAAGTGCACAAAGAACAAAGAAAAGAACAAAGAAAATTCCAGCACAGGAACAGGCCATTCGGCCCTCCAAGCCTGCACCTATCCAGATCCTCTATCTAAACATGACGCCTATTTTCTTCGGGTCTGTATCTCTTTACTTCCTGCCCATTCATGTATCTGTCTCGATACATCTTAAAAGACTCTATCGTGCCCGCGTCTACCACCTCCGCTGGCAACGTGTTCCAGGCATCCACCACCCCCTGCATAAAGAACTTTCCACGCATATCCCCCCTAAACGTTTCCCCTCTCACTTTGAACCCGTGACCCCTAGTAATTGAATCCCCCACTCTGGGAAAAAGCTACTTGCTATCCACCCTCCTATTACCTCCTCATCACAAAGGCATGCAGCAAGAAGAAGGGAGGATATTCGAGGAGGTGAGGCAAGACACAGTTAGCCAAACTCAATCAGGTCCCCCCTCTACCTCCGTCTTTCTAATGAAAATAATCCTAATCTACTCAACCTCTCTTCACAGCGAGGGCCCTCCATACCAGGCAACATCCTGGTGAACCTCCTCTGCACCCGCTCCAAAGCATCCACATCCTTTTGGTAATGTGGCGACCAGAACTGCAACAGTACCACTGAAAATGCAGCTGGCTCCACATTCTAGTCACCTCTTTGCAGTTACTTAACTCTGCTGTCTCCTCTCCAGTTTTTCCACTCCAGTTGCAGTTGCAGCAACACAAGTGCAGCTGCTCCCCGTTATTGCAGACAGGAAGTGGTGCCCAAATTGCCAGCCAATCCCAGTGCTCTACCTGTCCTGGTAGTGTTTGATGGGGACAATGTGGAGGGAGCTTTACTCTTCTCTGAACCCGCTTTTTTTTTCTTTCCCTATTTTTTGAAGGCAGCATTTATACCCCAGGAGCATTTATATATTTTATGTCGAGGGGCCTTTATTTTCAAAACCCCCTTTATATATATTTTATTTAAAAAAATTACTGGAACAAAACTGATAAATAAAACAAAACTCAATTAAAGAAACATCGTCAGCATCAATTATGCTCTCTAGTCCCTGCAGTGCCCACTGGTCTGAGAAGGCCTCAAGCGTACCAGCGGACATCGCATGCTCCTTCTACTTGAAGACACTGGCGCGAACGTAACCTCAAAAGAGGGGCAGGCAATCAGGAAGGACGTACCCCCCCCCCGCCCTTCCACGGTGGCCTGCATGTGAATTTCCACCTTGTCCAGGCCCAGGAGCAGACTGACGAGGAGAACCTCCTCCCGGCCCACGCTCCTCTACACCTGGTGCCCAAAGATCAGGAGCATGGGGCTGAAGTACAAACAAAACCTCAGGAGCAGCCCCTTCAAATACTCAAACAGGGGCTGCCAACTCGAACATTCCATGTACACGTTGAATACGGACTCGCTCAGGCAGCAGAAATTGCAGGCGGCCTGGGAGTCCGTGAACCTACTTAAAATTCTATTGCATGGGACTGCTCTCGACAAAACCCTCCACCCATGTCCCCAGTGCAAAGGAGGAGGACTCCCGCGTAGAGAGACCTCCACCGGGGTTTTCACTAGTCGCCAGCTGGCAACACAGACCACCAGGGTCTGACCTGCCAGCTGACGAGGGCAAGGACGTGGACAGTGTGCAGGATCAGCCTGTACAGGAAACCCTACCATACTGATTGGAATAGCACGGTGGGCACTACTGAGAGGCGGCTTGGGTTGTGTGGGACCGGCTGCTGAGGAGGGTTTTGGGGCCTGGGTCTGAAGAATCAGCTCCACCGGGATCGTTCCACGCTCCCGAGCCCACGCGTCACCCACACTGAGGGGCGTCCTGAGGACTTCGGCTTTTCCTCCGCCCGTTGCTCTATTCCTGGATCTGGCCACTCACTCAGCCGCGGCGCTCTCCTCCGCTGGCAGTGGAGTGCCCTGACTGGAGCCGACCATGTTCCAGACTCTGAATAGATCCCGGTGAAAGACAGGCAACTCTCTCACAGGGGTGCAGCTAATGGACTCTGTCAGGAGCAGCGTGGCAGCTTGAAGGCGGTGCTGCTGGTGGAAAAAATGTCACCAGCGCACACCGTCTGGGAGAACCCTCAACATACAAGTGGTAGGCAAAAACAAGAAATGCTGGAATCACTCAGCAGGTCTGGCAGCATCTGTGGAAAGAGAAGCATAGTTAACGTTTCGGGTCAGTGACCCTTCTTCGGAACTGACAAATATTGGAAAAGTCACAGATTATAAACAAGTGAGGTGGGGGTTGGGCAAGAGATAACAAAGGAGAAGGTGCAGATTGGACCAGGCCAGATAGCTCACCAAAAGGGTACGGAGCAAAGGCAAACAATATGTTAATGGTGTGTTGAAAGACAAAGCATTAGTACAGATTAGGTGTGAATATACTAAATATTGAACAGCAGCAAGTGCAAACCTGAAGAAAAACAAATCCTTGCGACACTCCAATAATTAGTTTGGCAGCCAGAAATTTCAACCCGACTCTCTGTTTCATGTGAGTTAGTCAATCCCATAGCCATGCCAATACGTTACCCCCAAGTCGATGAAGTGTTATGTTGTGTAACAACCCTTGCGTGGCACCTTTTGGTAATCTGTATGTACTGCATCCACTGGTTCTCCCTTATCGACCCTACTTTCTGTATCCTCAAAAAAAAAGAACTCTAACAGTACAGTTACTTGGTTCCCCAATACGTTTGGAATGGAGTTTCTCTTTCTCAGTGGAATGCAGGTTCAGATAGGAATGATGCAATATTTCTTCAAATGTTTTGTGATTGGTTATCTATATTATCAACTGATCCTTCATTTCTATTCATTTGTCTTTATTTAAGTCCAGTGCTCTGATTTCGGACTGATGTTCATCTCTCTCAAACTCAATGTTGACTTCACCATATTCTGATCGCTGTTCCCCACAGCATTCCTTTCTTCAAGATCACTAATTTACGCCGTCGCCTTGCACAAGTAAGACCCACAATAGCCTCTTTTCGGATTGCTTCCATGACATACTGATCCAGGAAACTATCTTGAATGCATTTCTCCAAATTACCTGGCTGAATTGTTTTGTCCCATTTACATGGAGATTAACGTCAACCAGGACTATTGCATTCCCTTTGTTACAAGCTCCTCTTATTTCTTGACTATTGTTCTGTCTAACAGTAGTTACTGTTACGGTACTGAGAAACTGCTCCCCCCAGCGCTTTCCACTTCTTGCTATTTCTAATCTCCACCGATACTGATTCTACGACCCATTCTCCTGAGCAGACAGCATTTATAACTAATGCCCTTATGACATGATTTATTATCAGAGATAAAGCACCCAATTACTTTTCCATTCTGTCTGCCTTTTCGAAATGATGAGTATTATGGATTTAAAAAAAAAATTATTTAGATGTTGCCCATCACTAATTGCCCTGGAGAAGTTGGTTGTGAGCCGCCTACCTGAACTGTTCCAGTCCATGTGGTGTGGGTACACCTGCACTGCTGTTAGGGAGCGAGTTCCAGGAGTTTGACCCAGTAACACTGAAGGAACAGTGGCTACATTTCCCAGCCAGGATGATGATCTTAAATACATCCATTTAATCTCCTCTTTAGCGTTTCCTCTCTAAGGAGAACAAAACCAGCTTCTCCAGTTTAGCTATAATATCCTCCCTTTTGTGCACTGTTGCTAATGCCAATATTGATATATTTAAGCCCTCTTCAATTTTCCGGACTTTGCTGTCTGTCAATTCCTGTCTATAATGAATAGAATGAAGCTCACCTTTTCCTTGTCACACCTGTGCCAGTGGTGTGTAATAGAGGAATGAAGTGTTCTGTTCGTCTGTTATCCCTGGTTAACTTTTTGCCCCTGCATCAGTCTGTTAGATATCGAGTTGTTTTGAGGAACAACCGATTTGGAGACCGAAAGTCTGGGATTTCTAAGACTGTGCAGAGGTGGTCTGGCATCCCCTGAATTGAACGGTGCAGCGTAAGGCATGCCAGCTCGTCCCAGGTTCCTGGAATAGTAGAAAGCACCTCAACTCCATCGTCTAAATTTTACTTTTATTTTAGTGTCTAAATCCGTCAGTGGTTGCAATGATTAACTCTGGTACTCGCTGTTTAGTACACCGTGTGCTCATTCCATCTTAGCTGGCGCTGTTCTCAATATTTAAGTTGCTACATTTAGCTTTAGTTGAGACGCCATTTAACACCATAGTTGCTGATTTGTTTTTCTTTTTCATGCCTACTGTTTAGAGAGGCTTCTCACAAGCAATCACTAAAACGTGATTTTCTGAGGGTAATATAGTGTGAACATATAGGGAGAATACGAAGTAGATGATGACAGTACTGCAATGCTGTCTGTCTCTCCTTATTCACCCCACACTTCAGTAGCGACATAAACGCGTTTGTGCCTCAGTGTCAACTCATGTGCAGATGCTGTATGGTCGGTGTATGTGTGTCTCAGCGTCAGCTCCTGTGCATGTACAGTACACAAAGTGGGTAAAGGGGAGTGATTCACTCCCGTCTGGTGCTGTATGTAGTAGTGTGCCTGTGTCTCAGTGTCAGCTCCTGTACATGTGCAGCACAGACAGAGGATAAAAGGGAATGATTCACTGGCATCTGGTACTGTATTGTTGGTGTGTATGTGTGTATCAGTATCAGCTGTTGCATATGTGCAGTACACACAGTGGTAAAAAGTGAATGATTTACTGCCGTCGGGTACTGTACTGCCTGTGTGTGTCTCAGTATCAGCTCTTGTCCATGAACACAGTGCACATAAGGGAATGATGGAGTTCCATCTTGTACTGCACGGTCCATGTGTGTGTATCTCAGTTTCAGCTCCATCACATGTACAGTAGACACAGTGGGTAAAAGGGAACGATTCACTCCCGACTGGCAATATATGGTTCCGGTATGGATCTCAGTGTCAACTCCTCGCAATGTGTGCGTGTGAGAGAGAGAGGGATCACGATAGAGTGGCAGAGAGAGATAGAGGGAGAGAGAAAGATGGAATAAGATAGCAACAGAGAGCAATAGAGATAGACAAACAGAGACAGACAGAGAGAAGATTAGAGACTGAGAGAAATAGAGAGAAAGCCGGAGAGTGCTTTTTGTTTCTATGATGTGGTTTCTCTCACCACGTGGCGCAGGCCCAGTCTGGTAGCTATGTCCTTCAGTACTTGGCCAGCTCGGTGGCACTACCAATCATCTGTTAGCGATGGGCATTGAGGAACCCCCTCCACTACCAGAGTACATTCCTTATCGAAATTCTCACCCGCTGTTTGGAAAACCCTCCCCTGACCATCTCGGGGAACAGTGTTTCCCTTCTTGCTGAACTAACCACAGTTATAGAAACACTGATTTGCCTGGCGCAGGCAGGTCTCTATGTTTTCCCTTTCGATGCCAAGTTGCGAAATCACAAAGGGTTTCCCCGTGACAATGTCTCCGTCAAACATATACGGAGGACACTGTGCTCGACTTCTCACCTCCTACCTTCTGTAATATTCAGCTCATCCAAAACTCTGCCGTTCCCGTGTCTTATCAAACCATCGCCCCTGAACTCGCTGACTCACACTGCTTCATATTCCACCATTTTGTGATGAATTCGTTCATGGAATGTTGGTGTCGCTGGCAAGCCAGCATTTGTTGAGCATCAGTAATTGCCCTTTTGGTGAGGTGACTCTTGAACCACTACAGTCGGTGTGATGTAGGTACACACACAGTGGAGTTCCCGAATTTTGACCCAGCCATAGTAAAGAAACTGCTGATATGGTTTCAAGTTAATATGGTGTGTGTGGCTTGG
The DNA here is from genome assembly GCF_036365525.1 of Heterodontus francisci. Lineage (NCBI taxonomy): Eukaryota > Metazoa > Chordata > Chondrichthyes > Heterodontiformes > Heterodontidae > Heterodontus > Heterodontus francisci. Next base: position 52,775,589 of record NC_090391.1, read on the forward strand.
AGGCGAACTTGAAGGCGGTGGTGTTCCCACATATCTGCTCTCCTGTCCTTCTAGGTGGCAGATGTTATAGATTTGGGCGGCGTTGTCGAAGTTGCTTTGGCAATTTGCTACAGGACATCATGTATTTGGTACACACTGTTGCCACGGTGTACCACTGGTGGCGGGAGTGCATGCTGAAGGTTGATCTGGTGCCGATCATGCGGGTTTGTTTGTCCTGCATGGTATCGAGCTTTTTGAGCGTTGTTGATCTGCACCATCCAGGGAAGTGTAAAGTATTCCATCACACTCCTGACTACGCCTTGCAGATTGGGGAGTCAGGAAGTGGGTTAGTCAAAGCAGAATACCCAGCACCTGAGCTGCTTTTGTAGCCACAACATTTATGCAGCTGGTCCAGTTCAGTTTCTGGTCAATGGTAACACCTAGGATGTTCAGGATAGGGAGTTCACAATGATAATGCCATTGAATGTCAAGAGGAGATGGTTAAATTCTCTCTTGCTTGAGATGGCCATTGCCTCGAACATATATGATGTGAATGTTAGTTACCACATACCATTCCAAGCCTGGATGTTGTTCACATCTTGCTGCATTTCTACGTGGACTGTTTCAGTATACAAAGGATTGCGAATTGGTATTGAACACTGTGCACTTATCAGAAAACATCCCCATATTTGACATTATGATGGAGGTAAGGTCATTCAGGAAGCAGCTGACGATGGTAAGGCCCAGGACACTACCCTGAGAACACTTGCAGCGATGTCTTGCACTGAAATGATCGGCCTCAAGAAACCAGAACCATCTTCCTTTGTTCTAGGAATAAATCCAACCAGGGGAGGGGAGGGTGGTTCCGCTTGATGTCCAATGACTTCAAATATAATCTCCCTCGTTGATGCCACACTTGGTCAAATTCTGCTCTGATGTGAAGGTCAGTCGCTTTGACCTCATGTCTTTTGTCCATTCTTCGACCAAGGCAGTAATGAGGTCAGGGGCCGAGTGGCCCTGGTAAAACCCAAAGTGAGCCTAAGTGAGAAAGTTATTGCTGACCAAGTCCTGCTTGATAGCTTTGTTGATGAAACATTGCACAATTTTGCTGGTGATTGAGAGTAGACTGACAGAGTGGTACTTAGCCAGTTTGTCCTGCTTCTTAAGGAAAGGACATACATGAGCAATTTTTCACATTGCCAGGCCGATGCCAGTATTGTAACTTTATTAGAACAGCTTGGCTAGATGAGCAGGTTGTCAGTAGTGGATACGTGGGAGTAATTGGCCAGAAATTGCATAGACGCAGCATAGGTATCATGGGCAAATAATTCCTTTAAACCTTCAGCAATTCATTCATTACTCAGACTGGTCCCTCCCTTTATTGATTTGAAAAGCAACCAGCTTAGGAGACACACTCAATGTTTGATTCCAGTTACTGTTTGTGCGAGTTAGTGCACTGCCCCTTTAACATGCCAAATATGGAGCCAATCGCCACCGCGTGTTGCTGTGGTTATTAATTACTGAATATTCTCTGAGCTCATATAAAGATCTGCTGTACTCCAGCCATTTCATTGTTACTGAGCAGCTCGACAGAAAATGATGAATACAGTGATCTTTGTTCTTGGAGTCCTGGTGCTGGCACAGCCCATCACTGCCATAGAAGAGAATAAACATCTTCCAGCGAGAGGTAAGCAAATCTTGCACTAGCTAAATTTTAGGACCATTCGTAGGAAGAAGAGGAAGCCAATCAGCCCCTCAATCCTCTTCCATCATACAACCAGCTCATGTTGATATGCACGCTAATTCCATCTATCCACCTTGGTGATCTCGCACTCCACTCCGTTTCCCAATGAGAATACAACCGTCTCCGTTTTGAACGTTTTCAAAAGATTGCAATTTTCAAAGGTATTAATTATCCCCATCAACTTCACCTTTTTATCCACCCACCCACCAAGGATTTACCCTTCACTACCTCGTATTTCACATCTTCAAACTACCCCTTGGTGACATCGTGCAAAAATGCAACATTGCTTTTCACATGCACGTTGGCGATACCCTGCTCTACCTCACTATCACCACTCTCGACTCTTCCACACTCTCTACTTTATCATATTGCTTATCCGACACACAGTACTGGATGAGCAAAAATCTCCTTCCGTTAAATTTGTGAAGACTGATCAGGGTTCCTCAGCAGTCTTCAGCTGCCTGGATCCTTAAGCTGTTGAATTCCCTCCCTAAACCTCTCTGTCTCCCTCTCTCCTCCTTTAAGACGCTCCCTTAAACCAACCTCTTTGGCTGAGCTTTTGGTAGCCTGGTCCTAATATCTCCTGACATGGCTCGGTGACTGATGTTTTTCGGGTTTTCTCCTGTCACACAAATCATCGTGGGACACTTCAAGATGTGCAGCGTGCGATATTAATTCACATTGCTGATGTTGCATAAGATACAGAAGACAGAGATAGGGCAGACGTAGGGAAGGCGTTTTCACTTGCGGGTCAGACTGGAACTGCTGGCATGGGCCCTCAACATAAGGCAGTCACTAATAAATCCAATGTGGAATTCAGGAGAAACTTCTTTACCCAGTGAGTGTGGAGACTGTGCAACTCGTTACCACAGGGAGTGTTGAGGTGAATAGTATCGATGTATTCAAGGGAAGTTAGTGAAGCACATGAGGAAGAAATACAATCAATCTTGTGCAATACCACCACCTCCATGTGACTGAAACACTGATTAAGGACGTGTTCCTTACTGGGTTTCAGGTAAGATTTTCGTAAGTGACAACATTGGCTGTACTGTGCAGAAGGCCTGTGTAAGCCAAATGAGCTCGATTTCGATCGGAGTTGTTTGGGCAATTTAAGGTGCTACAGGAGCATATGATGCACAATCCGGGGATATGTACCACTATGAAGCCCTTTCGAGGCATCCACAGAAGCTGACATTAATTCATGCTCTATTTGATTGTGCATCTCCCTCTACCTCTCACTCAGTACTGCCTGCATCATGGGAATAAAACACTTTGGGCTCAGCGTGCAGCCAGATTGACATTGAAATGAGTGTCAGTAATTGCTGGGCCCTCGTCAGTCTCACGACAGGGCCACTGTAGCTGAGAAGGGACGGGGAATTCGGGAGAAGGGAGCGTGTAGGGAGATGGAACTAAGAAATTGGGAGTGGGTTGGGCGTGGGGGCAGAGGTCAACGAAATGGCAGGCAGCTGGAATGGAAGGGAGAGATTGGAGATGAGTGTGGAAGAGGGTTTCTCAGAGAACTCAGTCATACCTGAGGTCGGGAGAATCTCACAGACTGCAACTAGTGATAAACGTAACACACCCCATAAACAGGACACGGTTCCCTACACTGAACACAGCTCCTACAGTGAACGGTTGGAGGTGGTACAGTAGCATAGGGTTTAGTTTCGCAGACCATTAATCTTGAGGCCTGGAGCAGTGATCTGAAGACAAGATTTCAAATTCCATCAGGACAACTGAGGGATTTTAAATTCAGTTCATTCATACATCTGGAATAAAAACTACGATCAGTGACGTGACAATCAAAATACCAAATTGTCCTAAAAACCCATCTGATTCCCTAATTTTCTTTAGGGAAGGAAATCTGCCATCCTTACCTCGTCTGACCTACATGTGACTCCGGACCCACAACAATGTGATTCATTCTTAACTGCCCTGTGAAATAACCAAGTAAGACACTCAAAGCATGAAACCCCTGTGGACAATTCAAATAGAACTGGATACAACAGCGGATATGACATCAGCACCAAAAACGGCAATGGTTTGCACTGCCCAATCCACCCTGCAAAATCCTCATCACTAACATCTGCGGATCTGTGCGAAAATTGGGAGAAACGTCCCACAGAGTAGGCAACAGCCTGCCCTAGTCATTCTCACCGAATGATATTTTACAGTCAATGTCACAGATTCCTCCATCACTGTTCCTGGGTATGTCCTGTCCCACTGGCAATGCCTACCAGAGGTGGTGGCACAGTGTTATACGCTCAGGAGGGTGTTGCCCTGAAATTTCTCCACATTGTTTCCTGATCCCATGAAGTCTCGTTGCATCAGGTCACACATTGGCAAGGAGACCACCTGCTGATTGCTACTTTCCCCACCTCAACTGATGAATCATGGCTCCTCCACCTTGAGTAACACTTCGGAAAAAAGCACGGAGGGTGGCAAGGGCACAGAAAGTCTTCCAGTGTTAATGCTTCCAACCGATGATAGTTGGACATTCAAAAGTTGAGGCTTTGTGTATTGTCCGCAGACAGGCAGTGAGGTGCTGATTCATATTCAGGGTAAATTCATTCCTCACACCGTGCTCAAGAGAGTCAGATTGGACAGCAACTGGAGGCCATTCAACTCTGCGTCACAGGCAAATGTTTAACAAAACGACAATGGCTTCAAAGTTGGAATAGTTCGCCACCCCATTCAGGTGAATCAGGCAAGGTAGCAGAGCACGCAGAGAGAGAGCATGAAGAGGAGATGAAGAAGGAAAAGGTGTCAGGAGGAGATGCAAATGATGAAAGAGTGGAACTGAGCGAGAGGCAGAAACCGCGACACAGTGAGTGAGATAGAGGGGTGACAGAAAGTGATGGAGAGACAGCGAGGGAGTAGAGAGTCCAATGGCATTTGCTACAGCCTTCTTACTCTCCGTTATTAGCACTGATATGCTGCGCTTGGAACATTGCATCTTCGTTTGCAAACTGGGCCCTGTAGTGTAACCAATGTGAATGCCTCAACACTGGCATGTCACCATTGGCTCTTTTGCCAATCGCCTTAAATCGGTTCCCTCTGGTTCTTGAGCCTTCCATCAATGGGAATAGTTTCTCCCAATCTACTCTGAACAGACCCCTCATGGTTTTCAACACGTCCATCAAACCTCCTCTCAACCATTCCCATAGCTCACCGTGTGGTCCTCGTCTCCCTCTGTCTCTCTCTGTGTGTCTCTGTCTGTCCCTCTGTCTCCTAACTTCTTAAATTATCAATTAAGTCAATTCATTACTTAAATTTGCGTCCAGTGGGACAAGTTTCTCCTCATAATCTTTCATAATTTAGCACATCTCTATTAAATCTCTTCTGTTGCAACAGCACCTTTCCAGTAGTTTAACTGGTTGGTACCATACCTAGTATAAAGAAAGATGGCCTGTTGAGTCACACATCCGGTGGTGATCTGGCATTCTTCTTAGTACTGGGCGGCTTTATGACGGCTCTGGGGTTGCCTAGCTTACCAGGCCCCTGTTGGAAGACAGCCAGAGCCTCAAACCGAGCCCAGAGTCCGCTCCTTAATAAGAACATAACATAAGCAATAGGAGCAGGAGTAGGCCATTCGGCCCCTCGAGAATGCTCCACTATGTAATAACATCATGGCTGATTTGATTGTGGTCTGAACTCCACTTTCCCGACGACCCTCAGAAACCTTTGACTCTCTTGTCGATCAATAATCTATCAAACTCAGCCTTTAATGTATTCAATGGCCAAACCTCCACTGCTCTCTGGGGAAGAGAGCTCCGCAGTATTAACGACCTTCTGAGAGAATAACTTCCTCCTTGCCATCGTCTTAAATGGGAGACCCCTTATTCTGAATCTGTGCCCCTCCAGTTTTAGATTTCGCCAAGAGCAGAAACATCTTCTCAGCATCTCACCTGCCAAATTCCCTCAGGATGTTATCAGTTTCAATAAGAAAACCTCTCATTCTTCTGTACACCAATGAGTATAGGCCCGACTGCTCAACCTTTCCTTTTGAGACAACCCCTTCATCCCAGGAATCAGTTAGTTACCTTCTCTCAACTGCCTTCAAAGCAAGTACATCTCGCCTTCAGTAAGCAAGCCAAAACTATAAACAGTACTCTGGTTGCAGTCTCACCTATACCTTTACTGTTGTAGCAAGACGTATCTACTTTTATACTCCATCCACTTGCAAAAAAGGCAAACATTCCGTTTGACTTCCGAATTACTTGCTCTACCTGTAACTTTTGTGATTCATGTACACGATCCAAGTAGAAGCCTGCAATCTCCCTCTATGTTAAAAAATCTGCTTTCATTTTCTTCCTGCTAAAGTGGATAACCTGACATTTTCCTGCATTATAATACATCTACCAAAGTTTTGGCCTTTCACTTACCCTACCTTCATCCCTTTGCAGACGCTTTTCCGACCACCTCTCAACTTGTTTTCTTCCCTATCTTTCTCTCTCTCGACAGAGGCTGCAAAAGCAGCCGAACAATTGCAGCATTTTCTGTTTTCGCTTCAGATTTTCTGCCTCAGCAGCACCTAGTTTTTGCCTGCTCAATATGCAGCTAACTCCCCCTCATTTACCCTGCATGTAATCCAAACCTCTTGACATAATGATTTTGAAAATGAAAGGTCCAGCTCACTTCACCTCAGCCAGTGCCAAAGAGACAATTACACAGCTAAAGAGGCTTTATCCCGTCGATGCATCATGCCTAAGTTTGTACGTGGAAAGGATGTGCCCATAAAATTGGAAAGGTGAAATAGGAAATCTGGCATTAACCTTAAACCCACATGGTGGTGGATTGTTTAAAGCACAGCAGGCACTGACTTGGACCCAAATGATTCTGCGCTGTTCTGATTCCAAAACTGAGTTGTCAGACAATTGGTGCTGCTTATTTCTGACACTGTTCCCGGCATTGAGTTCAAAATAGAAACAGGCAAAGATTTTGCGCCCAACCTCGCTATTTATTCTATGACTGGTAAGTCATGAGCCACATGACTTTTAACAAATAAATCCACTTGCTATCTTGCAGTTAGTGCAATATTTTCTGAAGCAATATTCGTTGAAAAACTTCAAATCGGAGCTATTAGAGGAGCAGAGGAGATTCAAAAGGGGTGTGCTAAATTCTGAGGGTCTGAGAGGAAAAACTGGTCCCAATGACTGTCGGATCAGGAACCACTGAACACAGATTTAAGGAAAATAGTTGATTTAATTGATAATTTAAGAGAGCCAGGACAGCGAGAGAGAGGTGAGGAATGCACAGCGTGCTTGAGAATGATGCCAGGGATTTGGGATTTCTGTTACGTGGATGGATTGGAGAAGCTAGGGCAGTTATCCATGGAGAAGAGAAGGTTGAGAGGAGATTTGATAGAGATGTTCAAAATCATAGGGGATCTTGACAGAGTGGATGGGGAAAACCAACGGATACCTATTTAAGGCAAATGGCAAAAGAGGTATTGGCGACAAGATGATTTAGTTTATTCAGCGAATGGTTAGGATCTGGAACGCAGTGCCTGAGATTGTGATGGAGGAAGATTCAATCGTGGCGCTCAAAAGGTAGTTGGATAATTATTTGAATATATAAATTTGCAGAGCAATTCGGAAAGGGCAGTGAAGTGGGATTGGCTGAGTTCCTCCTCCAGACAGCCAACACAGACAAGTGGGGCTGAATGGTCTCCTTCTGTGCTTTGACCGTTCTATAAATTTGGTGGCTGGAGTACACTGCAGAAATGGACAGTCGGAGGAAGAAAATGCGACAGTGACTATTGAAAGGGCATTGGATAAACACTTGCAAAGGAACCTCATGCAGCGCATGGGGAAAGAACAGGGAGAATGGAACCTTATTGGATAGCCTAGCCCAGCACGGGCACGATGGCCCAACTGGCCTTTCTGTGTGCTCTAAGAAGGCACAAAATCCAACATATTTAAAAGGGAACTGGCGTGGAAAACTGTTGACATTATTTACCTGTACTGAAATGTGCTTAGACCACACATAGAGCAATGCACATATTTGTGGCCATTGCATTATGAGACGGATATAATGGCGTTCGAGATGGTGCAAATATTATTTACAGGGAGGCGGTGGCGTAGTGGTATTTCCACTGGTCGATTAACCCATAAACCCAGGGTACTGTGCTGGGGACATGGGTTCAAATCCCACCACAGCAGAAGGTGGAATTTGCATCTGATTTATAAATGGGGAACTAAAAAGCTAGTCTAATGATGGCCATAAAACCATTGTCGATAGTTGCAAAAACACATCTGGTTCATTAATATACTTTAGGGAAGGAAATCTGCTCTCCTTACGTGGTCTGGCCGACATGTCACTCCGGACCCACAGCAATGTGGCTGTCTCTTTCATACCCTCTGAAATAACCTTGCAAGCCACTCAATCGTATGTAACCGCTACAATGTCAGAAAAAGGAGTGAAACCGGACGGACCACCCGGCATCGACCTAGGCACCGGAAATGACAACGGGAAATCCAGCCCTGTCGACCCTGCAAAGTCCTCCTTGCTAACATCTGGGGGCTTGTGCCAAATTCGGGAGAGCTGTCCCAAAGACAAGTCAAGCAACAGTCTGACATAGTCATACTCACGGAATGCTATCTGACATCAATGTCCCAGACACTACCATCACCAACCCCGGGGATGTCCTGTCCCACCAGCAGGGCAGACCCACCAGAGGCGGTGGCACAGTGGTATACAGTCGGGTGGGAGTTGCCCTGGGTGTCCTCAACATGGAATCTGGACCCATGAAGTCTCGTGGCATCATATCAAACAAGAACAAGAAAACCTCCTGCTGATTACCACCTACCGCCCTCCCTCAGCTGTTGAGTCAGTACTCCTCCATGTTGAATGGCACTTGGAGGAAGCACTGAGGATGGCGAGGGCACAGAATGCACTCTGGGTGGGGAACGTCAATGTCCATCACCATGTGTAGCTCGATAGCACCACTACTGACCGAGCTGGCCGATTCCTAAAGGACATAGCTGCTAGACTGGATATGTGGCATGTGGTGAGGGAACCAACAAGAGAGGAAAACATACTTGACCTCATCCTCACCAATCTGGCTGGTGCAGATGCATCTGTCCATGCATGGGTAGGAGTGACCACCGCACAGTCCTTCTGGAGACGAATTCCTGTCTTCACATCGGGGATACCGTCCATCGTGTTGTGTGGCACTACCACCGTGCGACATGGGATAGATTTCGAACAGATATAGCACTGCAAAACATGGCAACCATCAGGTGGTGTGGGGCATCAGCAGCAGATGAATTGTACTCAACCACAATCTGTGACCTCATGGCCCGGATATACCCCACTCTACCATTATCATCAAGCCTGGAACCAACCTTCGGCCAATGAAGAGTGCAGGAGGGCATGCCAGGAGCAGCACCAGGCATACCTCAAAATGAGGTACCTGGGGAAGCTACAACACAGGACTATCTGCGTGACAAATTGCGTAAGCAGCATGTGATAGACAGAGCTAAGCGATCCCATGATCAACGGATCAGAGCTGAGCTCTGTAGTCCTGCCACATCCAGCCATAAATGGTGGTAGACAATTCAACAACTAACTGGAGGAGGTGGCTTCACAAATATCCCCATTCGCAATGATGGCGGAGGCCAGCACATCAGTGAGAACGATAAGGCTGGAGCATTTGCAGCAATCTTCAGCCAGAAGTGCCGAGTTCATGATAGAAGCTCGCCTTCTCCTGAAGTCCCCAGCAAAACATATGCCAGACTTCAGCCAATTTGATTCACTCCGCATGATGTCAAGAAACGATTAACGGCACTGGATACTGAAAAGGCTATGGACTCTGACAGTATTCTGGCAATAGTACTCAAGATCTGTGCTGCAGAACTTGCTGCGCACCTAGCCAAGCCGTTCCAGTACAGCTGCAACACTGGCATCTACCCTGCAATGTGCAAAATTGGAGAGCTATGTCCTGTACACAAATATCAGGACAAGTCCTGCCCGGTCAATTATCGCCCCATCAGCCTACTCTCAATCATCAATAAAGTGATGGAAAGAGTCATCAACAGTGCCATCAAGCAGCACTTGCTTCGCAATAACCTGCTTAGTGACGCTCAGTTTGGGTTCCACCAGGGCCACTTCGCTCCTGATCTCATTACAGCCTTGATTCAAACATGGAAAAAAGAACTGAACTCAAGAGGTGAGGTGCGAGTGACTGGCCTTGACATCAAGGCAGCATTTGACCCAGTTTGGCATCAAGGAGCGTTAGGAAATCTGAGGTCAATGGGAATCGGGAGAAAGCCCTGTGCTGGCTGGAGTCACACCTAGCGCAAATTAAGATGGTTGTGGTTGTTGAAGGTCAATCATTTGAGCTCCAGGACATCACTGCAGGAGTTCCTCAGGGTAGTGTCCTCGGCCCAACCATCTTCAGCCGCTTCATCAATTACCTTCCTTCAGTCATAAGGTCAGAAGTGGGGATGGTCGCTGATGAGTGCACAATGTTCAGCACCATTCGTGACTCCTCAGATACAGAAGCAGTCATGTAGAAATGCGAAAAGACCATAACAATATCCAGGCTTGGGCTGATAAGTGGCAACTTACATTCACGCCACACAAGTTCCAGGCAATGACCATCTCCAACAAGAGTGAATCTAACCATCTACCCTTGACATTCAATGACATTACTTAACATGGCTGAATCCCCCACTATCAATTTCCTAGAGGCTGCCATTGACCAGAAACTGAACTGGGTTTAGCCATATAAATACCATGGCTGCAAAAGCAGGTCAGAGGCCAGGACTCCTGAGGCGCGTAACTCACTCCTGACTCCCCAAAGCCTGTCCACCATCTACAAGGCACACGTCAGGAGTGTGATGGAATACTCTTCACTTGCCTGGATGGGCTCATCTCCAACAACACTCAAGAAGTTCGACGCCATCCAGGACAATCAGCTCGCTTGGTTGGCATCCCATCTACAAGCATTCACTCCCTCCACCACAGACGCATAGTGGCAGCAGTGTGTATCATCTACAAGATGCACTGCTGCAATGCACCAAAGCTCCTTAGACGGAAACTTCCAAACCCGCGAGCTCTACCAACTGGAAGGAATGGGGCAGCAAATGCATGGGAACACCAGCACCTGCAAGTTCCCCTCCCAGACGCATGCCTTCCTGACTCGGAACTATATCGCCGTTCCTTCACTGTCGTTGGGTCAAAATCCTAGAACTCCCTTCCTAACAGCACTGTGGGTGTACCTACTTCACATGGACTGCAGCAATTCAAGAAAGCAGCTCACCACCACCTTCTCAAGGGCAATAAATTCTGGCATAGCCAGTGATGCCCATATCCCATGAATGAATAATAATCAAAAAATATCCCGGAAATGCGTGGGTATACCTATCAGGAAAGGATTGAATCGGCTGGGGTTATTTTCTCATCGAAAGTGAAGGCTGGCAGGTCATCTAATGGAGGTCTTCAAAATTATGAAAGGTTTTGATAGCGTGGATGCCAAGAGAAATGTGTTCACTAGTGAAGAAGTGCAAAACTAGCGTTCAGCATTACAAGATCATTGACAATAAACCAAATCGGAAATTCAGAGGAACATTCTTTATCAGGGGTGTTGGAAAAATTTGGAATTCGCTGCCACAGGGAGTGGTTGAGGTGAATAGCATCGATGCATTTAATGGGAGACTGAGAAAACATGACGGAGAAAAGAATGGAGGATTACTTAAGCACCTATAAAATAGGGCAGCAATAGACCATTCGGCCCCTCCAGTCTGCTTCATTCTTCATGGCAGACCTTTATCAGCTCAACTTCCCCGTTCACTCCAAAGATCTCTCGATTTCTTGACAAATCAAAAATCTATTAATCTCTGTCTGAAATATATGGAATACCCACAAGCCTCTGTTTTAGAGAATTCCAACAATTCACAGACTTTTTTGGGAGGTTGGGGGGGGGGGGGAGGGAGGCGGTGGTGAATGAGCTCATGTGCTTATGTTCCTGTATTCTTTAGGAGTCGTTGTGTGGAGCACCAATGTCGGAAATGACCTCCTGGACTGATTGGCTTAATTCTGTACCATAGTTAATCTGTAGTTTTATGTAATATGATAAACCTTTATAAAACATTGGTTCGGCCACAGGTAGAATATTGCATCCAATTCTAGGCAGCGCACTTTCGAAAAGATGTCAAGGTTATCGAGTGGGTGCAGAAAAGTCTTACAAGAAGGGTTCCAGGGATGAGGGATTTTGGTTACATCTACACATCGGAGAGCCTGGGGTTGTTTATTTATTTTTTGGTACAGCACTGAAACAGGCCATTCGGCCTACTGTGTCTGTGCCAACCAACAGCCACTCACCCATGCTAACCTTACATTAATCCCATATTCCTACCACATCCCCACCAATTTACAACGATCAATTTACTTACCAACCTGCAAGTCTTTGGCTGTGGGTGGAAACCAGACCACCTGGTGTGCGGCTGACCAGCGGAAACCCACCTGATCACAGGGATAACTTGCACACTCCACACAGACAGCAGCCAGAACTGAACACACGATGCCGGAGCTGTGATGCTGTGGTGCTAACCACTGCGCCACTGTGATGCCCGCTTGGTGAAAGTTGGAGAAGAGACAGTTGAGCAAGATTTGTCAGAGGTATTCAAAATTAGGCGGGGTCTTGACAGAGCAGACAGCAACAAACTGTTCCCATTGGTGTAAGGGTCGAGAACAAGAGGGCTGTGCTTCAGGTAATGGACAACAGAAGCAATAACAGCACGAGAATAAATGTTGCTATGATGCTGAATATACTGCCTGAGAGAGTGTTGGATGTAAATCCAATCATGGCTTTCAAAAGGTAATTGAGTTACTATCTGAACGGAAAAGAAAATTGCAGGGCCATGGGGAAAGGCTTGAGGAGTGGGACTCAGTGAGTTGTTCTTCTAGAGAGCTGGCTGACTTGTGTCTGTGCTCCACTGCCGCACCCCCGTCGCCACCCCGCATCCACTAGATGATGAAGGATTGAACTGGAGAGCAATCTTTACACACTTTTGTTTATGTACAGAGATACACATTGCATGCATGTACCTCCTAATTCAGCAGCCAGAGCTTCAGTCTGTTCCTATTTAAAGGGGCTCGGCTGAGTCTCATTTATTTCTCAATTGCTTGTTTACAACTAAATACGCTTAGCATACAATTAATAACCGCTTCTGCCAACACATCGACCAGTAAATGGATTATCTCTGTTCTCCTGCAGACGATAATTATACCTGTCTGATGTTGAATGTTGTGTGCCGCAGAGGTGCTTGTCAAAGTGAAGAGGTTGGAATTCATGCCATGTGCCATCACGGGATGCAGTGCTGTCGGAACAAAGAACTGATGAGGCTGGACGCCCTGACCGCCCAGACTCTCGCTGTTTTCAACTCATGAATCCTTCAATTGCAGCAAACAGCTCCCCTGCCCCCATCCCCACCCGTTCAGCATGTTAGCACCCCCACCCCTAGGCTGCGACTTCTGATTCCTCGAGCGCCACTGCACCATGAAAGCCAATAAAAGCAAATTGCCTTAACAACAACCTCCTCTCCTTGTATAATTCCTCGTCCCGCTCATTGAGAGAGAGTTGAATCAGCAAGTGGGCCTGGACGTGGACGAGCGGGGAGTGGGGGAGGGGGTGAGCCGTTTGGGCACGGCCGGGGTAGTGAGGCACGATGAGATTGACAGCACATCGCCAATTGCATCAGCCTGTGGGTGTGAGATACCCATCCGAGTGTTGATTCATGTTTTATTCGTTCATGGGATCCAGGTGTCGTTCGCAACGCTGGCAGCTATTTCCCATCCATAATTGCACTTGCAATGGTGTTGGTGAGCTGTCTTCTGCCGCTCTAGTCAATGTGGGGTAGGAAGATGCAGAGTGCTGTTAGGAAGTGCGTTGCAGGATTTTTATCCAGTAGCAGTGATAGAACGGCAATATAATTGGAGGGGAATTGCAGTTGGTGGTATTCTCATGCATCTAATGCCCTTGTTCTTCTGGGTGATTGAGGTCGCGGAGTTGGAAGGTGCTGCCTCAGGAGCCCTGGTGCGTTGCTGCAGTGCATCTTGTTGATGGTACACAATGCTGCCGCTGTGCATCGGTGGTGGAGGGAGTAAACGTTTGTGAATGGCGTGCCAATCAAGCAGGCTGCTTTGTCCTTGATGGTGTAGAATTTCTTGAGGGCCCGGAGATGCATGGGAAGACAACCACCACCTGCACGTTCCCTTCCCAAGACAAACACCGTACTGAATTGGAACTATATTGCCATTCTTTCACTGACCCTAGGCCAGAATCCTGGAACACGCTTCCTTACAGCACTTTTGGCGCACCTACCTCGCAAGCACTGCAACGGTTCAAGAAGGCACCTCACCACCCCCTTATCAAGGGCAATTAGGGATGGGCAATAAATGCTGGCCTCACCAGCGACACCCACATCCGATGAACAAATGCAACATACAAGCCTCCTCAATTTGTCTTTTCCTTCATTAACATAGTCATTTCTGGCAGCAAAGGAGGCCATTTGGCCATTGATTTCATGCCGGCTCTCCACAGAGTGCTCCAATCAGTCCCATCTCTCCTGCTTGATTCCTCTAGCCCTGTGCGTTTGTTTGTCCCAAGTTCCCATCCAATTTCCTTTGGCAATCGCTGATCCTCTCTGCTTCCAGCACCCTCATATTGAGGGAGGTCTAGATGATCATCATTCGCATTATTATAAAGGTCTTCCTCACGTCCCCGCTGCATCTCTTGCTGAAAACAGTCCATCTCCGTCCTCTCGTCCTTGTACAAACAGCTAATGGGAATAGATTTTCTTTGTCTACTTTATCTAAATCTCTTAGAATCTTATACCATTCTATCAAATCTTTCCATTAATCGCCTTTGTTCCAAGGAGAACAACCGAGCTCCTCCAACCAAACATTTTCACGAAAATGCCTCCTGTTTGGAACCATTCTGGTAAATCTCCTCTGCACCCTCTCAAGGACTGTCTCATCCTTCCCAACGTTTCGGTACCAGAACTGGATGCAACACTCCAGATGGGGCCAAACGTGACCTTCATAACGATTCAGCATAACAACCCTGTCTTTGTTCTCAATGCCTGTATTTAGTAAGCCCAAGATTACATATGCTTTGCTAACCAATGTCAGAATATGCTATGCCGCCTTCATAGTACGTTGGCAGTGGCTGTCACATTCAGTGACTGCCCAGCTGGAATGTGGGTCTTGTTAGCTATGGCTGGCAACGATGCCAAATGCCTCAGCAATAACGCCAGTCAAAACTAACTATTCAGTTATTCTTAATAACATGGACGACGGGAACGATTGTATTGTAGCCAAATTCGTGGACAATATAAAGATAGTTGCAAAATCAAGATATTTTGGGGGACACAAAGAGTCTTCAAAGGGATTTAAACAGGTTATGTGAGTGGGAAAAACATTGGCAGATTGAGTATAATGTGGGAAAATTTAAGGTTATCCTGTTTCGAAGGAAGAAGACAAAGCAGAATTTAATTTAAAAGGAGAGAGAATGCAAAACCCTGCGGTCCAGAGGGATCTAGCTGTTCTTGTACATGAATGAGGAAAGGTTAGCAAGCAGGTACAACAAGGAATTAGGAAGGCAAATGGAATGCTGGTGTTTATTGCAACGGGTCTAGAGTTTAAAACGTAGGACAGTCTTGCATTGATTGTGTTGGTGAGACGGCATCTAGACTACTGCCTACAGTTTTGTTCTCTTTACTTAAGGCCATGTAGAAATGCATTGGAGGCAGTTCAGAGAAGGCTCACCGCGCTGATTCCTGGGATGAAGGGTTGTCTTTTGAAGAAAGGTTGAGCAGGCTGTAACGATACTAATTGGATTTTACTGGAATTATAGATGATCTCATTGAAACATACAAGATTTTGAAAGGTTTTGACAAGGTCTTTACTGATAGAATGTTACCCCTCGTGGGGAAATCGAGAACGATGGGGCACAGTTTCAGAATCAGGTGTCTCCCATTTAAAACAGAGACGAGGAGGATTTTTTTTTCCCACAGAGGATCATTTCTCTTTGGAATTGTCTACACCAGACAGCAGTGGAGGCTGGAACTTTGCATACATTCAAGGCCGAGTTAGATCTTTAGAGTCATACAGTACAGAAACAGGCCCTTTGGCAATTATTTGATCTACAAGGGAGTCAAGAGTTAATTCAGGCAGACAGGAAAATGGAGTTGAGACAACCATTAGATCTGCCATGATCTTATTGAATGGTTCAGCAAGCTCGAGGGGCAGAACGGCCTGATCCTGCTCTTATTTCCGATGTTCTTATGTTCTGTTTAACGCATGTGACCGATTATTCCCACCCCACCCACCACCCCACCCCACCCTCACCCTCAGAACAAACAATCACTTAGAAACCCGACAAATGCTACTTGCATGTCATAAAACCATGTGTCATCAGATTTGAATATGTGGCTTTCTCTCCCATCATCTGAGTCGTTAAAGAATAGAGTGAATAGGTGAGGCCCCGGCACATATCCTTTCGGGATACACAGAAAGAAAGCAGCAAAGTAAATATAGAGAGAGGAGTTTATAAAGTGTGTGGGAATCACCAGCTGAGGCACAGCAGCAGATCACATCTGGAGTGAGTTTTAAAAGGATGCGGCAACGTCATGCAGAGACGCAACAGCAGAGAGTCATTGGTGGAGAGGTGTTTAAAAAGAGAGCAGAGACCAGCAGCAGAGACACGTCAGCAGAGGAATTCAGGGGAGAGTAGTATAAAAATAAGAATAGGGAAGGAAAACCGGATCAGTCTCCAATTTTTAAAAGATGGAAACCAGGAGTTATACCAGTTAGGGTACGTCTGATATGTTTTCAATGTGGGAAATCAGGGCATGTCAGGTCACATTGTTAGTTTTCTGAACAAATAACAGGGGGAGCATCAGTGAAAGCAGTGTCCAAGTCTATGAAAGTGTTAAGCAGGTGTTTTAACATAATACAATAGCAGAACACATACCCGAAGTTTTAGAAAAAATATAAACTGCTCCTTTTATACACAGGCACACGGCAAAATAATAATTTTAAAAATCCACAGGGATACCAGTTTAATAAAAAACTACCGGCAGACAGGTTTAAAAAGAAAGCACTGTTTTGTTTAAAAAAAACATCTTCCCTTCTGGGAGCAGAGCGGACAACAACAGCGACGTCAGAGGAGAGCTGTGACCTGCTTGGCTGGTATGGAATCTGCACTGAATTTGAAAATAAAACATTGATAAACTAATTAACCCTAATTAACTAATTAATTAATAAGTAGAGGAATAACTAAACCGGAGGTAGTTGATTACTGTACTTAGCATTTAATATTTATAGTAGAAATCTAGCGCTCGGGACCATATAGTTAATTGTAACTTAATTTAGTCAGGATTTAATAAGTATTTATTTTAAATTAATCTATTAATTAGTGCTAGTAATGTCAGTTAGAGGGTAAAGTGTTTAATGTGGGAGGTCCGTGATGCTTCCAGCGTTCCGGGAAACTATACCAGCAGGAAGTGTACCCAGTTGCAGCTCCTCATCGACCGCATTGATCGGCTGGAGCAGAAATTGGATGCACTGAGGACCATGCAGGTGGCGAAAAGCACCATAGACAGGAGTTTTAGAGACGTGGTTAAATCCAAGGTGCAGGCAGATAGATGATTGACCGCTAGAAGGGGCAGGCATTCAGTACAGGAATCCCCTATGGCTATCCGCCTCTCTAACAAGTATGCCGTTTTGGTTATGGTTCGGGGGGATGGCATATCAGGCGAAAACAATAGCTGCAGTCAGAGCAATGGGACCATGGCTGGCTCTGTTGTTCAGCAGGGAGGCATAAAGCGCAGAAGAGCAATCGTTATCGGGGACTCTATAGTCAGGGGCACAGATAGGCGCTTCTGTGGGCGTGAAAGACTCCAGGATATTATGTTGCCTCCCTGGTGCTAGTGTAAAGGATGTCTCTGAACGGGCAAGGGCACTCTGAAGTGGGAGGGTGAACAGTCAGTAGTGTGGTACTCATTGGTGCGAACGACATAGGCAGGAAGAGTGATGAGGTCGCGCAGGGGGAGTTCAGAGAGTTAGGAAGTAAGTTAAAAGACAGGACCTATAGCGTTGTAATCTCGGGATTACTAACTGTGCCACGTGCCAGTGTGGCTAGAAATAGGAGGATAGTGCATCTAAAAACGTGGCTAAACAGGTGGTGTAGGAGGGAGCGTTTCGGATATCTGGATGATTGGAATCTCCTCCGGGACAGGTGGGACCTGTACAAGAAGTACGGGTTGCATCTAAACTGGAGGGGCACAAATATCCTGGCTGAAAGGTTTGCTAGCTTCACTCGGCAGGGTTAAAAGTCGTGTGGCAAGGGGGTGGGAACCCGAGCAGTAGGTCAGCAGGTGAAATAACTGAAGGAGAACTAGTGAATAAGGCCAGTATGACTGAGAGGAATAGCAGGCAGGGAGATGTTGCTGAGCACAGCGGGACTGGAAGTCTGAAGTGCATTTGTTTCAATGCGAGAAGTATAGCAGGTAAGGCAGATGAACTTAGAGCTTGGATTATTACTTGGAACTATGATGTTGTTGCTATTACAGAGACTTGGTTGAGGGAAGGACAGGATTCGCAGTGAAACGTTCAGGGATTTAGATGCTTCAGGCGGGATAGAGGGGCATGTAAAAGGTGTGGCACAGTTGCATTACTGGTAAAGGTGTATATCACAGCTGTACTGCGGGAGGACACCTCGGAAGGATCATGCAGCGAGGCAATATGGGTAGAGCTCAGGAATAGGAAGGGTGCAGCCACAATGTTGGGGCTTAACTACGGGCCTCCCAACAGCCAGCGGGAGGTAGAGGAGCAGATATGTAGACAGATTTTGGAAAGATGTAAAAGCAACAGGGTTGTTGTGGTGGGTGATTTTAACTTCCCCTACATTGACTGGGACGCAATTGGTGCTAGGTGCTTGGATGGGGCAGAATTTGCAAGGAACATCCAGGAGGGCGAATTGAAACAATATGTAGATAGTCCAACGAGGGAAGAGGCCGTACTCAACCTGGTATTGGGGAATGAACCCGGCTAGGTGGTCGAAGTTTCAGTCGGTGAGCATTTCGAGAACAGAGACCATAATTCCGTAAGTTTTAATGTACTTGTGGACAAGGATAAGCGTCGTCCTCGGGTTAAGGTGCTAAATTCGGGGAAGGCTAATTATGACAATATTAGGCAGGAACTGAAGAATTTAGATTGGGGGCGGCTGTTTGAGGGTAAATCAACATCTGACATGTGGGAGTCTTTCAAACGTCAGTCGATTAGAATCCAGAAGCGGCATGTTCCTGTGAGGATGAAGGATAGGTTTGGCAAGTCTCAGGATCCTTGGATAACGAGGGATATTGTGAGCCTCGTCAAAAAGAAAAAGGAATCATTCATAAGGACTAGAAGGCTGGGAACAGACGAAGCCCTTGCGTAATATAAAGAAAGTAGGAATCAACTTAAGCAAGGAGTCAGGAAGGCTAAAAGGGGTAATGAAAAAGTCATTGGCAAACAGGATTAAGGAGAATCCCAAGAATTTTATACGTATATAAAGAGCAAGAGGGTATCCAGGGAAAGGGTTGGCTCACTCAAGGACAGTGGAGAGAATCTATGCGTGGAGCGAGAGGGAATGGGCGAAGTACTAAATGAATACTTTGCATCACTATTCACTGAATAGAAGGACTTGCTGGATGATGAGTCCAGGGAAGGGAGTGTAGATAGTCTGGGTCATGTCGATATCAAAAAGGAGGAGGTGTTGGCAGTCCTGTAAAACATTAAGGTAGATAAGTCCCAAGGGCCTGATGGGATCTACCCCAGAATACTGAGGGATCAAAGGGAAGAAATTGCTGAGGCCTTGACAGAAATCTTTGCATCCTCAATGGCTACCGGTGAGGTCCCAGAGGACTGGAGAATAGCCAATGTTATTCCTTTGTTTAAGAAGGGCAGCAAGGATAATCCAGGAAATTACAGGCCAGTGAGCCTTACGTCCGTGGTATGGAAATTATTGGAGAGGATTCCTCGGGATGCGATTTACTCCCATTTGGAAACAAATGGACTAATTAGCGAGAGGCAGCATGGTTCTGTGAAGGGGCCTCTCTAACTTGATCGAGTTTTCTGATGGAGTGATGAAGATGATTGTTGAAGGAAAGGCAGTGGATGTTTTCTGCATGGACTTCAGTAAAGCCTTTGACAAGGTTCCTCATGGCAGACTGGTACAAAAGGTGAAATCACACGGGACCGATAGTGAGCTGGCAAGATGGATATAGAACTGTCTCGGTCGTAGAAGGCAGAGGGTAGCAGTGGAAGGGTGCTTTTCTGAATGGAGGGCTGTGACTAGTGGTGTTCCGCAGGGATCAGTGCTGGGACCTTTGCTGTTTGCAGTGTATATAAAAGATTTGGAGGAAAATGTAGCTGGTCTGATTAATACGTTTACGGATGACACAAAGGTTGGCAGATTTTCGGATAGTGACAAAGATTGTCAGAGGATACAGCAGGATGTAGATTGGTCGGAGATTTGGGCAGTGAAATGGCAGATGGAGTTTAATCCGGAAAAATGTGAGGTAATTCATTTTGGAAGATCTAATAAAGGTGAGACGTATACAGTAAATGGCAGAACCCTTAGGAGCATTGACAAGCAGAGAGATCTACAGGTCCACAGATCACTGGAAGGTGGATAAGGTCGTGAAAAAGGCATACGGCATGCTTGCCTTCATCGGTTGGGGCATCGAGTATAAAAATTGGCAAGTCATGCTGCAGCTGTACAGAACCTTAGTTAGGCCACACTTAGAGGATTGTGCACCATTCTGGTCTCCACACTACCAGACGGATGCGAGGCTTTGGAGAGGGTACAGAAGAGGTTTACCAGGATGTTTAATGGTCTGGAGGGCATTTGCTATGAGGAGAGGTTGGAGAAACTCAGATTGTTTTCACTGGAACGACGGAGGTGGAGGGGCGACATGATTGAGGTTTACAAAGTTAGATTAGATTAGATTAGAGATACAGCACTGAAACAGGCCCTTCGGCCCACCGAGTCTGTGCCGAACATCAACCACCCATTTATACTAATCCTACACTAATCCAATATTCCTACCAAACATCCCCACCTGTCCCTATATCCCTACCAACTACATATACTAGTGACAATTTATCATGGCCAATTAACCTATCAACCTGCAAGTGTTTTGGCTTGTGGGAGGAAACCGGAGCACCCGGAGAAAACCCACGCAGACACAGGGAGAACTTGCAAACTCCACACAGGCAGTACCCGGAATCGAACCCGGGTCCCTGGAGCTGTGAGGCTGCGGTGCTAACCACTGCGCCACTGTGCCGCCCCTTATGGGTGGCATGGACAGAGTGGATAGTCAGAAGCTATTTTCCAAGGATAGAAGGGTCAGTTACTTGAGGACATATGTTTAAGGTGCGAGGGGCAAAGGTTAGAGGGGATGTGCGAGGCAAGTTCTTTACACAGAGGCTGATGAGTGCCTGGAATTTGCTGCCGGGGGGTGATGGAAGCAGGTACGAAAGCAACGTTTAAGAGCCATCTTGAAAAATACATGAATAGGATGGGAATAGAGGGATAAGGACCCCGGATGTGCAGAACGTTTTAGTTTAGACAGTCATCAAGATCTGCGCAGAATTGGAGGGACGAATGGCCTGTTCCTGTTCTGTACTGTTCTTTGTTCCTTGTTCGTTGTACCCCAGGAGCAGTGATACAGACACCGTGTGGCCTGTCCGCTCTCCACCAGGCTCAGTGATAAAGATACAGTGGGTCCAGGCTACTCTCCACCAGGGTCAGTGCGGCAGACAAAGTGCGGTAACGCTGTTCTCCCCCAGGCACAGTATCACAGACTTAATAAAGCCGGTCTGCTCTCCCCCAAGCTTAGTCACATAGACACCGTGAGGCCAGTCTGCTCTCCCTCTGGCTCAGTGATACATACAGAGTGGGGTCATTCTGCTCTCCCCTCACTCATTGGAGCCAGTCATCTCTCCCCTGGATCAGCAATACAGACACAGTGGAACAGAACGTTTCCCCACAGGCTCAGTGATACAGCCACAGTGAGTCCGGTCTGCTCTCACCCAGTCTCAATGATACTGTCACCGCGGGTATTGTCTGCTATACCCCAGTATCAGTGATCCAGTCACAGTGGGGCGGGTCTGTTCTACCCCAGGATCAGTGATACAGAGCACAGTGGGTCCGGTCTGCTCTACACCAGGCACAGTGACATAGACATAGTAGAGCCAGTCTTCTCTCCCCCAGGCTCAGTGACACAGAGTGGGGTGGGTATTCTCTACCGTCAGGCTCAGTGATACAGACACAGTGGGGCTGATCAGCTCTCCCCAAGACTCACTGACACAGACACCTTGGGGCCGGTCTGGTCTCCCCCGTTCTCAGTGATACAGACCCAATGGAGTTGGTCTACTCTCCCCAGGCTCAGTGACACAGACACAGTGGGGCCGCTCTGCGCTCACCAAGGCTCAGCGATACAGACACAGTGGGGCAAATCTGCTCGACCCCATGTTCACTGATGCCGACAAATTGGGGCTGGTCATCTCTCCACAGTCTTAGTGACACAGACACATTGGGACGGGTCTGTTCTTCCCCAGGATCAGTGATACAGAGCACAGTCGGTCCGTTCTGCTCTACACCAGGCTCCCCGATACAGGCACAGTGGGGCCAGTCAGCCCTCCTCACAGGCTCAGTGATGCAGACGCTGATGGGCCCGTCCGCTTTACTTCCAGGCTCAGTGACACAGACACAGCAGGGTCAATTTGCCCGCCCCCAGGCTCAGTGACACAGAGTGGGACGTGTCTTCTCTCCGTCAGGCTCAGTGATACAGACATAGTGGGGCTGGTCTGCCTTACCCCAGCTTCAGTGGTACAGATACAGAGGGGGCCTATCTGCTGTCCCCCAAGCTCCCTCATACTCGCACAATGAGTCCAGTCTGCTGTGCCCCAGGCTCAGTGATGCAGACACAGTGCGGCTGGCCTGCTCTCCCCCAGGTTCAGTGGTACAGACACAATGGCGCCCGGCTGTTCTCCCCAAGACTCACTGATACAGACACATTGGGGTCGGTCTGGTCTCCCCCAATCTCAGTGATACAGACCCAGTGGAGTTGGTCTACTCTCCCCAGGCTCAGTGATACAGCCACAGTAGAGGCCGTCTGCTCTCCCCCATGTTCAGTGATGTAGACAAAGTGGGTCCGGTCTGCTGTCCCTCAGACTCAGTCATACAGACACAGTGGGGCGGCTCTTCTCTCCGTCAGGCTCAGTGATGCAGACATAGTGTGGCCAGACTGCACTCACCCCGTCTCAGTGATATCAACACAGTGCGGCCAGTCGACTTTCTCACAGTCTCAGTGATATAGACACAGTGGGGCCAGTCTGCTATTCCCCAGGCTCAGTGATGCAATCACTTCCAGAACTCTTAGTAAGTGATGTGCTGCTAACAGATTCCTCCCTCACCTACCAACTGGACACTCGAGCTGCAGTTCCATTAACAAGAAGGCAAGTTCCGAAGAAGGGGCACTGACCCGAAACGTTAACTCTGCTTCTCTTTCCACAGATGCTGCCAGACCTGCTGAGTGGTTCCAGCATTTCTTGTTTTTATAACAAGAAGGCAAGGTTGGCCCTCCCATTAGCCCCAGCCCCCGCAGACCCATTCTGCATTCCCCCTTGTTACTACGATGTCTCTCCATGTCTGGGCAGAGATGGTTCATCTAATTCCCAAGATTAAGCCTTGAATGCCCCAAGGTCCGATACACAGCCTCATCACTATCCATATTGTGTTCTCCCCTTTAAAACATGTAACTAAGCATTGATGGGGAATTGAAGAGCCTGTATCAGATCCAATGACCCCTCCTCTTGTCCATATATGACAAAATACTGCGTATTTTCCATGTTCTCCTGATCATTACAATGTATCTTTTCGAAATTATTAGAGCCAATCCAGAAGCTTGTGGCTTGTTTCAACAAATAGACCAACGACAGTTTTTGGGCGGCACAGTGGTGCAGAGTTCAGCACCGCAGCCTCACTGCTCCAGAGACCCGGGCTCTCCCTGTGTCTGCGTGGGTTTTTGCTGGGTGCTCCGGTTTCCTCCCACATCCAAAGGACTTGCAGGTAATAGGTAAATTGGCCATTGCAAATTGCCCCGAGTATCGGTAGCGAATATGAGATTACTGTTGGGTTAGTATAAATTGGGGGTTGTTGGTCGGCACAGACTCGATGGGCCGAAGGGCCTGTTTCAGTGCTGTATCTCGAAAAAACAAACAAAAAAAATACTTCCCCCATCGACCCTATCATTAGCCTCTTTCAATTATTCAGTCAAAGATTGAGGCCAGGATGAGATGAAATTTACTCTGGATGGATGACAGACAAACTGAAACTGTCTTCTTTCACTTCCACAAAAAAATCTGCATTTTTTGCATTGTTTGCATCAGATTTCGGCTGCTAAAAGGCAATTAAAATCGCATCACACGTTTGCCATGAAATGGCCTTGTCCAACAAGAGCGAATCTAACCACCTCCCCTTGATATTCATCGTCGTGTTCACTCCCCAATTACCACATTATTAATCTCATAGGCGTTACCTTTGATCAGAAAGTTAACTCGGCCAGCCAGATAAATATCGTTGCTCCAGAGAAGATCAGACGCTGGGATATATGCAACAAATAACTCACTGATTTTTACATCCGCAATCGACAAGGCATACGTCAGGAATAATGGAATACACTCCACTTTCCTGGATCTGTACCGCCGCCACAAAATCTCAAGTGCCTTCAGCAGGATCCATGCAAATGGGCTTGCTTGATGCACATCCGATGCACCAATGTAACACTTAACGCCTTCCACCACAAGCACACAGTGGCTGCCGTGTGCACCAGATATAACATCACACCGCAGGAGGTTAATAAATTTATTTAGACAGCTCCTTTCAAGCATGAGACCACTAACACCTAAAAGTATAAGGGCGGCAGACACATGGAAATATGAACACCTGAATGCTCCCTCCAAGCCACAGACATCCTGAGTTGGAAAGACATCGTCATTTCTTCACTATTGCTGGGTAAAAATCCTGGTTCTTCCTTTTTAATTGTACTGCGGGTGAACCTAAAGGAGATGAGTCTAGCGTTTCAAGAAGGTGACTCTCCACCACGTTCCCAAGAGAAACTGAAGATGGATAACAAATCCCAGCCTCGCCAGCAATACCCACATCCAAGGAACAAGAAGGAACTGCCTTCACCTTGCTACCTCAGTCGAAGCCGAGATGTGTGGTACATTGGTGCCCTGCCCGGCCCTGAGCTCAGCACATTCTCCACCGTTTAGGAATAAGCGGTCTCCCAATTAAGACAGTGATGAGGAGGAATTCCTTCTCTTGAAAGTTCCATTGCATTTAGAATTCACTTACACAGAAGTCAGTAGAGTCTGGGTCATTGAATATATTCAAGGCTAGTTTAGACTGATTTTTCATTTACGAATTCTTATTACTGAGACTTGGTTGAGGGAAGGGCATGATTGGCAACTAAATATCCCAGGATATCGATGCTTCAGGCGGGATAGAGAGTGAGGTAAAAGGGGTTCAGGAGTTGCATTACTGGTCAAAGAGGATATCACAGCTGTGCTGAAGGAGGGAACTATGGAGGACTCGAGCAGTGATGCAATGTGGGCAGAACTAAGAAATAGGAAGGATGCAGTAACAATGTTGGGGCTGTACTACAGGCCTCCCAACAGCGAGCGTGAGATAGAGGTACAAATATGTAAACAGATTATGGAAAGATGTCGGAGCAACAGGGTGGTGGTGATAGGAGATTTTCATTTTCCTAACATTGATTGGGATTCACTTAGTGTTAGAGGTCTAGATGGAGCAGAATGTGTAAGGAGCATCCAGGAGGGTTTTCTGGAGCATTATGTAAATAGTCCAACAGGGGAAGGGGCCATGCAGGACCTGGTGTTGGGGAATGAGCCCGGCCAGGTGGTTAAAGTTTCAGCAGGGGACAACTTTGGGAATAGTGATCACAATTCCGTAAGTTTTAGAATACTCATGGACAAAGACGAGAGTGGTCCGAAAGGAAGAGTGCTAAATTGGGGGAAGGCCAACTATACCAAAATTCGGCAGGAGCTGGGGAATGTAGATTGGGAGCAGCTGTTTGAAGGTAAATCCACATTTGATATGTGGGAGGCTTTTAAAGAGAGGTTGATTAGCGTGCAGGAGAGACATGTTCCTGTGAAAATGAGGGGTAGAAATGGCAAGATTAGGGAACCATGGATGACAGGTGAAGTTGTGAGACTAGCTAAGAGGAAAAAGGAAGCATACATAAGGTCTAGGCGGCTGAAGAAAGACGAAGCTTTGGAACAATATCGGGAATGTAGGACCAATCTGAAACGAGGAATTAAGAGGGCTAAAAGGGGTCATGAAATCTCTTTATGCAAACAGAGTTAAGGAAAATCCCAAAGCCTTTTATTCATATATAAGGAGCAAGAGGGTAACTGGAGAAAGGATTGGCCCACTGAAGGACAAAGGAGGAAAGTTATGCGTGGAGTGAGAGAAAATGGGCGAGCTTCGAAACGAGTACTTTGCATCGGTATTCAACGAGGAAAGGGACATGACGGATGTTGAGGTGAGGGACAGATGTTTGATAACTCCAGGTCAAGTCGGCAGAAGGAGGGAGGAAGTGTTGGGTATTCTAAAAGGCATTAAGGTGGACAAGTCCCCAGGTCCGGATGGGATCTATCCAGGGTTACTGAGGGAAGCGAGAGAGGAAATAGCTGGGGCCTTAACAGATATCTTTGCAGCATCCTTAAACACGGGTGAGGTCCCTGATTACTGGAGAATTGCTAATGTTGTCCCCTTGTTTAAAAAGGGCAGCAGAGAAAATCCAGGTAATTATAGACGGTGAGCCTGACGTCAGTGGTAGGGAAGCTGCTGGAGAAGATACTGAGGGATAGGATCTATTCCCATTTGGAAGAAAATGGGCTTATCAGTGATAGGCAACATGGTTTTGTGCAGGGAAGGTCATGTCTTACCAACTTAATAGAATTCTTTGAGGAAGTGACAAAGTTGATTGATGAGGGAAGGGCTGTAGATGTCATATACATGGACTTCAGTAAGGCGTTTGATAAGGTTCCCCATGGTAGGCTGATGGAGAAAGTGAAGTCGCATGGGATCCGGGGTGTACCAGCTAGATGGAGAAAGAACTGGCTGGGCAACAGGAGACAGAGAGTAGCAGTGGAAGGGAGTTTCTGAAAATGGAGACGTGTGACCAGTGGTGTTCCACAGGGATCCTTGCTGGGACAACTGTTGTTTGTGATATACATAAATAATTTGAAGGAAAGTATAGGTGGTCTGATTAGCAAGTTTGCAGACGACACTAAGATTGGTGGAGTCGCAGATAGTGAAGGAGACTGTCAGAGAATACAGCAGAATATAGATAGATTGGAGAGTTGGGCAGAGAAATGGCAGATGGAGTTCAATCAGGGTAAATGCGAGGTGATGCATTTTGGAAGATCCAATTCAAGAGTGAACTATACAGTAAATGGATAAGGCCTGGGGAAAATTGATGTACAGAGCGACTTGGATGTTCAGGTCCATTGTTCCCTGAAGGTGGCAACGCAGGTAAATAGAGTGGTCAAGAAGGCATACGGCATGCTTTCCTTCATCGGACGGGGTATTGAGTACAAGAGTTGGCAGGTCATGTTACAGTTGTATTGGACTTTGGTTCGGCCACATTTGGAATACTGCGTGCAGTTCTGGTCGCCACATTACCAAAAGGATGTGGATGCTTTGGAGAGGGTGCAGTGGAGGTTCACCAGGATGTTGCCTGGTATGGAGGGCGCTAGCTATGAAGAGGGGTTGAGTAGATTATAATTATTTTCATTAGAAAGGCGGAGGTTAAGGGGGGTCCTGATTGAGGTGTACAAAATCATGAGAGCTACAGACAGGGTGGATAGCAAGAAGCTTTTTCCCAGAGTGGGGGATTCAAATACTAGGGGTCACGCGTTCAAAGTGAGAGGGGAAAAGTTTAGTGGGGATATGCGTGGAAAGTTCTTTACGCAGAGGGTGGTGGGTGCCTGGAACGCGTTGCCAGCGGAGGTGGTAGATGCAAACACGATTGCGTCTTTTAAGATGTATCTGGACAGATACATGAATAGGCAGGAAGCAAAGAGATACAGACCCTTAGAAAATAGGCGACATGTTTAGGTAGAGGATCTGGCTCGGCGCAGGCTTGGAGGGCCGAAGGGCCTGTTCCTGTGCTGTAATTTTCTTTGTTCTTTGAGGGAGTAAAGACTTACTGTTGTCTTGCAGAAAATTGGAATTACGGCAGTGGTCAGATCTGCCATTATGGTATTGAATGCAGAACCTGATCCTGAGGCTGAATGGCCTACTCCCGCTTTTATTTCTCATGACCATATGATCATAGGTGAAAGGATATCTGTTGCATCTCTTGCATTTGCATAAATAGGAGATGCGGGTAAGCAAACCAGATCTTGGGTGTGATGGAAGAGTGAATACAGATATTCTGTTCGCGGTTTTTACGTGGACATGGTGGAAATGGAGGATCATAATGTGTTGAATGTGCAGGCGGTTGGAGTGGAAAGTGAGAATAAGTGATTTCATAGCATGGTTCTTGAAGGTAGGGAAGGAGGTGAGGACAGTCACTCAAGGTGATGGAACAGATAAAGCTGAGACCTATGCGAAACTAATGTGAGGAATGCACGGTTAATGTGAAATGAAGAGACTGCAGAAGCTCTGATATGGAAGATGGCACCGTTGGGACAAACAGAAGGCGATGAGGAAACTGAGAGAATGGAAGTTATTATTTATGCAAATGGAGTTTGAGGAAGTGTGGGCAAGATCATTGTGGAAGTTGGTGGATCATAGTAAATATTGATGCAGAGTCTGTCCACTTATATTGAGGGAGGGAATTCGTGGAAGAGAAGTGAGGAGTCACAGATGGACCGTTTTCAAGCGCGGCAGGAACAGATAGTTAAATGCAAATTTGATCAATTTTTCGAGCTCAATTAGAAAGAAGGATTTGACACAGAAACAATTATCGATGTGTCGGATAAAAAGGTTGAAAAGGGAAACGGATTACTTCGGACCATGTGAGGGAGAGAACAATATTGAAAATCCTGCCATTGTATCGGGTTCTAGGCACCAGAAAATGCTCAAGAGAAAACTTCAGGGTTGACAGATGGTTTATGCCGACAGATTGAAGAATCGGGGTTGTTCTCCTTAAAGAGGAAATTGAGAGAGAGAGTTTAATAGAGTTGTTCCAAACCATGGGCTGTTTAAACAGAGTCGATAGAGAGAAACTGCTCTCATTGGCAAAGCTGGTGAAAAACAAAGGCCACCGGTTTAACGGATTGGCAATAGAATCAATGGCGACATGAGGAAAAACGTATGTTTCCACAGCACATGTTTAGGATATGAAATGAACTGCCTGAGAGTGTGGTGCCTACAGATTCAATCAGAAGCGAACTGAATAAACAACTGAAGAGAAAAACAATGCCGGTCAGTGAGGAGGGGATGTGGGAGTCAGATTAGATGAGCTGCCTGTGCAGAGAGCTGACATGGACAAGACAGACCAAATGGCCAACTGCTGTGTTGCAACCATTCTATGTTTCTTTTTGTTTTAATAATTGAATTGTTGAACGGAATTGCACAATTAAAGAGAGCATCCAAAGTATCGACGAACATCCCTTAGAGGCTTCTCTGACGTTAGGAATTTCATTTCTGAATAATCATACTGAGTGAAGGCGATCACGAAAACTACTTGAGATCTAAAGATGGGACTCGTGATTTATGTAGGACTTCCTTGATTTCTGTTTCACACGGCTTCCAGTTATGATTAGTTGCTTATTTTGATCAGATTTGT
Organism: Heterodontus francisci; assembly: GCF_036365525.1. NCBI lineage: Eukaryota > Metazoa > Chordata > Chondrichthyes > Heterodontiformes > Heterodontidae > Heterodontus > Heterodontus francisci. The sequence goes on from NC_090391.1 coordinate 52,805,196, forward strand.
CCAGTCTTAGGGGTGGGGCTTGGTCCAAAACAATCTTAGTGCAAAATATATTCCATCAACAGGGAATCAATACAGCTGTCGTAATGTGTTTGTTCAAAGATTAAGAAAAACTGTTTGAACAATTTTGCAACTTCAGTATCCCCATGGAGCTCCGGGCATGTACAAAGGTAATGCCCTGGGAATGTGTAACGTCAGAATTTATTTCAGAGATATTACCTGCAGCATGAACAGACCGATCACTCCATGCAGAAAATGCACCAACCACTTCAATGGGTCAGGAACATATTCTATGTGATCCTTGCTATAGTTGGCGTTCCTGGTAATTACCTATAACCAATGAAGTTCTGAAAATCTGTGTATGAGCTGGTTTCTTTCATTGCCATGGGAATATTAATATTACATGAGATCGAATGGTTACAGTTACACAGACACACATTCAATAATATAATTGCATTAATTTCCTGAATTATCGGTGCAGTTTTAATCTGTTGTCTCAACTGTTTCTAGCACAAGGCACTCTGCATTGGAAAGTTATTGAATTATGTGGAATGTTGTGTTCTGTAGAATCACAGCTCAAAGCAGGGAAATCTCAGAGGGGAAGGATTACTTGAGTTATCTGTTAATGTAGAATTATACTGTGTGTGCACACTAACTGGAGTGGAGCACCTGACCTCAGCGATCATGCATAACTGGGAATCTCTGTTACTCTAGAATTGCATTTATTGTGGCTGACTAACTGGTGTGGACAACGTAACACGGGGGACCATGTATTTCCTGGAGTATCTGTCATTGTATCCAATACAGGTCCCCATTTACTCTTCGTCGAGTTGTTGACAGCACAATGGGGTGCTGATTAATTTCCTTCCCGATCACAGTCCTGAGAAGCGTTTGGTCATAAGTGCACTGCAATAATAAATAATCCTCTTCAATATTACGGAAAAAAAGCACCGATGACGATGACTTGTTCATAGACAAGTTACTGATTTTCCAGCACAGAAACTGGGCATTCGGCACAACTAGATTAGGACTGTCTTCCTGCTCTTCACGAGCCTCTCTTCATTTCAGCTCATTTATCCTATCAGCATATCCTTCCAATAATGTCTCCCTCATGTACTAACCTCGCTTCTTCTTATTTTGTTTCCCATTGCAACTACTCCAAGAGGTCTCAATTCCACGTTCTCAGCCCTCTGAGTAAATAGGTCTCTCTTGAATTCCATCGTGCATTTATTGATGATCGTCTTATTTTCAGGAAATGCAGAAACTGGTCACCAGCAAAGGTGGAAATATCAGGTCTGCGTTTTCCCTCTCTAACCCCGATAGTATTTTAAATTCCTCTATTATCTCAACACACATCCTTCTCTTAACGACAGATAGAACCACGACATATCCCAATAACTATAATATTTCAGTTAAGGTATTATTTTTGTGAAGAATATATGAACCTGCTGGTTACTCTGTATATTTTTATCATTTGTGGACCAGAAGAGCACACATTATTTATGTGCTCAATAACCACCTTTCTCGTAGGTTATTATAACATTTTTCTTTTAGTGATATTCCTTTAGAAATGAAACCTCGTGCTTTGATCACATTTGCATTGACTCATGAAACTCCCTTTTCACTTCAACTTATTTATACATCAGAGAGAGTTGTCCAATCTGGATGAGTGCCTCCGATCCGAGGGACTGGTTCGAGTCAGGAAGAAATTTCTTCGACCCGAGGGATCGAGTCCGAGTCCGGGATGGGTTCCTACTTTGGGAGTGGTTGGAGACCTTTTCTCAAGTCTACTCGTTTTTTGGGTCCTCATTGCTACATTTAACTAGTTGACCAGCGTCCGGTGAGCGGGGTGCTGTACCTCTCCGTCCAGGATTTGTTAAATCTGGAAGTGCTGCGGTTGGAGGCAGGTTGGGGTCATGGACCCGATCTGACCCGATCCCAACCCACACGGTTTTGATGCTAAAATCCTTCCTGCCTGGGTTGAGAAGCGGACAATGTTTTTCAGCAATTTACAGCCACTTCTCCCTTCTCTCCTTTCCTGTTAATTTGGTCTCAATTGTGATCCTGTCCAAGGGAAATTGCGGACTCTCAACCTGCCCCACCCGCTACCTGGTGGCCATGTCAACGGCGGATCTACTGGTCATTATCACTGAGATCATACTCTGGAGAATCAATAATCTTTATTTCCCATTAAGTTTCCTGGACCTCACCTCTGTGTGTCGCTCTCGTTATGCCCGGACCCGTGCAGCCATCGACTGTTCCATCTGGTTCACCATCACTTTCACATTTGATCGATTTGTCGCCATTTGTTGCCAGAAGCTGAAATCAAAATATTGCACCAGGAAAACTGCGACTGTGGTTCTGTCAACAACTTGCATTCTGTTCTGTCTAAACAATATTCCCACCTACTTTAGATATAAAGCTAAATGGGTAATCGACAATGTAGGATGGTGCTGTTCTAATAAGACAAGCTATTTTACTGACCTTCGATGGATTGGATTCAGATTGTTTGAAAAAGCTTTAACACCATTATTACCATTCATTTTAATTCTGTTGCTGAATGCTCTGACGTTCAGACACATTTTACTGAACAGTCGAGTTCGTCAGAGACTGAGGTGTCAGTGCAAGAAAGATAATCACAGTGACTCTGAAATGCACAGAAGAAGGAAGTCCATGATTTTACTCTTCAGCATATCTGGCAGTTTCATATTTCTGTGGCTGGTGTATATTTTATATATCTTTGATGCTGGTGATCTCTTAGATGGTGAATCTTTCGATATATTTGAAGATGTCGCATATATGCTGCAGAATTTAAGTTGCTGTCCAAATACATTTATTTATGTGGTCACTCAGTCCGAGTTCAGAGAGCAGTTAACAAATGCAGTGAAATATAGAGTTACATCAATTATTAAATTAACTAATAAACAAAGCAACTGAGACCAGCTTTAAGATCCAGTGGTTAATGGACAAGAGGTGACCACTGAAGGTCCAGAAGAAAATGGCCTGTAGGAGTGAATACAAACACCAGAGCTGAAGAGGGGGTCGAGAATAGGAGGATTGGAAGGAAATTAGCAGCGGCTATCTGATATACCAAAGACCAGTGAATAAAGAACAAACCGTGACATTCAGAGGACCTGAAGTAAATGAGCAGGAGTAGTCGGTCCTGCCAAGCAGTATTGGGAGAAGCGCAAGAAGTTACTTTCAGAGGATCAACAATAAATATGCAGCAGGAGTCAGACAGAGCATAGAGCAGCGGGTCGGGTTGGATGGGGGGCGGGGGTGTGGGGGAGTGGGGGGGAGTGGGCGCCGAAAGGAGACACTGGGAGGACCGGAGGTACATTATCAGAAATCAAAAAAGTGGAAGAGCAGTGAGAAAAATGGAAAGAGAGGACCTTCGTAAAGGGGTCAGGAGGAGAGTGATTGCGCTCCCTAAAGGAACTAATGTGAAAGAAGCTTGAACTGGATATGACTCCTATCATTAAACAAGAACCATGCCGTTTAATAATTATGTTAAACTAACTTGATCAATTAACTGTAGCTGTAGAAGCAAACATCTATTTTGAAAAAAATGCATTGTCTTCCTGATATATATATTCTTAATCGCTTTGGCACCTTGGGAATTTTGAGGTGAATTGTTTACAATAGTTGACATGGTTGATAAGAAGATGAAACATTGATGGACAACTGCTTTGTATCTACAAGGATGTATTATTTGTTCACACAATGAAATGTTAACTCTGGGAGCCGAGGAAAGAAGCGATGTACATGCTTTCAGTGCACACCACTCTAATTACAGATGTGCCGAGACAGCAGATGAACCTCATGTTGATCTAGTGGAAGATGTGGTAATCTAGTGGAAGGCATGATAATAGCTTAGCAATTAACTGCACTCCTGTGAAAGGATAATGACTGTCATTGACTGAGGAGATCAGCAGATGGGGTGACAGTCTTCAATATGAGGAGTGTCAATGAAGTTTTAACAGATAATAACATTCTTCATCATCAGTAGTCATTTGGGGTAATGATATTTTAGAAGGTAACAACATGTAAAATTTGTGCAGATCACACCACTCATGAGCTAGATAATAGAAGGAAAGGTCAACAACAATAATGAGATTAAGCAGAAGGCAGATATTGTCCTCTGGGGAATTGGAGGTACTTGGAATTGTGTTTTAAAATGACTAACGTTACTTAATCCTCGATAAATTAATGAATGGACTCATTAAGAAATAAATTAGTCAATGTCATACTTTGTGAATGATAACATGATTAGGAAATGGCCTGAAACGTTTCATTGGATTCACAATTACACATTCATCTCCAATATAAATGTGCTCAGGTGGGGTAAAATCAGTTGCGCTGCACGTATCTTCAAATAGGCAACTATTGTGTAGCAACTTGCAATAGGTTATTTGAGTTATAAGAGAAACCACTTTCTATTTTAACCTCACTTATATTAAGCCAATAGGAGAGAAATTATTTGAGTCTGACCACTGTGATTTAGAAGTGCAACAACGACTGAGACAAAGACGAAGGAATTATTATTGGAGGAATCAAAATGAAATAAAAGATGGTACGAAGTGGAATCAAATGGAATGTTGATTCTTGAAGCAAAAACAAACCATTTTAAATATTGTATTGGATAATAAAGTTTCTTCAACGCTCAACAGTTGGTGAATGACAGTTGTTGGAGAATAGCTCCAAATAGCTGGGTTGTTAACTAAAGGTAAAGGGACAGGTCTGCAGATTTTTTTTAACATACAGGTAGGTTTGTTTTTAGGGAATCAAGGTCCATAGTTAATATAATAGATGTTTTGGGAAATTAAAGGGGATAAATTAAGAGTCAGTCATGACAGGGCAGCTCGACAACGTGGTGTGCGCCTCCTGTGTAATGTGTGACGTCAGGGACAATTCCAATGTCCAGGGCGAGTATGTGTACAGAACGTATCTCCAGCTGCAGCTACTCGAAATCCGCGTTTTGTATCTACAGCGGGCTGGGGAGCATCTGCGAGGCTGAGATCATCGTGGATGGCACATACATGGAGGTAGTCACACCGTAGGTAAGGACTGCTCATGCAGAAAGGAAATGAGTGACCGCCAGGCAGAGTAGAAGAACCAGGCAGGTAGTGCAGGAGACCCCTTGGTCCAGCTCCATATCTATATTCCGCTTTGGACACTGTTGGGGGAGATAGCTTCTCAGGGGAACGCGGCAAGAGCTAAGAGGGTGGCAGCACGGGTAGCTCAACCACACAGCAGGGGAGGGAAAGGATTGGGGAACTATAGTAAGAGGGGATTTTATCGTAAGGGGTACAGACAGGCGTTAATGTGGCTGCAAACGTGATTCCAGGCTGGTATGTTGCCTGCTTGGTGCTTGGGTCAAAGATATCATGGAACGGTTGCATGACATTCCGAAAGAGGAGCGTGAACATTCAGAGGATGTGGTACTCATTGGTACCAACGATATAGGTAGAAAGAGGGATGAGGTCCTGCAACAAGTATTTCGGGTGCGAGGTAGCAGATTAAAAAGCAAGACTTCAAACGTGCTAATCTCTGGATGTTGAGGTGAGGGACAGATGTTTGATTACTCTAGGTCAAGTCGGCAAAAGGAGGGAGGAAGTGTTGGGTATTCTAAAAGGCATTAAGGTGGACAAGTCCCCAGGTCCGGATGGGATCTATCCCAGGTTACTGTGGGAAGCGAGAGAGGAAATAGTTGGGGCCTCAACAGATATCTTTGCAACATCCTTAAACACGGGTGAGATCCCGGAGGACTGGAGAATTGCTAATGTTGTCCCCTTGTTTAAGAAGGGTAGCAGGGATAATGCAGGTAATTATAGACCGGTGAGCCTGACGTCAGTGGTAGGGAAGCTGCTGGAGAAGATACTGAGGGATAGGATCTGTTCCCATTTGGAAGAAAATGGGCTTATCAGTGATAGACAACATGGTTTTGTGCAGGGAAGGTCATGTCTTACCAACTTAATAGAATTCTTTGAAGAAGTGACAAAGTTGATTGATGAGGGAAGGGCTGTCGATGTCGTATACATGGACTTCAGTAAGGCGTTTGATAAGGTTCCCCATGGTCGGCTGATGGAGAAGGTGAAGGCGCATGGGGGCCAGGGTGTGCTAGCTAGATGGATAAAGAACTGGCTGGGCAACAGGAGACAGAGAGTAGCAGTGGAAGGGAGTTTCTCAAAATGGAGACGTGTCACCAGTGGTGTTCCACAGGGATCCGTGCTGGGACCACTGTTGTTTGTGATATGCATAAATGATTTGGAGGAAAGTATAGGTCGTCTGATTAGCAAGTTTGCAGACGACACTAAGATTGGTGGAGTCGCAGATATCAAGGGGACTGTCAGAGAATACAGCAGAATATAGATAGATTGGAGAGTTGGGCAGAGAAATGGCAGATGGAGTTCAATCAGGGCAAATGCGAGGTGATGCATTTTGGAAGATCCAATTCAAGAGTGAACTATACAGTAAATGGAAAAGTCCTGGGATAAATTGATGTACAGAGAGATTTAGGTGTTCAGGTCCATTGTTCCCTGAAGGTGGCAAAGCAGGTCAGTAGAGTGGTCAAGAAGGCATACGGCATGCTTTCCTTCATCGGACGGGGTATTGAGGACAAGAGTTGTGCATGCTTTGTGGAGGGTGCAGAGGAGGTTCACCAGGACAGCATTTCCAACATTGCAACAGTGACGGCCACTTAAAAATTAATTCATTTGATTGTCAAATGCTTCTGTGACTCAGCAATTAAATTGCTGAAATGCGAAGGTTTGTAAAGGCTTGTTATCATTCCCAAATAATGCTGGTGTTTTCAGATGTGGGATGAATTTGACAGTGAAATGAAAAGAGAGAGAGAGAGAACAGGAAATGACATGGTAAACACATTCCCACTTCCCAGTCTCTGGCTCTGTGTCGGGGATGTGCTTGTAAGATGGGGAGTCACTGAGAGATTGTTTGATGTCAGTGAGTGAGTGAAAGAGCACTGGGCTCTTGCTGTGCATTATTTCAGTTCAAAAATGCTTTGCTTTGTTTGACTCAATTTTATTTCTCTTACTCCCAAGGAGAATGTTTTCGGAAGCTGCAGCTGTGATGATGCAGATGGAGAACCTTTTGGCCACGTGGAATCCTCAGACAACAGCTTCAGCCAAAGAGTGAAAAAATAAATATATATGTGTCATCGTCAAATTCATTTCTAGATACATAAAAGAAGACCGTGTGTTTTCGGGGCTAACAGAAGAAGAAAGTAGTGGGGCGGCACAGTGGCGCCATGGCTGGCATTGTAACTTCACAGCTCCAGCGACTCGGGTTCGATTCTGGGTGTTGCCTGTGTGGTGTTTGCAAGTTCTCCCTGTGACTGCGTGGATTCTTGCCGGGTGCTGCGGTTTCCTCCCACAGCTGAAGACTTGCAGGTGACTGGTAAATATTGGCCGTTGTAAATTGCCCCTAGTGCAGGTAGGTGGCAGGCAATATGGGATTACTGTCGGGTTAGTACAAATGGGTGGCTGTTGGGCATCACAGACTCGGTGGGCCGAAGGGCCTGTTTCAGTGCTGTATCTCCAAATAAAATGCTCAGTATTTCCAGCACGGTTTTTTTTTCAGATTTCCAACATCCACAGTATTTTTATTTTGTGTTCTCAGAGGGTCTGTGGATTTTTTTACCACAAGGGACGGGGTTGGAGGGTCTCTGAAGGAAATAGATTGGGAAGCGCTGCTCCAGAACAGTCAATGTAATCCTGTAAATTTCCCTCTCTCGCTGCAACTTATTCCCTGTACCTTCCTCCGTGTTCCGAGCTCTGTTTCTTCACTTCTCTAAATTTCTATCTCTTTATCTATCAACATCCTTTCTATCTCTGCCCCTCTCTGGAGTCTCACAGGTTTCCATTGTCACTCTTTTTCTGCGACGCTCTGCATCTTTATCTGTCTCTCTCAATCCATTTATACTCTCACTCACCTCCAAATCGCTGAATCTTTCCATCTCTGCTCCTCCTTTCCTGCAAGATTATCTCTGCATTTCCCCCATCCCCCATCCTGGGAGACCCCTCTCTATTCTGTAAACACATCTTACTTTGTATCTCTGCTCCTCCACTTCTTTCTGTCTTTGCATCTCTCTCTTTGTCTGGGATCTTTCTCAATATCTTCATCTCTCTGTGTATGTCTCCTTTTTTTTCTCTCTCTCCGCCTTTCTCGATATTTATGACCCTCTGTTCTCAGTTTCTCTCTCACTGCATTGTGACTCCCTGCATCTCATTCTCCATCTCACTTTCCATGTATTTTTCTCTCTCTCTGCTCTGTCCTAATCCCGGCATCTGTTTTCTGTGTCTTTGCCTCTCTGCCTGGGGTGGATTTGAATCCGCTGCCTTGATGTTGTGCAGGGTGATTGTGAACCGGGATACTGCTTCCCACCTCTCCCCAGTTTTGCTCCCATTGAAGTAAAAACAGGGGAGAGATGCAGAACGGGCATCCGATTCACAACCCTCCTCCCTTCCACCCTCCTTCGCGCAATTGGCACCAGGTCCAAGTCTAGCCCAGTGTTTCTTGGCCGCTCTGTGTACCTGCTCCCCGACAGTCTCGGCCTGTATTCTTGTGGCTCAATGGGGCAAGGGACAGATCAACCATGATCTAACATAGGTGGGACAGGCTCAAAGGGTTGAATAGCCTCCTCCCGTCCCTGTGCCAGCCAGTATATGCGTTCGTGTGTGTCTCGCTCTGTTTGATTTCCTGACGCCGATGGGGAGAACAGGTGAAGCACCTTTCTGCAGAGAGGGACGTGTCTGGGCTGGGATGTTCCTGTGCGTTAAAGGCTCAGAATGCCAGTTAGCCTCTGGAGGTCCTTGCTCTATGCCCGGCTTTGTGTTTGGCTGGACAGCAGTTCAATGCCTTTTGGTCTGGAAAAGTCCTGGGGAAAATTGATGTACAGAGAGATTTGGGTGTTCATCTCCATTGTTCCCTGAAGGTGGCAGCGCAGATCAATAGAGTGGTCAAGAAGGCATACGGCATGCTTTCCTTCATCGGATGGGGTATCGAGTACAAGAGTTGGCAGGTCATGTTACAGTTGTATAAGACTTAGGTTCGGCCACATTTGGAATACTGCGTGAAGTTCTGGTCGCCACATTACCAGAAGGATGTAGATGCTTTGGAGAGGGTGCAGAGGGTGTTCACCAGGATGTTGCCTGGTATGGAGGGCGCTAGCTATGAAGAGAGGTTGAGTAGATTAGGATTATTTTCATTAAAAGATGGAGGTTGAGGGGGGACCTGATTCAGGTGCACAAAATCATGAGAGGGAAAGACAGGGTTGATAGCAAGAAGCTTTTTCCCAGAGTGGGGGATTCAATTACTAGGGGTCACGAGTTCAAAGTGAGAGGGGAAATGTTTAAGGGGGATATGCGTGGAAAGTTCTTTACGCAGAGGGTGGTGGGTGCCTGGAACGCGTTGCCAGCGGAAGTGCTAGACGCGGGCATGATAGCGTCTTTTAAGATGTATCTGGACAGATACATGAATGGGCAGGAAGCAAAGAGATACAGACCCTTAGAAAATAGGCGACATGTTTAGATAGAGGATCTGGATCGGCGCAGGCTTGGAGGGCCGAAGGGCCTGTTCCTGTGCTGTAATTTTCTTTGTTCTTTGTTCAGCTGATGGAATTCCAGTGGCTTATCCAGACCAGGAATTAATGTGAATTAAAGATTGCCGGGAATCAGAGCTACACCCAGGAAAGTGATGGAGGTTGTAATAACACAGGAGTTGGGGGTGGTGAGGTGCGGGCTGTTCACGGGAGAGATGATACAGGAGGGGAATTAGTAGAGTGGGGGCTTTTACAGGACAAGGAGCGTATTAAGAAAGGGGGGGGTGTTTACAGTGGGGGCAGGGGTAGAATTAGAGGGGAATAATCAAAGAGATAATAAGTTATGTTAAAAATGGGAGGGAGGGGGAGGATTTGCCAGGTTTAAAATGGGAGGGGGCTGTGGGGAGTCTCCAGGTTTAAATTGGGAGGGGGAGGATTCTCCAGGTTTAAAATGAGAGGGGCAGTGGGGATTCTATAGGTTGGAAATGGGAGGTGGCATTGGGGATTTGCCAGGTTTAAAATGGGATGGGGCAGTAGGCATTCTCCAGGTTTAAAATAGGAGGGGGCAGTGGGGATTCTCCAGGTTTAAAATGAGAGGGGGCAGTGAGTATTCTCCAGTTCCGTTCATGCGGGGGGCAGGGGGTGGTGGGAGGTGGTTATATGTGGGACTCTTCACAGGGTGGATGGGGGTTAATTACTTGGGGTGATGTTGACAGGAGGAGTATTAGATGGGGGTCTGTTCCTGGGGTTCTTTAGATTGGGGGTCTGGTCACAAAAGGTGTATTGGATGGGGGTCTGTTTCTGTGGGTAATTAAATGGGGTCTGGTCACAGGAGATATATTTAAATGGGAGTCTGTTCCTGGTACGTAGATCGGGGACTGGTCACAGGAAGGATATGGGATGCGAGTCTCTCCACAGGGGGGATATAGATGGGAGTCTGTTCACAGGAGGGGTGTATAGATGGGCGTCTGTTCCTGGGGATATTTAGATGGGAGTCTGTTCACAGGAGGTGTATTCAGTTGGGAGTCTGTTCGCATGAAGGGTATTAGATGGGAGTCTGTTCACAGGAGGGGTATTTTGATGGGAGTCTCTTCACAAGAAGGGTATTAGATGTGAGTCGGTTAGCATGGGGATATCATATAGGGTTCTGTAGACAAGGGGTATTTACGTGGTGGCTGGGGGGCGCTATTTGCAGATGTGAATAAATTACAGGGGGGTATAAATTATGGGGGAAACAAATTGCGGGGGGGGGATAAATTGTGGGGGGATAAATTGCGAGGGGCTATAAATTGCAGGGGAATATAAATTGCGGGGGGGGGAATGTAAATTGCCGGGGGTATAAATTGCCGGGGGATATAAAAATTGCGTGGGAGATATCAATTGTGGGTGGACATAAATTGTGCTGGGGATACATTTCGGGCAGGATATAAATTGCGGGGTGGGATAAATTGCGGGGAGGGGATATAAATTGCGGGGGCGATACTAATGGCGGGGGGTTAGAGTTAGGAAAAGAAAAAGAAAATGAAAGTCAGAAATAGAGATAAAGAAAGAGAAAAGACAGAAAGAGAGACAAAGAAAGAGAGAGAAAAAGAAAGAGAGGAAAGACAGATAGAGACAGAAAAGAGAGAGAATGTCAGGCAACTAGAGTAAAGACAAAGTCAGAAATATAGAAACGACACAAATTCAGAAATTGAGAAAAGACAGAAAGTCAGAGAAATGGAGAAAAGACAGAGAGTCAGGGAAATAGAGAAAGGCAGATCCAGACAGAGAAAAAGAGACAAAACGGAGGGAGACAGAGAAATAGAGAAAAGACAGAAAGAGAATAAGAAAGAGAGAAAAGGAGAGAAAAGACAGAGACAGAGAAAGAGAAAAAAGAGAGAAAGTCAGACAATTAAAGAAAAGACAAAGTCAGAAATAGAGAAAAGACAGAAACTCAGAAATAGAGAAAAGACAGAAACTCAGAAATAGAGAAAAGACAGAAACTCAGAGAAAAAGAGAAAAAACAGAGGGAGAAGTAGAGAAAAGACAGACAGTCAGAGAAATAGAGAAAAGATAGAAAGTCAGAGGAATAGAGAAAGGACAGAAAGAGCCAGAGAAAAAGAGGAGGGGAAAAGTGTAGGGAAAGAACAGAGACACAAATAAATTGCAGGCAGCAAAGAGGCAGACAGAAAGCCAGAGAGAAATGCACACAGAGAATCACAGAGAGGTTGTGAGAGGGAAGGACAGAGAAAGCCATTGAGACAGAAAGACACACAATCACTCAGAGAGAAACACAACGTGAGAGAGGGAGGGACGGAGAGAGATGGAGGTACACAGAGAAGGAGAGAAACAGAGGTAGAGAGAGAAACAGAGACGAATAGCTAGAAACAGAGACTGGGACAGAGAGAGGGGGATTTAGACTGAACTCACTCTCTCTCTCTCTCTCTCTCTCTCTCTCTCTCTCTCTCTCACACACACACACACACACACACTGTAATCAGCTTGCAATTCACATGGGCACAGAGACTGAGACACAGGAACTCACTTTCACAAAGCTGCTGCATGGAAAGAAAGAATGGAGGCTGATGTTGTCCTAATACATCCCAGAACCTGTCACTCAGAATAGGCACACCTCCCAAAATGCAGCCCATCCAACCAGCTGTCAGCTTCCTCCTTCTGTACACTGCCTCCCACGTTTGGGGCATTCCAAGGTGAGTCTCTATGCAAACAGGGAAAGGGGGAAGGAGGGATATTCCAGCCATATCACAAATGGACCATTCCAGACAGAAACCTGTCTGTATGTCTCTCTGTCTCTCTCTCCCCGAAAAAACTCATTAACAGAGCAGAAAAGCTGCTGTAATCTAAAACCTGGAGGGTTTGTATAATGACTATTTAACACTAATTGCATTAAATGTCTTTCACTATTCACCTCCAGTCAACAGAACGTTCAGAAAACGACTGAAAATGTCTCACTGCAGTTACCTTGAAATTCTGGCAGTGCGTTTTTGCTGGAGAGGCCAGTTTGACTGCAGTTTTAACAGGCAGTTTCTATTCGGATTTTCAATTTCACTGTGTGATAAAGACTGAAAGTAGAGCCTGGTTAATGAAGCAGCCAAGAGAACCTTCACATCTGATGACATTTCACACAACAGTTCTGACCCATATTTACAGTTATATTTGTCAATGATTCTTTGTAATATATCTGATGATGCTGTCTATATGCATTAGCCTGTAATCAATGGAAAAAACCTTCTTAACAGTTTCAACTTTAATGTCACAAGGTTTTACAAAGTTGGGAAATGGACATTTATCACAAATTGTATGAAAGATCTTCCACTTTTCACCTCCAGTTTGTATATAGCTTAGCGATAACACCTGCACATTCTGACAAATAATTTTTACTGCTGTAATAAAGTGTCACTTGTTTCCATTTGCTTCCAAACTTTTTATTTCCTCTGCTGTCCTGGGGGATTCAGAAATGATTTTTTTGCATCGCTTGTCCACATTCAGGAGGCTCCAGCTCCTCTGCAGCTGCTGTCTGGAGAAATTATTTGCATTCAAAATATTTCCCTCAGTTTGGGGACAAGAGGAGAGGTTGTTTACACTAACAGTGGGGTGAAACAAATAGTCAGGGAGTTGTTCTGGTCTGGTATTCACTGTCTGACAGGTTCTGAAAGCAGATTCCATGTTAAAATACAAAAGACAATCTGATCAAAACTTCAAGTACTCTGAGTTATAGTACAGAAGATACCAGCATAGAGAGAAAAGTGAGAGCGAAAGAGAGATGTCATAACGTTAGTGATGAAGAATTCAACACAACTTATTAGGAGAGTTTTTATTTGTGTAAATTGTTGTTGAGCTTTATTTCGTGCTGTTGTTTTATTTATGAATTGTCTTTAATCACTCAAAATAATTTTCGAAATAGGAAGCAGTTTAATATTACATAGTAGGAAAATAGCCATTTAACAACGATTGTATTGAAATTATTTTATTCAGCATCTCAGGTTTACAGAAAGTAAACTTCTCAAACCTTTTGAAACTTTCAGGCTCTCAGTAACACTGAATCTCCCATCAGCAATGGCCCATCATCGCCATTTGCTGGTGTTCCTGACTCATTGCAGTTACTGTCCCCTCTCACAATCACCATCTGCTGGTGTCCCTGTCTCACTGCAGTTGTTGTCCCCCCTCTCACTATCCCCATCTGCTGGTGTCCCCGTCTCACTGCATTTACTGTTCCCCTCTCACCATCTCCATCTTTCGGTGTCTATGTCTCACTGCATTTACTGTCCTGCCTCTCACCATCTCCATCTGCTGGTGTCCCTCTTTCACTGTAGTTACTGTCCCTCTCTCACCATCTCCATCTGCTGGTGTCCCTGTCTCACTGCAGCTATTGTCGCCCCACTCATCATCTCCATCTGCTGGTGTCCGTATCTCACTGCAGTTACTGTTCCCCCTCTGACCATCTCCATCTGCTGGTGTCCCTGTCTCACTGCAGTTACTGTCCCACCTCCCACCATCTCCATCTGCTGGTGTCCCTCTCTCGCTGCAGTTACTGTCCCTCTCTCACCATCTCCATCTGCTGGTGTCCCTGTCTTACTGCAGCTACTGTCGCCCATCTCATCATCTCCATCTGCTGGAGTCCCTATCTCACTGCAGTTACTGTCCCTCCTCTCACCACCTTCATTTGCTGGTGTCCCTGTCATGAGGGTGCGATGGCTCCCACAGTGGCAGAACATGTAGGATGTTTAAAATGGAGTGTACTGTTTCTGGGCGCTTCCAGTTGCATAGACGACCACATGTTTAGTTACTGTCACCAGCTACAGAAAGTGATCTCCTGGGATTTGAACTTGTGCGATGGCAGGAGACACTGTTCTGCATCCATGAGGCTGTGAACCATTTAGATAGCATGTTTAGAGATGCGTTCATACTGTAGGCGAAGAGAGTGCAGGCAGAGAGGGGATGGGTGAACACCAGAGAGACTAGGAGGACCAGGCAGGTAGTCCAGGTGTTCGCTGAGTCAATCTCTCTCACTGATAGATTTCCCACTTTGCATACAGGTGAAGATGATGGTTCCTCATGGTTTTGCAACCACAGCTCAGTCCGTGAAACCACGGACAGCTCAGCTGCACAGGACAGGAGGAAGAGAGGTGAAACAGTGAAGGTTGTTGGGGATTCAATAATTAGGTGAACAGACAGGCATGTCTGCGACCATAGATGTGAATCCAGGATGATATGTTGTCTCCCTGGCGACGGCATCAAGGATGTCACTGTGCAACTGCAGGGTGGGTGAACAGCCAGAGTTCATGGACCACATCTCTACTAAAGAAAGGTAGAAAGAGGAATGAAGACCTGGAAACAGATTGTAGAGAGATAGGAAAGATATTAAAAAGCAAGACTTCAAAAGGAGTAAATTCATCATTACTCCCAGTGCTGCATGCTAGTGAGTACAAAAATAGGAATGTGGAGCAAATGAAGGCGTTGCTGGAAAGGTGGTTCAGGTGGGAGGACTTTAGATTCTTGAGGCATCAGTACTAGTTCTGGGCAGGTGGAAACTCGACATTATGGATGGATTATACCTTAGCAGAACCTAGACCAAAATCCTCGCAGGACGATTTGCTGGTGATGTTGGCGAGGTTTGACACTAGCTTGGCAGAGGATGGGAACCTGAGAGGGGTTTCAGATAGGAGAAAACGAAGCTGGTAATGGTAGTAACAAAGGAAGTAAGCGAAAGTGGAAGGCAGCAGAAACAAAGGGCAGCATCAAATCGGGTCAAAATATGGGGAAACAAGTTATAAAAGGCCAAATGTAAGGCACTCTAACGACTGCATCTAGCATTCACATTAAGGTAGAATCTATGAATTGATGGAACATTAGTTACCAAGGATATTCTTTAACGGACACGTGGCTGCAGCTGACCAAAGCTGGGAACTGAAATTTCAAGGGTATTCACCATTTAGGAAGGATAGGAAATAGGAAAAGGATGGGGGGTAGTATTGGTAATGAAGGATGACTTGCTGCATTAGCTCAATTCTGCAATGCATAGTCACAAATAACGATTTTAATCACTTAATTGAAAGTCCACAGTTAAAGAAGCAGACATATCACACAATGAAGAAGAGCAGCCTTGAGAGAGATATTCTGTGCTTGGTTTTTAATTACTGAATGACAAAGTTAAAGGGGACAGCCAGAATCCACAGTGAAGTAGAGCATTCCTGAGGGAAACATCCAGACATTTGGAGTTAAATCGCTGAATGGCCACAGTCGAGTGAAGGGCATCACTGAAACAACACGCGACTAGATATATGATAGATGATGTTTGAAAGAACAACCTCATTGCGAGGAGAATACGGCTTCTAATTTCCATGAGTTAATTGATGTGATTAGATTAGTCCATTCTTAGCAGTTTTCCAGTTCAACGTCAGACACATATATATTTTATTACAATAGGGACTGAACTCGATGTTGTAATCTGTTTGTTCAAATTTTTAAAAAAATGCAATTTAAATTTCCCTGTGGAGATTCCACAGGGTATAAATTATAGGCTCTGGGAATGTATCACCTCAGAGTTTAATATAGACAGATTGCCTGCAATACAAAGGGACAGATCACTTCATACAGAAAATCTTGAAACACTGATCCGTATCAGGAAAATATATTACCTGATCCTTGCCATCATTGGTGTTCCTGGTAAATGTTTATAACCATTGAAGTTGTGTAAAACTGTGTGTGAGCTGGTCTATATTACTTCTCTGATAAAGAATGTTACTTGGTAATATAGTGGGCAGCGATATACAGACAACCGACCACTAATATCATTTTGTTATTTTAAATATCCTGCATTATCGCTGCGGTTTTATTGTATTCCCTTAACTGATAATAAACCTCTGATTGTAACTGATAGGCTCTCTGAATTATCAAGAGTTTGCATTTAATGGAAAATCGTGTAATGTTATCTTAGATATCACTGAAGCCAAATATTTAGAAGAAGGTATTATTGGGACTATCTGTCACTGTGGAATTGCACTGAGTGTGTGTCACTAACTGCAGCGAAACATCTGACTCCAGTGGTCATGGACTATTGGGAGTATCTGTCATTGTGGAATTGTGCGGAGTGTTGGTCATGAACTGGAGTGGGACACCTGATCCCAGTGCGCATGTTTTACTGTAATGACTGCAATTGTCCAATCTATTTCTATATTGAAATCTTTGTTTCAGATGATAGATCTCTCTATTGAGATGCCTTTGGGTCACAAGAATTGATTGCCAAGCGGAAGATGTTTACTGAGGTCTTCTAATCCATGTATAAATCTAAATGTATTGATATTTCTCTGTTTCCTTTTGAACTGTTCCGACTGAAACAAGATGCTAACTATTTACCGAACATTTAACCGCAGAACAGCACTGATACAGTATTCTAAGACTGAAATAATGACTTATTCTTAAGCTGAGTACAGTTACTGTTAACACTATTCATTTTATTGCTGATTAATCCCTTCTTCCACATTGTCCTGCGAAGCTGTGGGTCACGTGTGCTGAAACCAATTAACTATTAATGGCACAGGATAAATTTTGGGCTGTGTTTGTTGAATCGTCCACTGCTGTAACAGATTAACATTTGACGGATCAGTTCATGTCTCAGGTTCAGAATCTCACCAGATGTAACCTGTATCAATCTCTGTCCTTGGTTCACTGAGCTGTGTCCCTGTGAGCAGATACCTATAGCTAATGAACATACATATCCGGTTTTCATAATACAGACATCAGACTAAGTGAGGTAAATAATACCTTTATAAAATATGAATAGTGAAATAAACAGTACGCTTCTCTCAGCTCCTGTATCATCCTGTTAAAAATAATTGCAGCATCTTGAGTTCATCAGTATCCTTTTTGTAACATGGAGACTGGAACAGCACACAGTATGTCAAGTTTTGTAAAAACATGGTTCTGTTTTAGTATAAGCTCAGCTCTTTTGTTTTTTTTTCAATTCCAATCCTCTGGAATTGAATTCCTGTGATTGTTTTGTATTTTACGGGCCCATTAACATGTGTTGCTACTTTAAATGATTTGAGAATCTGTCCCCTGAACCCCTTTTCCCCTTTGACCCCATTCAGACTCTTGTCGTCCAAGCATTATTTGAGATGCTTATTTTTCAGAACAAAATTCAGCAGCTCACACTTAGCACTTCTCAAAATGATTTGGCATTTAAATGCCCCTTGTGCAACTTTATCAAGTCTTATTAAAAATGTTTTCAGGTATTTGGTTGCATTCTTACTCGGTATCAACTGTACTCTGAATTGGGACTTGGCTGCAAAGTGTGAAATTGTGCTTCTACTTCCCACATCCAGATGGTTTATTTCAGTGGTGAAGGACAGTATTCGCAGCGCTGCCCTTTGTGGAAAACACTTCCCAACTTCTGCCAATCTGACAAAATTCCTTTAACCCATATTCCCTATTTTCTGTTTTTGTAGTCAGATTGCTGTCCATTGTGCTACTTGTCCCCTAAATCCACTTGCTCTGAGATTAGTCATCAGTCTGATACATGGTCCCTTATTGAAGACCTATGGAAAATTAATGGCCATTACATCAACTGTATTACATGTGTCTATGCTTTCTGACATTATTCAAAAATCCAATAAGGTTGGTCAAGTATGACCTTCATTTTGGAATATGTGATGAATATGCTTCATTATATTCTGTGGTTCCAGGTGTTTATCCGTTAAATCTCAGAAAAGGGATTCCAGTATCTTCTGTGCTCTGACGCTAACTGATATAGAGTAATTTGGAGATTTACTGACTTACGTGTAAAATACAACAACCACATTAACTGTCCGTCAGTCCTCTGAGACGATTTCTTTACCTGATGATTATTAATAAACCGATAATAATGCCTCTTTTGCTTTTTCCCTATCTTTTTAGTATCTGTGGACGCAATGAATCCGAACCATAAGCTTTTCCCACTCTTTGATTACTTTATCGAATATTTACTACCTTCTATCTTGGTGGGATTTGCATCCGTTCCCCGCGGCATTAGCCTGGTCCTCTTGTCTACTAGCTTAGTGGCGCTACAACACATTTTCATCTTCAACGTTGTCCTATTTTCAATAAGATTTGCAGCAGTGTCAATATTTTGTTTATACTTTGGTATAGATAACAACGGGTGAGTGACAAAGGTGGGGATAGGTGTTCCAGAGTTTAAACTGCATACACTAACTTTTTAATCCTTGACAGGTACCCCGCCTGATGTAACACTAACAGGCTTTGCTTCTAATTGGGCAGGAAGGAGTGTCGACCATATTTTTGGACCAGTGCTGTCCAAATACTGACCCCGGGGTATGGGAGTACCTGCCTGACATTCGGGTCTCCAACTCTAGAGCGAGAGAGAGTCTTGAAATGTCCGATCATTGGGTTGCCAATCCTGAAAGCAGGGGAGGGGCTCCTCTCCTAAAGTGTGATCTCAGGCCAGGGCAGGATGTGTCCTGGTGAGTATGTTCTCCAAGAGAAAACGTATGGTCTGATCAAGGGAGAGGAGTCCAATCCTGGAGGGACTTCTGATCCTGGACGGGCGGGTCTAATTCCGGGACTGGGGTCTAATCACGCCGTTCGGGCTCCAGTTCTGGTGGGGGATGGTTAGAATGGCTCAACCCGGCTTTCTTTGTCCATGGCGTTCCACATGCAAATGTTCCCTATGATAACAGGGAAAGCGGGCCAGACAGAGTTAAACCTGTCAAACACAGAAAATCAGAAATTTCCAGCATCAGTAAAATATTCCAATTGCTAACCTGCCTCCTTGGAACGGGGGTCTGCCCATCCCCTGTCACAGCTCCATTAAAACCAGAAATGGACGGGTCAGAGGTGGGTTGTGTTTGGAGTTAACATTTTTAAAATTTTAACCTCTGGCATGCCAGCAACATACCTATCTGATGTGATAAAATCCTGCCCTTACAGTCTGTAAAATGTTGATCATTAATTTCCAGTCATTATGCCCTTTTCTCTCTTCCAGTTAATTTAGTGGCGATTGTGATCCTGGCACGAGGAAAATGCGGCCTCTCCACCTGCACCACTCGCTACCTGGTGACTATGGCAACGGCAGATCTACTGGTCATGGTCACTGAGGTCATACTGTTGAGGACCAGTATTTATTATTTCCCAGGCTCCTTCCTGAATATCACCCCTGTGTGCAGTGTTAACATTGTCCTGGTCTGTGCAGCCACAGACTGTTCTGTCTGGTTCACCATCACTTTCACCTTTGATCGATTTGTGGCCATTTGTTGCCAGAAGCTGAAAACAAAATATTGCACCGAGAAAACTGCGGCTGTGGTTCTAGCTACAACCTGCATTCTGCTCTGTTTTAAAAACATCCCCCAATACTTTATCCTGCAGCCTGCATGGATAATGGACAACGTACCATGGTTTTGTGTTCTGAAAGCAAACTATTATGCTGAGAATGGATGGGTGGGATT
This sequence comes from Heterodontus francisci, assembly GCF_036365525.1. Classification (NCBI taxonomy): domain Eukaryota; kingdom Metazoa; phylum Chordata; class Chondrichthyes; order Heterodontiformes; family Heterodontidae; genus Heterodontus; species Heterodontus francisci. The sequence continues at coordinate 52,825,191 of NC_090391.1, forward strand.
TGACTTGTTTAATAAGCTTTTGACCCCATTGCTCCCATTCGCTTTAATTCTGTTGCTCAACGCTCTGACAGTCAGACACATTTTAGTGGCCAATCGAGTCCGTAAGGGACTGAGGCGTCAAAACAAGAGAGAGAATCGCAGTGACCCAGAGATGGAGAGCAGAAGGAAGTCTGTGATTTTACTCTTCGCCATATCAGGCAGCTTCATACTTCTATGGTTGGTGCATGTTATACATTTCTTAATTATAACATCACAGTATCCGATCCCAGGGATTACAACAGTTCTGAATCTATATTTTGACAAGTCGGATGGATGTTGCGGATTTTAAGTTGCTGCACAAACACATTTATTTATGGGGTGACTCAGTCCAAGTTCAGAAAGCAGTTCAAGAGCGCGATGAAATATCCAGTTACATCAATTATTCAATTAATGAATAAACAATACAACTGAGAGCTGCCCAGAGGCGGGTCCCAGCATTTCCAGTACTTGAATGTAATATTTATCCACAATGGGAAAGAGGTAACTGACCCACAAAACATTGGTGGGTTGGGCTCATGAAGAGACACTTTCCAAACAGCAGTGCAGCAGCAGAGAAGAGATGACAGAGAGCTTGATGACTGAAAAACCACTGGTGTTGGGGTTGTCACACGCACCAAAGGGCAGCTGGGCAGCGTGCCATAAGTGAACAGTTGGATACCGGATATACAAAGAACAAAGAACAAATAACAAAGAACAGTACAGCACAGGAACAGGCCATTCGGCACTCCAAGCATGCGCCAATCTTGATGCCTGCCGAAACTAACACCTTCTGCACTTCCGGGGCCCATATCCCTCTATTCCCTTCCTATTCATATATTTGTCAAGATGTCTCTTAAACTTCGCTATCGTATCTGCTTCCACCACCTACCCTGGCAGCAAGTTCCAGGCACTCACCACCCTCTGAGTAAAAGACTTGCCTCGCACATCCCCTCTAAACATTGCCCCTCGTGCCTAAAACATCTGTCCCCTAGTAACTGACTCTTCCACCCTGGGAAAAAGCTTCTGACTATCCACTCTGTCCATGCCGCTCATAACTTTGTAAACCTCTATCATGTCACCCCTCCACCTCCGTCCTTCCAGTGAAAACAATACGAGTTTTTCCAAACAGTCCTCATCGCTACACTGTCCGGGTTTGGCGAGGTGGATGGTTGCACATGACAAATAACAGTGTGCTGGTGAGCAAGAATTGATCTTCGGAGCACCGGACAGACAAGTGGGTAGATAGAGAGTCAGAGTTCCCTCTGTAGAATATGAAGGTAAATAGCAATCACACTCTCCCCTCAATCATCACTGGTTCCATTCACAGTTCATCAGTGCAACTCAGAAAACAAAACGTGGTTGGAGACAAGCAAAATGCTGCAGATGGTGGAAAGTTTTTTGTGTCAGTCATTAATATTAATATTACTTGTTCATATTTTGTAGACACTTTATTGATTCCTTCTCCCTTACATTCCCCCCAACTTGGTCACTGCTCTCACTCTCTCCCAAAATCTATCCCTGAGTAAGACTGTGGTGTTGTTGGGAGTTTTATTTGGAAATGCTCAAGCTGCCATAATTAAAGTAGTGCAGAATCTCGGCGAGTGGTAGAGGCAGGAGGAGTTTCCATAGATAGGCGGGGTGATGGGCCCGAGTAGGAAACAGAGATGGGGATGGTTGTAGGGTTTGTAAATATTAAAGGGATAGGGAGGGTTGTAGGGGCTTGAGGAAGTTAGGGAGATTGGGCGGGCTGGAGGGTTGGAGGATTTTATCGAGGTAAGTGGGGTTGTACTGGCTCGAGGTGGTTGCGGAGACAGGGTGAGTTTCAGGGCTGGAGGAGGATACTGGGATAGGGCGGGTTGTAGGGCTGGAGGAGGTTTCAGCAACAGCGACTGTAATAGGGGTTGCAGGAGGTGATACAGTTGGGGAGTTTTGTTGGCGCTTGTGTAGGATATACAGACATAGGGAAGGGTGTGGAGCCTGAGGAGGTGACAGAGATGGGGATGAGGTCATGGAAGGATCTGAACACAAGGATGAGTATTTCTTTTTAAAAAATCATGTTGTTGAACCAGGGTCGAATGTCGGTCAGCAAACACGAGGGGGATGGGTGAACGGGGCCTAATCCGAGTTAAGAGATTGGACAGCAGGGAGTTGTATGTACTGAACGTTATGGAGAGTGGAAATAGGGAGGCCAGTAAGGAAAGCATGTGATTTATCAAGTTTTAGAAAAACAAAGGCATGGCTGATGGTTTCCACCGTAGATGAGCTGAGACAATGGAGAATATGGACATTATTCACCCTCCCGCTCACATTCAGTGGCACTGTTAGATTGATATCGCACATTAACCCATTCATAAACCACACTTACTTACTCACAGATCATAAGTACATACTGCAGTGTCATGCGTCACTCTATGAAAGAATAAATCTGTTTCCAAAATATTTTCTGTATAGATTGATTCACAGCATGTGCTTCCCATTAGCAACACCAGCATTAATTGCCGATCCTTACTTGCCCCTTGAGACGATAATGCCCGGCCTTCTGTCTTCAATGAGCGGCTGTTCCCCCTGGCAATGGAGCTCCCACAGTTCCTACTATTGAGTGAGTTCCAGGATCTGGCTTAGTTGTGCAGCCTTCCATGGAGAATAGCCTGCCAACAAACTCTGTCTTTTTTTTTCTCAGGTGATGAATGGGCCACTTGGATGAGGGAATCCAAGGAATTGCCAGAAAGAAATGGAGCATATTTTCTTCCATAACTATTGTAAACAAATAAAACAATCTGCCTGCTGCAGCTAGAAAGTCACAAATTGCTCCTGGCGCTGTTGGAGAAGACGGATAATTTTGGCTCATTCCTGTCTCTTCCCAGATTGTCTTTGCCAACAATAACGGCCGTGGCCTGTCTTGTTGTCCGTCAGCGACCGCCATCTTAGTGAGAGGCAAAGGCAAAAATAAACAACAAATGAACTTCAAATGGGACAGATATAAATACTGACCAATCCCAATGAATGAAAGAGAACTGAACGTTTTTAAACGAATAATATTTTTAGGAGTCACATAGGTTAAAACATTTACCCCCATGCCCCGCTCAATGTGACATACACACAAGGACAAACGCGCAGCTGCATTCATAAACTAAAAGCACATTACTGCGGATGCTGGAAATCTGAAATAAAAACAAGAAATGCTGGAACCACTCAGCAGGTCTGGCAGCATCTGTGGAAAGAGAAGCAGAGTTGAAGTTACGAGTCAGTGACCCTACATTCATAAACACCATCTCAAACACACACACACATACTGATTAAAACTCACCAAGTCATTCTCATGAGCAATTAGACACGGTCAATAAATGCTGGCCGAGCTATCCACGCCCACAGCCCATTGAAGAATAAAATCAAAGCACACTCACATTCACACACACAAACACTCACATATAAACACACACATGCACGCACACCCAACCGCCCCCACCTCCCCCACCAAACGCGCTCCCCCCACCTCCCCACACTCACAATCCAGTATGAGTCTTGAGGCAGTAGGAACTGACTTCTCGTGGAAATAAATGATGCTGAGAAGAGAATGAGCGGAAATGAGTAGGAGAGGATGTTGCCGTTAATGTGATAATCGTAGGTAGAAGTAAAATCGACTGTGAGGCTACAAGTACATCCAAAAATAAATGATTGTTCATCATTCCTTGCACATAATAACGGGATCTAATCTGCTCAGATTAGTGTTCTTACTACTGGTATACATATAATTAGCTGGCGGCCATTCAGCCCACAATTTTGAACTGCCATTCAGTGACATCATAGCACATCTGAATCTGAACTCCATAACCCACCTCAGAGTTCATATTCCTCAATCCACTTGGTGAGAAATATAATCTATCCATCTCAGGTTTAAAATTATTCATTATGCTCCAGCATTTCGTGATTTTTTTTCATGGGAGAGAGTTCCACACAAGCAATATTCTCGATATGATGCACTGTTTCCTATCTTCCATCATCTATGGCCTGCCTTCGACTTTAAAGGTCTGCCCTGGAATCTAACACCGGCAGGAAAAGTCTAATGTCCACACAATTCTTATTAATTCCTTTCATATCTGAAAAATCTTTAATCAAAGCCTACGCTACAGCCCTTCCTATCTCTGTAAACTCCTTCACTCCTACAACCCTCCCTATCTCTGTCATCTCTTCCACCTCCACAGCGCTCCCTTTGTCTGTAATCTCCTCCAACCCTGAAACGCTCCCCATCTCTGTAAGTTGCTGAGGCCCTGACCTCTGGAATTCCCTCCAGATCCTCCAACTCGCCACATCTCTGAAAACACCTCCGGCCCCTACACTCTCCATATCTCTGAAAACTCCTCCAACCCCTACACTCTCCATATCTCTGCAACTTCCTGAAGCTCCTACGATCCAACCAATTTCTGTAAGAACCTCCAGCCCCCTAAAGCCCTCCCTATCTCTATAACCTCCTCCAGGCAGTACATCCATCGCGATTTCTGTAATCTCATCAGACCTGAAAAAATAATCCTACCTCTGTCATCTGCGCCAGCCTCCACAACCATCCCAATCGCTGTAATAATGTCTGAAACAGCTAACCCTGCCTATGTCTCTGACTCCTCCAGTCCCTACAGCTGATCCCTATCTTGATAACATTCTTTATATAATACAGCCCTCCCTGTTTTTGGAACATCCTCTAATCCCTACAAGGCTTCTCCGTCTCTGTAACCTCCTCAAGATTCCACAAACCTTACCATCCCTGTAATCTCCAGTAGCCCCGACAACACTCACTGCTTCTGAAAACTCCTCCAGGCCCTACAAACCTCCCTATCTCTGTAGGCTCCACCAGCCCCTGAACCCTCATGAATCTCTACCTACTCCAAGCCGTATAACCATCATAACTCTGTAACCTCCACCAGAACCTGCAGCTCTCTGAATTTCTGGAACGTCTTACAACACCTCGCCAGCTCGTCAAAAACGTCCAGCCCCAGAAAACCTCCCTATCTCTGCAACCTCCTGCAGCCACTCAACCCTCCCTGTCTCTGTAACCTGACCAGCCACTAAAAACTTCCCTATCTGTGTAGCATCCTCCGGCCTTCAAAATGAGTCAACCATTTTAATGTCAGCATCAGGGCAAAATAAATAAATAAACGATGTAGACATTTGAAAAGTATTACAGGGTATGTTGGCGGGTATGCTTAAGAAAGGAATTCCAGAGCTCAGGGCGTCAGCAACTGAAGCCACGGCCGCCAATTGTAGAGCGACGTAAATCAGGGACGAAAATGGTCAGAACCAGATGGTCACAGAGATCTTGAAGGAATTGTAGGGCTGCAGGAAAGTCTACAGAGAGAGCGCTGAATTCGACTGCAGAGATAGGGTGAGTTTTCTTCTGGACGAAGTTTCAGAGATAGGGATGCTTGTAAGACTAGGTGAGGTTACAGAGATAAGGAGAGCTGTAGATTCTGCAGGAGGTTACAGAGGTAGTGAGCAGTGTGGGACTGGAGGCTGTTACAGAAATAGAGAGGATCGTAAGTGCTGAAGCAGGTCACAGAGATTGGGAAAGGTGTGAGGGACAGGGAGGGTTTTGAAGAAAGAGGACTTTTTTTAATACCAGAGTTGCTGGACCAGCAGCTAATGTAAATCATCAAGCACAAGAAGTGACAGGTGAACAGGACTTGGTGCGAGTTAGGATTCAGGACAGCTTGAATATTACATTGTCCGTTAGATAACGTTCCTGTCCACAATACCAGTGAACAGCCTGAATATGTTCATCACAGTAGGCGTCCTCGTGTTTTATGTTGTATTAATACCTTTCATGCCCGGCCCAATGAAAGCATTTATCACATGGTATAGTATTGCATAGGGGAGCAATCAGAGAAAAAAATGAACGCAGAGCTAGCTCGATTGCTGCTCACGCTGGCCAACATAAACTCCCACTCATTCCCGTGGTTTAGAGAACTGTCTTCTCTCCGCAATTTTCCCAGGGTACTATCCGGCTTCAAGAAAGTGGTTGAGAAACAAAGGAAAGTGAAAATATTTACAGAATAGATGGAGGCCATTCAACTCATCATCCTTGTGCTGGATCTATCCAGTCTAATCCAGCTTTTCAGTGTTTGGCTGTTGCTGAGAGAGTCTCTGTGTCACCGAGGGCAATTCATGGGCTCTTGCTGAGCTATGTTGTTTTACAATGCCTTTTAATAAATTTTCTCTCTGTCCCTCTTGCCTTAACGAACTTTCATTCTGAAAACTGCATCGTGAAGATGAAAAGAGGGTAAGCTTAGGACGAGAAATCCTTGGACAGGAGCTTTCTCCAGAGGGGACGGAATAAGGCCTTGTCCACAGGCTGCACACAAAGGGCCCACGTGAGTTGTATCTGTTTATTAGCCCGAGGTTTAATTTCCTCTCTGGGGCCCAGCGTTAACGAGTTCCTGCTTAATTGGGGCCCTGGAGTTTTAGATAGGTTGAAAGTCTGCGCCTCCTGCGCCCCAGGAGGGAGTCCCATTTGCCACTTGCTCCTTCCATCCCTGTCTGTGAGGTTTTCTGGTGCCCATTTTAATTCACTTTACAGTAGTTCTGAGGTTTGCGTTCCCTCCATCTCCGCATTCTTTCCCTATGTCCCTATCTTACCCATGCTTTCTCTTCTCTGTCTCGGTTTCACACTCCCGTTCTCCACTTAAACCTTTAATAAATTAATGAAAAACACACACAGCAATGTCGTTATTTGAAATGGTGAGACTGAATCAGCAGCTTGTTCACACTTTTTGGGGATTGAAATCTGGCTATTATCACTTTGTTGCTTGTGGGATCTTGCTTTGCATCTGGTGTCCTGCAGCATTTCCTACATGACAACAATGAGGACACTTTAAAATTCAGCTTCCTGAGGGTCTGAGTGTGGATTTCTCTGCATTTTCTCTCCATCTTCCTCTTCTTTTCTCTCCCTTGCACTATCTCTATTTTAACCATTAATCAATAGGTGCCACAATGTGAGGTGTGGTTATTTTAAAAGGCGATAGAAATATTTCAGAGGATGGTTCAATCCAGATTAAATCCCAGATCGAGGGAAGAAGAAACAGATGTGGATGGGGTGTGGGGGAGGGGAGCAGGAGAAAGACAGGGGGAGGGATGTTTGAGATTTTCGAACAGCAGGAATGTTCCTCCCTTTGGGATCTCCAAACTTACATCACGTAAAACAGATTATCTGCATCTGATCATATTGCTGCCAGTGGGATCTTGCTGTGCACAGTTTGCCTGCAGGTTTCCTGCATTGCAACATTGACGGCCATTTAAAAAAATAATTAATTGAGTGTAAACTGCCACTGAGGACCAATAATTACAAGAGCTGAAAGTGAAGCTGTATGAAGGCTTGTTCTAAGTTTAAAGATGGAGGTCAGCATTTACTGAGGACTGTGATGGGATATCTTGCGATAATCACATTGTGGGATCCTGCTGTGTATACACTCCCTGCATCAATTCCTACATTACAACAGCTGGAGAGAAAATGAGGGAGAGTGAGAAACAGCTATAGGTGACAGGTTAAACGCAGGGTGACAGGCGAAGTGTGGGTGAGGGAGGGAAGGCAGAGAAAGATGGAGAGAGACAAAGAGAGACAGGCAGCTGGGGTGTGGGTGAGGGAGCGAAGACAGCGAAAGATGGAGGAAGAGAGAGAGAGAGAGAGAGAGAGGAATCCACAATCAAAACCTTGCTAAACTGAATACTGCTGCGTCACCATTGCTGGGATATTTGTGTGCACAGCTTGCCTGCAGAATTCCCTGCATTTTAACAGTGACTGAATGTTAGAACTGAATTCATTGTGTGTAAAGCTCTCCAGAAGGCCTGGAAGTAAAGTCCTGAGCGTGAAGCTGGTATAATTCCCGAACAATGCTGGTGCATTGGGCAGTGCCATGGATTTGAGGGTTGAATGAAATGTGCAGCAGACATTTGAATTGAGAGTGAGGTTCTGAGAGTGGATTTGTCTGTCTCTTTCTCTGTCTCTGTCTCTCCATCTGTCTCTCTGAATGAGAGTAACAAGAGGGAGAGAGATGCAGGGGAGAGAGGGAAGCGTTGAGAGAGTCAGAGGGGGAGAGGTGGGGTAGAGGAGAGGCAGAAACAGATGTCGAGAGACACACAGTGAAATAGAGGGAGAGCGAGAGAGAGAGATCAGAAAATGACAGGGTAAACACATCCACATTTCCCAGTCTCTGGCTCTATGTCGTGGGATGAAAGATTGTTTAATGTCAATGTCAGTGAGTGAGGGAAAGAGTCCTGGGCTCTTGCTGTGTTTTATTTCTGTTCAAAAATGCTTTGCTTTGTTTGAATCAATTTTATTTCTCTTATTCCCAGGGAGAATCTTTTTGGAAGCTGCAGTTTTGATGATGCAGAGGGAGAATCTTTTGGCCATGTGGAATCGTCAGTCAAGAGCTCCAATCAGAGAAGTAAGGAATAATAAACATATATGTGTCATTGTCAAATTCATTTCCAGATACAGGAAAAAAGACTGTGTGTTTGCGGGGCTGATAGAAAAAAAAAGCAAGTGCTGGAATTGCTCAGTATTTGGAGCACGGTATTTATTTCAGAATTCCAGCATCCGCAGTATTTTGATTTTGTGTTTTCCGGGGTGTGTGGACTTTTTACCACAAGGGAGGGGGCTGGAGGGCGCTCTGAAGCAAATAGTTTTGGAAGCGCTGCTCCAGACCAGTCAATGTAATCCCGAAGATTTCCCTCTCTCCATCTCTTGCTGCAACCTGTTCCCTGCACCTTCCGGCTTGCGCTGTTTCCTCACATCTTTAAATCCATATCACTGTGTCTCTCAACATCCTTTCTGTCTCTGCACCTCTCCAGACTCTCACACGTTTTTATTTTCATTCTCTTTTTGCGACTCTCTGCATCTTTATCTGTCTGTCTCTCTCAGTCTATTTCTTCACTCACTCACTTCCAAATACCTGAATCCTTTCATCTCTGCTCCTCATTTCCTGTAAGATTATCTCTGCATTTCCCGCCGCCGCCCCAGCACACACTACGCTATTCTGTAAACACAGCTTACTTTGTATCTCCGCCACCTCCACTTCTTTCGGTCTCTGCATCTCTCAATATTTACATCGCTGCTATATTCGCTCTCTACACCTCCAGCTTTCTCTCCGTCTCTCTCTCTATCTCAGTATGTCTCCATTTATCTCTCGCTCTCTCCGCCCTTCTCGGTATTTCTGACCCTCTGTTCTCAGTCTCTCTCTCACTGGTTTCTGACTCCCTGCATGTCATTCTCCATCTCCCTTTCCATTAATTTTTTTCTCTCTGTGTTCTGTCCGAACTGCGGATTCAGCTTTGTGTGTCTCTGTCCCTCTGTTTGGGGGTGGATGTGAACTCTCTGCCTTGGTGTTGTACAGGGTGTTTGTGAACTGGGATCCTTCTTTTCATCTCTCCCCAGTTTTGCTCCCATTGATGTAAAAACAGGGGAAAGATGCTGAAGGGGCAGCCGATTCACAACCACTCTCCTCCCCTCCACCCTGGTTTACAACATTGGCACCAAGTCTGAGTCCAACCCAGACTTTCTTTGTCTCGCTGTGTACCTTCTCCCCGACTGCCTCTGCCTGTCTTCTTGTGGCTTCATGAGGGAATGGACAGATCAGCCATGATTTAACTTGGGTGGGACAGGCTCAAAGGGCGGAATAGCCCTCTGCCGTCCTTGTGCCAGTCAGTGTGTGTGTCTGTGTGTGTCTTCCTCTGTTTCGTTCCCTGAATCTGACGGGGAGAACAGGTGAAACGCCTTTCTGCAGAGAGGGATATTTCTGCGCTGGGATCTTCCTGTGCGTTGAAGGCTCAGAATGCCGTTAGCCTCTGGGGTGTTGGTCATTGCTCTATGCCAGGCCCTGCCGTTGACTGTACATGAGTTAAAGGTGCCGGCGGTCTGGGAGTCAGTTGAGAGAATTCCAGTGGCTTACCCAGACCTGGAATTAAAGTGAATTAAAGATTGTCGGGAGACGGAGCCACACCCAGGAAAGTGATGGAGGTTGGAATTACACGGGATGAGTATGGCATCAAGGGGACAACATTTGCTATCCTCCGGTATTCCGGCACTATTCCTGTCAACAATGACGACATAAAAATCAAGGACAAGGGCTCTGCAATCTCCTCCCTGGCTTCCCGAGAATCCGAGGATAAATCCCATCTGGCCCAGGGGACTTATCTATTTTCACACTTTCCAAAATTGCTAACACCTCCTCCTTGTGAACCTCAATCCCATCTAGCCTAGTGGTCTGTATCTCAGTATTCTCCTCGACAACATTTTCTTTCTCCACTGTAAATACTGACGAAAAATATTCATTTAACACTTCCGCTATCTCCTCTGATTCCCAACACAACTTCCCACTACTATCCTTGATTGGCCCTAACCTATCTCTAGTCATTCTTTTATTCCTGATATACCTATAGAAAGCCTTAGGGTTTTCTTTGATCCTATCCGCCAATGACTTCTCGCATCCTCTCCTTGCTCTTCTTATTTCTCCCTTTAGATCCTTCCTGGCCAGCTTGTAACTCTCAAGCGCACGAACTGAGCCTTCACATCTCATCCGAACATAAGCCTTCTTCTTCCTCTTGACAAGCTCTTCAACTTCTTTAGTAAATCACGGCTCCCTCGCTCGACAACTTCCTCCCTGCCTGACAGGTCCATACTTATCAAGGACACGCAGTAGCTGCTCCTCGAATAAGCTCCACATTTCGATTGTGCCCATCCCCTGCAGTTTCCTTCCCCATCCTACGCATCCTAAATCTTGCCTAATCGCATCATAATTTCCTTTCCCCCAGCTATAATTCTTGCCCTGCTGTGTATGCCTGCCCCTGCCCATCGCTAAGGTAAACCTAACCGAATTGTGATCACTATCTCCAAAGTGCTCACCAACTTCTAAATCTAACACCTTGCCGGGTTCATTACCCAGTACCAAATCAAATGTGGCATCGCCCCTGTTTGGTCTGTCTACATACTGTGTCAGAAAACCCTCCTGCACACACTGGACAAAAACAGACCCATCTAAAGTACTCGAACTATAGTATTTCCTGTCAATATTTGGAAAGTTAAAATCCCCAGGAACCACTACCCTGTTACTCTCGCTCCTGTCAAGAATCATCTTTGCTATCCTTTCCTCTACATCTCTGGAACTATTTGGAGGTCTATAGAAAACTCCCAACAGGGTGACCTCTCCTCTCCTGTTTCTAACCTCAGCCCAGACTACCTCAGTAGATGAGTCCTCAAACGTCCTTTCTGCCGCTGTAATACTTTCCTTGATTAACAATGTCACATCACCACCCCCCCTCTCTTTTACCCTCTTCTTCTCCTTTGTCCAATCTATAGGCTGATTAAAGACACCCAAAAATACAAATTGTTTGCCTTTGCTCCGTGACCTTTTGGTCAGCTATGTGGCCTCGTCCAATCTGCACCTTCTCCTTTGTTATCTCTTGACCCACCCCCACCTCACTTGCTTATAATCTGTGACTTATCTAATATTTGTCTGTTCCGAAGAAGGGTCACTGACCCGAAACGTTAACTCTGCTTCTCTTTCCACAGATGCTGCCAGACGTGCTGAGTGATTCCAGCATTTCTTGTTTTTGTTCCCGAAAATACAAATGTCCCTGTCTTGCATGCATCTATAATTTCCTGTTTAATGCCATTCCGAACATCATCAATACAGTTTGCGGGGTCTATATACAACCCCCACTAACCTTTTCTGCCCCTTAGTGTTTCTCAGCTCTACCCAAACATATCCCACATCGTCAGAACTAATATCCTTCCTCATTATTGCATTAAAAACCTATTTAACCAGCAATGCAACTCCACCACCTTTTGCTTTTTGTCTGTCCTTCCAAAATACTGAATACCCCTGGATGTTCATTTCCCATCCCTGGTCACCTTGCAGCCATGTCCCCACAATCCCGACTGTATCATACTCGTTCATATCGATTTGCGCGATTAATGCATCCACTTTATTGTGAGTGCTGCACACGTTATGGCACACAGCCTTACGGCTTGCCTGTTAAACATTATTTGGTCCCTTCCCACTAGTTTTCACTGCGGCCTTGTTTGATTCTGCCCCTTATTTTCTCTGCCTTTCACTTTTCCTATCCCCCTTACTGTCTTTTGTCCTTGTCTTTGATCGTCCCTCCTCTGACTGTTTGCAAAGGTTCCCATCCCACCGTGTGTGTGTGTGAGTGTGTGTGTGTTTGTGTGTGTGTGTTTGTATATCTGTCTGGCTCAGAACCTGGGGTCTGATCGATGTATGTGTGTGTAATTCTCTTTGTCTGTCTGTGTCTGTGGTTGTATATCTGTCTCGCTCAGTGCCTGGGGTCTGATCGGTGTGTGTGTGCCTGTGTGTGTTTTGTCAACATCCTTGCTGGTAGATTTGCGAGTGCTGTTGGGGTGGGAGGGGGGCTTTTGGGGGTTAAACTAAATTGGCAGCACAATGGTACAAGACTGGAGTACAGGAAGGGTTATGCAAAGTCAAATAAAGAAGAGAATCTAAGTCAGTTTGGAAGCCAGAGCAAATACAGACCTGTGAAGGCACGAGCGAATAATGCAAGGATGGATTGCATCTATTTTATTAATGCGAGGAGTCTTACAAACAAGGCAAATGATTTGAGTGCATTAATTAGCACATGGGATTATGATATTAATGCTATCACAGAAACATATTTGTGGGAAGGGCAGGACTGGCAGCTCAGTATTCAAGGGTATAGAATCTTCAGACGAGACAGACGAGGGGGTAACAGAGGAGGTGGCATTGCACTGTTGATCAAGGAGTCAATTACTGCAGTAAGGAGGTATGATATCTTAGAGGGATCCTCAAATGAGGGCATATGGGTAGAACTTCAAAACAAAAAAAGGGGCAATCACTTGGCTGGCAGTGTACGACAGGCCTCCAAACAGTCAGGGAGAGATAGAGGAGCAGATACGTAGGCAAATGTGAGGCACTTTTAGGGCTATAGTAGTGGAGTTCATGTTCCCCCAGTATTAACTGGGATATTCTTTGTGCAAAAGGCTTAATGGGGGCGGAATTCTTAAAATGCATACAGGAGAGTTTTTTGAGCCAGTAGGTAGAACTTTTGACAAAACAAGACAAAGGGCAGTCCCGGATCTAATCCTGGGGAATGAAGCTGGACAAGTAATAGAAGTATCAGTGGGGGAACATTTCGGGCTTAGTGCTCATAACTCTGTAAGATTTAAGGTAGCGATGGTAAAGGACCATGAGGGACCGGAAATAAAAGTACCGAGCTGGGGGAAGGCTAATATCAATATGTAAAACAGGATCTGGCAAAAGTGGACTGGGAGCACCTACTTGAAGGAAAGTCTACATAAGGCCATTGGGAGTCATTGAAGGAGGAAATAGTGAGAGTTCAGAGCCAGCATGCACCCTTAAAGGTGAAGGGTAGGTCTAACAAGCCCAGGGAACTCTGGATGTCAAAGGATCTCGAGGATCGGATCAGGAAGAAAGGGGGCTTGTGGCATATTTTGAGCGCTGAAAACAGTGGAGTACATAGAGGAGAATAGAAACATAGAAAATAGGAGCAGGAGTAGGCTATTCTGCCCCTCGAGCCTGTAGAATGGGGAGGGGTGGGTACTGAAAACATGTAATTAAGAGAGCGAAGATGGGACAAAAAAACACTGGTGGGCAAGATAAAGGAAAGTCCCAAGGCGTTTTATAAGTATATTAAGGGCGAGAGGATAACTAGGGAAAGAGAAGGGCCCATTCGGGACCATCGTGTCAACCTCTGTGCAGAGCCGGAGGACATAGGTATGGTTTTAAATGATTACATTTCATCTACTTTGACGATGGAGAAGGAGGATGTAGGCATCGAGATCAGGGAGGTGGATTGTGATATACTTGTACAAATTAGCATTGAAATGGAGGAAGTATTAGCTGTTTTAGTGGGATGTAAAGTGGATAAATCCGCAGGCACAGACGAGATGCATCCCAGGCTGTTATATAAGGCAAGGGAGGAGAAAGCCGGGGCCCTGACACAAATTTTAAAATCCAATCTGGAAACAGGAGAGTTACCAGAGGACTGGAGGCCACTGAATGTGGGTACCATTATTCAAGAAGGGGAGCAGGGATCGAACAGATAATTACATCAGTGGTATGGAAACTATTGGGAAAACATTCTGAGGGACAGCATTAATCTTCACTTTGAGAGGCAGTGATTAATCAACAATAATCGGCATGGCTTTGTCAGGGGAGGATCCTGTCCAACAATCTTGATTGAAAGTTTTCGAGGAGGTGACTTGATGTGTAGATGAGGGTAAAGTGGATTATGTAGTCTACACGAACGTCAGTAAGGCTTTTGCTCAGGCCCCACATGCGAGATTGGTTAAGAAGGTAAGAGCCCATGGGATCCAGGGTAATTTGGCAAATTGGATCCAAATTTGGCTTAGTGGCAGGAGGTAGAGGCTGATGGCCGAGGGTTGTTTTTGGGAGTGCAGACGTGTGACTAGTGTTGTACCACAGGGATCGGTGCTGGGCCCCTTGCTGCTTGTAGTGCACATTAATGATTCAGACGTGAATATAGGAAGTATGATTCGTAAGCTTGCAAATGGCACTGAAATTGATGATATTGGAAATAGTGAAGGAGGAAAGCCTTAGATTACAGGACGATATAGATGTTCTGGTGAGATGGGCGGAGCAGTGGCAAATGGAGTTTAATCCTGAAAAGGTGATGCATAGGAGGGCTAACAAGGCAAGGAAATATAAAATGGATGGTAGGACCCTAGGAAATAGAGGGTCAGAGGGACCTTGGTGTACTTGTCCATAGATCATTGAAGGCAGCAGCAAAGGTGGTTTGGAAGGCACATGGGATACTTGCATTTTTTAGCCAAAGCATAGAATATAAGAGCAGGGAGGTTATGATGGAGCTGTATAAAATGTAAGTTGGGCCACAGTTAGAGTGCTGTGTACAGCTCTAGCCTCCACCTTATATGAAGGATGTGATAGTACTGGAGACATTGCAGAGGGGATTCAAAGAACAAAGAACAAAGAAAATTACAGCACAGGAACAGGCCCTTAGGCCCTCCAAGCCTGCGCCGATCCAGATCCTCTATCTAAACATGTCGCCTATTTTCTCAGGGTCTGTATCTCTTTTCTTCCTGCCCATTCATGTATCTGTCTAGATACATCTTAAAAGACGCCATCGTGCCCGCATCTACCACCTCCGCTGGCAACGCGTTCCAGGCACCCACCACCCTCTGCGTCAAGAACTTTCCACGCATATCCCCCCTAAACTTTTCCCCTTTCACTTTGAACTCGTGTCCTCTAGTAATTGAATCCCCCACTCTGGGAAAAAAGCCTCTTGCTATCCACCCTGTCTATTTACCTGGCTGGTCCAGTTCAGTTTCTGGTCAACGGTCACCCACTGGATATCGATAGTGGGGGATTCAACAATTCTAATACCAGTGAACATCAAGGGGAGATGTTGCCTGAGCTGGAGCATTTCAGATATGAAGAGAGACTGAAAAGGCTCTGGTTGTTTTCCATAGAGCAGAGAAGGCTGAGGGGGACGTGATTGAGGTATACAATATTCTGGGCATTTATAGGTTAGATAGGAAAAAACTTATTCCGTCAGCTGAGGGATCAATAACCAGGGGGCATAGATTTAAAGTAAGGGGCAGGGAGTTTAGAGGGGATTTGAGGAAAAGAATTTGAACCCAGTGTCTGAAGTTGTGGGAGAGGCAGGAACCCTCACGACATTTAAGAATTATGTAGATGAGCATTTGAAACGTCAGAGCATACAATGGTCCAGGCCAAGTACTGGAAAATGGAATTTGAATAGTTAGGTGCTTGATGGCCAGCACAGACACGTTGGGCCAAAGGGCCTGTTTCTGTGCTGTATTACTCTATGGCTCTCTGATTGACCACCTCACAGTCCCTCTGGAGCCAAGGTCCTGCCTTTACATTGAGGGAGACTCACCACTGTAGTGTGTGGCACTGCCACCATGCTAAATGGCATAGATTGCAAACAGATCTAGCAACTCAAAACTGGGTATCCGCGAGACGCTTTGTGCCATAGGCAACAGAAGCAACAGCAGAATTATATTCAGCCACAATGTGTAACTTCATGGAACGGCATATCCCCCCTCTACCATTACCATCAAGCCGTGGGATCAACCCTGGTACAATGAGAGTGTAGGAAGGCTTCCCAGGAGCAGCACCAAACATACCTAAAAATGAGGTGTCAGCCTGGTGAAGTTGCAACACAGGACTACTTGCATACCCAACAGTGGAAGCAACATGTGATGGACAGAGTTAAACAATTCCACAACACACAGATCAGCTCCCAACTCGATGTCTTCCCCACCAGTATTGCCAGCCGTCCTGACTCCCAGATCATCTCCAAAAGGCTTGAAAAATTCAGCCTGTTGAATCACGCAAGGCTTCCAGCCACATGACACACCAGATAAAATAACTTGTAGAGAAAACAGGAAAGTCCTTTGGTCGATGAACTCCATTTTCCCACAGTTCATATAAAACTCCTCCTCTCCGATCCCACAAGCTCTGTGTGCTGTCTTAAACTCAGAAGCTCACAGTTGAAAAATCTTTCTTCATACTGTCCCCACTCACTTGCCTGGATAAGTGCAGGTTCATTAACACTGAAACAGATCTGCAGTCCTGCTGCATCCAGTCACGAATGGTGGTGGACAAATGATCAACCAACAGGAGGAAGAGGTTCCACAAATATCCACATCCTGACTAATAGTGGAGCCCAGCACATCAGAGCAAAAGACAAGGCTGCAATATTTACATCCATCTTCAGCCAGAAGTACAGAGTGGATGATCCATCTCGGCCTCCTGCTGAGGTCGCCAGCATCACAGATGTCAGTCTTCAGCCAATCTTATTCATTCCATGAAATATCAAGAAATAGTGAAGGCACCAGATACTGCAAATGCTCTGGGCCCTGACAGTATTCCGGCAATAGTACTGAGAACTTGTGTTCCAGAGCTAACCATACGCTGAGCCAGGCCGCTCCAGTACGGCTACAACACTGACATCTACCTGGAAATGTGGGAAATTGCACAGGTATGGCCTGTCCACAAAAAACATGACACATTCAACCTGGCCATATACTGCCTTATCAGTCTACTCGCTATCATCAGCAACGTGATGGGAGGGGTGATCAACCATGCTTTCAAGCAGCTCTTGTTCAGCAATAACCTGCTCACTAGCACTCAGCTGTTGACCTCATTACAGCCTTGGTCCAAACATGGGCAAAAGAGCACAACGCGAGAAGTGAGGGGAGCGTGACAGCTCTTGACATCATGGCAACATTTGACTGAGCATGGCATTAAGAGGCCCGAGAAAAACTGGAATCAAAGGGCATCAGAGGGAAAGCTCTCCACTTGTTAGAGTAGTACCTAGCACAAAGGAAGTTGGTTGTGGTTCTTGGAGGTCAATTATCTCAGCCATAGGACATCAGGGCAGTGTGCTCGGCACAACCATATTCAGCTGCTTCATCAATAACCTTCCCTGCATTATAGGGTCGGAAGTGGGATGCGCGCTGCTGATTGCACAATGTTCAACACCATTTGTGAATCAGAATATACTAAAGCAGCCCGTGTTCATCTGCAGCAAGACATGGAGAACATCAAGCCTTGTGCTAATAAGTTGCAAGTAACATTCCCACCAGATAAGTGCTAGTCAGTGGCCAGCTCAAACAAGAGATAATCTAACCATCTCCCCTTGATGTTCACTGGTATTAGAATTGTTGAATCCCCCACTATCGATATCCAGTGGGTGACCGTTGACCAGAAACTGAACTGGACCAGCCAGGTAAACACTGTCTACAGGCGCAAGTCAGATGTTAGGAATTCTGCCTCGAGTAACTCATACCCTGTCTCCCCAGTGCCTGTCCACCATCTACATGGCACATGTCAGGAGTATGATGGAATGCTCGACACTTGCCTGGATGGGTGCTGTTCCAACAAAACACACAAGAAGCTCGACACCATCCAGTAAAGCAGCCCGTTTGATTGGCACCCCATTCATAACCTTCAACATTCACTCCCTTCACCACCGACGCACAGTGGAAGCAGCGTGCATCAAGAACAAGGTACACTGCGGCAACACACTAAGCACATAGCAAAGCCGCTACCCCTACTACCTAGAAGAACAAGGGCAGCAGATTCAGATGAACACCAGCACCTTAAAATTCCCCTCCAAGCCACTCACCATCCTGACTAAGAACAGTACTGTCGTTCCTTCATTATCGCTGGATTGAAATTCTGGCACACACATCCTTACAGCACTGTGGGTGTACCTACACCCCATGGCCTGCAGCAGTTAAAGAAGGTAGCTCACACCACCTCAAATACAATCAAGGATGGTCAATAAATGCTGGTCTAACCAGGGACGCCCACTCCCCATAAATGAATAATAATAAAAAAATCTCTCCTGCCCTCTGTTCGATCACACATAATAATTTTATTTCTTCTTGCCGCCTTCTTTCCACTTTAAAAAAAAAAACTATTACATTTCTAACCTTTTCCACTTCTAACAAAAGGTCACAGACTGGAAATGCTAACTCTGTCTCCACAGATGCTGTCAGATCTGCTGAGCATTTCCAGCACTTTCTGATTTAGGGTCAGTGTTTATTGGGCTGCCTGAGTGTTACATTATTAACAGGGATCCCAGAAAATGACAGTGCTGGCACAGAGATCCTCAGATTTCTGCTTTCATACTGCATTCTCTTAAGTATTTGAGAAATTCTGAGGAGATCTTGCATGTGTAACATAATTTACATAGGTTCTTTGCTGAGTGCTTACTGCAATTTCCTTGGTTCGTGTGACCACTTTCAGTATGTTTATGTGTAAGTGCCACTGGATGCAGGATTGATCAGCTCCTCAGAGATACAAGAGATTGACCCAAATATGTTCAATCTCCACCATTCTGTGTGTATGCTTCAGGTTTCTCTGACAGCCGGTTGCCGTCAACACCCATGTCTCATTCTGAAATTGTCAGTCTGTGATCTCTGCAAAACACACCTCAGGGGGACAAGTCTATCAGATTGGAAAAGACTGGATACAGCTGCAAAAACCAATGAGTGTGTGGCACTGTTATGGGGCGCATTAACTTGTTTCAAATCATTTCTGTCTGGATTGATAATGCAGTTTGTGGTATTCTTTTATTCAATATCCATTTAGGGAGAGTTTTTGTTTCATTCTCTGTGCGATCCGGGGAATTAATCATTTGAAGGTTTTCTACGTGTGATAACTTTACAGTGGCAGCTCAGCTGTGTTCATTTATTGATCTGTTTTAGTTCTTCAGACTCTTTTCATTACCCAGATCTACTTTCACTCCCAGAGAAAACAGGCTGACATTAAATTTTATTTATTGAGGTACCGTGGACAGTTTATTGAAGCAATTGACTACCTTCAGATCCCCTCTTTGAATTGAATCACAGCAAGTTAACCACTGACATTGACACAGGCTGCATATCTGGTGATCAGATCACAGAGAGTTAATGCTTTACATTAACACAGGCTCAATCCTCCTGATTGCATTTGATTGTTAACAGTAATCCTGCTTCATTAACCTCTGCAGGAAACAGCCTCAACATCTCATGGCGTCTTCTATTTTTAATGAAAACCTCAGCGAGAATTGATGCGTTGGTGTATCTGACTTTGCTGATTGAATTGGACTCAGAATGATTTATCCTGACCTGTTGATATTGTGTGTTATACATTTGGAAATTGTACACAGATTACAGTAATTATGTACCGTGATTCACTCTTTGTGATAAGATATAGTTTATTTGCAGACACTAAGCTGTCAAATATTTCCAGTGAATTAATGATATTGCCCATACATGCTTCCCCCGATACATTGTCCTTCTGGATTTTAAACAACGTAAGTTCAAATTCCAAGCTGAAACATCCTGCTGCAGTATTTTGATAATTAAGAGCAGCAGGCAAGAAAAACAGAAGCACTGAAATCACCACAACGCCCGGTGCTTCCTCTCAGTTCAACAGAAAAACACACAGTGACTATCCTGAGGCTCTGCAGACTGTGAGCTGCTTTTCACATATTTCGGTATTGGAACGCCTTTCTTGACTCCAAGTGATCACCTTCCAGAAAGCAGACTCCGTTTTTGAGGGAACACATCACATCCCTCCCTGTATAGTTCAACGATGGTGAAAATTCACAACTTATGATGACCAGTCAGTGTCTCTGTGTGACCTGCGTGTCTCACAGTCTCAATGAGTGAACACATTTCCTCAAATATTTGGCAGATTTCCCAATAAAGCTGCGCAGTCCTTATATGGAGTGCAGCAGCTTTGAGAGGAATGGCTCAGATACACTCTGCTGTTCTGCAGTGGGCAAATACACCAGGCAGTGACTGTTGTGTTGCTGGTAATGGTGGCAATAGTAATCGAGGTGACTGCCCTCGGTATCAAGGCAATATTGGACCAAGAGTGTGCTGAAGGATATTACTTTCCTGATCCCATCATATTCTCTTTTCTCAGCCTCTCCAACTTATTGATCTATTGTGTGTATGTCTTTACATTCAACTGCAACCTCACCCCATTTCCCCATGATATCATCTTCCTTAAAAAGCCAAATACGGCGGATGCTGAAAATCTAAAATATGAACATAAGATGTTGGAAATACTTAGTCGGCGGGGCAGCATTTTGAGAACGGGAACGAGACTTAACCTTCCCCGCTGAGAATTTTCTTCAGAACTGGAAAATGTTGTGCTGTAACAGTGTTTAAGTAAGCACAGAGGCTGGGAATGGGGGAACGGAGGAAGGAGATAAAGAGAGAAACTGTGATGGGGTGGAAGGTAAGAGTGATTAAATGAAGAGAAGAATCATTACCAGAACCTGCTGTCAAAAACAAATGGGGGCACTAGTTCTCATGTGTTTTTATTTTTGAAGGTTATGTTGATCAGGAAAATTGAAACAGTGTAGGAGGCTGAGTACAGAGGGGTCAGCTGGGAGTGGGACAGGGAATTATAATGGCAAGTGAACGGAAGTTAAGGGACTTAATGGCTGCTCAGCAAAGCCATTGCAGAATGTATGCTTCATCTCCACGGTTTCGAGGACAATTGTTAAGAATGAACACTATTGATGAAATAAAGTAAAGTACAAGTAAATCACTGTTTGTGGGCCTGACAGTTGAAAGATAGGAGGTGAAAGGGCAGATAATGCATCTCCAACACTTGCATGGGAAGGTGACATTGGAAGAGTAGTGGGTGTTTCGAGTGATGGAAGAGTGGGTCAAGCTGTGCCTTCAGAATGCTGAAACAAAAGAGGAGGGTGTCTGGTGGTAGCATTGTGGTGAAGTTGGCAGAAGTGATGGAGGATAGTTCATTGAATGTAGAGGCTGGTGGAGTGAAAGTTGAGGGTAAGGGCAACATCATTGTGGTTAAGGAAGGATGGAAGGAATGATAGTGCAACTGGATTGGAAAGGTTCAAAGGCCCTTTCAGCCACGTTGGCAAAGAGCTAAAACACACTTCTAACTGGAGAAGAATA